>NC_088203.1:98328367-99638308 GCF_037126465.1 Ornithodoros turicata
CTCCCTCTTATGTCATCTGCTGAGGCCGAGGCATTCGCACTACTGGCCGCTTTGAGACATGTCTCCTCGTGTGCGCCCAGGGCCTGGTCGGTCCTCACCGACAGTAAAGTGGCTCTGGAGGCGCTGGCCTCTTACTCTGCCGCAGTCATCAGTGACACCTACACCACGATCATCGCCCTGCACTCTGAACTTGTATCACTGGGACACGAAGTGGTGTTCCAATGGATTCCGAGCCATGTCGGAATTTCAGGCAATGATCGTGCTGACGCTCTTGCTCGGCAAGCCCACGACGCTGAGCAACCAACTGTCTTTCCCCTTGCGCACTCTATGTGCCAGCTGAAAATCCGCCGCTTCACTGCCAACCGCACACAGCTCTTTCAGCAAGAAGCTATACGAACCAATGCCTTCCTTAAATCCATTGACCCTTTAATGACATATGCTGCGCCTGGCCGCATCCCGCGCATCGAGGAATCGCTGCTTCATCGGCTGCGGCTGAATGTGGCCCGAACTCCTCTCCTCCTATTTAAGATGAATCAGCACCCATCACCTCTTTGCCCAACGTGCAACGTAGAAGCCGATGTGCCACACATTCTCATTGCCTGCCAGTGGTACGAAGACCACCGATCGAGTCTCCGGCGCCGCCTTGCTCATCTAGGCTACCGAGAGCTTTCCCTCGCGGTGCTACTTGGCCCTACCCAGCACGCTGAAGTCACGTCTGCGCTGACACGATTCCTTTGGGAATCTAAACTCCTGGGCATTCTCTGATGCGCAACGATTAGTGAAGGAGCTGTTTCTTCTGTATTTTTTGATAATTTTCTGTATCCCAGCTGTTTTCTTCTGTTTGCTTGAAAGCATTAGGGAATAGCAAGCCCACACCGTGGCTAACCTTTCCCTTTCCTTTTTTCTTACTTTGCATTAAACATATCCCCCCCCCCCCCCCCTCGGCACCGGTTTCTTTCGTCAAAAATAGACTCGCGCGCAAATACCCTTCTTAGAGGAAACATGCATTTGCATACACTCTATAGTCCTTGTCCATTGCATTCCCACATCATCATCATCCATTCATCTATGTTCTCCCGCAAATCCATGCAACGATGCCGTCTGCACATTGGGGACAGGCCACTTGTAAATGTCCAGCACCACAAATTCCTCGGCGTAACTCTAACCACTAGCCTCTCTTGGAAACGTCACATCGATGGCATGGAGAAGAAAGCTCAGCGCTGGACCGCTGTCATCCGTCACTTCGCTGGAATGAGGTGGGGACGCGATGAGAAGGACCTCCTGATGCTGCATAACGCCTTGATTCGTGCCACAGTCGCCTACAGTCTGCCTGTGCTTCACGATCTCCCCAGCACCTTAGCACAGAGGATCCGCGCTATGCTGGCACGGAGCCTACGGGTGTGCCTCGGTGTCCCCCGCGGGGCCGAGACAAGGCTAGTGGTTGCGGAAGCCCGCGACATCCCTTTTGAAGTTCTCCGAAACACAGAAACTGTGCGCCAGTATCTCCGCCTGATTGCACACCATCGCCACCACCCGCTCATCCGGAAACTTCGGGCAAGGCACAGCACGCCGATCCACGGATGTATAATGTCAATCAAATCCCGCGTTCCGAAATTCGTGATCAGCCCCGCCGCTGAAAGCACGGCCCCGTGGACACTTCCGTCGCCAAGCGTCACCGCCTCTGTCCCAGGGATCACGGACAACAAAAGGAGCTACCCCGACCTCGTACTACAGCAACTGACTGTGGATTTCATCGGCACCGCATATGATGGGTTCTGCACGGTCTTCACGGATGGCTCTTCAACGAAAACTTCGTCATCCTCATCTTTTGTGGTACCCTCGATACCGCTCACCCGGGGTTGCCGGTTGTCCCATCGCACCTCTTCGACCTCAGCCGAGCTGTACGGAATCCTGCTGTTCTTACAATATGCGACCACCTGCGATCCACGGCGATGGGCAGTCTGTACTGACTCCAAGTCAGCTCTTCGATGCCTGAAAACCTCAGGTCTCCGCGGCTCACTGGCCACACTTGTGATAAACATCCTACGCCTACTGAAGTCCATAACTGCCCACGGCCACACCATCGCTTTTCAATGGATTCCGGGTCATTGCGGAATCTCTGGCAATCACGTTGCCGACGCTGCCGCAGCGGCCGCTCACCACCAGGACAAGTGTGTCCCGATTGTTCTCCCAAGGGGAGACAGACGGTCCCTTCTTCGTGACTGGGCTGCCTCCTCATCTGTCGAACAATGGCGTCGGGATGTCCCGGCCAGTACCATACTGGGAATTGTAGACCCAACATTCTCGTGTCGCTTACCGACATCTCTACCGCGCGTCATTAAGTCCCTCCTACATCGCATACGGCTGAATGTTGCCTTTTCGCCGTACTACCGTTACCAGATAGGGTGTGCCAGCAGTCCCTTGTGCCCGGAGTGTGGTGTGCCAGCGACCGCGGACCATGTGATCATCGCATGTGCCACCTATAGGAGGGAGCGTCACTTCTTGGCAAACGACATTGCGCGGGTTGACAGCCGACCCCTTGACCTCAGACTCATTTTGGGACCATGGGACACACGAACGCAGATGTCCGTCTTACGACCCTTCATCAAATTCCTGCAAACCACCGGCCTGATCGACTCTCTCTAAAACCCTGTCAGCGTCGTCAGCATCATCCTCATCACCATCCTCTCATTTTCCCCCAATAGCAATGGGGTAGCATTCTGCTCAATGAGCGGAAGTCATCCCCATATCATCGTCATCATGTATTTCTCTCTCTCTCTCTCATCTATGTTGTTGTTGTTGTTGTTGTCCACTGCATGCTAATAAGAGCCAATTTGAGGACAACTCTCACATTGCCACTGGAGAAGTCAAAGAACCACTTCGTGAATGCAGAACGAAAATAAACGACCACCTCCTGTTGCGGAGGTCGACCCGCTTTTCGTCACGATCTATCATTATGAAGATGGTAAGCGAGCGGGTTGAGTACCAAATATACATACCCATCCATTTGCGAAGTATGTTAATGAAACAGAGTTGGGGAACGGACGAATGAGGGAAGGCCCTGTCAGCATGCGTAAGTCCTAAACAGCGTACGCATCTCTGTGGCTATCCAGGGCACTTGAGTGATCGCACTCCAGAGAATCGCCACAAAGTTTGGCGACCGCATGTCAGGTCATTATTCGGTTAGTCAGCGACGCAGTCCATCAGCATAATCCCATCATCAGACAAGCCGCACACCGTCCAACGTCCCTTCGCAGCAAACTGTGGAAACATGGAAGAAAGTCATTGCCGTAGTGCTTATTTCGAAGTCAGACAGCAAGGGAATCATACTGTTCCCTTTCAATTAGACTTGATGGACCACTTTAGTTTGTTAGAGGGCGGAATATTGTTACCACTTTCTGCAGACAAAGGAAGTTCGCCAGCACGATAAGTGGAACAGCCTGCTGCCAATCTTAATGTATTAATGATAATTCGGGGATTTACGTTACATGACAGTTAGGATTGCGGGGGCTGCCGCAGTGTAGGGTCTGTGGACTACTTTCGTCTACGTGAATGATTATTGTTATTGTCAACTTTTTTGCGTGCGCTGGAATATCAACAGACGGCAGCCCGTATCTAGCTTTCCTCGCGGACGACCACGTATTAAAGTAGCACAGAAGTCATTTTTAACACCCTGTTTTCTTCCTATAAAACTGTTAAGTAGGCCAGTAAGATGCACCAGGCGAAGTAATTCACACCAAAGAGTCATAATTATCGCAAAAATTGAATTTAAAATACGCCGCAAAAACGACCGTACGCAACGGTGGTGAAGAGCAGTACCACCATGTGATCTGCCTGGAACCTCGCGCTGACGGTGTAAGGAGAACGCTCGCTGATATAAAGAAATGTTCTCCGCTACTCCGCTGTCGTCTGCTATTCGGCTGTTCGGGGTTCTGAAAAAGCCTTTCTCCTGGCTCGGTAATGATTCGACCGCTCCTTCTATCCCCAATTATCCGGAAGAACTGGCAAAACTGGTTTACGGCGGCAAAGGGACAAGGCGCTGACCCCCACTGACTGGCGAACCAGAACGCGTTCTCCTTATAACGTCATCGGTGACGTGGAATCATACCTTCTCATCCTCGTTATACCTGCAGCTGGAGTGACGAGTTAAGGGTGAACACGCGGAGTCATGTTTATGTGAGTTTTTTTTTCTGGGAAACAAATTGCACACATCAAAACCTTTCGCGCTATTCGGTAAAATGACACACACTTTCATCAGACGTCTTAATCTGATTTTTTTTTTTTTTTTTTGTGGCCCTCCGTACTACTTTAAAGCAACTTGCCCTCGGCAGGTTTGGAACACACAACCTTGACGTCAGTAAGTGGATATGGCACCAAGTCATCCAACGAGGACATCAACATGATCAAGATCGACATGCCGGTTGTGATCGACTTCCTGTTTAGACATGCTTTTGTGTACATGCAGGTCTGCTTTATATTGCTGCATTGGTTATCGCGTCGACACGCACACATCTATGTGTGTTCACTGCTGCTACACAAGATCGCCTACAGTTTGAATAATGAACTTCACTGCATAGCACGCTCCTAGCCAACCATCATATCTCGAATGACATCGCTATCTGCGCTGAAAACGGGAGGCGTACGCCTTTTCTGTGACACTTATGCTGTTCATAATTGTCACAAAAAGGCGTACGCCTCCCGTTTTCAACAAATCAGGACAGATAATGATATCATCCGAGATGATGGTTGGCTAGGAGCGTGCTATGCGGTGAAGTTCATTTCTAAGAGTGTACTATCACCATGTCCTCACCGACCTCATGGTGTGTAGGAGACCGGGAAACACAAAATAGAGACTGAGTAGAGTTATTTGCATAATTCATGGGAAATCTGCACACTCTAAAAACAGAACTTCACCGCATAGGACGCTTCGCGCCAACCATTGCCGCGAATGATACCGTTGTCGCTTCTGATTCGAGGACAGAGAGCGGGGGGGGGGGGGGGGGCGTACGCCTTATTGTGTCAATTTGGATATATGATAATTGACACAGAAAGGCGTACGCCCTCCTCTCTCTTCGAATCAGAAGTGATAATCCTATCGTTCGTGGCCATGGTTGGCACAGATCGTGCTATGCGGTGAAGTTCTGTTTTTAGAGTGTATATGACTATGTGGGACAGCATTCATGGCAGGAACTACCAATATCGTGTCCATTCCATTCCGTCCAATGGCTTTCATTCCACTTGAGTTTGCTCGTATTTTCTTATTTATCGCTTTGAATACAATGTTCTCACACGTTCTGCCTCATCCTCTTTCCAGCCTGTTCACCAGAAGATGCCACTCCCACTCTCCAACAATACCGAGGTCGCTTCCGCCTCCGTCGCTCAGATGTCCGCCACATGGAACGTGCCAGGAACAAGACCCTCCGTCTTACCGTCGTCATAGTGCTCGCCTTCGTCTTTTGCTGGACGCCATACGTCATCATGGTCCTCTGGTACCAGTTCGACCCGGACAGCGCCGGTCACGTGGACACCTATCTCCAATCATCGCTCTTCATGTTCGCCGTTTCAAACTCGTGTGTGAATCCGTTGGTGTACGGCAGTTACATGACCGGTTTCAGCAATCTCTGGTCCAAGTACTGCTGCCGTGAGAACGTCGTACCTTGTAACCTGTCGAGGCAGACGTCGAAACAGACACTGACGTCGACCGTGCCGCGAACGCCGCTGATTGAGAAAGTGCTCGCGAGAGACTACGCCATGTATTGTTCGGACTCGTCGCCGTGCCACGTGGACGTCTTAGTTAACGTGAACGGAACGTACGCCGTGTTGGGACAGCATAAGCAAGAGACAGACAATCGTGCGCATAGGAGGTCGACGACAAGTTTGCTGTCGGCTCAGTTCAAAAGAAAGTGGCACAAGTCGTCCATGATGAACTGCTCCGTGGTGAGAAGTAATTACAGTATGTAAACAACTTCTGCTGTTATTGTTAGAAACTGTGGACATTTACGGGCCATCCGTTAACAAACACGCACGCTAGACCTCGTTAACTTCGGTACGGTACACAGCGTCCTTACGTGTTTTACCAGCGGTATTTTTGCATGTTATGCGTACACTGTTATTCTACAGATGAAAGAACAATCTCTGTTCAAAAAAAAAAAAAAAAGAAAGAAAAATGGCGGTTCCCGTCCTGAGGCTTTAGCGTCAAACCACATTTGTTGGAAAAGTTCTTGGACCTTTTTTATATACTCGTATATATAGATGCACCAATCAAGAGATTATTCACACAGAGTACTATATTACTTATCACTATTACGCACAAAAGAAGAACGATCTCTGTTCAAAATATCGGCGGTTCTCACCCTAAAGCTCTTCCCTTAACCATTCCTCAACGGTTCGCTTGCCCTTCTACCCTTCTATTTTACGCTTTTAATGTTGGCTGCGTCGTATAAATCTATACTTGAGTTTCAGTATAGAATATATTTTGTTTTTCCTCCTAGGCCTCACATGAAAGGTTTACTATCCCAATACGTCGTCTTCGACCACCAAATGTGAACGTGCACGGTTCTGCAGGAAACTTAGTTTCATCAATTTGTACGTATATTTCATAACGTTGTCTCCTTGACGTACCTTCTTGCTGTTTTTTGAGGCAGTTCGGGCTACGCTTACTAAGAAGCAGAGCATCAATACATGAACGACATTTTGGTGCGGCTTTCACACGTGTTTAGGTGGCGACAACACGGGAAGAAGACAGAGAAGAGAATAATATATTAGAGGGATTTTCAGGTGATTGTGCTGCGTCTTTCTACCTGCCTTCGTTAAAGTTTCCTTGTCGCTTGTCATGTTTCAGTTCATAATCCCAGCCCTTGCATCACACTACTGTTGTCGCAACCAAAATTGTTCTACCCGCTCTGCTCTAAAACACGTGCATTCCTTTTGCTCATGATCTTACATAAGACATTAAGACATCGAAACTGTTTGAACGATTGATGGACCATCTACTCTTGATGTTATTTTATAAGCTATTTACGTACTGTCGTTGCTGTTGTTTCAAGTTGGACATTCAGAATGTTGTGTTATGTCTATGTAACAAAGAAAAAGAAGCTGTGAAGTTCAATAAAGCGAGATGTTTCAACTGCTTCTCTTTTGTTGGTGTACCGGATTGCCAAGCGTGCTTTATAGAGGGTGTCTTTTTTCATCCATTAAAAAAAAAAGGGACTAGGAGAGCAGCGCAGGTGCCGTTTTTGCAGTTAACTTATACGGCCAAGCTGAGATTCTGTCAGAGAGAGTACATAGCTAGTTGATGGTTAATTACATCAGATTCGTTCGTTATTTTAAGCAATACACTTTTCTTTAGAAATAGTGAGACGCCTTCATTGCCATCTTTTGCTATGCAAATGTCTCTACTTCGGGGAGTGCCCTGTCCATTGCTAGTCCACGCTACGTCCACGCTACGTCCAAGGCCACGTGTCAGCGTGGAGTGATTTTGGTGTGATGGAACTCACTGGGGTAGGCCCTGATCTACCGGCCAGGTAATCCGCTACGCGTTCTAGATAAGCTGCCGGAGCCGAAGGTCGAGTCATTTTCCTGTGCCTCACGATGCGCGTGGATTCTATGGTTTCTGTTTCTTTTTAAACATACGAATGTTTTAAATAGCAGCTGGCTTCAATTATCAAACCTCACATTTTCCAGAAAAAATGTAATTAAAATTAATTGTTGTAGGTAATTAGTTATCCAGTACCAGCAGCAATCCCGTTATTTCGATATCTCTGAGTTCGAACTTTCGGATAACTCGAACTACGGCTCGGGTCCCGTCAAAATCACGTGCACTTCAACAGGGCAAAACGCCGGAAAATTCGAACATATGGGCATGCGCAACGTTTTACTCGAATGGCCCAGCTGTGTCCGAAAACCGACTACGCATCGGACCTGGCGCATTCCTGGTAGCGAGTGAGCATCGTAGCGCCGCTCATTGCACAAGCACGAGCGCCGCTACGATGCTACGGTGCTCACGCGCCCCTGAAGGGCAAGGTCGCGCGCAGGCCGGCGAGCAGCAGCTGTGTCAGGGACACGTTACTGTTAAGTTTGTGGGGCCGGTCATAGCGGCTGTTTAAGGGACCAGCCACACAAAGAGGCGGGACGAGAATGAACGTTTATTCGAGGCGAGTATGCGGGAGCGAAGGGTGATGATGAGTGCTAGAGGCGCTACAGGTGCTCCCCCTCCACCCCACAGGAGACAGGATGTCGGCGTTGAATGGCAAACGCCAGGGTGTCCGTTTAGCCGTACGCTTCGGACCCGGGCAGGGCGGTGGGACCGAAGCGGGAGGAGGGTGGACGTAGAGAAGCAGGGATACAGGCTTCCGCCTGGAGAGGGAGGGTCGAGGAAAGCCGGCCTTAGGCGGTTGATAGATACAGTTTGATGGACGCCGTCAACGTCGATGACGAACGTTTTATGGGGCCTGGAGCAGGGGCGGATTTAAGGAGGAAGCGTGGGGGAGCGATCGCCCCCCCCCCCCCATACGGCTGTGTTCCCTATGTAAAAACCCTATCTCCTGGATGATGCTGCACCGCAAAGCACGAAATTTCCTTAAGACCGCCCCCCCCCCCCCTCCCATGACAGACCCTTCAATCCGCCCCTGACCGGGAGATCACTCAGTAAGGTCCTGCGTAAGGAGCTTGGAGGGACTTGCGAAGGCCTGGCACCTGTAGGAGGACGTGAGTGGACACTGCTAGGTTGGGAGGGACGTGAGGCGTGGTTTATGGAACATTCAGGGTAAGTGTAGGGCAGAGGGTCCGGAATACATTTCGGAGAAGGTTGAGATAATCGTGGGTGTCAGACGCGGAGGTATGGTGTGCCGGGAGCCTAAGAGTGGTGCCAAACACCTGCTCAGCAGCGGAACATCCAAGATCCGGCTTCAGGCAGGAGCAGAGGCAAAGGAGGATGAGGGGAAGAGCGCGAACCCAGTGGTTGGGGTTTGAAAGGGCTCTGAAGCAGGTCTCGACTTGCCGATGGAGTCTCTCCATCAAACCGTTGCCACAAGGGTGGTAGGCAGTTGTCCCGACGCGATGGGTGCCCAGAAGACGCCAAAGCTCGACGAACAGAGCAGACTCAAATTGAGCACCGCAGTCCGTGACAACTGAATCAGGGATGCAGTGAAAGATGTGGATCGGTGATGATGATCCGATGATGATTCGGTGTTGGACGCGGTCAACGAAGACGCAGCCGATGATCGATGAAGACAGCAGTTCATTTACAGCATCTACATGCCGTCTCGTAGAGACCAGACTTCAGGTTGAAATCCAGAATAATTTACACAAAGCAAACTTCAGCTTTTAAACGGTTCTCGTCGGACTGACGTCACGTGCTGCCCACGATGTGACGTCATATTTTCTAACCAATCCATACATAATTAATGAGGACAAACTCCCTTTCTCAAGTTTTCGTCCAATTACAGTGTCAGAAACTGACGTGTAACGAGCCATCCAATCAGGGGTTACAGAGCTTCCGCAAATCAAATGCAAACACAAAATTCCACAGGCTGAGAGCGAAAGTGTAATACTTCCCAGGAAAAGCGAGCAGGATTAACAAATACAAAGGCGGCCATCTAGCGACGGCGGCTTTCTCTCGTTGGGAAGTGGGTCGCTCGTTTCCTACTTCGGGAGACCAGTACCTAATCTGCCTCCTCCGTAGGCATTCAGTAAAAGTGACTTGCCTTATTGAAGCACATATATCAACAGTCTTGCGGTTGTCCTCATTGTCAGAGCTCTTCTGGGAATCCGGCCTCGCATGGTGTCAAGTGACTTATTACTGTAACAGGTGGTGGCCATTTCGTGGGAACCGCAATTACGCAACATGTTCAGAATGCCTTATGGAAACAAACTAATAAATGCATAACAAGACACATGAATGTTTCGAGCATCAAATAAATTAAAATCAAATACATCGCAACGTGACAGATGCCATAGGGGGAGATGCCATAGCGGGAAAACCATGCGGTCAGTTGTGCTACGGCGACTGTCTCGGCTCGGATGTCCGGTAAGGGAGCAGCCTCCCGCCATCCGGTAAACCGATCCACGACTGTGAGTAGATACGTGCACCCGGATGACAACGGCAAGGGTCCAACCAAATCGATGTGAATGGTGTGGAAGCTGCGCTAGGGGATAAGTCGTGGTTGTGGGAAGGACGGGAAGGGTTAGAACTTAGGTGAGCGGGCGCCGCACCGGATGAGAGATTGGCAATGGAGGGTTGGGCTGCTTCCAGAACCTTGTTAGCGACGTCGGCCAGAGCTTCAAATGAGGTGTTCAGAAGGGCTGCGAGCACCATATGGGCTTGCGATGGCAAACAGCTGAGGAAGAGCTCCTTCAGGAGGACCTTTGTCGTCATCCTTCGCTCCCGCGCTACAAAGTTGACTTGTTACTAATAAGGCCATTACCTATAAAGACGATACTTGTGTCTTTTTTTTTTTTTTTTGGAATAGCAAGCCGACACCCTGTCTGGCTGACCTTTCCCTCGTTCCTCTTCTTTCTTATCATTAAACATATCCCCCCACCCCACCCCCAGAAGCAAAGAACAAACACCCGCAATGGTGTGCGCAAATAAACGAAACATTGCTGTTTTCTCGTCATCGGCAAAGCAAATATGCCTCGCTGTTTTAAGGGGATCAAGACTCTTCCTGTAGACAACGCAATCCAACAGAACGGCGTGGACGACAGCCGATATTTTCTCAAATTGGGTTGGCGAAATTCACGTTCGCGAGGTTCACTATCAATAAACACCTTGGAATGAATGAGCTTGTTATATTTCCGGCACCGCGTACTGGTCCGGCAGTAGTCCGGGAATGTGCGACAAGGCCCAGCCAGCCACGACGCGTCCCCTATGCACCTAGTATGTGCTGCCAACGCATCAAGTCCTCATTCAGAGCGTCTCCCTTTAGTTTGAACTCCGTTTTATTTGAACACATTTTCGGTCTCTTTGGAGTTCGAATTAATGGAATTCTAGTATAATTGCTTACCATCTTCGACGGAATGTCCGGTTTTATATATGAACAAGCTAAACAACGGCATCTGTGCTGCTCTCATAGCTTTTTTCAGAAAAACAAATGTAACGCTTAAGAAAATATGCTTATGAGATCTTCTACAAAAACATGTGTACAGCCATGTCTCGATTATACTCGATATTATTGGAATTCGTCGTTTTTCGTCCGGATAAAGAATTACTGGATAAACGAACCAAGCAAGCTCCCGGGGAAACAAGAATTTCGAGAGACCCCTTTATATCTCCAGAAAAGGAAACAAGTAAAAGATATCTACTTCAAAAATTCACACGAACTGAGCTGCTTGAATTTAGTATACGCACGCGCATGACCGAATTTTGGTTAGAACTACACTCTTAAAAATGAACTTAACCGCATAGCACGCTCCTAGCCAACAATCACCTCGAATGATATAGTTATCTGCCCCGATTTGTTAAAAACGGGAGGCGTACGCCTTTTTTGTGACACTTATGCTGTTCATAATTGTCACAAAAATGGGGTACGCCTCCGGAGCTTATTTTGTGCGGAGCCTATTTTGCGGGGCCTATTTGCGGAGCCTCGGAGCCTATTTTGTGCAGGGCACAAAATAGGCTCCCACAGACAGGCTCCCATAGACAATTATGAACAGCATAAGTGTCACAAAAAAGGCGTACGCCTCCCGTTTTCAACAAATCGGGGCAGATAACGATATCATTCCAGATGGTGGTTGGATAGGAGCGTGCTATGCAGTGAAGTTCATTTTTAAGAGTGTACGGTTATTCGTGACATTGAAAATTACGTATAATACGCTGGTCAGCTAAATAAGTGAATCATGGTTCTTCTGGCAAATATTTAGCGATTCGCTGAATTCTCGCTTCATATCACACTCCGGCACGCCAGGGATTCGGCACGCCCGGGGTTCGATTCCCGGGGCCGGCTGTGCTGTCTGGGGCTTTTCCTCGGTTTTCCTCAGACGTTTTCAGACATATGTCGGCACAGCTCCCTTAGAAGTCGGCCCAGGACGCACATTCCCCCAGGGCGTAAGTCGTGACGTTGCCCACCTCTGTGAGGCCGACAACGGCGAGCCCTTTCAGCACCACCACTGGCACGCCGCTTTAGAGGACAATGGAAGAAGACGACGAGTTTTAGTACCAGTTAAGTAGACGAGACGTTTAGTATGTCTAGCTCATCATACATTGAGTAGTTCGTGCGCGCCCCTAACAGTGTGGTTTGCTAGCCGGCCTTCAAGCTATCTCATCGTTCTTGGAAAAAGGCCGTACGGCTTCAACAGTACGAGACCTCCTGTTAGGGTATCGCAAGTGCACAGACATCGGTCACGACGTCATTCTTCAGTGGATACCTGGCCATATTGGCATAAGTGGTAACGAGAAGGCGGACGAAATGGCGAACATCGCACACCTGTCATCGACAGAATATCTTGTCACGTTTTCAAAGCAGGACATCAAATCTTTCTTAAAATCTATGACTGATGACATCCGCAGGACAAAATGGCACCAAACCGACAGTGGTCCGTCACTGCTGCGCACGCTGGACCCGGAGCTGAATTTTACGATACCTTCAAAAACGCCCAGACACATAGAAACTCTCCTGCATCGTCTACGCCTGAATGTGCCCTATGGTCGCCAGTTTCTTCATAAAGTGGGCAAGGTGGACTCGCCCAACTGTCTACTGTGCGGGACAGTGGAAAACACTGAACATATCATCATGCATTGTCCAAAACATGCTGCACAAAGAGGCATCTTGAGGCTGACCCTTGGCCATCTCGACAGCAGGGACTTCAGCATAGAGAAAGTCTTAGGCGTATGGGACGCTAACCACAGGGACGCGGCCTTCAATGCTCTTGTCAATTTCATTGTGAAATGTGAACTAGAAACTCTATACTAGACGGAGCGTGGACATTACGGCGGATGTGAACGGCGCGCTCGGTCCTGCGTTGTCGCGGTCGAGACGCTCACCCCGGTGAGCTTTTGCGGTGCGCTCGCACATTCTGTGGTGCAATCGTACCGTTTCCTTTCTTTTTTCTTTTCTGCTTTGGGGTGTACCGTCTTTCTTTTTTTTGGGGTAGCAGAATTCGCTTGCGCGAATTCAACCTCCCCTTGTTATTTTACCAACCACCACCACCACCACCAGTGTGGTTTGCTGCATCATTTTTTGTTATTGCTAAACATCGCGGTACCGTTACCAATCGTTACCACGCTCGGCCCATAAAACAGTCGTCGGGGCAGCATCGCTTGCGGTGTTGTTTCCGGGAAGATTTTTTCTAAAGACCACGCTCTTTTTCTAAATGTTCAGCCAACCTGTGCTGCACCGTTTCAAGTTCCTGTAAGACCTCAGGTTAAAATCCCGTGAGTTGTTTTTGACAGTGCAGGGGTCTCAGCTGTCAACTGGCCTCGAGTATTCAGCCGCTGTAGTGCAGTGCTACGAGAACTTTTCGGGCACCGATCGAGAACCGATCACTTTTCGGGCACGGCTGTTAGCAGCATGGTATTACAGTCGCTTGTGGTTTTTAGTGGCTGTTTCATCCCCGCCAGCGGTAATACAGGCAGCTATCACAAGACACGCGTTCCGCTTTCTGTGGGGCGGATCCGTTGAATGGGTCTGTAGGTCTCAACTCCACGGAAGCCGTGATCTGGGTGGCTTGGGAGTACCGGCTGTGCCAGAAAAGTGCTTCGCGCTTCAATCGCGTATTCTCTTTGAGGCGCTCCGTGCGACAGAGCACCCGGCCTGCGCATTAGTGCAGTACTTCCTAGGACACGCTACCACGCGGTTCCTCGAAAGTCCCGAGCTTCGCCCCAGGGCGGGAGTACTCCCTGCTTATATTTGTACTTGTGTTGCTGTCGTGTGGCGCTTGCGTGTCGAATGCCCAGATGAAGACATTTCCTTGTGGAGCGTCCGTGATTTCTACGCCGCCTACAGGGAAATGCGACCGGGTCCCGCAAGGCCAGCAGTGCCAACGAAATTCGCCTGGCGGCGTATCACTGCTGGCTGGCTTGATGCACGGCGCGCTAGTCTCCAGTGGAAGCTGGCCCATGGTGTCCTCCCATTGCGTGAACGTTCGCACCGTTTTCGGATATGTTGCACGGACGGTTGTCCGTCTTGTGGCATGTCTGAGACAGCAGAACATTGTTTTTTGCGATGCCATATTCCACTTTTACTGTGGAGTAGGGCGGCGCAAATATTTGGACTCCCAGCAGTTGACTGGGCCACCGTAAGGTACCTGGAGCCGTTGCCGGTCGCACGCGCAGAGCGGAAGCAACTAGCATTGCTGATTTCGGAAATTAACTTCCAAATTTGGATTCGCCGGTGCCGGCTGTCCTTTGGTGGCCCAGATGTTGGGAGCATGGCTATTTTTCAGGCAGTGAGAGCCGGGCTGCGTGCACATATCATCTGTGAGCAGTCATTATTTGGGTCTGTGGAGTGCTGTCGCCGCTGGCTTACAGCGACTTGGCTCTTTGATCATGATCAAGGTGAGTGGCATATCAAGTTCTAGTAAGCCCACTAGGACTGTACTGCTCCCCCGTAGCGACTCTTCCGGAGCTTCAGGATTGTTCGCAGGGTATGGCACGTACAAAAAGCAATCTCCCTTTGGAGCGTTGTTATCTGGTATGTAAGATAAAGTTTGTGTAAAAGAGGTTACCTCCATAGGTAGTTATCTTGCTTGATGACAATACACACGTATATAGGTAGCTCCATATGACAATACAGGTATATACGGCGTACGTATTCGTATATACGTATCGTTACGGCGGTGCTCAAGCTCACTTCCGGGGCGGTGAAACTATAGTGCTTCAGTTCCGTTTCGGGCTCGTGCAAAAAATTCCGGTTCAGCTCTGGTATTTGGTTCGGTTCGGTCCCGGTTCGACAGCCTGCTGTCCACCGCACATAGCAGCAGATGCTACGTGATGATCACACGGAACTATAAAGATATACGATACAGAAACTAAACAACAAAAACAAGCGCCATGCTACGATGCGAGGCCGAGGGTATTCCAATTTTGATAATATTGAGGTCCAGTTTTTTTAGGATTTCTTAAAAGTATTTTGACAACGAAACTGCGAATTTTGAACAGCAAGAAACAGGGAGGGGGGGGGGTATATGTTTATTCACACAAAGGAGATGTCAGCCAGGCAAGTGCCGGCTTGCTACTCCTTAAAAAAAGAAAGAGAAAGAGGAAAAAACAGGTGCGGGAGAAGCCGCGATGGGAACGATGTGCTGCGGGCGGTGAGGCTTGCCGCCTGTGCTTCAGAGGGCGGTCATCATTTCTGTGGCCTTGAGGTACTCGAAGAGTGCCTTGGTAACATCCCGTTGCCCAGGGCGCGGGACAGGCCCGAGGAGTGTAGCGAGCGAGAGGGGGTGGTGGCCCAAGGCTTGGAGGCGTCGGGCGAGGGCGGCACGGGACGCCGAGAACGTCGGGCACGTTAGCAGGAGGTGGGCTACGTCAGCGATGGCGCCGCAGGCATCGCAGTTTGCGTTGCCGCGTCTGCCCACCTTGTGCAGGAGTGACGGAGTGTAGGCGACGTTAAGGCGGAGGCGATGAAGGAGGGTTTCCTCGGCCCTGGTAAGGTGTTGGGAGGGGTAAAGTTGCATCGCGGGGTCGATGGCTCGGAGAAATGTGTTGCATCGAATAGAGTCTGCAATGAAGTGGCGGGTTTCAGAGGCAGACCATCGACGGATTTTAAGGTGGCAAGCTGATGCCGTGAGCGGTAGGTTTGCGATGGGGCTGTCACAGCTATGTGCGCGCCTTGCAGCAGCGTCGGCACGGGTATTCCCAGGGAGGCCTATGTGGCTGGGAACCCACTGGAGCCAGACGGTATGACCGGAGGCGAGAACGGAGTTGTATGACGAGATAGTCATTGCGTGGAGGTCGTTGATCGTCTGGGATCCGTGTGAGCTGATGACCTCCAACGCTGCCTTACTATCTGTAAAGATGGACCAGTTTCCCTGTGGCGAGATGGAAATGTGCTCAAGCGCCGCGTACACGGCAAAGAGCTCAGCCTCCGTGGATGACGTCTCGTTTGCAAGTTTAAAGGTGCGCTCGATGTCCTCGTGGGGCACATAAAATGCTGCGCTCGCTCTGTCAGGTACGACCGACCCGTCCGTGTAAACTGCTAGCCGCTGGTCATGTAGCGTGGAGAGGTGCTCCAGGGCAAGCTGACGTGCGACAACTGAAGGAGTGTCATTCTTTCGCCCAAGGCCGGGGATAGTGGAGCACACGAAGGGCCGGTCGAGGGCCCACAGAGGAGGGGCAAAGGACACGGTAGAAGAGGGCTGGGGTATAACCACCCGCAGGCGGTCGACAGCGCCACCAAAGGCAGAGTCGGGGCAGTCACTTCCTATGAGTCGGAGATAGTGGAAGGGGTGCTGCGTTAGGATCCGCGTGTAGACTCGGAGGGTCTCCCTGTCACGCAGGATGTTTGCAGGTGGTTCACGTGCCTCCGCGAGGACTGAGTATGTTTCGGTCGTCTTAGGCAAGCCCAGACACACTCGAAGGCTGCGGGCCTGGATATTTAGGAGCTCATGCTCGCCAGTCCTACTCAGGCCGTGCAACACCGGGAGGCTGTAGCGCAGCAGGCCTAACACGAGGAAGTGGTGTACTCGGCGCAGGTCGTCACAAGACGGACCCCACGACAGTCCAGAGACCCGTCGCAGGACGTTCGCAAAGTTGGACGTCTTGGCCGAGAGTGCCTTGATGTGGTGGGACCATGACAGGCGTTTGTCAATGATTACGCCGAGATATTTGCAGTGCGGCACGAATTGGAGAGGGGTTCCAGAGACATGAAGAGGGTAGCGGGCGAATGACCGCCCGGTAAACGCCATACCGACTGTCTTGCTCGGGGAGACACGTAGTCCCCTATCGGCAAGGTATAACACGATGGTGTTGAGGGCGTCTTGTAGGCGATGTTGAATGGCGTCACGTCGCATGGCAGAGGTCCATATGCAAATGTCGTCAGCGTAAATTGTAATGTTGGTACGCTCAGACAAGTGCATCGGGAGTGAAGCCATGATGAGGTTGAATAGGAGCGGACTTAACACACTGCCTTGCGGTACCCCGCGATGGACAGGGAACGGGGCTGTGTCACCTTGCGTGGTGCGCACAAATAGAGACCGATCTGACAGGAAGTCGCGGATCCACGCCGTCATGCGGGCCCCGACACCCGACTCTTGCAGCGTTGCGATAAATGCGCTGTGGAGGACGCTGTCATAGGCTTTCATGACGTCCAGGAAAACAGCGGCTGTGAGTTGGCCTTCAGACTGTGCTTGTTGAACGCTAGACACAACATCAACCACGCTGTCGATGGACGATCTTCCCTGCCGAAAGCCCGCCATGGCTTCGGGGAAGTACCTCGTGGTTTCAAAGTACCAGCTCAACCGTGCGTGAATCATGCGCTCCATGGTCTTCGCCACACAGCTAGTGAGGGCTATCGGCCGAAAGGAGTCTATGTCGTGAGGTGATTTTCCGGGTTTCAGGATGGGGACAACAACCGCCACCTTCCACTCCTGGGGCACAGCGCCGGCGCACCAAGACTCGTTGAGTATCTGCAAAAGCAGCTGTCGTCCACGCAGCTGGAGGTTGTGGAGAGCCTTGTAGGTGACGAGATCTGCCCCGGGGGATGTGTGCATTGGTGAGCGACGCAAAGCCGATTCCAGTTCCATTAGCGAGAACAGTTGATCCAGAGAGGGCTCAGTTGGTGGTTCCGGGACAACCGGGATGTCATGGGCTGACGCTGAGCCGTCGGGGGGTTGGGACGTAAGTCTGCCGCAGTACTCCTCTGCCAGCTGTAATTCGGAGCGTCCTGTGGCCACGGAGAGTGATCGGAACGGGTCTCTCTGGGTAACAGGTTCGGCTAGTCCTCTGAGTACCATCCATAGTCGGGGCAGAGGTGTTCGCGGAGATAGGGAGGAAGCAAAGTTCCTCCAGTGATTTCTGGCCAATTTACAGATGTGTCTATGAACGGCTTTTTGTATCCGTCGCGCTTCCAGCATATGGGCCAAGAGATGCGTGCGACGGGCCCGCCTCTCTGCTCTCCGCCGGATCGCACGTAATCTGGCGTACTCCGCGTCGACCGCTAAGAACTTGGTGGGAAGGTGAAAGACTCTCGTGGCACAGTGTGTGGCGCCGACCACCAAGCGGCAGAAGTCGCCGTGGCTGGCGTTCCCAAGTACGGGGTCTGGGAAGGTGGAATCAACGGCAGCCCTGTAGCGTTGCCAGTCGGTCCTCTTGACTGCGCGCTTGAGCTGTGTCCCAGGTGCTCCGCGAATGTTGATTAATACCGGGGCATGATCACTGCCAAGCATATCAGCGCCAACAGTCCAGGTGAAGTGCCGCGCAACCGAAGCAAACACAACCGTCAGGTCCAGGCACGACGATCGGTGTGGTGACTGTACAAAGGTCGGGTGGAGGTTCCTCTCTTCGAACAGCGCAGCAAGCCGCTGTCCTCGCGGGTCGGACCGCACGCTGCCCCAGATGGTATGATGGGCGTTAAAGTCTCCACATAAGACATATGGCGTAGGAACACTGTCCAGGATGTTCTCCAGGTCGCTCACATCATATGGGACAGCGGGTGGTATGTAGAGGGAGACAACTGTGAGGTCCCGGGAGCCCACTCGAATCGAGCAGCAGACGTATTCCCCTGCGCCCGTTGCCACAATGTTCCTCTGCACAGCTGGTATGTCCGAGCGGATGAAGATGGCTGCCCGACTTTTTGTTCCGCTTGGTTGTGAGACATATGTGATATAATTCGACAGACGGAAATCCGCTCGGAGCCCGCATTCCGAGATGCACATGAGGGGGAACTTGTGCCGCCACGCAAACTGGCGAAAGTCTGATATTTTTGATTGGAGGCCTCTTGAATTCCACTGGAAGATTGTTGTCGTCTGATACTGCACTATTGTTGGCACCGCCATTTCGCCGTCCAGGGAGCGATGCCGTCACACAGCCGGGGCTTAGCGCCCAACCGGCTCGGTTGGCAGTAAGGGGGCGATTGCGTTTTCAAGTTGAAGGATCGATTGGACTTCAGTGAGCGCCTTACACTCGGGGCACGCAGAGACTATGGCCTTTAGTGCCACGAAAAGCAGCCTGATTATCACTGATTGCATGTCAGCTGGGGTGCAAGACGATGAAGCGGGAGTTGCGCGGCGGGCTACCTGGGAGTGGGTCGCTTCCGTGCAGCTCTTGGGTGCAGAGTTCGGTGGTGCTTGCGCACTGTCGTGGGGGGGTAGTGGTGGGAAGTGACTGTCCCCCCAGGCAAGTTGCTTCTCGGCGGCAGGCGTAGAGGCTGGTGGCCGCGACACAGATCTTCGGCGTCTTCGTCTGCGGTTCCTTCGGTGATCCTTCTTTAGGACTTGTTCCTTGGCCGCTCTATAGCTGCTGCTAGAACGCGAGCGCTCTCTGGCGATGCGTCTTTGCAGCTTGAATTTGGGACATTCGCTTGATGTCGCTGGGTGTTTCCCATGACAGTTGACACACAGGGGGTCATTCTGCGGGCAGACAGCACAGTCATGGGACGCTCCGCAGGTTGCGCAAACCTTTCTCCGGCTGCAGCACGCAGCTACGTGGCCGTGCCTCAAACAATTGCGGCATTGTGGGGCGCGCGGTAAGTAGTCCTTGACTCGCATTGTCAGGAGATGGAAGCTGATGTCCTTCGGTCTGTGTGACCCGAGAAAAGTGAGTCTCACAGCTCCTGCGTCTTTCCGTATTCGCCTTGCCGCAAGAACCGGAGGCTCAGACCTGATAGCCTCCTTTATCTGATCGTCAGAGAGCGAGGCATCGATATCCGTGATAACACCGTAGCACGAGTTGAGGGGACGCGGTTCGTAGGCGCGGACAGGAACACTACAGATCCTGTCGAGCCTCAAGAGGGGCGCTTTTGCCGGTAGGGAAATGACTTCCACAGCAAGGATGTTCTTTGCATAGTTGGGTCGTATTTCCTTAATCCTTCCTGGCAGCTCAGAGGCAAGAAATTCGGAGAGCTTGAGATGATTCAGGTTTGCGAGTTTGGACGCCGGGTCCAGTGGCGCGAACAACACTGTGGTTCCCTCAAGTTTGGGAGGCCGTCCATGGCTGGGGTGGGCAGTCTTTCGTGCCCTTTTGGCAACATCTTGGAAGGGGCGTTCATCATCGTCAGCGTCAGAGGAGATAAGCGCGGGACTATCGCTCATCCGCTTCCGAAGGAGGATCGTACTGCCGCTAAGGGACGAATCAGTGTCGCCGGCACTGACCTCCTCCGTTGACGACCCATGATCTTCGTTCACGACCACTTCCATGAGCACGCAGCCCCTTCTGCGTCGCGCAGCAGGGCAAGACCTGCTTATGTCCACCCTCGGAGGGGGAAATTCAGCAGTAGTAGAGGCAGAAACAGGGATTCTGGTAAGAATGACTACGGAGCAGAAAAATCCTACGTCTGCACAGTTTCGTCGTCGCAGAGTACGTGCATAATAGAAAAAGGGGATGGATTATTCGTGGCTTATAAATTTTAACGACGTACTCCACAACAACGTGAAGTGTAACGAGATACTGTAAAGTCCATTCTCTACTTCCAGTCGTCTTTCACACGATGCAAAAAGATAGAGGACACACAAAAGAGAAGAGCAAAAAAAAAAACCTTTTTATTATTAATGACGAAGGGTTCAGTTTACCCGAGGCCAAAAATAAGCTTTGTCCGAAATAATCCTTCTTATTATTAATGTCGGATGGTTCAACTTACCCGAGACCAAAAAAAAAAAAAAAAGAAAAAGAAAGAAAACAAGCTTTGTGCGAAACAAGCTTTCCCTCGGGTACGCTCCAGTCGTGAATGGATTTCATGTTAGCGCTTCATGGAGCTTTTAGCCAGTGGTGGTGACCTAATTTTCTTACTTTGATTAGGGTGCCCGACAACTGCCCTGTGTGGTCGCGGTGGTGATCGCTGTGATCTACACAGCTATAGTCGTGTTCCACGTCAGTCCGGTACTTTTAAGCCTTACGCTTCGTCTCTTCCTGTGGTTTCTTCCTATAGCTATCCGCAACACGGTGCGTCGCGGCAAGTAGTGCGCCGACCCCGCAACTATATACAGGGGCCCCGAAGACGCAACCTGATGTCGCTGCAGCATAATTCCTCCGGCAGAGTAATTCCCTGCGGCCGGACTACATTGCATACCGTTCACTCTATAGGAAAAAAAGGTAGAATTTTTCTACCCAATGTGGTAAAACGACAGTACCTCTACCATTTCGTGCCAATCCACACGCGCTTTCTCCTCCGAGGGCATAAGCGGTGGCGTCCCTTTCTCTTGCTCCTCTCTCCCACTTTTGTTCTAAGATAAAAATATTGTAGACTTTCCTACCCAAGTTGGGAGAACGACAGTGTCTACTCTGTAGTTTGTTTCTAGTCTGCAGTTATACCCAAAAGGTAAAACTGGTTTGAGTAGAAATGTGGTTGAAGTGCAGCTCTACCGAGATGAGTAGAAATTTATACATTTTTTTTTATTGTAGTGTTCTTTTGAACGCGGATTTTGACAGTTGCCTTTTTTTTTCTTTTTTTTTTTTGCGGCTGTTCGAAAGGTAATGAAAAGATCGGGCGCGGGTTATGACCGGAGAGCTCTGTAGAAGTAGTACAGCTCTTGGGACAAAAGTTGACGGAGCACCGGGGTATCGCATTTTTTTCATTGGAACGACACCCTCGAAGCAGACAGGGAGCGGACACACATGCTGAGAGGTGGATAGAACGGTCAGTCACCTGTTTCTCATTCGATTTCTGCCTGATATCTACTATCATGGGCTCCGATGAAGAAATACGCCAGTGCCGTGTTCCGTGAACTTTTGTCCTAAGCTGTACGTATACAAGCCGCTTGTCGAAGTGCATCATGAATATAACCCTGGTTAGATATTACACTAACTGCATGGAATCGTGGGCCGCGAAGCAAAAATCAGAAATGCGGGAGAGCAGCGAGACATTCATTCGGCACTATCTCTTGCGTACAGACTTAAAAATGAACTTCACCACATAGCAGGCTCCTAGCCAACCATCATCCCGAATGACAACGTTCTCGCCCACGATTTGTTGAAAACGAGAGGCGAAGCCTATTTTGTGCCATTATGTACGGCAC
Organism: Ornithodoros turicata; assembly: GCF_037126465.1. Taxonomy (NCBI): domain Eukaryota; kingdom Metazoa; phylum Arthropoda; class Arachnida; order Ixodida; family Argasidae; genus Ornithodoros; species Ornithodoros turicata. The sequence continues at coordinate 98,350,472 of NC_088203.1, forward strand.
AAAATAGGCTCCGCCTCTCGTTTTCAACAAATCAGGAGCGAGAACGTTGTCATTCGGGATGATGGTTGGCTAGGAGCCTGCTATGTGGTGAAGTTCATTTTTAAGAGTGTAGTGCCTTACAGATGTCATCAGCCATTCGCTCACTTTGCGAGTCACACGTAAATTAATTTTGCGTTTCATTTCATTTTCAACATTTCACGACACAGGCAAAGTCTGCGAGCCTCGGCGAATCTGGCTTTAAATTCGAAAGTTCGTCGAACCTCGCGGACCAGCGGGTTTCGGCTGCGAACCTCAGGTTCGCGGGAACTTCGCGACATCACTAGTAATAAAACTGGGTTCGCTCGCACTTCATTTTCTACCGGTATACAATATTGCACAGGGGGAGCGGGCCCAACCGCCTCAATTTCCACTGCAATGCGCTCGTGCAATCTGCAAGACAGTCTTGGAATGAGAAGCCAGGACGCATGCCTAACTAGTATAATCGCGTTATGCGTACGTCGATAAAAGGATATTAAGCTACACTATTGACAGGGCGTTCACTTTAAGGACCGTTCTGTATCCAGTTTTATCTTTTCTCTCTTTCAAGGCACTGACGTCATTGCGAGTGAGCGTTGCTAAATTTGGTAAAACAGAGATGTCCTTTGGACGTGAATGTCTTTCTTTCGCGAATGTGAGTTAGAACGGAATCCTTTTTGGGCGGATGTGTTTGCGAGACAGCTTTACCTAACGTCCTCCTTATCTCTTTTCGGAACGAACCATTACGTTTGAAGGTAATCCTCGAAGTGCCTCAAAATAGTAACGTTAACGTAGGAATCGAGTAAGTTCAGCGTGGAAAACATTAGGACATCCTGGGCTCAACTGTCGTTATATCCCATCATCGCCCGCGTCCACCACTGAATACGCACTTTGAGAGTATCATCGACGATGCGACAAATTCAGCTTGAGAAGTGTCGGAGTGCGTTAGAACTGGTGAAGGCGTCTAGTTTTATTGACGGGCTTTTGTGAAGGGTCTCTGCCTCATCGGTTGTTTGACAACGATAGCTGTATGAGGTATGGCTGTTTGTCAATGTGACGACGTGGTTTCTTGCATTTCATTTGGCCTGCCATTTGCCGTTTTATTTGCCGTGCCGCAGGTGTGCCCATATGTGTCATGTCCGTATGTGGTGTGGTGTGTTCTAGGTATGCATTCTGTATGAGAAGCACTAGAAGTAAGACGAATATCTAATGCTAAAGCATTGTCATCACATTAAGTACATTAATCGGCTTCAAATTACTGTTTAGCCGCTGTGTCATCTCTTCATATCTTTCTTTCGTTTATCGAATGCGTCACAAACGAGGAATAAATCATATTCCGCCGTTTAGCGCTTGCATTCCTTGGGTTCCCGAAATAGTGCTTGAGCGTTATTGGGTCGCCGTATCGATTTCACGAGAGCGATTCGGAAACAGGTTCCCTTTTACGCTTAGGGAAACGTTGTTCCATAAGACGTATCAGCGTCCGATTCAGCGGGCTGCGCTCTAATTGCCTCGCAACGATACGGATCGATCATATCCCGATTCGTAACGACACGGATATCGGATCCGTATCGATTGGATCGATCGGATACGATTCTCTAAAGCTCCCTAGTAGTTGCCCCCCGATTCTGACATCGTATCGCTGTCAGTCAATCAAATATCAGCATTGTGACGCCATCCAGTCTAAAGCAATCAGGCTTATCGTGTTTTCAGAGACGTCATCGCGAAACTTCTACGTTCATCTAATACTCGCTACTCTTCTCTAAGACACCCTAATTAAAAGAAGAAAAAAAAAAAGGAAAACGTTTCTCCGGAAGATTCTTTCTTGCCTTCTGGTCATTTTGGAAGATCCTTCCTACAACTTTCGACGTCTCATAGTTGCAGTTTCTATTGAGTTGGCCTTTTCCTCTCACCTTTCAACACGACGATGGATCCCAGATATTACAATACAGTCAAACTCCTTTACAACGAAACTCAGGGGACAGCAAAAAAAAAAAAAATTGCAGTAAAGGTATTTTCGTTAAAAAGGATGTCCATTATTGGACCTATAGGGCTCCAGCGGGACCGCAAAAAAATTTGCTGTAGTGGTATTTTCGTTAAAAAGGTGTTCGCTATAAAGGAGTGTGACTGTATTGTTATGTGTGGAATGTGTGTTATGTGCGGAGTACGACAGCGGGATGATGGGAATCGGGATGAGTCGATTGATGATGAATAGAAGAAAAAAATGGGGAGGTGGAGGAGAAATGTAGCAAAACGTACATTTTGTGGGAAAGTAGAAAAGAATAATATTACGTCTCGCTGTCGAGTGAAAAACAGTATTGCAACACGTAACGGTATGTCGCAGATACATTTCTGAACTGCGTCGAGTGAAAGTGGAAGGGAAAATTTCAGAGTAGAAAACGTCGCGGAGTGTGACGAACAAGGATAAGAAGAAGAGATGATTACGAAAAAGCAATAAGAGCTACAAGGCATCAAGTAGAATGACGAAATAAAGACGCATATTTAGGGCCTAACACGACGGCTGCGTGAAAGCAATGCGTTGACATTTACAGCTTGTGCAATGCTTTCTCTCATTCTGCTGCATAACAACTACATTTCCATGTATTTCCGTTCTTTCTTAAAGGGACTATCGCATCCGTCCCGGTCGACTCCGAAACTGTAGTGCTTTTTTACTCCGCGTTCATCACTGATAATAACGCCGAAAACCCGACGCGAATTGGCAGCGTTGTTCCTGTATAGTTTGATATAAAACTTGGCAAGAGCAGACGACGCATTCCTGGATTCCCTCTCTGGAAACGTCACACGGACGAGGCCAATCACTGCGCGCCCTTTGACATGGAGAATACCAATCACGGAGCGGCCGGAGGGACCCTGGCAGTCTTGGCAACCGACCGACAGGCGGGCGGGCGAGGCGGAATGCTAGGGGACGGCGTCTTCTCTGTTACCGGCTCGCGGAATGTTGTTTCTGGTTAACGTTGAACGTGTTCGTACAGCCAGGAGCGTAACGCCGTGTTTCACGTAACATGGTTACGTCTGCACTCATACTGGTAAGCGAAAGTCAGCGTATTTACCGAGGACTTTTCACTCAGTATATTGCGATGCGAACGACAAGCAGACGATCTCGGAGACAGTCGCCTTCGCTGCGCTCCAATTCGTGCGCCTGGTTTACGTCATCATCGTCGTGGCTGCAGATGGAATGCGGATCTTTAAAACTCGTTTACTTAATATGTAAGCTGTTTTCGGAAGAGAAATTTGGCAAAGTTGACTCTGAAGTGGTGAAGAACATTACCCTTTCGGTATCGTACATACGTTCCCGGATGCGATAGTCCCTTTAAGGTCTCTAGCGAGGGGATCCATCTCCAGTGCCATCAGATCTCGTTCCGCTTTTATACGCTAATAAATGCACGGCGCACGGGCCGCTCGGCCAGTTGTTCCCGTGGATGATTCCCACACCACGCTGTTTCCTGGAACACGCTCCTACAAACTGGTGACCCGACGTTTCAATCGACGCTCCACAGACTGCATCATCAGTCCCAGCACCCCCTCCGCGGGCCAAGATGCTGGTGACCATTCGTCGATCGGTGCCGTCGGGTGTGAGACCAAGCTCCATCCCTTCTGGACCAAGGATCCCCGTGTCTGGTTCTCCCAAGTTAAGGCACGATTTGCATTTCGGCGTATTTCGTCGCAACTTATACGAAGTACCTCAACGTTGTTTCCGCGCTGCTCATTGAAATCGCGGACCAGGTTGATTATCTCTTGGCTTCACTACCGCCTGACAATGACAACCCCTACGATCGGCTAAAGGAAGCTATTCTTTCCCGCACTGAATGCACCGAACAGTGCAGTCTCCGTCGGGTTCTGTCTGTGGAGGAACTGGCCGATCGGCAGGAAACCCAGTTACTCCACTACATGAAGCAGCTCCTTGCAGGCTCGGCTGGTACTTAGCCCTCCATCTTGCGAGAGCTCTTCCCCCAGCGGCTCCCACAGCAAGTCCGATTGGTACTGGCCGGATCTGACGAGGTCTCCCTCGATAACCTTTCCCAGTTGAGCGACCGCATCATCGACTACTCCGTCCACTCTGCGGCACCATAATCACAGACTGACACCATCGCAGATGTTTGCCCGTCTGACCCTACCCTCGTTGCTCTGCAAGCGCGAGCGAAGGAGCTACTCCCACGTATTCGCCCTAGAGCGTGCGTTAGTCGTGATGTTGCCCACCACTGTGAGGCCGCCAACGGCAAGATCTTCCACCACCAGCACCACCACGTAGCTTCATTTTCCCGTCTGCGAATGCCACCTTATCGCTGCTTTCTGAGTTGGCCGACGCTTTGTCACGTGCTTTCTCTCATGCGCAGAGACGTACTGTACGTCATAGTGTATACAGAAAAACGCGATTCACGGAATGGGCGCAGCCATTGGTGCTGCCACCCCGTGGTAATCACAGGCACTGTGCACGCGTGGACTGCCGTTTGCAGAGTTCCTTCATTTTCCCGCGTGTGTTTTCGTTCATGTTCGTGTCCGTTCGTGTTCATACTGTGCCCGTTCATTTCCCCCCGCTCGGGAACCGGTGTAGAAAAGATAACGCATCGGCCAGCACTCCGCACGTGAACAACTGCGCATACTGTGCACGTTGAAGCAAGGAATCTTCTTTTTCCTTTGTCTTTCGAACGGTGATAGTAAGACGTTTCCCGGGTGACTAGTTATATGGAATGTTACGTTATCGTCAGTCATACTCATCAGCGACGGCGGCCACCGGTAATCTTCCCAATGGGAAAAGCGATTTTGGCAGTCCACCCTTATTGTGTCGCCGCTGGGAACGGGGCTAAGGAGCGCACGGGGTCTGGTGGTTTGAGAGTAACGCGACAAGGTTTTACGTGTATTGACAACTACCGGCCGATCCAATTATTATCCACCCCGTGCAAACGTCTCGAACATATTGGCGCTGCATATCTCCTTCAATTTCTGGAAAATGAAATGACCGTATCTATCATTCAGCATGGGTTTCGCAAGGGTTTCTCCACGGTCATGCGGCGAACGGAGGCAGTACACGACTCTGCACCCGCAATGAATGATCAAACACGAATAGATTCCGCAGGGCATTTCATAAGCTTTCCAATAAGAAGCTTATGCAGACGCTCAGGCTTATTTGCAACAATGACGTAGTAGTGGATTGACTCTCGGATTATATTTTGCAACCGGCTGCAATTTGTGCGCTAGGAGAGTTTCAATTCTGTACAGTCTGAAATTTCCTCGTAAAAAGGATAGGTGCCGTTTCCGCAATTCTTTCTCATTTTTCTTTATTCGATGATACGCCGACAAGTGTTTCATATATTACAGGATTGGTTCGTTTGAATATCATACTGCCCTCCCACAAGCATTACAGAAGACTGTGCACTGGTGTCATGAATGGCAAACGTCACTTATATCCCGACAATGCTGACGATAACACTTGAGAGGAAATATTTCAAATTATTATAGAAAATGCTTTAGATTTCTCCTCAAATGCCAAAGGTTTTGCTGGCTTTATTTGTAATATAATTTATATGTGAATCCCACCATAAGTCTGATGAGCGCCAAATACTTCTACCTCTTCAATACGTTTGAAAGGCACGCAATGAGGGACTTCATTATGACATTAATTAGGCCTGTTGGCCTGTATTGGGCCTGTATTGGACTATGCGTGTATTGTTTGGGACCGCTATTTCGTATCTCATTATGACACAGGAACGAAGATTCATTGAGGTATACATACTTATATATATATACAGGGTGTTCCATTTAAGATTGACCCCACCTTTAAAAAAATAATGAATCATCGCAGAAGAATGAAACCAAGTGCATAGTGTTACCAGTGACCTGGAGCATTTAGTAGTATTTTTTGTCGCGCAATTAACTGATTCGTTAATTAATTTGATTTTCTAACTTTTTAATTAGGAGGATCACACCGGAGATATCAACTGTGAAGTTGTGGGCGTTGACATGAGAAAGCGAATGCAGTGTGTTGCAACTCTCTAGCTCATACGAGTCTTTTTTTCCCGGGTCAGCAGAAAGGGCCCGGAGTTCCGAAACTACGCCGGAATCAGTTTCCGTCGCGCGAAAAGAGCGCTTGATTGCAGCGCTTTCTCACGGCCGCTTGACGAACAAGCATTGATGTCGTCCGCGCGCCTATGCTGTTATCTGTCGCGGGTGCGGGGACACCAGCGAGGTCACTGCGGCGCTTTATCTCTTGATTCTTTGTTTTTTAGGCGTGAAGCGACACAAAACACGGGAAGCGGAAGATATCTGCTCACGGCTTACCTTGAACCACGAGCGCGAGCTTATTAAATCGATAAGAAAGAAAGAAAAGCTGTGGGCTATGAAATTTATGAAGCCGCTTTTTAACACATTTTCATTTGCACCCACACTCTGCGTTGTAGCACTTCTTTTGTCTTGTCTTTTGTCTAGCACGTCTTTTGTCTTTTACACCTTTTCATTCGCACCCACTCTCTGCGTTGTAGCACTTCGTTGTGTCTCCTCGTTGGAAAAGACATAACTTGTGCTACAACGCAGAGAGTGGGTGCAAATGAAAAGGTGTAAAAGAGCGGCTTCATAAATTTCATAGCCCACAGCTTTTCTTTCTTTCTTATTGATTTAATAATCTCGCGCTCGTGGTTCAAGGTAAGCCGTGAGCAGATATCTTCCGCTTCCCGTGTTTTGTGTCGCTTCACGCCTAAAAAAGAGATCCCAAGCAGCACAATGTACTGAAAGTCGAGTGCAATAGGGGTGGACGGTATGCGTCTTATCAATGTTCTGTTGATTCACGAGTCTGTTCAAGGCCTTTCATCTACCCGTCCACCCCTATTGCACTCGACTTTCAGTACATTGTGCTGCCTGGGATAAAGCGCCGCAGTGACCTCGCTGGTGTCCCCGCACCCGTGACAGATAACAGCATAGGCGGGACGAACGACATCAATGCTTGTTCGTCTAGCGGCCGTGAGAAAGCGCTGCAATCAAGCGCCCTTTTCGCGCGACGGAAACTGATTCCGTCGTAGTTTCGGAACTCCGGGCCCTTTCTGCTGGCCTCGGAAAAAAAGACTCGTATGAGCTAGAGAGTTGCAACACACTGCATTCGCTTTCTCATGTCAACGTCCACAACTTCACAGTTGACATCTCCGGTGTGATCCTCCTAATTAAAACGTTAGAAAATTTAATTAAATAATTAATCAGTTAATTGCGTGACAAAAAATACTATTAAATGCTCCAGGTTACTGGTAACACTATGCACTCGGTTTCATTCTTCGGCGATGATTCATTATTTTTTAAAGCTGGGGTCAATCTTACATGGAACACCCTGTATACAACGCCTACGGTAATATACATTTAACATACAAAAACTTCAGCATAAAGCTAATTTGGAAAGTGCTCAGCGTAGATATAATACTGAAAGACTAAATTTTTTGTATCAAATTCTTAAGGGTGTATACAGGATAGTGTATACAATGTAGACGGAAGCTGGTGTGTACACATTGGACTAATGCGGTCATTTCCCCATGCGCTGATTATGCAGCTCACTCCTACTTGCGCCCCAACGGGGGCTTGTAGTATGTGCAAATAAATAAATAAAGTATGCTGTGCGAGATCTAAGGATGCCTTGCTGTCGGTAAGAATGACAAACTTTTCCGGCATCGATCTCGGCAATATGCTCTAATGCTGCGAGGATGCCGAACAATTCCGCTTCCGTAGAGGACACGGTGTAGAGGAGTTTGAAAGCTTTCTCCGGGTCTTCATCCGGCATGTAGAAGACCGCGTCCCATCTATCAGGCTTCACGGGGTCATCGCTTTATATTTGCGGTTTTGTCGGTGAGCCGAGTTAAGATGCTTCAGTACGAGAGGATGAGTCACGACTGTAGAAACGGCGTTCTTTGGCAGAAGACCAAGGATGAGCAAATCTGGGGTCTTCCAAGTGTCCACATCGCCGACGCGTCAGACGGCGTAGACGCTGCGTAAGGAGTGCTCCCTTTCAAGCGGGCAATGTCAATACCCAACGCAGACGGCAGTCCTAATCTGTTCGACGAAGGTAGTGGGGAGGGTAACGTGTAATGTAGCGTGGGGAATGTAGCGTGTATCGTCTGGAAAGTCTTCGGAAAACCCAGAGAAAACGTCAGACAGCACAGCCGGTGGCAGTATTCGAGCCCGTGCCACCTCCCAGTCTCGGCGTGGAGAGCGATCATCCTAACCACTATGCCACGGGAGCTGGTGCTAGTAGTTCCTGTTCTTGGGATCGACTGAGAACATGTTGGATGGGTAAGCAGTATCGCAACGCCCACAACATCAGGGCATGATGGACACGATGGAGGTCACAGAATGACGGGGCTGGATGCAGTGGCAATACGCCTGAGTACATTGACCAAACCGTTTCCCTTGTTTAGTGAGCGTATGAGCGAGATCTACATCATGATTGGACAATGGAAATTTGAACCAATTTTGAACGCGCTGAAGCGGACGTACGACTACCGTAGCAGACGACAGCAACAGCTCCTATGAAAATGCGTAGAATGATGGTGATAACGAACTTTAGAATGAAACATCCTCCGTGGGGCATCCACCGCTTGTACAACAATACTACGGTAAGCTGAAGTAGAAAGTATTGTAGAAGTTGAGAAATCAATAACCGCGCCGATGAGTAGCGCCAACGCTACCTTCCAAATGCGGCTCTGGGAAGGGGTGCCTATGACGAAGTCGTTATAATGTAGTAGGTCGTGCCCAAGACTCAAAATATGTGAAGTGTGAAGCTGATGCGATATGTGAAGGTGTAATTAGCGTCTTTTCCTAACATGCACCCACACTGTTAAAACAGAACTTCACCACATAGCACGCTCCTAGCCAACCATCATACCGAATGATATCATTCTGTGTCATGATTTGTTCAAAACAGGGGGGAGGCGCCTATCTGGGACAAGATAATCTGTCCCAAATAGGCGCCTCCTCCCATTTTCAACAAATCAATGCACAGAATGATATCATTCGGAATGATGGTTGGCTAGGAGCATGCTATATGGTGAAGTTCTGTTTTAACAGTGCAGTGTATTTTTCCTTGTCTACACTCTTAAAAATGAACTTCACCGCATAGCACGCTCCTAGCCAACCATAATCTCGAATGATATCCTCATGTGCCCTGATTTGTTGAAAACGGGAGGCGTACGCCTTTTCTGGGACAATTATGAACCGCATAAGTGTCACAGAAAAGACGTACGCCTAAGCTCTTAGAAATGAACTTCACCGCATTGCACGCTCCTAGCCAACCATCATCTCGAATGATATCCTCATGTGCCCTGATTTGCTGAAAACGGGAGGCGTACGCCATTTTTGTGACAATTATGAACCGCATAAGTGTCACAGAAAAGGCGTACGCATACCGTTTTGAACAAATCAGGGCACATAGCGATATCATTCGAGATACTGGCTGGCTAAAAGCGTGCTATGCGGTGAAGTTCATTTTTAAGAGTGTACCGCTTTGAACAAATCAGGGCACATAGCGATATCATTCCAGATAATGGTTGGCTAAAAGCGTGCTATGCGGTGAAGTTCATTTTTAAGAGTGTACCGCTTTGAACAAATCAGGGCACATAGCGATATCATTCGAGATACTGGCTGGCTAAAAGCGTGCTATGCGGTGAAGTTCATTTTTAAGAGTGTACCGCTTTGAACAAATCAGGGCACATAGCGATATCATTCCAGATAATGGTTGGCTAAAAGCGTGCTATGCGGTGAAGTTCATTTTTAAGAATGTACTTCTCTCTCTCTCTCCCTTCAGACAAAATAAACGGCCACTCCTACGTCTGCCGAGGACCTCAATTGGAGTCACAAGGGATGACATTGCTTTTTAGTCGCTGTTGAGTCCTTCATGTGCGCCATGTTCTGGTTTCAAATGGATCCATCCTCATTTCTCCGCCAACCATCGTGACGAGAGAGCAAATAGACGGCTGCACAGCCAGGGGCAAATAAGAATGGGCTTTAGAAGGGAAGGAAGCGAAAAAGAGAGCCAAAACGAAGTGATTTATTGCGCGCAAATTTCGAGTCCATGGACCCTTCGCGTGAGTGGGGTTGTAGAGTATTTACGACTACTACTACGAGAGCGAGAGCTCCTTGCGTTTTTCAGTCTTCGACTTGCTGTGTGCTTGGTTTTTTCGTTTAGCGCTGCAGTGGGGAACCATAGGGCGCACACTATATTTCAACGGAATGGCTGAAATATCTTTACGCTTGTTTCAAACCCACGTCAGCATGCGTTGCACTTTCAAGATGGTATGCAGGCCGCAAAATGGTATGGACTTCCTTTGTGCAGCATCCAAGATCAATCGCAACGTTCATTTGAAATCCTGGCCTAAAAAACACTGATTTCACGAGTCGTCGCCTTGCGTTTCGACCCATAAGGTTCTGCTAAATATATCGGTTCCTAGACGATAGCGTGACGGCCGAACACAATGCACTCCGGACAGGTCCCGGTTGCAAACGTCAACATGCACGTGACCATAAAGTCATTTAAACCGTTTTTAAAAACGCGTTTGCTGTTTCTGTGCGCTATTTTGCAACTTCTTTTGATATCATTACTTAGATTTGTCCGATATCTTCGCAGTAAAATATGGAGCTGTGCACTTGAGACCTCGCTCTGCTGACCAGTCCCAAAGATTTGATAACGACACCGACGTCATAACACATTCAGCCGAGGCAATGCACTCATATTTCAAAGGAGCAGGCTACCACATCGTACAAAAAGCGCCGTATAGTTTACATCATAAAATACATTTATGCATTTGTTTTATGCCGAAGGTAACATGTCTGCAAGCACTGAAACCGCATACAAAGTCACATGACCTACAAATGACGTTGCCTATGACATGCGACGAGGACAAGGTGGTGATTTTGCCACAAGGGACAGTTTGAGGGCAGTTGCAAAATTTGCGGGTGCATTTCAACGTAAACAACGAGATTTGGCCGAGGCAGACCAACAATTAGGGACGACACAGACAAGTAAGCCTCAAACGCCCAGAAATTATTATTAAATGGTGTGGTGCAGTGGTTAGCATATCTGACCGGAAATCAGAAGACCCAGGTTCGATTCCTGGCGTCAGCACCTCTTTTCCCTGAGTTGTTTGCATTTGCATTTCAACCCTGTATTTCGAGCGCACCATCTCGATGAATAACGGCAACGATCGTTATGTGCAAGTTGAAGATCTTGGCCCCTGAAGACGTGTTTGGCCAACGAGACACAGCATCGCTTCCTTCATATGGGGTACGAGTGGTCTGTTCTACAGAATTGAGACTTGTTACTTTCTGCACAGCGTCTCGAACTTTACCAGAGTCGTCAACACGGCAGGTGCTCCATGTGTATGGGACTCTCTGTGTATGGTAACTTCGGGAACATGGGGAATGGGAACAGGCTTTGCAATAAGGTTTTTCTTAGTTTTCTGGCATTCTCCTGTGAATTGCTAGCAAATGCAGTTGACACGTCTTTACCTGTGACCTTTATTTGACCTTTTCTCCTTCGCTGCTCTACTGTTACGACGAGACGTCGAAGCCGGGTGATTACAGAATCCTGTATGCAGTGAGTGTGGAATTCCACGTGAGATATATGTTCAGAAATTGCCGCAGCGTGTTCGCCGAATACATATACTGTATCATCATGTACTGCGGTGAATATGTAAGTCACACATCTCGCAATGTGTTCCTAACTCCTACTCGCTTTTGCATTGACATCCGCTGGTGAGATGTTTACACAAACACGAAAACGCTTCTAAACCTTTTCCAACGTAAACCTCCACTAGCCCTAACAATAGATGCGCCCACGCAACGAATATCATCAAATGATAAAGCATCCTCTGAATTCCTTCCTCACGAGCCAGAACCCACAGCTGTGTTCTGTCGCAAGAACGAGAGCAGCGTTCTTGTCGCAAACGCTGCTCGAGTGTTATTTTGTGCGGCCACCAGTAGCTTGACAGCTCTTGTTGACTGAGTCAACATGTTTCAATATATTCCAAACTGAGTCCCCGTCTCAAAATACTCGCATATTAACGGAAGCCAAAGTGTTCGGATGCAATGTCGTAAACACATAAACGCGGTGCGCTCCTGGTGCACATGCAGGGTAATATCTACTTTTCTTCAATGATAATATTTATTGTTGAAATAAGCTATATGCTGCCAAACTAAGCTGACAGCAACCATTCTTGATTTATATTTCCATCGACTTCGAAGAAACTCGTAGAATGCATAAAAATATCTCCTTCTGGGCGACGATTTTTTATTTATTTATTTTTTCTCGTGCAAAACATGCACCCTGTGCAAAACGATACGGTTTCCATGGCATGTGGCGTAAAAGCCGTGTTTACAGGAGAACAGACTGCAAACAGAGAGTTTTATGAGGCATTTTTAGGATGGGATACATGTGGGCTATGGGGCCCCCAAGGAATTGAGGAGGAGTTGTCCCTGCGCATTGCGCAAAACAGTGTACGGGTTCTGGAAACGACCCTGTAGAGGAGATGGTGTTCCCCTACACGTGTCCTGACCGGCAATGATGGAATGTCCCACAGGGCAGATATTCGTAGCCTCACGCTAGGACGGTGCCGTTAAGGACTGGCTGGCAGGCGCAGTGGCGCGCGGCAGCGGAGGCACGTCTTCGTCTGTTGCAGGAACAGATTGACTGCCGAAACCCCTTACTTCTTTGGAGCTCCAACTTGCATGGGTACCGTATTTCAAAGCTCTCTATTGCAGTTGTTGACCCTGTTATAGCCTTGTTGGGCCGCTTGTTGGTTGCCATTGCTGGACGGCTGTTGCAAGGATGAGATATGACGCCGATGATCCGTAACTTTACGTCGCGATTCGTCTACGACCATAAGCGGTGCCACAGCGGCCACAGTGGATAAATTTTGCAAACCTGAGGATTGCTGGACGTGCGTCAAAATATCAGTGCACGCTATACACGCATACCCTTTCGCGGAGGACAACGCTTCTAAACAGATTGTACCCTGTTGCAAATTTGCCAGCAACCTCGACCAGGTGCGAAGCCACCTTTAGGCCCACGCGCACACGCTACGAACTGATCCAGCAGGGACGATAGATAAGATACAATGAAGCTTGAAAGTATGTCGTACGTGATAAAGAACACGAAGTTTGGCGAAAGCGGTGGGGCTTTCTTCTTTTCTGTCTCTTTCTTTTTCTTTTCTTTTTTTTGGGGGGGGGATCTGTTTATGGGAGTGTAGTCGAATTAGTCGTATGGCGAAATCATTTTGTATTGTCATAACCTTTCCTGTTCTTTGAGTGCAGTTTTCGGCAAATGATAAAGCATACGGAACTTCGCACAAGGCCCCTTACCTCGAGGAACCGTTACGTCAGCCACGCCTGCTGGATGAAATGTACGGGCCCTGGTGAATCAGTTTGTAGAGCGTGATTTGTAGAGCTCATCAAAGATGGTGGGTTTGATCCTGGCCGACGACGCCAGCGATTTGGTGGCAAGATACAAGATGCTTAGATATCAACAGCAAAAATGCTAGGGTGCAGGCGAGCTGGTACATTGTCTCAGGTTTTTCTCGGTTTGCTTAGATATGCCGTCTGCCGCGGGGATTAAGACATCGGCGCACATGAAACGATCCTTCAGATGACGTGAGCAAAGTCAATTATCACACCGACGTGGCGTAGCTCATGATCATAGAATCTCGCGACGTGAAACCAGGAATGTAGGTGAAGACGAAAGACAAATTATGAATGTAATGAAAAATAAATTTATGGCAACAAGTAAGCCTTTTTGCTTTCGTCGCCCGCCTTAAACTCATCAATCCCGTACAGCTTCGCGTCTCGAATTATTTCAAATCACAAAATCTCAACTGGATCTGCTTTCCGTTACCCTTACACTGGAAGCAAAAATATCCAAAGTCAAACGCACACAGCACAGATGCACAGCAGAGCACAGATTACTTCCCATGGACCTTCTCAACGAACGAAATATCAGTCTCTGTAGCAAAGGCACCTCCCACTTCAATTTCGCGATGCAATTTAAGACGATATAAAAGGAAATAGCAATGATATAAAAGATTCTGAAGGGGAAGAAGAAAGTAGGAGAAGTTTCCATTCCACAGGAGAACGCATTAAGATTCCTTCGAAGCCACCTGACTTTTGATTGGACCGCAAAAAGGAGGGCGAAATGTGTGATTGTACGGAAACCCGAAAGTGATGAGATGGTACATGATGTGCACAAAACTGGCTTTGCAACAGATGGTCACGCCGTCCCGAGAATACGCTTCAGACTCGAAGCTAAGGCTCACAAAAATTGATATTCTCAAACGCTTATGAACCGCTGTATGGATGCAAAAAGGAAGAAAAACAAAAAAGGCAAATGGGAGTGCCAGTTGTATGCCGTAAAGATCCAGTTACGCGACACTACGAATAAAAATGAAGATATGCGCAATCAGGGTAACGGTGACACAATGTCCCGGAGGAAACGATATCTTGCTGGGACGAGCACACTAAACCGTTACCGCCATCTGGCCCTATCTCTCCGCATATTTCGGGTTGTCGCCTTTACCTCCTTTTGCCGTCCGTTGGAATTTTCTTTTAACTATGCTCTTTCACTTTCGTTGTGCGTGTTTTTCGCTGGGCACAGCTTTGGACAAAAGACAGCGAAACACATAGTGTCACAAGTTGAAAAGTAGATTTTAAAAAATATGGATAAATTGAATAATAGACCTCTACCCGAGGAACGTCGTCAAGACGTTGGTAGACAAACTGAAACCGAAACAAATCGGATGGGGAGGGCTGGGTTCCACGAATGGGCACTTGTTCGCTGCCTCCTATTGAAAGAAAAGTTGGACCGATGGTCGTGTCCAATTCAGGGACCATCGTAATCCCCTCAAGACCGTGGCTTGAGGGCGTAACCTTGTTCGCCCCTAGCTTTCAGCGTAGTTCAACCCTACCAAATTGGGGTCGCTGTCGAACACTATGACGTCATTTGTTTACGAACAGTGAGAGGTCTATTTGGCACCCGACCAATCCTGCAACTAAAAAAATACAAATAAAAAGGAAATAGAAATAACAGCAAACCCCCCCCCCCCCCCCCCCCCCCCCCCCCCCCCCCCCCGTCGTAAGACACGCACCCACCAAAACGTAGTCGCGGGGCTGCAATTATGCATGAGGAGTGTTCAAGTCAAACCGGGACTTTCTGTCTCCTGAGTGTACAAATGGCTCGTGCTACTTCTTTTTCGTCATTTTCACACGCGAGAGGCTTCCGCGTTCACCACGTGGTGGTCCAAAGTTTGTGCAAAACAGAAGACACGTGCTGGACAAGATGGCCGACACCAAGGTGAGCGCGCACATCGAACAACGAATTGGCATGAAGTTTCTCGTGAAGGAAGGCGTAAAGTCATCTGAAATTCACAGAAGACTTAAGGCTCAGTATGGCCACTATAGACTTGGCCACAGCAAAGCGTTTGAGTGGTGCAAACGTTTCCGAAACGGCCGTACATCAGTGCAGGACGATCCCGGCCGGGGCGGCTCAGAGCCCAGTGTCAGAGTTCCTCAGAACATCCAACTTGTAGAGCGCCTGATCCTCAAGGACTGACGGATAACATGTCTCGAACTGGCTCGAAAGACGGACCTTTCTGTGGGAACGTTGAACACTATCATTCATGAACACCCCCGGTTTCGGAAAGTTAGTGCCCGTTGGGTCCCGAGGCAGCCCTCCGTGTTTGACCGGCAGAGAAGACTGGAAATCTCCCAAGAGCTAAGGTGCCGTTTCGACACTGAAGGACAGCCGTTCCTTGATCGGATCATCACGTGCGATGAAATGTGGGTGCACCATTTCACTCCTGAGTTTAAACGCGCATCAAAACAATGGAAGCATCCGGGCTCGCCAGCCCCCAAGAAGTTCCGAAGCACCCCGTCTACGGGTAAGGTCATGGCCACGGTTTTCTGGAACAAAGCTGGCGTTGTTCATATTGATTTTCTGCCCAGTGGTACCATCATCAATAATGCATATTACTGCCAGGTTCTCAGGGATGTGCATAAGGCGCTGAAGCAAAAGCGGCCGGGCCTCATCACCAAAGGAGTCCTCCTCCTACAGGACAATGCACGCCCGCATACCGCGCATCTCACGACACGCACCTTACAGGAACTTCGCTGGGAGTTGCTGCCATATCTCCCTTACAGTCCAGACCTTGCCTCCAGCGATTTCCATCTCTTCGGGCCACTGAAGGCGTTCCTTGGGGGCCGCCACTTCAGCTGCGACGACGAGGTCAAGAATGCGGTCCGATTATGGCTGCTATGCGCCGGTAAGGATTTCTACGCTGCTGGCATCCAAGCCCTCGTGAAACGCTGGGACAATTGCATTAGTGGAGCTGGAGATTACGTTGGAAAAAAAATTCTCGCCTGTAAGTTCATTTTACTTTCGCGAAAAATGAAAAGTCCCGGTTTGACTTGGACACCCCTCGTACAGAGCAATAATACGTGCGCAACATCATCGACAGCGCAATAGCAATAACAAAGATACGGCACAACGGCAACAATCACAACATCACTCACCCAGAGTGCACAGAACCCAATAAACGGATTCCAAAGGACACTGAACACAGTGGGTGTCGCATTTCTCCATTGGAGTGACATCCTAACAGCAAACAGGAGCGGCCGCACATACTAATAGATGGATAGGATAGCCGGTCACCTATTTCTTATTTTGTCTCTTCTTGATAGCTAGCAGAGGGCCGTTTCGATGAAGAAATACGTTAGTGCCGTGTTCCGTGAACTTTTGTCACAAGACGTACAACAACAACGATAACTGTTTTGGTGATAGTAGGTGTCATCCTCACACGAACTACAACGACAGAAAATACATCGATATGTCCCTTACGAACATGAAACGGAATGCCATCGGTATACGTCACGTTATCAACTGGCATCCGAAAACCGATAGCCAATTGAATCTTTGTTTGCTACTCATGTTCGGTTCAGTGTGTTTCCCGAAATGGCATATCTATGCCAGTGTGTACCTGCTGGTAAAGAAAATTCTGGTCTGTATCGCAACCTATTGATCCCCTAAAGGAGGGTGGGAACGGTAGATGCATGTGTGTTGGTGGAACGGACCATCATGTCACGCGCCTTTTGCACACATTCACACAGCTCGCGTTGCTCAAAGTTTTCATGTCCACTTGAGTGACATGTACTTCCTACCACACATGGTCGTGCTAGCACAGCTACTAGGCGTTTTAATCTGGAAAAGAGATGTGCGTTCGTTCTAGTCTGCCTTATTAATGTTAATGCGTGAGCATTAGAAGCGGCATTTCAAGGAGAAGTGTTGGTGTCGATCCCTTGGTCAAAACGTGGAGAGGGAAGTACGCCGTATGAGAGAGGAGGAGGAGGGAAGTGGAGAGTTGAGAGTAAGAGAAAGTAGGTCACGGAGCGGAAGCCAATGTACGCGTGCCGCAGCAGGTGACGTCACGGTGAGGAGCACGTGTATACAATAGCTATACAGCTCTTGCAATGGAGCAGGTCGCACCCATGGTGGGTATGCTGAAAGCTCCAAGGTTTACTCTGTTATGCTAATTTACTAACTAACTAACTATATCAATCGTCCTTCAATTTCTTATGATGGCCAGTTTAGGACATTATTTTCAGAAGCACTCATGCAGCGGCACAATAAGTACGATCATGGTTTCTCTACTACACACACGTGTACTTAATCCTACTTTGCATCATCATCGATGAGCCATCAAGCTTTCACATGTGAGAAATGTTTCGCCTGCATAAAATCCCGTTGATGCTGTTTTATACTGAAAGAAAGCAAAACGATAAGTTACGTTCGTGGAATTTGTTTGTTTCCTGCAACGCTACACACTCTAAAACGATGTTATCAATACGTGCATGTTAAGCAGGTACATACATGTATGCTACACATTTTTTTTTTTTTTTTTACTGGGCTTGTGCAATGAATACCAGCTGCAATCGCCTTACCAAGCGTTCAGATATAATCTTCTCGGTTTGAGGATCTTCGACTTATCCTCTAAGTGAACGTGGAGGTTGAATTACGAATAATCGGATAAAAAGAGGAATTGCAGCACCTGGCTCCGTCCCTCTGCACGACTAGCTTTTCGGTTAAGTGCATCGGACGTTATCATTTCCTATTAACGCAAGGAAGTAGGTAAGAAAATTTGCAGGTGTCGTTTGGCCATCCCAACGGAATCTGCTGCGAAATTGTGTTGTGTTGTATAGTTTCGGTAATCGCGTACCCTAGCTTCTTATTATTATTATTTTGTATGGGTGTGGTTGTAGTAACTTTTCTCCGCGCGGTTCGCTTGGGAAAGAAGTCTTGCATTTGGCAGGAGATACCACCACTGGAACGCCTCGGCATTAACCTGTTGCTATGTGACCTGCACATGGGGCTGTTTGAACTGGTGAAGCAGAAAATGCATTTGTGAGGGCTCAAGTAAGTGACGTGCTGAAAACCGTCCTCGGCCTCTTGATTTAGTTCCTGACGTCATTGTTCGCCCTGCGTCGACCTTCTTCATTATGCATTGCTGCTTCTCCATTGTTTGCATCCAAGCAATCCCGAGGGGCCTGAGCCACTACCATTACATCCCATTACAACCTTACATCATCCTCTGCTTGCACATCCTATTACATCAACCTTGCACATCCAATTACATCACCTCTGCTTGCTAAGATAGCCGGGGAGAGACATGTACTGCTTGGATTCTTCTCTTCAGTGTGTACTTGCGTATAGACTGCCACCAGTGCAGTGAAAGCACCCTTTACAGGAGCCAGTCACGTACGGATGGAAAGGCTCTTTCACAGAAGTTGAATAAAACACCTCTTTAGGCTTGTTGGATACAGGCTTGTCACGATGATAAAAGTGGTAAAATTCGCGCAACACGCACACACGCAACACGCAAGGAAACACGCACACATCGAGCAGCCTTCCTTCTTTCACAGTTTGTTAGTTTATCCTTTATTTCCCAGTCTTTTTCTTTTCTTTTTTATTTTTTTGTCTTTGCGGAATTGCGAGCCGACGTCCCGTTTGGCTGACCTTTCCCATTTTTTTTTTTGTTCTAATAAATATATCCCCCCCCCCCCCCCGAGCAGCAACTGCCCATTTGATTGACACTGGGCGCCCGATGAGTGCGTGATGTGATGTAATATGCTAGTAGAAGAAAAGAAATGAATATTTAAGTCACGACAAAGTCAGACAGGCTACCTCAAACCACTTAGCCGCAATTAGTTGGGGGGGAAAAGGGAGAAAACCCAGGGGAGTTTGGGGGGCGGGAGACAAACGCCCCGAACTAGTGGGAACACTTTTCACAAACGAGGGACCAGAAAATGTCACAAAATGTAAATCAGATGCGTTTCTTCAAGGGGACGTAGGAGCGCTTTCGATGCAGCCTCTTGATGATTGAATTGCTGAGGACCCGGGAGCTTTACAAGGTCAAATGGCCGGGCGTCCATGCGTGCCAGACTTGCTTCTAGTATCATCCAGCTGTCGGCATACTTGGAGCACCTGAGGAGGATGTGCTCTGTGCCCTCGACAACATCGCACTCGCTCACACTCGTGTTTCCTTGCGCGTTGTATTTGTGTTGTGTGAATTTTAGCGCTTTTATCATCATGACGGCTCTCACTGAGTTCGTTCCTTATTTGTGCAATGTATTTTGCAATAAAAACACACACACGCAGCAGCAAGCGTTATAAGGAGTATATGTACGCACTACTTTTAGAATTGAGGCCACCCCACGGCTCAAAGTGTAAATGGCGGGTTCCCTAAACTCGCTTCTGCTGCGCACAGCGCTGCGACACACATCTAGTACGCCTCTCGAAATGTCGGGTGCATGCAGTCATGATATTCCTTCTGACCATAAACAAGGCTTCGCTGAATCTCGCTTCTTTTTTCTTTTTCTTTTTTCCAAAGCACAAGTTATAGTGAGATTTGTGGAAGAAGCTGGAGATGCTTATTTTTCATACAACGCACCCGTGACCGTTAAGTTGCGATGTTTCCTTGATGCTCATTTGCAACCCACCTTGAACGCATCACAGCCATCGCCGTCTTTCTGAATACATAATCGCTAACGGCGAGTGTAAAAAAATGCATGTAAGAATTTTTTGGTGAACGACTAATGGTTTTTTGATTGTAAAGACGGGAGAAATTTAAGACGACGTTGCAACACTAAGTATCGTGGTTATGTTACAAAACTTCTTTTGAGGTAAGTGTTCGTTATTTGTGCCCCTGCATTTCAACTTCCTTTAGTCGAAATTAAGGAAGCGCGAGGTTCTCTTTTAGTCTTATCTGCGATATAAGTTGTAAGCTAGCGATTAGGGACGCAGAAGTATTTATAGCACACATCAAATGAAATTGTTATTCGTACTCAGATACTTGTTATTCTCGGTCATCATCACTTCTTTCATTTATTGTTGTTGTTGTTATTCTCAGTACTGAGTCTCAGTGCAATAAGTATTGAATATTAGCAGACATATTATTTGTCCGCACTGCTGTAACCAGTTCTTTTTCCCGTCTGCAATTTTTACGAAACACACAGGCTTTCGTGATTTATTTATTGTTTCCTCCGATGTTCCACGAATCTATGACATATCTATTGCCGTCATAACGTATCCCTCGTGCACCTGCACAATGTTATTTGGATTAGGCAAGCATTTGCAATATCAAAATATTTTTTTCTTATAAAATTGTGTTTTTCATGGCAATCGCAGACTTGCAGCAATACGGTTTGTTGTGTACGGCATCTGGCTCTTCTACTGCTGCTCAATGCTCTGTATGCGCCAGAGTCAATGGGGTAGAGTACCGCCCCTGGCGAGGAAACTCCCAAATCATAATCACCACATAAATCTGTTGTCTTTTTTCACGTACCTTACCGTGTCGCGCTCCGTCTTCTGTTGGGGCGGCATTTTATTCGAGGACATCCCCATATTAGGTTCTGCACATGTACGTAGGTATTTTTATTAAGTACATTTCATTAGGTAATTAGGTACATTTTATTCGAGGAGGTCTCTGTACAAGGTTCTGTACATGTAATTATTCTCGTCCTCAACTTCCCATTCACCATCATTAAATAAAGTTGTGTTGTTGTTCTCGTTATATCATCCAACGCATGCTTGTCTTACAGGCTCCAAACTCGACAGCGGCTTAAAGAAGGACAAATAAGAAAAGATGAACGCAAGAAAACAGCTCGAATTCTTTTAGTGTCCTATAGAGAACCATCTGTAATTTCACGTCAGACTTGTTTACGTGCTGCGACAACGGTTCTTCGTGGCTGACAGTTCCAGTTCTCCCCCACCCCCAACCCCCTCCGCCCTGTGACAGTCACTGTGTGGAGAGCAGAGGCCAGCGGAGCATGGTGAGACATCTTTCTCGGTGCACAACGGAATCAAAGCGTCAAAAGAAGACCAAGGCGCGTTTGTTTCGGGAGAAGTTTGTCACGCTACAACCATCATAGGAAAATACAAAAAGAAAAGGAAGGACGTCGCATGGTGGCACAGAAAGTGGTGAAAGACACAACTGACAGAGGTTAATGACGAGAAAAGTCGTCCCTCTGACAGGAGAAAGATGAAATGCAAGAGAAAAGAACTAGAGGCGCATTATAGAAGTAAGACAGCTAAACACAAGACATCGTGTTTTGGTTTTAATGGCGTATTGTTTCGTCCTACATCTCTTTCTTTATTTTTGCCAGATACGATGTCCGTTGTGACGAAGACATGAGTGGGCACGGGAGATCGAGAGCAACACGAAAATAAAGAGACGGGCAGGGTGCCACAAAAGAGACAAAAATGAAGATTACGCGGACCCGGGGCCGGGGGTATATAAGCGACGTACAGAAATGTCGCCTCGTCTATAACCAATAGAAAGGGGTCCACCTTCAGTAAAAATGCATCTTGATGACGGTGATGTGATAAAGAAGAAGAAACAAATGGTCTTAGGTTGAACACAAACGTCGAATTAACAATGGACACAGGTTGTTTTGTGAGTACGGTAAAGCGGGGGAGGGGATATATCTTTATTGCAAGGTAACAACACAGGGAAGGGAAAGGTTAGCCACGGTATAGGCTAAAGGGGACACCAATTGAAGTACACACATTTCTGCACGCGAAATTTAAAGATGGCACTACCTTGAAAGTGATGCAAAGGGAACGGGGCCCATCCGTCGCTTTTCTTTCTTTTCTTTTACTTTTATTGAATACCCTTTTGTTCTTTTCTCTCTTCTTGGTTTTCTTTTATTTTTTTTTCGTAACAACAGGCCGACACGTCGTTTGGCTGACCGTTCTTCCTCCTTTTTCTTCTTTATTTTAATAAATATATCCCCCGTCGCTTTTTTTTTTCTCGCTGATTCAGCTCGGAGGAAAGCCCAAATTATCTTTCCTTGTTCTCTGCTTCCCCCTTATTAAGAGAGAAAAGAAAGGAAAGAAAGGAAAGGTCAGCCAGACGGAGGCCGGCTTGCTATTCCAAAAAAGGGAAAGAAAAGAAAAGGGAAAGAAAAAGAAGAAGAGAAAGGAAAAGGAGGAACACAAAACAAACTGAAAAACCGATCAGATCGCATGTGTGCGCAAAAGAGCTAGATCAGCGTTGGGACCGTTATATAGCGCCGTTGTGCGATTGTGAAGTGTGTATCTCGTGTCGTATGTTTGACGAAGATGTTCCTGAAAATGTGGTTTCGCGTTGAAGAATTCTTAATACAAATCCGCACGTCATCTTCGTTGGATGATAGGACCTTTCGTCATTCTGACGTATTCACTCGTGGTTGTGACGTGAACGTCCTCTTGACATTGCCAGGGCGGATTTCACTGGCCGGAAATTTCACTGGTGCGGAAAATGTTGCACTGGCTTGGGTGTACATGTCGCACTGGTCGCTCGGATGCAACGCGTGTCGCTCTTCATTGGTCGTTCCGTTCTCTCTTTGTTCGCTTCTTTTCTATACATTTACTGAACCCACACAGGTATACACTACACAGCGCTGAACGAAAACAACCAGCGGAATTCAATTCATTCGTTTGTTCAGCGGTTCGTTCAGTGAACACCAGGGGGCGGCTCCCAAACTTCTCGGTGCCAACAGGCGAGCTTCGCGAAAGTGCGCGTAATCGCACTTTTTCCAGCGTTACAGCAAGTCCCTACTCCAATTAATTATGTATTCAGAGTCAGCTCTGCTGCGCTCAGTCCTCCGTGTAGTAGTGCTCACAGAAAAAGAAAAAAATAGATTTGAGTACACTTGCAACTGTACTTAGTCTTTATTAACTTAGCCTGATGCTACCCGCTGATTTGCGTTTCGTGTCTCATATTAAAATGACGGCATCTGTTGCAAGCCGTCTTTTCAGTGCGCGTGCTCCATCCCTTTGATTCTCATCTCACTCATATAATAATCCCCATGTAATGAGGCAACAACAACTACACGAATGTCGATGGGATGAGGTGTTTTACCGCAACAATTGCGGTAATGAGGCAAGGTACAGCAACTTCTGCAGTGAAACGCCTTGCACCACCATAATCATGTATCAGTTGTAGCGGTTTTCTCAGTGCCGTAGTATGCATGGCTGTGCTAAACATAAAGTATGTTCTTGTCATTAGCTCAAAGATGTCAGGGTCTATAACGTCCGACCTGAACGCCTTCTTTGTGTAAGCATCCTTGTCATTGCTTCTTCAGTAGTGATGGAGGAGGACTTTGTGTACAAAAAAAGAAAGAAAAAAGCTGGAGCAGTGATGGTCCCCCCCCCCCCCACACACACGTTTATGTAATATAAGCCCAGAGCCACACCCCATTCAGCTGTTACTGTCCCCTGCACTAGTCACCTTCATTCGGCCAATGGATGCGATGATGATGCGATGGCTCTCGTCGTTGATTGACTGTCGTCGTACCACCTTCTGAGATTATATGTAACCTTATCACAAGAAGATGCGCCAATCCTAACATCACAGACTCAGCCGGAAATGTTATCTGCTTTGAAGGGTGCCCTCGGGACAACCCCAGATTTTCTCATATCATCAGTAGTTGCCGGCCCGCTAACGAATTCTGTCCACGAGACAAGAGATCTGGGGAATGAATGGGACAGCATTACATGCACCTGCATGTAATTGGGTTGTTGGAAGTAGGACATTCGTATATACACAAGATGATCCCCGTTACGACAAATATTGGGCGCGTTAAGTTGGTGCTCCCGGAACGTTCCCTCTTTCAGGGGATCACCTCCAAGCTGACTTCTGGTCGGCGTCCCTGAGTGCACACTAGGGTCATGCTAGGGATAAGCGGTACCACTTCCGGTGCACGCGTTGTTCCACCATGTTCCGGTGTACGCGTCGTTCGGCAGGCCTGATTGGCGGTTTCAGTTCTCCCGCCTTGGCCATGTTTACAGGATGCAGACGACAGAACTCCCCAAGTTCATGGAAATGCATTCTTGGTCCATATACCCATTAGATTATCTAATTTTCGTCTCTTCTAACGAGTTAATTGTTCATCACGTGACAGAGCGATAGACATAGAAAAAAAGTGGAGTCATAAAAAGATAAAACACTGAAACTACTGTTTGAAAAATGCAAAGCAGACAAGCTTGTGAACTCTCGAAACCAAAACCGAACTCCCCTGGTGGAAACATATAGAAATGGGACGCAGGCAAGGTAAAGAAATGGAATTAGGTTAAAAAGGCCCCATGGCTCAACGATGGACGATGTGTTCAAAACAATTCAAGGATATGCTGTGCACTCCTTTCAGTTGGGAGGGAAACCTTCCCGAGATTGAGCAGAATTCGACAGCTCATGGAAGCATTCAGCAACAATCTATGGATGACAGACGCGATTGATCGTGGTAATGCGTGTGACCCACCATAATTCGGAATGCTTCGGAACCGGGGGCCGGGGTCAGATCTATACAGGGTTGAGGGCAGTGCAATTTCTCACAGTCAGTGGTCCAGGCACATTCGTTTATACGCTTCCAGCAGAAACGCTCATATATCCCCGAATAACAAAAATGTTAAGGGACTAGCGAAAAACTAATAATACCCCTGTCAGACGGACTAATTTAGTATTACATTCAACGAGTGACACTTGTACCCCCTATTGAGAAATACTTCTGAAAATCTTACAAAAGAAATCTCTGAGACCGCTGAAGGAACCGCTCTATGAGGACTAAATCTTACAAAATTTCTCTCAGAGTTTCTTAGAGGGATCCTGTAGGATTCTAGGGAGGCCTTCCTACAGGATTTCTTACAGGCAGTGGCAACGCAGCTTTCTTTCAGGGTTTCTTACAGGGTGGCCTGTGAGGCTTTCTCACAGGATTTCTGACAGGCCTCGAGGCCCGCAAGAAAGCCTGTGAGAAAGGGTAATGGGTCACCCTGCAAGAAACACCCTAAGAAAGCTGCACCCCCACATGAAAATTGAAGGATCCCGCACTTGCTTGCTGAGAAGTATTGAGAGTAAGTCGCATTTGTGGCCCAGCCAATCATTTCAGAAAGGCATGGCCCAACGCATTGTACACGTACTTGAAATGTCCAATGCGACGACAAAAGAATTTCTTAATGTGATTATGCCATGTTTATGTTTTGCACCTTGGGAACGCGTAGGCTTTCTTGCGTAAAAGCACCATCCAACTTTCTCGAGACGAGAATGGGTTACGACCACGAACTCGGATCCAATGCGTTAATTCCCGCTGCCTGCCGCTTCTTACGAGTTTAACCTAGAAGTAACAGCATTTCAAAAAGCACGGTTAAAACAACATGTGTGTGCGTGAGAGATAGGCAGTTTGCCCAAAGCACAGTTGCTATAACCATCTCACTGCATTCTACATTCCGATCCACAGAATACCTTCGAACAGGGGTAAAGACGCATGAAGAATGGGAATGCATAGCACGGACGATTCACTTTCTCACACACGCACACGTGCTATATACCTCAAAAGCGACGAAAATCCTGAATGTCAGGCGATATTTGCTTGAGGTGCGTAGCTGCGTCCTAGCGATAGCACGCTCAGCCATTCCGTTTGCCGCAGGGTGGTAGGAAGCTGTGAACTTCAACTGGATATGTCGTTCTTGGGCCCATGTGGCTAGACGCTTACTTGTGAACGCAGGTCCATTGTCACAGATGATGGTCTTAGTGTTTGTGAACATATCCCGTTCCAGCATGGCAATTACGTTCATGGTATCTTCCCCCCCTGGCCGTGTGTTAATTACTCGAGTGTGTTCATCGATGACATGCAGAAATGATTGAGTTTTCCTGATGCCCTCAGACTTTTTATGTAGTTCAGCAAAGTCGAGGTGTATGACTTCCAATGGTGAGGCAACGTCATGCGATCAGCTCTTTGACGAAAACTTGAGTTTGTTTCTCTGACACAAGTCACAAGAACTAACGTAGTTTCTGACGTCTTGCTTCATACGTGGCCATGTGAAACGTTGACACATCTTGCGATAAGTTGTTGAGATGCCGTCATGGTATTTATTCACCTCTCGGCACCTTACAATAATCATATGCTGGAAACGTGATAAAAACAGCGCTATCTGTTACGCGCCTGTAACTCCCCTTTCGCTGTTTGAAGACTTTCAGAACATCAAAATGGTGCATGTCTGACATGCTTGGTACATGATTCTGTCATTAGCAGACTTTAAGAGAGCGGAACTATAAAAGAAATGCAATATGGCAGAAAGCGTCAGTGGTAGATCATTCTTATCTCTTTGTCGTGTCTATTATGCTATTTTCAATGGCGTTTCGGAAGTCATCAAAGGGAATAATAAGCGAATGAATAGCGTATCACTGTAATAAGCATACATGTACAGCACTAACACTAGCCCGAATGCGCTATGATGCAGAAACCTTTCAGGTAGCCGCACTTTTACTGTGCCCGTAGACTCTCTCCTGTTGTTCCAGTCCGCATTTTACCGAGCGTCGACTTGTTACTCCGCTCTGGCGTCTATCGTTTGGCTTATTTTTCTTTTACATTTCTGCAGAGAACACCCAACGACTTCGAATGTGAATCCTGAACTAACTAGAAATGCGTACTATTTGCAAAAATAATATTATTGACGTTGCAGAAAAGGTTCGAACCTTTATACTTATCACGGCTCTCTTTGAATTATTTGGAAAACATACACTGTTAAAACAGAACTTCACCATATAGCACGCTCCTAGCCAACCATCATTCCGAATGATATCATTCTGTGCATTGATTTGTTGAAAATGGGAGGAGGCGCCTATTTGGGACAGATTATCTTGTCCCAGATAGGCGCCTCCCCCCTGTTTTGAACAAATCATGACACAGAATGATAGCATTCGGTATGATGGTTGGCTAGGAGCGTGCTATGTGGTGAAGTTCTGTTTGAACAGTGTAGGTGTTAGAGTTCTGCCGCTAACCAGCTGCGCTAACGGGTTTATATATATGTATATTTACGTCTCAATCAATGAAAACGTTTTTGTTTGCAAACTAGGAAAGACACGATGTTCGCACGCTACGTGACTAACTAAGCGCGAAAATATGGAACCTTAGAGGTTAGGTCGACATAATTTGGATATACTTATTACAAGGGCAATAAGAAAGAAAGAACGACGGAGAAGTCCGCGAAACGGAGTGTCGGCCTGGTGCTCCAAAAGTGAGAAACAAAATAAGTAATACAGAAAAAAGAAGCGGGAAAAAGGCAGTGAGAGGCGAGAGAATGACGAAGGAGACAAAACGAAAACACACGCACGCACGCACGCATGCACACGCGCACGCGCGCACACACACACATCGTACACAGATGTGAGCAAGGTGCATGATGGTGAGATGTGAGAGTGGCAAGCTGAGGGGGATGAGATGACACAAGACATCAGACCACAGTCTGTGCGAGAGACTTGTGTCGCTTAACATATTCAGAACTGCGCCGGTCACGGACCACTGTGCAAGGTGCCGTACTGGGCCGAGTAGTGTTGGCAGAGAAAAGTATGTGCACCGCAGCTCGAGAAGGCGTCGTCTGAGGGTGGCTCGAGGGGTGTCGAACCAAGGAGACAGTCAAGTATCTTGAGGGACGTTCAGTTTCTTGAGTGAGTATCTATCGGGTATCTTAAGGGAGCGTTTCGCCGCACCTGATGTACGACAGATTCCTGCTGAAACTGCGTAAACTGTTTTTCACGTCTCGCGAGACATTAGGCAGGTTTAGAATATAGTGCTGGAGGACCTTGAGACCCAATGAAATAAGGAGTCTTCAAAGCGTATCGCGCAAAACGCCTCCTTATTTCTTTGGGTCTCCAAAGCCGCCTCAGTACCCTATTCTAAAAATCCCTATTAAGACATAGTGGGATTTGAATTATCTACACATAACAAGCTTTGCCGAGCGCAGAATCAATTTGGAGAGGACCGAATCTAATCGAACGTTTCATTGACGATAGAAGTGAATTTTTTAGCGTTTTTATCGTCAGTGAAATGCACCAACAAGTCCAAATGGATGTTTTGGTGACTAATTGAACGGTTTCGAAATTGTCCAACATCTTCATATTTTTCTTGCTTACTCGAATTATTCAGGTGTTCCATGCTTGCCATGAAATTAATGCGGACTCATTAACACTCTTGTTGTTAAGGGAAAATTTATTATGAATTTATTATTTTCTTTCTTTTTTCGCAAGCCGACCCTTGTCTAGCTGACCTTTGATATTTAGATAAGAAGGCAGAAAAATAGGCGATGTAAAGTTGCCGGTAGTGAGTAAATCAAAGAGTGATATTAAACGGTAGGAGCAACTCATTTATTTACACATGGTAACCAGACTTTCGTGCACGAGACTGCATTTCTTCTGTGCAGTCTCGTGCACGAAAGCCTCGTTACCATGTGTAAATAAATAAGTTGCTCCTATCGTTTAATATCCTATCGTTTAATATCACTCTTTCATATTTACTTTGGGCGGCATGGCCCGAGTCTGACTATTATAATAATAATAATAATAATTGGGTGTTTACGTCGCGAGACAACTGAGATCATGAGCGACGCCACTGCAGTCGGTCTGTGGATTGCTTTTGCCCACCTGAGGGTTCTTTAACGTGCAATGAAAGCTCATTACACGGCAACCCGTATTTAACGTCCCTCGCGGAAGACGGCGTGTCTAAGCAACTTGTACCCTGCCACCAAGTTGCTGGCGTCCTCGGCCGGGTTCGAACCCGCGATCTCGGGATCAGAAGGCGAACACGCTACCGACTGAGCCACCGAGGCCGGTTCTGACTATTATCAGAGGAATAATGGACCAACAGCAAAAATTAACACGAATGGTTAAAGAAGATGCAGAACAGATGAGGGGTCTCCACAGACTTGTCTGCGTGTATCTCGTTATTCATATATTCAAACTTTCTTCTTGATGACGGTGGTAGCAGAGAAACCTACGGAGACGCAAAAGGGGGGCCCAACTCAGCGTGTGAACACCAGCTCAAGGGCGCTAATGGAAAACCTCGTCTTGTTCATGACGACTGCACGAAGGGATTTACACTTGATTTTAGTCAAGTTGGTTTATTTTTGTGGACGCTTGCGTTTCGTAGCAGTTACAGGAACATCTTCGCGCTGGTTTAGTGTTGTGCAAGGTGCACTTGGAGCAGTTTGAAATGAACGCAAGGAATGGGCTTGTGAAGGCTCAAGTAACCGATACAAGCCATATGATGCCGCAGACAAGGCGAGCTGTTGGTCACTTTATTACATCCTTTGGAGTGCATTCTTCAGTCTGGAATCAATTGCAATGTATTACTGGCTCCCCGAGGCGAGGTTGCAAGCAAACCCGCGGGGTCGATTTCATTACGTGACTTACCATTACAAAAACGCTTCAACATTGCGTCTCTGCGCTAAGCGAGCCGTCAAGAGATAGTATTTGGTTTCTACGCCTGCGTACTCTCTGGCAATGCAGTGGAAACACGCTTCACAGGAACGCGCAACAGCTGGGACGCAGGCATAGCGGGGCCTGGCCCCTATTTGCCATCGTGGATTGCCAGCCGCCTGTAAATATCCAATGTTCAGAGTTACCTCGTTGCCACGAAGTAATTGAACTTGTTCCCACTGGCTGCTTCATGTTTGGAGTGAAGTATGTATTGGCATCGAGGCGGAAGACCAGCCACAAGGACTGGCTCCCATATAACTATCTCAACAAGCTAGGACTAAAACTAGAACTAGTGCCTGCGTTTTAAACCTGTAGAGAAATGTCCAATGCTGTACATTCATTTTTTCTTTTATGGAATATACGAGGAAAACGATGTGGCATTCTAAAGATCTCCAATTTAAAAAAAATATCCTCGAAATACCCACATATGTATGAAGCATATAAACGATATTGTTCGCCAGACGTGCGAAGGAATGTACGAGTACGTTAAACAGGACGTTCACGATGACATGGTTTGCATTCTTAGTGAAATTACTCTTCGGGTATCAAAGTCGTACATTGTAAATTATTGCCGATGAAGTACCACGTCATTGTGTTCCTTCAAATATACGAATTGAAACCGTGGCGCTTCTTCGTTTTCTGCTTTCCCACACACTTGGTGAACGCAAAGGCTTTGTTCATCGTTTCACATATATAAGATGTTTCAGATCAGCTATTTCCAAAGAGTATTCAACTAAAACTGTTATATTAATCGCGAGATGACTTCTCGGATATGTCTCTTAATAAACCCAGGCGGAATCGGTCTGAACAATGCGCCGTAAGTTGAAAAGTTGATAAGTAAATTTGTAAAAAAAAATATATATATATGGAGAAACTGAATTCGGCACCCGACCAATTCTGCAACTCAAAAAATAAAAATAAAAAATACACACACATATATATATATATATATATATATATATAAAACGCGCACCGTGCGTATCTAAGGTACATGAATATAGGAAGGGCCAAACAAGAAGGGCACTAAACTGACGAGGTTTAGAATGCGTCATTCTCTGAACTGCGTCACGTACAGAAGGCTGAAGTACATGGCGACTCATTCGCCGCAACCCTGAGTTCTCCTTACTGACTCCCGATCTGCCATCCACAGCACATAGACTCAAACAAGGAGACCACCAATGACGCCATGCGAAGGAAAATTACCAACACATACTGTAAACTCAGATGAGACGGACATCACGTATCCATCCAGTGGATCCCCAGAGCCTGCAAGATCCATGGAAACGAGAAGGCGGACGAGAAGACCACTGCATGACATGCAGGAAAAACGGACCGCTGATGAAAGACGACATCAAAAGGGCAGCAAGGCGAACAGCAGATGTGGAGATGAAGAAGCTCCTGGACAATCTACACTGGAGACACCCCAGGCTTGTCGCCCTCGATGGTCCATATAAGTACACAGGCCGTAGATACGTGAGCCGAACTGACGGAGCACTCATTCATCGACTCCGACCTGGTACTACTTTCACAAGAGCTGACAGGCATAACTTGAACATGACTGACGACCCTACATGTAGACAATGCCACAGACGCGAAGACGACATCCATCTACTACTGCACTGGACGAAATGTGAGAACGAGAGAAAGATCCTCGAAAAGCGTCTCTCCATACTGGACAGTCGGCCACTTACCATTGCAAAAGATTCTGGGTGCATGGTCTACAGACGACAAATGCCGCAAGGCGGCAGGTAAAATACACGTACAGACTTCAAGTGGAAGCAAAAGACGCCATGAAACAAGTAAATAGAGGCACAGAGAGATGGTAGGATTACGCCAACGAAAATACGCCGGCTCACACGAGCGCAGCTTATTAGCGGGACCTTGAGGTATGATGGAGCAAAACAAGAACACGAAGTACTCAAGTGGTAGCTAGTTGTAATCTCAACGTGTAAAACGCTCGTCACCATAGCAATCGCCAGTAAGCCTGTCGTTAAAACGAATTGTGTGCTCTGAAGCTAATCGGATCGCAACGATACATGAATAAGGATTACAATCCTTGCTTGCTTTGAAACATTCGTTGTGCGGGAGCTATTCCGTCGGAGTGTATGAAAAAGTGTGCTGTGTCTGTCTGTCTGTGCGGTTGGCCAGACAGTGTAAGAGGACGGATAAGTGGAATCCTTGGGACAGATGGAAGGGTTATACAACAGACGACTTTTTAATGTTTATTCTGTTTTTCTTTGTTCTAGCACAGCATACAAACATCTGTGTGGGCCCGCTTAAGCTCGAGGGTTCGTTGTCTTGGGTGCCGCGCTAGCGGAGCATGCGATAACAGAAGAAAGGTAGAAAATCCATCGAACCAGAGGACGAGAGTCACCGATATTTCGAACGGGGGCTTATTCTGCTCCAAGGTGAAGAAAGCTCTTCAGCTGCCATCCAATTACTCTTTTTTTTTTTTTTTTCAGAATACCTTTAAAGGTTCCTTGGGGAGATTACATGGGGGAGTGGGTTACAGTATTAAACAGCATCACGAGTATTTTGATGTGCACTTTTACTGGTCTTATTAGAGTAGAAATTTGAGCTCGCTGATAACACATGCATCTTGACCTATGATGGAGCAAAACAGCACGGAGATGAAGAACACGAAGGAGACACACCGAGCTCCACTAGCAACGAGGATTTATTGATAGACAACAGGTCATGGTATAGACCTCTATACTCGAAAACTTATTGGGAATCTTGACCTACATCTGTGAGTATACCCAACAAGTTTTCGAGTATACAGGACGCTGTCCTCGCCCCTTTAAAGGAGTACAGAGGGCCATCCAAAAAAGTTTCAGATTAAGACATCTGATGAAAGTGTGTGTGTCATTATACCGAATAGCGCGAAAGGTTTTGGTGTGTGCAATTTGTTTCCCAGAAAAAAAAAAAACTCACATAAACATAGCTCCGCCCGTTCACCGTTAACTCGCCACTCCAGCTATAACGAGGATGAGGAGGCATGACGGCACGTCACCGATGACGGCATAAGGAAACTCGTTCTGGTTCGCCGGTCAGTGGGTGTCAGCGCCTTGTCCCTTTGCCGCCGTAAACCTGTTTTGCCAGTTTTCCCGGAGCACTGGGGATAGAAGGAGCGGCCGAAGCATTACCGAGCAAGGAGAAAGGCTTTATCACCAACCCCGAACATCCGAGTAGCAGACGACAGCGGAGTAGCAGACAACATTTCTCTATGTCAATCAGCGAGCGTTCTCCTTATAGCGTCAGCGCGAGGTTCCAGGCAGATCACAGGCTCGTACTGCTCTTCACTAATGTTGCGCACGGTCGCTTTTTGCGGCGTATTTTAAATTCAATTTCTGAGATAATTATGACTCTGTGGTGTAAATTACTTCGCATGGTGCACCTTACTGGCCTACTTAACAGTTTTATAGGAAGAAAACTGAGTGTTAAAAATGACTTCTGTGCTACTTTAAATACCATGGCCTGTTGTCTATCAATAAGTCACCGTTGCTAGTGAAGCTCTGTGTGTCTTCCTCGTGTTCTTCATGCCCGTACTGTTTTGCTCCATATCATTCGTCCATATGCAAGTGTACCAGCGAGCCCAAATTTCCACTGTAATAGGAGCGGTACAACTGAGTGTAACGTAACCAGCGGTAAAGACGAGACAAAAGAAATACAAGGAGACAGACGCACGCTACAGTACAACTGGACATCGAAATCGTATATAATTGGATGGCAGCTGAAGAGGTTCATCTAGGCGCAGAACAAGAACAGTCCCGTCTCGAAATATCGGCGGCTCTCGTCCCCCTGTTCGATGGATCTTCTACCTTTCTACTGTTATCGCATTTTCTGCTAGGGCGGGGTCCAAGGCAACGAACCCTCGAGCTTAGGCAGACTCGCACAGATGTTAGTATGTCGCGGTACAACAGAGAAAAAGAGAGGAAATATTGAAATGTCATCTGTCGCATAACCGTTCCACCTATACGCCCTCTTCCTCTGTCTCGCCAAGCGTGGAAACCTGCGAGACAAGCGCCTTCGAGCGCATTTCTTCGTGTACGCCAACGGAATGGCTCCAGACGATGCATGTTTCAAAGCAAGCAAGGATTGTAAACATTCATGAATCGCTCTGATCGGATTAGCTTCAGAGCACACAGTTCGTCTTAACGAGAGGCTTACTGGCGATTGCTATGGTGACGAGCGTCTTACACGTCGTCGAGATGGCAGCTCAAAGTCAGATCACGACAACACAGCGAGACGGATAAGTGGCAGTGATTACGTAAGCGGCATATCAGTGACGTTGTAGTAGCGTGTTCGTCTACCAATCTGAAGGCTGCTGGTTTCGAACTCGGCCGAACTGGTTGCAGTCAGTGCTGCGTCTTGTCGTTCCTTTTATACGTTTCCGAAGCACTGACTGGGAGAGGTTAGTGTTATGTCTCTAACACATCCAAACAGCTCTTTTCGACACATGCGGCGTAAACGGCGTTTTCAGACTTACAAAGGAGGACGCTATGCAATCTGTCCTTTTCCACAGGCATTCCCGTCGAGCAATATAGCTATGCTCGCTCGTGAATGCATGAATAAGAAAGCTACATGTGGAATCACGGTGCGAACAGCCTGGCCAACAAACACAATACGGGAGGTGCGCGCCTACAGATATTGCCACTCTGGGTGAGCTTCGAATAAAACTACCCGGCAGTAAATGCAGTAATACACGCACCCGCGGCGACAATACCTCCCCAGGCGGCTGGTTGAATTGCCGCCCCTTCCTGTTGCATAAATTGCTGCATCTTCGGGAAATTGAAACAATAGAAGGGAGCCCGGGCGTCCCTTTTTTTCTTCACATTTGTGCCAGAATGTTGCATCCCAGCTTCACTGGGTGGCGTGTATAACACAGTTAAGTTAACGCTGATATATCCGGTCCGCCTTGTTGCATGAAGATGTTTGTGGGACAGGTCTTTTCACGCGTACTGCTAAACCCAGGCCTCCCCAGTATCTCATAATTAGTAGGGCACGGAAATTTAGGAAGTAAAAACAATGGACCTAGGCAGACGTCCTTTAGGCCCCCCAAAACACCCAAATGGGCAATAAAATGCAAAAATAGGCATGTTAATCTGGTACGCTCTTTGACTTTGTTGGTGTTTCAGAATGCTCCATCCAGGAAAGCTTGCTCGTTTAAAGGCTACCGTACCGTAGAAGGTTTGACTTCTGACACACGAATGCTGAGGTGGCCTAGAACCATGCCATATTGAATAACCCATTTAGTTCTCTGTCCTCGAAGATCTTGAAAGGCCAAGAAAAACCAAGTATATTCACCAAATATACAAGCCACTCCAGGTCTAGTAGAGACAAACAAAAAGGGGAAAAGAACGTCTAAGAAGACGACAGCTCTGCTATGCTGTTAACGAAGGTGATGAGCCTGACGACGAATCGCAGGCCAATCGCCCAGCACTTTCACGACGTCAAAGGGTCGGCTATCAAGTCGGTCCAGGGACCTCTCAAGTTGCCGACGTGCAGTGCGAAACCGCGCGCATTGGAGAAGAATATGTTCCGAATCTTCACGCACATCACACGTCGAACACAACGACGAAGGTTGGTAGCATATCTTGAACAACAACAACAACTTTATTTTATGATAATGAATGGGGAGTTTATCTTGAACAGAGATGCGTTGACCAATGGGACATTGAGTCGGAGTCTGTGAAGCAAAGCTTCGTTCGGTCGGGACATCCGCGGAGGGATTCGGTAAGACAGGTTCGGGTCAATTCTGCGCGGCAGCGACGTCGGCTCTGCGGAACTCGACCACTGACTCCGAACTGAACCACGCTGGATGACGAGAGGTGCGAGTGCGGCCCTTCAGGCTCATGCTGAATGTTGCATGTTGCTTTTCCTTT
This sequence comes from Ornithodoros turicata, assembly GCF_037126465.1. NCBI lineage: Eukaryota > Metazoa > Arthropoda > Arachnida > Ixodida > Argasidae > Ornithodoros > Ornithodoros turicata. The sequence continues at coordinate 98,386,179 of NC_088203.1, forward strand.
CTGCGTATTTTCGCCTTTTGTTCCCACTGTGTAGCGACTATAAGGTCGGGGTGGTATCTACACACATCTAACACAGTTTCATAGCAATACCAGAGAGAGAGTGCATGCAAAAGTAGAGCGCTCAGCGATGTGGTGACATTTAATTTGACGCAGTGGCGCACTCTAAGTAGAAAATAAGTCATATTTTCGTCCTCTTGAGGACTAAATGCATTGCCACAAAAATCACCCCCTTTCGAAACTAAATGAGTGTCACGGTGTGTGGACTGCATTTCACGTTCTGTTCTAACAGTCCCAGGTGCATAATTCGTGTGCATGAATGAAAATACTTTGTACCAAACCATCAACCGTGATATGCCGAGCGATATAAAATCTTGCGACATGCATAGGGCACAATTTGCCAAGAAAGAACCGCCAACCATTTCTTGCTCTGTGTAGGTGGTTAATTGCTAAGTTAGCTAAGTGATGTACCCTTATACTATCAAACTCAGAAAGACCCCGTATGTACGTGGATTGCTGCATTCAGGAGACCTTGGTCTCCTTTGGGATTTCCTGTCATCGACAGGCCTCTCCACCCTGCTTTGATTACCGGAATCCTCATCTCCATCATTATCTCTCATTACCTACAAATGGCACTGGGGGCAACGCCCAGCCTGCTGGCCAGCATCAGCCCCATCTCATCATGGTGTCTTTATGTGTGTGTGTGCATTCAGGAGGCCATTTGCGAAGTTCAGTGAATATATGCAGCCCGGGGAGTAAATATCCGGTTTAGGGGACTAAAATGGGGAGTAATTGCGATCTAGGGGACTAGAAGCACCAATAATCCATGTTTCACTCATTTTTTTTCTTAGAATGCGTAGCCAGAAAAATATTCCGGGAGGGGTTCAGTGGGGACTTTACATGGGGGTGAGGAGACTTCACCTTCGTTTCCTTCTCCCGAATTCACCACCAAAGGAACAATTTCGGGGGGCGGGGTTTGAACCCCCGAAACCCCCCCCTTGGCTACGCCCACTGCTTTGACGTCTTAATTCTGCTTTGAACCACATTTCAAAACTCCTAACGCTCAACCAAGTCTTTGTTCGAGGCCAATAAGAATATATTTCATGAAACGCTAGACAAGATATTGCCACGAATCATCTTCGAGAAACTTCCAGGGCAGGTACGAAACGGTACATCTCATCCCGGTGCATGTTGAAGAAGAAGAAAGAAGCTTCCAGACACATCGCCTGCTGCACGTGCTGTTTCTAGACTTTTCGGCGCGACACTTAAATGCTTGTTCGCTCCAGGCTGGAGCATTCATTCATTCATTCTTTGGACTCAGTTGTGTTCAGAGAGCTATCACTCTTGTGTTTTGCTACCAAGTAGTTTAATAAACCGTTTGATGTTTATTCGACGACTCGCCGGCCCATTTCGCTTCGTGACATTTCTGGTGGAGGTGCGGGGCAATCCCTGCTCAACGGCCTGGAAGAACAGAAACGTCTGAGTCGAAGACAGCGTCGTCTCCCTTCGGAATTCAGGCCTTTGGGACCCCCAACCCACAAGAAGATGAATACGACAGCCACCATCGGCAGCGCGGCACGGCAACAGCTGGGCGCATTCGCGACCCGCCCAACCTGCACCACTCAGCTACCAGCCACGCGCACAAGGAACTCGCAAGACAGACGTACGGCGAACGTCAGACTTGAGGCCGCTCTGCTACCACTGTGAAGAAGCCACGCGGGTCCACCGCCGTTTCCCGTACCGACAACTGGGTCTACCCGGATTCTCACCTGACGCCTCCCGCCTTCAGCGCGTAGTCATCCCGCCGCCACTGAAGAGTCTACGGCAGCAGCATGCTTCTGCTGACTCACGACGCGACCAGTCTCCAAGCTCGACGAACAGCAATACAGACCGCCGCGACGCTCAAAACCTTACCAGTGACCTGCAAATACTCATCGACGACCACGAGACAACTGCATTAATCGATAACGGCGCCGACGACAATGTTAAAGACGACGACGTTGGCTACGAGGCTTCGCAGGGTGCAAACGAAATGCGATGAGCTGACACAGTTTTGGCATCGGGACGATGCCACGTCTACGGATGGGGCAATGCCACGAATCATCTTCGAGAAACTTCCAGGGCAGGCACGAAACGGTACATCTCATCCCGGTGCATGCTGAAGAAGAAGAAAGAAGCTTCCAGACACATCGCCTGCTGCACGTGCTGTTTCTAGACTTTTCGGCGCGACGCTTAAATGCTTGTTCGCTCCAAGCTGGAGCATTCATTCATTCATTCTTTGGACTCAGTTGTGTTCAGAGAGCTATCACTCAAGCTCACTATCACACAGAGCTACACACACTATCACAGAGAGCTATCACTCAAGAGTATCACTCTTGTGTTTTGCTACCAAGTAGTCTAATAAACCGTTTGATGTTTATTGGACGACTTGCCGGCCCATTTCGCTTCGTGACAATATAAAGACCGAGAAGAAAAGACAAACATGGTTTCCTTATGCGTCAAATCCAGCCAGACGCATTAGCATCTGCTGGAGGTCACGTTATTCGAACAGTGAAGCAATTTCGGTCCAATGTTGACGTTTGCCTCGACATTTGCTTGTCTGTCACGCGGTGCCATCGAATATCGGTACGTCTGCCATATTCTGTCATCGCTTCACAGGAAGGCAATCGTGTCTGCCCATTCATTCTCTTTATTGCTTGTGTGCCTGCATGCATGCTGACGTGCTGCTGTCCTGCACGCAGAGTGACATCAGTCGCAACGAACACGGGTGACGTGCATGACAGATGCGGTAGCCCCTCTCACGTCCATTTGGCTATGTGTCGAACGTGATATTTGTCGTCTTCCGATGCATACGTGACAGGACTGTGTTAAACGTGTCTCATACGACGCTACTTACATGAACGCATATGCACCTGTAGCTGTTTGCTTGGTTATGGAGTAGCTTTACTCTTTCGCTAAAGACAGTTCTTTAGTTATTTACACACTACAGTTTGGGGGGGGGGGGTATCTATTTATTTGGACAGGAAAAGTCAACCAGAAAGGACGGCTTGCTATATCTTGCTAAATAGTTCCTTAGTGCGCATTCCTGGGGTAGTTAAGAGTAAGGCGATGTGGGGTGAGAGGTAAAAGGTCGTCCGCCGTCCCACACACCGTTTCACAGGCTGCTGAGTTTTGGGATAGCATACTATGACAGGTATATTAACGAAAAAAATGACACTTTTAAATTGAGATTTTGTGAGTCACAGGAAACATCTAAATTTAATGAACGAATCCCATCGGGCTGGAACAACATTTGGAATCGCGGGAATCGCAACCACACAGTGCCAATCGCTCTGATTCCTCAATGATGCAGTTGAACAAGACAAGGGTCGTACTCAGTGATGACTTTGCAGTTTACAATAACGCGATAGTTGTAACATATTGTACATCTTGAGATGAATCTGTGCAATAAGGTTTCCTTTTGAGTTGAAAGAAATCAGTCCGGGTTAATAACGCATATGTGATTTTTACGCAATGCAAATTTGATGTAGCTTTGATGCGTTTTATGCAGTCATAGCACATACCCAATTGGATACCAGTGACTTACATCGAAATCGGTTTATCGGTACAGAACATGGAGTGCTGGGCTTAATTACTCTGTTACGTAATGAGTCCCTGAAGCGACGGTGCCGAACTACATACGACACTTTCAAAGTGACAAGTTAAGTAAAGTGAGCGACAGTAAGTGACACTAATTAGTTTGTGAAAGATCGATTTCTCCATGAGATAGGCGAATAATTATGAATAAAGTACAACTTTCACTTCTGCGGAAATTCACGAGCTTCACAGATTAAAACATTCAGAAAACTGGACATGTGACGATAACATTTAGGACTTGTGCAACGCTCGCAAATTAGGCTGTCTCGCGAACACAAAGTATGCCGCATAGTAAATGAAAGCAATGTAATAAAAGTTTGAAGAGTAGGCTCCAGTGTAGAAAGAGAAACACTTCTTCTGAATCACCCGTTATTGGGCAAGAGAAAGGAACAGACCATAGTCCGCCTGGGCATGCAACACTTTTGAACGTTGTTGATGGCTGCCTTTATAGTCTACCTTACTATCTACGTATCTGAATAGTATATTGAAACCAATTTCGTTACGAAGGACTCGTAAATATCGATGTCGTCGAGACCGTTCGATTTTTGCTTGAATAGAATATTTATTTCACTTGTCTACGATTTTTTTAATTCAGTTGAATTTTATTTTTTATATTATTTGTTTTTATTATTTCATTTTATTTTCAATTCAATTGAAATATGCGAAAGAGCGATGTGAGGCTTGTCTTGTGTTTGTCCTTCTATGCTTAATTGCCTCATCCGCTACCACGTTCCTTTAAGTAACTACGTCAAGCAAACATATTTTGTGCTTGTCTTATAGTAACTCGATCGCTTACCAAGACCATCTCATTTGCTCCATGCATCAACAAATGGTGAAAGAAGGATGAGATAGATGAAAGACAAGGATGACACTTAAAAAAAAGATGAGGTTAATGATTTTATTTGTTTTTCTTTTTTCTTTGCGGAACAGCAAGCCGACGTCCCGTTTGGCTGACCTTTATTCTTCCCTTTCTTTTTTTCTTTGTTCTAATAACCCCCCCCCCTTCTTGCATCAACGTAAGTAAAAAAGAAACTACAAGTTAATGACCGCCCTAAAGAGATCGAATGGAGTGTTCTAAAATATTTTTCCATTTTTTTTTTCTTTTACCAATCAATCAATCTTTTAGGACGAGCTTCATCAGCTTGTCGTTTCCTTTTAGTCGGAGCACCCATATACTGGGATAAATGAGTACCTCTTCATCCCTTTAGGATCAGATGCGATAAAGCAGCTCATTATTTTTGTTACTAGTGCCCCCAATCAGTGGGGGGCCGTGCGCCGTGCGCAGCATAGGCGATAAAATAGAAAGTGTTAGTAACTTATAAGGTACCATAAACACGGACTAGCTGATGGACGAAATCCATGATGAAACAAGCCTGAGCATGGACAACACGAATTAGACGTGTGTATTTTCGTCTAATTCGTTTTGCTCACGCTCAGGCGTATTTCATCATGGAAAGTGTTAGTAGAGAGTTTATGACGTGACTTTTGAAGCGCAGTATTACCACACCCCTTTACTACACCCCAGGTAGGCACGATAACTTCACGGTGACGTTATAAACGGTGTAGGCCACATCTACGAGTCAACTGCCATCTAAGCACCTCAACCTTGGACCTCGAGGTCCAACTATGTCTGCACCAATTTCTCGCTCGAAAAAGAATACTACGGTAAAAAAAAAAATGTTTTGAGGTATTTGCCGGAAGCATTCATTTCATAAACTCACGGCATTTTGTTAGCGTTTCGCAGAGATGTCGGTTTAGGAATCCGTGCGCGTAGCACAGTGTCGCGGAATCACGGTCGCTCTCTGCGTTTCCTTCTTTGTAGGAAGACCTGTTCCTGAAGATCAAATACTTTATTATTTCGAAGTATTTTTTCAATGGAGACTCGGAAATTGCAGACGAAGGGACTAGAAATCCGATTGGAATTTAACATTCGACTCGGAAGACGAAGTAGAGTGTACAGAATTTGTCTGCTCCAGTCTCCAAGAAGCTCACTCCGTGACATGCAGGGAAAAAATACCACTGGCCAAAGACGACATCAAAATGGCAGCAAAGCGAACAGCACATGTGGAGATGAAGAAGCTCCTGGACAATCTACGCCGGAGCGAAAAGCGTCTCTCCACACTTGTCAGCCGGCCACTTACCATTGCAACGATTCTGGGTGCACGGTCTACAGACGACAAATGCCGCAAGGCGGCAGGCTACCTGCTACAATTCCTCAAGGCCGAAAACCTGCGGGTCCTGTGACACGTGTGCTTGCGCGCATCTTCATTTCCCTGTGTCTGTGATTTTTTTTTGTGTGTGTATGTGAATTGTTTTTCTTTTCTATTTTTGAACCGGGTGAGCTTTTTCTTTTTTCTTTCTCGAAGAGTAGCAAGCCAAATATTGGCTGACCTTTCTCAACACTTAAAAAGAAGAAAAAGACGTCCCTAAACATTTAAACACCATGCCAATGGTGAGGACAGCGCCCATAAGAAGCGCCGTCTGTGTTCGAAATACCGTCGGCTCAGGTCCTGAGGCCCTTCCCTTAACATTTTCTCACCTGTTGGCCGGGCTCTCTATGCTAGCCAAATCGAAAGTGAGATCTGGCGTTACTCACGCAAACTGAGCTCACGTCCTCTCCTATACGCTAGCGGCTCTTTGCAAGAAAGCCGAGATGAAACCAAAAAAACGACAGCGATGGATGCGCTCTTTCTTCGATTTGCTCGAAGTGTGTTTATCATCTTGGCGGGGAACATTCCAAGCAACGGAAGGGTGCCGGTGCTCTTTTGTACTTTGTGCCAGTTTTAGTTTTATTCGTTCCACCGTGCAATGAACAGCTATGCTCACATCCTTTTGAAAAAAAATTGATGCACTCATTCGAGAATCTCATACACGGGACCAAACAGGATTCAGTTTTATCTTGACGTTGGGAAATATGTCTGCAATGTGCGGGCGGCTTCGGGAAACGTGCTTAATATAGACACGAAGATCCTGATATGAAGTTCAGAAGACCATAATAATATATACGAAGGGTATAAAGATAAGGTGGGAGAAATATTCAAAACAACTTCATTCCGCATGAACATTGTGTTAGAATCCATGCTAGAATAGTTTTTTATACCTGTTCCTGTTATACCTTCTATTGTGTGTCCGTTTTCAATCTCCCTACTCGTAGATTTGCTTCCTGCAGAATATTTCACAACGTTTGAGGCATTTGGTCACGAACAACAGAAAACTTAGGCATAGATATACGGTTTCTTGTGCCTTATGTAAAATCCAGCATCACACTGCTACTGTTACGCGTATACTGTTAAAACGTACCACACCAATGATGATGATGATGATTAGTACTTTTATGCTTTTTAGCTATGAAGTCTCTTTGACACCAGCATTCGGTAGTTCATTACCCGACTTCCCGCCAACTTTAGCTATTTGCGCTTGCCTTTCAATATCTTTACACACGTCGAAGCAAAATGAGATTAAGGCAGGCGGGAATTGACTGTAGTCTGAATAGTGCAAACCCCGAGCGACCCAAAAACTTTCTAATCCCGTTAGGCTTCGCCGGAGATTTGCATACGAATCTACAGCTTTCGATCTACATTGGATGTTAGTGAATCAACAGCCTTCTCCTGGAATGACTGCCTTATTGCTGCCTGCCTTTTACCAAATAGCCAATACTGGTAAAATAGAGGTAAAAATATAATATCACGTGTAATATTTCTGCATGTACATATTGGCGTTCGAAATTATATTCCTCGTACACGAAAAAAAAAAAAAGGTATTCTTCATGTAACCATGCCTGCAAGAGGCCTCAAACGGCTTATTCCAATTCATTTAAATTTTCGATTCAAATGAAACTAGTGAACTTTCAAAGGCAGCGGCAAATAGTGGACTGACTCATGTGAGTTAAAATAGACGGTATGTAGTGAACTACGAAACCGATCGAGCGAGAACAAAATGCAAGCAGTGAAGCCTTGCATCCCTATTCTGTTGGCTGCTTTTCAATTTCTTTATTTTTCGGGGCCGGGTTCCAGTAGAGTCCTTTTGGGTCACGATATAATTTGCTCGATAGCTCGAAGCTTGATGTATGTGGCTCACTTTGATGTATGTGGCTCATTACATTAAGCATGCATCGTGCGGCACGCCAGAGTTATTTTTTCAAAACAAGGTTTATATTTTTCTAACAATAACTTTATTTTTCACCTTGAAGAGTGGGGAGGTTCATCGCCACAGGCGATACTTTATCCCATTGCTGGTGGGAATGTGGGGAATAAAATAACGAGCCCCTTCACAATAACAATCGAAGTCCGTTGGTGTCCAGAAATGTCAGAAGAGCTTTGAGCGCAGAGCGTTGCTGGGCTGGATTGGGCCAGGGACCAAGCAATTTCGATAGGGAGAAGGGGCGAGAGTTCAGCTGACGAAGAGGCTCGGAGAGTGGGGTTCGGGAAGGTTGGTAGTGAGGGCAATGAAGAAGAATATGCTCCAGACCCTCAAGAGCACCACAGTGGCAACAGGTGGGAGAGTCAACTTGTTTCAAGCGGTAACGCCACTGATCTGTAAATGCCACATCGAGGCGTATTCGGTGGATTAATGCAGCATCTTGACGAGAGGTGTTTCGTGGCATGAGGAAAGCAAGCGTTGGATCAACTCTGCTCAACATAGAGGGGGGGAAGAATGTCGGTTGTCCGTTGGCGGGAAGCCAGGGGTGTCACTAGGCGTCGCAGAATTTAACGGCGGTCTCCTCTCAGCAGAGCAATACTGGTCCGTTTCCGATACGAGAGTGCTGCTTCTGCGGCGCCGTCGGCCTGCTCGTTCCCCACGACACAACAATGGGTTGGAACCCACTGGAGAACTAGCCTGTGGCCTGCTGCGTAGATAGTGTGGTAAGCCATTAACACATCTGTGACTAGGGGTGCGGATGGACCTCGTATGTCGGAATTTTCAATTGCTTGAAGTGCAGATTTGGAGTCTGTGAAGACTGCCCATTCCCGCGGTGTAAAATCAGCGATGTGTTGTAGAAAGAAAAGGATGGCATAGAGCTCCGCAACTGTGGAGGAGGTTGGATGTGAAAGGCGTCTTCCGTGCACTACGCCTTCGGATGGCATGACGAATGCTGAGGCGGACTTGTTGTTTCGGGATCTCGTCTACCAGAGCATGAAAATGGGCTCGGAGAACTTAAGTGGGAACCTGGTCTCTTCTTTCCAGAAGGTTTGGGAGGCGTACAAAAGTGGGCGGTACCGGTAGAGACCAGGGGGCTTCCGGGGGTATAATATCTTTACTTATGAAGCCAGTCAGAGTCTGGCGTGTCCTTTCCGCTACTCGATAGAAGTCGCTTTCAGGGCGGTATCGAATTTTCCTGAGGAGCGGGTGGCGGGGAATGTGAGCACGCAAACGGAGGTAGCGCAGAGCCGGTTCCTGTTCACGGAGAACCTCAATCGGGAGCTCACCAGCTTCAGCCAGTACTTGCTGTCTTTCAGTCATTCTTGGAACTCCGAGGCATCGACGAAGGCTTGGAGCAAACAGGGACAGAAGTTTATTTAATGAAGTTGTTGATATCCTGTGCATAATAGGAAGGCTGTAAAGCACAATCGCCCTCACCAATGCAGTTGATCAGCAGGCACATGTTATTATTCTCCATTGCCTCCAACAACCTCCTTCCCCTACCGTCCGTCCTTCGGCTTCCCCAGGCCGAGTGATGTGCATTGAAGTCACCCAGCACAAGCGCCGGGGCTTCCAGAGAACCAAGTAAGCGTTCGAGGTCACTCCACGGGACCTGTACCGCGGGACGGATATAGATACTGACGACCGTTAACAGCATGGGGCCAAGGCGGATCCAGCAGGTGACGTGTTCATAAGAGGGATGACAAACTGACCCGATGGGTGCAGCAACGAGGTCATTGCGAACGTATAGCGCTGTTCTGCTCTCAGGGGATTGATCAGATCGATAGATTGTGTATCCATTAACGCGGTGTGTAGAATCCATTATATTTTTCTACATGTTGTTGAAAATGTTTTCTACATGTTGTAGCCGCAGCATACTGCAACTATATTTTTCTACATGTTGTAGTCGCAGTCAGAAAAGCGAGAGCCTCTGCTATTCTTATTGGTTCTCCTAAGCACGTGACCTCTCCCGCGGCCGCTCTACATCGATGCATATAACTTTTTTTTAATTTTATTCCGTGTTAGCGCCGCAGAGCAACTGTGGCTATAAGCGGCGTACAGCTATGGACAGATGGAGAGAGGACAGCAGGAACTAGTTGGGGGTCGTGTTGGGTGAGTATGCGTCCTGGGCCGACTTCAAGGGGAACTGTGCCGACATTCGTCTGGAAACTCTTCAGAAAATCCAGGGAAAACCTCAGACGGGGCAGCCGATTGTAGGATGCGAACTCGTCCACAGTCTAACATCCCTTAAATTTCGAGTACTGGCCAACGTGCGGAACAGCGAAGGGAAATAACGTTTGGCTGTATAATTGCTGTAAAGGTACGCTTCTATATTGCAAGTGATATATTGCAACAGCACTACGCCATGTAATGATTTTCTCCCCAAATTGCTATGGCTTCATCTATGAGGAGTAATACACGTGGTAACATGAGAAGCAGTTCACTCTTCCATCAAAAGTTGGGGGCATATTAGGACTTTTCTTCTTGGTGTTCTCCGAGACTGTTTGCATCGTTTCATACGCCGTTTCGGAAACCTTCGCGGAGCGATAAGAAAGGCCTGGTAAACGAAATTTTTGTTTCTTGCACTGTGGCAACGACACACAAAAAGCCTCCACCGGTATTATAGAACGTTCGTGCATTTGTAGCGTCGGAACTCGTATTCTCGCTAGAGATGGTATTTTGCGCGGCTGAAGCGTTAGGCTTAGTTGGCCGATGTACGCACATCGAATGCAATTGGCAGTTGTGGTATCTCTATTTGGTTCATTTATAGGAAAACGAGGACAAATAACCACGGAGGACATGTTGTTTAGTCAGACGGTCAGAATGATCCCAACAGTATCCTAAAATGAGAGGAGTGAATGAGCTCACGGTTCCATGCCTGAAGCAAGAAGCAAGAACAAAGGAAAGTCGCACAAAACCCGCACCGGTAAAAGAAAACGATGAAAAACTGCGGTCGTAGAGATGATGGAACGGCTTGCCATAGTCAGGCGTGCTGAGGCGGGCAACGTGACGTCTACTGCAGTTGGAATCGTGCGTCCTGGGCCCACTTCACGGGGAACTGTACCGCCATGGGTCTTCAAATATCCGTGGAAATCCAACGGAAAACACCCAGTAGAGGAGCCAAAAACGACATCACATCACATCAAATGAGAATGAGAATTTTGCGCGACGACTCACGCGCATGAAGCTAGCGGTGCCCGTCATAAAATCATAGCAGAAGACACATACTATAGGTGCAGCCGTTGCACAATGGAGTACAAAGAGGCTTGTACAAAGCACCTCTGCAGTATGTGCGTTGTACCACTCTCTGTAGTGCGTTGTGGGCCTTTTTACAGGCAGTCAAAAGGGGCCTGAAGTGGATCGTGGGACATATACCCTGACCCACCTCATCGAAGTTGCTTAGCTGCTTCATGGGACAAATTACAGTAGTGCCACTTTCTTCTCGGCCGCAAAACGTGTCTCAGCGGTCGGGTTCGCTGTATGTGAACTTTGAGGGGTCAGGCACCGCCAAGCTACGGTGTCGTAGCCTTTCCTAGCCTGTAGCCTGTACCTCCTGCCAAACCCTTGGGGAAAATAAACATTATTATTATTATTATTTTCGCTCATCTGTTTTATTGCTGGATACTGCAAGCTCGAGGCGTCGAAGAAAACGTGAACCAGCGATTAAACTAATTCAGAGTGGCTACAGTGCATCTGTAGCTAGCAAGACTCAACGCGGGGGCTCCCTACCAGGGCTCGTGGCCTAGTGGTTATGATGACGGCATTCTACGCCGGGACTGGGAGGTGACCCGGGATCGAATACGGGCGCCGGCTGTGCTGTCTGGGTGTCTCCCCTGGGCTTTCTTCAGATGCTTTGTCGGCGCAGTCCCCTGTGAAGTCGGCCCAGGACACACTGTTCGCCCTGCGGTAGTCGTGACGTTGCACTCTTGAGCGTGGCCGACTGTACGACGAGCAGATAAACTACCACCACCGCGGAGGCTGCACTTAACCGAAATCGAACGAGAAGACAAGTTTAGACAGTTTCGGCAAGGTAGCACATTGCAAACGTGTCCTTATTGTTGACCTACACGCAATTCTTATATTATTATCTTTTTCAAGTATATCCGAAAGAAGCTCGCAAGCACAGCCAGCTCTTGCCTTAACCACAGAAACAGTTTCGCACTGCGACAGTATTTTACATTGTGTGATTTTTCGTACCGATTCTCCCTCTGATAATAATATAATAATTCGTGGCTTTGCGTGGCGAGACAACTGTGATCATGAGCGACGCCACAGTGGTGGGCCTGTGAATTAATTTTGCCCACCTGGGAGTTCTTTAACGTGCGCTGAAATCTCGACACACGACACAGCGTATTTGACGTCCCTCTCGGAAGACGGCGTGTCGAGGTAACTTGTGCCCTGCCACCAAGTTGTTGGCGTCCTCGGTCGGGTTCGAACCCACAACACTTAGGATCAGTAGACCTGTTTCTGTGGGCCAGGTGGCGCGAGCGAGCAGCAACATCAGCGCCCCAAAATGTGCAACACGCGTGGGTTTAGCAGACGCCGCGGCACTTTGAAATACATGGTCTCGAGTTGTTCGCACTTGGCAAGACGCACCGCCTCTTATGTGGGTTTCCTACAGGTTTTGTAGCTTTCCTTGGTACCAGACCACTTGAAACACCATTTAGAATCCGCTGACGAAACTCTCTGCTGTTCGGATCCGTGGCCGCTTGGGGCCGAAATGGCGCTGCGCAAAGCGCCGCTGCTAGGGTGCCTGGATACTAGGCACCCTATTCGTTGCAACATCCCTGTGGCGGACACGCTACGAACTGAAAAAAGAAAGACGAAATAAAAAAAAAACGACGAAGTGCTCGCGTCATGAGGGCGCGTACCCACGCCTATGACCCTCATCTGGTACTGGCCAATCGCCCTTAGTGGATAACGGCCATTTCCCCGAGGATGAAGAAGAAGAAGAAGATGAGGGCGCATGTTTATCGAGCTCTGGAATTTTTTGCATCGAATCTCGCCGAAGGCAAGCTTTAGACGTCTATCCTTCACGCCGAGTTCTTCACTTCTTTGTCGACCGGTCGCATCGGGCTCCTTAGTGGCCACCGATGAGGCTGTCGCTACTGAAGCAATGGAGGGCCAACACTCACAGCCTACACCACCAATGTAGCCATCCGGCAAAGGCGCTCCTGCTAATCGTAGGCACTCTGAACCTCTAACAAAACGGCCACGTGATTAAAATGGTGAGTTCGAGGGACAGAATCCTTATCCCGAGGACCCGAACCTGGATTCTGACGCCACAGTAATGAACTTCGAAATCGACGACGACCCAACCCCGTTCCAGGTGGCATCATAAAAGAAGAACCGTCCCACGGGCATTTCCGTGGTCTTTAAATCAAAATACCCAGCCCAGTCTTTCCGGGATGTGGATCGCAATACGATTGCAAAAGACATCACGAAAGAAACTCGGGAGAAAATACTTTCTCAGACTTAACAAGATGAAAGCTTGGTTATTAACGTTGCAACCGAAATATCAGCAACAAGCCTGGTTCAAATTGGAGAAGTCGCCGCCGTCGCAGTCAAGTCGTTTGTGCCATCCTCGTATCTTCAAACTATGTAGAGAATATGAAAAGTTCCCACGCAGTACTCCGAAGAGCGACTAAAAGCTTTTTTGAGCTCGTACGGCATAATAGCAGTGAAGCGATATGTTGTATCCATCCGAGCTGAAGACTGCACATCTAGCCCCCTAGAAAGAAGGCCGCGTAATCCTTACGTTTCAACCATGACAGCTCCTGCGAGCGGAAGTAAGACTGGGTTTCATTAATTATGCGGTTAACGAATACGACCTCCAACCCAATGTTTCCGCTTTCAACGTTGCTCTAGGCAGGTTACTCGACAGTTTAGACAGGTTGCACGAACGAAGAACGGTGCAAGATCTGTTCTGGGCCGCATGATGATAAGGTATGCTCTGTGAGGTAAGAGCCGAAGTGCGCAAACTGCGGTCTCAGGTGCGCAGGTGAGAAGTGTGACTATCGATAACATTAATAAATTGTCTCTACTCAACCCAGAGTTCGTGAGGACCGTCGGGCAAAAGGTTCTCCAATGCCGAACGTAAGAGTTACCCTGGAACAGGACAGAGGCCTACTTACAGGCGTTCCTGCACCGGTCGTCGTCTCCCGTGTTATGAATGCCCATAGTGTAATATTGGGCAGCTAGCACACCGAGGCTCGCGGCAGAATATTTGACAGTTTAATGACTGAACTTCACCTCACCGTTCTGAATGACGGGTCATCAATATTTTTTTCGGGGCCTGCGTTGCTACAGCTCTATAGATGTGCTTCATTAAAATTGCTCATCATATTGAGTGGAGCATGCATATTGACTCATTGGGAAGTGACCATATGCCCCTGCTAATTGAGCACTGACCTTCAGGTTAATCGAAAAAAAGAAAAAAAAAACTGCGACGCGTGTACGTAACGAACTGGCCGCGTTTAAAATTCCAATTAGCCCATGACATGGCCTGCGCAGCTGCAGCTACAGCGGAAGGTTTTGCTGCTGCGCTACTGCGATCTTGTTGTTGCTGCTGCTGCGGCACTACGTTCGTCTATGCACGCGGACACATCACAAACACCCCCTTGCAGGGAAGGTGGCACCCGTCGAAATTCTCTATTCTTCAAAGAGATCGCTCCATATCGCCGTGCTTTACCAAAAGCACAGTTGACACCAACGGCGGTCTATCCCTCGTGGACACTACGACTTCCTCGTATCGCCATGACTGTTCCTGGTGTATATCACCAAAAGGCAGAAATACCATCTCCGGTGCTGAAACAGTACTGTCTGTGTATGATGGATAGCTACTATAGGATCGCAACTTTCACCTATGCGTCGACGTCAACGTCTGGATCTGCGTCCGCATTTGATGTACCACGGCACAGCAGAGAAGGAATGGCACGGCTATCCCATATACCACCGTCGATAAGAGCGGAATTGGTGGCCATACAGCTAGCAATGCACTGTGGCCGCACGCCAGCTGCCTGCGCAATGGGTCATATATCGCGATTCAGAGGATGGTCTTCAAACCATCATTCTTGGGAAGTGGCTGTATGGCGCCAATAGTACGGGACATTCTCATCGCAAACAAGGAAGCCGTAGATGCTGGCCACGGCATACCAATTCAGTGGATTTCTGGACATACAGGCATACGGGGTAACGAAGCTGCAGATGAGATAGCAGATATAGCGCACCTATCGTCAACGGAACACCTGCTGACATATTCCAAGTCAGATGTGAAAAACTGTTTAAATTGCTGACAGAAGACATATGCAGAAGGCAATGGTTACAAACCGACAGATGTTCATCCTTCCTTCAGACAGACCCCGAGCCGAAATTCCGTGTTCCGTCCAGTATACCACGATCTATTCAAACACTTTTGCATAGGTTTCGCCTGACCGTCCCGGGTGGTCGACAACAACAACAACAACTTTATTTTTTAAGATGAGGAATGGTGAGCTTCATCACCAGGGCCGATACTCTACTCCATCGCAGTTTCTCCATAAAGTCAGCAACGCTGGTTCAGCAAACTACCAATTGCGTGTAACTGTGTAAAACACGGAGCACATCCTCGTGCACTGCACAAGATATGCACCCCAAAGAGCTACATTGAAGTTTGCTCTAGACCGCTTGGACATAGAACCTCGTGAACCATAGAACCACATACGTGAGGCCGACAACGGCAAGTCCTATCGCCATCACCACCACCACCACCATAGAACCTCCGATATAGTCAAGGTGCGGGGTGTATATGGGAACCCAAGAAGAGAGCTGTGTCGTTGTCAGCATTTGTAAACTTTATAGTGGGAAGTGATATCGAAACTGTATTTTAGGACCTCGTGTTAGGCATGTAGTTCCGAGTTCCAGTTTTAGTTTGCCAAGATTCCTTTCACTCCTAGGGGATGCGCGGATGCGTGTGCATGTGCAGTTCGGGGAGAAGGAGGGGTAATATTTCTTTTTTCTTTTTTTACATTTCCCTTTCCTTTCTGCGGGGTTCATTTATTTCATAACGTAAAAGCGCTAAAAACAGGACAAACAGAACGCACGCACAACATCGAGCGCTCACTTTCACTTTCAACTTTACTGACATGTCACATTGGAGGTCCTTATAATCATTGCAACTGGAACTCCCTTTCCCTTTCAGATAACAAAATACTTTCCGAGCTAACACACGTGTTGCCCGCTTTCTTGATCAGGCATGCCTTCCAGATTTCTCGACCTCTCTGCTTTTTATATTTCTCTCTTATCTCCGTTTTATCGAAAATGCCATCACACCCGCACTTCCTTGTGTGCATAAACAAGTTACCTTGTTTACTGTTTTTACAATTCTTATGTTATGCGTGTCTTGTGTTTGTTCTATTTTTAGCGCTTTTACGTTATGAAAGTCTGTCACCAACAGGCCCAAAGGGCTGTTTAAAGGGGTTCATTCATTTAGGGGTTCATTATGGGAGTAGCAGAATCCGTCGGATGACGAATTCAATTTCTCCCTCTAAGCGGGCTAATTTGAAATGTTCTGTCGTAATGAAAAATAATTAATATTCGGGAGTAGATTTAAATATGTCTATGGTAATGAGGAAACCTTGCAACATTACCCTCGTCGTGTTTAATGCTCCGGAACGCGCATTAAATCTTAACCCCGTAATATGGAGTCTGAGGAGAATGTTTCAGACTCAGTCAGGGTGATGCATTGCTATTTTGGCTATAGTGCGACATTGAAATTTTATCGTGCATCTCCACTGCTGAGCAGATTAGTCTCTTCAGTCACGCATTCGGGAGAGGAAAAAGTGGTAATCACATTTCTGTGCTTTGCATCAGAACCTGTTGGAAGAGTTCGGGCATCACTGACAGGTCTCCATTCAGGTGATGTCTTCGGCGGATCCAAATTTGTCTTTCTCAATTCCAATCCGTTTACCACGCTATTATACGTTCCTCCTGCACGGGCTTCGTCTCAATGTAGCATTCACTCCCCAATCTAAGTAACGGATCGGATACTGTGACAGCAGCTTATGTTCCTAATGTGGCGTCGTAGCGAACATTGAGCACGTCCTAACAGAATGTGAGCTCTATACGAAACGGAGAGGCGGCAACTCCGTGCTCAGTTGAGTACTGCTAGCAGACGGACGTTCAACCTGGCTGCAATTATTGGCCCATGTCAGAACCACGTGCAACACCGTCGATGTCTTCCTGGGGTTCCTCGTGTCTACGGGTTGGTCCAGACGCTGTAGAGTCATACTCTTTATCCCAATGACCATTGGTGCTTCTTTCGTGTGTATTTCTTTCTGAATCCTCTTTTTGATCGGCGTCGCGCAGCCAGTGGAGGATAGCTAAACTGTTGTGCTTGTATATAACTTCAACTTCATTCTCATGTCTCACATCTAATGTTTCGCGTGTAATGGGGTAGTGTACTGCTCTCAAGCGGTGAATCACCCCATGTCATAGCCATGATTTATTTGTTGTTGCAGTTGTTGTTGGAAGAGTGGTCGTGACAGTTATCTCTGCACATTATGACTTTCCTTTTACTTTACATTATGCCATTCGAATTATTATCTATTCGCCTTTTCTTCGCTTTACGCTTTTCCCCTTTTTATCACACTTGAGATCTATCTAGCTCACAAATGCACCAAACCTGGATGCAGTCGCACTCTGAGAAAGACAGCAAACGAGACAGCAAGACGTGCTCGGCTAATTAGATCCCTTATGAGACTAATTAACGCAGACGCTTCGAATCCGTTAACAATTAAATACGGGGGTACAAACTGAACCCAATTTGCGCTGTGCATAACATAGCCATTTTGCTTTCTTCTATTTATCTCTCTCTCTCTCTTGCTCTTTTCTTTTTCGTAAAACAGAAAGAAATACTATGCCTAGAGCGATTTTCCTCTATGGGTCTTTGTAACGACGTGCAGTTAGTTAAGACGACACGACAAAAGCAATTAAGCATTCAGGATAGTGCAAGTGTATAATAATTACTGTGTTGCAAGCGGTCTTTTCAGCTCTCGCGAATCAATGAAGTCGAGCGGAACAAAGGAAACCGAAGAATGTGCTAGAGTGGCCGCTACACTACAACGGACGAGTTTCCTCAGTGCAAGTGGATATTGAAGGTTCATGTGGGAGAATGAGATGTAAAATTTGCCGAAATTTTTGGTGGCTTCAAGGAGCTTCCTATTTATTCTATATATTCTATATTCTATTCCTATTTATTTCAAGTTTTCCTTTTCAGAAAAATTTAAAAGGTAGGGAGAGAAAGAGAGAGAGAGAAAGCACGATACCATCAAGGACATTTATTCCTATGAGGTGGGCGAAATCTCCCAATCTCCCATAAGAGGTCAAGAAGAAAGCAGTTATCCGTGACTACGCGTCGCAGCAAGTTTCGTGGCTGCCGCAACTGGTTGCAGTTGGCGAGGATATACTTGAGTTTATACATGTTTCTTTTTCTTTTTTTAGCCTTTACAAAATTTTAATAAAAAAGAAATGAGAGCAGTATAGATGTCGCTTTTGCAGTTGAGTCCTACGGCCAGGCGGACATCCTCTCGAAGAAAGTGTGCAACTACAAGATGACTAATTACCTAAAATTTATTAATCGATATTTTTTTAATTAGGGGATTTCGGGTAAAAGCGAGATAGCAGATCGATAGACTATCCTAGTTGCAAGCCATTTCACGTTTAAGAAGACCTGAAACACGTACGTACGTTAAAATTATCGAATTCAACCAACCTAATCGTGGTCTGGCTCGGCCAATGCTCGTCGTTTACGGGCATTAAAATATCCATCCGTCCACAAATTTTGATATGCTAATGAGCCGAAACCGAAACTGCGGCGACCGAGAACGCAGGGAGCACAGCGCTCATTTCACGTCGGAGGCCCTTGTGAGTTCGAGCGATGGAGATGATTGGAGTAGGTGCAACCTGCTGGCCGCATAAACCGCTTTCAGGCCTAGATAAGCCTCCATCGTGTGCGCTCCAGTGATGCGCTCCTCAGGTACGCACTCACTCCCTCACTCATCACTCCCTGACAAAGGTAAATAAATAATTAAAAATGTATTTTACGTAATCAGTGCGTATGACGACGACGACGATGCGTTTTATGGTGCACACGCAACACAAAATCGTCAGAGTGTAGCAGTGTATCACACTAGTAGCACTGGTATGAAGGAAAATTTCACCTTCCAGTTCGTGGTCGTCCAGGAGAGAATGCGCTTCGAAAATGACACCAGCTAGCGCTTCAACCGATTTCATCCCTTTCGGTGAATCGTGACACACGTTCACAGGAGGTTGCTTCTCGTTAAACAGCAATGTCGTCAACACAACAAAGACAGTTTTTAATGTAGACGTATCGTATCATGAATCTCTCCCAACAATTATTGTTGTTAGACTTTTAGGCTTAGGCGGTCAGAACTGGTTCTCTCATCGTTAGTGTAGATGCCTCTCAGACAGGGTTATTCGATTTCCCTGTATACATACGCGTATCAGTACCCAGTTTTATCCGGAGTCTAAATTTCAGACTTGGTTGTTGGCTTCCCCGCCAGGTCCTACTAAGGAATGCCGCGAACCAAACAAACAAAAAAAGAGAGAGGGAGAGAGAGAAAGATACATGATTTTTCAAGCATGCCTTCATTTTCTCTCACTGAGAAGGGGTGCCAGGGAGCACTTGACGAGCGAAGGCGGTGACAAAGAAGAGGTCCACAATGTCCGAACTTGTCCGCTGTCCCTCATTCGCCTTCAAAGTTAAGGAAATGTCGTTCACTTCATCTACACACCAGCTCGCTTGCCGCCATCTATTTCGTTGTTCAGAGACAAGGACCCTTGAAGTGTCTCTCCCAGTGTTTCGACGTTGTAGCGCCTCGTTGACGTGCAGAATCTTTTCTCGCGTGTGTCATACCCGTGTATGTTACGCTGAAACGAAAATTTATCTCTGTCATTGGATAACATTACTTTCATGCGAGCGGTGGCACCTCACCTCACACGCTGGGTTTTCTGTCATACACAACAACTCTATCGTGATGACAGTAACTCGTCCTTGCCAGAAGTTGGCTATGTTTCGGCTACGTGACGTTAGCTAGTGCAGCTCTTGCCATCTGGCAACTCTGCTCATGCTCCACGCGCTGCCAATGTTGCTAACGAACTCTTCTGACGCACTTTGCTGACGTGCTGCTAACATGAGTAGGTAATCAAACTGGCTTAAAATTATGACACGAGGCACGAGCCTTGCGTCAGCCTTGGGCGTACTTTGTTCAGCGGAACAAAATATTCATTTTCCGCGTTCTCATTAAATTCTGCTGAATAAGGTGGGGAAATACGCACCTTTCACAAGGACGATCGCAAAACAAATCGTTCTGAAGGAAATATGGCTATATTGGGTGTCCGGGATGATGACGTAGGTTAATGAAGCACATAGATTGCAGCCTATAAGCTCGTGTGGGTCACGTGATTACAATGCTATATATATACTCGCTTATGAAAGGAAGGTCAGTTCTACAGACGCCACCCCTTAAAAGCTCACGCTCGTGGTTACAGGACATGGTTTTTTGCAGCATCTATTTTGGAGTCAATCGATGGTTTCCCTCCAGCAGCTCTATCACAAGGAAGAAAGTAAACTGAACAGGATGTTGAACAATGGCAGCGCCAGCAGCAACTGGGCGTCATGAGTTAAGGCTTAGATTGAAGTGTTGTCATCATATTTCTAGAGCTACTACTAATGCGTTACATTGGAAAGAGAAAGGCTGCGTTCTGTTGCGAAGTACGCGGGATACATAACTGCGAAACAAACGAGACTGTTGCGCCTCCTGTGTTTTGAATATTTTACCAAAGACACATTTTGTCGATGATCGTCAATGTTTAGTCAACGTTTAGTTCGCAGTCATGCACCAGCACCATTTCGCTTTTCTCGATCGCCATTGTACCAAACATGCTTCTGTAGTCGAGGAAGGCTCTGTAAATTTAAAAAAATATATATATATCTGCTGCAGATTTTTCTCTCGGGGGGGAGAGGAATATAAAGAAAGAAAGAAATGCAGAGGTACGTGTTCGCACTGGATCGGCTAGCTGCTCCAGAAGTCTTTGTTTAAAATCAAGTCCCTGATCACTTTCTGAAAAATTTGGGAGTCTTGTGTGTCTTCACAAGACGGCCGCGGCGCAAGCGCCTTTCAAGTGAACCACCAGGGCGCAAAAGGCGGGACGTCTTTGTGGAATTTAAGCAGTCCCCTGAAACCTTCACTAGGTTGAACAGCAGACTGTCTACCTCATATACGTACAAGTCTTGAGTGATTGAGTCTTGAAGCGAATCATTTACAGGATACCAGTAGGTACTGTGTGCACTCCAGGGTGCATTAAATATAACAATTAGGCGTATACCGGCGCCTCTTATCTTCAAGAGGTGAGTTGCTGCTAGAGGAGCGTTCAGCCGCAGACGATAGACTTCTTAGGGAGTAGGCGATTGGAGGAGTTGGGATCTGGGGTTTAGGATTGGGAATTGAAAAATTGGAATTGGGAACGAATTTTTCACTTCCCACCATTTATTTAACATTTTTCTTCGAATTACGTGCGATTGCATTCGAAATGCGATTTAAATCGAACAATACTTGGGCTGGTTGGCGCAGATCCATCAGAAAGGCGACAACAAAAACACAGGACACGAGAAAACACACGACTAGTCACGACACTTTCAACTATTTACTAGGTGAAACAATTGCGACAATGTCACACGCAATTGTGCAATAGACAGATAAATCTGCAATGCCATATCACAGCGAACGAGATAGGTAAAACGCATATCGTAAAGTGCAAAAAAGAAAAGTTCGAGCCTGAAAGAAAAGCTTTCTCCAGACACGGATCTAACTCTCACGTTCTGCTATCATCACATTTCACGACAACAGCGCAACACATTAGGCCTGGCAGCTAAGACAGCCAAGGAGATGCACATTTCGTGCTTGCTTCTCCTGCTTGCGGTGCAGCGGTGCAGCGAAAGCACGCTTTACAGGAGGCTAACACAGACGAATTACTGGCTTCATTAGATTTCACTCTCTACATTTAGGACGCACCCTTGAATCAACTTGGCACGAAGTGGAAGTGAGCAAAATTAAATTGTTCTACGCGTCGCACAACCATAAGAAACAGGGGAAAAGCCATAGGGCATTTTTTTCGTTTTGATTCGTTTAAGACAACAGTAAATAACGTCACGTCTTGGTTCGTCTGCAGGTACGGCACACTGCACTAGTAGAGAACGTCTATCGTTTGGCTCTTGTGAGCCGGAAACCAGTGCCGCATACGTTCCACCAAAGGTATGCTCCACTGTTGGGACCCGAAGAGCTGTTCATTGTAATTGACATCATCTGCAGGACACCGAAACATGCTCTAACATCAGAAAGGAAGTATTCTCCGAGGTATTGAATGGACTTCGATATCATACAACTTATCTTCCCCGGTCATTTGTTTACTCTTCTCATACACATATAACCACCCTACTATATTAGGGCACAGTCAAATGAACCGGAGAGGGACTACCAGCTGACTTAGGAAAATACACAAAGTCATCCCTGCCAGTCTTCACTGGCCCCCACAAGTGTGCCCATATTGTTCTATTTCCCATTTTTTTCACCGTGTTTTGCAAACATTACTCCTTCGTCGTCTTACATAGAAGGAGAAAAAAACGTACTTGCACCCCTGGTTGGCGAACACTATAAGCACTGATGAAGTTTGTGTTCTTGTTCCTCCTCATCAACTTTATAATGAGATGATGAATGGGGAGTTTCATCGCCAGGGGCGATACACTACCCTATTGCTGGTGGTGATGCGGCGAATGAAATAATGAGCCCCTTCAGAATAAGGATCGAAGTCCTATGGTGTCCAGAAGTGTCAAAAGAGCTTTGAAGGCAGAGCGTTGGTGGGGTGGATGTGGCCAGGGACCAAGCAATTTTATGAGAGAGAGGGGGCGAGAGTTCAGCTCGTTAAGGGATCCAGAGAGCACGGTTCGGGAAGGTTGGTAGTGGTGGGTAATGAAGAAGAATGTGCTCTAGATCTTCTACAGCACCGCAGTGCCAGTATTGGGGAGAGTCAACTTGTCTCAAGCGGTAACGCCACTGCGCTGTAAAAGCCACATCGAGGCGCACTCGATGAACTAATGCGGCATCTTGACGAGAGGTATGTCGAGGCATGCCGAAAGCGAGCGCTGGATCAACCCTGCTCAGCACGGCTGGGGGAAGAATGTCAGCGGGCCATTGGCGGGAAGCCAGGGGAGTCACGAGGCGTCAAAGTACGGAACGACGATCCCCTCTCAGCAGCGTAATACGCATCCGTCTCCGAGACGAGAGAGCTGCTTCTGCGGCGCTGTCGGCCTGTTTTTGTTCCTCATCGTTGCTGTTGCTATACTTTACCTGAAGCAGAACTCGCATACCAGACAAGCTGTACAACGTCACAACCGCTTTTAGAAGTTTGTGGTTCGCTACATGGCACTCAATTTCGATTCTTGTTTATTCTTTACAGATAGAGCTACGTAAGTTATATAATGAAAAAGTATTAAGTAAATTGAAATAACTTCCCTTCAGTGGTTCTCAGCTAATATATGTTTAACGGGAGAGGGGGTTTGACAAAGAAGCGAAATATCTGAATGAACGGGACATGACTCCAATAGAAAAAAAAGACAGTCTAGACGTCGACAGCGCGCAGTTGTAATATAGATAATGCAGAATAGACATAGAATGTATTCGCAAGCTAGCAGAACGTTTAATAAGACGCCCAATCTCCGAGTTGAAACGGAAGCCGTGGTTTTAGTTACCACGGTACTCTAGTCCTACTGCCAAAAAGAAATTTAGCAATTCGTGAAAAAGTTTACAATCGATTCCCTGGGAGATGATTGAACATTGAAACGGGGGACAGTTGTTCGGGCAGTATTGTTAGAGAAAGCATGGATCGAAGATGTAGTCTTGAAGCCTCAAACAAACTTGAAAACCAATAAACAGATCGACATACACAGTCTCTGTTCGAAATATCGGCGGTTCCAGACAGACCAGAAGCTTTTGTATCAATCTACACACACGCTGACGCTCTGGCTAAAACAGCTGCGGGAACCATGCATGCCAGAAGTCAAAGCTCCCCCAAGCAATTTCTGCTGCTGGAATTCAATCAATGGGCATGCGTGGAGGCTATACCATGATAAGAAAAAGAGAGACGGATCTGCACCAGTACTCTGCGGAATTGGTTACCTCTCCAGGACCGAGGCTTCCCTCCTCCATCGCATTTCGATCCCGCAGTGCCTACTCACGCCCACGCGTCTTCAGGCTGGACCGTACACCGGGATGCCCCCACTGTGGGGAAACAGAAACGGAAGAACACATTATGATGTATGTACTTCTCATCCTCACCGGATGCAAGACGCAGGCTTTCAGCAAGTTGCGCAGCCCACCGGCACATTTGAACCCCAGCTCGAGAAGATAGTCTATCTTCGTAGCAACATCCGCCGTGTAAAGCCCGTCCAATGAGCTCTGTAGAACGTTTTCAAGGTCGTCGACCATCAAGAGCGGCAATAAGACCATGCTGCTTAGCCGCAAATAAGTTAACAGACCTCTCCTTCCTCCCACCTCCCTCTCCCTCGAGTAACGAGCCGCCAGTCTGGGCAGAAAGACCGTTCGTCTATACAACGTAAACCCCGCCTTGCATACACGTATGTTGCTTACGACGCCTTAGAATACATTGCGAGAAAAAATGCCTAGCCTATTGTATGAAGGAGTTGTTCTGTTGGCGCCATTACCGTTTTATTTTGTTTTTCTTTTTTCTTTTCTATAACGTAGTGAATCTGACAGTTATTGTATTCCGAGTAACCACACGAACATTTATTTACATTGTCGCGAGTGACCCCTGCAAGTCAACAGAATTCAGGGGCCACTTCCTTCCTGTAATTCTCCAGTCGCTGTTCATCTCCTCCTATTTATATTCCGGCCACGACGTAGGAAACGATTCTGCCTCCGAAATATACATGAGAGTGAACAGAGGGTAAACAATATGTAGATTGCTTTCGTTGGCAAGGTGCGCATCAGATTCCTTTTCTTTTTTTTTGTCTTTATATGAGCTGTTATGTTCACAGACGAATAAATACGTAACGATAGCATACGATAGTGAAATAGCATACTAAAGGAAGTACATATTTCGAAGATTCGCGGTTGCCCTTTCTCGTATGTGTTGGCCTGTAATTTCTAATTTTACAGCGGGATGAGTTCGTTGTTCGGTCGCGGTGCATTCTTTCTGGCAGCATTGCTCCGGGAAAGATTTTTCCTAACAACAACAACAAATAAACCGTGACATTGACATGGTGTGATTCACCACTGGAGAGCAGTACACAACCCCATTAGATGTGAGATATGAGAATGACGTTAGAGTTATGTACAAGCACAACAGTTGAGCTCTCCTCCACTGGCTGCGCTGCGCTACCCCACAAAAAGTAAGGTGAAGAAAAAACACATACATGAAAGAAGCACCAACGGTCATTGAGATACAGAGGAGGACTCCATTTTTCTCTTTTACAAATCAATCAATCAGGAGGACTGTGCAGCCTCTGGAGCAAGCTGGTAGACAAGAGGAACTCCAAGAACATCAGAAGACATCGATAGTGTTGCACATGGCTCTGACATGGGCCAAGAATCGCAGCCAGGTTGAACGCTGCTTTTTCCTCTTTCGTTGATCCATAGGAAACTTACTGATTCCATTCAACTGAAATAAACTGGGGAAAATTCAACCTAGATTATATTGCTGGAGGGGGGGGTATATGTTTAATAGAAAGAGAAGAAAAAAGATGACTTCGTAATCAGCACAAGCATAGCGGCAATCATAGCTGTCGGCGGCGTCTCGCATCTATCGACGACTTCGGTTACTTTAACTGGGGCTGCGTCATAGATGGGAGATCCTTTCTAACACATTTAAATTAACACTTTGGAACAGCTGCATACTTGAAATGTTCACCGGTGCGTTGCCTCTTCAAAGTTGCTTCTTTAAGGCACATATGGACTTTTACAAAATACTATTAATCACGGAAGTGAAGTGGGGTTTGTCCCTGTAGACCATCGTCTCCGACGTCTGTGCTTTCGTGACGGAATTCAGTCATGACACATACCGCATATTGGTTGTCACAAATATGTGCCTTTCTGCTGCGTGTCTTGATAGTTACGTGCTTCAGTGATTGATGATCGGTTGATTGTTAAAAGAAAAGAAATATGGAGGTGTTAGTCCCAAACTTATCGGGACTGGTTACTCCAGGACGCGTTATTTATATAGTTCTTCAGTGAAAAAGGGGTTGTCTGGAATCCTTATCTTATTTCCTCCCAAAACCCCGCTTCAACGCTGAAAGTGTGAAAAAAGAAGAACACGATCACACTATTCTATAACCACATTTGCACTCTTGACGAATGCTATTACCGAGCGCCGGAAGCGGAGCCTGTTAAAGCTTCGTAAAAAGAAAATCGTCTGCACGGCATTACCGTGAATAAATGTCCGAGATCGGTAATTACATTTGTGCACCTTTTTCACTTTCTTCCGAGTTTGCAGGATGTTCACGAGTTCACGGCACGTTGGTCGTAAACTTCCGTCACTCTCATCTCGCCTTCCCTTTTATGGTGATGATGATTGATCATAATTTTGATTTCACTTTCATTCTTTCTTTGTCTTTCTGCCGTCGGAGCAGGTGTGGGCATGTTTCCAACGGCTCTCAGAAACAGGCCAGCGCAAAAGAGGTTGCAGTCCAGTTAACGATAAAGATGAGGTACAGAAAGGAAACTAACAAAAACAACTCTATTTTTGGCTTTGGAGAGTGGGGAGGTTCATCGCCACAGGCGATACTCTACCCCATTGCTGGTGGGAATGTGGGGAATAAAAAAACGAGCCCATTCACAATAACGATCGAAGTCCGATGGTGTCCAGAAATGTACATGCTCAAGTATGAATACGGAGTTCGCACAAGATCGTTCTGCTGCACACATGACCAATGGAGAAACGTACCATAAGAGGACGACCTTCATGGTGGGAAAGGAAATAGCGCGAGAAGGTGTAGTGCGTTTTGGTTGGTACACTGAAACATGATAAGGCAACGCAACGGGGACACGGACAGAGGACACACACGCACGGACAGCGTTACACTAGTAAGCTGCTAGTGCAGGGCTGTCCGTCCGTGTACGCCGTGTCCGGATCCCCGTCGCGCTGTGCACAACTGAACCTCATTGTTAAGTGGTCGCAATGTGCGCCCTTGTTTTGCTCAGCCGGAACTACCATCAATCATCTTCAATCATCTTCCATCCCACAATGAAATCGAGACGCAACAACGTTATTTCTTCAGAATTTGTGAGAAAGAGCTGCTGAAGGGGAAAGATCGTCAAAACGGCGGCAAGCTGGTGAGCTTTTTTTTTTTTTTCATTTTTCGAATGCTTTTTTAAAATATCAAGCACGGTGAAAGGGAAAATGTAAAATGAAGAAGTGGGACTGTTCTTTTCCTGCAGGAGAAAAAGTGTTGTAAAGTTTGAAAACAAAAAAAAAAACGTCTTGGTAATTTAGGTTATTGCTGCACGCACAAGTGTGAAACTGGGAATTTTCCGACGGATGTTGAAAACAGTGGGACCTCGTTAAAACCTACCTGAAACAGGATGACGTCGTTATTCCGTCAAATGCTACGTGCCATTTCCTTTCTGAGCCATTTGTTCACTGTCTGTATGGTGAAAAGTAATACACACAGTGTACATATGTTTTAAAAGCCATACAGATGTTGCAAACGACATTTTGAAAGGCAGAATATGGATTCAGTGAAACTGTAGTAAACGAACACAGTTACTGCGAACATATAGGAAGCACTTATAAGCGCAAATACTGCGCGCGTACGCTGTAGGAGGAGAATAAAGATTACGGGAATCGACTTTTCGTTGAGAAGTTTCCAGCGCAATGTTGCACCAATAGCTTTCCCTTCATTATAGAATTCAGAGTGAAGTTTCGTGAACATAATGTGAGATAAAAGTAAGGTAAAAGGAGGAGAGCACGCAGAATGCATAGCTAAAACCAGAGCAAGGGAATGGTTATGCGTACAACGTGCATTTATGCTGCAGAGTAGAAGTCAACTGAAGAGCGAGCACTATGGCTGTATTCACAAGCAAAGCCTTATAAACACCCCATGCTTCACTTACAAAACGGCAACATTAAAATTATTTTCAGCATTTCGAGGCTCAATTGGCGTGCGTGAGGACGAACGAGACAAGAGCCAACGGTAAAACCGCACGTGTTCATACTCGACCTGCATGCTGGGAAATGTATGAAAGTCATTTACAAAGGTACAAAGGTACAGTATTCTACTATCCGTGAAAACAAATGACTCCCAGCTTCACTGATGAATGCACAGCCGACCGATTCCACTAACCAGCTCTGAACCCTTTCGAGATTGCACCACGTTGTCGTCCACAGTTGACTGCGAATGCTCAAAAGAAATAACAGATTATAATTATTGTAGTCGGCTAAATGGTTGCTATGCGTCTGTGTCCTCATTGCCAGGTACATTAGAAAATATTCCGCCTTAATGACATGTAGGTAACGCTGATCAGCTTTCCTCCTCTTCTTTTACTTTTTTTAGTTTACGCGAGGGGGTCCATTTATTTTGGCAGGAAAAGGCAGCCAGAAAGGACGGCTTGCTATTCCTTGGTAAATAATTCGTTAATTGGTAGTTAAGTTCCTGGGGTAGTCAGAGTCGAGCGATGTGGGGTGAGAGGTCTTCTCACACACGATGCCACAGGCTGTTGAGGAGACCGGTATCCCGCAGGCAGTTGACAAGCGCTGCAGTTATACCACTGCTGAGTGTGCAAAGTACCGTTACAAAAGATATGTTGGAGTATCCGAGTCTAGTCAGGCGAGATCTGAGTGTATGGCGGAATGTCTCGAAACGGCTGCCGTTCAGAAGAAGGTGTCGAATGTCTGCCTCAGCCTTGAAGGTACAACATAGCGGGGTGGCTTGCTGGTCCATTTTGAACAGCAGCGACGGTGTACGGGGGACATTAAACAAAAGCCGACGGATGACACATTCTTCCCTCCTTGAGACACGACTGCAGATAGTATACTCTATTGTTGGGTCAATGGACACAATGAAGGCGTATGTGGAACGTAATCAGAACATAGCGCTGTGAGGGTTCAGAGCTGAGTTTTTTCTCCTCACTGTGTATCATTGGCCCCAGCTACACGATGACACTTGAAAAACATGCCGCCTAGCTCAATTGCGTTCGTATGTGTGAATGGAGCTCTTTCATTATCGCCAACGTGCATGCGCGTGGCGCCTGTGACTTTGAAGGCGCCATGGAACATGCTCTCTGCACTCGACAGATGGCGTTTTATGTATCCGATAGAGCAGGTACAGAATAGCTCTCTAGGAGTACGACGCATGCTCAGAAGACACGATACGTCGGCGGCTCGGCTGTGGCAGCTCCAACACCGGTTTTGTGGATGGGTGCTATATCTGCATGGATGTGGTTTGGTGCGCGACATGGGAGTAGTTCGTCGAAGAGCTGCTAGGCTGCGACGAGACCATGACCAACCTTGGAGAAGCCGCTAACGAGTCAGAACCACTCGGCATCTGGAACCGGTGATCGTATGGCGTAGGTTCGAATGTCTCTACTGTTGCACGTCCGTCAACTGCCGCTCTTTAATCCTAATAATTAGGATGGGAATAGGTAGAAGGCGAATAGGCGTTTCTTTTATTTTTTTAAACAGACCTGCCAACCAGCCAGGTGAACAGAAATGGAAAGCGATGCTTCTGCTTTCGGTGACTATCGATGAGTCCGTTTTGCCGTGCGCTTTTGCTTTTCGAAGCGCCGACAACGTGTACGCTTTGCTTGTACAGTAAAAACGTTATCGCTTCCGGCCTTCGCAGTACCAGTACGTTCCAAAAAATGAATAAACATAGCGTACTAGACGCGAACGATGCGAAAACAAACTTTAAAACATTAATCAGACACCCAAATTTCCATTCCGCAGGATGAAACGAAAGCCATGCCTGTTATACGGCTCAATGTGCATAAACAGGTGCGCAAATAAACATTAGATGTTCTGAAGCTCACCCTAATCCCGGCTCTTACTCACTACGCAATTATATCATTCTGCTACAAGTAAACATTGCTAATTAACGAAACGTTTCCCATCTATTTCCTGGGCAACTCTCGGATCCCGGTTAATGGTGTTTGCGCAGAACTTTGCACAAACTTTGTCGGTTGTCTGAAGGTCACAACCTTAAACAGCGATATAACTCTTTAGGTTTGTATGACGAAAGGTGAAAAATCCCGCGGTGATGCAAAGGTAGATCGAAGGAATAATAGAACAAGAACAGTCTTTTTCGAAATATCGGCCTGAGGATTTTGCTTCGAGCAAATGAAACTCTATGAGACTGTTGATGTCAGCTCTGTTGCATTAACCGCATATACACTGCATTAAAAGAGGACAGCGCATCACTTTACTATGAGTACAACGAAGCCCAGACAAAAGAGGAGACAAAGGATCGTACATGTCCACGTTTGAACACCTCGGGTATACCTCGGGGATGCGTATTCCGTTTCGTTACTGTTTTTGGTGATGACGATGACAATGGAGTTTTAATGGCAGACAAGCAACTGAGGCTATGGTGCGCCAACACTATGACGAGGGGTGTGGCTAACGAGGTATAAACGACTTATTTAAAAGCAGCGCATTTGTCTAAATTTATTTTAAGATTATTTTTAATATGTTATATTATTTATTATTATTATTATATCATATTAATTTGTTTATTTATTGTTTAAAACGTGAAGCCTGGTATGATATAGTAAAAAATACATTAAGTTACAAAGCATTTAAATACACAGCGTCTCTAAAAAAGATGTAAACTCGAGTAAAAGGTAAAAAGCTAGCGCAGTACGGACGTGAATTCTTTTGTTCCTGCCGCTTTCCATGCCTACGGTCAGAAAACAGCTACATTAAAGTTCCGCAGGCCCACCTCGGTAACTTAGGGGAGACGTCAGGCTTTGCGTTGCAGATCAGTGCCGGACTAGTTCTTTAGCTACTATCATTGAATGAATACATTGAGAGCCCCGACAATGTAGAAGACTCGCTACTTGATATTCCTTTGCCCAACCTTGGCCATTTCTTCCCTTGGCTATTCTGGTCACGACACGGAAGAGAACTCGGGAACTGAAATGCGGTTTGCAGAAAGAGAGAACACAAATTTATTTAAATGGTTTTTACACACGTCAGGTTCTGCGTTTTGTTCTCTTTCACTCTCTCGCTGAGCTGTAGGGTCTCAACGTGATGCATATGTAAAACGTAAGCAAACTTCCGAACCAAATTAGAATTCTGCCTGCATATTGGATATTTGATACGGGATCATTCATAAAGAAAATCCTTAAAGGGAACTCTCAAGCAAGATGTCGACGAAGTCAGGCGGCCGAAATGAAAATTATAAAACTTGAAGGGCAATGGGGCATCCCTGAGTCACCACTAGTCCAATGCCAATAGGCTTGCAAACAGAGCGCGAGCGAGCGCACACACACGCACACGCACCAGTTTAATTTATTGGCAATTAACGGACATTAGAGCGCATCATTTCTCTTCCCTCCTATCTGACTGAGACGGACTTCACTAGCTATGGTACACATGGTACATGTGCTTTTTGACACCCGTGGCCAGGAAACCTTTCTGCGCTCAAACCTGTCTCAGAAACTTCGTCTTCCCTGCGAAGGAGCTAGAAGGCCTCAGCGTGTGCACGTTTGGCAATTCAAACCAACCGCTACTATATCGCAGCCGAAGGGTCAGACCTACTCTTCGGAGACACGTTAATTCCAATGTCATCACATATGACGCACTGGAAGTTCCAGAAGTACGCGCGGCCGCAACTCCGCATATAAACCAGGAGCTTTTGTCCAAACTCAAAAGGAAGAACCTCGTCGTCGCACACCACCCTGCTACGTTCAGTCAGAGCCTGATTATTAGCATCCGACATCTACAGGAACCTAGCGACAGGTCGCACCGAACACCCCGGCAAGCACACGTGCTTCCCGGAAACAGCATTTGGCTGGGTATTTCAAGGAAGTCACACTAGTGCCAGTCGCTACCCGTCTACGCCTGGCTATACGAGTGCACTCGTGATTGCTTGCTCGAATGGTGGCGACGGCACCGCTTAACAAGAAGTCGATCGATCAGAGATGTGGAACCTTCATGCAAATTGTATAACCGATTCTCGTGACGACTAGAAGAACGAGGAGCATGAAGCACAGTCGTTAAATTGCAGAATGCCGTTAGAAAGACGCAGGGCGTTACGTACGTACCTGCCAAAGTAAATGCCCCACCCACCCTTATTGGCGTGCCAAAAAGATTTGGTGCCCCTTTCCGTTGCATGTGAAGTCGAACAGCTTATTGAACGTTTAACATGAACGTACTCAGTACTGCACTAACAACGAAACCTATTGACAACATAACGGGGTGTTTTCTGCTAAACCATGCAACAACAACATATATATTCTGATGATGAAGTGGGGAAGTGGAGGTGGGTGTGGTGGGCTAAACCATGCAAGCTCGCACCCAGATACCCAGAATTGGTATCTGGATCCTGCAAGCATAGTCGCCTATCGCTTTTTCTTGGTTATCCGGACTTCCTCGAAGAACCCTCAAAAGGGCCCCGCAGCAGTGTTCTTCGACATCGAACCTCCCTTTGAAACCGTATTACCTAACAGTGTGAGGTGGGCCTTCGATTTAGTCAACATCGGATGAAGGTCCGCCACTTTTGTTCGTTGTTTTCTAGCTTAATCCCACTTTCCGGGTGCGCCTGGGAACGACACTCAGCCTGCCCAGACGACGGCATCTTGGCCTTACACCAGCAGGGAAGCGTTCTTAGCCCGCTTCTTCTGATCCAGATCCGCTTTAGTCTTTCTAGTGCCTTTTTCTTTCTTCTTCTTTTTTTTTTTTCAACGACTGCTGTATATGCGTGCGCCGTGTGTCCCAGGTATCGTGGCACGGTGAGTCACGCAAGAGCGCCGGGAAGGGGGCGTAATACGACGTTGGATATCACATGAGGTGTGGTGATGCAGGTAGCGCGAGTGGAAAGCACTAGACGCCAGACCTTTCGCCAAGATGGCTCCGCCGAGGAAGGTTCTTAGTGAAGGCTCTTGTGTACTTGCAATACTTGTACTCGTTCAGAAAAGATTGTAAAGATTCCCAGCCGTCTGAACAGGGTTCCAGCTGCAATGCATTTGTAAGAGACAATTTCGGAATATTAACATATTATATGTTAAGAGCTCTCAAACAAACAGCAAGAATCGACGAATTGAAGTCTGCCCACAATGCTTTGCGACACAGCTGTCGCTGTATTGCAGCTGCGAGTGCCAAAGATTGCAGAGCTACTCGGAATTGTTTGAAAAATTCTGTGTTAGCGCCACGAAGCAACTGTGGCTATGAGTGGCGCATAGACGTGGATAGACGGAGAGAGGACAGAAGGGAGGAGTGGGGGACAAGGGGGTTAGTGTGCCTCCTGGACCGACTTCATGGGGAACTGTGCCAACGTTCGTCTGGAAAATCCAGGGAAACTTCAGACAGCCCAGCCGGTGGTGGGATTCGAACCGACCACCTCCCAGTCTTCAGCACGACCTTAGCTATCACCAGTTAACGAGCGGACACTTTTACCCCTGCAGCCATGACGTTGGCCCATGTCCGTTGTGATGTTCTGTTCTGTTCTGTTTACGCAGACGAGGTGTACGAAGAACGTCGGGCAAATAACTTGGGCATCCAAGACGAGCCACGCAACACGACGTCATCGTCCGCGAACTGAAACTACCTCGAGACAAAGCATGCTTCATGCACCTGAGGTTGGGGGAAATGGTTGATTGCACCTGCCTCCATTCACCCTAAGTGTCACGCTCAGGGCAAAATCGCGAAGGTATACCTAGGCTTTGTGATCGACAGCTGGTTCTCGTGATCACATTCACAAAGGAGACGAAGACTAAGTGTTTGTCGGCGCACAAATTTGTCCGATAACTTCCGATGTCCCACCTCTGTTTGCCCTCAACGCGCTTGTGCTAGCCACCTATCAAGCCACGACCGTTGCCAAGATATGCTATGATCTACCGTTTCCTCGCCATAGCCATCCTCTGTGCAACAAAGCTTAGAGCTGTTCAATAGAAAGGAATTAAGGAACGCACTTGGCATTCCCGTCATTGCACGAAACGAGGTTTGGCTTTGTACGCACAGGACCCACCGCTGTTCTTTCACACGCTGGTTGTCTAACAACTCCTCAATGGACTCCAAAAAACCGCCAGCGGGAAAGCTCTCGTCGCCAGACGAACAGGGTCGTACACACCCTGGCTTCGCGGCAACCATCCACAACTTCGCGGATATGGTGGCCACAGTTCACGCGGTGCCATGCAATGAACCTCCCTGAATCATTCCTGATATTCGCAGTGAACAACGCATACCTGAAATTCGGAAGGAGAGCGAATTATCTGTCGCGGTCGATCCCCAACGTGGAGTGCCTACACAACACCCATAACCAAGCCACGTGCATTTATACAGGTGCTAATGTGGACAAACATGCAGGAATAAGTGGCACGGCATACTGCATCTCCTCGCTCAAACTCAACTAGGCAGAAAGTTTGCTTCGAGAGTTAATGTCGACTGGCACGGCATTGCTCGTAAAAACGGAAACAACGTAAAGCAGCAGAAGATGCAAAACTAACTAATCTTGCCATCGTCACGGGCTCACGGGGAACTATTCCCCGCACCAGTCATCACTGCGAAATGCTTTGCTCAGAAAAAGCCCTGGTTCAACTGGCACAGCTCGTCATGTCAAGCAATCACAAAGCTGACGCTTCGACCAAAGCAGATAGGACAGGTGCGCCTGTTCTGTCAACCACGCCACGCGTGGCCGAAAGCCAAAGCTTCCTCGAGCAATTTCTGTTGCTTGAACGCAATAAGGGTGATATGTGTGGAGGCTACACACTGACAAGGAAACCTGAGACGGATCCGCACGACCACTTTGTGCACACAGGTGACCTCTCCAGTGCCCAGGCTTAACTTATTCACATTCAATCATGCAACACCTGTGCACATGTGCACAGATCACCAAGCTCGACCGTACCCCGACTGAATAGACCTCTGCTCGAGAAACGCCATCATGACGTTGGTACGCAGACTGAAACCGAAACAAATCGGAGGTGGAAGGCTGGGTTCCACGAATGGGCACTTGTTCGCTGCCCCCCCCCCCCCCCCCCCCCATTGAAAGAAAAGTAGGACCGAAGGGCGCGTTCCTTTCACGGACCATCGTAATCCCCTGAAGACCGTGGCTTTTGGGCGCGACCTTGTTCGCTCCTAGTTTCGAGCGTATTGTTGAACTCTACCAAATTGGTGGCGCTGTCGAACACTATGACGTCATTTGTTTTATAAACCGGGAGACGTGTAATATGTCTATCGAAGACAACGAAGTACACGACTTAGCGTTGTGAGGCTTGTGTTGTGTTCGTCCTTATATGTTTCGCTTCATCTACTTGGTCGTACCCGATCCCTGGCTGTCCCCCACTGCTGAGTAACAGAAACTGAGCAATACAACATAATGGTATGTCCAGCCAGATCCGATGCGAGGCTTATGCTTCAACAGACCGCCTAGGAGATTGTCTATCGCCGTAGCGTCGGGTCATCCACCTATCCTCATTGAAAGGGCTCTGAGCTCCTTCAAGGCCATCGACTCTCAAGGGCTGCTATTATGCAAATAAGCGAACGGGCCTTCCCTTTCCCTCCCGCTCACTTCCCTTTTCTCCGAGCAACGTCCCTCGTGACTATAGGCACCAGACAGCTCGCGTACCCAACGTCCCCCCCCCCCTTATCCAGCGCGTTTCATGGTTGCTCATCTCAAACACTACACATAGCGGACGTCCCCCCAAGTACGTCCTACATGAGTCCCCACAGGCTGCCGTCTCCGATGCCTGTGCTTTTGTAACGTCGTTTACGTATAAGGTATCCTTGTGCTGCGCGACCTCATAGTTATTCTCTCACTCAACGTTCTTTGCCTAGTAGTTGGATATCTGTTGGTCATTTTCGAGAAGCCTTGACTACATATTAAGCTCCGCTCGTACTTACTTAAAAAGAGCATAGATTCCTTTCCTGCTGGGCTGTGTTCTTCAACTAAAAATAGGTTTTGTTGGAAGAACTACAAACAGAGCGACGCGATCGGCTTGCAGCGAGGCCTGTTACGAAGAAGTCTCTGGGTACTTGAGACTGCACCGGGAGCCGTGACCAAAATGGGTTTGATCGCCTCGCTGTTCATATCTTTCTCATTTTTTTTTTCTTTTGCTGCATAAGGAAACGATTGTTGCAGTTAAGTATGACAGACAACTAGAACTGAATGTCGACTGCAAGGTGATTTTTCGCTGACGCTTTACTGCAATCAGCAAATACTTACTGCGCCTCAGTCAGGATGAAACCGCATGTTTTTCACTCAGCGCTGCTCGACACACAGCTGCAAACAAGGGAATGAAAGTACGTTTCTTTTTTTTCTTCTTCAAGCTCTAGACAGTTCTTGTGTATTCGCTTGCTCTTGATAACACGGACGGTACATCGAAGCTCACTGCACACTGTCATCGCCGTTGTAAATATTTGTTCTTGGGCCATTGAAAGCGCGACTACACACGCCGGCAAATTTTCGAGACGATTGTCAACAATGAACGACTGTCCACAAAACAACAGCAGAAGAGTCCCTTCCTGAGGCTGATGAAACGTGGTTTCTCCTTATCTCTCTTTTTCACAGCGTAGAGTAAACAGAAGATGTACTGCATCAGTTATATAGTCAAGGTACTTTCGCAGTTGGCGTTCTGTGTACACGGCTATTCATAGTCGTACAGTAAAGTTTGATGCTTGTTGCGTTTAAGAAGGTGGCGAAGGAGTCGTTCTCAACTAATGGAGAAGGCATATCAAAGCTCAGTACGCGAGTCACAATTCAACATTTTCGGAAACGCTACCATGTCATGCTATATCAATAAACATGAAGCGATGATCTTTGCACCGAGACAAGATACACAGCTAACAAAAAACAACAGGTACGAAGACTCACTGATGATCGATGCTACACCAATCACATATATCGTCCCACGTAGGTTCTGTCCTGAAAGTATTTTTTATTCTATTTTAGCGCCGCGAAGCAACTGTGGCTATGAGCAGCGTAGAGACGTGGACAGATGGAAAGAGGACAGCAGGATGTAGTGGGAGACAGGGGGTTAGCATGCATCCTGGGCCGACTTCAGGGGGAACTGTGCCGACATTCGCCTGGAAAGTCTTCGGAAAACCCAGCGAAAACCTCACGCAGCGCAGCTAGTGGTAGGTTTCGAGCCCACCACTTCCCACGAGCACGACCTTGGCTACCACCACGGAGCGGGGCGCTTTAACCCTCTCGGCCATGCCGCCAATCCCAAAAGTAATGAGAACGATATTTTTTTTTCCTTTACATTCTCAATGAGGGCCGCTTAAGGAAAGTAGGGATCGAGGTAGTGAATGGGGTCTCAGGTATACCGTTTGGCCCTCCACTGTTCAAGTGAGGGCCAATATCCTGTGCGTTCCTATCTTTCTTGTTTGTCCGTCTTGTCTTGTCTTGTTTTTCCTGGTTATGTACCAACCTGTACCAACGTAAGTACCAACCTCTGCAGCTTACATATACGTTTCCTTTCTTTCTTTCTGTTTTGGACGAATTTACCTTACCCTTCTCTCATCTTACCATACTACGATGAAAATAACTAAAAAAAGCGAAAACCGTCGTTTCGAGCCCCGCACAGTAGGGGCCGCGATAAGATCTCTGAAAGCAGCGAAGAATGTCCCGTACAGCCGCCGGTTGCTCTACAAACTGGCCAAGTCACCGTCTCCAAACTGCAGTGAGTGCGATATTGTCGAGAACGCAGTGCGCATCCTCCTCAGGTGCTCCAAGTATGCCGACAGTCGCTGAACACTAGAAGCAAGTATGGCTTGCCTGGACACCCCGCCATTTGACCTCGTAAAGCTCCTGGGTCCTCAGCCATGTGGTATGGGGTTGCAGTCTGACTTCGTTGTGACTTACGTTCCTTTTTTTTTTTTTTATCACATCACATCACAAGAAGAGATGCGAGGAGGCCATAGAAATGTTCTTTCACTTTTCCGTTTTCATGCCTCTGCTGACAACGGCAGCATGGCTACAACGCAAAGTTATCTGAAACAACAGTGAGAAGGGGACAGGAAGAGGCGGGAGACAGTTTTCTTTACCCGCGTCTAGCATTAACTTGACACAGAACTGAGCTCGACCGACAATTTGCGCGCCTCGAAAACATACCGAACGGATGCTAAGAAACACACTAATAGAACACACACGGGACAACCTAGCATTCGTTCAGTGTGTTTACTTTTAACCAAGACGATCTTTTTGTTTTGTCTCTAATCTCCTCGAAATGATGGGTATTTTGCAATGAAACGGGGCAAACCTAACATGCACTTTATGTTTCTTGAAAAAGAAAAGAAAGAAACGTGAGGTTGGTTTGGAAAATTTTGGGGCTCAACTCCGAAAATTGTTTAACTTCTCAGGACTTGAAATTGATGAAAGTGCTCGGAACTTATGCCAAAAGTTCCCACGAGATAAACAGCGTTGATCCCATGGTTTCCAGACAAGTCAACTTCTTCAGCCTTCGGTCCCACTCCTCTTGTGAAAACTGCCATGTTTGCCAAGAGATTGCGCCGCTCCTATTTGTCTGACGTTGCAAGTATTGATAACCTAGGAAATAATTTTTTCTATACAAATGCGCTACAGCGCCCTTTTGTTTATACATCGCTCAGCTGTTCTACTATAAAGCGAGGAACATGACCATAATCTCATTTTTTGCTCATCTTTGTCAAGGTTTTACGCGAAGAAAAAAGAAAATAGCGCTATGTAGTTTTTTGCAGCGTTGTGTCCTGGGATACACAAAGTGTGCCACAGCCCCGTATTATTGATATTTGACGTAGGTAATTTATAAACACTCCCAAGAAAACCTGAAAAAGTCGATTTTTAAACTTGTCATTTCGGATAGTTCTAGTGCTTGTATGAAAGCAAAATCCGCACTCAAGAGAGACAATTATGCGCAGAACAAATCCTTAAATTTTCACCGTAATCGGAGTGTATCAAGGGGAGCCCGAATGCCTAAAAGCTACCCACTGACAGCCCAGCGAGCGATAAAATTTAATTTGTGTATGTTTGGTACGTTACACGACGTTGATTTTGGTTTGATTTCATTCGTAATTTTCTCATCTTTCTGGTAAAATCATCTGTTATTTGATGTCTACTTCCGTTTGTTTAAAAAAGCCATAAGCCTGGCTACGGAACTACATCCTACAATTTGGTGAACCTGTATTGAAAAATGCAGCAGTACGCATCATGCCGCGCATTTACGAAACATTACGATCGGACCCGGCCGTTCCAAATCCACACGACCACGATATAGGTGAGCGCGCGCTTCTCCTGCTGTCTCATTGGATGCCGCCAATCTTTGCCTCCTGTTGATCCCATTCGTTGCCGCAAAAGACGGCTCTGTTTTCATTGCGTTTTTCTTCTAAAAGGTAGCGCTGTGTGAACTAATTTTGCTTGCATTATACTAATCGAAACACGGACTTTCATTTGAGAGCAAGTTGCCGCTTTAAATGTTCCTAGCAGCTTTGTTTGTTTGCCATACAGACCATGGTCCCAAGGCCATGGGTAAATGTGTCGACATTCGTCTTATAGTGCGCGAGGAAAAAAAAAGAAATAACACCGGGAGGGCACAGCCGGCGCCTCAAACCAAGCACAGGATCACGTGCCTCTATTTAAACCAAGCCCAGAATCACGTGCCAACAGGAAAGAGAGAGACAAGAAACTCACAAACACACAGTATGGTAATATTGAACAGTTAATGGGGGTAGAGCGAGCTACGGCGGCCGAGAAAATAAATTTAGTGATGTGCTTCGTTAACTCGTTCAGGCCATTTCTGCCCTATAGCGTTAATGGTAGCCTTACTTCCATGAGTTTGGGAGTCCAGAGTGCCTGTGCAGTTCACAGTGACCTTGGTATCCCCGGTTGCAAATGTTGTTAGTAGTCTTCGTATCCACGTGTCGTAGTTTAATGGACCTGCAAGGGGCGAACGCAGATTGAGACAATCAATTGATTTATCTACCGAATACCGGAAGGAAGGTGCATCAGGAAACGGAGGAAGATGCAGCTGGTCGAGAGCCGCCTGTATTTCGAAAGCGAGACACTTATTTTACTGGCCACCGTTCTGATCATTGGTTTTATAGACATATACTGTCATAGTTACGTGTTAAAGGATCATGGGCCGTTGTGACCTGGACCGAAAAATTCAGACACTAGTCCTTGCGACTACGGTGCACACCTTTTAACCTGGGGGGCGCTTTGTTGAGGCGGAAAAGTGGTTTAGTGCGGAATATGGTACACATCAAAGCACCCTAGGAAGAAAGAAACGTTCAGGTGAGTTTGCAGTTAGCAATGGGTCTTTCTTCCTAAAGCTAACGGAAGAAGTTTAACTCATAGTGATACAGGCAGAAGGAAATCGCTTTTTCCATGCACATGTTCACAAAGAATCCCGACAGAAACACGCCACACGGACAGTGTCCTCCCACCCTTCTGAGCTTCTTTCCTGCAAGGTTCCTATGTCACTATCTCACTACAGTACACACCCTCACTGGCAAGACTTATTCTACTGGGAAAAAATAAATATATAAAAGAAATAGCAAAGAGAAAAACAAAGGGTCATGTGCTAAACTATAACTGACAAAGAAAGGGAAGGTAGCCGTAAAGCACACAGAAACGGGATACGTACTAATCGGAATTCGAGCTGGTAGCAGTAACGAAAACGGAAACGTATACGACGCTTCTCAGTTACCGGAAAGAAAAACGAAAATGAAAATGACTTGGTGGTATTGAATTCGGGTAATGGCTACTAGTGTTATGTGGCGATTTGAGTCTCTATTTTCTCTCTCTCTTCTGAAGAATCTACTCGATGTAATGCATTCCATTAATGTAATCTAATGTAATGTAATGTAATGCATTTCATCAACACCACGCGACACCATGGGAAACGCAACATTGAACCTTCCGGTTGCATATACGTCGTTCGCTCATTCAGTCTGCAGAACACAAAACAAGCGCAAAAAAGATGCGCACAAAAGATTCCACGACATAGCACGAGGACGCAGACCCAGGCGCCATTTCAATTTCACCTTAGCACAACAGTACTGTTGTCCACTGCAGTAACGTCCATCAGCGAATAGGACATTGCAAGGAGATAGGGTGCGCACATATGTAGCATTGCTGGACTAAATTTTAGAGTGCACTATACTGGATGAAAAGACGTTTCTTCGCCTTTTCTTTTAAATCTCGAAAGATGCACGAAGCAAAATATTTGTGCGGTGTGTAGGTATGCGCTGTGTACTCAAAAGCACAGCATAGGCGAAAGGCAGCTGCA
Source organism: Ornithodoros turicata (assembly GCF_037126465.1). NCBI lineage: Eukaryota > Metazoa > Arthropoda > Arachnida > Ixodida > Argasidae > Ornithodoros > Ornithodoros turicata. The sequence continues at coordinate 98,427,446 of NC_088203.1, forward strand.
TAAGAAATCGCCGTAGCAGTTGCGCTGAATCTGCACAGAAGTTGCTTCCAATTGCCCTCTAAAACCTTTCCGTTGTTGTTTACATCATTATTACATTATTTATTCAATTACCGGGAAACAACATCATCGCTATTAACAATCATCATTCATTTTTCCATCACAAGTCTCATTTCAAAAGTGATGCCCTGGGAAAGAAACAAACAAAGAAACAAAATTATATTGCGCGAACATTCGGGCCCTTTTATGCACACCATTCAGTTGGATCATTAGACTGTACAGTAAACAACTTGCTATAGAGAGCACTCCACATATTTACTCCGCTCGTCTATTGCATGGCGTGCGCGAGGGCGCACTCACTGCTTTATAGAAGCGAAGCCTTCGTACAAAGAGGCTAAAATGTTCCACAGCAATGCAATTTCCGGCTTCATCGGTTGCGTAGAAGAAATAACGCGACCTGAAAGGCCACATGGTTCACCGTTCGGTAATTATTACATCAAAAGGGACGGGACTCGAGACCAGGAGAGAGACAACTTTTAAAAATTCTCACTACGCAGCGCAAGCTTAATGTACGACGTCCTTTTGGACTCATGCACCAGCCTGTCAGAGTCCTAGCGCTCCTTTCGGCAATTATGCGTGTTAATTCGAAAGCACAGGGATAAAGCACACGCGCGGACACCGTGAAAAGGGATGGAAATGAGGGACTTCCTTTGATAGTTGACTATTTAAAAAAATCTCTTCAGTTACCCTCACTGCATGTGTATGTTGTTGTTCCTGCTATATGGTTTATAAAAGTTTTCGTATAAGAAGTTTGAATTCGTTTCAAGTTTGAATTAGTTTCAAAGAGTTCTTTGAAATTGAGTACCTTTGATATGAGAAATATTTTATGTGGTTTCGTCCATGCGCGAACATTTCATCTCGACTAGATTCCACATGAAACATCAGGAAGAAGGTATAGCTGCATGGTTCGATTCTTCGCGCTGCCTGGCCTGTTCGACGACTGGCATATTGCGATACTTCATACCTACAACAGTTTCCACGAAGAAACATAAGTAAACGTAAGCTTTTTGCAGACGCTGCAGACTTTTGCAACATTACTTCTACAAAAACGTTCAGAAAACCTTCGAAGGTTCTGTTATATAAATGGATATAAATTAGCTGTTATTTTGCGCACGAAGAGTGCTCCCATCCCATATATACTAATCTGCGGGCCCAAAACGTAATTAATGAGAAAGTTGCAACTTTAACCAGCGAGATCCTAAAATTATCGCACAACATCTTACACCGGTTTCGCTTTTGAATGGCTCGTAGTTCAGAATTAAAGCACAGGAATGGTTCGAGATATGCCATGTCCGTTGAATGGCTTTTCAACGGCCACGGGACGGCGATCGTCGTTTTGCCGTTGTTTCTCAAGCAACACCCAAGAGTGCATGAAGGAAACCCAGAAAAATACATCCAAACACCACAGCCTATGTTCCAGTGTCAGTGTGGAAAGAATATATCCTAGCCGCTCTTTTAACGCAACTTATTCAGTGTAGAAATGTGATAAAACGCAGTTCAACCTGCATCTAGTGCACCACTACTTCTCCCAACTATCCTCACCGCTCTCTTCAACTGGATACTGAATAATGGGCAGAACAAGAAAACCGCCACCATCCAGTAGGTCCAGAGTTCGCGGCTCCGACGAAGGTCTTTCACGCCTTCTCACTTGCGTATCATTTTTACACGGCGACTGTCTGTTTTTCCTTTCTGTGTTTCTTCCTCAGGCCTTTTGCGCATTATCCACTACTTTCCATGTCAAGAGAAGCTCGTATTTTATCCCAAATTCACCGCAGCTAGCCTTTCGCAGTCCGCCCTAACAGCCTACACCAGGCGGCAAAAAGAGCAATAGCACTGAAGGGTGAGACGGCAGTAAAGAGCTACAAACTTTCATGTGACCTGTTTCGTATTTTGTTCTTTACGGCGTAGCCGATCTCGATTTTACGCGTCTGTAGAGGTCTTCTTTTCGCGAGTTATTTTTCCCAAAGTCTCCCCGTCTTCCTTTTCTTTTTCTTTTTTCACGTTCTTCCATGTGCGCGTGATGCGCCGAAAAGAAGAAAAAAAGACAACAGTTCGTCCATTCTCCTGCACACTGTGTTACCTTTTCGAGCTTTTCAGCCCTTTTCGAATGTGCTGCCTCGACAACCGGGGTTTCGGGGACACGCCGCTTCTTTTTCTTCAGAACCCATAAAAAGCTTGCAACGGCTGTTTGGAAACTGCGCTTTGATTCATGTGTGTTTTGAAGGGAGCAGGGCCACAATCTTGAACTTTCACATAGCAAGAACAACAACAAAAACTTTATTTTGAGCATGAACCTTTTCAGTGACTTTCATCTTTCATCGTTTATTTTGAGACTTGGGACGAATGGGGATTATAGCGATCGTTATCGTTATATTCAAAGTTCACGCGCTCCAAAGCCGCTCAGGCAGGCTCGCGCAAGAGCTAGTGACGAATCACGAGCCGAAGTGACGCATTTGGCGTGCGCTATGTGTTAACTAGAAGTCGAAGTTCGAGCCCCAGGTCATGGTGTAGCCTCACCAATAATCCTGGTGGTTACCGTGGTACAGGGAGCGTACCAACGAAGACTACTGGGGGATGCTCGCATGTTTTCTGTGGTGGGAAGTGATCTTGAACTACCCAAATCCCAGACCACCACTCCCAGACACCACCCAGATACCACTCCCTTTCCTGTGCCACCATCATCTCTCCCCTCCCTCTTTCACCCTCCCCGCCTCTTCTCTCTCCCCTGGGTCAACACCACCTAGACACAGAACATCTGCATACTCGTCGACGTGACGCAACAACTAAGAGTCAGCTATTCGGGATCGCATTTTCAACGGCCGTAGCCAATCACGAACGTGCTTTCAGCAGCCGTAGCCGTAGCCATGGAGACCGCATTCGTTACTGGCCCATGCTCCAGTTTGATAGTTCATTTATCTTTACTTCCTCGGTTAATGTTAGTTCGCTTAATTCAGCATCATAATTCGGGCCGTGCAGTATACGATTTATTACCGTAAATTATTTTCGTTTCCGTTCCTGTTTCGGGTATTCTGAGTGTGCGATATCAGTTTCTGCTTCTATTGCCGTTACCTGATTCGCCCCACGAGCGATTCATGTCGCAATCTCCAGGCGCAGCCTCAGCTTCACCATCACACGGCTCCTACTCCGAAGACATCCAATCGCAATGGCTTGCTATCGTGGCGTCACTTCCGAGACGTAGATTTAACAGCCCAACTGGCGCGGATTACGGAGACGACGCTAGCAGCATGGAAGCTGCCCCTGTGGTTGAAGTAAAACATTTCACAAGAATGTGTTCTTGAATACGTCATTGCACTGTCAACCGCATTTCGAGTTCTCGCTCTCGTACGATTGGACGAAGATGATGATGACGACATTTTCTCCGCGCTATCCCACGAGTTCGTTCAACACGTCAATCTCGTGGCGCGATGCGTCGCGGTTGTCGAAAGATGATATAGATGTAGATCTTTCAACATGGTTGCTTTGGTAATCAAGGTAGCTTTGACGCGAAGCTGTACGTCCCCCCACCCCCACCCCACCCCCACCCCACCCCCACCCCACCCCCTGAGGACCCGGGAAATGACGCTCGGAAGCCCAACGGGTAGAGGCGCATGCTCTCGTAAAAATATGGTCTCTTCCTTTTTGCGCAGATCCATGGTGGCACTTAGCGCAGATGCATTACCCGAGCGCGTGCTCATGCACACCGCCATGACATTTTGCGCAGATGCAACTACAAGTACAGACAGAAGTACAGAAGTAGAAATGCTGTTGGCAGGACGTATCTCTCCTGGGAAAGTAAAGCGCAGCCTACAGAACACGTCCGAAGGAACGAAAGATGATGCAGGCGCTGCTGATAAACAAATATTCTCGAAGTTGCGTACACCCACTTTTGCATTAGCTTAGGCAAGAGAAGTACATGCAGGCTCGAAGAAACGTACTTCTCGGAGCTGGGCTCCTCTATACTTATACGCAATGAAGAAAGGAGCCTTTGGTGTGTTTTCATTCAGGGAGCTTTCCTTGCGCTGATTAACTTGGCAACATGTAACACGAATTACTGTGAGAAGAACAAAAACAAGCACATACAGGATATCATCTGCTACCTTCCCTTAATACGCATTTATGCGAGACTTAAACCTTCACTTCACCTTCCTTCCTGCTTTCACTTAAGTCTCCAATTATACGAATTACGAAGCCCCTCGCGTTGTGACGCTAGCCAGAAGCGCGCACGACGGGCAAACCAGAAAGCGGAAGACCCAGAGAAGAGGGGCAGTCGGAAAGATAAGATGAGGAAGCGTTAGCTTCGGAAGAGAATTCAATTACGCTTTATCCGGGAAAGGAAGAGAACTCTCTTCCAGAACAAGACATATAGAAAGGATGCCAAGGATGTCAGAAAGGTAATAAGTGAATACCTGCATCTTCTCCGGCAGAATAATAATAATAATAATAATAATAATAATAATAATAATAATAATAATAATAATAATAATAATAATAATAATAATAATAATAATAATAATAATAACAATAATAATAATAACTTTATTGTTCTGGTTTTCTTCATTGAAAAGAAAACAGGATGGCCTATGCCTTTTGGCATGTGGGCCGTCCTTGCTAGATGGCAGACAGTCACTAATACCAGTATTTTCGCACTTACATAGCCTTGAAGTAAGACAAAGAAAAAAAGAAACAGAACAAGTAAGGAACAAAATAAAGAACATGCTACAGTAATATGTGTAACAAGGAACGATACAATTAATGCCAATACACAGTCAGAATTCAATACTCGCACCACGTTTTTTTTTTTTTTTTTGTGAGGGGGGGGGGTAAGTACGTACCTAGGTACTGCATTAAACATTTTTGCTACGTAGTACGATCTTTGATATCAGCCGTACTCTTTTCTTATCCTTTTTATCTTATAGGTTGGAAGGTTAGTACGTGCAGATCGAGAACGATCTTGTATTTCCTTAACCTACTAAAGTAATATTTAGCAATCACAGTATAGTCATGAAGGCTCTTGAAAGAAAGCACATTAGAACGGTTGTTATTTATTTGCTTACGTGTATTTCTAATTACTCTGTCAATCCATCTGGTTTGATACATTGAACAGTTTCCAAATAGTATAATGCCATACGTCAGAATACTTTCTGCAAGTGATTGATAGACACAATATTTGATAGACGAACCTGCATAGCTACTGAGCTTATAAATGTATGCACTTAGAAGCTACAGAAATTCCAGTGCTTCGCTTCTCTTTTTGTCGATTTACTTCGATACTGTTTCAACCCACGAGGTTGTCAGACACATGAACTCGAAGCCAGAACTCAAACTCGTCTATTGATTGACGAAAAAAAAAAAAACATCCTGCAGTTTCGAAATAAATGTTGAAAATCATACCCAGCGTCAAGCACTGTCAGCACTACATGTATGGTCATCATCGAGGCACGAGCACTGATCTCGATTGTAAAAGGCTGGATCGCGGATTGGGAGCGCGAGCGTGAAGAAACCGGCCGCCATCTTACTGTACCCACAACAGCCGCCGCAGCGATCATGGCAACTTCTTGCAATTACGGTCGTACCAACCGTACTGGCAAGGATACAAGGCCTAAATTTATACAGGTGAGTCACTCTTCATCAAGGAATAAATAGGCGTCCATTCTGGATGTTTAGTTGACCATTATGAAGTGTTTTTTTGCCCAAAACGAGCACTGGATGCAGGTTGCTTGATCGCTCTTCCGACGTTCAATCGAGCACACTTGCATTTTACCCGGCGGCAAATACAGTTTGAGTGCATAATATGCTTGGGAGAACACGTTACACTACACAGGTAGTGTTGTCATCAATATATGTGCAAGCACTCGAGCGCTTTTTTGCATGCATTGCTAGCATGGTACACGGTGTTCTCTGCGGAAGCAAGTGCCACATTCATTTCTTTGAATTACCTTCGCGCAGAAGTTCGGTATTACGTCATAATGAGACCACGATTGTCACCTTTTTTCATGTATTGGTATTGTTTTGTGCCTTGGTTTGATTTGTGACAAAGAATCCTACGTAACGGTGGTGTGGCGCGACTTGAATAACGCCTTGTGTCTGAGCTGTATCGTGAGCTTGTTACGATAGCAATAATTTGTAGCGTGTCGTGCTATTTGTAGCAGTTTTTAAGGCAAAAGTGGTCTCTCAATACAGGTTTCGTCATGAGGGCTACCCAGTGAATAATCTGTGCAGTGTGATACGGCTGGGTGTACAGGTAAGTATCACGTTCCTCATCCACTGGTTTCTACTTTACAGGAAGGAACCTCAGTGCACGCACTGTGGTTAGCCTCTCTGTTTTGCATGTTTTCTTACATGTTCATATCAGAAACACACCTTAGACTTTAGGCTCCTTCACCCAGCAATATAATAATTAGATATTATAATTCTTTTTAGAAGAGTTTTTAATCTTTTTAATTTTTAGAAGATACAGGGATTGTAAACTATGTTATAAACTGATGTTTTAACATTTGTCCAATGCATTTATTAAACAACATATTCATTTTTAACTCGTTGCACCCAAACCAATCTTCTGATGTATTATTTCCTTTGTTGTCGATGCACCATAAAAATTGGAATAATCATCATCAATGCAGGTTACTTCACAGCTGCCTCGACATACTCAAGAAATGGGTGCAGAACCTGCGTAATGCCCACAAACTTTGACTACCACAGCACCTCCAGAAAGTAAAGGCATATGTGTCACATGGGATTTTTAAAGGCATTCACAGTATATAATACCTTGTATGAACTGTTGTAGATCTAAGCAGCCTCTACAGTACACTCTCAGAAATTAAAACTTGTCAGGGAACTGTGATAATTGTTTCAGTTAATAGGCATGCACATATACGCTATAAGAAGAAAATTATTTATTGAGAATGCACTTCTCTGGCTACTCATGTTGTTTACATCTACTGTTGATCACATTCATTTATCACATATTATATTCTTATATATTATTATTATATTATCACATATTCAATCACATTAAATTTAAAATTTAGCATATATGAGAAAATATCAGGAGGGAAGTTGCTATTCATTGCTCATTCCAACCTAAAATTGAGAGAGCGTACCTGACCACTGTCATTCCTAAAATATATATTGCCATTGTAGCAAGGTCATAAAACAATAAATGTAGTCTTTTGCGACCTCCCTGCACGTTCATTGTATCCTGAAACGCATAAGTGCAAGAAATAAATCTTGAACTTGAATAAACTTGATGTTGTATAAACTTGACATAAAATGTTGAATAATATAATGAATGATACAAAATATTGAATAAACTTGAACTCGTATATTCTCTTTACTCATCATCAGTGACCTTCATTACAAAAGCATATCGTGTTAGACTTTTTTGTTTGCGTTTCACAGTCTGGGTACACGAGGGCCAAAATGACAAAATCACAACTGTTTCAAGCTCCAAATAGTCATGTTGCAATTTGAAGACCATACGTGGAGCTGCATTTTTTGGAACATGCTCCACATAACAAGCATGACAAAGTCAGCACTGGATAGCAGGACCCCGTCCCCAAGCAGCTTTTCTCACGCTGCAGTTGTATTCAACAAAAGCATGTGAGTGCTGGAGAAGGACATTCAGTTTGGCACAACCACGCCTGCAAATAATCAGAACAAATAAAGGAAGAAGCAAACAAACATAGAAGGGCTGTACTTCAAAAAGAGATAAGGCCTGTGTCTCAAGGAGGTGTTACCACTTTCTAAGTAACTTAATTGATTAAGCTTACATCACTACCTGATTAACTGTCCTAACGAGTGTGATCTAATTGCGTGAAGTAATTATTTGGGCTGCTTCGGTGTGTCCATATTTGCGAGGCAGAGCACCGCTGTCGTTTACTAAAAGACTCTTTCTAAGGCGATGCTTGATATAAATCATACTTAACGCATACACGGCTAAAACAACGGCTGTGATTCTACAGAACGATCTCTTTCTGCCATGCGAGTATATCTTTTCCCGAACCGTTATGGAACAATTTTTGTCCTGAACGCAGTACGGGATATTATATACATGGTTGTTGTTAACCTCAAGTCGTTTCTTATTGAAATATTGACTGGGAAACGTGCTGTAGTACAATCCCCAGCGCTGCACTGCAGTGACGGTCCAGTTTCGGAAAGCAAAACATAACGTAATTAAGAATCGAACGGCAGGACACCTGTGAAACACTGTTAGGATACATCAGTATACTGGCACCTTACAAAATTGTGTGATGACAAACAATGACCAATGCTTGCAGCGCAATAAATACTCACAATCACTGTTGCCTCCCATTGTTTTCTATGGGCACACGCAGCACTTTAGGGCCCACCAACATGGCGGCCCGAAGGCACGCCTCTCCCCCACGAGCCCCTCTCCCATGCGCAATCCAGCCTTTATACATAGAGATCAGTGGGCACGAGGGACTCGGCAAGAAAACCGATCTGCTCGCGACACAGACGCTCTTTCTCGTCTTGCATCACTTGGCCAGTGGCCGTCGGCCGTTGCCTCGGGTCGTATTCTATGTTCATTAAACACTTTTAACTCTTGCAGTCTCTTGCATTCTCATGACCAATCGGAACCAGGGGCGCAACAATGTACACTATGAAAGGAGCGATTCTTGAGAAAGGGATCCATAGCTGTCCATGCAATACATAGACAGGATAAACCGCAAGCTGTCGATTGCAGACAAGTATGTCGCAAGCTGTACATGCCGTCTTGTCACCGTGACCAGTCGTAATGTTACTGAAAGTATCCCAATCTTCCCAATCCCAACATGTAATATTCGCCACTGTATTGAGCCATTGAGCTGCCATTACGCCTTTACGCCTAACCACACGGGAGCTTTTCGTTCTTCTTGTTACGCCTTCTACATGTATTGCTCTGTATCGTGTTATCCAGGGCGATAAATGTACCTGGATTCTGTCCTCAAAGGCTGGTAAATAGGAGTGCGGAAGGTAAATACAGCTTTATTCACGTGGGAAGGCTAGGTAATGTCCGGGATACCTTGGGAGATGCTGGTTTGTTTGTTCTAAGGGAAAAAAAAGAGGAGAAATTGAACTCGTCTCCCGACTTGTTCTGCTAGTTGTCCTGCGGCTGGTCTTTGCGCACCAAGCAACAAGAAAGTTCGTTCACCCGTAACATTTCCTATTGCTGAGGTGCAACGACCTCGCGTTTCGTACATTTATTTTCGCATCCAATACATTTCTGAAAAGGATCAGTTCGGTGTTGCTTTATGTACTCCTATTTACGCTCCTCTGAAGAGCTCATGGGGTTGTCGCGATAACTTCAGGTAATGGAAAAGGAGTGCTCAGTATGTAAGGAAAGGAACGTTGCAGTTAACGCAGACGACAGCTAGTGCTTGACCTTGGGTGATGACCTAGGGAAGAGAGGAGAGCCTACGGTTGAATAATACGCAAATAGCGGACCTTACTCAAAACGTAATTAATGAGAAAGTTGTACTGAGTTCAGAATAACCGCCGGATTCACAGATGTGGCTTGATTTGAAGCCGCTTCTCGACTTGTGCAAGTCTGCGCCCAAGACGTTTTGCGTGTTTCGTGAAACCTCCCGCCGGCTTACTACGTCAACTTGCAGCCTGCTACCTGTAACTGCGTCTGGGAGCGAGATTTTCGCACAAATTTTTCACTTAAAAATTTGCTTTGTACTACGAAAGCACGACATTTCTTACGCCAGCACTTATAATATGTGTTACATCTGGTCGTCTGGCACCAACACTTGTGCAAAGTCCCTGTAAACAAATTGATGACGCATCAGCTCATGTAAAGCCAAGACAAAAGAATGATTCTGAGTGTCATGTGGCTTCCCAAAGCCGCCGTACATGGAGCGTTATTCGCTCCGAGATCGAACGGTGTCGGCGCGCTGCGGAGAACAGAGAACTATCGCAGTGTGGACGCGTCGTCTGCTTTTACACAATGCAACAGATTGCGGTAGACTTGGACGGAAGAGTCACAGAAAAACGATTATGTCCTCCCCAAGATAAACGGTATTGTTCACTGAAAAGTAGCCCACGTCTTTCAGACTCATTTTGGGAACGTTGGGTGAGACGACGAAACGGAGGGAGAGAAGGGGAAAACCCGACAGGGAAGAGAGGACGGGGGAGAGTGCATGTCCAGAACGCCACGTGGTGGTCGCTCCCGTAACTAAACTCCGCTGTCGCGGATTCCTGGTCATGTTTATTCCGCGTTCAGTGCAGTAGGAGGAACCGAATAGTGTCGTACCATCGCGGCACAAGTGATCTTCCGGTGAATATACACAAGAATTACGAAAAAGAACCATCAAATACGAACATCGGCCCACGTGTTATCCACACTAGAACGGTGACAGTGTCGCCCCCTATAGGTGGATCTCGCAGCGAATAGCGTTATCGAAAGAGGTTTCAATGTAGTCCGGGCGCTGACTTCAAATTTTCACCACACGTGTGAAGTCGAGATAGCTGCGTAAGAACGCTTCAAGCGGAGGAGGGTTTCTGAAGTGAATTGACACTCTTCCAAGGCAGCTGCAAGTCAAGTCGAGATCAAGTCACATGTATGAATTCGGGGGTAAGTGTGGAATAAGTGTAGAATCGATATTCAGTTATGCTCGTCCACTTCATGGCGCTCGTTCATCTCAAATGTCAGTGTCTCGTGGAATACATGAGCACCTATACGTATAACAACCTAGTAGGTCTCGAGTGTGCGTTCGAATCGCGTCAGGGAGTATCTCACGCGGAGCAGCTGATTCACAGTTTACGACCGCTCTTCAGAAATGACTTTTAACTGGTATCGAGCTGGGTTTTATACAGGGGGAAAAATTAGCAGGAGCTCTTTGGCTGCACGTATAGCATATGTTTGTAAGTCAAACGTCGCCATGTCAGTACTGGACAGCTGTTTCGGCCTTCTTGGGCCTCATCAGCAGTACGAAGGCAAGCAACGTTTGAGCGGATGGCACGTGATGCCCCCCGTCAGGGTGTCCTAAGACACCTCTGAAAGCCCCAAGCAGGTCCCAAGAAGGCCGAAACAGCTGTCCAGTACTGGCATGGAGCCGTTTGACTTGCAAACATGGGTTTTATACAGGGTTTGTTTTGTTCTGAACATAAACGCCATAGCAAAGAACTGTAGGATGATGGAGGATGTGGGAAACGGAAGACGCTGTCAACGTAACGTGTAGGACAATGCATGTGACGACCATGTGTCGACCGTTTTGTTATGGGGAAATGTATTAACCAATGCGATCACACATACACACACATTCCACGACACCGGTTACATATAGAAACTATTACAACTCTTGATGTGACTTTATGTGAAATACTGTACACGTAATACCCCCTATTACACGGCAAATTGAATGTCATTCCCAGAGACTGCCAATCGCACAGAATGACATTCGTTCCGTCTCACAGGGTGAAACCGAACGACAGTACGTGCGAATGAGTTCGGGGAACTCATTCATTTTCCCTGTCGCACCGACTGCGTATACCCTCGTCAGAAGACAGGTAGTAAAAATAATAAGGATGAACTGTTAAGAAAAACGAATGAAAAGTTGCACTCCAACAGTAAAGTTTCTTTCGTTGTTGCTGGAAGGTGGTCCGTTGATGTGCTCACAGATCGAAGATATTCCCAAGAGACGTCCGACAGGCGGTACTCTCGAACAATAACTGGACTTTATTTGCATAGTTATTTACATAACTATATACAAGACAATACTATAGCGGGCTTTCGCCTCGTCTTCATGAAATCGTTGCGGCTTCCACACACGGATTTTCGTGTGCCCTCCGCTTAAAAGGATGACATTTGAGACACAACCCCCGCCAGCAAACACCAATCCCAGAAGCCCGGTCCAAACGTCTCCAACTCATGGTGGGCCTAGTTTGAATTTAGACCGAACCAGGCGTCTCCTAGCCCGCCCACTACTTGGTATTTATGGGTAACTGACCAAGCTGTCAACCCGTGCACCATGCAACTTTGGACAGTGCATCTTCTTTGGCCCACTCTACTGAGTTGGAAATGCACAATATTCGCGAGGTTTCTAAAAAGTACAACTCTTACACCAACATTTGTCACGAATTTAATAACTTTTGACAAGGAGGAAGGAAGGCTTAACACTCTTTTTCAGAGAGCTAACTTCGTTCCGAGTCGACTCCCAGGACCGACACATAGCGCATAGTCTTCTTAATTGTCTTGTGATACTTAGCCGACTGAGCGTCGCTCAAAACGTAACGATTTTGTGAAATAATCTAATGGTTCGCTAGTTTCGAGAGAAAGAAACAACAATGTACCTGCATGTAGCTTCATATGCTCGGCCCTGGTGTCTTATTCATCGACAGTGCCACAATTTGTGAATAACATTATCTTTCCTCGTACAGCTCGATGCAATACAAGCGAATGCCATTCGTTAACTGAATGACATTCGGTGCGGATATTTTTCGCTGGGAACGTCATTCAATTTGCCGTGGTCTGCGAGACATGTACCTGTGTATGTACACGTGAATGATTACATCATCATTTCCTTTGTTTCATTCTTTTTCATACCGCCTCCTCATAAGATAAGATAAGGGTCATGCAGAGGGTTATTCCCCTGTTCTCCCGTCAGAATTACATAATAGGAATTCGGAGGAAGTAGAAAAATATGAATTTCATTCTCCGTACGGCTAAGTGAATAAGGGAGCAAGATGTTGTGTGAGCCTCAATTGCTTTCTCCGTCTGACGTGTGTGCACTTCATTTTGCGGAAAACGTAATCATGATCTGAGCGAAATGTACTCGGGAAATATGCGAGTGCTTTCCATCTTGGCGTATGAGGCCGACCTTAAGCGGCATGCATGGAAGTGATGACTTTTTCTTTTTTTTCACAGGCGGAATGGAATTGGAATGGACTGGTCTGGGTGCCACACGGTCAAGGGCGAAATAACCTTGTCCTTTTGCTTTTTCCGTGATGGGTAATGTCAATCTCCTCTATAGCACTGCTTTGCTACCCAGCATGGTTACCGGTCCCTCTTCTTTTATTGACGGAATTAAAGGAATGAAATGGGGTTGCCAAGCCATTCCAGGAGTGGAAATTGGCCATACCCTTTCATTCCGAGGAATCCAAAGGAATGGAATTATCCCAAATCTCCATTCCTCGGAATGGAATTGGAATGGGATGGGTGATCCCATTCCGCAACCCTCCGGGTGTAGATGTTATGGAACTTATTCGATACGGCGGGTTATGTGATTAAAAATATACCAGCGGCATTGCTGAACGAGTTAAGTCGTCCCTTTCGTTGGTGGTAGTCAAGGTCGTCCTGAAGACTGGAAGGTAGTGGGTTCGAATCCTACCACCGGATGTGCTGTCCGAGGTTTTCCTGGGGTTTTCCGAAGACTTTCCAGACGAATGTTGGCACTGTTCCCCCTGTAGTCGGCCCAGGACGCATACTAAACCCTTGTCCCCCACTCCTTCCTGCTGTCTTCTCCCCATCTGTCCACATCTGTACGCCGTTCATAGCCGCAGTTGCTTCGCGGCGCTAACACACAATAAATATACTAATTTTGTGTCGCGCTCCGGAGTCATTTTCGCCGTGCTACCATTTACTTCTTATCTTGCTTATCCAAACTAATCTTATCATAACTTTACGGTGCCCTCATTTTAATGTAGCCCGATGTCTACCCCGAACAGTATGATCCTCAAAAATGGCATACCTGTGACACTGTGCTGCGATATATTGATTGATATGTTGATGACCGATTGATATTTGAAAGCTACTGTTACGGAATGGCCTCATTCCATCCATCAAGCCGTTCCGGTTTATGTACCTGTAGCTTTCACGGCTGTTCCTGTGATGAACACGACGATCACGCTCCAAAGGTTCCTTAGAAACGAGACTTGCCTATACAGCATAGCTTCGCCACTGAAAGAGCTCACATGATAACATGATGCTTTCATCTACTTCATGCTCAATACGTCATGACGCTTGACACTTTCTTCTTCTTTTTAAGTGTGCTGCACTCGTTGGCGTGGTGAGACACCCACAAATGCAGAGCATGTTTAATTGCGGAGAACAGCGGCATTCTCCTATGCTTCTTTTTTCTTCTTCTTTTTAATTTTTGTTTGTGAAGGATTACTGTCGCGCACGTAACTAGAGCTGCGTAAATTTTAATAACTGAAAGCGAAAATCGCTAGGGAATTATTCTTCATATGCCGCGTCGCTAACCTGTTGTGACTCAATTAACCATTCAGCAACACGCGAATAGCAAAATAGCAGTGAAGAAAGACGCAGCTTTGAATACAAAAGCAATTAGGACAAATTAATCCTTATGGGCGCAGTATTGAGGGTCATGTGTTTTCGTAAATGGCAGTCCTTTTAATCGTAAGCGCGCAATGTACATAAGCTTCCTAATTAGCCGTGAGCGCCACATATTACGTCTGCCTGTAATTATGTAACTGACACTAAAGAGCATCAACTATGTATGTGACATAAAACGTAATGCTATTTCGCATTAAAGTGTACGCAGTTTTACGTAATCTTCTTTTGTAAATCTCATCCTCCTTTCACCGTTTGTTAGTCATCTTTTGTTTTCCATCTTTGTCTTTAATCTGTCTCATCATTCTTTCACTGTTTGTTAGTTTATCCTTTATTTCCTAAATGTATTCTTTCTTTTATTCATTCTTTTTCAGTTATTTTCCTTTCTTTCTTTTTTCTTCGTGGAGCCGGCGTCCCATTTTGGTTGACCTCCCCCCTTTTTCATTTGTTCTAGTAAATATATTCCCCCCTCCCAGCTACTGTCGAACAAAAACAACAACAAATACATGATGACCAAGATATGCGCTGTTTAGCCGCACTAGTTGCGATACCTCTCACCAAAAAAAGAACAGATCCCAACAACAATACATGCTGACGAAGAGGTGTGGGCCCATCCCATTCAGGTTGCCATTAATGGCATTCACAGCCATAGGCGCCACTTCTATGCAAGTAAACCGACATTCATTACGCTGAGAGGTGCTCCCTGAATGTTGACACGTGCCCTTTTTCATATCACTCCTTCTGGCACGTGCCTTTTGTCGACTCATGCAGCACGCTTAGAAAGAAGATGCCGCACATTTCCGAATGCGATATCCTGCTTGAGAGTGCGGTACGTAACGCACAGAGAGACGAGACGTACGTGAAAGGGATTCACAATGCAATGGAAGGCTTCCGCAATATATCCATGTCAATGCAAGCAGGCAGGGTAGACATCTGTTTGTGCAACGAACGTCTCCGTTGACACCTAACAGTGCTTATTCAGACAGAGACGAAGTGGTGCATTCCTTGATGTGTGACAGAGCGTCAATATGTTCGTGCCCCTGTATGTGAACAAGAACCAGGTAGCACGTTGCTCGAGTGGACCCAATATGCTCTTCAGACACGGCCGTATACATTCACCGTGGGTTAAATCTATGCTTCCAATACGCTAGCTAAACTGTCTCCGAGTCTCGGGACTCGTGAACTGCATGTGACATTATTCTAGTCTCTTTTCTTCTTTCATTTTCTTTTCTGAATAGAACATTTATTTCGTTTGTCTACGAAATGTTCACAATATGACAAAACCTGACCTTAGACCCCTATTCAAATAACGGGGGCAAAACCGGAACGGTAGAGTCCAGATGATCACCAGAACCAGAACAGGACCGTAGAGGCATGCGCACCAAAAATGGCGGCGCCTATGTCTGATACTTTTTCAACATTTCTTATTGACGGTAAATCCAAAATTATTGCTGCATTAACAAACGAGTAATACCATATATATCGCGATTCCGAGGAGTCCAGTGGTCCTGGCTACGTAGCATTGTACGCAGCGTGGGTAACCCAATCCAAGAAGAACAGAACCGGCCTCGGTGGCTCAGTCGGTAGCGTGTTCGCATTCTGATCGCGAGATCGCGGGTTCGAACGCGGTCGAGGACGCCAGCAACTTGGCGGCAGGGTACAAGTTGCTTAGATCACGCCACCTTCCGCGAAGGACGTTAAATACGGGTTTCATCGCACATTAAAGAACCCTCAGGTGGGCAAAAGCAATCCACAGATTGACCGCTGTGGCGTCGCTCATGATCTAAGTTGTATCGCGACGTAAGCCCCCCAATTATTACCAAGAAGAACGGAGTTGGATTGCAGCGCTGTGCACTGTGCGAGAAGCGATTTCCTTCCTCCGAGGCAAGGTAGCATTCCATTCCGATTCTATATCGAGATTCTCCCCCAGCGGCAGCTCTTACCAAACGATTTTACCTTTGAACCGTGACGAACCCGCGAACCGTGCGCAAATATCTAAATTTAGACCCATGCAAATCCGTTTTCTCCTCCGTTGCCGATTCTGCATAGGCAGATTTGGTCATGACGGGAAAGAGACCTCCACAATTTGAATCACATTTGGACATTCTCCAAATCGATTTCCGTGCACGTCAAGCACATTACACACTGAAGCAGTTTTGCCAGAGTCTCACTCTATAGACCACTCACTCTACCTCACTCAAGCTTCGTATCTGAGTGTTTGCACTCAGGGTGTCTATGTATACGTTGATGCGTTCCGAGATGTTTACGTGATGTGGAGTAGCCGGCTTACACGTTGTTGGTGTTCATTTTCTCCATTTTTTTCTTTCTTTTTCATTCACTGACTCACTCTAGCCCACCCATTTCCTCATGCCAGACTTAGATTCGTTTGAAACTCATACATTTTGCCAATCGTTCTAAGCCATCGTTACTTCTGCGATTTTCATTATTTTCGCAGTCGTCGTGACACGAAAATCATCATGAGAAGAGCAAGCGCGAGAAAGTATTTATTCCTATAGCGCTTTGGACATTTGTCGACAATCTACTATGCTGTCTTATCTCCTTATAGAATATGTAAGGGCTACGAATTAGGAGGAAGAATGACACAATTAATATAGCGATATCTTCGAGGAAAGAAAACGGTTATATGAATGGGTTGGAGCGCCTCGCATCTGTTAAGGCGGCCCACTATATCCAGGAAATTTATAGAATGTGTAAAAACAAATAGGAACCTTTTACCCAAAGCTCCATTTAAGAATAGAGGAACGTGCTTTCATCAGGTAACCTTTCTTTGGCTTTTGAAGAGAGTCGTTTGCTTACTGTGCTGATGAAATTCCATTAAGCGAAACGTAGGAAATTATAACTCCTTTCTTCGATAACGTTATTGAAAATGATTTTTTTTTAGGGCACTATCTTGAACACAAAAGCCTTCGCGGCGTCAGGTTACTAGTTGAATAGAATATTTATTTCGCTCGTCTACGAAATATTAACAATATGACAAAACCTGACCGAACGCGAATACACTAGTACGACGCCGTTGCCTCATTGCTGAGCGGCGAATCGTGCTAATAGAGTAGCTGTGTACACTACAAAATCACGATATACAGAATAAGAAGTCTCGCATTCGTTGGAATATAACAACTGCAAAGTTGGCGCTCTTTCATTCTCGCAACCTCTCAATGCTAGTGACTGTAATAGCTTCATGCATCACGGGAACATTGTCAACATGTTGTCGTTGTTGTTGTCCATTCCGGCAAATCATAAAATGTTCCACGTACCATAGCGCGAACGTTTCCGGAGGGCGTTAAAATTTGTGTCCCGATTTTATTTGTTCCCAACAGCGACGTCAATATTATTAAAATTTGCACTGTATATCGAGAGATTCATCTCCCTTAGTGAGGTCGTTCGTAGTCGGTTCAAAGATGTCTCGCGGTCGAGGTCGAACAACTGGAATTTGTTGAGGATTTGGGGGGGGGGGGATTGTTGGGGATGGGGAATGTACTTTTGTTTGTTTTGGGTTGTTTGTTTGTTTGTTTGTTTGTTTGTTTGTTGTTTTGTTTTGGGAGTAGCAGAACTAGTCAAGAGACAAGTTCAATTTCTCCCTCGTTTTCTCAAACAATAATCAATCAATCAACTGGAATTTGAGAAAGGGGCTCGAGTAATTTGCATTCTACCAGAGCTATAGTGTTAACGTACCTCCGGGCTTCAGCAGTTCTTACGTCAGGACGGAATCAAAGAATCATCAATAAATAGATGTCCAGTAGTTATTTCCCCTACCGGTGTGGGTGGGGATGGGGTTATAGGTTTATTCACACAAAAGAAGATGTTAGCCAGGCAAGTGCCGGCTTGCTACTCCTTAAAAAAAAACAGGTGTGGGAGAAGCTGCGGTGGCAACGATGGGCTACGGGCTGCGGGCGGTGAGGCCTGCCGCATGTGCTTCAGAGGGTGGTCATCCTTTCGGTGGCCTTGAGGAACTCGAAGAAAGCCCAGGGCGCGGGACAGGCCCCAGGAATGTAGCGAGCGAGAGGGGGTGGTGGCCCAAGGCTTGGAGGCGTCGGGCGAGGGCGGCACGGGGCGCCGAGAACGTCGGGCACGTTAGCAGGAGGTGGGAAGATAGAGTAGCAACGAAAAACAAACAGAAAAAAAAGTTATTGCTGCCTGCGAACGGAAGCCTGCAAGTGCTGCCGCTCGAAGTTGCAAAGAGTCACGCGCAGAAGGCCTACTTTAATTGGAACTGTTCAGTAAAACCGCACCTATTTTCACACAATTGATCTCACTGCTCAAGTGCCTGTGCAAATTCTAAGTGGAATCTTCCAAAAACAAACATACACAAAGAAAAAAGAAACGCAGGCATGCCTCTCGCATTGAAACATGCACAGCTATTCCTAAAAATATTGTCCTTTTCTTGAACTCCCTCGAAAAGCTAAACGTTCATTCGTCTCTTGAGCCTCGTCATGCAAAGAAGCCCGCCCGGTTTTGCTTTGCTGTGCAGGAGTACGCTTTTTCATCCTCTCTGCATAGTTCCATGGTTTTTCCGTTTCACATGAGTCCGAGATGGAAACTTAGGCCACAGTAAATCCGATTAGGTTTGCAGCACGAAAACTCTTTCCGTTACCGAGCGACGGCTTACGCGGTTGCTATAGCGACGAAAGTTTTACGTTCTTATAGAAATTTTCTCGCCGCAAGCAGACGAGTACTATAAAAAGATGGCATCAAAACTGGCAAGCCTGTAGAAAAATATCCGTTTTCGTCTTATCTTGACATTGCATCACATCTCAGTGCGAACCTTAGAGCGGATTATGATAACATTGTCCTCAAAATATTACGAGGAAAACAGAATGCAGGCGGATGACATCGAAGGGCACTAAAGTGAAAGCGGTTAAGGAATGTATCCCATAATGCAGCGCAGCATGGCAAATCAGATATGTTAATCATCTTTTCTTGATCGTCCTAACATATATATTGGCATTTCACTTTCGTTTAAATTTGCATGACAAGGAAATGCTTATCCCGCGTCGCTTTCCCAAATCACAAGGTACATGAACTAGAACGACGGTATAACTATCATTTTCAATTTATACTGAAGAACTCCGTTATGCTTCTTCTTCGTGCGGTGTGTACCAGGACAATGCGGAATTCGACTTAGATTTACGTATATTAGTTGAAATACCGCCATAATCTCGATATAAAATTCGGCCGCGGAGCACTCTGAGCCTCTGGTGAGCGTCGACGCGCCGTCGTAGCAGAGCACGGAAGTGACGCACGTTGTCTCCCCCGTTGGAGTTCCTGACTTTGATTTCGGGGTTGTTTTGCCATCGGAGGTTGATTTTCGCGACAAGAAAAATTCTTCATGCTTGGAAAGTGTTTCCTGGCTCTGCTACAGCATGTTGCCGACATCCTTTCGGCAGCGCGAGGACAGAGTGTTCCTTGGACGAGCGATACACGGATAGACAGCAGAAACACAGCGTCAAACATTGACTGACGTTTATTACAAAGACAACGCTACCGAGGCTGGCCCCCAAAATCCTTCTGAAAGAAAGTGACCTCATTTTCTCTAGGAGTGACAGTCTTGCTGCTTACATTGGTGGCTGTCTTACCACGCGTTCGGCAAGGATATGTTTCAGAACAAACACGCTCTACTAGGTTGTCTGTGGATGTCTTCAGGGCCGTATTGGCCATTGGCGCTCGACTGGCAATCGAAAGATGCCTAGTTCAAATTCCGCCGATGTCTGACTTTTTTTTTCTAACTCATATTTCAATTGTTCCCGAACGACAGGGGACTTATTCTCCCCGCGAATCCGTCTATGCCTACTTGGAGACAGGTGAAACAAGACAAGTAGTGCGCAGACATACTGTTGCGAATGGTTCAAAAGAAATCCGGAGGTGCTCGCTAGCTGTGGCTTGTCAACGAAGTACATCACGCTGAAAGAAGGAGCGGCTCCTTCTGTATTTTCACCGTGGAACGGAAGGCACAAATCTTTACCTCCGCTTCTCAATTCGGCGTATACGTCTGATTCCCGCTGCGGGGGGAAAAAAGAAGAAGAAGCATAGGTACGAACCCATCTGTCATCGGATATATCGTCTTCAGATTTTGTATCGCCAACTGTAGGATGGGACAAGCGTTAGCTTGCCCACATCACGCTTCAAAAATAGACCACAAAATAGCAACGAGATCTCGGAATCGAACATCTTGAGGCATTGTTCTGAATTAGGCCCACTCGTTTATCCCGTTCACCTTGCAGCCACACATGGAGCTCGAGGGATATTTGACGTCACGGGGTCCTCAGGTCCTCCCGCAATGCTTTGCGGCAGCGTGCGCGCTCCATCGGCGATCGTGTCAGGCTCGCGGCCCAGCGGGTTCGTAATCGTCAAAAATATGCCAATCCGTACACCGCACTCACGAAATACTAGTGGCACCATAATTCTACGTAAAATGTACACCTTGTTCGGATCCTTTCATGCAATTGACAAATTTCGCTTCCGTTGTCCTTTAACAAAATGGAGCTCGTGGGTATCTTTGCAGTGTAGAAGCACGTTCGTAGCGTTGTTTCCAACGAAACCTTTATTAGGTACTATTTACTAGTATTAAAAGTATAGCTCATTGTATTTGATGATCATGACGATGATGATTCGAACTTTAATGGCGCATCAGCTACTTAGGCCACAGTGCGCCAAAACAGTGGTTCAAATAGCTCACTGTGGTGACCATGGCACAGAGTAGCACACTCTCAGTTCATACATTCTGTACCTGTTGGCGGATATATAGTTCCCGTGACTGATATAGTGCAAGTTCCCGTGACTGAAACTATGACGTTTGCTTTTAGCATCAGCTTGCATGTTGAGACTGTTGCGTGTTTTTTTTTTTTGATTGGGTGTTAGCGCCGCGAAGCAACTGTGGCTATGAGCGGCGTACAGAGGTGGACAGAAGGAGAGAGGACAGCAGGAAGGAGTGGGGGACAGGGGGATTAGTGTGCGTCCTGGGCCGACTTCAGAGGGAACTGTGCCGACATTCGTCTGGAAAGTCTTCAGAAAACCCAGGGAAAACCTCAGACAGCACAGCCGGCGGTAGGATTCGAACCCACCACCTCCCAGTCTACAGCACGACCTTGGTTACCGCCAACGAGCGGACGCCTTAGCCCACTCGGCCATGCCGCGTTGCGTGTTGTTACGGGACAATATTTGAAAATGCTCACGCGGTAAGGCGCCCGTTTTAGAGTCCAACATTGCACACATTTTCTGACTGTCTGAAAATCCTGGGTTTCTCGAGAGGACTGCGTTCAGCTTGGCGGTCAGTTTTATTACAAGCGTTTCTAGAGTAGCTACCAAAGGCTGTTCAATGATCGACACTAAGATCCAAAGATTTGATCAGTGACAGTACTCCTGTTGTTGTTTTTGTTTTCCTTTTGCCGGTTTCTCTTTGCTATGGCAAGACTGTTGCAATAGCGATGAACTGTCCCCGTACCTTTTGCGACGTCATCTTAAAGGAACGGTCGCATCCGTTCCAGCCGATTTCAAAATTACAGCGTCATTTAATTGCTCGCGGAACACTGACCACGGTATCCAAAATCCTACGCGAAATACGTTTGTGCTTTCACTATTATTCGACGGAATACATGACACAAATAGCAGACGCCGGATGCTGAGAGAATGCCGGAATTTCCACTCTGGAAAAACAAGAAAACGTCATTCTGTAACCGACCAATGAGGGCACGCCTTTGAGAAAATGAATGCCGCGGCAGTGCGGGCGTCTAATAGAGTGCGTCTTTCGTCTCTGCGCGCAGCCCTCTCACTCCTCTGCTTACGGAGTGACGTCACACCGCCGGAGCTTCTGCAGCCACGGAGGCAGCGCGGATCTTTAAAATCTGTTTACTTAATATGTAAGCACTTTTCGGACGGAAAAAATAGCCAGGTAGACTGTTGGCCGATGCCGAACACAGGGTATCGGTTTCATGGATGGGTTTCCGGATGCGAGCGTCCCTTTAAAGGAAAGACTGTGCCGCGCTTTCTCGATATCGTAACGAACGCAGATGACGGGAACGTATCCACGATGTGGAGATGAACACATTGCTTGAGATTGAGGGAAGACAACGACGAACAAGAAGCAACAGGACAAGTCTACGGACAAGTCTGTGAGTATATGAAACTTGCCCCTTTTGCTTCTTGTTCGTCCTTGTCTTTCCCCAATCGCAATGAATGTCATAACATCCATATTTTCACCAGCTCGCTTTCATCATACTTTTATTTCAACATTGACAACTTTTGAAGTATGCAAGTTATAGAATTTTTCACCCACAAATTCGTTTTGGAGTAGCCAGTCCTGACTGGATCGGGACTAACACCCATATTCTTTTTTCACTTCCAATTCACCTCCTAGATACGCATGTCGTTCTGAGGTACGAATATCGGTCAGACCTCCGATTGCTCGCCCATTGGATTTCACGAGGAGTAGATGAGGTTCCCTATGGTCACCTCCAGAAAAATCTGGCACGAGTTGCGCTGAAGCTTGCCCAGGACCTACACTAACGCTGTCTCCCTCTGCCGTCACGGTTCTCGTTCCGTATCCCTGTTACTGAGCTTCAGGTGCACTGCCGTGCTCACAGGCAAGATATATTTTTAATCTATTCGCACATCTGGTCAGACAAAGTATGCAAAAACATGCCACATACCTCGAGCCATTGCGCTAACCTGCAAAATATGCATTGTCGGGTATTTTACAATGCGCACCGTTGAATTTCGTATGGCTCCAAAACATATAAATACGAGTAACTTCTGTTTGAAACTTAGCATATCCCGGGGAAAAAATTCAGATCTTCGGTCTGGTGATAACGTAATTTTATCGCTGAATAGGACGATCATGAGAAAAACATGGTTGTTCTGCTGACCCATCGCTAAGCAGTCTTCAACGAGAACAGCTTAACCGCCTTTTCAAGGATGTATTGGCATCTGTGTGGAAGACAAGCCACACACCGTAAGGCTGCGCAGCCTTTTATTTTTATGGCCTGAAGCAGTATAGTCACTTGCTGTTGTAACTACGTTTTTTAGGAAAGGCACACACGAGAACTTGCGCAATAAACAGCCAGGTTAACGGACACAATAAGGGCAGGGTGCGCTCCAGAAAGGGTCGGGATATTGCCACGCGCCGTTGAGTTTTACTTTAAAACTGCCAAGCAATAAAGGCCGTAATACACGCAGGAGCAGAGGCCGACGGCCACTCAACGGCCAGTTAAACTGCCACGTGTTCGCAATGCATAAGAGAAACACCTCTAGTACACTCGCAAAGAGAAAAGCATTGGAGCACAGACTTCTTGGCTCCTTCACCTTTACTTAAGCTGCTTTTTTACCAGGCTTTATGCGGCGGTTATCTCTTTCGGACAGTGTTAAAACTCGGAAGCGTCAGTTGAAGAACAAAAGAGTTAGGATCGAGTTTAAATATTTGACCATGGTGTACATATGGACATTATCATGTACAGGTCACATTAAAGCGATAGCTAACTCGGCTAACGCTAACGTCGGGGGGTAGCAGAATTCGCTTGCGCGAATTCAACCTCCCCTTGTTATTTTACCAACCACCAACCAACCAACCACTAACGTCGGCGACCCAGTAGATCCGTTCGGAACAGTTGTGGAGAGAGGTGGAGAGAGAGTGAGAGAGAGAGAAAAGTAGAAGAAGATGATGAAGGAAGAAGAGTTAGAATGGAAATTCTGGAAATTATTTGGAAAAAAGCAAGCGCCCAGACATCAGGATCGGAGATAACCTTATAAAGCAACTGCATTCAATCGCGTTGCCCCAAAACGCCCAAATGCCCAAAGACGCAACCTGTTCCCGTTGTCGGTCAGAACAGCGTCTCGTGTCTTGGTATCTGCTCTTACTAGTAAAAGACTATTGTCGGTGCGCAGGCACAATCGCACATGTGCTTTTTTTTCTCGTTGATAATTAAGATATTTTTGTGGAGAAAAAAAGAAAAGAAGCCATGTACCTTATGGCGATATTGTCTTTACAATAACGTGAAAGAGGAGACGATGTGACGCAATACGGGCTATTGCGAGGAGATCTATTTAACGCAATCGCAACCTAAGGCACAATCTCCAGCAGAGTGTCGTTAACTTGAACCAAAGCCGTTCCTAAAAGCTGAGGTGATTTGTAGGACGGCGACCCAGACGACCTAAATCCTCCACAGCCCTCGTCTTTTATCCGTTTCTGCGACCTATTACAAATCCGAACGCGTTTGCCAGAGGAATCGCCACTGCGTTCGACAACGGTGCCGTAAAACCACTCAGCTCAACGTGCTATCGCGAAGTGAACGACAATGGCCCAATCAGGCTTTTTGCGAGGCATTCCGCACCGTGATTACCCTGACGCAATCCGGGTAAACAGATCACTTTTACGTGTTTCGCATTATCAGGTCCACCAAGGAGGAACAGGTATTACCAGAAGCATTGAAGGGGTTGCGACAAGAATGTCAATAGCTGCGTTTACATGAACTCGACAGGACCGAGTCGAGTTGAGCTGTCGAGTCAACTCGCACATGTATGCGCTGCTGGGTAGATTTCACTTGGCGTCGAGTTGAATCGAGCCTATACCCGACAGCAGGGATGTGTTGACTCGCTCGACTCGACATGTACGTGCATGTAAACGCTGTCGGGTCGAGTTGACTTCGCGTAGAGTAGAATCGAGCCAACCCGACAGCAGGGAAGGGTCGACTCGCTTGACTGGACATGTAGGTGCGTGTAAACGCAGTCGAATCGAGTTGGGCACTCGCTTCTCTTGCATGGCTCGACTGGACTCGACTCTGGGTGTCGCTGCGAGCTCCTCCCATTGGAGCGAGTTCATGTAAACAGCGTCGTGTCGAGTTCAACTCGACTCGACAGTCAACGGGACCCGCTCTGTCGAGTTCATGTAAACGCGGCTAACGTGAAACAAAAAAAAAGTTACCTGCATTCCAAGTTTTAGAGCAATGGAGATACGAGACGCGCATATAATCAGCACCGAAACTCATCCAGCTATGATGCCACTGCAAGCGATTCCGCCAATGAGGCGGCTTGGGCGAGATCGGTGTGCTTTCGAGATCCAATGGGAATGTGCGAGTCTCTCGCACCTCTGACGTCAGAGCTCGACGCGGAGGTTCCTTCAAAGGTTTCTATATCTCCAACTATGAGAGGTAGAAAAGTAATTCTTTGATTCTCAGCGCACTGTCGTATAGTACTCGTACGGTACGTGCATGATAAATAGGACCACATCTATAAAAAGGTCGCAACGCGTTTAGGTGTCGATCACTCAAGTTATTTTAAACTCTCAATAAGTTTGCTGAGCGTCAATAGTAATAAAAAGATTAATGCTTAGTGTTATTAGTTCTATGGGTTCCTGCACGAAGTTTTATTAACAACATCGCGATGTTTCTCTTACTCTAAATGGCGGACTAAGTCTATAAGCGAACGCGCACATGAAATCTAAAGACACCATACACTGTTAATTATTCAGGAGAGCGCGCATCACAAAGGACCCCATGTGACCCCATGGGGGGGGGGGGGGCATACGTTTATTATGAAAAGAGGGAAAGAGTAGCCTGCGGTAATTTCCTGCAAACCACCAAAATGGCGCTCTGCCTATCAGAAGGGTGTCATGATATTCAAGGAGGGACAGGAAGAAAGATGAGGCAAACGAAAAGTATTAAAACGCACACCACACACGAAGAGGCACAGTTGAACAACAGTAGAAGAACCTGTCTGGTCCGTTGGTGTTGACCAACTGTAGTCGTGTTCAACTTAAGAAGGGCAAGAAATCTAGTCCGTCAGCTCTCACAGTATTACTGCGCCGCAGATAGGATGGCAGGGCACAAAGACGTCACTCTCCCCCCTCCGCCAGAAAATGTAATCCATCACACTCCCTCTGCTTCCGTATTGGCTGTTAAGACTGACCGGATGACACTACGCGAGGCGCTCCTCCTCCATGGTGGCGCTACAGTATTTCTCCTCGCGTCTCATTATCCTCAACGGCGTATGCAGATGACGGACTAGATTTCTTTTCCTTCTTATGTTGAACACGACTATAGAACTTAGTTGACAAGCGTTACATTCTATACCGTGTAAACATTTTTACCCATTGCATTTTTTTTTACAAAAATCCCTCGAAGAGAGTATGTAACTACAAGGTGAGCAATTACCTACAATCAATTAAGTGACCCTTTCTGACCAAGCTCTGAGATGCGCGCTCCAGGAGTCCCACCCCACTTTTTATTTATTTATTTGTTTTTTTGTAAATGGAATAGCATGCCGACCTTGGTCTGGCAGACCTTTCCTTCTAGTAAATGTATATTCCATCTCTTTAATTACGGATTGTAGGGAAAAAAGGCGAGATAGCACAATGGGAAACAACCCTCATTTAAAGCTATTAAAAAAATCATCAAGCATGCACGTGCGTGCGCACGTTCCACAACCAACTCGAGGAACGCCTACCCTTTTAGTCACGTGATACAACTCTGTCACATGACCAACTCCTACCCGGCAGCTTGTTTTGGAACGTACCCGACATCGCTCCGCCTTACCTCGGCCGGGAACCAGTCTATCTGGCCAACAAATTGGGGTTTATTCCAGTCAGCTCGGTTACCCACAAAGAACGTGGCCCTTCGACGCGAACGCCCTTTCCCCGTTCTTGCCCTCGAGAAGGACGTATAGTTCTTGTTTCGCAACATTTGCATAGCAAAGTTGGGCGATTTATATCTCAAAGTACGTGCTCGCTTCAGAATTTTTGAGAAAGAGGGTCGATCCGAATACAGCGAACCCTGGTCAATATGACAACCGCCGTTCGCCGTATGACAACCGCCGCAGGTTTTGGTCATAAAGCGAATTGTTACACTGACGAGAGAAACGCATCCTTCGCTCATCGCAGAGACCGCTTCGTTCCGGTCATTCCTAACGTGCACAACGGCCGAAGCACAGTATGACCTGGTATCGTGGTCACTGCCCTTTTAAACACTACAGTGCTTTGGCAATCGAAAAGCGCCATGAGTAGTTCCGAGGGCAACAACATCCTTAGTGCCCTACTTCAACGCCTGTGACCCTCTGCCTCAATGGTAGCCTATGTGGTGTCAATGGTAGCCTCAATGGTGCCCTATGTGGTAGCCCCTCCCTGGTGCTACTCTGCAGGTCGTGTGACGCGGCTATAATAGCGAGAAGATAATACTTGCGTTTGACCTTACTTGTGACAAAAATCACACCAGCTCCCGTGGCATAGATGATCGCTTTCTGCGATGAAGCTGGGAGGTGACGCCGGTTCGAATCCTGGCACCGGCTGTGCTCTCTGAACTTTTCCTTGGGTCTTCCGAAGCCTTTTCAGACGAATGGTGGCACAGTTCGAGCTTGAGTCGGCCCAGGACGGATATTATTCCCCCTGTCTCCCACTCCTTCCTGCTGTCCTCTCTCCACCTGTCCACGTCTGTACGCTGCTCATAGCCACAGTTGCTTCGCGGCGCTAACGCGGAGTTTAAAAATAAAAAAAATGGCGAAAATCACGGTCTTAGTCGGATAAGCGGATTGTCATAGTAACGAGGTAGATTTACATTGCGGCGGAACGGTTCTCAAGAAAAACGGTCATAAAGCCAATCTGTCAGATAATCGGGGGTCATTTAGCGAGGGTTCACTGTAATGGTCGCCTCCAAGTCTGCTGGCTTTCATTTTCACGAAACCATCTAATAAAAACGTTATTTAATGAATTTTAGGTAATTAGCCGTCCAGTAGTTGCATGCTCTTTCCCACAAGACGTCTTCCCGGCCACGTAATCCGGCCGCAGAAATGGCATCAGTGCTACTCACAGCATTTCTTTACATTTTTTAAATCTGTAACGGATAAAAAACACTTTGTATAATCGTTTATAGCTGATAAAGCGTTTAGTTGAGAGTCGGCAGCTGTCCGTGTTGTTTCTACGTCTTCTTTCTGCTGACCGTCAGCGAAAAGAAGACGCAGAAACAACAATGACGCAGAAACAAAACGGGCAACTGCTGACTCTCAACTAAATCCCAAGCAGCACAATGTACTGAAAGTCGAGTGCAATAGGGGTGGACGGTATGTGTCTTATCGATGTTCCTTAGTTTCACGAGTCTGTTCAAGGCCTTCCACCTACCCGTCCACCCCTATTGCACTCGACTTTCAGTACATTTTGCTGCTTGGGAACGATTTAACAGCTATAAGCTATAGCGCTTATACAAAGTTTCTTATTTGTTACAAATAAAAAGAAAATGCTGTGAGAGCAGCACTGATGCCATTTCTGCGGAGGGGTTACGCGGCCAGGAAGACATACGTGCATTCTCTTGTGGGAAAGAGCATACAACTACTGGATTACTAGATAGTCATAAGCTACAGATAGCAGACCTCTCTCTTCCTTTGAACATTGTGCCACCACCACTACAGATTCCAGCAAGGGTGCAGGATCATCAGAACGGGTGTGATAAACTGATACGTATAAAAAGAAACAGAACGCACAAATATATACACACATGAAAAAAAAAATAGCGATGTGAGACGCTAGGGAGAAAATAAAATGTGAGTATTTGATCTCAGCATGAAACGTACGAGAGCATCCAACGAGAGAAAAATTGAAGTGCGCTTTGAGAAACAGCAAGGAATATGGAATGATTTATCGAACAGAGGAATGATCAATTTGTAATCAAGATCTTCGCTCAGCTATAGAACTCAAAGATATTTTCATCTGGGTAATGCAGAATCCGATTTAAGATGGATGTGTGTATTTGCGTCGCGTAATGGCTATATCCCCTGATGTCGGAGCGATTCTTTCTGATTTCTTATATGTTCATAGAAAAGTTTCGTACGCATTACATGTTTCCACTTAGTATAATGTGTTTCAAACGATTGTAAAGAAGAATGGGCTTCCCAACAAATTGGGCGAGCAGTAACTCGCAGCTCCATTAGGGAGACCGTCAGCTTCAAGATAACGCGATATGGCCAGATGAAATATGGCTACGCAGTGCGGATATGACGTCTCTCAACATTACGAAGCATTTTTCATCAGAAGTGATTTTTCCTGTTCTGGGCCCTCTCCGGTACGTACTTTGGTGCGCTATATGCAGGAAGCGTAATAGGGAAAAAGAAAGAAAACATATGTTGGCAAATTCTCTGAATTTTGGCATTCTCCAAATACATCCTCATGGAAACGGGGACTATGAATTCTTCGTGAATATTCTGAAGTCTGAATTCTTCTGCACGTGGACTTCTCAGATTTTCCGGAGCGTCTAATGTAATTTACCAGGCGTCTTCTTGGATGGAAGTCATTGACAACGCTGCTGATATTGCTGATATTAATTATTCTGCAGTCTGCTCCTCTGCTTTAAGGTGTTGACGTACATGAATTGCGTGCTTCACTTTCCTGTATCGACATGTTGATACATCGGTTTTCTGCTCATCAAGTGAAAGGGACCTGGGAGCTCGTCAACCTGGTCTTAACTTTTTTTCTCAGCTGTCCAGAAAAAATATTTGATTGATTGTTGGCGACAGGTGTTTCTGAGCAGTCATTTTTGTCCATGTGTGCCACAAGGCTTAATTTGCCACTCTTCGCAATCTGTTGCATTCACGTATTGATGCATCGTCGCAATAGGCAATTTCAGATATTGCCCTTGTGCTCCGCACTGGGGCCCTCCGTCGCCCAAGTCACGCGCATCGCGCAATGCGTCGTGGGAAATGGTTTACATTCGTGCTCCTCTGCCTGTTGCTCGAAGGTGCGGGAGGTGAAGGAGAGAGAAAATCGAAACCGTTTGCGCTGTTCTTCTTTTCTCTGACGCATGAAAACGAAATCCCAAGGTGCAGCGGGGCTTTCGCAACACGGCGCTCTCTGGTGGGCCACCCATGCAATTTCTGAAATCGTCTATTGCAGAAGCTATAGCTTTCTAGCTGTTACTCTGTTCAATGCATCCTGCATACCGAGGGAATTTGTTTTGTATGCACGTGCAAGTATCGTATAGCTGACATACTGCGAAGCGACGCTGTGCAAAGACGGAACATTTAAAGGGCTGCTTACGCAAATGATGTCTCATTTTCCCTGTCTGCTACCGAGTCACATTTGGCCCCCTCCTGCTTCTCCTTTTCCGGTAGACGCTCGACGTATAGGACATCAATTCCACAGACGCAACAGTACCTGTCCCCGTTACTTCTAGGTAGCATTGCAATATGAACCTGCTGTTCTGCAGTCATAATGAATGAGCTGAATCGCACAAAAGGAGGCGAAGTTACGCCAGCCATGCTCCTGATGAGCATTGCGGTTATTCATAAGAACTGCCACATCTCTTTGCGGCCTCTGGTTCATATATCTCTCATAACGGTTGCGACAACAAGACACTCGTAGCTTTGTGCACGTCAGCTCCTATAAAAAAAAGAAGAAAAAGCCACGTCAGACAGCTTCACATCGTGCCTCACAGTTAATATATTTGATGGAGCGCATTGCTGCGTTGCTGTGCTTTCGCTCCCCTTTCGCAACCCTTATGAAAGAAAGAGAACATAGAGAAGGCGCAAGACTGACATGTTCGCTATTTTTGTGACTCGACTCACGGGTCAACAATACAAGATTGCCATGTTCGCATCGGCGAACGCAAACAGGTGGAATTGAAGGTGTATGGGATACGTCGAGATACGTGACAAGGAGAAAACCGCGTCCAAACCTCTCACAAGGTGAACTAAGCGTGGGTGCCTTTAACCTAACTGCACGGCAAACATGACCGTTTATAGAAGCCACGCGTCTGTCGTCTCGAAGCGTAGGGTTTCCAGTTCAGAAACTTCGTTTCCGCTCTCGTTGCTTACCCATTTCTTCTTCGAAGCTCAACTCCACATACCCGGCTTCCTAGAAATAGGGCGATTTCCAAACGTTGAAGATGTTATAGAGTTATAGAGCATAATAAACACCCCTTCGGGTGTTTTCTCTTTTTCAGTCCACCCATGCGCGCCATCGACTTTCATATCCCGGCACGGATTGAGCTGTCTGTGTGGTTTCTCTGGGTTCCCTGCAGGCGCTATATATATAGGGCAACTCTCGGCACAGTTTTCAATGATGGTGATGATGATGATGGGTAGAAGAAAAAAAATGGGGAGATCAGTCACCACTCAGTCGGACTGGCTACCCCAGTACACGTACGTAGAGCCAAAAAGGTAAAGGGGAACGGAGGTATGAAGAAGAATTCTGTCGGCGAAAGAAGACGAAAGGCCACAATCCGAGCAGAGATGATGATGATGATGGGAGAAACAAAATGGAGATGTGAGCCCGCTCATCGAGGGAAAAGCTACCACAGGTCCAGTAGAGAAAAAGAAAAAAGGTGACAGAAAAAAAAAAAAAAACGTGTAAGAAGACGAGAGCTCTCCTATGCTCTTAACGAAGGCGATGAGTGAACGCTGTGCACCCTGACGATGAATCGAAGCCATTCGCCTAGCACTTTCACGACGTCAAATGGTCGGCTATCAAGAGGGTCCAGGGATTTCTGAAGTTGCAAACGTGCAGTGTGAAACCGCGCACATTCGAGAAGAATATGTTCCGAATATTCACGTACACCACATGTTGAACACAACCACGAAGGCTGGGCGCATAATCTTGAACAGAAAGGTGTTGGCCAATGGGACATTGGGACCTATCTCACATCTAATGTTTCGCGTGTAATAGGGTAGTGTACTGCTCTCCAGTGGTGAATCACCCAAGATCATTGTCGCGATTTATTTGTTGTTGTTGCTGCTGTTGTTTTTGTTGAGTCAGAGTCTGCGAGGCAAGGCTTCGAGAGGCCGGGACATCCGCGAAGGGATTCGGTAAGACAGGTTCGGGTCAATTCTGCGCCGCAGCGACGTCGGCTCTGCGGAATTCGACCACTGACTCCGAAATGAACCACGCTGGATGACGCGCAACATACTACTACTGCTACTACTACTACTACTAAATCATGACTATGGCCTGGGGTGATTCACCGCTTGAGAGCAGTACACTACCCCATTACACGAGAAGCGTGAGATGTGAAATATGAAAATGAAGTTATGTGCAAGTACAACTCTTGAACTCCCGTCCTCTGGTTGCGCAACGCTACGTCACACAAAAGGAAGAAGCACATGAAAGAAGCGCCAATGGGCCTTGAGATGCAGGGGAGGCCCCTACAGCGTCTGGAGCAAGCCGGTAGCCAAGAGGAACTCCAAGAACATCAGAAGTCCGCGACGGTGTTGGACATGGCTCTGACATGGGCCAAGAATTGCAGCCAGGTTGAACGTCTGTCGGCTAGCACCACTCAACTGAGCATAGAGTTGCCGCCTCTCCGTTTCGTAGAGCTTACATTCTATTAGGACGTGCTCAATGTTCGCTACGACGCCACATTTGGAGCATAGGTAGCTGTCACAGTATTCGATTCGGCACTTGAATTGGGGAGTGAAGGCTACGTTGAGACGAAGCCTGTGCAGAAGGGACGTAGAATAGCGTGGTAAACGGCGCAACATAGGTTTCGCATCCTCAGAGGTGAAATATATCTTTTGCGTGGGACCTCGTTGGTGAGCATCACGTGCTTCTCTGTCAGCAGCAGCATTCCCAGCAATGCCGATGTCACCGGGGGTCCATTGGAGCTCGATTGTGTGTCCTTTCGCGACAGCGGCATTGTACGGTAAAATGATGTCGTACACAGCGACCACAAGGCCGCTGGAAGCCACAGGTGCGCGTAGTGCTTGCAGGCCACTCTTGGAATCAGAAAGGATTGACCAGTCACCAGGTGTTGCTTCGTTGGCAATGTACTGGACGGCATTGAGAACAAAAGCGAGCAGAGAATCAAACGATACGTGAGTCATAATATAGTGTTCTACGTGTCCTAAATGTGTCCCATAGGGATCCTACAGGTCAATTTTACACACCAGACAAGTGCGCCGATATTCAGGATAATTATGTTGCTTCCGTTTTTACCAGGTCGTGCACTCCAAGTATCATTAATACATCGTCGTGCAACCTCCCTCAGACGCATCACGTAGAAATCAACTACAACGGTGTTGTAGAAGGACGCAGACTGTCGTCAACCTCGGTATTTGGTGCGATCAACTCAAAAATACTTAAAATAACACGAAATATGTCTCCGCAAAATTCTTAACGCCAATACTGTCACAATGACTAATGTCCGGTGATATCCCAACTGACTGGTCAATCGGGAAGGTCATTCCAGTATTTAAGTCCGGTAGCAAGCATGACCCACACCCAGACCAATCTCTCTTATCAGTGTACCGTGCAAATTCATGGAGCATACAACCTGTTGACACTGATAAATCTAAAATTATGCCTTTCACACGTCGTAACCATACCGTTGCACACTATCTTTCTCAGCGTCTTTAATCTCAACAGTGTCTTTTCATTCAAATATCTGGGTGTTGTGTTAACAACCAATCCCTCTTGGTCTAGCCATATCTCATACATTACATCGTGACCACGCAGCCTCAAGCTGGCGCCGCCGTCGGTAAAATAAAATTAGCTTCCAACACTTTAGTCAGGCATTGTTGCCGGCTTGAATATGTCGTGCCCATCTGGGATCCTCACCAAGCTTGTCTCATTCACTCCATCGAAACCGTCCAGAATCGTGCTGTCCTCTTCATCCTCAACGACTACAGCACTATGAAACTCTCCCTTTCCCTGCCTCCTCTAATGACACGTCGCTCTCTGTCCAGTCTATGCCTTTTTCATTAGATATTTCACAACACAACTTTACATTATTCTATCTAAGCTATCTATGATACATCTCCGACCGTCTCGATCATCATATGAAAGTCAAGATGGATCACTGCAATAACAGTTACTGCCATGAATCATTCATCCCGCGCACATCAATGCTCTGGAAAGACCTTCGCGGTGAATGTCCCTCATTGAGGAACCAGAGTTGAGTTGAGTTGAAAGAGAGAAGTAAGAAATTGAGAAAAAGGCACTCACTAGGAGAGCCGGCAGATCCAGATCACTTAGAAAAACAAAATTATTCTACAATTACAGAGACAAGGACGAACCTCATTTGTTTCAAACAGTCCAGTCTGCGGTTCACTTACCTGGCATTTCTTATTAACCAATAGCAGTTTCTAACCTGTTCCGATGTATTTCTGTTATTTCTCCGTTTTTATATGCCAGCAGCGCTTCCTCGACCCATCACTACGCTCATCCACAGGGTCCGCCTCAACGTGTGCCATACAGCGGCCGACAATTGTTTAAGCTCGGCAAGGTTTCATCCTCCAATTTCGGTCTGTGTGATGTAGTTGAAGACGTGGATCATATACTCCAAGACTGCCCGAGGTACAATATACAACACCGTTGTACCCTTGTGTCATCGCTGGCCCGCCTGGATAATCGTCCGTACTACAGCGCAAAGCTTCTTGGGTGCTGGCCCGGAAATCAGCTCATACGATCTGCCAAACGCTCCTCGTCTCGACGGACCTCTTTGACGCTGTGTGACGCTCTTTGTTTTTTGTGCATAAAGATTTTCAGATGTGAACTCTCCTACACTGTTGCCTTTTTTGTGCCAAGTTTTGTGGTGATGTTTTCATCTGTTCCGTTTCAAAGTATATAGATTTGCATAGTTTCCCTTTCTTCTTTTCTGAATAACGCGTCCTGGAGTAGCCAGTCCCGAGTGGCTCGGGACTAACATCTCCATTTCTTTTTTACTTTCACATATCAAATCAAACCAAATATGTTACTTCTGTATTTTGTTTTGCATATCATCAGTGCATATATTGTTAATTTTAGCACACGGTATTCATTCTTATTTTTATCTGTTTATCCTTGTTTATCTGTGCTGTTTGATGTATCTCATTTTTATTAACTTTATGTATAGTAATGTGCCCTAACTTCGTTATGCAATGCCTATAAATAATTAAATGAATACAAAAATTTGCAGAAACCACTTCGCTGATTCTCTACGATACGCGAATCATCGTGTATGAAGTCTCACGACATCACGTACAAGAAGATGCCAGATCTTGTTACGATGTCGGATAGCCACATCGCAACTTACGACGCAGCTCACTATGAATACAAGGACGCAATTACGCCAGCACCACCGATAAGACGCTCTTGAACGTCTTTGCATTGCTGCCGGCATTGTTACCGCCCCGGGTTGAGGATACGAGTTTCTCTCATGGGCCAAAACGGCATTGAAGCGACATACAGACTTGGTCTTGTCCCGTCTCCGTGCGCTGTTTCCGCTCCTCTTCTGTGGGTGGTGGCCGCTTGCGAGGCCCCATCTCATCTGACACAACGAATGCCTCAAGGTCGGTTTTATGAACGGTTTATTATAAACGCCTTACGACGCAATCATTGACGTCAGCGCCACTGCAGCGCGCCACCTAGAAATCGGTTTTGCATCGTTCTGGATGCGAATGTGAACGAGTGCGTACTACCGCTCCGTGTACGCGCGGCGCGGGTGTGGCTCCTTGCGCCGCAGGCAATCGGGTGCGATTGTGAAGGAGTGCGTACTGCCGCTCCGTTTGGACGCGGCTCAGGCATACCTCCTACACTCTTAAAAATGAACTTCACCGCATAGCACGCTCCTAGCCAACCATGATCTCGAATGATATCGTTATCTGCCTTGATTTGTTGAAAACGGGAGGCGTACGCCTTTTTTGTGACACTTATGCATAATTGTTACAAAAAAGGCGTACGCCTGCCGTTTTCAACAAATCCGAGCAGATAACGATATCATTCGAGATTATGGTTGGCTAGGAGCGTGCTATGTGGTGAAGTTCATTTCTGAGAGTGTATTACGAGGCCAGGACACGTACCACTTTTTCAGTGTTAGTAGGTAACGACCGCTCCGCATTAATAGTGTCACGGCTGTCAGTCCCCATCACAAGGCACAGCGTACAGACACAATAGTCCCGTAGTCCTAATGTATAGAAGTTATAAGGCACTGATGAACTGGGATGGTTCGAAAAATCCCAGTAGAGCCTACAATGCGACCGCTTGGTGGTGTGCCGGCAGAGGACCTTAAATTTTCGCAGCGTCGAAAGGGCGGGCATCCGGAGCAGCCAAGCTCACTTGTAGGGCCCTGCGACTGTCGGCGTATTTCGACCAATCGAGAAGGATATGTTCCGAGTCTTTTATGACATCGCATCGACCGCAGTTGGGGGAAGCACACTTGCCCAATTTGTGCAACAAGCGAGCGCTATGTGAGACGCTCAGTCGAAGCCTATGCACAAGGGACGCAGCAGGTCGAAGTACGGATGGAGGCGGTTGGAGCTCATGGACAACCCTGTATAACAACGACGACTGTGCAGATGTAAACGAGCTGGCCACTAGCGTAGCGAGAGCACCTCGGCATGCAGCAGTATCCGCCAGTCTCGTTTTCGGGGATGCCACAGTGACTAGACATCCATAGGAACTGCATGCCATACCCCGCTGTGACCGCAATCTCATGTCTGTGCAGCACGGGTCCGGACAAAAGTTTACGGAGCACCAGAGTAGGGTATACAGTCATCGGAGCGATACCGTTGCTGCAAACAGGAACAGATAGACTTACAAACATGTGACAGGGCACCCCGTGCACCTCTCAGTAATTGTGTCCACTCCCGTTCGCTGCTAGGGTGTCGCTCCGATCAAGAAATACGTCGCTCTGGTGTTCCGTAAACCTTTGTCGGGATCTGTACATCTTGCATCAGGGCTTCGAGACATCCGGCAACAAACATAGAGGCCAGTGCCACCAAGCCACATTTTGAGTCACTGTAAATGGACCACCGAGAGCTGTTCGGCTGATTCGCAATGTAGCTTAATACCGTATGCGTCCCGTACAGCTCAGCCGCTGAAGCTGAAGCGACGTACGACAGACATGCAGATGTTTCAACATCTTAATTGTATTGTAATTGTATCAACGTGCGGTATCTTGACCCTCGATCACCGCGTAAGGTTTTCAACGAAGCCTGTCCAGGGCACACGATTCTCAAGAGCAAAACGCCGTCATATTGCAGGCTCGGTAATGAGACGCCACAAACAAACCACTGAAGTTTTCGGAACGCCTGATCGCCAAACGACGACACTTTGCCACGACCGCGTCATAAAAAAAGAATAGTGCGGATGGCATTTACGTAATATATGCACTTCACCTTTCTTTTGTTTACAGATCACTGTTGATTAAAGTGCCATTGCATCATGATATGCGCTGTATATGGGGTCAGGACTGGTCGATATGCTGAAGTTGGACATGAAAAGTATAACACAAGGACTAGGACTTCTCAAGTATACGGCTGTTTCCTTCAAGTTGCCTTGACAGTACCGTTACCTTGACAGAAATACAAAGGAAACGGAATTCATTCGCGCTTTCCCTGCTCCGCAGGAGGTGAGCACGGCGATGCGGATAAGGCGTCCAATAATTGCGAGAAATTGTTGGTGAAGACGAATGTGGGGCAGCCCCGTATTGTGGTGCTTCTTGAAAATGAGAGAAGATGGAAAAGCGCGCGCTTTTTCATCTTCTCCACCGCTCGAGAACCAGCGGCATGGCCGAGCGGCTTAAGGCGTCCCGCTCGTTGGCCGGGGCCAAGTTGGGGCTGATGACAGGGAGGTGGTGGGTTCGAATCTTACCACCGGCTGTGTTGTCTGAGGTTTCCTCTGGGTTTTCCGAAGACTTTCCAGACAAATGCCGGCACAGTTCCCCTGAAGTCGGCCCAGGACGCATACTAACCCCCTGTCTCCCACTCCTTCCTGCTGTCCTTTCTCCAGCAGCCCGCATCTGTACGCCGCTTATAGTCACATTTGCTTCGCGGAATTTAACACGGAATTTTATTTTTTAAAATCTACTGCTCAAGAAGCGCGCAATTTGCGCTTTCCTTCGCGCACAATCACCGGCTGTGCTGTCTGAAGTTTTCCCTAGGTTTTCCGGCAGTCTTTTTAGACGAATGTCGGCACAGTGCCCTCTGAAGTGGGCCCGAGACGCATCCTAACCCCCTTGTCTCCCACTCCTTCCTGCTGTCCTCTCTCCACCTGTCCACGTCTGTACACTGCTCATAGCGACAGTTGCTTCGCGAAAAAAAAGTCAGCAACGACGCAACGGATGAATTCCGTTCATCTCGTATTGCTGTTGTCAAGGTACCGGCATCTTCCATTCCGCGAGGGAACATTTTCGCTCTTTAGGGTTCCTTAAGTGATCCATGGAACCAGCAAATGGAAGAACCGCGAGAACGTCGCCAACGACACACAGCAGTGCTTCAACACTGTCTCAAGGGTTTCATGTGTCACGCATTATGCAAACGGTGCAAAGCAAATTAACGCTGAGCACGTTCTGATAAGATCTGGTGTCTGAAAATGACAGCGTTCTTAAGGGCCTATCTAGGAATTGCCAATCGTTACGTGCTACATCTACTTAAAACTTCTCAAGCAATTACACTCGAAAAAAAAAACTTCACCCAACTCGTTCAAGTTCAATTTCGTCCTAAGCGCCTCGCAACATGGCGAACAAGCTGTGGGTGTATGAAGCGTTCTACAGTTTCTTGCGTCATACATTCAGCATGAAACTGGTTAATCATTTCTATGTAGGACCTCAGCTCGCCGAAGACATGCTAAGAATGTTGACGTCTTTTGAGTAATAGTACAGACACTTCGTACTTTGATGGGTGAGATTATAAGACCTTATGGAGTTTGCGAGGGCTATCTGACGTTTATCGGGTATGTTCATGAGTCATGTCCTTATACTGCCTTATATACTTTGCGATGTAAAAGAATTTACGCATAGCACACCGAGGATTATGCGTATATCTATTTTATCTTTAAATCCAATTTATTTTTATTTTTCCTTATCTTCTAACGTCTTGAACTCCAAAACTGCCAACGAAGCTGACTTTCCCTACTTGGTAAAAATTAGCCAGGCCAAAGGATGTAACTCTGCAGAAACGCGCAAGAAACAAGAAAATGAAATTGTGATCATCCAAATGAACCATCGCACAGTTCATACACAGTCTGCGCCCTCGCAACAAGGCAATTCCGTGCGCCCACGTGTTATACACTCTTAAAAATGATGGTGGTGGTGGTGATGGTGATGGTGATAGGGCTTGCCGTTGTCGGCCTCACGTATGTGGGCAACGTCACGACTGACGCCCTGGGGAAATGTGCGTCCTGGGCCGACTTCTAGAGGAACTGTGCCGACATATGTCTGAAAGCGTCTGAGGAAAACCCAGGAAAAACCCCAGACAGCACAGCCTCTTAAAAATGAACTTCACCGCATAGCACGCTCCTAGCCAACCATAATCTCGGATGATATCTTCCCTGATTTGCTGAAAACGGGAGGCGTACGCCTTTTTTTGTGACAATTATGAACAGCATAAGTGTCACAAAAAAGGCGTACGCCTCCCGTTTTCAGCAAATCAGGGCAGATAACGATATCATTCGAGATAATGGTTGGTTAGGAGCGTGCTACGCGGTGAAGTTCATTTTTAAGAGTGTATGTTTATCGTTCGTGGTAGCACATGGTATGCTGATACACATTCCTGAACGTGACATCAGTTGAAGCCAGCACGCAGGATGATTATCGTGATTGTCGTAGACCCTTCATGATTCCTTCGGAAGCTATTCCTCGGACGCGACCTTTGTCGTATGCAGACACGCGGGCGACGATAGGCGAGCATTTCTTACGTCCACCATGATGTCGCATGTGGCAACGGCGCGTAAACGCACTTGGAAAGATTTGGTTTCTTATGGAGAGATTCATTGGCTCCCACTTCGCTGATAATCGAGACATGTGTTAAATGTTTAGCAATATGGCTGTTGATATGCAAGGACCGAAACGAGCACACTTTTCTTTTTGTTCGGGAAGAAGAGAGTGAGGCCAGTAAAGTTCTCGTGACCTGCGCTCATACTTATGGAAAAATTGATGTATGTGTGCAGTTAAAAAATAAATAAATACAGGACGGTTACGATTGTGTAACGCGAATTTCAGCGGTAGCTGTTGTGTGTGGATGTTGACTGTTTTATATATGAACTGATATGTGCGCAACCATTTTGGAGTGACGAGTACTGCCTTGTGGTCTGTGAAGTGAGTGGTGATATGCAGAGCTGGGATTAGCGAGACAAAAATATTATTAATATTAAAGCGAGATAGGGATAGATCGAGACACTTTCCGGAACAACGTACCCATCTCTGAGTATGTCAAAACCGCTTTTATTAGCTTTAGATTATTTTAACTTATTTTGAATCACCGAAACGGACTTTCAACGGACAGAGGGACACAGGGAAGAAGGAGAGAGAAGAAGCGGAGGGAGGGGGGGATTTATTAGCAGAAAAAGGAAAAGGAAAGCGGAGGGTTTTGATACACATCCACAGATGCTTTTTATTGTATAGATATTTCCTTCCTGTAAACAGCTACCGCTGTAAAATATGCACAGTTCACTGAAAAGAGTGACAGACAACTGTACACCTCATGTGTAAGGTTCATTGGATAGACGTACATTACTCGCAACTCCCAACCGATCTCCCGTCCGTCACCTAGCTCCGATAAGGGCCTCACTTGCGGCGAACAACGCCATCAGTACCGGGTCTGACCCGCATGTTCTTGTGAACACGTGTGGAAACAGACTCGACAAAAAAAAAAAAAAACCTGAGCCAATCTTCCGGACGACCTTGCAACGTGTCCGTTTTGCTACTAACATCTTTAAGATTATTGCGCAAGTTTGCGATAAATCGCTGTTTGATGTGAGGTAATGATAATTTGTGAAGTCCAGATCATAAAGGCTCGGCTTCTTATTAATAAGCCAGGAGCGATACCTTTATTAAGAAGGAAAAACAAAGGGGGAATGGCGTGGGGCTTTCCGCGGCCCTCAGGCTGGACGCCGCACTGGACATGGGCAACTGAAGACAAGGGTAAGCGAAACGGAGCTGGACGGAATGCTTCTCAGTCACAAGTAAACAATTGAACAACAAAAAAGTGTGGCTAACGGGTAAGGGGGGATTATGTTTATTATATAAAAAATGGGAGGGAAAGGGAGGGAGGGAAAATAGGAGAGAGAG
This sequence comes from Ornithodoros turicata, assembly GCF_037126465.1. Lineage (NCBI taxonomy): Eukaryota > Metazoa > Arthropoda > Arachnida > Ixodida > Argasidae > Ornithodoros > Ornithodoros turicata. The sequence continues at coordinate 98,468,759 of NC_088203.1, forward strand.
AGGGAGGAAGGGAGGGAGGGATAGGAGAGTAAGCAAATAAGAGAGACAACCGTTCACCGTGACAGCCATGCAGACTGATCAATGGCTTGCGCCACACGGGGTAATTCTCCACGCGCCAGGCACTATTGGCTTTGACGATGGTGCCTCTACAAGGCTCCCCCCACTAGCGAACTGCGGGCGGCAGAGAGTGATGCACAGCGAGGGTAGGGGTCCAGGAGACGCGCTTCAGGAGCGCCTGGGGGAACGGAACAGCCCGATAGGGGTCGGACAGAGCGGCAAACCAGGTGAAGCGTTGCACGCTGACAGTTCGGCAGGTGGAGCTAGCGAATGCTCCTGGCAGGTAGAAGCTGGCAACAAGGTGTCGAAGAAGGCCGGCTTCAAACGCTCCATCGAGACGGTGTCGGCGCGGCCGTTGATGTCGAGGGTAAAATGTCTATCTGCGCGGTGGAGAACCCGGAATGGGCCGGTGTAGGGGGGGGGGGGGGGGGGCTGGAGTGGTTTTCGCACGGCATTGGAGCGGACGAAAACGGGCGTACGGGTGGTCAGATCAGGGTGTGAATCTCCTATACATTTGGTGACCCGAACAAAGAACACCACGTCCGGTGTAATTCGGCCATTCGGCAAGTCACACCGCGACCACTGTTCCACCGGGGACTCGCAGGAGACTCGCAGGAGACTCGCGAGGACTCTCACTTTGAGCTCCGTTTCCGGTTTCCACCAGCTTCACGATGGTCCTCCTTCTCTGGCGACGCACTTCTCTGGCGACAACCAGCATTTACGCTCCCGTATCGGTCACGGTACCGTAGCCCACTCAGAAACATTCAACGCACTCATCAATCACTCAAGGCACTCAACAACCGCTCAACCGTTCATGCATTCAAGCACACGACCACTCAATGCACTCACAGATCTTGACTAGGCCCCGACCGCATCACAGCGCACTCAGCCTTGCCATCCCGCTGCTGCCGCTGCATCGACCACCACGATCACAAGTCCTGTGGCCCGCCCTCCATCAGCCACGTGTCGTCCTCATCCTCTTCACGGTATCGACGCGGACCTCAACCTCAAGCTCCGCTCCGCGTCTGAGGAGGGAGGGAGTGATGTAGCCGCCCGTGGACGACGATGACGACGCGTCTCTGCTGCTGCGACCAGCCAGTTCTACCGGCGCAGTGCTCGCGTGAGGTCACGAACCCCTGCCGCTGGGACATTCCATCATCGCCGGTCAGGACTCGTGTACAGGAACAATATCTCTTCTATTAACTGCTTAGTAGCTGCGCAACAGTGTTGCAGAAGTGTTCTGCGATCCAGACTCAATGGATGCATAGCATGCAGTGGGTTACTAGGGTTGGCGTCAGTCGGTGCGGGAGCCCTGTCACACACGCCCCCCCCCCCCAAATGCATTGCTTCCCACACCAGTATCATACCTCAGAGAAAGAGAGGAAGAAGGGTGCTGGTGCGGCTCGTCTCCCGAAACGGCACCCCCGCACCGCCCTAGAGACGCCACTGATAACACGTGATAGTTCGCAGTAAAAGACAGACGGAGGAAAACACACACATGAAACGCTCCTAATTCACCACTGAATTGCTTTCGCCGTTTCGTGGCAGTGGACACGATATCAGAAGTATCATAAGAGGCAAGTCTGTACAGCACTCAGAAAGGTGGTGTGTGCGTTCGAACTAGTACACACGAAACAGAATTACACATCTGAATGCATCTGAAGATGGGTCTGGTGCACATACCTGCGTATGCTGCTATTGGGAGGGTGCGGTGAGGTACAGTCCTGCACCAAATGCCAAGCTGGGAAATGCATTTGATGCTGAAAAACTGATGAGATGGCCCCACTTCATTGACAAATTAGACGTAACTGATGCCGACAAGGTTGACGGGCCTTAGAAGACAAAGCCATGGTCGTTGAACATTCAGGAAACACTGTCAAAATGGAGCAAGAGGGGCTCAAATGGAGGTCTCTTCCGGGATGATTATAGAAATGCTCGACGCATTATACGTGATACGCTTAATAAAATCACCCTATTTTTCTCAAATGAGAGCAAAGGGTGTGTCGAAATCATTTTTCCATGCCCCATTGAATGCAATAAACAGTAAACTTGAATTTTTTTACGGTCGTTTCTGTGCTTAAGCATTGCAGGGCTATGAGGCACTGCCCTCTCCGTACGAGAAGATGCTTTGATACTTGTATGTTAGATACTGATTGAAGACAATTCAGCGAGCCAGCGTACATGATAGACGAGTGGACAACGTTAAAAGTTAGAGGTGATGACTATTCACAGAAAAGTACTTCGAGGCTGTGATGCTGCAGACGTCATCATTAAAGACGAAAAGGAGCACGAAGGTTACTATGGCAACCGTACACTCTCGCACAATTTCTTAATGGTACTCCTTTGGGAGAGGGACAAATATTTTTCTTCTGAAATACATGACAATACCCTCGGTAAACAGTTTTGAAAAATAGCTAATCTCTTTCAGTGCGCTTTCTAATCATCTCAAGGCCAGTCTTTTCACTGTGATATGCGACACTCTATTTCAGATGAGGTTGTTGTACGTATATATAAAAAAGTATGGTAGGTATGATGAAAGTTATGCCAAATGAACGAGAGCGACAGAGTTGGTTGCTCGAGCTCATCTGTCGTAGCGAAATACGAGCTCAAATGAACAAGGGACGCGTCGTTTGCGAGGTGAGTTGGCGCATTCGTTTGCAGCGCGATGTGCCTGAAGCTCTTCAGGAGGCATACACTTCTTAGGACAGACCATAATGAGGCCACTGCCACAGCGAACGTGACTCTCCGAAATCACCCGTCTGCGACTTGCAACTTTCCTCTTCTGTTCTTCTTCTTCTCCTTGTTGTTCTCCTTCTTATTCTCCTTCTGCTTCTTCCCCTTCTTCTTCTCCTCCTCCTTTTGCTTCTTCCTCTTCTTCTTCTCTTCATTTCACCTCTTCGTGTTTCTCTTCTTCTCCTCTTCGTCTCTTCTTTTCTGTGTTTCGACGATGCGACACATGAAGCAAGATCTTCACGAAAGTGAGCCCTAAACAGCTGGCGCTGTAAAAAGTGTGGCTTAATGGTATCGTTTCCTGAAAACGTCGCTAAGCTTATACGTTAAGCTTTTTGCAGCCGCTTCTCACAAGCTTTTCTCGATATGTTCCACGCTGCGTCATATGAAACGAATTGTTGCTCCATTGAGTGATGCTCTAAATATGTAACCGTCTAGACAGCTTTGATACGGATAGTAATCTTTTGGTTCCGTACACGTTTCGCAACGTGGGTGAGACGAAGGTAACAATAATTTGGGGTGTATCGAGTAACATAGAAATCGGATGTTTCGCAACATGCTCTCGCTTATAGTTGAGAGAAGGCTTACTCGAAGCTTTTTCGAGACGATGGACTGAATACGATTTTTGCATTTTTTTTTACATGTTTTAGCTTTCTTCGCCTCCTGAGAACAAGTGGGCTCCTCATGGGAAACACGGTGGTCGAGTGCAGAGGCGGCACAGTTATTAAAGAAGCCTAATTCTTCCTGCAATGTGTTGCAGTGTGATTCTGCTTGATCTCGACATCCTGCAATACTTTCGAAAGCCACAAACACCTTCGGCACACATGCTCGATGTGGACATTCGAAACTCGGTTGGAACCCACGGACGTAATATTTCACGGTAGCGGTAGGTGTAACTAAAGAGGAGCAAGCAAATACATAACGCACGGTAAATAGACCAGCGCCCTCAGCAGTCGCCTACTCCCACGTAAGGTTTTTATGTGGTCACGTTTACGTGGGTCATACAGGTTTTCCTTCCATACTCTTTACTGAGGTATAAGACCAGAGAAACGCGCAAAGAAAGAATCAGGTACGCGATGACGGATAATGGGTCTGTAAGGAAAACAAAGAGGAATTCGGATGGCCTTTTTGCCATGGTATTACTATTTTGTGGAATAATGTGTGCCTTAGAAACCCCGGAGAGTTCTCTTCACTTTCATCGCATATCATTCGAACAGCGAAGCAACATCGCGTCAACTCACCATGGAAGCCGAAGGACACTCAAATATGACACTGAAGCTTTCTAAAAATTTAATTGAAATTAAATTTTAGAAAGCTCCAATGTCATTTTTTGAGTTCTCTGCTGCCATCTCGGACTTGGCTCACCATTGTACCCACGTCTGCCTATGGAGGCCGAAGAGACAGACAATGACGGGTAGCTTCTCCTGCGTACACGGTATCAGTGCAGCAAAAGCACGCTGTACAGAAGACCGGAAGAACACACCGAAAGCCCGTCTCATCTGCGGAATGCACTCTGCATTAAAAATGTCACGTGAAATCATATCTGCAATGTTTACGCCACGCAGATTGGATAGCGACCAAGGCCGCTACGCGTGCCCGTACCTTCTCCCCATCTTTAACTGTAAAAATGTTGTTCTTGCTTCCCTAAGCGAGACTTGCAATAAAGCGTGCAATCATGAAGGTGGGCAGTCTCTGGAGTGAGAAGACACAACAGTAAATGGCGACGATGATGCACGAAATAGTCCAAACCAGGAACAGTCACCTACTCAGCATGGCCCACGAGCAGCCGTCCACGGGAAACTGCCGGAATTCAAGGTGGATTCCGCTACCTTCGACGTCTACGTTGAAAGGTTCGAACTTTTTGTGGCCACGAATGAAGTAGACGACAGCAAGAAAGTGAAGCTCCTTCTTTCTCCAATTGGAGAGGAAGCGTACGCTACACTTCGTAGTCTTCTGTCTCCAATCAAGCCCGTAGATGTTGCCTACGACAAGGCCGTCGAGACACTTTCACAGTTTTATAAGCCAAAACGTTCTATCCTTGGGGCAATAAAGCGTGCAATCATGAAGGTGGCAGTTTCTGGAGTGTGAAGACACAACAAAAAACACTGCTTCGCTTCAAGCGTCTGTACTTCAACCGACTACAATCGCACTGGACGTGGTACTTCATTACACTGCGACAGTAAGGTCTCTTGCTTCCGTGTGTATTTTCGCTGGTTCGATGAACGATGACGCGCAGAAGACGTTGAACGAGATTCTAAGTTGTTCTCGACAAAGACGCATTAAAGACAAGTTGGGTAGAGGCAGCTTGGTGTGAGTGACACAGCAGAACAATTTACCGCAAACGATTTGACCGGTTACATATACACTTAGGTATCATTGTCACTTGTTGTGTTTATGAATACTGCAGCCAATTACGAATTTTTTGCATCTCATCTTCTCAATGTTCCTCACAAGTACGGCATGCAAAACTGTGCCAAATTTTCTTGTAGACTCGTCGATTCCGCTAACAGTCTCCGAACCGAACGCCGATCGCAGTGACGGGCAAAGCACCTCAAAAGTGTACGTGAAGTGCCAAGTAAGGGAACATATGAGGCGCAGCGAGACGAAAACGTCTGTCGATTTTTCTGTATTTTTGTACAGGAAAGCAAACTTTGCATTTGTAACTCCAATGGCTATAGAAGAAATCTTGCTTTATACTGGTCATACAACATAAACGTTATGTTTGAAGAGATACGCCGACAAATTGCGAAAATATGGACAGCTAACTCTTGTAACTGTGTGCCCAAGACTCTGGCCCAATGTTACAACCAGTGGGGAGTATGATACCAAGAGGATACAACGAAATAACTGATGTAAAGTCAACTTCGACTGCGACATTACTGCGAGCATGCGAAGACATTGTGAGGCAATTTCATGGTATTAAAATCTCGGCAGATGAACGCGTTGAGCCCAAACTCTTCCACCTGCCTAAGCCAGGGCGACATCAGAAAGCAAGCCCCGCGATCATAAAACGCTCATAACAATATTACTTTTTACTTTCACTTCTTGTGAGAACAGCCACCGCAATGGAGCAAGTCGCATATTACATAACGAATGGAAAGAACAAACGGACAAGTCATTATTCCTTATCTACTCAGCCTCCCGAACAGAGCGCACGAGGAAAAGCTTGCAGACGACGGGTCATTATTAAACAATCTCTCCCGTCTGGTGGCGTTGTCACAGCGTAGTCACCGCTAGGGTGCCCTACTAGTCACGGAAGTGAGGCGAAGGCGGTACTAACTGACGACCTCGGTTCGCTACACCAACCTGACACGCGCTCGCAGATTACAGACAACCGTGTCGCATACAGTACATACTTACGATAGTCAGCGAATTTAAGACCCATTTTGCCATATGTGATACTACAGCGGTGCGCAGAGCGTGTGTCATTCATCGGGCGCTGATAGACAGCAGGAAACGAGAATGGGATGAAACACTATCCCCTTGAAGGGAGGGTCGGTACGCACAATGGATGCGTTCGCCGGACCGCACCGTTTATCTGACGCATCCGTTGTGCGTACCGACCCTCCCTTCAAAGGGATAGTGGATCATCCCAATCTCGTTTCCAGCTGTCTATCAACGCCCGATGACACGCGCTCCACTGTATGCAGGAAGTTTACACTCCCGGCCTTTCTACGACAAGTTAGCGGTGGTAGTATACTGCTGGATGGCATGCAGGAACGGTAATAGGGAATAATGAAGAAACCCGTTGTCTGCAAATTCGCTTACCTCGGTCGCTCTGTTAAAGGGATAGTTCGCCCTCCAGGCATGGATCCGTTTATTTCTCTTGCAGACGTTAGTGTATTTCAAACTTTATGAGGTCCATGCACTAGTTTCCCCGCAGCTCGAGCGGTATGAATTATGGTAGGCACCTGAAAGCAACGAGATCCACGTAAGTGTATAGGCTTTCCCACGGAGAATGATGCACGCGCGACGTCAATTTGAGAACAATATGACGACAAGTAGGTGTTCCTGTTTCCCAGGCATTGAGGAGTGGCTTCTTATCGTTAGCCCTGATACAACGTCACGAAATGTCACGCCGGCCCGTCGCAGCCTCCCTTAGTATGCTACATTACCTGGGCCCGGCCGCGCTTCCGGAGCCCACAGGAAAATGCTGAACATTCAGAAAATACATCGATTCCGAACGAAAGGGATTGACGGGGAGTTGTTCATTGTCAGTTGCACACGTCCAGCACGTTTCCGTTTCCGTCCAGCAAGTTTCGTTAGGGAGTGAACTATCACTTTAATGCATTCTCGTGGAAACCTGTGGACCCTGTAATTCTCCTAGCGTGGCTTTCCCAGATTTCCCGGAGTGTCTAATATAAGCCCTTGCCTCTAATGAGTGCCTTGTATCCTTGAATAGACTCACTGATAGCGCTGCTGATATAGCTGATATTAATCTTTCTGGACTGCGGACAGCTTTTCTGCATGGAATTATTGACCGGTATGCATAGTACGTAGTAGGTACACGGATTGCGTTGTTCTACCTGTATTGATATGTTCATACAATGGTTTTCTGCTTGTCAGGTGAAAGTTCAGTGCGAAGGAACTAAAAGAGAGACTGACGACAAAGCACTGCGTCAGTGCTTATAGTTCCCCACCACCAGAGTTTTATTGTTTTTAATATGTCACACCAAACAGCCCATTTTCTTAACCTTTTTAGCAGTTTTACCGCGCTCATAAACTGCCCCGACCCTGTGATACTGTACCCCCTCTTTGTACAGAACACTACACAATAGACTTCACACGAACGAAACACACAACACCATTAGCGTTCAGAGCTACCCTCACACAGCTGCCGCCCGTCTAATTGATAATATATTACGAGCTCTCATTTCGCAGCTCGGAACAATGAGGCATTAACGACATCTAAGCAGCGCCAAGGCGTAGCACAAAGGCACAATAAAGGGGCCAAGAACGATTACTGAGAAAGAGCGTCATATCTCTGAAAGAGACGTCGTCACTCTGAGACAAGGACAGCTCTTTTACTGGCAACCTGGCCGAGAAAAATTTGAGAGATTTTCCGGGTCGAACACGCACAAATAAAATACATAACTGCCAGTCTATTCTCGACTAAAATTGAATTCTGCAGATACATAACTCTATCATCCCCTTCTTGGCTGCCTTTTGCGCTATTCGTTTCGAAAAGGCTTGAAGGCTCAGCTAGAGAATATTTATGTGCATTCGACGCCCGCGAGAAAGGAATGAGGACGACGTGTCATGACGTTCTCAAGACAGAGCAATTGAGAAGCAGTGAGTCGACAAGCAACGCTTCGGTGCGGGTACGCTACAGGGTTGAGAGTTTAAAAATTATATTTGTACTGGTATGACGTACATTATCGCATATTATCAAAACATGAAATCTGGAATTTGTCGGGGCAGAAAACTCAGTTACGACGGAGCGATCACAATTAAAATCCAAATCCAGTTAAATTCAAGCGTATACACACATACACGTACTATAGGAGTTAATGTGAAAAGGGGGTTTAGTGCTGATAAAAGAAAAGAAGGGAAAAGTTCAACAACAACTTTATTTTCGGCCTTGGAGAGTGGGGAGTTTCATCGCAACAGGCGATACTCTACCCCAGTGCTTGGTGGAATGGGGGGAATAAAATAACGAGCCCCTTTACAATAACGATCGAAGTCTCGGAAATCGGAAAAGTTAGCCAAGATATAGGCTTCCTATTCCCAAGAGCAAACAAACAAACAAACAAACAAACAAACAAACAAAAGGAAGATAATTTGAAAGGATTCATAACGCTGCACTTGTCCTGGAACGCTACGCTTGATGAAACTTTATTGTACTTATGGACTATACGGGTATCTGTTTTATGATGCTTCTAAAGATACAAATAACAACAAATACGCAGCTGCGATTGAGGTCTGTATCACATGAGGTAGATGCTTGCTTTACATGTATGAAGAGGTTGATGAGCAATCACATCGTCCGCTCAGGTGATACCGAAAGAGCTATCTCTTACCAATGTACGGCGGGGGGGGGGGGGATTTCTTGGCAGAAAAAAAATAAGAAAAAAGAAAGGGCAATGTACGAGCAATGTAAGGCGGTAAGCGAAAGTACACAAGTAAAAAGGAAGCTGAATATAATTTCTTGTCTCATACTGTTTATGTTCCCGCCACTTCGGCTTAAGCCACATGTGAAACGAGAAACATTAATTTTATTTATTCACTTATTTTATTTACCTCTATATATTAACGTGGGGAGTGGAAGTGTTGATGCAGAAACACATGCACGCATATATGCATCGCATATGCATATATATATCGTATATACAGGGTGTTTCCTTTTATCTGCAACAAATTTTCATAAAAAGGGGAGTTTCCTTATGGCGGTTTTTTCTTTTGGCATTCGACTGCACGACGAGGCTGCTACTAGGAATTCACTTTTTTTCTCTTTTCTCAGTTCGAGGACTAATTAACAGAGATATTTTAATCAACTTTTTAATTATTGAGTTTCGGGGGCACATTGCAATTGCAGTATTAAAGCCTGATCACCACATGATCCGCTCGAACCACTGATGAAGCACTAAAGTAATCTCAGCGCGTCCTACGCGATGTTGGCATACCCTTATCGCGGTATGTTTCACGATCTCTCTTATCGTGTTTCTTTTTCCTTCCTTTCGTTCTTGCATGTGCTTGCAGTCGCTTGCCGTATCAGTCATTTCGATCTGCCGGACACAGTTCTTGCCCTTCCCCGGTACGATCAAGTGGTGATATGTAGTGGTGATACGCAACGTTCTTGGCAAGCAAAAAAGAGAAACAAAAATAAACAAAGATCGTGAAGCATTCCGTTTTTCTGTGATGGTAAGTGAGGACGGAGATATCGAAGTCACCGTCGCTCTTTTGGCGATCGCTTTCTGTTTCCAGTGGACAGCCGAAGTGAAATACTCATGTCTATAGCACGCGCACAGATTACTTTAGTGCTTCATCAGTGGTCCGACCGGATCATGTAGAGACCAGGCTTTAATATTGCAATTGCAATGTGCCCCCTAAGGTCAATAATTAAAAAAGTTAATCAAAATATATCTGTTATTACTTCCCTAATTGAGCAAAAAATTGGTTTCCCTAGTTGCAGCCCCGGCGAGTCATCCAATGTCAAAAGCAACACCGCCCTAAGGCAACTCCCCTTTTTATGAAAATTTCTTGCAGATAAAATGAAACACCCAGTATACGAACAAGAAGCAACCGAACAAGTCTCATGCGTCTCCGCTGCCAGCTTGTCCAATACAAGTGCCTGTACAATGCCTGTCCCTGTACAATCCATTATGCACAATTTGTTACCATTGTTACTGTGAGCTCGTGCCTTCCTATCGTGCCGGCTGTACTGTTTGGGGTTTTTCCTGGGCTTTCCTCAGACGCTGTCATTTATATGTCGTCACAGTTCCTTTAGAAGCCGGCCCAGGACGCACAGTCTCAACCCCCCCCCCCCCTTAGAGCGTTAGTCGTGACGTCGCCCACCTCTGTGACGCCAACGACGGCGAACTCTTTCAGCACTACCACCACCACCACTGCACTCAATGCACCACAATGCACCCAATACGTATGCGTTCGCTACAACAAGTTACCTCAAATGTAAACCCCTCAATACTTATAAGGTAATACGAGTTCGGGTGGGTAATTTAAGAAATACGTGGAGTTGGTGGTGGTGACGACGTGGTATTTTCCAAGCGATCTGCACGGCGGCATGTTATGCGTGCTCGTGACAATTTCGAGAGATCCTAAGGTGCTTGCATTTACTGCTTTTCTTTTCTTTTTTTTTTTTTTTTCAGGTAACACTTACTTGATGTTGAGCTGCATGCTCCAAGAATAGCACCAAGCAGGAATAGCCTCGTATTATAGCCTCGTCGGTATTGAAGAGTGCCAAGTTGCCAAAGAGTGGATAAACCGAGAGGATGGCGGGTAGCTGGTGAAGTGTGCGAGAAAACCTTGAGCTTGAGGACACGTGTCCTCACGCCCACGCTTATTAGTAGATAAACCGTCATAAACTGTGGAGGCGGTCAGCGGCGAATAAACGGATATTAGAACGCACATTATTATTCACGGGTGAATTAACATCGCGGACTGAGGCAGCCTTGGTTATCATAGAAAAATATTCATTTATGCGGAGCTTATTAAAGCGGAAATTGAAAGGCACGTTGCAACGACGCTCTCCCACATTTTATCAGCACGCTCCTGGCAAACTTCTTCGTCCGTGTTTGTTCCTGCTGTTTCAGATATGCTATGCTCTTGAGTTTTTGCCTTCCCTGGAGTACCGTTCTTCTTTTTCTTTGTTTTTTTTTTTTGAACAGCAGGCCGTTGTGCTGGCTGGATGATCTTTCCACTTTTATCTTTCCTTTTCTTTTTTTTTTCTTTTTCTGGCAATTAATCCCCACCTCCCTCCACTAGAGTGCAAGGTCTCAAATTTTAAAGGTTTCAAAATTTTCCGATGGTGTTTCTCGCTTCAGCATTCGTATGCGTCCATATTCGACGCGACCGCTGAATGGCGTCACTCGTGACCTGAACTTCAGAAGTGGACCAAGATTGTGCCACACTGACGTCTGGCATTCGATACAATCCCAAGGTTTCTCGCCGTGAACGGTCTTAACGTAATCACGACGTGCCTTGAGTGATGTAACTTCACATTGTACTGAAATAAGGTTGTTCTTTTTAAGGTTGTCCATCCCATTAAGGACTCACTATGACCCCAGCAGCGCCCTCGGACACTCCCACCACCACGATCACGTCCAGCATCGTCATCGCCACTTCGATCATTCCCGTCATCTCTCATCGTCATCACTGATCATTGTCACCACTCATATTAGACCCCTAGCTATGGGGTAGCGTTCCACTCCTAGAGTGGAAAACCTCCCCACTTCATCATCACAATATATATGTTGTTGTTGTTGTCCATCCCATTGTAGCTCGCAAAAGTCACCCATTTTGCTAGAAATTTCATTTCGCGATCAGTGTAGTACCGTTACGACAAACAGGAGCGCCGTGTGATATTTTCCAAGCATCGATGATCGGCTGTCAAGGTCTTGTAATAGTTGTAACGTAATAATTGTAATATATAGCTGTTTACTACGAACTTCCTTAGAGGACCCGGACCGGTTTCAATATCACCACATTGCGTGAGTAACTGACTGATGAATAAGAGTAACACATTGCACTACCACAGTTAGTAAGACATGTTGGCACGGCAGCTCTACAAGGAGTCTCTTACTATTTTTTTTACAGAAGGATGTAGCGCAATTTCTTACTTGCATGAACAGCAGCAGAGAGTTGGACGAGAATCGCACTCCAGTGCTGACGTGTCCCTCACCGAGATGGTGAAATCTAGGTTCTCTAAAAACACTTGTAACGTAAAAAAAATAATAATAAAAAATCACGTCATTGCTAATGTTGTTGAACCAGCTGTCGCAATGCTGACTTGCGGAGATTCAGTCCGTAGACCGACTAACCAGCAACGAACTCCTCGAAAACTTTTCAGGAGAGGTTTTTGGTGCTTATACACATACACAGACACACATACACAATGGTGGACTTCTCGTTATGATGAATTCGTTGCATGAAGAGTCTGAAAGAGCCTGAAGAGTACATCAGTCCTGAAGGTGCGTTATAAGCATCTCGTGGAAAATGTGGAACTTTTATGCAGCCCAGGAAAGTTTTTTTTTTTTTTTTCATTTCGTCCCAAGTCATTTCCTGCGCACATGGAATAACACACCATTTATAGTGCTCCGCAGAAAATGCTCGTACAAGCCAGTACAGCCCTTCGCCTCATGTAGGCTACATCGTTAGCGAAATCCGCTTGAGAAAACACGCTATTTTTCATATAACGACCATGCATGCTCCTCATCGGTTGCGTAGGACAGGGGAACAAGCAGAAACATAATGAAACCCCGCAAAGAGCCATAAAAGGTCTCATTGCATGTTGCCAAAGCCATCCGAATTTCGCGTTATACTTCTTGTACAACGTAACAACGTCATTCCCGCCGTCGCCCCCTATCAAAATCCTGTCGTTACGCGTGAGGATCATGATACCCTCTGGGATTCTGTCCGCCCTTGCGCGAATTACCGTACTGACACTTGAAGATGGCGTTTCATTTTTCTTCCTCGATTCCTCGATTATTGTATTTTTCCCGAACGGAAGGCTGCCTTCCCCGAGGGCCCTTTGCAATCGAGATTGAAACGGAACAGGAAGTTTGCCCTAGGTACAGCTTGGGACAAAAGTTGGGGCACTGGCGTATTTGTTCACCGGAGTGGGCCCCCCTACTAAGTGTCGGAAAGAGTTCGAGTAAGAAACGGGTGGCTGGAAATTCTATCCATCTCTCAGTATGTGTGTCCGCTCGCTCCTAGAATAGAATAGAAATAGAAATAGAAAGAAAAAAAATGAAATGTAGGTCGCACCAGTGAGACCAGCTGTTCCACGACGCTTGACGTGGGAAGCACTGAATTAATTAAAAGATTATATCAGCACGTATGTCCTTGAGGTAGGTCGTCAGTGCACACCAGTGTTGCGGAATGGGTCGATCCATTCAATTCCAATTCCATTCCGAAGAGTGGTCGCGAGTCGAAATTCCATTCCTTTTAATTCCTCGTAGTGAAGACGCGAGGCTCATTCTCATTCCACCCAAGAAAAGGACATTCCCATTCCCACTCCTGGGCTAAAGTGTTGCACTATAAGTTATTGACTGGTACACTGGTAAGTGGGGAAAAAAAAAAAGAAACATGTAACGGGATACTAGATATCCCACCAACAGCCAACGGACAAAAAAAATCGTATACTGCTTTATTTTGATGAATTTTATGTTCCTCTGTTTCCAAAATCTTAAAACAAGAACCAGCCCCGCAACCAGTGTTTACGAGCAAGATTGCCTGCACGTATAGCGTCCGAAGTGCGGACGTTTTTCTTGCGTTGTAATCCGAAACTATAGACGACCTTCGGTTGAATGGTTGCCAGACACTTACTTTGAGTGGCCTCCGCTGAAAACCCAGCGTGCTGGAGGCCATCAAGTTAACACCATTCGCTGGCCATTCCATTCCGGCCCCAAACAGGTCTAATTCCATCCAAATTCCATTCCCAACAGCTGGTGACTTAACTCCATTCCCATTCCAAACGGTGCGTCACTCCGGAATCATTCCAATTCCGGAATTTTAATTCCGCAACTCTGGTGCACACAGCGCCGGTTGCTGGTGCTGCCTTGGCCAGCTCCCCAGTACCTTCTCAACACTCAATGATCAGTTGTCAAGTTTCGCGAGGGCGTTCTTCAGAGTTCGCCGACTTGAGTCGAAGCGTCGGCAGGTGACCAGCACGTGCTCCGTGTTCTTCACAGTTCCGCAAGTTGAACAGCAAGTGTCCGCTCCTGTTTGCTGCGAGGGTGTCGCCCCAATGGAGAAATGCCACACCCGATGTTCCATAACTTGGGCTCCAAGCTTTACTTGGGTGCACCTAATGTGTGTTGCGTGGAGTGTTCCAGTGTTGCGTAAAGAGAGTGATGGCGATGTGATAAAGAAAAAAGATTGACAGAAAGTGCAATATCGCGCTGATTAGTGCGACGGCCACAAGCGAAATTGAAATGCCTCGCGTACGTACAATCGAATCGCTGTTTCTACACTTGAATCACACCGAGAAGCTGTACGCCCCAGTTGTACAGCTTGGGACAAAAGTTTACGGAACACCGGGGTGTCGCATTTCTCCAATGGTGCGATAACCTAGCAGCAAAAAGGAGTGGACATACATACTGAGAGGTGGATAGAGTAGCCCGCCACCTGTTTCCTATTCGATCGCTTCGTGATAGCTAGCAGGAAAGCGCTCCGATTAAGAAATACGCAGGTGCCGTGTTCCGTAAACTTTTGTCCCAAGCTGTACAACGTGCCTCACTTGCCAGTTCTGTCAACAAAGGATTTCCCGAAAACCCGCTAACCGATTTCAAACAATATGCCAATTACAGACATATGAGGTTGAACAGGGAATTACTTCTGGCGCGCACACACTCCAGAGATTCCTGTCACCTTTCGCTCGTGCGCCCTGTGGGATACATTACATAGACGTAATCCCTGATTGTTAATGGAATAATGCCGTAGTTATTGAATACTTATGGACTGCCCGGACTACCAGCGGGAGCGTGCGATATTGCAGCACGAACTGCATGCGATCGATCATCGCCCCTTTACCATAGGCAAGGTGCTGGGCCCATGGTCCAGTCCAGCTCATACACGCCAAGGTCTGCGTCACCTCTGGGACTTCTTGTCATCAACAGGCCTCTCCACCCTGCTTTGATTACCGGACCCCTTATCATAATCATCATCATCTCTCATCACGTACAAGTGGCACTGGGGCAGCGCCCAGCCTGCTGGCCGGCATCAGCCCCATCTCATCATCGTATCTCTATTTGTGTGTGTGTGTTATTGAATACTTAATGGCTCGTGCGCCAGATGGCTAGTAAATGGAGGATATATATTTATTAGAAGAAAAAAAAAAGGAAACAAAAGAGAGGGTAAGGTCAGGCCAACGCAGCTTGCTATTCCGCAAGTGAATAATCAGAAAATAAATGGAAAGAAAATTGAAAATCCAAATATGAAGGACATTAAAAAAAAACAGAAGACAGTAATGTGCATGAGAGTGAGATGGTGTGGATGGGGCACTGACAAATCAGATGACACAGTACTTGAGATCACAGGGTGTGCATGACACCTGTGAAGGGAGGCCAGAACTTCTTTGGTCACAGACTGCTATGCCGGATGTTGTACTGGGTATAGTACTAAATGGGTATTACGCAATCTACCACTTCCTACTTCCTTTCACACGTTCTTATTTTGCAGCATGCCATGCTCCATTGCTGCCTTTACTATTCTGGCTGCGTCAGTGTGCCACGCATAGCATCACTTTGAGCAACGCTGTTTCACACTGTTCCAGTATAACTTAGCGGCGAAGTGTCGCTGCCTCTCTAACATGATGGCCTCCTACGGGGAAAGCGTCGCCACTTTTCTCAAAAATTTAGAAGCAGTACATCGTCCTTGTGTTTCGTTTTTCCTCTGAAACTCCCTTTTTTGTGTACAACTGATACAATTCCATTTTTACGAATCATTACACGTGCCACCTGCACTGTTCACCATTTAACTGCCTCAAATTCATTTCACGAGACAGCTCTATTTTCTCCTGCTGAAAAGTCTCTAGTCACTTAACAATGCAAGTCTGCGAGATCACGTGCACAAAGAAAGGACGAAGGTGGTGGTGATGTTCTCATTTATTCCGTTTTCACTCTGTTTCAAAGCGTAGAGTGTGGTGTAGTTTCCCTTTCTTTTCTTAATAACGCGCCCTGGAGTAGCCAGTCTCGAGTGGCTCGAGACTAACATCTCAATTTTTTTCTTTGAAACTCAATCAATCAAGAAAGGACGAAGAACTAAACTTGCGAAGGAAGTACTAAACTTGCCATGTGGCGTATAGCTGGTACCAGTACAACATTATATAAAGGCACCACATTAGGCGTATACGAGAAGACTAGACAGGTTAGATATGCTGTAAAGGATGGGGAGTTCAAATTGAACTTATCACGAACGGCATTCGCTTCTTTGAATATCATTTACGAAACTGCGTTTCCCTAGGTACCACCATGAAGGAAGCCGTGAAACTGAAACCGAGACATAGTGCTTCTTATACCCTAGTCAGACAGCATTTCAAATGTCAATTGCGAGAAATTGCCTTCGGCCTCTAAATGACCTTTGTTCGGGGGCGCCTGCCAGACAGGCGGGAAAGGAGTGCTCCTCAAATGACTGCCCTCACCGGCTCCCTTTTTCGGTTTCGTTTTTCCTGTCTGCTGTGGAAATTTGAAGTTGGTCTTTGCGCCACAAATCAAGATGCAGAAGCCATATGCACTTCTCTAAATAGGATCTAAATACGTTTACACAGTTTCACTCCATTATCCGCATTTTATAGGTTTTCCTACATTCAGCTGCGACGGTAGCGAGGGTACAATGACATAACACTGTTTTCGAGATTGCTCCTTTCTGCTCCTCAAATGTCGTTGGGGGCCTCCTTTCGCGTTGATGGTCATTTCTTAGAAAGGTCATTTGAGCTGCCGTCTGACACGGCTGTCAGAGGTCATTTTTTGCAAATGAAAATTCCCCGAAGTCCTTCGAGCATGCCGTCTGACTGGGGTATTAGAGCCAGCAGATTCCCCTTTCCTTTCTTATCATTTCAGCTGCGTTAACGAAACTACGTTGCCCCCTGACGTTTCTAACGCAAAGTGCAGTCGGGTCTGTCTAGCCCAATACGAGGCTTTTTATGTGCGCTGGACAGCTTAGAGTTAAGCCCATTTGAAAAAAAACATGTTCCGAGCGCTTAGACCACGAAGTGCTGCGAATTATACATTACCGCCAGCAATGGGGTAGAAACTTTCCAATCACCACCACTTAAATAAGGGTGTTAAAGTTTGCTGCTTATTTCGCCAGTCTAATCGGCATTATGGGGTACTTGGGCGTTGTACGTTTCCGACCAACGCCTGACGAAACTGGGTACTGCACAAGCATTCGTACATTTGTTATCACCTGTGTTGTCAGTGTACAAGTTACACAAAATATTGCAGGAACAAAGAGTAACACATATGAACTCAAGACTGCGTGATCCTTAATGTTGATGTTAGCGAAAGAACATAAAAGGGAGGGATTGAATTCAACACACGACCAATGTCGGCTACCCTTATAAACAGAACCCCCCCCCCCCCCCACACACACACACACAAATCCCTGATGCACTTTATGACACATTTTCGTATTCGTCTAGAAAATTTTATGTTGCATTGGATAAGCACGTGACTGAGAGTGTGCGCGTGTTTTCATTGAGTAACGTAACTTGTATTGACACCTGGAAGATGGGACAAGTCACAAGTCGAAACGCTCGATCACATCGCAAAAAACAAAGAAAAAAGAAACATAAGAAAGAAAGATAGGAAAACTGCCTATGGGGGGATATCTTTAATGCTGATAGAAAAAAAAAACGAAGGAAAAAGAGAGGAGGTAGTTCCCTTTACTTGTGTTGTTAACTCCATGAGATGTGCCATAAGACCCGTCATCCTAAACTTTCCCTAAACATTTCGCTCGCTCCTTATCCCTAACTTGTCTATAGCTCTCTCGGAATCAAGAACTGAGACGAGCTCGATAACTTCGACACATTGCTGTCACACTGAGGTGCAGCATCCCATCGTATCGTCTCCAGGAGTGCCAACTTCGCTGTGCTTCACATTTAAACCATCCCGCATATATCACCAATTTCCTCCCTTGGAAAGCTTTAAAATGCTGGAGAAATATACTTCCATTCACACGTACTCGCAGAAGTGAAGCTTGAAAATCCCGTCCACCACCGCACTTTGCACTGCCGCTGTTTGGAGAAGTTTTGCGGCCCCAAGCGTAGCCTTTCCCACAGAAGCCACTGGTCAAATTGCCCCAACGGTCACCTCCATGAACAACTCTAGACCTGTGGAGTCAAGCTTCATAGCTTAAAAGCAATATCTTTGTACTGAAATCTAGACTTCACACGTAGGCAAAAGCGGCTTTTTTTTTCTTCTTTGTTCTTTTTTCTTCTTTTTCTGTTTTGGAAGGGTTTGTTTATGGGAGCATCCGAATCTGACGTGTGATGAATTCAATCCCCCTATTTTTTTTCCCCTACATCAACATCAACTTCTACAATTCACGTTCATAGCTTATAGTGTGGTATAGTGGTGTGCACGGAAAGATGTATCACCAGATAATGAGTCAGATACCCTAAAGGAGAGGAAATCAATACGAACGAAAAGGACATTCGCGAAGGATAAGTAACTTCTCTGTCTCCTTCTGTCTTCTTCTCATGTCTGTTAACCGTCGGTTTCGGTGATGCAAAACAAGCTATAATAACCTGAAGCTAATGAAAGCAGTTTGGACACACTCAGAGACTGGTACGTATAGCCACAGTTGCTTCGCGGTGCTAACACGCAATAAAAAAAAAGAGAAAGAGACGGGTTCGTTGTCCCAGAAAGTGTCTCGATTCTTGAGCGTTTCCTGTTCCGCTTTTGTCCCGATTTCAGTAAAGTTTTCGTCCCTCTAATCCCAGCTCTACCCATTACCACTCACTTCACAGATCACAAGGCAGTACTCGTCACTCTAAAGTAGCTGCCTATATCAGTGTCACATATAAAAGTGTCAACATCCACACACAACAGCCACCGCTGAAACTCGTGTTCCACTATCGTAACCGTCCTGTGTTTTTTTTAAAGAGTTGAAAAAAGAAAACGACAGGTCTGACACAGTATCGTTTCCCTTTTGCATGAAAAGACCGTCGTTATATCGGACGATCGAGCACCCTCTTTAGGGTTATCCTATAGTTTAATGGGGCTTCGAATAACGAGTGGGGCTCGTGTGGATCAATAATGTATATTCTCTGGTGCGAGCAGGGTCATCCGTACGGTGCTCCACCCTTTGTGACGTCAATGTTCCAGTTTTGAGGTGTGCTTTTCAGAGCAATCAATGAACATCTTTCAGCAATCCTATACAAGAGCGAGTCTGAACAGCGACATATGCATAACAATGTTACGAAACAGCTATGACTCTTGTGTCAACAGTGTTTCTAAATTTCGAGCAAAGACGTATTTTTTTTTTCGATGTTTGTAAGTGTGTCTCTTGTTATAGAAAGAGCTAAAGATTATACAACCTTCAACCTGGATTACGCCTAGAGTTATTTGCGCTTAAACCTTGAAGTAAAAGTCTCTTGAAACCTTGAAGTTACCTTGAAGTAAAAGTCTCTATTAAAAGTAAACGAGTCTCTATTAAATAAGAAAAGGAGAACCAGTTATCGCAGCCTGCTTGTACATCCTCTGAAAGCATAGAATGTGTCTCAGACTTTTCTCTGGCGAGAGATCGTGCCTCGCCTGCGAAGTATCGCGTTAGGTCGGGACTTTCAGACATATTTCTCAGTTCACAGTGCTGTATTGCCTAAAGGCGCCGCTAGGTTTCTGCTGCACTTCATGGAACCGAAAGTCTACACACCCATAGCATTAGGGGGAGGGGGGGGAGAGACATGTTTATTAGAAGAGAAAAAGAAAGGGCCTAAAAGCGGAAGGATCAGCCAAACGGTGTTTCGGCTTGCTACTCCTCAGGAATATAAGCAGAAAATATAATATAATATAATAATAGAATAGAATAGAAAATGAAAAAAGCGAACTAAATAAAATAGACCGAGCTAATAAAAATAAAGAAGCTAATAAAGAAGCTAATAAAAACTAAAGGTGAGTGAGAGATCAGACAAAAAAGAGAAAGAGGGAAGAAAATGAAAAAATAAGATGAAAAGAAGAAGAGAGGAATGTGCACGAAACAAGAGGCATGAGCGCGAGACGAGGGTGGGACACTGACGAATGAGATGACACAAGACTTCACATGCCGAGAGTTAACAGGCTATGTATGAGACCGTCGCTGAGGAACGTCAGAACGGCTCTTTTGTCACAGACCGCTGTGACGGATATCGTTCCAGGCCGAGTAAAGTGGCCAGAGAAAAGTCTGTGCACCGCAGCTCGAGTACGCGTCGTTTGATGGGGGCTCGAGGGGTGGCGAATCTGCGGCAGTCGATGAGGAGATGGGAAATATCAGCTTCATCAGCGCAAGTAGTACATGTTAGCGAGTGGAGAAGGTCCATCTTATACCGAAGCACGGGAGCACTTGCGACATTAAGGCGTAGTCGGTGTAAAATAGACACTTCTTTGCGCGAGCAGTGCACTCTAAGAAAAAAGGAGTAAAATGGGGAGTAATTGCAGCTTCTACTCCCCTAGATTGCAATTACTCCCCATTTTAGTCCCCTAACCCAACATTTAGTCCCGACATTTACTCCCCAAGACTGCAAATTGTCCCTAAACTTCGCGAATGGTCTCCTGAATGCAACAGTCGACGTAAATATGTGCCCTCGGTCGATTTGAACGACATAAAGCTGTATAACTCAGCCAACGTAGCAATTTTCCAGCCACACAGAGTAAGAAACAGTTAGAGCATCTTTTTTTCGCAGATTGTGCCATATGTATGGCGCAAGATGTTATATCACTCGATATATCACGGTTGACGGTTTGCGTGAAATGCGGTCTTCACTCTGTGACATTCATTTAATCCCGTGCATTTACTCCTGAAAGGGACTATTTTTTGTGGCAATGCAATTACTCCCCAAAAGGAGTAAAAGTACTCCTTTTTTTAGAGTGTTTTGCGATACAACGAAATCCATGGACGGGTCGATGGACCTGAGATGACTGTTTAAACGGACAGCACCATCTTGAAACTCCCGCGTGCTGCTGTGGCGGCTTCGGAGTACCTGAGATCGGCATGCTCAGTCCGAAAGCGGTAGTAAACAGCTATTTAAGGTGACATCCGCATGGGCTCGACGTGCTAAGGCGTCTGCGCGAGTGTTTCCATGCAGGCCAGTGTGACTGGGTATCGATTGCAAGCATAGGCTATGGTCGGAGGATACAAGCCGGTTGTATGTTTCGGTGATCATGGTGTCTAGGCCACCGACTTTTCTGGCACAATAATGTGCCAGGACCTCAAGCGCCGTCTTATTGTCCGTGAACACAGTCCACGCTCCATGCGCTGACACCGCGGTGTGGTTTAACGCGGTCAGTATGACAAAGAGCTCCGATTCGATAGATGACGTTTCGTAGTTAAGTCTCTGCGCCGCGTGAAGGTTTCCATGTGATGTAGAAGGCTGTTGTTCAGAGGAACATCCGCCTCGAGGCACTGATACATCGGTGTACACTGGAAGTCGTTGAAAGCAAGCTGAGCACATGTGCTTCAGCGTCAGTTCATGAGCAACAAGTAGTGAGTATTAGTGAGTATTCAACGGTATATACCAAGAACGTCATGCGCGTCAAACTCGAAATCGCCCACAGTGCACTGATGTAAACCAAATACTTTTTATTGCGATTGCTTAGCAGTTTTTTTTTCTTTTACACCAATTACTCCTGGACACGCTCTCTGCCCCTCATGCTCCAACGGCTTCTCGCGTCCACCCAGTAAAATCACCTACATTTAAGATTTTATCCTCGCGTTATTTATCATGTGAAGTCCTTTTACTGAAGCATAAAATCACCCGAGGTTTTGTGGCCTCAGCAGTTGTCACCAGGTCAACGCCTATGCAATTCCTCGTATAATAACGTAATACATCACAGTTGATAAAACTTCAGGAGACACAGCTTTCTAGACCTGAATAAATATATGACATCCCACTCGTAGATAAGAAGCAACTGAATGTGTGATGGAGGAATGCAGAATAACAATCAACATAAAGCTTTCGCTCAGTGTTGCTTGTAAAAAGAAGAAACAAACAGCCAACGTTGTTTCCATACTGTTTCCGCACTCAAATAGATAAGAAAAACGAAAATAGCATAGCAACCAGGAGACAACGAGTACACGTAAAGCAAAGACAATAGGTGGAAGCTGCTACGAGAGAGAACAAAAAAAAAAAAAGAAGAAAAAAAGAGAAAAAGGATCTGGTGGCTGCTGGCACCGAGGAATTATTTACACGCTGTCAAACAGTGTTTGCAGAAAAAATGTCGCTATAGCCTTTCTTCCCCTTCCCCCTAGGATACAAGGAAAGATATAGAAGAGAGAGGAGGAAGGTGGCCTTGTGATCACTTGGTTCAGGTACGCAATAACGCAACAGCTCAGATTGCGACGGCGTGTCCAATAGACGACTGCAGAAAATCCCAGTGCTCCTTGCGTACACATTGCATCCTTGCAGATTACTGGAATGAACTGTCCTTCAGGTTTCAGACCTCATATCCCCAAATTCATAGTCGACCAGACGGCACCCAAAGTGCCTCCATGGACGTTGCCACCGCCGTCTGTCACTGTCTCCATCCCCGGTCTCAAGAACAACAAAAAGAACTATCCTGATTTTATTCTTAGGCAACTTACCCTTGACTTCGTCGAGGCTCAATACCGCAACAGTACCGCTGTATACACGGATGGATCGTCGACCAGGGACACTTCATCTTCAGCCTTTGCCATTCCATCACAGTCTGTTACACGTGGGTGTCGTCTATCTCACCGTACCTCATCGACATCCGCTGAACTTTATGCTATCTTGTTATTTTTGACATATGCGGAAGACTGTGAACCGCGGCACTGGGTAATTTACACAGACTCCAAAGCAGCTCTCCTGTGCATTAAGAACATGGGCATCCGCGGTTCCCTTGCCTCAGTGGTGATAGACATCCTGTGCGCCCTGAAGTCCCTACAAGATCGCTCCCACTACGTTGCCTTTCAGTGGGTTCCAGGGCATTGCGGAATAACTGGGAACCACGAGGCCGACGCTGCCGCTGCCGCTGCACACCAACAACGACCTTCTATGCCCATTATACTCTCGAGAGGAGACAGAAGATCCCTCCTCAGGCATTTGTCCGATTCCTGGTCTACCCTACAGTGGCAACACGACATTCCAACTATGTCCTCTTTGGGGAATGTAGACCCAACGCTGTCATACCGACTGCCTGCAAAGCTTCCTCGTCCTCTGAAGTCACTCATCCACAGGCTACGTCTGAATGTGGCCTTCACTCCGTCCTATCGATACCAGCTAGGCTGTGAGGATAGCCCTATGTGCAACGAGTGTGGCGTACTTGCCAACGTTGAGCACATACTCCTCAGCTGCCGGACCTATCTCAACGAGAGGCGTGCACTGCAGTCGCAGCTTGCCACCCTTGGCTGCCGCCCCTTCAACTTGTCGACCATCCTCGGCCCTTGGGACACCGCGGCCGACTCCAGGACGGCCTTACGTCACGTGGTTGACTTCTTTGAGGCGACAGGCCTAAAGGACTCACTATGACCCCAGCAGCGCCCTCGGACACTCCCACCACCACGATCACGTCAAGCATCGTCATCGCCACCTCGATCATTCCCGTCATCTCTCATCGTCATCACTGATCATTGTCACCACTCATATTAGACCCCTAGCTATGGGGTAGCGTTCCACTCCTAGAGTGGAAAACCTCCCCACTTCATCATCACAATATATATGTTGTTGTTGTTGTCCTTCAGGTTTCGTTTTCGCTGGCCTTGACTCCTCATGGACAATAACCCGGGAGAGAAGGAACCGAAATAGCTTGGAGATCTTCTCCTCCTTTGTTTCCAGTAAGTCCCCATGGTTCAAAGCGGCTCGAAGCTCTCTGGCATTTTCCGAAGTCGTCTTTTGGCTTCCTCGACTCTGTGATTTCGGTGGACATCGCACAAATACCTCCCCGGTAAGAAAAAAATGCACAAAAACATGAAAAACACAATGTTGACTGCGTAGCGAGAAGGTGACACTGAACATACTAGCGTATACTTACACACACTCTCAAGAGAACAAAAACTAAGTAGGTCGGGGTGCACATAGAGCTTCTGTACTCTAGATTGCATTTAATACCTATTTTAGTCCCATCAACGTAAAATGAAAGTAGCAAAGTCCGCACCGTTAGGCCAAAAAGGAACTAATGGATGTGGCAATATATAGGTTCTCCCCTAAAAGACTACTCTTCTTTTCCTTTCAGTACACTTATTAGATCATCTGTTCCTTCTTTTCGCCCCTTCTTTTAAAATGATGGCGACATATGCCTTCAGTAAAGTTGGAGCAGTTATGTATGTGCGGTCTTTGAGTATGGGAAGGACCTGCACACCTTTACTGCATGCTTGGAAGTCATCCCCATATCATCGTCATCATGTATTTCTCTCTCCCTCTCTCTTACTGCATGCTTAAAGATATTTTCATTTACATCCATCGTGCTGTGCTACTCTCGCGTAAATACGTTCGCTTCCGTAATGCCATCTATTGTCGTGAATAATCTCGCATAATCAGCTTCGCGCTTCGAATAATGAATGCGCGCTTTCCAAGACGGAATTCCTCAGTCAGAATAAATTATACCTAAGTGAGTTTTCTTTTGTGAAGTTTCTGCGAAAAGTGCTTCACTAAAATATTACGCGAGACCACAGTATGAAATAACCGCTACAGGCAACTTCATTCTTTCTTTATCTCTCCCTCTCTCTATCTTTCTTTCTCTTATTCAATATCGCACACAATTTAAACATAGAAAACCGAACTGAGAGGGCCAAGCCCTGAAATTTCTATTTCCGAACTTCATTTCCGAAATAATAATAATAATAATAATAATAATAATAACGATGTTATCGGGTTGTCACGCGCTACCTCATCAATAATAATGGTGCCGTAATGTCACACGTAAGGTTTGTCTGCCCATCATACGGCGACATGTTCCACGTGTTGCAGGGCAGGACTGCGGATAATTTCGTTCACCTGGAGTTCTTTTGACATGCGCCAGAAATCTCCGACACACGCTGCTGGAAGCAATATTTGCCTCCCCCACATTGCTACCGTCTTCGGCCGTGTTTGAACCCGCGATCCTGAGCTCAGCAACCCAACACGTTCTCAGTCGGTGACTGAGCTACGGACGAGGACAGACAATTAGAGAGTTATGGTGTAGCGTACGCTATCCCTTACGTACGAAAAGGCGATGGCGCACGTAAGGGATAGCGTTGATGATTCTGCGCGCGCGCAAGCCATAATGAGAGCTTCGCACAGTGCGCAGAACCACCAACGCTATCCCTTACGTACGAAATGGCGATAGCGCACTTAAGGGATAGCGTTGATGACTCTGCGCGCGCGCAAGCCATAAAGAGAGCTTCGCACAGTGCGCGGAACCACCAACGCTATCCCTTACGTACGAAAAAGCGATAGCGTACGGTGTACTAAAACTCTCTAATTTTAAGATATAGCTGGATCGCTTTGCGATAAGCAAAAGCGAGATAGCAAAATGGGAGACAATCCGCGTTGAAATCCATTCCATCGCTAAAAAATCCTGAAACGGACAAGTGCGTTGAAAAATCCGTCACCATATTTCTCTCCATATTTTTTATTTACTTATCAACTTATCATCCGTCGCCGAATTTTCCTATGCAAATCTGCCAAAACCGAGACCGACACCGAAACCGCGCCGAGCGGGAGCGCGGGGAGCACAGCGTTCATTCCACGTCAGAGTGTCATGTTCTTTGGAGCGATGGAGATGATTGGAGTAGGTACCAATCTGCTAACCAGATCAACAGCTTTGCGGCACAGATAAGTCTCTGTCGGTGAGGTGGGTGGTTTTGGTTTCGGCAAATTCGACGATGGATGTTTCAACATATTAATGAATTTTAGGTAATTAGTCTTCTTGTAGTTACATACACTTTTCGACGGGATGTCCGTTTGCCGGTATACAACTGCAAAAACGACATCTATGCTGCCCCTCAATAGCTTTTTATATATATATATGATAATCTGTAAATGTTAAAACGGAGCGCCTTCTATACTAACCTGCGGAGTTGAGTTCGAACGTGCACTGACTGGTTTCAAAAGATCTATCCCGCTCACTCAGAGTATATCTATTGCGAAAACGAAAGGGATCTTAATCTCACTCAATTTCACAGAAATACACGCGGTGTTGTAGTAACTGAGCTCATCTTTATTGCCATGAACGGATTGCGAATGCGGGAAGTGCTTTACGAGCGTCGCGTCGTACGAGCTTCAAATCACCTCCTTCAACTTCAATGACAGTCACGTTCCACATCGTAGGATCCAGAGGATCAATGAACGTTCGGGAACTTCAACAGAAGCCCTGCAGAATAGAATGCGAATTTATTAGCAGAAGTGCTTTCGGGATATGTCGGGGCTATGGCGGCAAGAATGAGTACATGAAGTGAACAGAAGGATTGCATTGAAAAGCGGAACGAAAGAAATGGATTTGCTGTTGGGCTGTACGTCCTCCGCGACTACCTCGCTTCTTTGCTGCTCTCTTCCACCTCATGAGGCTCAACGTTGCTTTTACAGCTGCCTTTCAACACCATCTCGGCTCCACCTCGTCTTCCCTCTGCCCCACTTGTGGAGTGCACGGCGACCTCTGCCACGTCGTCCTGGCGTGTTTGGTAATATCACCACAAGCGTGCACTAATGGAAGTCTCTATGCAACGCACTGACAAGCGGCCATTCATCCTCGCGAAGATCCTCGGACCTTCGTCGAACGCTGCCCACCAGATGCAATGCCTTCGTCTTCTTGCGGAATACTTGTGCTCCACCGGTCTGGTGACGGCTCTCTGAAGGCCCCCATCATCATCCCCTCATCCTTTCGCAACGGTCACTAGGGCAGTGTACCGCCTCAGCGGCCGTGAATCGCCCACCTCATCATCATCCAATGCATGTGTGTGTGTGCTGCTGTTGGGCATGTCAGGTCACTGGGAGGACGATTGATATAAAAAAACGAGAATTACAGCAGTGGCTGGTTCCCGTTATTTGAATAGCAATGACCAATGAGTTGGGAACATTTAGATTTTTTTAGACACCAAAAGGGCGTACGACACGGTCAGTTACAGCCACGTCTTACATGGTCTGTGTAGCCTAGGAATACAAGGTCGGTCTCTGCGGTGGATCGCAGACTACCTTGAAGGGAGGTCTCTTCTTTGTCTCGGAGTTTCCTTCTATCAGTTAACAACATTTTAACAACATATCGCAAGCATTTTACAAACAAATTTCCCGACTATCACGGAAAGTGTTGCGATATTTAGCAGCAATGCCCCAAACGTTTCGTCAGCGTCATCAAAAGTCACTAACAGGCTAACAGCTGCCGCTGAAGATCGCAACAACTTCCGTGATCGTCGGCAACGTTTTTCCTAAATCTTTCACGGGTACTTATCTTCCCCGGGCAGTATTGCTCGCAGTACTGCTCGTGCAAAGATTTCTCCTAATCTTCACGATATAATATCATACACTGAGCTGCGATTATGTGCAGGTATTCCAAGTCGTCATTATTTTACGCTTACAGACAGATATAAATCCGACATAACCGATATACTGTAGTCATTTGGATTAATGCGAAGAAGTTCGTTGCGACGGACGAGACCGTTCCTGTCCTCGTGTTAGCAAGCCGTCCTTTCTGGCTGACCTTTCCTGTGGAAATAAATAGATTCCCGCCCCCGCCCCTCCACGTGTTACATGATTTCTAACTGTGTCCTTCCTATCAACCTCATCACTCGATAACTGCGTTTAACTACTAAAACACGGTATACATTCCTCAACTTTGCATATCAGGCATAAAGTTACTTCGTTTGAACCCTAGACCGTCCCCGATTCATTAATGAAATGGTGATGTGAGAGGGTCGCCTGCAATAATTTATGTTTCGAAGGACTCATCATGGCGCAGCACCGCCGATCAATTTGGCTCAAAGGCTTTGAACAGACGCGATGTCAATTCCGAATGCACCGTAAATGTCTCTGGAATTAGGAATGCAACCGGCAAATGGATGCCGTGCACAGTTATGATGAAGTACACTTCAATGGATTCAACATCGTCGCCTAATTCCGACTCCGATGAAAGGGCGCCACGTGTATCAGAAAGCTGAAATACATTAGCCGCTGTGCAATAACGTGTCTTCCCAATCTGCGAATCCCAACTCGCCGAATGCATTTAAGGACGTGAGACAGCCTTAGTCCTTCAACTTCCGGCAACCGGCATATGCATATGCAACCGGCATATCCATTCGCAATTCGCCGAATTTACCTGAGAACCGTGGCTTAGTGGCTAGGATCATCACCTTCCACATCGAAACTGGGAGGGATCCGGCTGCGCTGACTGGGGTTTTTCCCTGGATCCTCCTAAGATATAAGTAAGGTTCCCTATGAAGTTAGCACAGGCGGCACTGACCTCCCAATGCCTTACGCCGCGCCACCAGGCAGAACGTTCTGTAATAACGCGCCACAACCAACCAAGGCACCGATTCGATTGTTCGTGGGACGTTGTGTTTACGAAATCACAAGAAGTTCTTGAAATCAACCTAATAGCAAGCCACAATGTTGGTGCGATAGGATCTCTAACCATTGTGACGCGGAGCTTACGACTTCAAGGTGTATAGATCAATAGGAGCCGTAATAAATTATCTGGTTTAAAAAGCAGCACATAAAAATTACAGACTAAAGTATGTCGAAATAAAAATAGACACTGCAAGAGACATTTTTCTGACTGTATATCAGCAAATTACAAAATAGCAGACATGTTGTTAATAAAGAATGGCGAGTAAACGTGCGAACTGGTGGCAAGGATTCAATGCGAAAAACCCTGAGGGCAGGGAATATAGAATGATCATACACAACAAAAGTTTGATACAGTGGCGACCCCCTTTGATACTCTGGCCTTGGATAAATTTGTCGTATCCCTATTAAACTCCTCAGCAGTTTCCACGTTCTATAGTCGCGGGCTTATACGCCATAAACATTGTTAATAATATTGTGATTGATTGATGTATGTATGTCATCTTTCAACACTGTTACAGTTCTCCGGCTATCGTTCACTAAGTAATTCCATTATATAACATGGGCCATTGGGCATTCCCTCATCTTGTAAGATCTCCGCTGTCGCACCTTTCCTATTTATGCGATTACCGCCACACCCAACTCGCCGAAAAGCTCTTGTATCCTTTCCCCGCTTGACGAAAGGGGTTGACCTTCCCCCTGACAGGTAATACGCTTAACTACATTCGGCCAACTGGAATTCGGCAGATTGGGACGTGACCGTGGAATAATGTATTAGCGGTTAAATCTACACTCAACCATGATACATTAATATATATTACCGTTTGTGAAGGTCACGTTTAACTTGGTCGCCAGCTGCCACGCAGAAAATCCCATTTGGAATAGCAAGCCGACCTTCGTCTGGCTGACCTTTCCTTTCTTTTTCTTAATAAACATATCCCCCCCCCCCCCCCCAGAGCGCTTAGCGCCGCTTTGAACAATGAGAACTCGCTCATAACAAAGGAGGAGACTGCCTTAAAACTGTTTCGGTTTCTCCTGTCTCGTCCGATTGTCCACGAGGTGTCAAGGACAGCGAAAACGAAACGTGACGGACAGCTCTCCCTTCCTCATCTCCCGGGATGCAATGCGTGCGCGAGTTGCACTGAGATTTCCTGAAATCGTCTTTTCTCCTTATACGCCTGTTGAGCTGGGCCAGGTGGCGCTGCAAACCTTGTGTGTCAGCGCCGCTAGTGGCGACCTTTTCAACACACGGCCGCTCCCTAGCAGACGACACTCAGTCTACGCTGGCTAACTTGGTGTGGCGTTATCATTTATCATCTGTTTTAGGGATAGAAAAAAGTCGAAAATATCGACAAATTCTTTCAAAAAAAGTTGTGAAACACATGTACGATGTGCGGCACGATGTACATATACAGAACGCGTGTATGTCGCGAATGACGCTGTTGGTTAGGGTGTTTAGTGTGCTTCTCTGGTGCACTGGGGGTGCCAAAGTATAAATTTCATTCTGAGAAAAATCAGGCTTAACAAGAACGAGGCAAAGATTAATTCGCAGGGTGCTTATCGAACTCAATGGGGCTTAACAAAACGTTCGTCGTTATAATCGATGACAGTTGAACAATAATAACGGGACTTCTAAAAGAAACAAACAAAAGAAACAAACAACTGTAAAAGCAAACTGTTTTATGGTTCAACACACAAATAGTTGCTCTTTCCTGGAACCTATGGTTGTGTTCTCCGCGTGCTGAATGCTCACGGCGCTACCATGAACACAGAATAAACAGCCTTTGGGCAACGCAGTACCGGTGATTTCGAAGCATTTTCGGGAACAGCATGCAGCGTGAGCGAACTTCTCGACTACTTAGATTTGGAATCAGCTATCATGTATCCACCTCGTTCAAACAGACGTCTATAACTTCTTCTGATATACGTACGGAACCAGAGGTTGTGCACGTATACATGCACGAATCTATATTGTATATGTATATGTGGAGTTTCTGGTGACGATGACCCAGTGAAAGAATTGCTAAAAACAAGTGAGCTGGTGAGTGTAATTCATGACAATAAGATCCCGAGGGACGACGAAAACAGACACATACAGATGTCTCCAAACTCTGTCTGTGTGTCTGTTTTGGTCGTCGCTAGACCCGAGATCTTACTGCCACACAGCGACAATTATCCGAGGCGTCGGCTGCACAGTCGACTTTTAGTATAAAAAGCGGACAAATGCAAAGCAAATACAAGAAAACGAAAAGTATATCTGGTCTGGTCGAAGTTTCTATGTTCTATTTCATTAGAACGGATGCCGATATTTGTCTACTGCAATAATTATACTTGGATATTACATCCGCAATGCAAGTCTATGACTGAAAACGGTAAACTGCGGCAGTAGTCAGGAATAATTATTTCAGGGCTTCATATTTTAGGAATTCTCTAGCTCTGGAGTACAACAAAGATACCGCTGCCAGTCGGGGACATTTCTTTCGGGGACACCTTTTCCGGGGGCTTTTCTTGGGCGGGCAAGTCATTGCCGTAGCCATCTTCTTGCTGCTATGCGTACGCAACACTAGTTTGCGATTTTTAGTAGAGTTCGGTTCCATTCGAGCAGAGTTCGATTTCGGAAAAAAACGGCGAACTCTGACGCATCCTACCCGTTGCTATCAGTTAGCATACGAGGCCGGAGCGGCCGCGTGTCGTAGCATTCCGACGGTAGAGGTCAGAGTGGCGCTCCAGTCGCTCTCCTCAAACTTTAGCGCAACAGCCCTATAGTTTCAGGATGACCCTTGGATGAGCCGTTAAATTAGGTGCCGGCTAAAGATGTCCGCCTCATACATTTCAAGCGTGTCGATCTGGGCGCGTTGGTATAATGCATCCATGGGAATACAGCGCGAAGAACGCGGACAAGAGAGAAGCACAGGACACTGCGCTGACTAACAACGTAGACAGATTTAATAACCAACCATGACAAAGCACACGGTTTTAAGTGTGTTAAGTTATTCAAAGATAAAAGAAGAAGAAGAAAAAGAAAAACTTGTCATGGTTGGTTATTAAATCTGTGTACGTTGCTTGTCATCGCCGTGTCCTGTGCTTCTCTCTTGTCCGCGTTTTTCGCGCTGTATTACCATAGACTCATACTCACATAGAACTTGAAAGCTGTCTGGGGGGTTGCGACATTGAATATCGACGAAGTTGCCATCGAAGGCTTGATCTCCTATTCTATTCTATTTTGAAAGAGGCCCGTTTTGTAAAGCCCTATGTGCAGAATGAACAAAATCGACTTCGCGTGTGAGCGCTTCAGGGTGGAAAAAAAAAAAAAAATCCTTCTCTATCTCTCTGTCTGTTTTAGGCTCTGTAACACGCCTACGCTCGCTCGCTCGCTCGCACGCACGCACGCACACGATGAAGATGTGATGCAACAATTGATTGCCAGACACTTTAGCGGCTTCCATTCATCCGACTCAGGCGTCCCGTTAGAGAGCTTTCACGGCACTCAACCATAGCTGTTGGAACAAAGAGAGATCATTCAAATTCATTCCTTGTGATACGCGTAAGAGATATCTCGTTGCTTCTGAGTTTGAGCACTAACGTCAACAGTGCGGAGAATACAAAGTCAGAAACTTCCGAAACTTCTTCGCGGACTAGCGAAAAAAAAAAAAAAAGACATTAAAAGGAACATTTTGTGTTTTGAAGCGCTTGCAATCGCCAGTTTCCAGCAAGTATAAGGATTCCTTCAAATATTTTCTCACTCCATGTTACGTAATTTGGTCAATCCATTTCGATCCTGCTTCGTCCGTTCTTTCTCGCAGAAACCTCAAGAGGATGAAACGACTAACCCTGGAATAAAATGCACCGTATCCAGTGTCGAAATAGCAAACCGCACCGGTGGTGGTGGTGGTGGTGGTGGTGGTGGTGGTGGTGGTGGAGGTGGTGAAGATGAAACACTGCTCGCAGTGGTTGGCCACGCCGAAAGCACGCAGCGTCATGACTGTGACGAAAAAAAAAAACTTTCACACGACAACACATAAAAAAATCCGCACCGGCGCGACTTACATTCTATACCTATCTGTATTGTATCCATAGCAAATCCTGTTTGGGAGTCCCCAGGACAACGGAGACGTATTCTGTCTTGGCAGAGGCCCGAGAGCAGCCGGTTCACATACTGCGGGATGGTGATACCCTCCGCGCTTATACACGCTACATTACACGGCACCCGCTCCACTCTCTTTGTCGCATTGATGAGGACTGCCCGGCGTCTGCTTTCGGCAGTGCCATTGCCCGCCTGAAAGGGAGCATTCCA
The DNA here is from genome assembly GCF_037126465.1 of Ornithodoros turicata. Lineage (NCBI taxonomy): Eukaryota > Metazoa > Arthropoda > Arachnida > Ixodida > Argasidae > Ornithodoros > Ornithodoros turicata. The sequence continues at coordinate 98,501,707 of NC_088203.1, forward strand.
TCTCCCGCGTCTACACCATCCTATGCACCGGCGATGTGGACTCTTGAAAGACCCTGTATTCACTCTAACATCCCTGGACTCCAACGCAAGAAAGACGTCCCCACAGTCGTGGCCCACCAGCTCACACTGGAGCACCTCGCCTCAACACATCGACTAAGTCGCCATATATACACAGATGGCTCGGTAACCGAAGGTAGTTCGAGCGCGGCTTTCTACATTCCGGATGAAGACCTGGGCCACGGTTTCAAACTCCCCTATACAGTGTCCTCGACAGAAGCCGAACTGTTTGGTATCCTGGCAGCACTGGAGCATATTACAGAATCCGGGCACGGAACGTGGGTCATTCTTACAGACAGCAAGGCATCACTAGATATGTTGTCGTCATCTCGCCCCAGCATAATAAGCGATTTGCATACCATGACGCTTCAAAAATTCAATGAACTCTTCGCCACTGGTTACAACATCACGTTTCAATGGGTCCCTGGCCACGTAGGCGTGTATGGAAATACCCGAGCAGACGCAGTAGCGAGACGCGCTGGGTCTGATGACACTTCGGCCCTGGCACCTCTGCCGCTTACAGCCTCAACATGCCGTCTATACATACGCCGTCGGTGTGCCACATGTGCTCAGCAGTTCCGTGCCGAAACAACGACTTACAACTCATTCCTACGGTCTATCGACCCATTGATGGAGTTCGTCATCACTTGCCACCGCAGCCGTAAAGAAGAATCCCTTCTCCACCGCCTACGTCTCAATGTTGCCCGTACACCCTCACTTCTCTTCAAGATGGGTCGGCTAAATTCACCAAACTGTAATGTCTGTGGAGTGGAAGCGGACATCCCACACCAACTCCTGTATTGCCAGCAGCACCTTCAACATAGGGACACCCTCCGTTGCCGTCTGCTCCAGATTGGTTGTAACGACTTTTCGTTGGCCGCTCTTCTTGGCCCCGTCTTGCACCCCAACCAGTGGGCTGTCACTGCCGCTCTCCTCGGTTTTCTCCGAGTCTCAGGACTCGTGAACTGCCTGTAACATTGTGCTAGTGTTTATTCTCTTCTTTCTTTTTGTTTCTCTTTTCTTTCTTTCTGTTTCTCTTTTCTTTCTTTCTGTTCCTCTTTTCTTTCTTTGTGTTTCTCTTCTCTTTCTTTGTGTTTCTCTTTTCTTTCTTTGTGTTTCTCTTTTCTTTCTTTGTGTTTCTCCTTTCTTTCCTTTCGTTTCTCTTTTCTTTTCCTTTCCTTTCTTTTTGTTTCTTGTTTTCTTTCCCTTTCCTTTCTTTGTTGCTTTTTGTTTTTCTTTCTTTCCTCTGTTTCGATCCCCCTTTTTCTTTTTCCTTCCTTTTCTTTTTCGTTTGCCCCTTCCCCCTTTCTTTTTCGGAATAGCAAGCCGGCTCTTTGCCTGGCTAACCTTTCCTTTCTTTTTTTCTTAATAAACATATCCCCCCCCCCTCAATAATAGCGCGCGCGAATGGCTTTCGTGGACAAACGGGTTCGGCTTCTTTTAGTGATACAACAGACGTGTTTCCTCTGTGCCTTGTCTCCGGGAAGTACATCTAAGCCCGGATCAAGCACAGATGTCGGAAAAAGTCAAATGCCCTCGTATATCGCAACTTCCAATCTGTTTGCTTTCTGCTATGGTGTACATTGTACATCTGGGGTCGAGAAAACTTCTGTACTGAGTGACCTCATTCCCGCTTCGGTGAGAAGGAGTTGTTATTGCGGCTGAAAACAAGTTGTTGGCTTTTGGAAGGCGGGAAATGTGACGGAAAGCATAGAGGATGTCTCGAAGGTTGGGCAGGAACCCACGCTATTTAATTTCGCCCACAGCTGTGTGAATTCGACATCAAAACCTTATCTTGCTTCCACTCGATAGATACGAAGGAGAACGGAAATGAACGGTACTGAACGCCAAAGGCAAAATGTAAACAAGATGCAGTACAAATGTTGCAAAACAACAGAACTGAAAGTTGCGTATCAAAAAGTGAGAAATTGCATTGAACGTCTGATTGAAGGTCTATTTAACATGAAAATGCAACTTTTTCAGTTTCCCGTCCCACGTTATATGTCAGCGTTTCTTTTGGTACCAATGTTCACTGCAAAAATATAACCCGTGTCAACACAGAACGTGACCTTACGTGTGATGTATAAAACACACGGGTGGTGACCTGGTATTATAAAGTTATCCGGAACCAAGTTTACAATCACAATGTATTCGCTATCGACCATAAAGCCTAGCACTTAAATTGCCTCCAGTTGGAAAATTCCACTGTTGCTTAATTCCTATGAACTTTCTTGAGCACGCATGATTTGTAACAAAACGGTCAATCTTGACTCTCAGTGCAATAGTCTTAATAAGGATTATAGGTACGACGAGCATAATTCAATGCAGTGCTGTGATACGTGCTGCAATGCTAGGGAGTGGAAACACTAATCCATCCCAAACAAATGCTTTAAGGGCGGCTTTTCGTTCCAGAGACACAACTTGCATCAAGTCAACAACTTATGTAAGTAATCGGTATGCACGTGTCGTCTGGAAAACGCATAAGTACACAGTAGTGACATTCGAGGAACTGAATGGCCTGCGCGGAAACTCTGCAAGAAGAGGCGGGGGAAGTAACTACGCAATCGGACGCGTCAACTCACGATTCACGGAAACTGTTGTGTAAAGTAAATGCTATGATATCTGGACAAGTTATTTTCGGTGCTAAATAGAAAAGAACATAACAGTAAGAGAAGTCGCCAGCAAGACGTTGAGATGCTAAAGAAAAAATAATAATTTTTAAATCTTTTCTAGCGCAGCCAGATGCACGTACATCTTGCACTCGTGTACATGCGTGTCAGAGAATCATGGCCGTTACACGCTCCACAAAAACCGTCACTGAACCATGCGCGAAAGCCTGCGTGAAGGCGAACTGAAGCACGGCACGGAACATGTCGCTTTTATTTTCTCCTCCTTGCGCTGGCAGTTTCACACTGCATTATCCTTGCCTTAACTCTGCTCTTCTCTTACTTTTCACCTTGTCTGCTCTACTTCTCCCTAGACCGTGTAAACGCGCGCTGAAGTTTGCACAGACTGTTAGTTCTCAGACTGTAACGCCAGCCCTCACGCTCCCTTCGGAGTATTAGCAGCCACCCGGCGGCGCGTAATAAGAAAACAGTGCTGCCGAAGTGTTTTCCCTGCATGACGTCAAATATAACAGCCGATGACAGCGTCGGGTGCTGTTGTCCAGAAAAACGAGTTGTCCCGAAAACATGATGACGATGGTTGGTATATTTATGGCGTATTACCAACTTGCCCCCCCCCCCCCCATAATGCGCCAAAACAGAACTTTGTAAGATTACAAGGCAATCATATAACAAATATCCGTAAAATTGTTGGCAATTCTACTAAAGGGTAAAAGGGGGTTCATCACCCAGTAATAGTGCTAGGTGAAATGGTAAATGATATTCGTCACACTCATGAAAGTGACGACGGCGATGGTGTTCCTATGAGGTACATGTAATGAGGATGTGCAACACAGAGAGGAGCACTTCACAGCGTGCACATTGGCGTGGTTCCTCTGCGCGAAGTAAGAAAGTATGCGTCACATACGCCGTGTTCAATACTTAAAGGGTCTCTAAAGGGGTCGGTGTTTGTGGGTCTCATAGGCTACTGGAAGCAGGTATATTCTGTAGTCAATGCTCATTATTTCGAATACACTCGCAGTGTAACGCAGGAAGAATAACAGGTGCGCGTTGTTACGTTTCAGGAGTTTCACGTCAAAATAACGAATGGATACGTCGTAATGACGAAATGTCCCATCTGCCAATGAAGATAACGTATGAATTTTCTTCAAGAATTGTCTCACTAGAAACCGTATTTTTTGTCTGGCATAGCATTGTGGAACGTACAATACAAGATACGGACTTCGTAATCGCATAACAGCGTTAGTATAACCATCGCAGCACTGCTCTAGCTTCTGTTGCGCAGGCCAAATGCTTGCTTCGCGTCCGCTTGGGTGAAATACGTAAGGTGCGTCGGTACGCCACGTGCCACATGAGCCCGTCTCGCAAGTAGGTCGGCAGCCTCATTCCCACGAACGCCACAATGACCTGGGATCCACTGCAAGGTGATGTTATGTGTCTGTGTGACAGCACACGGATACTCCCTCGAATACTCACTGTTTGTTTGATCACGTTGATGTGCTGATTGTGTTCCTGTTACTTTGCATGGCGCTTTTTTGCGAAAGCTTCCGCTACAACACAATCTTAAAAATGAACTATTATATCGTTGATGATATCGTTACCTGTCCTGATATGTTGAAAACGGGAGGCATACGCCTTTTTTGTGACACTTATGCTGTTCATAATTGTCACAAAAAGGCGTACGGCTCTCGTTTTCATATCATTCGAGATGATGGTTGGCTAGGAACGTGCTATGCGGCGAAGCTCATTTCTAAGAGTGCAGAATATGCGTATGATATGCGTCCTGGTGAGGTGTATCCCTACGCGGCACAGCCAAGTCGGAGGTCCCCTCGTACCGCGTTGATTGGACAAAGAAACGCGTGAAGGGGCAGTTCCCGCAATATGCGGGACAACAACGGCAAGCTACTTCGACACCCGAGTGCCGGTAGGAGTGCCGGGCCAAGTAGGCTCCAGAAGAAGACGCATTCTGATCGAAGGCGACGAGCTGCCGAAACCGAGGAACAACGCAAGCAACGTCAGACAACGGATGCCGCCGCTCGGCGTCCAAAGCGTGCGAACGAGACGGAGGAAGAGCGTAAGCAGCGTTTCAAAATACGCCGCTGTTGTGGCTGTGTAGTTAGTAAAAGTTAATGAAAATTACGAATGTTTCAATATTTTTCTTTCTACTTCTATTCTATTCTAGTGATAGTTAGGGGTGGAGAGAGGTGGATAGGGGTGGACAGTGGTAGTGGGTGGATCGGCTGAATGCTAACGCATTTCCGCCACTTGATCTACATTAATCGTCCTTCAATTAAAAAAAAAAATCTTAGTTGTCTTTAATCTATCTCGTCCTTGTTTCACATTTTGTTAGTTTCTCCTTTATTTCCCAATTCTCTTCTTTTCTTTTCTTTTTTTTTTTTTGAGGAACAGCAAGCCGACATTCCGTTTCGCTGACCGTTCATCCTTTTTTTTTCCTCTGTTCTAATAAATATTTCCCCTTCGACCAGAGGTTAAATGAAATATACAGCACGGACACACACATACAAAATCACATGAGGGTTTATGCGGTGGGTGGGGTGAGGGCCTAAGTAGCCACAGGTTGAAGAACCGGAAATTCTGTCGATGTTAAATTATTTTGGGTCACTCAGGCCTATTTAAGGATGCACTTCTGTACGCTTACACTTCAGCAGATACTTACGCAGCAAAAATGTTGAGGCAGCGAATAACAGATTATGAAAGGAAACTAAAGGCGGAGCGTGCGAGAACTGTTTGCCAGAGGGATGGTAGTAGAGGTCAGGTCATTCAGAAGTGTCGCTCACATGCAAAGGAAAACGCTAGCTCATCTGCCGAACGCTTGCAAACGAGGGCTTACGAGAGCACTGGCAATTTGCGTTTCACAAGGAATTGAACGTACTCGCTGTACATAACTCTTGTTCGTGCAAACCCCAAAAGGGGATTACAACCAAGGTGAGCATAACCATTAGAAATACCTCGATACTGCTGCGTCTACGAAAGCTGCCCATCCTGATCCCACATGCGATTCTTCGCTTTTAGGAGTAATTTAGGAAATCAACTCTCAGAACCTTCCGTTTACCCGAAATGCCACCGACCGGAAACAATGAAGAGCTTCGGGACACTTCATGCTAGCCTTGCTTATGCCCTCTTGGTAGAATTGGCGCTAGAACGTTACACACGATGGACGTGATTTGTTAGTCTAATTCGTGCTGTGCTCTGCTCCTCTACTGCCAAGCGGCCTGTCTGCCGGTGTGGTCGCATGTTGCTCGGGGTCATAGCGCGTCCTGACCCGACTTCATAGGCAACAGAGCTAATGAACTGAGTCTAATGAGCGTCACTTAGCAAAGGTCATTAAAGGTAAAATCACATCATGTAGCACTCAGAGACAGCACGCGTGTACGTTGAAAACACAGTAACGAGGCAAACTGCAACAGCTGAAAGAACGACAAACGCAACATTTCAGCGTCACCAACGCATTAGCAATAAACGCTACTTCCCATTACAGTATTATCAAAATTATAATTACGTTAGCATAAAAAATGCCGCCTGCATCGGTTGCTCGACCGTGTGTGTGAATGTGAGCGTGTATGAAAAGAAATTCACAGTCCAAGGACGTTTGACTAATGAGGATGCTAGGGATTGGCCTGTGCACTGAATGATGCACTAGAACGCTTTCCTCCTGGGGATCATCTCTTAACACTATATAGAACGCATGATATTTTGATGTACTGTTAATCTCTTGCATAGATGAAACATCCCATGTCATCCTCACTTCTTCATTTATTGTTGCTGTTGTTGTTGCATAGATGTATCAACTCGCGGTTAAGATCTTTACCGCCCGTTGACTGGTCGCTGAGCATTGACAATAAAACATAATCCAATAAAACGGTCACATGCGTGCTTTACGAAAGTTTTTGTGTTGGAGAACGCGTGGTGGAAATACCCATCTGTACCATAACTCATATGCTACGTTCACACTACGTCAGTGAACGCCGCGAGAGTCGCGGACGACGGAGATGCCGGTGAACTTGTCACGTTCACAGAGCAATCCGTGGATCCCGCGGACGCCGTGAAGTTGTCGAAAGCCGCAACGTGAGAGTAGAGATTGCTTCTACTTTTGCCGGGAGTGACGGGAAAGTAAGATGAGGAAGTAAGTGTGTCGACTGTGTTGAGAAATGTGTAGATGCATGCCGTCTGCTGCTCGCAGCTGGCATCGCTTTTCAGGTTTCTGTGTAAAACACAATAAATACGTGTTTTCCAATTGTTATCTTGATTTATCACAATTACATTATACGTATTACACGCGTGGAGCCTTGAATTGAACTGCGACGCAGATGACACGCTTTGCAGGCCGCGCACTGTAGCTGGCGATAGCAGCGCCGCCGCTATTTTTGTCACGTGCTCCGACAGCCGTCCCAATCGCTGCACTGCCAACGCCACCTAGATAGAGAAAGCCTGCTCACTCGTCGACGTGACGTAACTACTAAGAGTCAGCCAATCACGATCGTGTTTTCAATGGCCGTAGCCAATCACGAACGTTCTTTCAGCAGTCGTAGCCATGGAGACGAACCGCCGTCGTCTGCGAGCAGTGATTGAACGTCCCCGTGTACTAAATGGGGAAAACTTCAAAATAAAGCGCAAAACAGTCCCATATCTTTCTCAAAAGCGTGTTGCACATTTTTGTCTGCAGATTTAAGTCTGCAGGTTCGAAGTTAGGTGCAATCATTTGCGAGTTCTTGAATTCGCAGAACGGGGAATCGCAGCAGTAGCAGACGAATTCTGACTTTATATGTCCACGTAGCGAAGGAGGGAGAGGAGGCAATAAGCACGCCTTCTGTACCTAGGTGGCGTTGGCACTACTCTCTTTTAGTTCACTGTAGCATAGACCAAAAGTAACCTAGTGCGTTTGGGAGAGGGAAACGAGGTGGAGATCCTCCTCTCCCATGTAAAGTCCCCAGAGAACCCCTCCCGAAATATTTTCATGCTAAGCCGCTACGTATACTGGGCCACGTATACCCGATGCCCGAGCTGAAGCAACGTTCACCGCGTAGTGCCGAGGCAAGAAAGAGGTATCGTCCTGATTGTAGCTTCGTAACGGAATTAGGGCTTCGAATTACGACAAGTGCGAAATTAACGAAGCGTGTAACGTGGACACGTAAGTGAACTTTTGATGGGTATTTTAGTGCCCCTTTAAGGAAACGGTGGTGGAAACACGCGTGGTGAGTCTGGCCACAATTATGTGGCGACATGTTGCACCTGCCGTCGGGTAGGACTGCGGATAATTTTGACCACCTGGGGTTCTTTAACATGCGCTGGAATGGCGCGCTTAGAATAGGGTACACAGGCGTCTTTGAGGACCCCAGGAAATAAGTGATCGTCACCTTTGTGCCACATGCACTGTGCGCGCTGACCTACACCACCTACTTATGGACTGCGAAACCTTCCAGCCGGAACGCGAGGTCTTGCAGCGCGGGATGACATGCAGTCGACCACCGCACTTTTAGCTTCGGCAAGGTCTGGGTCACTGGTCCCGTCCCGGTGATATGCACCTAGGTCTCGGTCACTTGTGGGAGCTTCTACCATCAACCAGCCTCTCCACCGTGCTTTGATCACCTGAACTGGCATCTCCATTATCATATTTCATTCTCTACACTTATTTCAAAACCTCACGATAGAATGAAGGAGCACTACAGAACTTGCAGACGTTGGGTGCTCGTGTACATTTCAATGTGTGCTAGAGTCCAAAAGTATGACATCTACAGGGTGTTCAAAATTAAGCTTTCACTAGCACTTTATAAATAGGCGAACAAAAGAAAACTGGTGCTATTTTTTTCTGTTCCTTGAGTAAGAGACAGGTGCTACATAATTAGCAGCATCTTTCTTACACAAGTAGCGTAATGTTATTATCCGGTTTCCTGTCATCGCTGTGTTTGCGTAGCGCTCCTGAAAGCTTGATTTTGAACACCCTGTATAGGACACAAAACTGTAATAATCAATAAAATGGTATCGCTTCCTTTATGTAATCCCTATTCAGAACTTGAAGCCTGCCTGCAAAATGGTGGAACGCGAAAAATATTCAAGTCTCCTTGACCTTCTACCTCTTCCAACCGAAAGGAAATTAAACTACAATGGAATTGAAAGTGAAATGCTGAGAAAGTCAGATGGGCAATACATTGAAAGAAGACAGAACAAAGAAAATGCGTGAAGAAAAAGGGAACTTTGCACAGAGGGCACTGCGAAACAAATCAGCAGTGCAAACAACAGCGCACAGTCGTATCAGGCTAATCGCATTTTTTACAGCTCGCCCAAGGCCAAATTATGCAGAAAAAGAAGTGGATCAGAGAAGACTAAAACATAGAACTACGGGTAGATCGAAATATATGGACTGAACATCCAGCAGAAATGATACAATCGTGAGATTAAAGCTACATTGCTGGTACGAGATCAGACACGAATTTCGTCGTACAATTTCTAATTCGTAAATAGAGGGCACCATGTCTGTTTCACAAAAGCTTTTTCTGGACTAATCTGAGTTACCCATTGTGTTTCACGATCATCTTCCTGCTTATTATGACCATTTTCAGTGGTCCGAAACTTTCCGTAGGCGCCAAATCTACGACTCCTTCGCCCCGTCCGGTAATTCAATAATTTGGATCAGCGGTAATAATGATTCGGTGCCCATCAATATTCGTCTGTATTGGGAGTCCTGTTATTATTCCAGAACTCCAACTACATCTAATGGACTTTCTTTACAGAGCCTTGTGCGTTGCAACTGACACAGTGAATTTTATTTTAGTATTATGTTGTTAACTGGACGTTGATCTACATGATGTTGATCTTAATGACACGGGGTCGTATGGTGATCCAACTGTGGCCTACATACATGTTGTACACGTTTTATTTCTTTTATTATCCCGTGAAGGGGAAGACCACATTCCATAACATGCTGCACACCAACACACAGAAAGACAACACGCGCACACCGGGCGCACCGCATCGCTTTGTTTATTGCAAGATACAATACCAACGGGGCACAGTCCGATGCTGTAATGTGCTTCGTCCGAAAGCACCCATAAAAGAATGAGGACGATTGATGTATTTAATGCGATGACAATACGTTAGCATTAGACATTCGTCTTCCTTCTAATTGCTTCTCATACAGAATGCATACCTAGACCACACCACACCACTCTACACAGCACCACATACAGCACACCATACATACAGACGTGACACATATGACATATGCCGCACGGCATGACACACAAACTCAGCCGCTCACGAAACTATCAGAGAACGTACGAGACACGCCTGAACACGTCCAGAGACGAGGCGCAACTGACAACGGCTCTGCTCAAGCTCAAGCTCCAACTGCCGTCGCTCCGCGCTTCTACGTGACGGAGAACAGCGAATCAGCTTGCGTAGCGCAGTGTGATTTGCTCTTCTCCGTCACGTGCCGCACGGTACACGGGCGCCTCGGTCACCTCTCTACGACGCCGGCTGCTCTTCGAAATGGGGCTTCTACTGACAACGTATTAATAAGATGGTGGGAACACCACATTACATTGCACGGGAATGGCCGATCTCATTCATAATGGAGGAGTCTGGGCTCAGAGTACAAGAGAGGTAGGCGGAGAATCACAGCTTCCTGTCCTGCTCTCGTGCAGTTTTATAAAATATTTATCGTTTGTGTTTGTAGCACTTCTACCGAATTTGGTACGAAGTCCCATCAGTCCCTCTCCTTTTTGGTACATTTTAAACATCTTCAACGTGTCACTTTTTTTTTCTGTTTGCTGCTTCATTCCACACTTCTAGAACAAGGCAACAATTGACAGTCTGCACTCTGTCCGGGCTACAACAGAAAACCAAGACACTCTAGCCTCTGACTCCGTACTAAGAGCATTCTCCATTTTTAAAGTGCATTTATTTATTTACTTACCCTCAGGGCAGTGAGGAAATACAGAGTGGAGTGGTTAATATTTGATAATAGGATGTTGATATCAGCAGCATACAAAAATTTTTACAAATAAAATCCACAGGAACAAACTCCACAGATACGGGGATCTAAATAAAAAAACGCAAGATTTGGGTCGATTAGACCAAACAATGACAGCACAATTGTACAACATGTAGAATGAAAAACGGCTATGCAAAGAAATAGTCGCATAAACACTTCTTAAATTGCTTAACGTCGGTAATGGAGGTAATGGCACCGGGAAGGCGGTTCCACTCCAACGATGTACGACGCAGAAGTGAATCGTGAAATGACCTCGTTGAGCACGAGGGAAGTTGATCGATTTTCGTACTTTTCGAGACTCCTTGTCGGTGCAGTAGCATGTGTTGAGAAGTGCAAGGCATTCAGTAAGCCAGCAATCAGTTACCAGTAATAATCAGCAGGGATCCTAGCTTTCCGCGGAAAAAATATTCAAATTCCGTGCTTAACTTTAGAAAATTCTTCACGTGCCCGCGACAGGAATGACACATAATGCTGGTCCCATGTAGCGCCATAGTAATCCTGGCCTAATAATCATAATATGAGATTTATGGCGGAGCGTGTAGCACTATTTTCGTGAAAAACAAAACAAGACAAAACAAAACAACATTCACGTCTCTCAGCACCGAAAAAATGTTGTGAATTTCCGTTACGGAACTCCAGATTCGTTTTTTCCGATGACAAATCTCAAAATACGCATTTTCCTAGCTTTTCCGCAACAAACGGATTCCTAGGATGCGCATCTTTTGTTTTCTAGAGCAGTCTGTATCGAACCATTAATAAAACAAGAATTATTCTGGACAGCTTGCATCCGGGCAGCTCTATACAGGAAGCATGCAGAAACACGAGAAACAATTATCTGTTTGAGGTTGCAGCATAGAAATATTTTTTCTGCCACAGATGTCGAGTTCGTATACGCGTACACGCTCTGAGTATAAAGACACGTACGTCTTTATAGCGCTTCACAACGATCACATTTTGTTTCATGGCTGATAAGCGAGTACATCTGATACCCCGCAAAATTAGATGCCCACGGGAGGCTGAGGTGCACGTCATTGACGGCTGTATCCGCACATATTCCTGAATGGTTTGAAAATCTTATATCAAATTCAAAGCGCGTGCTCAGTACAGAACCTTTGCGATTTAAACATAGATTGGATCTTTTAGCGGCAAAATAGAGAAAAGAACAGCAGCGAAATACGAACTTTGTAGTGTAATGCTTCGCCACACTATATCTCATAGTGCGGGCAAAGCACGCTTTACAGGAGCACATGTCTGGTTCTCTGCTGATTCGTAAGCAGTATTTGCAGGGTTATCGCAGTAGAATTCCATAACGATATTTTGTTCGAATTAATTTGCAGCACACACACAGGGTGTTGAACAAAGGAATGGTTATGAATCCAAATGACAAAACAGCATCTTTCAAAGCCGTTTTACCCCAAATGTGATTATGCTACGGATACGGAACTTTTTGTGCAAATCCAATTTTATGCCCTTTAATTTAACGCTGTCAAGGTCCCGTGTCGTAAAGGTAAAATCTGAGGTCGTCCCTGATAAGAATGCTTCATGCTCCGCACGGTGTTCTTCATGGTGGATATTGTATATTTGACGAAACCATGTATTACGAAAACAATCAGACCTTCTAGGATATGCGGATTGCCCCTATACCCTCTTCACCCGGAACTTGTAAAATGGTGTTCCGTTCCGATTAGGCTGGCAAAGAAAAATGCACCATCCTCTTGCACCTGCACATTCAAAATGTATTTTTTAAAGCATCAAAACGGAATGAATGTGTTTGCTTCAGTCGTGATAGGCATTCCGGACTCAGTCACATCAGCACTCTAGAGGAATACAGGCCCGATCCTTCCAACGACGCAAAAACTGGGAGAAAAAAGTCTTATGATAAATAATGTGGAGGCTATACTGAGGTGGTCGCTCAATTTTTTTGTTGGTTGCTTTCTTTCTCTCATATGAGTGCCGTGTTGCGCGAATTAATACCCTAGTAAGACGGCATAATTTAAGACCTTAAACGTCCATGTCCGTAAGGTAACGCCTTTGCTGGGTGAAGGTCGTATTCTGTTGAACAATAATAACAACAACAAATAAATTAATGATAATGAATGGGCAAAAATGGGCTGTTGAACAAAGGCATAGAGCTAATGGCCAATTATGATCATGAAGTTCCTTATTGGAGTTGGTTACAACGACAACATATGTTACTTATGACTTTCAACATATGACCTTCGGGACAAGTTTTCGATCTACTTCGCTGGTTCGTTTTCGAACTCTGATGCTTGGAATACATCGTCCGTCCACTGGTAAATGGGAGCATTGATAGCGCATTGGTTTCACGATTCCTGACACTTCCTTGCGGTATACTTGAAAACGTTCTAGCTTCCCTTTCCATCGACGAAACTTCCCGCTCTCATATATTAAACGTTGAAGGTGATCTCTAAATAGTACGGTGGGAAGTTCAGGTTTTTATTTTTATTTTATTTTTATTGTGTCTACTGTCGGAGGTATCCTGTTTATTTTTTCTGCGATCGAGATTAGGCAGTCTGGAGATAATGTAATTTTGAGAACTCCGTTTGTTTTGTATCTCCGTTTCTCCCCGAAGGCCTTATCGCCGCCGTCTGACATGAACTCATTCTCAGTTTCGGTTTACGACTTTTGTCGGCTTGACCTTTATCAGACATTAAATGTGCCCGTCTGACAGGAGTTTGACAGAGGCCTAAGGATCTAATTGAGTTCTGCCCTATCCAGAGATACCTTGGATGAGATATGTTACTTTTTTTATGTTCGCACTGCAGCTGTCGAATATCTTGCATTAGATGTACAAAAGAAAGGCAGCTCCTGATGACTTTGGTAGCCTCCGCTAAGTGCTTTCTGAACATTCCACAGGGTTGAACGAAATGCTAACAGATCACAAGTGCGATGAAGTGAATCCGAAAAACAATGCATCGAATAAACGACAAAATAAAAGTGGAAAACAACAGCATTTTATCGCAGTTGCTATGGCTGCAAGACACGCGCGAAGAATTATTTTCACGAAAGCTATGCGCTTCTGAATAGTTTCGGAACACCGCATTGCCATGACAACCCCGTGCAGAAAGAGCGCATGCCATAGGGCATATTCATCGGCACGCGTGCTTACCGCGTTAAATGGACATTTATACCTATATTGAAACTGCACTACAGTTACTCTTGAACCAGCGCTACATATCGATAATCATTCAGTTAACGCATTTTTAAGTGATGTTGACGTTGGCGAAAAAAAACTTTAACTGAGAAAATATGCCATGGCGATTAATGCGTATAATTGAAAGCAAAAGTACCATGATAGGCAAGCCTGAGCGATGGACAAGACACGTAAACAAACACAAACACGAAGGCTATCATGGAATTTATCCACCAGCTAGCCTGCATTTACGCCATCCTGTCAAAGCAAAAGTAGAATTACCAGAGTAGAAGTTATGATGTTGGCTCTTTGTTTCCTTCTTTCCGCTGATCCCACTGCTTGCCGTTGCCAAGTAGTCTCTGTTGTGTTCGACGATGAAATTGGGCATCGTCTTCCTCACCCCACGACAGGTCTATTTACACGATGATAGTTACAAAGTACAGTCAAGACGTTCGTCCTCAGACGTCCGTTTGCAACGGAGTCCGTTAGCCAAACCCCATGTCTTCGCTCCAACTTCCCCACTCAGGGCAACCTTAGGGCAACGACCACTAAGCGGTTTGCATCAGCTGGGTCATACCACTCGCACAAGCTATTTCTCACGGAGTCCGTTGAACCGAAGCGAAGTATGGGGAGCACCCATTACACGTGTCCCTAAATGAGCCCCATGTGTCAGTACTTATAATTTCCTGAAAAATGTAGGCGGTTAAAAAACGTGGTACGCTTCGGGAACTTTGCGGTGGCGTCAAACCACGAACCTGCATTTAACCGCGGGACGAGGAACTAAATTCTTGAGCTTTTCGGGGATTCCAGCGCATTATCGCGCTGCAATTTCAGCGTAGGGAGGCATAATTTCTGGTGTACAGGGCACATGTGGACGCATTATATGGTGTTTGTAGGCGCTGTAACGGTGGGGATTCTAAACAGCGGCCTGTAAATATGCAGAGCGTTGCAGAATGCCCTCGCACGGTCTCTTTACGACGCGTCACGAAGCATCATGGCCGTTATGTAGCAGCTACACAAGTTTCTAACATGGTGAGCGATCATTTGTTTGCTGCCCGGTTTATCATCGGTACGCCAGCAATGAAAAACATATACGGCAGAAAAAAAAAAAAAGAAGTTTACAGGGAGTATAACTTCCGTAACTTCCAGGTGGCCTACTTACAATGTTTTAATGTTGACTTCGCGAGAAAGAACTTTATGAATCACCGTGTGTGAAATTTCACGTTTTGGCCTAGTTCTGTTGAAACTGAAGTTTCCTCCTTCCCGTTGTTACGTTAGAATTACTTAGGTGCAGACTTGTTTCGACGTCTGGTTGTCATATTTTGCAGTTTTCTGACACTGTCGTCGTGAGGTGAAAATGAATATTGAGAGCTGTGGAATGGTTATATATTTCAATTTCGGAGTTTGGAATTCGGCCCCAAAGAGATGACTATATTTGTCGTAGGCGATAGATTTTGTATTGTTGACTCTATGAGATGAGCCACAGAAGATTGTGTACTCGTCTTCCTAAACTTTCCCTAACCATTTAGCCCGCTTGAATACCTGCGCAAGACAGAAAAGACGACATCAAAGAGCTTTTCCAAGAATATGATTTCGAGGCACTCAGGAATATTGAGCTCAGGCAAACATTTTCGTCTTTAGTGCTTCTAGATGGGGGCGGATGAGCACGAATGATGCCTCTATTCAAAAAGCGTCTTCCTCTGTTGCCTTCTGTCGTAATTCTACGAGCATTATGGCTCAATATAGCTCCGTGCCAGAATGCAGCTTTTTGTGCATGTTTCGGCAAGCGCGTTTCGTGTGCTATTTCGCTTTTATCGAATGCCCTGTGGGATATCTTGAAGAGAGGAATATATTCACATTCAGGGTGCGTACGTTAGTATTGGTGGAGCGCCTCTATAGATGTACACTCTTAAAAATGAACTTCACCGCATAGCACGCTGCTAGCCAACCATCATCTCGAATGATGGATGTCGTTATCTGCCCTGATTTGTTGAAAACGGGGGGCGTACGCCTTTTTTGTGACAATTATGAACAGCATAAGTGTCAGAAAAAGGCGTACGCCCCCCATTTTCAACAAATCAAGGCAGATAACGATAACATTCGAGATGATGGTTGGCTAGGAGCGTGCTATGCGGTGAAGTTCATTTTTAAGAGTGTATACAGAGCCCCCATAATATGCAAATAACCACAGTCATGCTGTCATACGTACTGTAGGCGACACGGCTGCCTAAAATCAGCACTCCGTGGTTTATCTCATGTTAAATCTCCACGTGTTGCAAGACTATTTCTTTCGAGTAATAAACACGTGCATCACATGGTCTACCTTCAAGTACAGTATTGGCACAACACTTTCAAGCGCAACAGCGGTAATATGAGACGGGCGAAGAACTGCCAGGTGATTTCAGTTAACCGTGTCCCCAACAGTACATAGTCACAGTCTTGCAATCATAGGTACATCGTACCTTGTGCATTTCTCATCGTAATGAATTCTGAGTAGTGTGATAGTGACTGCTTTTGACGTTAAATAAATTTTCTCAAACAGGAATATAAAAGACAATACAGGCCTATGGATTTATTGTCCTGGAGTGTGCAAATAAATGCAGGGCATTTGCAACAAGAAGCCTTATTCCACACTACGAACTAGCAGCTGGATCTAGTATTCGACAGGAATGCTATTTGCAAGAAGATGTAGAACATCTTGGTTGACATGAAACATGTTGAAGAAACAGACAACAACGGACTGTTCTCGTCTGTTTCGCATTGCTTGCGCGTTGGTTGAGATTGGTTTAATGTTTTCGTAAACTGTTGCAATGGCAAACAGAGCAGTGAAATTCCGAAGTGGCGTTGTTCCGGGTGGCATATAGTGTGTATGTGAGGCGGCTCGACTGCAGCTGTGACACCTCCGTCGTATTAATAATAATGATTTAATAATTGGGGGTTTACGTCGAGAGACAACTGAGATTTCCGTCGTATTGCATAAAATTATTGATATCTGGGAAGTAGTAAAGAGCCAATCGTGTCTTATCGCGACACATTGTCATGGCATCATGCCCTCATGAATCAAGAATAACGTTGAGCGGCACAATGCGTGTGCTAGACAGAGCCATGTCACGGTCAGAAGTGCTTTGCCGGCGGCTGCCCGCCGTATTCAAGGGACAATTGTGAAAGCTATTGGTAGATCAGCCAATGTTGGAGCAACGTAGCCATAACCATGAGGAAAGTCATCAATACCTATACAAGAAGATGTCGTACTTTTGGCATTTTTCGGGGTTATGCCATTTTGATTTTATATAAAAGCTTTGAACCTGGGCACAGAAGATTGAATTAAGATCACATTGTACAGATCAATTCAGATCAGAACTACATGGTATCACTTCAGGAATCCATACTCAGTCCAATACACAATCAGTACGTGCTTTATAAAACACCCTTCATAACTCTGTTATAGACACCAAATAATGCATACATATATATATCACACGCAGATTCTTTAGAGAACAGGCACGTGAACATCCGTTGCACATTGCTGAGTTCCTTGTGAAGGCAAGATAAGAAGATCAGCAGTCCCTATCACATGACCAGCACACGTCATGGATGCAGCTTCTCAGGTCGACCCTCTCCCCTTTCTATTGACAAATTCATCACTCTCACGAACACCGCGCTCCAATTTGTACTCCTGTCCTCTAGAGCGGAATCACTCGTAAATCTTCCAAGCAATTTTGGCCAAGGGCATTATTGCACCCTCGACAGAAAGATGTACATACTCGAAGAAAAATGAAGGCCAAGCCAACATATATACTCGCTCGCGAAGTCTTACTCACTCATCCGCTCGCCCGTAGAAATTCGTGTTTTTTTCATCCACACGTATGAACGGCACGTTACGGATGAACAAGAGAAAGATCGAAACTATTATCTCGGTCCCTATTATCGATCATGAGCGCATTATGAGGGTGAGGTCCTAGAAGACAATCCTTATTAAATTTAAGAGAAACGCACGCACAAAAAAAAACTGTAGAGGTCGTTAATCTAAACGAGGAATTAATTTTCCTCGACTATCTGTTTTGCGCCACGCAATCTTGCCTGCGTAAGGCCGCAAAAAGATTAGGAAATGATGAGAAAATTATATGAGGCGTAACGTTGTTCGCAGAGATTAGTCGCGTAGCGCTGTAACTGCGATGTTTCGGAATATCGGGATTTTACTACGCGAACAGCACATCTAGGTCTTTGTTGGTTTCCTGTGTTGAATAAATTTTCCTACCACAATATATACATATTGTTTTCCAGTGCAGTCTGGATATGCATATCATGGTTCCACATCATATGTATGTAAAATATAAGAACAAATGGGGTACGTTGAATAGGAGTTATGGGTCAGCGAGTCCTCCAGATTGCAATTACTCCCCCATTTTTGAGTCCCCTCACCCTGAAACTTGCCCGTCAGCCTGCAAATGCTAAACATCAATGTGCCCAGCCCTCAAGAGAACTAATCGTTGCGAGAATGCATCTGGGCTCCAAAAGAGCTATCGTTACTCCTTTGTTTCTGAGAGTAGAGTCTCCTATACCTCTTCTATACCTCCGCTATTCAACTGCATGTCTTTCATTAACGACGACAGGGACGGCATATGTGAAGGATCCAATTATCGTCCCGAATTTCACATCGAATATCAAAGGTCGAGCTCTAAACTTTATTATTGCAGATTCAACTGCAAGGATGAAATTTTTAAAACTTTCAAACAGACATAATGATGAACATGAAACACACTGTACGTGACATTGAGGTCACTGGGGGAACCGCTAACGATAATGCGTGTAGAGACGGGCCTTTCCTTCTAACAAAAAAAAAAAAAAAATAGAAAATCGCTTTTCGAACTGCGTTCCCGTCGCCTTCCAATTAATTTTGAAAAGCTTGAAGTTGTGAATTTTGCTGCAAGCTCTAAAGGACTGCTTCTTCTTTCGTCCATTCTTTTTTTTATAATGCTCTGAGACAGGAGGAACGATCGAAGATGAAACGCTTTAACGAGGGTATTGACAGCCATCTGTTCATTTCGACCGTTGCTATTTAAATGCACCTCATCGAGCCGAATAGAATCGAACGAGAACTACGTCCGATGTAGATTGTTGGAAATGTGAATTTGCGCTACCGGAAATTATGCGCGTATACGTTGGATATTATTACTAAATACTTTGACATTACAATATTATATTCTGAACCCAATACCGTTACATAAAATCACGTTTGCGTTACACTATTCAATATCCGCGTGCTAAATTATCGGTTACAGCGTCCAGTTCGAACACTACGGGAAGCGGCTAAAGCTGCGTCACAGTCCAGTACTCAAACCTCACCCATGTTTTGATATTTCTTTCGATTCTGAATATTTCGCTGCAAGCACTTGTCGGACACATGTCAAGGCGCCAGCATGCTATTCTTTTCGCTTCTTTTTTCTGGTGTGGACGCAGTTACGGTGCAGTTCCCGTTCCTCGAGAAACTTAGACGCATTCCATTGGCAGGGCTGGGTCAAAGCTTTGCCCCGGGAAGCGGCAAAAACTGTTCTATTGGCAGAATCGAGGCATGTGTTGAATGCTCTACTGGCGGAGCAAGGAAAAAAAAAAAAAAAAAAGAAAGAAAATTAGCTCCAAAAAGCAATAGTTTTTTACCCTGCGATATCCGAGGAGTTAACCAGCGTAGCACGACAGAGAAGAGGAAGTATGTGGGCGATCTGTCTTCTGTTTTTTTTTCTTTTTTTTCATTCTGTGTTAGCGCCGCGAATCAACTGAGGCTATGAGCGGCTATGTGGTATATATGTGGCTATGCGGCAATATTAGCCGCTATGCGGACATGGACAGATGGAGAGAGGACAGCAGGAAGGAGTGGGAGACAGGGGGGGTTAGTATGCGCCCTAGGCCGACTTCAGGGGGAACTGTGCCGACGTTCGTCGGGAAAGTCTTCGGAAAACCGAGGGAAACCCTCAGACAGCGCAGCCGGTGAAAGTATTCGAACCCGTGTCACCTCCCAGTCTCGGCGTGGAAAGCGATCATCCTAACCACGTACTATGCCAAGGGGGCTGGTTCGTGCGATATGTGAGGCCGTGATGCTCGAGCCTCCATTTATTTTGATTTTTACCCGTATGTCGCGCAGGTCGTCGTGCGTGTCTTGAACATGGAAACACGGCGCACCCAGCTTTGTGTAATCGTTGCGCGATTCCGAAGTAGTTTGCTAACCCCCACGTGACCAAAGCCAACCAGAAAAAGCACGCGGGTCACTCGCTGTATGCACAGAGCGTGCATCGTACCTCGAACGCTAGCATTCTATTGACGAAGGAAGCCCGTGCGACCCCGCCGGGAGCATGCAATGAAACCCCACCCAGATTTCACTCCCAATGGAATTCGCCATTAACCTCTAATTGGCTTCCTGGCGAGGGCACAAGAGCCTTCCATATTAAACGCTGTGTCGCAACCTCGTGCACTCCAGCAATAATTCACTACCGCCTCCCATCGATGTGGGTTCGAGAGGCTCAACTAAAATTTGAAAGGACTGGACCCCAGGAAGGGTTAAATAATAGAAAAGTCTGTTCGTTTACCGTCCTGCGACTTTCCAGAGGACGAGGGAAGGGAGACCCCTATTTACAGTGTTCGTTCTCTCAGTTTATGTCCCCAACATTAGGGTGGCTTTGACGCTTAATGAACCGCACGTGCCGTTCAGATTTGAAGGCTAGCTAGACCTCTGGTATAGTCTTCCGTACTCCTTTTTATTTTTATTCATTGTCAGCGCCGCGAAGCAACTGCGCCTATGAGCGGCGTACAGACGTGGATAGATGGAGAGAGGATAGTAGGAAGGAGTGGGGGACGGGGGGGAGGGGTTAGTATGCGTCCTGGGCCGACTTCAGGGGGAACTGTGCCGCCATTAGTCTGGAAAGTCAATGGAAAACCAAGGGAAAACCTCAGACAGCAAAGCCGGTGAGAGGATTCGAACCCGTGTGACCTCCCAGTCTCGGCGTGGAAAGCGATCATCCTAACCACTACGCCACGGGAGCTGGTCTTTCGCACTCTGTTATTCCACAGTACTATCCAATCATATTGACCGAACTTATTTTACACCCGCTGAATTTGTCGTTATTAAAACCATTCAGGGTTTAAAGTTTGAACACAAAAGCCGCGTCCAATAACAAAGCTAAATTTGCAAGCGGTAGCACCGTTTCGAATAGCAACATTTCTAATGACGACTTCGTAACGGAAGTCGATTTTCACAACATGTCTAAAAATTCTACTTGCGCTATTTTGCTCCGACTGTTTTCGCATATGCTTTCGTACGTATCATACACATACATGGAACATGCACGATGCCGCACCTTTACACTACATTAGAACACGATAAATTCAACCAAGTGAAGTGATTGCGCTGGTCCATTGTTATGTCAGCGACTAATGATCTGAGCTAAGGATTGGCATCTGCGCCGGTGACGGTTATGTGATAAAGAAAGAAAAAAAAGTGGGGGTGTGAATCGGCGACAAAGTCGGACTGGCTACCCTAGGACACCTACACATGGTGAATATATTCACCACCTGTCTACAAACAGGCGCACATACAGTAAACGGATAAAAATGATGGAGTGCAACACGCAGTTCAAAAGTTTCAAACGAGTGAGTGCAAAATGTCAAACAAAAAGATGAATCACTGGGGAATCACAAAGCACACATTTAGCAAGAATGCCCATTAACTCCAGTTGTGTGTAGAAGGAATTCAAATGCCCTCAGCGCCTTATCGGACAGCCGAGGGCCGAACAGTCTCGCGATGTCGAAGGTTCGGGAGTCAACACGAGACAGGCTCGCTTCTAAAGCCCTTCGAGCGTCAAAGTACGCTCTACACCGGAGGAGGATAGGTTCTGCGTTCTCTACGACGCCACGATCACTACAGTTCTGAGAGTCACGCTTGCCCAGTTTGAAAATAAGTTGTGCGCTGTACAGTACATTCAGCCGCGTCATCGTTCTAATGATGCAGTTGTCAATGTGAGTGTGTGCTGCAAACCACGACCTACTAGATTATAACGACCACGTCACAATCAGAAAACCCTATGGGGAGCCTGTCCGCACGATCCGCCAGGGGCGCTACTGATCGGCACAACACGATTGGACGATGGAAATTTGAATTCTGAACGCGCAGAATCGTGTGTACGAGTACCGTAGCAGACGACAGCGATAGCCCCTATGAAAACGCGTAGAATGATGATGATAATCAACCTCATAATGAAACATCTGTGGAACGTCCACCGCTTGTACAGAAATACTAAGGTCAGCTGAAGTACAAAGTATTGGAAAAGTTTAGGAAGCAATAACTGGGACGATCAGAAGCGCCACCGCTACCTTCCAAAAATGCGGCGCATAGAAGGGGTGCGCCTGACATGGTCGTTATAATCTAGTAGGTCGTGCTGCAAACACGGAGCATCTAATCGTTTAACGCGAACACAAACTCGAAAAATATTTTGACGCACAGTATACCACTACGATCTCGCGCTTACACATTATCCTAGCTCAGCAGAAAAGTTTTTCCCTGCTAGGCTTCAAGCACAATCTGGTGGTGGTGCTGGCGGCGAAGGGGCTCGACCGTTGTCGGTCTCACAGAGGTGGGTAACGTCACAGCTAACGCCCTTGGGGATGTGCGTCCCGGAAGGACTTCTAAGGGAACTGTGCCGACATATGTCTGAAAGCGTTTGAGAAAATCCCAGGAAAAGCTCCAAAACAGTACAGCCGGCAACGGGATTCGAACACGGGTACCTCCCAGTCTCGACGTGACATGGCCAGCGCGCTAACCACTCCGCCACGCGAGCTGGTAAGTATACAATCTGGCGCTACTAGAATACAGATTTTTTTCTTTCAATCAATTGACCAGCTTATTAAGATAAAACAGCAGAATACGCTAACGAAAGTAAATACAGAGCAAAGCCTTGACTCACTTTTTTTCTCTGTTATATTTTTGTTTTAGGAATAGCAAGCCGACCGTCAGGTTGACCTTTCCGAAATAAACGTATATCCCCCTTTTATTATTATTATTATTATTATTACTATTATTATTATTGACCATGTCCCCCCAGTAGTGCATGGGTGACAGAATGAGAGTGGTGCACATCTGCACAGGAGCGATAAGTTGCCTTTGGCTGCGTATTTTGGGCCAGCAATTGTTGTTTCTCCCTTTCCTTTATCTTTAATAAACATATCCCTTCCCCCTATTCTTGATGCTTCGAAGATCCGTTGCCCATTTCAACTAACAAAAGACTTAGGTTTAAAGAGTAACACATAAATCCTTCTCTCGATGGGATGCCAGCGATAAGCGAACACTTTCCTCAGGGTGAAGTTGTTTCTTTTCAAAAGCAGTAAGGTTTATGCAGGGTGCTTCAGCTAAAGTGATAAATTCTAACTTTGTATCGTACTCGCCGGAGGGCTCCGGGACTCTCAGCAATTGCCTTCTGGAAAGCTTTGCCACCATTGAGCAAGGCTTTGGACAATTTTTGAATAAAGGAAATTGATGTTTTCAATTGAACTTTGAAAATACCGAAGCAAACCTCACTTTTTTTTTACAGAAGTACGAAGTTCTCCAGGGATAACCGCAGACCCAACAAAAACTATGCACAGTATCGCAACAGAAATAGTCGAGAAAAAAAAAAGAGAGTATAATTTACGCATTAGCCCCATCTGCTTGATTTTCGCAAAGTGGGCGGGATATGTGCGTCTAGAGCACAGCGGTGACACAAATCCGCCATTGTTGTAACTACCCTCAAGCGGGTGCTTCTGGCAAAACTGCCATCTTGTCCTGGTCGCACGTCACAGAAAACGTCATTTTGATGTCACGTGACTTTGTTTACATGTCGTTTTGCTGCTTACCGACATATTTCCGTCGTCATAACGCCAAGAGATGGACGTATTTTGCCCACGTAACCTATGCGGCTTCTTCCGCAACATGGTAGCCATTTCTTCTTAGTTTAAGTACATCGCATCAGCTCAGTGAGTCTTAACGCGCGGTCGTCATCGCATCTTTGGAAGTCGTCAACAGTACGAGGCCTTATGTGCAAAACTGCGCGCTTTACTGAGAGTTTATCGGATAAAAATAACTACCGTGATCGAAAGACATCCAAAACGTTGCGCAGAAACAACAACCGCCTGGTTTACAAACGGTTTGGCTGTCGATCACGGGCGCCGCCATCTTTAAGGTCACGTGTGCCTTGACGTTTACTGTGGCGTGCGACCAGGACCTGTCCAGGATGCACTGCGTTCGCCCAGCACGCTTTCGTCTACGGAGCAATACATTGGATGCCACCTCTGTGGTCTAGAGAAGGAAGTGTCCTTGCCTTCATTTGTTTTGCCTTCTTTGTGATAAGACTGTTGCAACGAGCATCAAGGTCAAAGCGGGGGAAAGAAAAGTAAAACAAGAGGCGGGAACACTTCCTCCTATCCACGCACCTTCCGTGCGCTCTTCTTCACGAAAATCGAAGAAGGCGGTGCTAAAACGGAATTTTTTCGACAATTTCTGTTGCGATACTGTACATACTTTTTGTTGGGTGTGCGGTTATTCGTGGTACGGTTCGCTTGGACATTTTCAAAGTTTGACAAAAATAAATTTCAGCAATTAAAAACGGTCAAAAGCCTTCCCCAATGGTGGCAAAAGTTTCCAGAAGGTGATTGCCGAAAGTAACACAGTCTTCCGGCGAGTACGTCGCCACTTAAAATTTTTTATCACATTAGGTGAAACGCCCTGTATAATGCTCGCTCTCGTGCTCACCTCCAGTTAATCTACTGTTCCCGGTGACATGACTCCGACAAGTGCTCGACTGGCGGCCAGCGAGGAAAGCTGTATTAGGTACTCGTCAGAGCGTGCGAGGTGCCGTCACAAGCCTGAGTGCTGTCTCAAGGAAAAAGGAAGGAACGACAACTTTATTTTAGTGACGATGATTGAGGAGTTTCATCGCAAGCGGGCGCTACTCTACCACGAGGAGATGAAATGGGGTCTGAAGGGAGATTTATTCGTGGCGTTATTCCGGGACTTCTTTGCGCCCATACTGGAAATTATCTTGCACTGTAATATGCAGACGCTGTAACCAACCATTTCTTGCTATCTCGGTCTGGTTCGCATGTGTGCTCGTATGACAAGCGTTACACATGAAAACACGTAAACGCATAATACATAAAATACAGTACGTAAATACACACAAAAAAATCGTTATGATGTATGTTGGTCGGAAAGCTTTGAAATCTTCCAAGTTTAACCTACACAGGAGGAAAACCCAGTCCGACAGACAGAGAGTGATAGGTACAAAAGTATGTCCGAAAGAAAACAAAATTTTTATTTCGCTGCTCTCGTCGCTCTTCACTTTTGTCTTACGCAAGAACGGATTAATACGCTGCCGTCCACTCATGTTTAAACTTTGTTAATGAACGTGATCAAAAACCTAGTTCGAGTATACCCGGTCAAAACTTCTCGGTCACGAAACGTCCTGAGAACAATTTTTCGTATGTGGCCATATTTTGGTGCGAAACACTTGCTGATATGCTTCTTCCAGCTGCAATCGACAAGCGCATACGAGCACACTGCTACGCTTGACCGAACAAATAGCAACAAACGTTTTGTTACACACATCTTTCTTTATATTTTTTCTAAAATTTACTTAATCACTTATCACACAGTCCAAGCTAAGCCCCACGATGGGCTCAGTGCGACCCCGTAGGATATGTCACCAACGAATAGTCTTATCTCTCTTTGTCATCCCGTTTCTTTTAGTTTCGCCTGCACCTGCACTCCCGCGTGTGACACACAATATCTCGGCGACACCTAGGCCACATCTGAGAGTCTGCTTCCCTCGACGCCCGCCAGTCGAGCGCTTATCGAAGCCAAGTCACGGAAATGAGAAGTCGGTTGGAAGCGACGACAACAACACACTACTACAGCGAACTTAGCGAATGAACATTGGCTACCGATGTGCTGTATTGATAAGGCAGCCACCTATATGACACATTCGACTGGTGGCACTGCACTTCTGAGTTAGCGTGCGAGAATCCGCCTCTCGCTCCAATCCAAGCGGGAAGAGTCCCGCCTAAGCTGCCCTCCGTGCAAAAAAACAAAAAACGGCAGATACGTAACCGAACGTGATTTCCGGTTTTTGGTCGAACAAAAAAAATATATGGAGGTGATCCGTGCCAAAGGAGCTGTGCCAGCGCGATAGGACCTGCCAGCGGAAGCGCCTGCAGCCACGTTGACCGGAACTCTGCCACATCTCACAGCCGGTCTGACAGTGCAGACCATGAAGAGCTCATTTCGCTCCGAGTCGGAGGCATGCGCTCGAAAAGAACCAGCCGAACGTAATCGGAGATCTCAGTTTCTTGTAGCCGGACACGGAGTCTCTGAGTGCTCGGAGGCGACCAGTCGAATAAACCTGAGGTGAGTTGAGTTGATAAGAAAAGAGACAAAGAGTGGAGAAATAGGCACTCATTACGAGAGCCGGCTACTCCAGATCACTTAGGAAAACACAAATGGCTATCTACAATAAAACCAATGAGTGACAAAGACACTCAGTCAGCCACTCGCACACGCTGTCCACACACACTGTCAGTCACACTGCACTCTTAGAAATGAACTTCACCGCATAGCGCGCCCCTAGCCAACCATAATCTCGAATGATATCGTTATCTGCCCTGATTTGTTGAAAACGGGAGGTGTACGCCTTTTTGCGACAATTATGAACTGCATAAGTGTCACAAAAAACGCGCACGCCTACTGTTTTGAACAAATCAGGGCACACAGCGATATCATTCGAGGTAATGGTAGGCTAGGAGCGTGCTATGCGGTGAAGTTCAGTTTTAAGAGTGTGTGTCCACCAACTTGGAGTCTGCCAAACCTAATTGGGCTGCTTGAATAGCATTCACTTTTTTTTAAACAGTATTTATAAGGGAAATGTATTGGTTGATTTCCTCAGTCATGACTCCAGCAGCGTGTCATAAGCTAGCGGTCACGAGTACCTCGCGCTTCGTTATATCCTGACCTATGCAGACGATGCACTCTGAAAGCACGTGAACACATTCGTTGGGCAGACGACACCGTTGGTCGTGAAGGAAGCAAGAGATGAGACAGTTTTAGAACGTCGTACGTTATCGCCTTTGCGTGCGTAACGGATAGCGTTGGAACCACCAACGATATCCCATATTATATTTCATATATCATTATTTTATTTATTATTTATTACATTATATGTGACCAGAGCGACGACGACGATAAAGTGTTCAGTTTTCCCACTTTACATGAGTCGACAGGATAGAACCTCGCTCTGAATCCATGCCTAAAAAAACTCAACGACAACCTACCGGCCTGACTTCCAGCACATACCACGTATAGACGACGTTCTGGATTCACTAGAACCTTCTCGGTATTTCACTACTCTCGACATTACTTCTGGATACTGGCATGTGCCAGTGAATCCCGGTGACATCCCAAAGACTGCATGCAGGCACTGTGCTAACACTGGTCTCACTGGACAGCTTCACTGGCAGAATGCGTGCCCCTACCGGCCGCACTGTGTTTGAACTTTAACTCCAGCTGATCCAGAACTCCAGTATTCGCATTCATCAAGTCACATCACCATCTCATAACCTGCGTCGCGTTAATGTTCACCTTCGAATTGGCAGTGTCCTCCAAGAAGTAGAAGTTCACGTGCTTCGAGGCATGCAAGCTGAACTGCTTCTCGGGCTGGATCACGCCTCGTATTTTGGCCTCACGCTGGACTTGCTCTCGTTGACACTTTCGCAAGGCACCTTGCGCCTGAATAAGCAGCCACTTTCTGCACATTCCCATGTCAGTGCCAGCGTCCTTGATCCCGCGGTACTACGCGAACCGGCTGACTCTCCTACATATTCCCACCTGTCTCCAACGGAACTCAATCCTGGTGACCTTGTCTTCTACGACACACCTTGGCAGGCAAACACACGCAAGCTAGCGGCTGTCATGGAGGGTCCCTACACTGTTACCAGGAAGATTTCACCTGTGACCTGCGAAATAGACCGCCCAATACAACCTCTTGGCCGCACTACGGATATTGTCCATATTAGCAAGCTCCGTCTCTACCATCCACCTTTCCTAGCCAATCTCGGAGGGGGGGGGGGGGGGAGTGTGACGAGAGCGACGACGACGACACACAGTAACGACGACAGTAAAGTGTTCAGTTTTCCCACGTTACATATATTACATTACATATTACATTATATTTCATTAAAAATCATGTCGCCAAATTTGTAATATCTGTGTATGTGTCCGCTCTACACGCATGTCCCGTTAGCATCGTTTTTGAGTGTGCGACTTAGCAGAAACTGAACAAAGTCCAGGAGCATGAGATGTCCCCTTTTTCAATGCAACACTGTATGCACGAGGCTACCGTGCAGAACGAAAAAGTTTTCACGAGTCGGTCTTTGATGGCTGTACAATGGTGATGATAGACAAGGTGAAGTCACATATGTGCAGACTAGAACGGGCCTATCGTGCTGCTATACGAGCATTATCTTGACAATAATGTCCTAGATGACCAGCATAACATAACTTGTTAGCCTAATGCACACGTCTTTTTTTTTTTTTTTTTCGATTACAACGCTCAGTAGCACTGCTGACACGGTGACTTGACGTAGGAAGAACGTGTTCTTCGAGTGGAAGTAGAAGTTCATTTTCACATCGTAGCAAATCCAGTCAAAAGTATCCAACGTTACACCATTTGTATGCGTGTGTAGAAAAGGGACCTGCCTGTCCGTCGCATTGACACACATGCATTTCCCGTTTTTTACCTTCCTGTAGCGGGTTGCATACGGTCCTAAATTGTCTGTGGCACGTATATACTGGTATGTAGATGTCACTGTAATAAAAATACTAAAAATGGAATAAGTCGACTTATCCACTTATTGCATACAAGGGCTTGATTACCGTATACGAATCGGGCTGCCATGTTATGTACTGTTTCCACTGAGTTCGAGATTATGCTGTGATCGCTATCCCACACAGAGGGTGCGTATTCCAACTTTGGAAGGACTATAGTGATTCGAGGGACTACCATTGAAGGACCAACTGTGGTCTCGCGGTTCCCTCACTTTCACATCGGACAACTACGTCGCGAGATGTTTATGTGCCCCGCAGAACTTTATCCTGTCTAGCATTACATCATAACTCATTGCAGTTGTGTTCGTACATTTCACCAATATCTACAAACCATTACGCGAAATTTAAGATTACCACCGCATTTTCTGAGAAGTCCAACGATTGCAATCTCATTACTCCTTATTGCACCAGAAGGGAAACCGCTATTCTCTTTTTTTTAACTGAGTCACGTACGCACGTTTATTAACATATCGCGTAAACGGCAATATAACAGATTGGTTAGGAAAAGTAATTACAGCTACGAAGAATGTCCTCTGCGTGCTAAAGTGTTGTATCAGCACCGCGCTTCCAGAAATTACAGAAGTAAAACAAAGATTTATCCACTTAAACATTCCACAAATAGAACCAGTTAACGACACAAATGAGTTCCATGGCAACAATAACAACAACAAGGAATGATGGGGAAAGTTAATGATGACGTGGGATAGCAAGGCACAACCTTCTAGGTATGAATTTAAAATCTTGCTAACGAAATATTTCATAGCTAACTTTAGCGAAGATTTTCTAAGTGCCGTTGCCTTTGCAGGCGGACGCACCTTTACAGGATGAATGCGACGCTGAAATGGGGTAACGCTCCTTCGAAAAGAGTGTACTGGTCTGAATATCAAAATAAATTCGACCACCTCATCTACGACAAAGTATTTAAAGCACAATTTCGAAAGCATGTTTCGGCGACAAAGACACAAAATTTCCGCATCTGCGCATAGAGCAGACGTCGCTGATGGCCAGAAGGGAGTAGGAAACCCCATGCTGTGTACGGCGTGTTTTGCCTCGCTATATCGCGTAGCACATCCAATAGCTACACCACTTTGCGGCACGCCTGTAAGACGACCGAAAACACCCGGTGACTCGATAATCGCGTGATTTCTGCCCACGAAACAGTACAGCAGCGCTGCCGCATCGCTATGACGTCACGCAGTGAAGTGGGTTTATTGCACACTGTACTATTTTCCCATCATACTAAATGCCTTGTAAATTATTTTACAATTCGTTGCATTAATGTGGTTTCGTGCACTACAAATAAATAACTCATGGTCTCAACGGGAGTATGTTTGAACCTGTTCGATAGGTCGGACGCCCGACAGATTCCATTAATACTGTATTTGGGAGCACTTCTCGTCCAACATTACCTAAAAGCATCGAGCTCGGAAAGACGACTCACTTTTCGGTATGCTGAAAAACCGAACGAATAAAATCGAGATAGAAATGCGTGCTCTTGTGTACAACTTCTAAAAGCAACCTTCGTCAACGGTACATGGTCGCACCGAGTCAAACTTTCTGTTTACCATCAGCCGGGAGTCGCTTAAGGGGTTGCTGGTATAGCTGCATTAGAGTGGTTGAAGTCTAAGAGATGCGCATCGGCAATGCAAATACAGTGAGGCTACTTCAAAAATCAGAAGGATGGGTCTCCCCACACAACGACGGCTAAGCAAACATCATGTCGGGAAGGCGAAAATGGTCGTGGGGAAATGAGACTGTAGTGTAGTTTTTGTTGGTGTGTGCCTATCATTCCTGTTATTTCTATTTCCTTTTTTTTTCTTTTTTTCTTTTTGCTTTTATAGGGGGAGGGATGTCCATTTGTAGGAGTTGCCGCGTTCGTCGGGTGATAAATTCAATCTCTCCTCATTTCTTTTTCTTCTTCCTTTCCCATTCTTTCCCTTCTTGTTTACGTCCAACCGAGGGACCAGCAACGATGTGCGGAGCAATATTGAGATGACATAACCATCACCAAAAGCAATATTGCGTAGTGGGCTCGTATAGAGAAGAACGTTATTAAAGAAAAAAATAACTTTTTTGCGATGAATATGGGTGCGCTGAATCTGTCCAAAAAGAAATTTCATGGAACGCACCAAGAAACGTGTTTATATAGCATTAGGACGTGGTGAAAAAGGCGGTACCTGTAAACACAGTTACCATAACGACGGCGTCCGCTGTTCGCAAGCATTTCGAACGCGAGTGAGAAAACTTTGTTTTGTCTGGATCTATCTGTATGTACTGTATTTTCCTTCTTCGCGGAGGAATTCTTTCGATGAAAAGGGCGGAGAGAAATAAATGTTATGTTTGTTATGTCATATGTAAACATATCATCATATCACAGAGCGCGTGGCTTGCAGCGTCAAGGGGAAAACATATATAACTTAACCCGGTATGCGGAAGAGGTTAACGTTTTGTCTCTATCAGTGTAGGCATGTGTATTTATTTGAGGGTCATAATGACGCGCTGTGCGACCGACATCGCTACTGTAGCGGCCTTTTCCAAGCCTCTACGCCCCTCCTGCCCAAATACATCACTCTTGGGCGTGAACTGCTGGTAATCTATTTAGCCATACGACACTTTTCCTTCTTTCCTTGAAGGCCATATCACTTTCGCGGTTTGACTGATCACAAGCCGTTGACTTACGTAATCCACTCAACTAAATTATATCTCACGCCCATAGATGTACGTCACCTGGCGTTTATCTTATACTCGTATTATTTATTTTATTTATACCCCAATGGACCCGGAGGGAGGGCGTTAGTCTTGGCGGTTACTACCGATCTATATGTCACAACAGCGTTCTCATAACGTCGCAGCCGAAGCTCATCTCAGCACGTCTCCGCTGTCCAATCAATTCCTGAAGCCATCGATTTCATCCCAATGACAGCAGATCAAGCACAAGATCGAATTATATGCAGCTTCTGTCTTCACCAAGCGGATAAGACATTCAGGACGCCTCCCTCATTCCTCCTGCCCATGTCACTCTAACTTGTGACGTCTACACGAGCTCGTCCGGGACTCTTTCGCTCAGGAACCCTTCCGTTTCGCCGTTTTTAAAATATCTTGCACTCCCTGTCAGGTCTCAGAATTCGTGCCACCCAACCCATCGTTTCGCCATCATTTCGGCGCGCATCAACTCCGACGTCCGTGGTTGGACTCGCTCATGCTTGGACTGTCAGTGGGCGGAAATCAGCCGCCAGAGCGTCACACCACCCGAACAGTTCCTGCCCCCACTCATCGCTAAGAGCACATCAGCGTCGCTCATCGTCTCATCATCATGTCACCATTCCGCCCATTGTGCCTTGGGGTAGTGGGCCGCACCTCATGTGGCGAATTTCCCCGTTCATCACCATCAATTTATATTGTTATCTCCCGTTGTTGTTGTTGTTGTTGTTCGAACACGTCCACCTTGACCTGATACTGTCCCTTTCTCGTAGTTACCACCATTTGTTACCGTGCATCAACCGCCTCACGCATTGTCCCGAAGCTCACCCGTGCATTTCTGTCTGTACGGGTTACCCCCTTTTGTCGCACCCCTCACCATCACAAAAGACAGAGGACATCAGTTAGAGTAGGAACTCTTCAACGACTTCTTGAACCTCTTAGGAATCCGAAGGCACTGGTCAAATACCCATCTGTGTCTCTGTTTTTTTTATCTTCCTTTTTGTTTTCTTGTCTTTGCTTTTGGGAACAGCAAGCCTCCATCATGGCTGTCATTTCCCTTCTTTTTTTATCAGCATTAGACATATCTGCCCCCTCCTCCTATCGCGCTTCCAGCAACGGACTGTTTGAGCAGCTCCACCGCCCCCAGATCAAGACATCCCCAACCCCTCCAATCCGATCCTACAGCACGTGCTTAAAACATACCACTCATCCTCATCGGCCCTTGCGCTGCTGTGAAATGGGACCGACGCTGTTCAGCAGCTGCTGTACCTGTTTTAGGGGACCACCCTACACGTCCCAACAAAACTTTACTTCCATCCTCGTTGTCACCATCGTTAGCGGACCCCAGCACCAGTCACCTACGAGGCCTGTTCGGGCACGTGCATCCCATACCGACGCGCACCCTACATCCTTGCATCCCTTCCCTACATCCTTACAACCCTACACCCTTCGTTTTCCCCAAGACTTGCATCGCTGCACTCATGTTTTTTACATAATACCTTGTAAACTATTGGCCTTTACATAATTTTTATTTTAAAAAAGCTATGAGAGCAGCATAGATGTCGTTTTTGCAGTTGCGGTGTAGGCCACGCGGACTTCCTCTCGAAGAAAGTGTGCAACTACAAGATGTGTGATTACCCAAAGTTCATTCATTAACTTTTTAATTAGGGCATGGCGGGCAAAAGCGAGATAGCAGATTGAGAGACTATCCTAGTTGCATAGAGTGGATTTCAAAGAGGATTGTCTCCTGTTCTGTCATCTCGCATTTGTCCGAAATTTCCTAATTAAAGAGTTAATTAACGAAGTTCAGGTAATTAGCCATCTTGTATTTACATACTCTGTTCTAGGGAATGTGCGGCTGGCCGTAGAACTCAATTGCAAAAACGACGTCTGTGCTGCTCTCACAGTTTTTGTTAAAGGAAAATTTATTGAACTTAAGAACGGAATAAGAACTGCTACTTCCCACATTAGTTGACGTACACCTTACATACACATGTGCTTACAAACCACTCTAGATCCACTACTTCACACTTCCTTACATATATACATACAAACATACATAAATACATACAAACATACATACAGTACTCCCTAAGACCACCACCCTAGATGTCTGCGATTATGTACAGTATGGAATGCAGTACATAATAAGTAGGAATATATACACAGGTGCAGAGTATTTACAGGGCAAATAAGAGCACGTGAATGACGTTCATGGGGGCGCAGTTTTTTATACAATTCTGAAAAGGCTCAAAAAACAAAAACAAACACCTGTATAACGTTAAACACGCAAACGTCGACCAGCATGAGCTTTACCTCTATAGCCCATCTTTCTGCACTCGTTCCCCAAACCCCTCTGGTAGTACAAACTTATCCGCATCATGTTCACGGGTCTCTCCTCCTGCCTGTAACGACCATAGATACGTAATGAGGAATAGGCCACTGGGTACACGCAGTACATTCTCCTCCTGTTCATCAATCGCTGTGGTCACTCTTTTTAGTTCCACACTATGTGCAGACCGAGAAATCTTTGACACACAGGTACGGTAAGAGAAAAACAAGTTAATGAGCGCGCAGAACACGACTTCCTTCCACATTCGTGCAGGTAAGTATTCCCCTCCCCCTCCTCACCCCATCTATTAGCGTGCTTATCCTTGCCACGACCGATAAAAGCAGCAGAATTTCTCTCTGAGAGCAATGTACTACTCAACACTAAACCCGGTTCATTAGTAGTTTACCGGTATTTAGCTGGGAAGCGATATCCTTGTCAGTCCACCAAAGCCGCGTCACGGAAGGATGTGATTAAGTGACAGCATTTTATTTATTTTCTTAGTTGTTGGAAAGACGGATCATTTAACAGCTTAGTTTAGCTAGAACTAATCAGTTTTTTTTTTTTTTCCTCTCGTCACGGTAAACAGAGTTTCCCAAATGCGCTCTTCTTTTTATGCTGAACGTTTAGCACAAAACTTCGCCAGCTTAGCGTGAGAGGTCATGCTGTGGGATTTCATGACGAAAACTCAGCAAGTTTTGTTTGTCGATGGATATGATAATGAAAAATATGGCGGTGCTAATTGCACAAATGTGAGAATGTGTGCCCGTCTACTCCTTGGCATATTACAGCTGAGTGCTCATCGACAGCTCAGGATTGTAAAAGAAATGAAGATAAACTAAAATGTGAACGAGTAACATAAAAGGTAGCGAGGAAGCGAAGTTAATGTCGAAGCTTTAACGGCACTTGCCGCAGAAGAAATGAATCTAAACAAGTTTTGTCACTTCCCTTTAGTATTGTCCGGTAAAATAAGGCAGCTAGCCCATAAGTTGATGAGCCAGGGTCTTGAAGAGTACGTTGCACGTCATAAGTTCATATGTCAGTGCTGTCTGTTGTTGGCTGCGCATAGAAGTCGGTGCGTCACACATAATCCCATCTTTAGGTATACGCGTGTTAAACACGTTTTTGCACATTCTATTTCAATCTTTTCTTCACTGTATCTGCGATTTTCAATAATCCCCAGACAATTCAATGGAAACAGCGACTCATTGAAATTTTCCGGGACTTCTCGGCTCTACACAAGTAACATAAAGGGAAAAAAAGGGAACGGAATAGAAAAAATATAGAGAAACATCTTTATGAGATTTTCGGAACTCGAAAACCGAATTTCCAGTACGGTAACATGCATGATTGATGTATGGCGGACGCTTCCCACTTCGCGAACATGCCGATATTACGTTATGGTGCACTCTCTGGAAATGCGTTCCAGACACACGGAGGGTAATGACGTCATCCTATTGCATCCGTAAATGTACTCATACAACGTTTGTGGTCGCCTTTCTTTTTCTTTTTTTTTTCGTTCCTAGCCCATTCAATACTAGACACTTCACACCAGAGGACGTTGAGCAACACAGTAAAGAATAATTTGAGGGACGATATTGCTATTCGAAACTATGCAGCACTTTCTACGTATATTGGATTGCATAGGCTGGATGAAAACAAACGCGTCTTTGGTGGCTGATTTCCTGCATGGTGAAAAGATAAAAAAGCAAAAATAAAAATGGGACGGAAATCGCTGTGCAGATTGTCATTGAAATGCGATAACGTTTATGCGCTCATAGCGGGATTCTCCGACGATGGGTAGTAGAGACATGCGGAGAGGGAACAGGCTGACAACGCCGAAGCAGCAGCTCTCTCATATCAGAGACGTACCAGAACTACACTGCGGAGAGGAGACCATTGTTCGTTTCCTCGACGTCTAGTCGCAGCCATGGCTTCCCGCCAATGAACAAATAGCATTCTTGCCCCACCTATGCTTAGAAAAGTTGATCCAACGATCACTTTCCGCGTGCCACGAAGCACCTCTTTCTTCTTCGTTGTTTAGACTGCCAACATTCCCGAACCCCACTTTCCGGGTCTCTCAATCAGCTGGACTCTTACCCACTCTCTCCTGGTCAAAATCCAACCCACCGACGCTCCGCCCTCAAAACTCTTCTGACCTTATTGGAAGGACTTGGCTTATTATTCCATTTCCCATATAGCCACCACAAACGGCGTAAGCTGTCGCCCCTGGCAATGAAACTCCTTCATTCGCAGGGGTACTCCAGTAGCAGATGTACGCAGATGTAGAAACTCCTGTTTCGCAGATATAGTGCTAGAAAATGTGTACGTTCCACGTGTTCTTCCTATACGCACCAGTAACCGAAAACTTGAACACATGTTGCTCCTGATAGTGCAGATGCTGGGGCTCTCGCCAATGCCTCTGCCAGCATGGCAGGGTTCCATCCTCTTCCCTGCCCGGCTTCGACCACGTACCATATGCGTCATTGATTTGATACTCACTTCTACTGTACAGGCCGTGCTTCTTTTACGTGCGCGTTTTCAACCGTCGGTCGTCACTTCCCCGGCGAGCTGAAGGTCGGTGTCCGAAAGGGGCCGCGGGTCACATGTCTTAGGTTTGCGGATCCTCGTAAGGAGCAAATGACAACACTTACTTTCACTGGTATGCACTTTCTCCTCGCAGCAACTGCCTTCGCTGTGGCCCAGACTGTCTTGTTGCCAAGATGGGTTTCCAAGAGGCACTGTCTGGCGTCATGGTTTTTGGACGGGGTCGGAAGGATATGCTTTCGCTATGCGTCGTATCCTACACACGCAGCGTCCTACACACAACGAAGAAATACACAGGAGCAGCGTCCGTCTGGCGTGTGTTCGTTCTTTTTTTTTTTCACCCATGGATAACTACCAGCTGCAAACCACTGCCCGTTTCCTACATTTTATATCCTTTGTTCTTGAGATTCCTCGTAGCGAAACCTCTTCACTAACCAAGACGTAGCGGCACCGATTAGCTTTTCGTTGTTTCAAGGTCTGTTATAATAAGAAGTGTTTTATGGTCGTCTGTCTCGGTGAGTGCAGAGCTGCGTGGTGCGCATCGCAGTGCCAGCTCTGCGTTCCAAAGATGAGCAAGGTGCACTAGCAAGGTCAGACGCAGATTTATCTGCGACTAACTCGTACAATAAAACGTGTAGCGAAGCACCAGAGAGGGATATAAGCTCGAATACAAACTTTTCGTGGTACTCGTATTTGCAGGTGCGTGTTATTCTTGTTCTGTTTCTGTGCATGCAGTTACATCATGCAAAACCTTTGTCTCTGTACCTGCATTCGTAGAGAATGAGTTCCCTCTAAACCAGGAGTGCCTCACGTGATGGACTTCTGTAGTGTTCCATCTGCTCCAGGTAATACTGCTTTTAATGCCGCGTAGCAGTAAAATGTGCCGTAGGACTCAGCTGAGACATGATACAGCTGCTTGCACTTATGAAAATTATCTATGGTTGTAAAGTGATGTAGCGGAGGGGATATGTTTAATGGTGAAAAACAAACAAAAAAAAACGGAAAGGTTAGCCACACTAGAGACCTGTTATTCTCAAAAACAAAAGCGGACAAAAACATGAAGAAGAAAAAGAAACAGAAGCACAGAATACTATTGAGAAATACAGTAAATGGCAGCTCCTTCACTAGTCGCTGCGCAGGCAGTCGTAGGGAAGGTATAAAAGAGAGTCCAGCCTGCCGAACGAACCGTAACAGCGCAGACGTGACCTCAGCATGCTCAGTATGGCCAAATAGCACCGGGAGGTAAAGCTGTCAGTAGCCTAGATGAGCGAGACGGCACCGGAGATTGGACCGATGTCCTTCGTACGGCTAGCAGGCGAGGAGGATGTGTTGTACGTCTCCCTAGACACGAGACAGCCGCTACTGATGTCATGCTATTAAAATTGTTCTGATACAACATGTGTATCATGTGTATCTGTGCGTTGTCGCAGCAAACCGGACGATTTTACTTGCGTGGGCTGGGGTAATTATTCATACTTGTCGTCCGTGTAGGCTATCTAATACTGCAAGACAGCCCATAATAGAAAGAATACCGAAAATGACGCTACTACCAACGTGTGAATACAATGTCATTATTCATCCTACACGCACAGTAGCACTATGCATCTACTTTCTGTATTCATGGCAACGACACGAGAGTATTCCATCCCTATCAGAGAAACATTATCCCCTTCTTGACACAGATGGCGTAATACATTATCCTCTTTTATTGTTGTTTCTCTTTGGCCATTCCTTTCTTTATCTTTTTTTTTAATGCTCAGTTAGCTTCAGCGGTATGAGCTTCCCTAAGGGTGGACAAACAGAGGCGGAAGAAAGGTTAGAAAACAAGAGGAGAGCAAATACGTCGACCCTTAAGGGCCTTGCCGAATCAGGAAGACAAACCTCTACCACGTGCGTCTTCTATCAGCATTAACGAAGACAATGAACGCCAAAATGATGGTGGTGTGCTAGTGTCATTTATATCCTCCGAATCATTCACCGCATCGAGTAAATTGATTTACAACTGCGTACCCGGCAGTATTTAACCACGGGGTGATATTGTCGAGATAGGCTTGCCGTTTTTAGCTACACGCTCGGGCCATCGATCGTCACAACTACAGCCAAAAAAGAAAAAGGATGAAGGTGATTAGCGTCATGCTAATCAGGGTGCGCGTTGAAGTACTGCCAAATGTCTATGAAAACGCGGACATTGGGGCTTTTCGACTGCTGTTACAAATAGAGCATTCCCTCGCGCGCCGCACTACTATTATGTCTGCGTTCTTGCGGCGGTGGTATATTGTTTTGGAAATGGAAACAAAAGGAAACGGAGAAATGCTGAGATGTAGACCATCCAAGAAGAAGTACTAGTAAAATGGCAGTTTAAAAAAATCGAAGGTAGATATATGTCACAGGAGCTCAAAGAGTCAAAATATTGCACAACAGAAGGGAGGCGCAGGGCCATGCTAATCTTCTCTGCACAAGGAACGTTAATACAAAACGCATTCGTTGAGCCAAATAACTTCGTGGTCGCACATTTCAACTGTCGAAGAAGCCAGTGCATTTTCGACTACGATAAGAGAAAGAAAGTGTAAAAGTGAGCTCCCACACCCCGAATTAGTTAGCGCAATAAAAAAAGACGCGCCATCAACCTTACAACACGGTTACATTGAGTTGGAGTTGGACGGACTAAAAATAATACGGAGAGGTTGAACTTGTCACCTGACAAGTTCTGCTACTCCGAGAAAACAAAACAAGAAACAAAACAAAACAGAGAGATGACTAGGCTAGGCTGTACGGCGCACTGTTCACGGGCACATGACAGTCAGAGGATCGCGCCACACAGGAACCAGGGCGTCACGTACAGATGAATTAGTACTGAGCATCAAGAGAACAACCTGAGATGAAGCCTACGAGAGCCTTGAATGCGGCTTCTCTCTGGTTGGCGTCCCACGTCCCCAAGACCTTCTCTATGGTGAAATCTCTGTTGGTTACATTGAATTTGTGTACAGCCTCCAGGCGACTGCTGGAATAATGTTGCCATTTGTACAGTCTATCGCGTCCACTATGCAAGAAACATGAAAGATGCCAAACGCATGCGAGATACGCAACAAATTTAAAAAAAAAATAATAATAAATAAAAAGATTTCTAAACCCGAACGTTTGCTTCTCCCCACTACTCCGAAAAGATGCAGTCAAAGCACGCTTTACAGGCGGTGCTTATCGCCCGAAATCTTCACTTCCTGACCCATCTGCAGAACAGCATTGACTGACAATTTTACACTACACGCCCTCACGATTCCAAACCACTTGTCTACGTAAAACATACGCCTAAAAAATGTTTCCTTCTTTCGAGCATTTTCTTACGTCCACACTTCTCCTTGGTCCCTGCGTGTACAACGCGAAAGGAGAAATGTGCGTCACCAAGTCGTCCACATTTTCACTGTCGTAAAGAAGAACAACGCGCGTCTTCCATTATTCGAAACACAAGCGTTTCACAACACACAGAGTCCAACACAGAAGAGAGTGAAGCGACCTTGAATGTCTTCATTACTAGTTTAGGCTGCCAAGGGGGACGTCGGACAAAGTAGGAGACACGACAACAGAAACAGCTAACAGCTAGAAACTACTAAAAAGCTAAACAGCTAAACAGCAAACAGCTAGAAAAAAAATGTGTGTCTTTGTTTCTGCAGCGTCATCTTTCTGAACTCGATGTTCCGGACCCTTTCGTTATACCCAACTCCGGACCTGTTGTGGATTACCTCAAGGAAGAGTCAAGGAACAACATGACCGTTTTTTCAGTTGATGTTGTCGACCTGTTTTACTCACTTCCACACGTCCAACTCCTACAGTCAGTGGAGGATATCATCGAGCGCTCGGCAGGAGTACGGTTCCAGAATAATGCGGGAGTCTCCATTTCGACGTTCATGGAGCTACTCACGGTTTATCTGTCTTCGACCGTAGTTCAAAACTCTGGACAGTTCTACATCCAGAAGAAAGGAACTCCCATCGGCTCGTGTGTTTCACCGGTTTTATGCGAGATATTCCTGGCCGCTGTGGACAATCAGGTCTACGAAACATTGAAGGATAGGTGCATCTTTAGTATTTTTCGCTACGTGGACGATTACTTAATTTTTTTCACAGATTCGGATTCCTCGAGGATGGATACACACTATATTCTAGATCTATTCAAAGCCAACGCCAGGGGCCTCGATTTTACCTTCGAACTACCTGTGAAAGGTTGCATTCAGTTTTTGGACATTAGAATGGCTGATTCTGTGTTTCACAAATGCTGGTCCTACCACCCGAGGTCCAGGAAGGTCGTGCTCCCATTTAGTTCTTGCCATATCAAAATTGTCAAGAGGGGCATTGTTCGAACCATGTTGCGCTCTGCGCTCAACAAGTCTTGTGAACATGAGATGCAGCACAGCTTCCAAGCACAGCTGGGGAAGTCGGCAGCTGGTGGATACCCGGACACCCTCATCCAATCTGTGTCAGAGACCCTCATCACCGAGATGCGGCAGGCCTCGACCACAGAGAGGAGGCGGCCCGAAGGAAGACCAGTCTGCATTTCTTATGTACATAAAATTTCGCACAACATCAAGAAAGTAGCCGAAAGACATGGTGTCCCAGTGGTCCTGTCCGCTCCGGTGAAGCTACAACAGCTGTGCTCCAGAGTCAATAACCCCAAGCCACGTCGGGGTTGTGAAGTCCAGCATAAGAGGCCTTTCGTAAAATGTGACACATCTTTGGTTTATAAAATCCCTTTGACCTGCGGCAAGTACTATATAGGGCAGACTGGAAGGTGCCTTAATGTTAGGTTACTTGAACATGCGGCTGCACTAAAAAACACGCCCAGTGGTCACCTTGCACTACATGTAAGGGATTGCGGTTGTACACCGTTATTTGACCGCACGTGAACGCTTGCCAAGCATCCCAATCAGACAGTGAGGGAGATACACGAGGCCTTCAACATTTTTCAGCATGGTCCCGATTGTGTTAGCTCCCCTTCAATAGCCTTGTCTTCTGCGGAATGTGGTTATCTAACTGACAGTCGCACAGATCGTGATGTCGCCGTTTGAGCCCATCAAGCTACTCTGGTTTGAGTGTGCTAACCCTGCTGTCATTGCTGTTGACGTCATCATATCTTGTAGTTCTTATGTTTTTTTGTTCCTTGTATTAAATTTCGTCAGTTGAGAGTAAGCTGTTTCTGTTGTTGTGTCTCCTACTTTGTCCGACGTCCCCCTTGGCAGCCTAAACTAGTAATGTCACACCAACTACCCCAACTTTGCACTTTGGTTTGAATGTCTTCACTCGGTTATCTTCGACTTTATGGGAGGATAAACAAGAAAACCATCGGCTTCTAAGTTCCAGGCGTCCTTCCTACGCACTCAAGACTTCCTCTCCCAGAAAGACACTTCCTCTTCTTGTAAAACACTTCCTCTCACCAACACGTCCTGTTTGCTACGTAAGATATCCCCTTTTACTCGCGATCAACATAACTAATGCTTGATCCCACGGGACCCCGCGCTTCTATCAAATCAAAGTATGGTAGACGAAAGAAAGCCCGCAGGAATCACAGGCGTCTCAGGCAGCGCTCTTCCGGCTCCATTGCGACATTCCGGCTGCTGTGTAGTAAAACAGAGAAAAAAACTACACACTTTTGCTTTGACCGTCCAGAGCGCAAAACGTTGTCGCAAGAAACGCGCGCATACGAGCATGTTCCAATTTCTTGTTCACGCGGTTTATAAAGCTGCACGTCATATGGAGCCAACTTCATCGGGATGCTCTAGGGTATGCGCCGCGCATAAAAGTGGATAGTCCCTCGAGTTATCTTAAAGAGCAGAATGTAGTGAAAATTAAAGTGAATGAAAGTGAAAAGTTTAAGAGCAGCAAGCCATTTACATGGCTGACCTCGCAGCCAAATGAACACAGTTGTGAAATATCTCACTTGAAAACGAAGATGGAATCATAAAAAGGACTTTTGAAATTTGAAAAAGTCTGACTCCCACAGAGCGTCCATAGAAGTACTTCTTTCTTTCTCTGGTCGGCCAACGTCACCGTGCATTACACACCTCGTTCCTACGCTGTTTCTCGACTCTCAGGAAAGCAGGTGACAGCTGTTTCTTTCCATCAGTGTCTTAGTAATCTGATCCTGAGTTTTGGTCCATTGTTTTGTTTCGGGAATGTAACACAGCGGCTACGACAGGCGTTGTATACTACTTGTCCGCTTCATGCAGGGTGACGTAACGCGTTGGCCTTCGGCGGGAGAAAGTTTCTCTGACTCGTCTCCACGTTCCTGTTTCGGTTTGACGGCTCGCTTATTTGAGTCATAATTTGTCACATGAGAAAGAAACAAAGTTGATGGCAGGTATATTGTGGATGTTACGTCCCAACTACGATGTGCAGCAATTTTTTTCGCAGATCGTTCCGAAGTATCCCTTTAACGCCTACCAAGCAAGCAAGTGAAAGTTCAAGTGCACGGGGTTAGCTTGCAGGTGTCTTGGCGTCTCTGGCTCTCTTTCGCAGAGCTGCCCACGAAGAAATACACCAACATGTCTGTCCGTCCACCCTTGTGCACTCGCACTTTCAGTACATTGTGCTGCTTCGCATAATGGAAAAATCTCATACTCAGTCAATGTTCTCCTTCGAGGCAAAAAGCTTTCACGCAGTTACGAAAATTAGTTATGTTTGAGGAAGTTTATTGAACGTCTATCATCACTATTTACAATTCATTGCGGTCACTACTCATCGCGATGAGAAAATGCACACTTTATTTAGATTATTTAGATTAGAAGATTAGTTTATCTGAGTTGGCACGTGTTGTCATATGTGCATCATGGAATTACCCAA
This sequence comes from Ornithodoros turicata, assembly GCF_037126465.1. NCBI lineage: Eukaryota > Metazoa > Arthropoda > Arachnida > Ixodida > Argasidae > Ornithodoros > Ornithodoros turicata. The sequence goes on from NC_088203.1 coordinate 98,544,853, forward strand.
GATGCAACTAAAGTAGCTTAGGGGAGGGGGGATAGGTTTAATAGAATGAAAAAAACTAAAACAGAATGGAAATGTCAGCCAGGCTACAGCCGACTTGCTATTCCAAAAAAGAAAGAAACTCAAAATAAAAAGAAAGGAAGTGTAGCGACAAGTGACACAAGTAAGAGACAACCTTCCTGGTAGCTCGCAAGGGAGCAAGTGAACGAACGTTTATTTTGCTCGCGCCTCAACAACAGCGGCGCCGCGATGCCGATGGCAAAGCCGCCACAGAAGAAATGGTAGCTTAGGCCTATGTAGGAAATTTACGCGAAGCGAACATGCTAAATGCATTACAGAGTGACTCGGCGTGCACGCATTTTCGTGCCTATTTTCACGTATGCAAAGTGTCTTTGAAGAATTCCTGAAAGGTAACTACACGTACTGTATTAGGAGCTACGAGTACAGGAATTGATAGGACTCCGACGCTGAGGAGAATGAACGGAGAGAGAAAAAATGACGACGACAGCGCCTTGGAACGGGAACAACGTTTGTAGCGTGTTTTCGAATTCGCAGTAATTGGTATGGCAATGATGGAAGTAGAAAAACCAACATCAAGATGAATAACAGGCATTTTAAAAAAGAAAAATAATCACACAAAAACAAAAACAAAACAAGCTGGGTCCACCTGATGAATAAGTACAGTAAATGAAATAAGAGTTCAAATGAACGTAGACTAAATACAAGAATGTCCCTCATCACACTGCACAATGTGCTCTGTGCTTAAAGGAGCAATGATGAGGCGTTTAAAAGGCTCGAAATGCTGCCTCGTCTGTCAAGCTGTCCACCAGGAGTCGCCATGCGAAATATTTTCCCTACGCGGTTCGTTATAGCTGTGCAATCGAATTTATATTGAAAAAAAGAAAAACGGTCTGAGAAAGCAGCCGCGTACGGCCCACACAATGCTCTCGTGACGTGGTGAAGGCTTCGTGCCTTGTTTCTTCGTTTGTTTGTTTTTTCGTTTTTCTTCGCGGCTCACGCGCCGCTTATGCATGTTTGAGCTGTGTCGCTGTACGTCACTTGTCACGTGAGGGGAGTACCATACGTCACGACGTCTGCTCGTTCTGCGACGCACTCTTTTCACGAGGAGAAGAATTTTTCAAAGGTGTGCGGAACAGAGCCCTCGCGCTCACTCTGTAGGTTACCTACGCTCATCGCTCTTTCGCGGGAACACATTTTATTCGTCGGAAAACACTGTGCACCGTAAAACGAAAAAAAAAGGGGGGGGGGGGTCACATCATGCTCCTTTAAGACAGTAGCCGAGAAACACGGTAATGTTTGGCACCACTTCACAGTCTACTTGGTCAAGTTTCTCTTACGAAAACAGCTTATCCATTAAATAAACGAATTTTAAAGGTTCGCACTCCCTCCTGCAGCTAAAGAAGCCCCAGCGATGATGATATCATGATGACGTCGGCCATCAGGTAACCAATGGGAGCGCAACGCGGGCGGCTGTCTCCGAGCTCGTCTGCTTTGCGCCCGCACCGCAATACAGTGAGTGAAAACTCCTCGTTTATCAGTGTGGGCTCTAGCGCGACCATGTCGTGCGGAACACGGTGCTACGTACCTGGCACCTCCAATGTATTCCACAAGCCAAACACATACTCCTCGCGACTTTCACATGCCTGCCCGCCCGCCCGCCAGCATGTCACCAAAAGGCGTTCCCATGATTAAACTTGTCCGAGAGGCGTTTTCTCCGATTTCAAGGGAGGGAACTCCGGTATAGTCTCAACGTTTAGAAAGCACTACGTTTTATTTTTAATAAATACAGATGGGATGATCCTCTCGATACGCTATACTCTAGATCAGGGCTATGTACACTGAAAACTAGAAGTAACGTAAATCGATTAAAATTTTTCTATCTTCTCGAAATGGAAACTTAAAGGTAACGGCTGAAGACCACGTCGCACCAGTTACTGTAAGATCCACTCGATTTACGCATAATCGCCAGTTTAGATGTGTTCCAGCTAAAAATAATTGTTTCGGATGGTCCTTTTTTCTTTCGCACTGTCCAAGAGTGGAATGGCCTACCAGGAGAAGTTGTGCAATCTCCTACCTGCAACTGCTTCGTTAACAACGTCACGAACATTTTCTTACGGTCATCCTTTTTACTTCTGGCGATCATACTTCTGCGGTCATACATGAGATCTATGTTGTATTTTTGTATAATACACGCTGTTCAGTGTACAGTTAGTAACTTGTCTATATCTAGTCTACCGGGTGTCTCACTTAAATCCCCGGGCTAAATAATTCGCGTACGGGTGCACCAATCGACGAACTTTATTTTTTAGAAGTATCTGTCCGATACCACGTACTAGCTGCGCACCGTGTGAATGAGTCGGAGGCGCTCATTATTTAAATAAAAATTCAAATGAGTTTCGTAAAAAAACAGCCGCGACAAAATACGTAAACCGAAACCAACTCATTACTGCAACAAATGACCAGTTTCGGTGGCTGATTTTTCTCTAATAGGTGTCCACTGAAGGTCCCAAAAGGGGTAGCACCCATTTTAATGCCGACAGCCCCCTGCTTTAGAAGTTATGTTTTTATACGAAACTCATTCGAATTTTTATTTAAATAATGAGCGCCTCCCACTCATTTACACGGTGCGCATGTTATCGGACAGATACTTGTAAAAGAGAAAGTTCGTCGTTTGGTGCACCCGTTTGCGAATTATTTAGCCCGGGGATTTAACTGAGACACCCTGTATATGTCTAACTTATCTACGTATATACTGGACAGATGCTGCAGTCCCTGAATGGGCATGACCTAGTACAGTTGAAAGAACAGTTTAGGTTAGATGTTCTTTCCCCAACTATCAGGAAAAGCAACACGGCCTGCTGAGCTGATATTGCACGTGATTCATAGTATTTCGACGTATCTTCCACTGCAACCAAACGCGAATTGTTAGTTCACATCCGCTTTCGCATTAAATAGAAACCTATTCCACGTTTCCTCATAAGGGCTCAATTTAGCCATTTGTGCGGCGAAATATTCGCTCGAACCAAAATAAAAAGCATGGGCGTATTTCGCGTGATTGCATAGTCTACAAACATACGTTTTCAGGGAACTTACTTTTAGAGAAAGTTCAACGCCCCCAAACGCTGTGCCTTTGTATTATTTTAATCTTTCTTGACAGTTTCGATTACGGTTAGCAGATTATTCAAGTATCTGAACCGTGAACATATACAGCTCCTTCCAACAAAAATTACAAACGACAGTGCTGGCTCGCGAAATTCTGAACGAAATTATCTTTTCGCAACTTGACTTCATTCCTTTGCAAGGATGGACAGCGAATTATAAATAGCGCGTCGCTGCCTGCAGGGAAGCCACGTACAGAATCAGATTTTGAATTGCAGCCCTTCACGTTCTGCTGCGTGCACTTCGTTAACTGGGACACTATGGCGTCAGCGCGTCGTTAGTTTTAGTCATATGGGCGTGTTTTCATATTCAACTCTGGCAACTCCGACTTACTGTCAAGTAACTCTATCCCGGCGAAAATTCCAGAGTAGCGGAAATGACATCATAACTCTTCCAGGAAAAATAGTCAGAGTAACCCCAGAGTAACAACTCTCCTCTACTCTGGTCCTGAAGCCTGTCTCACACGAACGCTTTTCTCGTACATGTTTTTAACGGAGGCCAAATAGACGAGTTCAAAAAATCCCAGTGGTCTTTGCGCACGCACTGCATCCTGGGCGCTTGCTGAGCGGGGCAACGAAGAATAATCCTTCACATTTCGCTTTCGCTGGCGTTGACACGTCGTGGACAGTCGACCGGTAAGGGGAGAAATCGAAACAGTTTGGAGGCCACCCGTTTCTTTCGTATTAGTAAACTCCCACAGTTCAAAGCGGCGCTAAGCACTCTGGGATTTTCTGAACTCGTCAGCTGGAACCCACGGGGTTCGATTGGCATTAGCTTGTATTTTTGAAGCAAACGGAAGACAGAAACGGACGTGCGAAAGAGCCCCAAGTAGGGTAAGATGGGGTTATGACGTCATACACAGGCGCGGCGGTTCTGTCGCCTGCAATACGCGACAGTTGGCCCTCTTCTGCTTGGCCTTGACCGAATTTCGAAAGATAGGGATTTAGTTTAGGAAAATGTTCCAGTGTTCTCTTTGTGACATACTAAAAGATTACTTCCTAGATAGAAGACTGAATGAAAACTGCGGTGCGTACTTGGTAAAAGTTTTAGCCCGCCCCCCCCTCCCCCCCAGTGCCGGGGAACATACGAAAGGACGAGACAAATAAACGACACGACACTGCACTGGTAGTGTCGTGTCGTTCATTTGCCTCGTCTTTGTGTGTGTTCCCCGGCACTAGGTGGTTCTAAAACTTTTACTAAGTATGCATCGCCAACAAACCCTCATTTTAATTCTATTCGACTGTGGAGTACATTCAAAACGTGCACGGCGAACTAGCGCACGTCTGCATCCATCAGTCGCCATCTGGACTTGACGTACGCGTACATTATTTAGTGGCACTCTGTATGCAAGTCTGAAATTATATTTGGGCACGTTCGATGTCACAATATTTGGAGCCTCTGACGCTGATTCTCGAGGAATGCACGTTTGAGCACCAGGTGTATGCACCTATTACTGCGGACTGCTTGCTGCACGACAAGTAACAAACAAACTAGAAAAAAAAAACACGATAACAACTACGTACATGAACAGCACCCTCAGCTTCACGCTTGAATACTACAGATCTAAAAAAAAGAGAAACAACTGTTGTCTCCATTCCTTTTCCTAAATGCCCGTTACAGTTTGGTGCAAGGCAACGATCGAAACTTCAATGCCCTCCATCTTCCAGCGCGGAGTAACTCCAGCCGTCAGAGAACTCCAGTCGAAGGTGGCTACCCTGGGGTCACGTGACGCTACGCCAAACCCAACTCGCGGGGATACTCGAGTTGAATAAAAAGACGCGCCCATAGTGTCATAACGGTAATGATAAAAATACAATCGGTATTAATGGAAACACTACAGTTCAAATTCTAAGTGTAAGGCTTCTGCTTTCTTTGCTTTGGGCGGTGTCGTTGAAAAGCACTCCATTCATGAAACCTTTCTAAAACGATCAGTGACGTTTAGAGAAAATATTACGTAACGCAAACAGAAAGAAACACACATACAGGGTGTTTATTTTTAGCCTTTACAGAAGTTTTATAAAAAAAGCTATGAGAGCAGCATATATGTTGTTTTTGCAGTTGAGTTCCACGACCTGGTGGACATCCACTCGAAGAAATAGTTGTGCAACTACAAGATGACTCATTACCTAAAATTCATTAATTAACTTTTTTTTAATTAGGCGATTTCGGGCAAAAGCGAGATGACAGATTGAGAGGCTATCCTAGTTGTAAGATATTTCACGTTTAACAAATCCTGAGACACGCACGTGCGTTAAAATATCCATCTCCGAATTTCGATATGCAAATGAGCCGCAACCGAAACCGTGGCGACCGGGAAACGCGTGGAGTACTGCGCGCATTTCTCGTCAGAGGGCCACGTGCTTTAGAGCGATGGGGATGATTGGAGTAGGTGCCGCTTATCTGGCCAGATAAACCGCTTTCCGGCCCAGATAAGCCTCCGTCAACGAGGGTGATGCGCTCCTCAGGCGCTCTTGTTTCGGTTTCGGCTCATTTGCATATCAAAATTCGGGGATGGATATGTTAACGCACGTGCGTGTTTCCGGATTTTTGAAACGTGGAATGGAGTTTAACGAGGATAGTCTCTATCTCGCTTTCGCAGGAAATTCCCTTATCAAAAAGCTAATGAATTTCAGGTAATTAGTCATCTGGTAGTTACATACTCTCTTCCAGAGGATGTCCGCCCTGCCGTAGAACTAAACTCCGAAAACACCATCTGTGCTGCTCAAATGGCTTTTTAAATAAAAATTCTGTAAAGGCAAAAAATAAACACCCTGTACACACATTGGATGATTGGTGGACGGTTCACCGCCGCTGTGGCGGTACACTGACCATTGGCTCATTGGGAACGGATGAGGGGATGGTGATGGGAGGAGTACTTTTAGAGATCCGTCTCCACACGGTGGAGCGCAAGAACTCCACGAGAACAAGAAGGCCTTGCATCGAAGACCTACGCGGGGAAACACCTCATGACATCACCATTCATCATTTGATTGTTGTTGTTGTTGCATCTCGGGTGGGCAGCGTTCGACCACGGTCCAAGAACAAACAAGGTCCAGGAACAAATAAGCGTGGCGTAATGATTTCCACCGGGAGCTACCGTGTACATTCCACCGCTCCATGAAAACACTCTCCTTTATTCTGCACTCGCCAACAAATTGCGTCTAACGGAAAGGTATTAACATGTATGGTAACAGAAAAAAAAAACAAGAAAAAACAAGGGTCTGCGCACTTTAGCCGAAGAGAAAAAGAACGAGGGGGATAGCAATAACAATTTAATGAAACCTGACAGAGACAGAACGGGGCTTTGAGATAAGTGTTCACCGATCGTTTGTTGCTGGCTCATCTAGTGGGATCATGAAATGCCTCGATACTTGAAAGTTTGCTATTATGTACACAATGTAATATAACAGCGCTTTGACCATGTGTTTTTTCGGGCGCTTTTTTTGTTGTTCACGGGATCTTCACTTGAGGGTGCACCTTAAATACACCATATCCAATGAAAGAACTTCTTCCCGTACTTCCCCTAAGAAGTATTTCTCATTTGTTTCGAATTTCAGGCTTCGGCAAAAACACGCCTCCACACGGATTCTTGTTCCATTTGTTATGATTACACTTTATTCATCCCTGCTATCCCTTCTGACTGACTTCTACGGCGTTTATTCTAACCACAACACCCCGGTAATCTGATACAAAACGTCAATGAATTTTTTATTTTATGTTTCCTTAATTGTTCCCCACAACCTGCTAACAATTTCAAACAAAGCCAGAGACACCTCATAGGTGTACATGGCTTATACCCCTATCAGACGGGCGCACTCACGGCCTGTACGGTACAGTCATTAAGTTCGTGTTAGACGATCAGCCGTACGGCCTTTGCGACGAAACTGAGATATGAAGGCAACGGAGTTCCCACAACACAGTTCACAGAGTTACCTCGACAAACTGTGAAAGCCTCGTTTCCAGAAGCCACGAACACCAACTGAAGATTTCCTTCAATTCAAAATGGAGCCCTTTTACGACACATAATGTGTTGTCAACTTTTTCGCGTTGCACGCCTGGCGTTTTTTTCTGATGCAGCACTTTGCTTCTCTTTTTATCTCCTGTGTTAAGTTCGTAGTGACACTCTCGAACCATTGCGCCCAAAAAGCTTTTTACTGTGCACTGTTGTATTTTCAAAATTGACTACATACGAAACCAAACGTTGTTTCTGAGTACTCGTAGCGAGAGAATAAAATGTGATTTCACTATATTCCATTTGACGTTCGCAGGTGCGTTTATCGGTGTTGACATCATCGGCGTAACGCCTTCACGGATACCGTCTGGCAGCCTCCCGGGGTTTAAGGCCGTATGTCAGATACGGCCTTTTCTTAATGCCGTAATCTTAAAGGCTGTACATGTGTCCGTCTGAGAGAGGTATTATTTGGCGTACCTTAGTTTCAAAACTCATTATCTTTAAAGATTTGCAGCCATCTTCAAAGATAGTACGCTAACTGCACTACCTTTTTTCCTACCTTAACCAACAAAAATCCTCCTCTTTGTTTTTTTTGTTTTGTCTTTCCTTTGTTGACGAGGAAGCAAAATGCATTGTACTCCTCAGTTGCGCCAGGGGTGGGGGGATTTATTGGCAGAAAAAAAAGGATAAGAAAAAAAGAAAGGGGAAAGGTCCACATCCACATACCAGTGAGCGAAGACGAAACAGAAGTAGCAACCTGCAATATTTGACGAAATTATTGTTGAGGGCGAGGGGAACTGCAGGAGAGGGGAACAAGGTTGTTGGTGAACACATTAAAGAAGCTCCTCTATGAGAAACCACTACAATAACATCTCTAACAACATTGTAAACATCTTTAGGCAACGTACACATCCCAATCGTGAAAATATAGAGCGCTTATCTCAATGCCCGGCGGCGTGAAAGTCGGCAGCGCTCTTCGTATCGGTGTAGCTTTCTGCCTTAGATGCTACAGTCAAGGAGAAGCGTAAAGCGCGGCGCTAACATTCCAAACTCCGAGCAAGTGCCTCTCATCATTGTATAGCTCCGTTCTCAAATATCCCGACTTCTTATGTGCTTCAAAGATGAGTTTCTGGCGTCGACTTAATCTTTTCAGCCTCCACTGAATGCTTCTTCATCAAGTGTCCTAGGTGGGTGAGCCGAGTGCTGTCCGGTTGTGTTTTTGTGTCTCTGTCCCTACCACCTCCTCGAGCTCAAGCTGAGGGAATCGCAGGACTAAGTCTGACTAAATATAATACCGTTGACACACGGGCTAGCTACAACTCCTTTGCTGCTTTGAAGCACACCTTGCTGAAAGGAGGTTGCGCCGATGACACAAGACAGCGCCGATCTCCCATTCGCACAATAGCGCCATTTTGAAATGTAGCTCGAGAGCACTGTACTCACGAATCTTCGTGAGGTCCTTTCCAATTGCAACTATTAAATTAGCTGCAAAATGGCTTTCTAAGTGCATCGGTTAAATAACTAAAATATTTTAAATTGCCGAGGTCTTATAATCATCGGTTGGTTGTGTGTTTGAGGCTATACGCCTTTTCGCCCGTCATAGAGACAAACAATCTCCTCTCCCGCGAAGGCTCGCTTGCGAAAGGGCGAACCTTCTCTATCGCGTATCACGGGACTCTAACGCCGTTCGGAACGGTGTCCTCCTCTGGGAAAGCCCTTAGGCCGCCCGTGTATCAGGGTGTCAGGGTCGTGGTAGATTGCCTTCGCCTGGCTAAAAAAAAAGGGGGGGGGGCATACTTTATAGGCCGCGGCGCAACGTTCTTTTAAATATTTATATATATATTTATTTTTTGTATCTATATTTATATTCATATTTATAATGTTTATATTTGTTTTTTTTTTAAAGGAGCTATGGTCGATGAAGTGTAGGTGTAGCGAGGTGTCGTCGTCATCATCATCATCATCATCATCGCCGCCTGTAGCCTGCTGCTTCAGGAAATGTATGCCGTCCACGTATGGTGAGCTAGAAAGTCCACGTCTACGTCCTTCTCATGTTTATCGGGATTTGTATCCTCCTCCGTTTCTCCGAGCTGCTCGCAAGCTATGTTTTGTTGGAAGTCGATAGGTGTCCTACAAAACAACAGACTAGCAAAGTGATGACTTTGTTACGTGCACTGTACAACGTCCGTATATAAGAGTGTGTATTGTCATCAGGCAGGAGAGCTACCACATGCAAATAATCCGAAAGGAATAAACCTCTTTCTCTCTTCGGCGTCTCCAATTTCTGTTGTCTTAGACGACTTTTTCATTACGTGTTTCTCTTGCCGGTGTCGTATCACGTCAACAAGCACACACAGTAAAAGAGGAAAAGCGCCTACGGGTAATGCTCGTAAGCCGGAAGAGGCCAATCCGGTAGAGCGGTATCGTTCTTTCCACTGGCATCGTTTCCGGGTATTAATCCCCACTTTTCGTCATCTGACGTCTATCAGATTAATCCACACAGACTCTTCCCAGAAGCGCTCGATCCTAATTTGGAAACGCTCAACGGTACAGCAATTACCTGAAGACTGTAGGCTGGTAAGCCGGCTCAGCTTCCAGACACAACAACAACAACTTTATTTTGAGATGATGAATAGGGAGTTTCATCGCCATGGGCGAAACTCTACCCCTCTGCTCCACTACACCACCCGCTACGCTGCTGGTGGCGATGTAGGGAATGAAATAATGAGCCCCTTCACAATAAGGATCAAAGTCCGATGCTGACCAAAAAGGTCAAAAGAGCTGTCAGGGCAGAGCATTAGTGGGTTGGATTTGGCCAGGGACCAAGCAATTTTGATAGAGGGAGGGGGCGAGTGTCCAGCTGGTTAAGAGACCCAGAGAGTTTGTTGAGGGAAGGTTGGTAGTGTGGGCAGCTTGTTACAGCACAACAAAGTTTCTTCTAGAAATGAATCATAGTACCTTCATGACGTGTGATTTTTTCCAACTTGCTGCTTCAGCGCAGATGTATGACAAGACAACTTGAACACGCGTGTGGTGCGTGCTGGCTATGTAATCACGCAGCCAGTCACGTGCAGCCACATATTTGAGTGAGTGAGTAAGAGTGATTTGGATTTATCTGGCGCAAGGAAAACAAAGATCAAGCTGCGCCGAAGTATTTATGAGCGAGACGTTTACAACTTGAAGGTGTTCATAAAGAGTACATACTAGCACAAGAATATTTGTGATGGGTTGTTGCCCACATCGTTGTAACACCTGAATCACTACCAGAGCGCAAACACGCCACTGGGTACCACGTGTGGTCAGGCTAATTTCAAGGTGGATCATCAATATGTAAAACAAGGTATCTTATCTTGCACAAACTTGGTTCGGTCTGATGACTGATGAAAGTGATAACAACAACAACAACAACTTTACTGCGAGATGATGAATGTCAATGTGACTTGGTAAAAGAGGGGTGGGGCTTCGGAATACTATAGGGCGAGGGAGTCGCCAAACAGCTACGCCACCTATTTCTCGCCTACGCGCTTACTTTCGTTTTAAAGAAATAGCTTTATAGTCGTAAACCACCGTGTCGGTACGCCCATAGATTTATAGGACCACGTGACAGCGATCCACTTTCTCCACTAATGTCTGTGTTGTACAAACTAGCGATTGACCCGAGCTAAGCTACATTGTCGTGGTGTCTCTTCGTTAGTTTCTTGTATCCTTTCATTCTTACGAGCCTACTTACACGAAACAGGCATACTGCCTCATTCACGAGGCGCAATCTCCTGACAACAACCGAGGGATCTGATATCCAGGTGGTGCCCAAGGGACAGCAGCCTTCAGGGGGTAGACAGCGATCAGCTGTACCTAAATAAAGATAATGCTCGGTTGTGCGTGGGTAGTACTCGCGTCTCGAGGGCGCTATATATTTCAATGGTCATGAACGTAAAGAGACACGATGGAAGGCGCTGTCATTTTCTCGCTTCCCGTTGTTAGTCCCAAGGGATCATGGATGCCTCGATGTCGTGCTAGTTTCTCTTCTCTTGTAGCAAATTGCTGATGATTCCGAAGCGCTACGACCTTTGTAGGAAAAAAAAAAACGACTTGCGGATGTGTGTGGACCATTTCGTCTACAGGATTACGGCCATATTGGCCAAAGAGACATAACCCAGTTTACGTGCTGCAACTGAGGTGATGCACAATGCACTTTGATGGCGAATATAGCTCTTCACCTTGACTTTTATAGTCTTGACCTTTCACGAGGGTGTATCAGCAAGCCGATGTTTCCGCTTTAATAAAGGGCAACACGCTGATTGTGCCTCCGAAGGCTCTCAACACCAAAGGAGTACGGTAACGAAATGCTACGATGAAGGAAGTTGTGTGAATGCGTGGCTGTGATTGAGATATGCGAGGTCTCATCATCCCTTCGGCAATTTACTTTGATTTAGTCGCTCGTAGGCGCGTCTCCATCAGAAGCAACTTGCTCAATTCTCCTACTTCTTCCTGTCTGTCTCATTTCGTGCTTCGTGTCGCTTTCCCCTTCTAATGAATCTACCCATGGTACTTTTGCAAGAGTTATTTTTCCGGGGGGTGGTTGTTTATGAGCAGGGATCCTAGTTTTCCACGATAAAAAAAAAACAAATTCCGCGCTAAAAGTTTGAAAATTCCGCGTTTTCCCCCCGTCAACGATAGGCATATAAACCACTTACGGTCTGTTCCAAGTACGCATATAGTAAACCGGCAAGGTCGCAAATCTACGCACAAACCGTAACACCGAGTCATAATAGAGATATGTAATATTAAATATGCTTTATTAATTTTGCTCAGTTCGTGTCTGTATACCGATACTAACGTCAGTACATTCAGCGAACACACAACGGCGCGCACATCACAAAGATGTTGGGGGCGCACTAACTCAAAGCATTCAACGAAAAGATTAGGCAGCTGCATTAAACTATATCTGGAGCATAGGCGCGTGAGTTTCGGTTTTCGTGGTTCCGGTTTTCTACGCATCTATTACTCCCTTTGCCATAAAACTTTGAATGCAGGATCATATCGATGATATCAAATCGATCATATCAAATCGCATTTTACATTTGTCCGGAATCACTTGCGACGAAGTGTCGCAAACCCTTTAAAGGCTCAGACACATGTATGACAAAATGTGCGACGTGTCGCAACGAAAAGCATATTGGGACGGATTCTGGCGAAATAGGTCGTCGCAGCAGCTGTCTACGACACGTCGCAGAGCGACAAAACTGCACGGATATCTCCGCGTACCGTCGGCGGGTTATCGTGCGGATGTTGTGACCTCACGAACCAAGCAGCCAATGATGCTGCCTCTCTGGTAGATGTAGGTGAGTCCGAGAAAAAATGGCGGACAGCGTGCGTTCTGAATGCAAACAGCGGCTGATTTCGTCGTGTTGCGCCTTTAAAGACAAATGAAATATGGAATGAATTGTTCTCGTTTACGGTGTTTTATTATGTGAGCAAATTTCTGTATGTTAAATAGAGTGTAAGCGAATGTACCTCTGGCAGCGTTGTTTAGCAACAGGGCGTTTCAAAGCTACATGTCGTAGGGATGTCGCCATCCATGTGTCTGCGAATGCAGCATGCGACAAGTCGTGACACGAAACTGTGCGACTCGTCGAACGACCTGTCCTGCATTTTGCCGTACATGGCGTTTTTCCCTTCCTTCAGTGTACGCGGCCACTCGATGTGCGTCCTCCGCTGCTGATCGTCACGGGTTCTATAATTTCCTTCTTTTTCGTCCAATCAAAAGATGGCCGTGACTCATTCAGAGCCGGTGTCAGTTTTCTTCTTCTAGTTTTCTTTTTTTTTTTCGTTTTCGTTTTGTAGTTTCCATGGAGCGTGTGCGGCGCAGCCAATGCATATCCTACCGCTGCTAACATTGTCATGAAGGAGCAATGGGACAAACTGGTACGTATTCATCTATGTATGCGACAAGAGAAACGCGGACAGATAACAACCGCATAATATTTTTGTTCGCATCATCATCATCATCGTCAGTGGTTAATTCTCGCATTCGCGCATTAAAATATTGACCACGTATTTAATATACACGATAAAAGTCACGCTACTACTGCAAAAGTGAGTTCCACTTTGAACCCATTGCAATATTTCCGACAAAGCGGTCGCCATTCCTCGCGACAGTTCTCCCCAGTGCGAGCTTCCCCACGCTGGCCTTGCACATATGCCTAGAGTAATATACCCAACATCTGCTTCAGTGAGCGCTCGCCAAAAAGCCATTAACTTTCATCAGACGCACTTTCTTCCGTGCAAACAAGTATTAATCGCAAGTTCTTTGCGGTTCGCGATAACACCTTCGCTGTGATTAACGCCGACGTCATACTAATGAAAGATCGAGCGTAAGCGTGCGGAAAATACGACATAAAACGACCAGCTTCTCCACCAGCTAGCCTGTATGTTCTACATACTCGTACATAGGTCATGACTAAGGTCAGCGGAAGGTTGGTTGCGTCGAACTTAATTCCTTAAATGGAGGCATGCCGCACTGGTTGGCGTGGATACTCTTTTACTCTTGGATACTGGGTATTTGTTGCGTCATACTCGTCCCATTCTCCTGGTTTTTTCACGCTATGTCATCGTGCTCTTTTCTTTTTTTTTTTTTTTCACGCTATGATCCTATCCAACTAGCTCGCATCGGAGGTCTCTTGGGTGGATACTCTTTCACGTCAGTGCATTCCTTAATAGTACGAGGCTCTTGAATGCGGGATGATGATGATGATGATGATGATGATGATGATGATGGCAGTGGCGGTGATGATGACTATAAATTGTGTTTTAACGCCGCAAACGCACCTCAGGCTATAGTGCGCCAAACTATAGTGAAATGCGATGAACCCGGTTGAAAACGAAACCAAGCGGGCTACAAGAGCTGGGTAAAGTGGCTTAAAACTTGACATGAACGGGTAGAAAACATTTGAGATCATAAGTCATTACGATAGTCAATGTGTTTAAAAGATTATACACTCTCATAAAGGGAACCAAAATCTCATCACCCCGCCAAAAGGAGATGAGTGAACGCGGGATGGAATTCTCAGCACACTGTATTTAACGTCCATTGCTGAAAATGGCTATAAATTTCGAAACCAGTCCGCGGCAAAGGGTGTCAACAAACGCTCGACATTTTGCCCGCGCGGTATACGTAGCTCAAACTCCTCAGTTCCCGCACCTCAGCGCTCAATCACTCTTCGTATGTTCCTCAATTTGTCCTTTCCCAGTAAAGCTAGCAACAAGACATTTCGGCTCAAATATTTACTTTGGAAGATAGCGATAGTCTAATCGAAGCAGAAGGGGAGTCATTCCCGCTTCGCTGCCTCACGGTGTTGCCCCAAGCAGCTCAGTAATCCGCTGGCTCTTGCACATCCATTCTGCGCCTTCTCTCACAGAGGTGACAGCAGAAGCCCGTTTCCAGTGAGTTATTCATATGGGGTGCAACCGGAAGATAGGCCGCATCGTAAAAGTGTTGCAAATGAGAGGTTAGGGAATAGTCCTGAGAATAAGGAAGGCTCGTGGATGCAAACTAACGACCGAAATCGTTCGTCGGGTAACTTCGTACACGTGGCATTTTGAACTGGCTTTATTGCTCGTAAAAGGACATGGGTGGCGTATCTGGTGAGCTTAACATGCCGTGTCTTTCCTCTAGTAGTCCCCAGGGAGTTTCTTCCTGGTGTACCACACTAAAAAGACAGTCTATAGACACTTTGGCAAAATACTGAGAATGTGCCAACGAATGGATACGGAAAGCTCCCTGATCCTTCCTCGAGAAACATAAGAAAAACACGAAAAGTCCTACTTTCGAAAAATGCGCTAAATAGCGTTCAGATTAATTCGTACGCCAATAATTATTGGTGCAAGGTTCCAACTCATCATAAACTTTCTTGCCTTTTCTTTTTCTTCTTTCTTTTCTTTTCTTTTTTGTAGGATTCGTGTTTTGCATGACCTGTAGGTGGTGCATCTAAACTCCAACATGGGGGACGTATCCAGGTTGTCACTTGGTTTCGATTTTGAGATTTCGAAACTGCAATGTTGATTCTCGATGTGTTGAAGGCGAACGAGTATTAAACGCTGCTCATATACTTCTGGCAGGCGTAACCGCGCTGTGCAAAGAGAAGGTTATAGTTGTCGCGTATTACTTGCGAAGTTTCGGCGTGTGTGATCAACCACACTTCGTGAAGGCGAATTTCACGTTTACCGGTTGCGAGGCCAAAATAGCGAACAGCGAGTGTCCTGTGCTGCATGCAGGAACACGACAGCTGTGCTGCTGCTCTCTTAGAGGTAAGATCTTCTAAGTGCGTAGCGCCTGTACGAATATAGTTTAGAATTTACAGGCTAATGTTGCTACACCCGTGTGTCACTGGTGCACATGCTTTTGAGAAACCTTAACGAAACTTCGCATTCTTTCTAAATTCTCTCCCAAGTGATCTGGCACGGTGATTCAAATGCACAGTTACAAAACTGACTTGTTTTCCCGCTATCCCTTGCGCTTTCTTACATATAATGGCTAAGATGAAAAACGGTTAGGAGCAACTAAGATTTATTTGAACAAGAACTTTCGTGCAAGAGACTGCACTTCTTCAGGTTACACAACTAAGTGCGACACAAGTATATATAATTGTTATATATAGTGTTATATATACTTGTGTCGCACTTAGTTGTGCAACCTGAAGAAGTGCAGTCTCTTGCACGAAAGATCTTGTTCAAATAAATCTTAGTTGCTCCTAACCGTTTTTCATGTTACGTGTGTGATTCCCTCTTCGCGGGCTCCTTGACAGTGTTTCTCTTTCTTTTGTTTCCCTTTCAGACGTATATAATGGCTACTCAAGTTTGAAACAAACTTGCCCTGTTTTGCTAGACAACGTATTGCTTGCCTTTCTGACGTGAGCTGCAGATATCTTGAGTGTGCTTGAGAAAAAAAAGAAAAAAAAACGTTCATCAGATATGTACCCAAGCAGCACAGTGTACTGGAAGTCGAGTGCATTAGGGGTAGACGGTATGTGTCTTATCAATGTTCTCTAGTTTCATGAATCTGTTCTAGGCCTTTCATCTACCCGTCCACCCCTATTGCACTCGACTTTCAGTGCATTTTGCTGCTTGGGTAGGCGCTCCAAAAGCTCTGCCACACACACACAAGCACTGCTGATGTAACAGGTTTGCCGATATTGAGTCGCTCAATCCATCTCTTCCGACGATGCGTCATAGTAAGCGGCATTCCATGTGTGGGGAGAAGAAAACGCGGAAAGACTAACTGCTCTCCCTTCGTCGCGCAGAGTCGCATTGTGGCACAGAATAACAGTCGTGTAATTTAGTTTGCTGGTCATTGTCTGCACTGTTTCCTTCATCAATGATGTAAACAGCAAAATACATGTGCAGCTCAGTGGCCTATGCGAAAAGCAGCAACTTCTCCGCAAGTGAACGCGGGGTCAGCGCTGTGAACCTGGATCGGCTAGTTCAGTGTTTCACCGCCGTGCGGCGTCGATTGAGCAGAAAACGCGAATACTGTTTCAACATTGCGTATTGATATCTGCAGAGGACACTGTGTTGAATGTTGACACAAGGAAAGTACTAAGAAGCCGGTAGATATCTGTGGGAAAATCTTTATGTTACCCTATCATCAATGTACCAAGAAGACAAGCTACGAAACAGAGGGTCATGTACTCGACCACAGCATGTTCCCTCTTACACACACTCATATCTCACTCACAAGAACGCATTCGTGGCGCGGGGCATCTTTCACATGTTCTCATACCACGTCCGCAATGCAATCGTGACCGTTACGAGAAGACGTAGCCCTGAAAACGGCAATCCACACCTTGGCGGAGGCCATGGCGATTACACGAAAGGACACCAGAATGCGTAACAGGTGACTGATTGGTTGATTGATTGATTGAGATATAAAACCAAGTGATCTTTTCAACCTATGCGTTAATTCTGAACCTCAACTTTTTACAGCGCTGGCAGTCAACACACCATTAATATCTATGCCACACGGGCGCAAACAAATAACAGTAAGTGCTCAATGCCTTAAGTGTTAATGTTATTCGGGTAGTGTCACGTAGACGGTTGTAACGTAATTTTTCCTTAATGCCGTTTTCTGCTTAATTCGCCGCAAAAAAAAAAAAAAAGTCTAGCTCTCACTGTCTGCGTAGAGAGACAACTTTAGTTCACATGCGACCATTTTGCGAGGGTGACTTCTCAAATTTTAGTTTACACAATTTAGTTTACACAAAACGCACGACGATGCTAAAAGGCTGTTTTATATTTGGGTTCCTGTTGGGGCCAGTACGGTAATTGACCCCATCATTAAAATATATTAGCACTAATCCACATGATTATTGTATTCGAAGTCTCGCAAATGTATTCTTAACCTGCAAACTACATTTATTTGAGAGAACTGATGTTCTGAGGCTGGAACAACATAGAAGGGACAATCACATACAAGGCCTCAAGTTGCTTAAGAAATTAACGATGAAGGATGAAAGTCACTGAAAAGGTTAGCCAGCTGTAGGACTCTTTCATCGTTACATTTATTTATTTATTTAGTGTCACATATATTCTACTTCATTGACTTTAGTGAGTGGAACGTATCTTCATCGTGGTTCTGAATGCCATTAAAATTATATGGCACGAGCTTTGCCACTAATGGCACTCGACATTGACCGCTGAATACCGTAGATGACGCAATATAGTTCTGAATCTCCACACCGCTGATTAACATCGATGTCAAATGATGCATGTCCCCACTGCCATGCCCCTCTCAAACCAAAGTTCTTGCGTTTCCTTTCATAATAAGCGGCACCGTCAATGCAATTGGTATGATATCCCAGTTCTATATACAAATAATAATAATAACAATAATAATAATAATAATGATCTTTATTAACGTGCCCAAGAACAGCCAAAGCCTAGGTATTGGCGCACGTAGACAATACAGTACTTACAAATATACACGTATATATACAAACACATACAGATTACGCAAAACATAACATATTTAGGACATATTCACAAACAAGAACATAACAGGAAGATATTCACGTTGATACATACAGTACAAACATACAGATACACAGTACATGGCACTAAAAGAGAAGGAGAGAAAAAAAAAAGACTGTACAACTTCACATGCTACTCAATGAACGCCAGAGGAGAGTTTTGCGGGTTAAAGATATCAAGAGTGGCGTGAACTGCGTTTGTCATTTGTTGAATACGTACGATCGGATTTGCAGGCATGTGATGGGATAGGTATAATACATTAGTGTGTCTGGTTACATCGACAGGTACGACGATATGAAGCTGATGTAATAAAGATGGTGTATCGAGAAAACTGTGTAAAATCTTATAACAGAGCATAATATCATCAAAACAGGCGTCGCGTTGAGAGTGGTTCAAGGTTCAGAAATTACATTATCTCTCTATAGACATACACTCTAAAGTGAGGGCTCTTTCTTAAAAATACGCTATGTACAATGCGTAGAAATTTTTTCTGGACAGATTCAATCCGTGACGAGTCAGTGCAGGAAAGAGAGTTCAATAATAATAGTAATAATAATAATAATAATAATAATAATAATAATAATAATAATTGTACCGTGGTGTTACACGTAAGGTTTGTCTGCGCAGTGTGACGACATGTTGCACGTGCCCCAGAGCAGGGCTGCGGATAATTTGGACCACTTGGGGTTCTTTTGATGTGCGTAGCCGCTCGTGCAGTTCTAACGAAGGCCAATGGTCCAATGAGAAACTGACTAACGTGCGCCGGAAAGCTCCGGCACACGGTGCCGGAAGCAATGCTTACCTCCCCCCACATTGCTACCGCCCTCGGCCGGGATTGAACCCGCGACCTTGAGTTCAGCTTTTAAACGAGACAAGAGAAGAACTACAACCGACGCTGTGTCCAATCCACCACAATCCACCACAATCCACCACAGCGCGGCAATGGCTGCTTCGCTGACCCACGTGATGTGGGCCACATCTATACGTCCACGTCGGGTGCTGATATCTCGCTTACGCTACTCAGGCACTAAAATGATAAGGTTGTTGTCTGTCCCCTCGAAAATTTTCTAACGGATAGAAATGGTGTGCCGGAGGTATCTACAGTGATAGCCTCCTCCTGCAGCGAATGGCGCTCGTATTTTTCTGGTCAATTTCCACCTAATGGCATGTCGGGGGCCGGGCAAAGTGAAGCTCACCATCTAAAATGCCGCTCCACTCGTTATGCGAAACACGGGTATCCTAAGGGACGTCTCACTCTCTTCGTTAGTTAGCTCGGTAACCGAAGGGCTTGCCGCCCTAATCATGCCACTGGGAAACATCCGTGCGAACAAGTAATTAACTATGCGGGCTTGCAGTGTTTCACCACAAAGCCTCACTGTCATATTTTAAGCATATCTTGTGGTAATAGCGACTGGGGACCCTTCTTCGGGCTATACGCGGACAAGGAGGAAATTGTGGGGAATTACATTATATTGGGAAAACCAAAGCTACGAGTTTTCGTGTGTCCGGGGTTTCACAAAAGCAAGGGTCGCTGATAGAACTGTCTCGAAAAATATGTATACAGACAGGTTTTTTTTTTTAGATTGTGTACTCACACACCTATGTTCACTGATAGCTAGAAAGAGATGGATGCCAACATCAGCGTTAATACATATCTTAACACAGTAACTTCATTCTTCGGGATGTAGCTTTCGAACCCGTTGCCCCAAATATTTCGAAAAGCGAGCTAATGTTCTTTGGCGTTTCCTTTTTCCCTTCAAGTTTCGCTTCCTTGCGTAACATAACAGGTGATGGAACTCCAGTCTTTGTAAATGACTGTGCCTCCATCCCACTGTTTCCGTTCCTTTTGTCAAACATCGTCTTACTCCTTCGTCTAGAGGAAGTGAAACTGATGAAGGACATAAAAAGGCAGGTCTCGTCTTATTACAATAGCTCTTTAATAGAATTTCGGAAGTTTGTACAGATGTGCGTAACCTCTTCAATAAGAAACTATTAGGCGGAAAACTCTTTTCCAAACACTATTAGTAAGCGCGCTCAAAGCTATGCTGTAAGGCAATTATGATAACAATACAACTTCAGTAAAGGACGAGCAAAACGGGAATATAATAGAGGAAGAAAAATTATGGTAATCCCAGTGCAGGAATGAAATGAGCCGTCTGTTCGTCTCCCCCTCCCCCTTTTTTTTTTTTTTTTCAGCATTGAACTGTGTCAGAATCTGTGCCAGTTAAAACGTGCGTCAAACTGCACAGGCGCGAAACCGCAATGGGAATGGAAAGGATGAAAAAAAAGGGAATAAAACGGGAAAAGGCAATGGGAATAAAATTGTCCCCAATGGACCTTTCGCGTAAAACATTTCCCATGTGAGGACGGTAGAGTTCAACAAAGTTATTTCAAACGCAGAACGACTTTCCTTGACGCATCGCGAGCTTTCAAGAGGAACGAATAAGAACAACGAAAAGTAAAATGAATGGGCCAACTCGAAATCACGACATCGGCCAAACTCACTAAAGTCTCGCCTCATAATTGTTCGCAAAATTTCGCAGCATAACTTGCGTGAATCAACCGATCGCTGACAGGCGTAATGTCCTAAAATGGTAGCGGTAATGGTCGGTAGCGCAAGTAATAGTTCAGTAGAATACTCCAGGATTCACAAAAAGACGAAAGAAAAAATTCAGTGGCGATTTAGCGGTACATGCGAGGGAAATGCGGTAGCATTAAGCGCCTTTTCCTGTCTAAACCCGACCACCGGTTGTCCACTTCCCGTCTATACTGGACTTCCGGTTATGCCCTAGCGGTCTAACCTGACTTCCGGTTGTCCACCTCCGGTCTATACTTGACTTCCGGTTCGACAGTTTTAATTACTGCATGTAAGTCCATTTAATTAACCTTTAATTATCCTGAATTACTTTCAATCAGCCTTTAAGTACCCTTAAATTTCTTGAATTTCATTTAATTCCATCTAATTACGTTTACCTGCTATAATTACTCTCAATCTCCCTTTAACTGACGTTATTTACCTTTAATTACCTGCGGTTACCTTCGGTAATCTTTCATTTCATTTAGTCTTTCTCTTAATTACATTTCTACATATCTACATATCTTACATTCATTACATTTAAACTCAACTTTCTTGCTTTAATTACCTCTAACTACCTTTAATTACTCTTGCCTCTTACTCTTACTTGATTACCTTAAACTTCTTCAATTTCATACCACTCACCTTCATTTACATTTACCCTCTGATCTCCCATTTACATGTTCACTTATACCTCTGCCTCGGTGTGGCTTCACCATCTCACACACACACATTCACGTATACAGCTTTTTCCATTTTGACTTTCCTAATGCTAACGCATTAATAAAATGTTACGATACCTCAATATGCAGCTATCGTTAGATATCATACCTGTAACACTGCACGCAACGAATGTGATGTGCATAATATGCATTCCTTTCAATATTCCAATATTCATTGCAACAATTAATTGGTTTAGCGCCTCACAGACAGACATCAGAGAGCCTTCACATCTCCTTGAAGCATGTGTGTTCGTAGAGTCACTAAATAAGCTTCGCTTCAGAGTATCGACACTGAGATCCAGAGAGCAGGAGCGCCATCTTGTTTCTGCACCACACCGGTGCCATTCTCATGCAGTTGAGGATCAAAGACAGCTAACATAATGCTCACTGTGGATTAGAGAAGCGTGTATGATTGTTGTGCGATAATCCATGTACATATTGTCCACGAAAGCGTCCCGGGGGTGTCAAGGTGAGCTCAAGGCTGTCAACCTTGATGAGCTGCTGGCAAACTAAAGGACCATTTCACCCGCGCACGATAGATGGCATCGTCCGCTAAAATGTGCCTGAATTGGGCATGCGCGTGGCTACCGTGGCGCGGAAAGAAGATGACGCATGCTTACTTTTGGCTCACTCGGTGTTGATACTCTGAAGCGAAGCTTATTTACTAACTCTATATGTGTTCGTAATGTCTAATAGATTTCCCCATAGCAAGTATGCAAGAACACATTTGAGTAATACTGTGCGAAAATAACAAAGACGGTTAAGAGCATCAGCTGTTTACTATATACATTAAAAACAAGACTTTCGTGCAGTAGGCTGCACTTCTTCAGGTTTGAGGACCTGAAGAAGTGCAGCCTACTGCACGAAAGTCTTGTTTTTAATGTATATAGTAAACAGCTGATGCTCTTAACCGTCTTTGTTATTTTTGATTCTGCATCGCCGGAAACTTGCACATTGTTTTTCTTCACGTTCTACGATAATACTGTGCGACTGAAAAATAGCGGATAACCGAAAATTTCGCCGCCTAGCGCAAATACCTGGCACTAGATGCTGCCTCTTATGTTTACAGTAAAGTAAAGAACACGTGACCCTGTGTTTCGCACTAGCTACACGTCCTTGTAATATACACTCCAAAACAGCATAAAATACCTGTTTCGAAACATTGTAATTTTAATGCAAGGCTTTGAAGTCGTTCAGCTGACCATGACTCTTTTATAAGGCGAAATGGTATATACACCAAGAAGCTAAAGTTCAAGCAAAGAGATAGTGATGTGGTTATACTTAACGGTTCGGTTGGGACGAACTGCATCACCGCTCAGGCATATACTGTTGATGAGCACGGGCACAATAAATTAATTATTACTACTATTATCATCATCTTAAAGACTACTAATACGTACTGAAAACCGGCACGCGAACACCTCGGGACACTCTAATCGCAAAAGCTTTTGCGCTACCACACGAGACAACAATGAAAACAAAATAGCCCCAAACTTCCCAATGTTGCTAAGTTGATAGGTAAAGTCAACGAGCACCCCCTCGGTACTGTTTTGAGTGGGCTCAGCATTCACAGCCTAACATACCATAGCATACATGGGCGATAACACTGTGACAGTTCGTTTCATGCCACGCATCCCTGCGTTAAAACTATTGTCTCCAAGCTACCTAATTGTCATCATGCTGCGTAGTTGAGAGTTTGTTTCGTTCGCGAGTCAACAAAGATAACGTCATTCAGCCGAAGGCAAATATTTGTAGCTCGAACGTCATTCCAATACATACGTTAATGAACTGGAAGCTTGTCACACCGCTTTAGGGAAGCCACTGGGATAAAATAATGACGCTAGTTTGAAGGTAGTCAATGAGACAGCAGAGTTCATGTTGTCTAGGGCCACAAATATACTGTAGGTTGAAATAGTGTCTTTTTAATCCTCGTGGCCTGCAGACTAAGCCACGGCGCATGTATTTCCCGAAAGAATGATGCAATCGATCATTCGGATGGGGTCAAGAGACGAATGGAGCGGCGCCACCATTATGGAGCTCTGCGGGAGAGCGTGACTTGTGAGCGGGCGCGAGCGAGATTGATGGGAATTCCGCTGGCTGTCTTTGTGCAGCGCAGTATTCGCAACTTTTCATCGACCGAAGAGGGTGCTCTGCGATTTTCAAGATGGCATCGGAGAGGTGATTCGTATACGTAGTTATTTCGCTGGGTCGCGTTCAGCCGTGAGGTAATGCATGGAACGTAAAACCCGAAAAGACGAAGAGGGGAAGAACATGATTGAGAACACGGAGGGACAAAGACAACACGCACACGGAAGCATTCAACTAGTGTTCAACTCCGCGTTCTCAATCATGTTCAGTCCAAACCAACACCGTCTACACATTCTCGAACGAAAGGAAGAAGCAGTGAGCTTCCTTCAAGTGCTATTTTCTCTCATATATGCGGCAACGATTCGACCCGATAAGGATACGTGCTGCGAAGGCAGGCGGGGGTCTGTGGTGGAAGGAGATGTCGTCCTCAAAGCAGCCCATGCAGTGATTTACCCAGGCCCCCAAAAAACCCCAGCACCCCCAATTTTTTGGCGACACCCCCACCCCTAATGTTTTTCTTTACGACATAGCTGTAATGCTGACTCCCCCCACAAACACTTTTTTTTTTCGACAACCACCCATGTCTGCGATTCAGGAAGCCCATGTAATCTGCCCCGGGCTCGTATCACGTGAAAATATCAACGGTATGTTTATCAGCCTGGTTCCTTAGACAAGCAATTTCAAAAGTGCGCCGCAAAACATTAGCGTCACTGTGGACAGATTAACAAGTAACAATTTTGCTGAGCCGTGTTCATGCAAATACCAAGCGCGAGGAAGGCGTACGCACGTTATTGCTACATTATTGTGGATACACAATTAAGTAGTTTCGTGGTCCCTCCCTGACCTAGACAGTAAAGTCACAGATTACGGTTAAGGTTTATGCTTCCTTATATTTCAAAGAGTACCTTCGTCCTTGCACAGTGCTTTTTCCTAATTGAAGAGTCACAACCTTGCTTGCTTCGAGATGCTTTAATCTTAATCCATATTTCTTTCTTACAGGATAGGCATCAACAATGTTGATGGACTCTCCTCTACGGATGTGGAACAACGGTGAAGGAAAATGCCAAAAGTTAATATTATTAAACACACAAAAGTAAAAGACTTGTGCTATGTCAAACAAAGTTCCCGCATTTCAACTCGACGACAGTGAACTTGAAGAGATAAAACATGATTTCGTCTTTTTAGCAAACTTCTTCGTCAACTTCGCCCGCGTGGCGACGACACCGTAGCTGAAAGTTGCGGCGTGTGGGTTCATTGTAGTAAAATTGAACATGCCATGCGATACGAGTATTAATCGAAAATAGAAAACCGACACTAGCTTCGAAGCTCCCCACTGATTGTGTTTCCTCCATCGTGCTTGCAGGAGCCTACCACACAAACCAAAGGACTACATAAACTGGGTTCATCGTCGAGTACTTCTAGGTGACCGAGCATTCCCATGTGAAATGAGGGTAAAGCAACCGAAACTGGGCACGTGCTCTGGTCTACACTGTTGGTCTATACTTTCAGTGTACGAGAGCTACACTCGCGCAACCCTATAGACTTGGAGTAGCTTGTGCACCAAGTCTCCATTTTTTTCTCCTATCGTCATCACCATCATTCGCGCAACCCTCGTCAGTGTAGATCGTTCTGGAACTACCCGCGAAATGTTGCACTGAATGGCCAGTGACATGCACACTCAAGCCAGTGCAAGTTTTTCCGCACCCCAACCCACAGTAGAATTCGCTATAAGGTACGCGTCTGCTCCTGCTGTTGCACGTTTTTTTACAGCAATTGCGCGTTGCGTACGTTTTTACAACACGTTGCACACTCAGGCTACATTTGACTGCATATCAATGGTGAGTGCAATTCACAGCGTTTAATCTGGCGCGTGATCGAAGACGACGCCGTCTCTCAGGAGTGCAAGAAGAGGATGCACATTCTTGAGGAGGACGTGGGTCCATCCGGATAATAGGAGGCAAACATCCGGATCCTCACAAATCGTTGACACGTGTAGCCTATTAATCCAATATCGGCTATTTATAAGCCGCGACAAGACAAAAAGAAATTTATAGGTTAAATTCACCTTATGAAATCGAGCGTCATGGTCAATTACTGCCACAATAAAAAACAGCAGAAAATTGTGCCATAGAAAGAAACAGCGCATCACGACACAGTAGGAATTGAGTTATACGATTCCATTTCTTAACACCAGTTCTCGCATGGCTATGCGTTGAGACAAGGCAAGAGAACGCCGTGTTGTGAGGAAACTGACGAGGGAAAGCAGCGTTTCATGTATACAAGAAAATCACGGTTAAAGTGAGCTGGTCTACTATTTGTCATACAGTGCTTAACAAAGCTGAAGACTGGAAACAGAATTCCCGTTTCCAGCTGGAGTCATACGCCAGGCTGGCATCCATTGGCCTGATATTTTGCGTTTAAGGTGAGCCACAAACTGGGGAGTTCTGAGCGTCTCGCCACCAATGCGCAGAAACATGAGCCCCACCTACGGTTTACCGCACGCTACAGTTCCGCTACTAAGGCTCCAATTCCCCCCAAGAAAAATACTCGAAACAACATTGATTGCTCAGTACCTAGAAAGAATGGAGGTAAAACGTAAAACACTACGGTCAGCATGGTCAGATACAGACAATGTTAGCACCGCGGCTATCTTCGAAGCGAAATTCAATTAAACGCCTCATCGCGCTTTTTGTAGTGCGATGCGTCGACTCAGAACTTCAAGCAACCAAGAGACAGAAGATGCCGAAGAAGCTTACCGTGTTGCAAAATCGATGCACACCCTTTCACTTTCCCACATTGCCGGCGCGCTGTCTTCACACAGAGTGGTGACGCCACAAGGGTCATGCCAGAGACATGAAATCAGAGGTATAGTTCTATGCTTTGCACAGACACTGCACATTTTTCACTCCACGCCGCACTGTCAATAACACATGTCTCGAACACTAAAGCACACAATCTCTTATCACAGCCGTCGTCAATGGGCAGCCGTGAAACGAAATCCAACAACGAAGCATCACGTTTGCGTCCCGCGTTGACATTTCTGCTTATCGGAACTGGTTACAGCCGGCTTATCAGGGAAGACCCGCAGACATGATACGTCATGCGCTGCCGATGGTTACGTTGCTTCTTAATGATAATAGGGTGCAGTTTTAAACGTCTCACATGCTGTATAAACCTGTCACTGCGGCGCGTGCTGTAGGGCAGGGCTGTGGATAATTTACGCTACAATGGGTTCTTTAACGCGAAGTAACATGATTCTTATATTATCTCTTATTTTCTAATTATTTAACGTGCTTCGGAACTCTCAGAGCCATTCTAGTAGCGAGCAATTCGAAATGAATGGAACTTGTCCCACAGCTTCCGAAATACGAAGTTCATATTGACAGTAAAGACTGAGATTTATCACAGCGTTAAGGGCCTAAACGCATGGAGCGCACTTTTCCGACATTTTCAGGATGCGCGCGCGCTTCGCGTGCGTGTGACCTCGTAAAAACCAGGTTTTCAACGCGCGTGGAGGGCGTACGCCGCAGTCTGTCGACTAAAGGTATTCGCGCGCGTCTGGGCGCGTCTTCCGAGAAGTAGACAGAACCATAACCGTCGTGCGGCAGACAAGGTTGCGTATGAGCTGCTCGCATAAATTTTTGGGACATCATCCACCACACTAAATTTGCGTGAACATTTTAATAGTGTCTGGAATGAAGGGACGCAGGAACCACAGCAAAGAAGAGCTTCGGCACGTTCAGATATTTGTGGTCGACGAATATAGCAACAATGGCGCACGTCACTCGTTCCGTACGAGCGCCATGCGTTTCGGATGGTCGCCTCGTTGGCGTTTCTTCGCCTCGTGTGCAACGCCATGGCGTGCGCGCGACGTTTTGACGCTGAGAAAACGTCCAATGCGTCTCGCCCTTAACAGTCCAGACACCGTTACGTCAGGACATATTTGCAGTAAACCTTGAACAACTCTGGGTATAAATGGTAAATCTGCTTCGTCCGATTCCCTGGGTCTCTTAAAGGCATAAGGGAAAAAGAGAAGACTAGCTGGTACACGATTAGGAAGACGAAACTCGAGGCACGGAGGCATCTCTCAGCAAATTTTCGTGCACCTAGTTTGTGCTAGAGTCACTACATAGGGGTACAGAATATCGCATTCCTTTTCCGCGCCGGAGCCGCCGTTCGGTGTCCGCGATTGGGGCGATCGTGTCACGTGGTTTCTCCGTCCAAGAAGGCGCCGTCCACGTTGAGTCCCCTCTATCCAAAACCGGTTTCCTCGGTTGCGAGCTGGCTCGGTAGCGCGCTGTTCTCCGGCGGAGAATGGGGGAGATTGGCATCCCGTTGCTAGGCGACGCAGCCGCGCCGGACCCAAGATGGCGGTCTCGCTCGCCGGCGTGGCTAAGTGTCACTACTCTGCTCCGAATGTAGTGACTCTAGTTTGTACGGTATCGGAAATATCCGATACACAGTGTAGGAAACAATGTTTACCTCCCTCAAATTGCCGCCCGGTACTCTGTCGGGAACGAACCCACGATCCCGGCCGAGTAAGGCAGCAATGTGTGGGAGGTAAACACTGCTTCTAGCGGTGGTGTGTGCTGATGAAAGGGCTCGCCGTTGTCGGCCTCACAGAGGTGGGCAACGTCACGACTGACGCCCTGCACCCTGCGTCCTGGGCCGACTTCTAAGGGAACTGTGCCGACATATATGTCATAGCATGCTCCTAGCCAATCATCATCTCGAATTATATGGTGCCTCTGCCCTGGGGGCTTAATCGCTTCGTCGTCGTTACGGTCGTTACGAGCAAACGAGCGGCTGGAAAAAGATGGGCACGTCGCGTGACGTATACCACGCCCTCCACATGTCTCGCGAAGAGCGCCATGCCAACGCCACCTACATACGGAAGGTCTGCTTATTGCCTCCTCTCCTTCCTTCCTTACGTGGACATATGTAGTCAGAATCTGTCTGCTACTGTGATTCCCCGTTCTGCGAATTCAAGCACCCGCAAATGATTGCGGCTTACTTGGAACCTGCGGAGCTGAATTTTTAGACAAAAAAATGCAACACGCTTCCCGAAAATCAGTTTTGAAAAAGATTGGGGCCGTCTTGCGCTTTATTTTCAAGTTGTCCCATTTCGTACGCGGAGACGTTCAATCACCACTCGCAGGCGACGGTGGTTCGTCTTCATGGCCGCAACCGGTGAAAGGACGTTCGTGATAGGCTGCCGCAGTTGAAAACACGATGCTGATTGGCTGACTATTAGTTGTCACGTCACGTCGACGAGTAAGCAGACTTTCTCTATCTGGGTGGTGTTGGCTGTGCACGCGTTTTATCACGTGCCCTTCTCGACGAGTGCCCCGCCCGTCGTTAGCTCGTAACGCGTGTAAGCGATTAAGCCCGCTGATTCGTTGAAAACGGGGGGGCGTACGCCTTTTTGTGACACTTATGCTGTTGATAATTGTGACAAAAAAGGCATACGCCTCTCGTTTTCAACAAATCAAGGCAGGTAACCATATAATTCGAAATGATTTTTGGCTAGTAGCGAAGTATGCGGTGAAGTTCACTTCTAACAGTGTACTCCCGAATGCAACTGTTTACATCATGTCAGCGTGGCATTATCGCCTGCTATTTTCGAAGTCCGTACGTTGACCTCCGTACTCCAAACTGAATGTAACCAGCATTATCACCTTTGTTGTCGATGCGCCAAGAAAACTCGAATCATCATCATCATCCCCATGTTCTATGGAACTCGTCATATACTCGTGAGGAACAGCGAGCTTTCGAAAATGACAACATGAACGACGACACGAGTTATCGGAACCAACATAAAACAGTTCATTTCAACACCGAATATACCCACGGCAGGCACAAAGGGCGCATAGAACGTAGAAAACTGCAAAATTCTCTTCCAATTTGTTTAAGGGCGCTCGAAGCCAGCTAAGTACGCCGAGGAAACTTTCTTGCTACCGTATCATTTCCAGCTGAAGTGGGGACTCTACGTAACGAATGAAAGCTCTTAGGTTGGGAAACCTGAGTCTAAAGAGAACCCGAAGGCACAGCAAGTAAGATACTAGTTCATTAGTGTGACCGCTTGCGGTGGAAAGCCCATCGTCTTTCAGGCGAACAGAAGATATTTTGCGTGCCACAGAGCTCATCTGTCACCGTTGCGCACTTGTCACGAGGTCAAGGCTAAAGAAAGTTCAGAACATATAAGTTCACAAACTCATCATTAGCAGCAGCATCATTCCAGGAGTTTTCCACCAATGTACACACACACACACAAATAGAGATACGATGATGAGATGGGGCTGATGCCGGCCAGCAGGCTGGGCGCTGCCCCAGTGCCACTTGTACGTGATGAGAGATGATGATGGATATGATAAGGGGTCCGGTAATCAAAGCAGGGTGGAGAGGCCTGTTGATGACAAGAAGTCCCAGAGGTGATGCAGACCTTGGCGTGTATGAGCTGGACTGGACCATGGGCCCAGCACCTTGCCTATGGTAAAGGGGCGATGATCGATCCCATGCAGTTCGTGCTGCAATATCGCACGCTCCCGCTGGTAGTCCGGGCAGTCCATAAGTAGGTGGTGCAGGTCTGCACGCACACTGCATGCTGCACAAAGGTCCGAGGGCGCACGGCCAAGACGCTGCCTCATAACTGGTGTAAATGCAACATTCAGCCGCATGCGGTGAAGCGTAGCAGCATGCGTAAGCAGGGATGCGTAGTGTCGCGGAAGGCGATGAGGAAGCGACAGGGAAAGAGAAGGATCCACTGCGTGGAGCAGAGAGTAGGGTGTAATGTCATGCAGCCACTGTGATCTTGTCTTGTCTGCAGAGAGAGCACGGACGAGGGCCTGACGATCACCTTTGGGCAAGATGATAGAGTGGGCTGAAGCTATATGATGACCCCGTAGGGCCGCCCGGTCGGCCTCTTCATTGCCGGGTACGCCGACATGACCAGGTACCCACTGTAATACTACGCAGTGGCCTAGGTCTAGCAGCTCCTTGTAAGTTTCAAGCACGTCAGCAACAATGGACACGAGAGGACCTCGAATGCCCATTGTTGCGAGGCATTGGATAGCAGCTTTCGAGTCTGTGTAGAAGACCCATGGCCGAGCTGAACACTGCAGGATCTTGCGCATGGCAAAGAGCAAAGCATGTAGCTCAGCACATGTTGACGACGTCAGATGCGAGAGACGGAAGATACCAGTTATGTCTTCGGACGGAATAATATAGGCGCATGCAGAGCTGGATTTTGTGGACGAGCCATCCGTAAAAACAACTGGAGTAAAGCCTGCATACAGCTCGCTCATCATATCCAGTGTGAGCGCCTTGGACACACCTGCAGCGACATCATCCTTTCTCTGCAGCCCGGGAACGGATAGTGAAGCACATGGCAGAGGGAGGGTCCAAGGTGGAGTTGAACGCGCCTGGGGTTCAACTTGAAAACGTGGCAGGTGAGGCTTTAGCTGTTGAATGCAGGACCTGAACTTGTTATTCCTGCGACGGGAAAGCTTCAGCAGTAAAGGGTGGTGCCGGTGATGAGCCAACAAACGGAGATAGTGACGGCTCGTCTCATTAAAGCGCTGGATAGCAAGCGGAGTCTCTCTCGCTTCTGCCATGACTAAACAAGTATCCGTTGTTCTTGGCACGCCCAGGCACACACGAAGGCTACGTGCCAAAAGACACTGAAGCTTGGACTCGGAGGATGGCGAAATCCCGTGTAATACTGGAAGGCTGTATAGGAGCGGACCACGCACCAAGGCTCGATGAATGGCCAAAAGAGATCGCGCATCGCAGCCCCACCTAAGGCCAGCAATGTGTCGCATTAGGGCGATCCCTTTGGAGAGTTTCGCCTCTAGGCCCGCTATATGTCTTCTCCAGGAGAGTCGGGAGTCCAGCGTTACACCCAAGAACTTACATGAGGTGGAGTACTGGAGCTGCTGTCCAGCCACAGAAAGACGATATGGAAGCATGTTCCTTCGCGTGAAGGCGATGACGTCTGTCTTCTCCCACGAGATATCTAAGCCTGCCGTCAACAGGTATTGATGTATGGAGTTAAGGGTTGACTGCAGTCGCCGCTGAGTGGCGGGGCGAGATTTTCCGGCAGTCCAGATGCAGATGTCGTCAGCATAAAGAGAGAAATAGACTTTCCTCCCTATGCAGTCCTTAAGACCGGCCATAACTACGTTGAAGAGAAGCGGGCTAAGCACACTTCCCTGTGGCACCCCGTAGTCTGATGGAACAGGCGCAGTATCTCCCTCAGCTGTGCGGATAAACAGGGACCTACCGCGAAGGAAATCCGTGATCCAACGCATGGCCCTTAATGGCAAAGAAGCACAAGTAAGCATGTATAGGATGAAAATGCGACTGACGGTATCATACGCCCGTTTCACATCGAGAAATACAGCCACCATTATCCTTTAGCGGACCATTGCTTCCTGTGCTGCGGACACTAAGTCGATGATGGAATCCAGCGCAATCTGGTGCAAGTGATGTGGAGTTGCTGGCCTCACACTAGTCAAAGTCAAAACCTCCATTTCATTTTTTCTTAAAATCAGGAGCCTATTTTGTGCCATTATGCACGGCACAAAATAGGCTCCTCCTCCCGTTTTCAACAAATCAGGGGCGAGAACGTTGTCATTCGGGATGATGGTTGGCTAGGAGCGTGCTATGTGGTGAAGTTCATTTTTAAGAGTGTAGTGGAGGGCAAGCGTGCAACCTTCACCCCCGCACGCACACACACAAACACACACACCTCTTTTTTGGAGGCAGGCGTTGCGGACAGTGCGGGTGTTCAGATGTTCCTATTATGAGATCTGAGAATAATCATTACGACCTGTGAGTAAAGAGCGCACTATTTTCACAAATGACCTTGAAGGTCCAGCTCCACGCCCCCCCCCCCCACCCCACCCCCTTGCTCCTCATCGGTACGCCCATGATTTCAAGCACATATGTAAGTCGTGCACTGTTTGGACGCTTCATGGCTCGTCGGAAAGGGATATGCTAATGCATTCCAAAACGATCTGTATATTAAAACGCTACTGTTTTGACTCCCAAGCTATTAAATCGTGCACATATCCCCACATAGCTAATACGCTCAAACTTCGGAACAACAACGGTCAGCGGCACGCTAGTGACTCTTCTTCCGAAATACCGTGTCTATACCGCACCCAAACAAAGCATACAGAGTTTTAGGAAACCGTTGATAACGTGGCTTGAATCGAACCGTATTAACCGGAAACATTCAGTGGATAAGATTCTGAGTCACACAGGACTGCGATTGGCTCCGATAAGGCAAGGAAACCTTACCAACGGTGTGCTAAAACTGCCTAATATATATTAGCCAGTGTTAGTAGACCGCTGATAGCGACTGTCAGTAGACCGCTGATAACATCGCCGTTAGCTTACCGACGCACTGCACTGCAACGACAAGGCACTGCGCTTGCCGTTCGAAGCCGCAAATGATCATCGGAGTCTGCACGAGACCTGTCGAGTGGATGACAGAGATAAAAAAAGGAGTAAATGCCGAAAAAAATGCGAACTTCAGAGTCGTGCGCACTGTGACCCCACCTTCAATTGTGTTGTAAATACGGCCATTGTCCTTCGTCGCTGTTGAAGCAACGACGTTTCGTCTCATCAACTACGGATGCAAGAAGTATTGGAAGGCTATTCGGGACAGGTTTTTCAAAGATTTGAAGGCGAGGGACCCACAGACAAACAAAGTTGTACGATGCAAAACATGCATGACATCGTGCTGTCGCTTCGCTCCATCCCGTCGGACTATGATCAAATGACGACGGCGAAGCGTGGCGAACCCTGGCGAAATTTTGCGTCGGTCTGTAAACCAGCCTTAACTTTAACGAATGTTACTAGACCGCAACCGGTAGGCTACTGCATCTACCGCACCCTAAGCGGTAGATGTAAGCATCAGCATCATAAGCATAAGCATCAGCATGCTGGTAAGCATCAGCAGATAAGATTCGGAGTCACGCTCTTAGTCAAGCTTCCTAGCCATTTTTTTTCATTTTCTCACGCTCTCAGTCATTGGTTCCGGTATAGGCACGGCAAGTTAACGGCGACGTTATCAGCCGTCTACTAACACGCTCTATTAGTAAGTGTTAGTAGACCGTTGATAACGTGGCTTCCGAAGTAACGTGTCTATCGCACCCAACCAAAAGATAAGATTCTGAGTCATGCGCACTTCCATTGTTTACGGGAGGTACCGTAGCTTCACGGTGACGTTATCAACGGTCTACTAACATTAGTAAACACACGTTGTGTTAGTAGACCGGTGATAACGTGCCTTCCGAACTACCGTGTATACCGCACCCAATCAACTGATAAGATTCTAAGTTGTGCAGGCTGCCATTCGTTCCGGCAGGCAGGGTCACTTTTTTTTTTTTTTTTTTCGGTACGTGCAAGGTGATCAGCGTCCCGGTCACATATATATGGTCCTTCAATTATTTCTACTTCTTTACCTTAGCATGCAAATTTAGGAGTATGGAGTAGGCGTTATCCATGTTGATGAAGCCTACATCTATACGGTTTCTCTTTTTCATCCCTATTTCTGGTTGGAGAACTTACTGGGATAACAAAGGCTGCCGCGCACAGTGTTCGCATTACGTAAACAGTATACACATAAAAAATGTAACTCATTCTCTGAAGAGAATGCTAGGGGTTGGAATTAGCTAATTTGCTTGTTAGTGTTTCGTGGCCCGGTATGCTAAGAATGAGTATCGATGAAAGGTGAAATTTTAGTAGCGTGATTGCATGCCGGGAGAAGTAAAAGATGAAAGAAAACGACCACCTTCCACCAACTGAATTTTCGCCGAGAGACTCATTTTTCTTTCCTACGTCTTAGATTGGTGCGCTTTGTCACGATGGCTCGTAATAAACATGAAATATATCGTATTACGACCGAGAATGTACATGTTCAGTTAAGAAGGCGCTATGGAGACGTGGACCGCTGTGCTCATCCCTTGCTGTTCTTTAAGCCCGTGTTCGCTCGTCTTATCAATCCTGCCCACGCGCCTGGCCGCGTATATGTAGCCGGTGTTTACAAAGGCTTAATCCTCAGGACAAAATGGAACATGGGGTTTTATGTTATGCAAGTCGCATTATGCCAAAATCGGGAACGTAAGCCAAAGGAGATTCCTTTTAACGCGTGCGATTTTGAAAACAACTTTGATATTTCCGCCAGCAACGAACGCGTCTAAGTTTGTACTTGCTAAGCTTAATGGCCGAGTCTAGCTTGTTGCTTATTCATAGGTAGCCGAGAGGAAAACTGGAAAGCTCCTATGTTTACGTAAGTAGACAACGAGTGTGAAAGGTTCATAAGCGCTTCTGTAATGGAGTTTCACGCATCTGACATTCTGCCTGTCTCTTTGTTGTGTATCTCACATTACGTAGAAAAAGGAACGTTATTTTGCCTTCCCTCATCTTCCCTTATTATTTCCCCCCTCATCCCTTTTTAGTATTTCCGTCTTCTGTGCGCAATATGATACACTAATCAACCTTAGTACTATGTACATGCTACGTAGTACTGTGTAACTTAATGCATATTAGAATGTGATTGCTTTCGCACAGGCCGGCCGGCGCTCCGAAGAACCCTGCACAGACTCGATACAAGCCCTTTTGGTGTCGTGAACGTATTGGGCCTGCTCTCCACCGACGTATCACAAAACGTTCACTTGCGCCATTTGTTACAGACACAGATGATTCATCATTTTAATACCTTACCTTTACATAATCCTCATACTGGAACTAAGCAGCAACGCACAACACGGACTAAAGAACGACAGGGCAGCTGCTTATTAACAACTAACGAAAACGTACTGTCACAGTCTGTTTGCAACAAAATGGGGAGCACAAGTCGCTGCTGGTGATGGTACATTCACAGTACGTGCGCAGCTGCGAAACCTGCCAAACCACAGAACCAACCAAGTCCCCTCGCTCAAGCTCAAAGGGGCATACAAAGTCTACTCGGGGAGCTAGCATCGACAAACGCGGAATTGCTGGCAACGCTGAAGCGCTGCAGAAGACAGGAGCCTAACCAACATTGTCATCACCACGGACTCACGGGGCGCTATTTCTCGCATCAAACACCACTACGAAAGATGAGCTGCTAGTGGCCTCTGTACCTAGTGGTGGAGGAAGAAGAAGAAGATGCTGCTTCGCAGGAAAGGCCCAGGCCACTGCGGTATCGCTAAAGTGGATGCCTTCTCACAAGGGCATAGCAGGCAATTACCATGCTGACGCTCTGGCCAAAGAAACCTGCGAGAACCAGGCCGAAAGTCAAAGCTCCCCCAAGCATTTTCTGCTGTTCGAAATCAATTAGGGGGTATGTGTGGAGGCTACACCCTGACAAGCATACGAGAGACGGATCTGCACCACCACTCTGTGCAACTGGTGGCCTGTCCAGGGCCGAGGCTTCCCTCCTTCTTCGCATCCGTTCCCGCAGTGCCTACAGACGCGCCCACGTCTTCAAACTCGGCCGTACCCCGAGCCGTGGATGTCCCCACTGTGGGGAAACAGAAACGGAGGAACACGTTATTATGAACTGCCCAGCTACTTCGGATGTGAAGACGCAGGCTGCAGCAAGCTGTGCAGCCCACCGGCGCATCTGATCCCCAACTCGAGGAGATTGTCTATCCTCGCGGCAACCTCCATCGTCGGAAGCTCGTCCAAACAGCTCTCCTGAACTTTTTGAAGGTCGTCGACCCACAAGGACGGCTATAGGAACACATGCTGCTTAGCAGCAAGTACTTTAACGGCCCTCCCCTTACCCTCCCTCCCTTTTCCCTCTCTCCCGAGCAACGTGCCGCCAGCCTAGGCAGGCAGACCGCTCGTTTACCCAACGTTACCACCACCACCCCTCCCCGAACCAACCAACAAACCAACCAACCAACAGGACGACTACACTCCCGAGAAATTCTAGACAGACCATTTGCAGTCGTTTCTATTGATCACATCGTACCCATTAACGATCGAGGGCACTGCTAACCGTCACCGACGCTTAAGGTGTTCCATCACCGATATTTGTTGGTGACAAAAAAAACGTCACCGTCTCAAATTTATTAGGCTACGCGGACTCTGATTGGCTGGCTCTGCTCTAGGCTGTAAAATGATTCGTGTTCCCCTTTTGTTTTTGTTTTAGCGGCGCGAAGCAACTGTGTCCATGAGCGGCGTACAGATGTGGCCAGATGGAGAGAGAACTGCAGGAAAGGGTGGGGGACAGGGGGTTAGTGTGCGTCCTGGGCCGACTTGGGCCGGTGGTAGGGTTCGAACCCATGACCTCCCAGTCTTCATCACATCTTGGGCTACCACCAACGAGTGGATGCTTTCACCCGCTCGGCCATGCCGCTGGTCCTTTTGTTAGAAACGAACTCTCTGACAACACCGTGACAATAGCGACAATACAATACTGTTACAGTACTGACAATACAATACTCTGACAATGCTGCAGAAGTGCGAGAAGATGTAAAGCGTGTTGGTCGAGTAACATGGCAACAAACGCGAAGTTGTCCGTCCTCTGTACAACAGTGTTTGTTCGCGTTTGTTACCATGTGACAATATTGTGACATACTGTGGCAATACTTGTTGTTAGCAAGCAGCTATCCTGTCTTTCTCCTTGTAGTCCGTGTTGTGTGTCGCTGCTTTGTTCCAGTATGACGTATCGTTACCAACTACCCCATATGAAGAAGCGTCTTAAGGCGGGGTAGATGCTGAACTGACATATCGCTGAAGGAAAGAGCAGCCAACGTAAGGGACAAGGACGAACAGTGGGAACAAAGACAACTGCTCACTCGCAACTTTGGGTTTACTTCACAGTGGCACGTTCAAATACAGAAGATGTGCACGTGAAGACAATATGTAATTATATGTAATGTGTAATATGTAATATAATACGAAGACAGTAAAATGTGCACCGTAGGTGCACTCGTCTGTGCACCTACTAACTAGTATACCTGGGACGCTATAGAAGCTGATAGGAAGCGTCCTTGACATTTTAATATTGAGTTTTAGCGCATCGTACGCTATCGCCTTTGCGTACGTTAGGAGTAGCATGGCGGTTCTGCTGCACACTGCGTGAAGGTCTCTTTATGTTTTGCGCGTGAGCAGACCCACCAACGCTATCCCTTACGTACGCAAAGGCGATGACGTACGATGCACTAAACCTGACTATTGTCTTCACATGCCTATCTCTCTGTATTTAAATGTACCGCTGTGAAATAAAACCTTCAGTTGCGAGTTACCAGTTGTCCTTGTTCCCGGTCTTCGTCATCGTACCTTACGTTCGCTGGTCTTTTCTTCAGCAATACCCCATACGAAGACCTTGGTTTACATAATCAGTCTGGAGTAGGTGGTCTCACGCTAGGTGGAGGATACACACCCATATTGTAATTCGCTACAATCATCATCGTCATCATCAACTGTATATAGCAATAATTGTTGCAAATTGTTAGACGTATTGTTGTATAACCAAATTGCCGTAACCACTTGTATAAGTTATTTTCTTACGCGTAAATCTTGTTTTTTGTTCTGTTACTTTCTGTGTTGTGTATACACGTGCTATTGTTGTAAATTCCAACATATCCATCATATATAATAAAGATATATAATAACATAATGATAACATATTACACTCCCCTCTGTTGCGCCTTCCCTAGAAGGTATTAGTTAATAATAATTTTTAGGCCATTTAATAAGATGGCTATTAAGATAAGATAAGATAAAATATTAATAAGATAAGCCATTTAATAAAAATGGAAAATATGGTGGTTTCTCTAACAAAAAAGGTCTCATATCATTCGTCTTCTGTACCATTTCTTGAACTAGAACTTCTGTTTCATAAGCCGGAGTTAACGGCTGGTTATCGATACTCGCTGTCTTGGGTGGAACAATCGGAAAAGTTGTCAGTGCATGTAACCACTTTAGTAATGCTAGAAGAAGACATCTTCAACGCACCGCAATAAGCCTCGCTGTCCCGTGTGTTTTGCTTTCCTGCGACGACCAATAAAGATGAACTGCGGCAAGCTGAAAAAAAAAAAAAAATGACGGACGCATTCTCGACGTCTTCCTTGCAGCGATATATTGTGCAAAACCGCGATGCAATCGTGCATGAAAAACAAGCGGCATTGCCCTCTGGCAAAGAAGATCCATGTTGGAGGACCAGAAGGAAATATTTGGGGAACGGATTACAACGTCGCCAAAGAATTTCCTCACGGTCAACATTATATTTGTACATGTACATTACGATACTTGCCCCCCCCCCCCCCCCCCTTCTCGAACTAAAAAACAGATCTTCATAGGAACAACTGTTAGATAAGCGGGATCATGCATGCTGCATTTCAGATATATACTGTTGCGCTTTCTGCTCCTTTATCCTCCATTGCGTCACTGCCTCCGGCGACAGGAGATGGCGTCATGCCCTGCAAATCGCGTCCCGGTAGCGTCTATCCCCTCTGGCTTGACTGAAGACCAGCCGAGCAGGCCCTTAGATACAAAGATGAACATATTGGGCACTTTGGCCTGAGAGTCACAAACCCTGACCTATACGAGGCCTCTATCGTTTGTCGTTGGCTCATGTACGTGACTTCTGTCTTGGCCTCCGGCGTGTTCCGTGACAGGTCCTCATTTTTTATTTTACTTTTCAGAAAGAGAACGAAAAAGAGAACGATGTGGCGGTGGCGGTGGTGGTGACGGTAACGGTAACAGCTTACCGTTGTTGGCAAACGAAGTTAGAGAGATCTTCTTGAGGAGAAGGCTCGACCACTTAGCGACGCACATACACCAGAACACAACTTAGAGCCCTAACATTAGAGAAGCGACAGCCACGACCATTCCTATTGGTCCACGTAAGCACGTGACCTCTCCCATCTCACCAGCCGATGTCCGCCGTTCTCTCGCAGCCCGTTTTTTTTTGCGCCTCTATTACCCCATTAAACAATAACACTCTAAAAACCTTAAAGTGACACCAAGGAAACTACACTCTAACTATAGTTCCAGTGACTTTTCCCGTGACTGTTCGGAATATTTTATTTAACATAATTATCTAAGTACACAAGCTACTTCTCAGGTTACACTTTGCTTGTAACCAACACCAAAGCAACGTGGATGTTCTGCGTGCGAACTATCGTTACAAGAATGTCACACTGCTAAAAGTATGTACAGTCTACCATTCGTATGTACACAGATCAAGAAAAATTCGACTGAAAAATTGGTTGTGATTATTTACACTATTTACATAATCTGAATCCCTTATTAGAAAACCAGGTTCCTCAGAGCAACGCGCCCATGCTTCACACATATATACCGCTTGGACTACTGACGCAGGAATTCCTGCTCCCCTAGCGAAAAGAGGCGGTGC
Organism: Ornithodoros turicata; assembly: GCF_037126465.1. NCBI lineage: Eukaryota > Metazoa > Arthropoda > Arachnida > Ixodida > Argasidae > Ornithodoros > Ornithodoros turicata. The sequence continues at coordinate 98,584,755 of NC_088203.1, forward strand.
TCAAGGTAACCACTGAGCAAACACATAACAAGGGTAAGTCTTGGATGCATTGCTCGAATACGGCGATGCTGAGCCACAGCTCGACATCGGAACTTCCAGAGTACGAATGACACAATGGTTATGATTAGGTGGTCAAAATTACTGCGAGCGTTCACTGCAACGTTACGCCTTACCGCGAAGCGCCGGCGCACTAAAGTCCACAATGTCGACGCTACAACACACTCATGTAGAACATGTGTATTTGTTTCATTTGCACCACAATTAGGGCAAGTAGAGGTTCTTGTAGGTCCCCATTTGACCAGCCGAGCTACAGTGACTTACAGTGACATTCAGTGACTTTAGCCCTCGCGCATGGAACTAACAAAAACAGGGGCCGTCGCCGTCGGGGCACGAGGAGAAGTTCGAGCTACAGCAAAAAGCCCGCCGGCAAGCATGTCAAAGAACTTGTAGACTGACACTAAATATGTTCACTAAACGGTCTGCTGCTGAATTTCTAGTACCAGTGTTCCTTAGGCTGCGGTTGGTGCCTGGAATAGGTCGGGCTGGAGGACCCTTCGTGGGGTTGAGGGCGGAAATTCCCACAAGATTCCCGATGCGAATAACTGTCTTCTACATTTATTCGGCATACCTTAGGGCGAAGCGTCACAGCCCCTTCAAACACCAGTACAAGATGTTCTACAACCGATGTCGGAAGATTAGTCGGTAACACGTCCGCTTACTGATCCAAAGGTTGCGGGTTCGTGGGAAATTTTACTAAGCCCATATGGTGTGTTTGTGTATGCGACAGTATACTTTGGGATAGCTGTGATCTTGGACAGTGGCGCTGTTTCGGCGTGAGAGAAATGCATGATGGCAACTGAGAGACAGGAAGACAAAGACACAGACACTCACTGTCACCCTGCTTCAGTTCCAGCTTGCCTGCAACTCTTCTCTCCTTTCAGGATGAGCTTTTCTAACACGTTCCTCCGCGTGAAAGGCACGATCTGCCGCCAGAATAAAAAAAGTGTTCAGAGCTTCATCTTTGTTTATGGGAAGTGCATAAATGCTAGAGAAAGCAATATAAGAGCCATGACAATGAAAAAACGGCTAGGAAGCAAGCGAGCTGGTGAAGATGATGCATAATGTAAAACCCCGAGACTAGGAAACACGAAAGGACAGACACAAACACTTCAAACAAACACTTCGTGTTTGTGTCTGTCCTTTCGTGTTCCCTAGTCTCGGGGTTTTACATTATGCATAAGAGCCATGTTTTCTTGTACTTGTTTTTCTTAAACGCGTTTCGTTTCTGATTCCGCACACCTAGTCCCAGGCTTCACTTCATATTATACATTTCGGACAACAATCACAGGTCATTGAAGGCGAACACCAGTCAAGGGGGAAAGTTCTATAACGTCGAGCGCAGTTCCAAGAAGGGCACACACGAAACATTGTCGAACATTGAAAAAAGAAGAAAAAAAAGAAAGCTTTTCGTCAAAGTTCAGAACAGAAACATTTGTTCCGTTAATGTATCGCGTTTATGCTGTTTTCTGCATGGTATCGTGATGAAGCTGTTGAGCGGTAGCCATCCGATTCTCGGTGAATCCGAATCCGAAGTGCTATAACGGGGAGTCAAACCTTATATAGGGTGTTCTTTTTTTTATGATTTACAGCTTTAAAAAAAAAAGCTATGAGAGCAGTATAGATGGCGTTTTTATAGTAGTACTATACGGCCAAGCGAACATACTTTCGAGGAGAGTATTTAACTACTATGTAGCTAAGTATCTAAACTACATTAGTTTACTCTTTCTGGTAAAACTGAGATAGCAGAATGGAAGACAATTCTCCTTCAAAACATTGTTCGTTTGTTTTTAATCCTGAAACGAGCGCGTGCGTCGAATTATCAATCGCGGAATATTGATACGCCAATGAGTCGAAACTAAAACCGCGGGCCTCAGGAGCACCTTGTCGGCCTCACAGAGGTGAGCAACGTCACGACTAACGCTCTAGGGGGATTGTGCGTCCTGGGCCGACTTCTATGAGACCTGTACCGACGCATGACTGACAGTGTCTGAGGAAAACCCAGGAGAAACCCCAGACAGCACAGCTGGCACCTGCATTCGAACCCGGGTACCTCCCAGTCTCGACGTGACATGACCGGCGCGCTAACCACTGAGTCACGCGCGCTATCGGAGGGCCATTTGGGCCACAAAGGGCCAGCAGATCAGCACCTGCTCCAATCATCTCCATTGCTTCAAAGCACGTGGGCCTCTGACGTGGAATAAGCGCAGTCCTCCCTGCGCTCCTGAGCCGTGTGGTTTTGGCTTCGGTTTCGACTGTTGACTTGATATCTTCTCAATGCATGTGCTCGTTTCAGGGTTTAAAAAAATAGAAATGCTTTCAACGTAGTCTGTCTTCGATTCTGCTTTCTCACTTTTGCCCGAAAGCCCCAGATTAAAGAGCTCATTAATGAATTATAGATACTTAATCATACAGTAGTTTCGTACCCTCTTCGAGAGAATTCCCGCCAGGCCATGCAACCCACCTGCAAAACAGTATCCATGCTGTGCTCATAGATTTTTCAACAAAAGAAATCTGTAAAGAATTAAAAAAAAGCATGTATAATAAGCGGAGCATGATAAAATTTGCCCTGCTTTCATCAGAATATATCCATCGTTAATACGCGGCCCACGCAAGTGCAAGGTTCCAATTTCATTCTTATTAAGCTAGTTGTACGTCGCCACATGTCGTGCCCGATACACCCGATATAGTGACAAAAACGAAAGGCAATTCGGAAATTAAAACTTGCGTAGTAATGAACAGCACGGCGAAAACATGACAGAAGATTCGTTTCTTCCTACATCAAATACAGGAAACAAGAAAGAGAAGAAAGCCCATAAGGATGATAATTTTTGTACATGCGTAAGGAATATCTAAGCATAAGTAAGCTACAATGTTTCCTGGAAGAACACAAACGTGTCTGTTATTGCCGAAGAGCAATTTCCTTTACGGAACAGCTGCATGTTATCTTTCTGGACCTCGCGGTGACGCTAACGGCATTGTTCCTCAACGAACGACAAGCTTTCGAAATCTCGTACATACCGGGATTTAATAAACAATGTTTAATTTCCCAAGTCATCCTTGTTGTCATTAGCTGAGCGCCCTTCCTCCACAAGCACGACTAGCACGGCGTTCCTGTGAAATTTTTGTCACTACAGATGCACTATTTTGGGTGGACATATATTTGGGGTTGGACATGCTCTTGTTTCTGCATCTTACTTTTCCACTTTAGCTCATACGACGCCCGTTCTCTGTCAGCATTCCAGCACGTCACGCTGCTAGGTGACAATAAAACACTCATGGAAGTTACTAAAGTCACGTTAAGTTGTTTTTAAGCGACGCTATGCACTGCCTTTCCATGCTGAGCGCTTACTTGCAACAGAAGCCAAAGAACACAGAGTCCGAGCTCAGGGTCAGAGTCATCTACAGAGTCCGAGCTCTTCGCCATACTGACCGCGTTGAACCACATAGCGGTATCACCGCCTGGCGCTTGGGTTGTGTTCACGGACAGTAAGGTGGCGCTAGAAGTTCTAGCAAATTATTGTTCCAGAACAATCGGCAGCCTAGACACCATGATAGTCGCAATATACAACCGACTTCTATCCTTTGGTCATAGCCTGTGTTTCCAATGGGTACCCAGTCACACCGGCCTGCACGGAAACACCCGCGCAGACGCCTTAGCACGTCGGGCACATGGGGACGGCACCTCCAATAACTGTCTCCTACCACTTTCAGCCTCATCGTGTCGGTTACAGACACAGCGACTCCGTCATAACGGCACTCGGCAGTTTCAAGAGGACGCTGTCCTACTGAACGACCATCTCCGATCTATCGACCCGTCGATGGATTTCGTTGCCACACACCACTACTCGCGTCAAGAAACGTCCATTCTACACCGACTACGGCTTAATGCCGCCAGGACACCTCTACTTGTCTGTAAAATGGGTCTTCTCCAGTCGCCCAAATGCGCCACTTGCGCTGTTGAAGCTGATGTGCCACACCTTCTCCTCGACTCTCACAGATTCGACACCCTCGAGTCACGCTGAGACGACGCCTACTCGAGCTGCGGTGCACGGACTTTTCTCTGCTCGGCCCAGTACGAGATCACACACAGCGGTCTGTGACCCAAGCAGTTCTGACTTTCCTGAGAGATTCAGGTCTGATGAACGGCCTGTGAACTCAGTCGTGCAATCTCATTCTTCTGCGCCCCACTCTCGCCCTCAACGCATTAACCTCATGCTTTCCTTTTAAAGTCATCTTCTGTGATTCATCTCATCATTCTTTCACCGTTTGTTAGTCATCTTTTTTTGTCATCTTTGTCTTTAATCTACCTCATCCTTCTTTCATCATTTGTTAGTTTTTCGTTATTTCCTAATTCTTTTTCTTTATTTCTTATTTCTTCATTTTCTTTATTTTTTTATTTCTTATTCCTTCCTATTTCTTTCTTTCTTTAATTTTTATATTTTCTTTTTATTTATTTATTATTATTTATTATTTCTGGAATAGCAAGCCGACGTCCCGTTTGGCTGAGCTTTCCCCGGTTTTTTCCTTTTCGTCTAATAAATATATCCCCCCCAAAGAAAATTTGAAGGACGATTAATGTAATTAACGCGGCGGAAATGCGTTAGCGTTACACGTGTTCTCGTATGTATTTTTACGTTACTTTGCGTTTTATACGTTTTCTAACCAAATGTTCCCTATATGTGTACCTTATCGCCATTACACCAACGTATTACCACACCGCTCGCAGAAGGGACCACATTCATTTTATAAACCGCGCACGCACACTCACGTAGCTACACGTGTCCGAACGTGCCCAGGAGCAAATGGCAACTACGCGGCGAATTTTGGCCTCACGCCAACCTCCTCCGCGTGACGCCCTCTCCACTCCTCTCTACACCGACGGACGACACGGGGTTTTCGTTCCCATGACCGTTCTAATGCTAACACATTAAAATAGCACTACATTGGTAATTGATAGACTTTCCTTCTGTCACGCTCTTTCAGACTTCCTCTTCTTTGCACGTTAAATCCGAACTCAGCCCAAGCAGCACAATGTACTGAAAGTCGAGTGCAATAGGGGTGGACGGGTAGGTGGAAGGCCTTGAAGAGGCTGGTGCAACTAAAGAACATTGATAAGACACATACCGTCCACCCCTATTGCATTCGACTTTCAGTACATTGTGCTGCTTGGGAGCCTTTCGTTATACGTCGAGTTTGAGTTTGATTATAGAAGAAAAAAAACAGATGATATTGAATTCGTCACCTGACGAATTCTGCTACTCCCACAAAGATCCCCTAAATGAAAGGAACAAGAAAAATGAAAAGATAAAAATAGAAAAATATCACCCCTCTCGGTCACCGTTATACTTTCGTTGAACAGCGAATGACTTCACTGGCTCCGCAATCGGTGTCCTATTGTCGTTAGTAATCGTTCTTGCGACCTTTCATCTGCGTATTTGCCGCTTGGACACGCAGATAATATGCTTTTCACTGTTCAGCTTTGCTGGTTTACTGGCTGCTGCTTCGGTGGTTGTTTGTTCGCCCATGTTACATCGAGCAGTCCTCCTCCAGTTGAAGCGGCATGTTGTTTGAGGTTACGTGCGTCTTGGGCCAACTTCGTAGAGAACTGTGGCACACATTTGCCTTTTGTTGCTCACCATCCACGCTCGCGGTCAACGTGCACTGTCAGCGGGCATCAGTATGTTATTGTTGCCCACAAAAAGTTTCTCTGATGCATATTTAAGCAAATTTATGCGCAGCTGTACATCTGCTGTCGGTGCGCAACTGAAATATTGCTAAAACATTACGTTGCATTGCAAATGTAGGGAGGCTATCCAATGCGATTTCACTCGTGTATATGAAACGACTTTCCAAACTACGAAAGTATATGACAAAATTCACACACAAAACCACCAAGCGTAAAGGACACCACCGTCCTGATTTCATTTCCAGGGTTACCGTCGTCCTGATATCCGCGAAACGCAGGTGAGTGAATGATATTTAAGGAAACGAGGACCGCTAAAAATAGTCATATCCAACTCACTCGAGGACATTTTTCTTTCACGGACTTGCTCGGGCTTCCTTTTTATTTTTTGCAAAACCAAACTTCTCTGAGCATGCTTTATTATTATTCGAAAAGCAATGAGCGGCGATGAAGCGCAAGATAGCGGGTTTTATTAAAGGAGTACAGAGGGCCATCCAAAAAAAATTCATATTAACACGTCTGATGAAAGTGTGTGTGTCATTTCACCGAACAGCGCGAAAAGTTTTGATGAACTCGTTCTGGTTCGCTGGTCAGTGGGGGTCAGCGCCTTGTCCCTTTGCCGCCGTAAACCAGTTTTGCCAGTTCTCCCGGAGAATTGGGGATAGAAGGAGCGGCCGAATCATTACCGAGCCAGGAGAAAGGCTTTTTTCAGAACCCCGAACAGCCGAGTAGCACACGACAGCGGAGTAGAGGAGAACATTTCTCTAGACCAATCAGCGAGCATTCTCCTTATAGGGCGAGGTTCCAGGCAGATCACAGTCTGGTACTGCTCTTCACCACCGTCGCGCACGGTCGCTGTTTGCGGCGTATTTTAAATTCAATTTCTGCGATAATTATGACTCTGTGCTGTGAATTCCTTCGCGTGGTGCATCTTACTGGCCTACTTAACAGTTTTATAGGAAGAAAACAGGGTGTTAAAAATGACTTCTGTGCTACTTTAAGGTTTTAATTTTAGCTGTTACATGATACGCAGATATACTCGCTTCTTTCGGCTCACTTTTAAAACCAGACAAAATCCGTACCTTGCAAAAAAAAAAAAAAATACTGACAGATATGGTGCAAGTTACGGTGGCTGCTTATTTGAGCTCGCCTGTCGCGCTACATGCATGGTTCGCCCTGTCGATTGTGGTCCGCTGCAAGATCCTCCTCAGTACGTACACTTCCTATGAAAGCCCGTAATGCCGCTATTCACCTCCACATGCACCTGCAATACCGTCTCGGCTGCTGCTACGCGACGAGAAGGCGGTACGCGCGCGGCACAACTATCCGCGTACCATAACATGTGACACTTTTTCTCTGAGGCGCGTGACACCAACGTCACAGCCAACGTGACTCCCCGAAATGATCAAGCTGCATCGCGCTCCATTTTCTCGTTTCTTCGCTGCTTCTCGCGCCAAGGAAGAGAAGGGTTTTCGGCGATGCGACGTACGGGACAGGATCTTCACGAAATTCAATCCTTAACAGTTGTTGCTGTGATAGAAAGAAAAGACAGATACTGATAAAGAGAAAAAGGAATGAACACACAGTATACAGGGTGTCTATTTTTTTTTTTTCGATTGAGATTTTTCATTTAAAAAACTATAGGGGCTGTAGACATGCTGTTTTCACTTCTATCATCTCTGGGCCGGCGGACGTTCTTCGCCATATGTTGCTCAACCGTCAAATGACTAATTACCAAAAAATCGTGAATAAAGTTTTTAATTATAAAGGCTACGAAGTTGTCCCAATAAGAACATCTGTTCCTTTCGGTGACCTGATATCATAGCCGTTTTCAGAACAAAAATCCGTTCAGTAGATCGTCCGCAAAAGAATCGTGAAGGAACACCATTTTTTCTTTATTTTGTGCATTGCGCATCTTCGGAGACGCGTCTTTCCTTCACCCTCAGTGTGAGAGGGTGAAAGAGCACACTGTCGCCTCTTGCGTCCTGGAAAAAGATTAAGAGAAAACAGAAAATGCAACCAAAGATAAGGGCAGTTCCGATAGCGTCACCCGATACATGTATTTTTGTCTTGTTTCCGCAAGTGAAAGCCCATCTTCAACGAATGAGGCGGCACTGTGGCGGCATCTTGGACGCATGAGGCTCCTTCACCCTCTCACATTGGTGGTGGAGGAAAGACGCGTCTCCGAAGATGTGCAATGAACAAAATAAAGAAAGAAATGGTGTCCCTACACAATTTTTTTGCGGACGATCTATCGAACGGATTTTTGTTCTGAAAACGGCAACGATATCAGGTCACCGTAAGTAGCAGATGTTCTCATTGGGATAACTTCGTAGCTTTGATTATTAAAAGTTGATTAACGATTTTTTGGTAGTTAGTCATTTGACAGTTGAGCAACATATGGCCAAGAACGTCCGCCGGCCCAGAGATGATAGAAGTGAAAACAGCATGCCTATAGCCATTATAGTTTTCTTTATGAAAAATCTGTATAAAAAAAAAGACACCCTGTATAGTGTCGTATCTCTGCATCCATAACCTTCGAATGAGTTGCAGGAATCCGGCATCGTGGCATAACATGTTGGCGGTGTACAACAGTACACTTTGAATGTGCCCAATGATAGACAACTACGTTTCTGTCTGTTGAAGATGCTGGGTCGCCATTCTTCATTAAGCAGCAAACTTCTCTTGAGAAAAACCATCCCTTGCAGTCTAACAGCTATCCCGGCACATGCCTTCGCTTCGTATTTCAAGCCGTGTCCTGCATTCATTTGTGACTTTCTCAGTATTTGTCTGCCACATATGGTTGACCGGATTTAGATTCTGCCAATTGCCTAACTAACTTCTCTCTCCCTCTTTTTCTTTTTTTTTTGCCTGTCGCATAATGAACGGGACTGACATTCTCTCGAATGTCTTGTCTTGTTGTATTGTCTTGTCTTGTTAGACTGTACAAGCGTCGCCATGATAGTTGGCATGAAAACATGGCGTGCTATGAATATGCCTTAACAAGTTTTCGTGTGGTTTTTTTAGGTGTATCACGGGCTGTATGCTTCCACAGCAGCAGGCTATACCATTCAAAACAAAGTTTATCCTGCTATATCCTCACAAAAAGTCAGCTACGCCCACGTCGTGTTAATTTGTCACAATTGCTTCGCCGTCTCTCATCATGTCGTCTCTCGCCGCCAGGAGCGACGCGTACATGAAAATGGTCTATTGTGCAAATGTATTGTCTAATTATGCATCTGAAGAAGTCATGTAATAATAATAAACTTTCTACGAATTATGCGTCTTCGCGGTCCATAACGGATTTTAAAAAGGCGAACGAGAGAAAAAGAGACAACATGCAACCATGCAACGCGCTCAACATGCCACGCGTAAGGCTCATGTAGCATTCTTGAGCCCCAGGTGATGCCACTGTTGTAATTGTCATCTGCATACAAAGCGTCTGTGTTAACCACCATGGAAGATATGTAATTAGTCGAGCACCTTTCCACTTTGTATCTTCCTCCGCGCTCCACGGCAGGCAGCCCGACTGTTCCATTCTACTAGCTTCATAAGACTAGCTGTCAGTGAGCGCAAGCACAACACGCACGGTCAGCCCTTTCGCACGTAGCTCATTAAGAGAGATACTCAGAGGATCAGAGCAAACGCTCTTGCTCTGCACAATAAACGAACAGAGCACTTTGTTTTTGCTGCTTAGTGCCTTAAAGCCGTTCTCCTAGACACCACGAAGGCTCTCGAGAGGTATGAGTACGTTTATTGTCTGTTGTAACTACTAATATTGTCTTCGACTGGTCGCCCCATTGCTCCGAGCCGGCAGTCCAGACCGGATCAAACTCAGCTCCGAGCCGGGGGAATCGTGCACGAGCCGAACGCGGCAGGTTCGAGCAGAGGAGAGGAGGTGGAATGTTAACCCACGTGACTTGTGGTGTTTCCCTCGAAATCAAATCAACGACGACGCAAAACGCAGAACATGGCATGCACGGCGGAAGGGAACCACAACTCAGCGGAAGCTGCCGCGGTCACGTGACCGGAACTCAACCAGATTTGGCGACCGCTCCGACGGCGTTGGTGAGAGCACTCTAGAACGTTCCGAGTTGGAGGAAAGAGCTCCGAATGAACCAGTCGAATGCAGTGAGAGTGATCTGTTTCGACCGGTCGGAGATGAAACGTCGCTTCAGAGCGCTGTCGGAAGCAACCAGTCGAAGACACCATATGACCCTCTCATGCTGAAATGGACCAAGAAATTTCGCAAACGTGGATCTTATGGAAGTCAAAGCCGCATGCCGATGTGTCCACAACCATATTTTAGTGTTTTATGGTCATGCGTAGATCGTGAATAAATGCGCACTAAAAGCTTCCGAAATAATGCATGCACTATGCACTGAAAATCTTCGAAACATGCAGTATAAATGCTGAATATATGTTCCTGGTACGGAAGTAATGCATCGAATGCCTATTTATAAAAAAAAGAGCATTTTATTACAGATCACACGATAGAATAAGGCCGCTTTCGTTCTGCAGCACACAACAAAGTGTACATGCGCTGCAGATATAAATCATGGAGCTGTAAGGCTTTGTGGATTAAATTGCGAACGCCGCCTGTGTTCGTAAAGGCTAGTTTAGAGTCCGACGTAGTCTTCGCCCATCGCCTCCCGCGTTCGGCACTAACAGCCAGCGTTCGCAACGAAATGCTTCCTCAACCTATACCGGGATCATAGTCTGACGCGATTCGGCGCAGCGGAATGAAAACCCTTCCGGAGATTTTCGCATTTCGCAGTGGGAAAGCAGTCATATCTTGCACCTGTACCCGCGTGCTGGAATCCGACTAAACACAATCCGCGTTCCCGTCGTTGGCACTGTTAAGTTTGTACTACCGTAATACGGTTGGTGCCCCCAAATATGGACACTAAATTGAGCAAGAAAGTCGCACGACTTTCCAGCTGTTCTTCTTCTGTTTGTCTCTATAGTCCATCCGTCGTGTATTATATAGGCCCGGATGTTCCTTAACGCTTTCGATCAAGAGCTCAATGGGCGACACCATGTTGAGATACGCGATTCCACCGGAGCCCATGCTGTGCACAGCTCGCTGGCGACCGCCAGATGTACAGCATTGTTCTGTTCCCGGGACGGCGGCTGACGTAGTCGTGTACTGCCGCGTCGCGGCGCTTCGTCGACCGTCGGCGAACTGTGAGCTCCCCGGCGGCGGCTGCTCGCGATGCGCGGCGGTCGCGTCGTTGCGCCCCGCTCCGTATACTCTAAACCAGCCTCTACGGTAAAGTGACGAAGGGGGCTAGCGATGAATAGCACGGAGACGAAGAGAGACATGATACGGAGTCCTCTCACTGAATGTCGCAGAGGACCGAAAGGTGATGCCCGTGACAGCAAGTACAAGATAAACGTGCAGCTGAGCGAGAGAGTCTTGACAAGTGACCGAGTTTTCCGCAATAGAAACATCTCCCGGCGCGAGAGGTGCGGATATTCTTGTCGGCAGGCGACATGGGAACCGTGCACGATGAGAGCGGATGGTCCAAAGACGAACACAAGGGACAGGCGGAGAACAGACGAGAAGCTGAACGCTGACGATGGTCTATAGCTTGCACAGGAGTCTGGCTTGTGGCGGCTAAGGCAGAAGCTGTGGGAGGCGCGGCCGTGGAGGGCCAATGGAGTCGCAGGATCTTCTGGGGCGACGACAGGAAGGTGGCTCCGGTATACGATTTAGCGAGAAGACTTTCCGCGTCTCAATTTGCACTTTGACGCTTTGCAAGATCCACTGAAGCAGCATAATTGTCTCCACTGATTTGAATGCCATCAATAGCGGGTTTAGCGAGCCTCGTCAGTAAGGGTAGTGTACTTGAAATTCTGAACGGGAGCTAAAGACGTGTTTCAGTGGATCGGGACGTCAAAGCGCTCCCAAAAGCGCTGCCAGTCCTGGATCGTACCAGAACATTGGGTACTGTGCTTGGGAAGAACAACAGACTTCGGGATTTCGCTGAGGGGGCTGGTTCTACTGAAGCCTTAGCGTCCGACGTGCGCGTGAGATGGCTTCCTCGAGATTTTTTTCATACTGGAAGATACCGTCGAGTTCGGTTGCCAACACATCTGCAGCCGTCAGTTTTGAAATTTGTCGGTCAAGATCATAGAGAGGTTGGCGCTTAGTTGTAAGGTACTCCAACGTAGCTTCGGCGTCAGCGTATGAGGGATTTGTCTGGGTGAGCGGCTCACTGAGCTGACCCATGGTCTTCGTCAGAAATGAGCATGGCCAACCTCTCTTCACCTCATAAACAAACAAGCAAACAAACAAATGAGCGAAGGCCACCCTGTGTCCGCTTCAGACGTTCCACTAGTCGACGAAGTCTTTCGATGGACTCCGGTTACGAAGAGGGGGGGGGGGGGGGGGGGGGGGGTTCCCCTGTTTTGGCACCAAAGTGAAGGGACAAGAGACCAGAGACACCGAAGACCACCGGTCATCCAAGGGTATAAAGGTATTTAATCCCAAAAACCGAAGCAAAAAACAGAACGAGCGCCCCGCCTATGGCGTGCTTCTCGGCCGAAAAATGCCTCATGCTTTCCTTTTAAAGTCATCTTCTGTGATTCATCTCATCATTCTTTCACCGTTTGTTAGTCATCTTTTTTTGTCATCTTTGTCTTTAATCTACCTCATCCTTCTGTCATCATTTGTTAGTTTTTCGTTATTTCCTAATTCCCCCTTTTTCTTTTTCTTTATTTCTTATTTCTTAATTTTCTTTATTTATTTATTTCTTATTCCTTCCTATTTCTTTCTTTCTTTAATTCTTATATTTTCTTTTTATTATTATTTCTTATTTCTGGAATAGCGCCGACGTCCAGTTTGGCTGACCTTTCCCCGTTTTTTTTTTTCCTTTTCGTCTAATAAATACATCCCCCCCCCAAAAAAAAAAAAAAAAATGCGTCGTCGTCATTCACTTGGAACAACTACTTCGCAGTTACCAGTTATTGCTAGCACCAACAAGATATCTAGTTTCATGTTTTTACTTTAAAGTACTTTCTTCAGAAATATGCGTCGCTGTATGAAAACGCATCGCTACGCAGAAACAGCGTTGGTATGCACTTTTCCTTTCACAAAGGGGGTCTTAAAGTATACATGTATATGCATCAGCAGCTACAACGCGCCCATTACGAATTCTTAAATAGTGTGCACCCATAAGGCCAAATTTGGAATAGGCTTCTCCAATCTTGGTCCCCTGCCGCGATTACATTCCAGGAGTAATCGATATCCGAGCAATCTTGGAGAACGCCGTACACAACGAGAATTGAACGAGGCAGAACACAATGAGTTGTATGAACTGGAGAACACGATTGGATCTTCATCGATTGCTCCTTTAGGGCATTGTTTCTCTGGCGAAAAAGCATGCCAAAGTTCCTCCTTGATTTTCTTCTCTGCAGGTCGCTTCCTAATTCCTATTGTAAAAGCACTCCAGAAGGATGTGTTTTCTACCGCAGAATTCATTTCCCGATGCACCCTTGATATTTTGCCCCCACTAACCACGCTAAACAGGGGGGTCACGTTACTATCCTCTTATGTGTTAAAGGGGCGGTCGCATCCGTTGCAGTCGATATCGAAACTATGTTGTCATTATATTCCTCATTGACCACTGACCACGGTATCGAAATAGTGGTGCAGTTTGGCCGTTACACGATGAAATACATGACAAGAGCAGACACCGGATGCTGAAAGTATGCCGGACTTCTCTCTCTGGAAAACGGCGAAAACGTCATTCCCTACACGACTAATCAGAGCACGTCCCCGAAAAAAAAGGAATGCCGCGGTGGTGCGGGCGCCTGGAGGGCTCGTTTCTCCTCTGAGTGTGGCCCTCTCGCTCCTCCTGTGGAAGAGTGACGTCACGCCGATGTCGTTGTCGCTGGAGCCTCCGCAGTTGATCTTTAAAATTTGTTTATTTAATATCTCAGCGCTTTCCGTCTCGTCCGCACGCGTAACTCCAATTTCAACTATAGTGGTATAAGTTTCATAGATGGGTTACCAGATGCGACCGTCGTTTTAACTGAGGCTATGACCGGCAGTCGTTCTAAGTGTTATGTATATGTCATGTGACCACGTTACGCCGTCCACTTAGCTTGAAACCGAAACTTCCTTCGCCGATCTTGACAATTTACTATAGCTGAGAAAAAAAAATAACGAAATAAGCACGAAATATTCTAGGATACACTGATTTTAGATATATAGTTTCCGGTGTCTACTGAGATTAGAGTAACTTTGTTTTAGAGCTTTTTCTTTTGTTTCTACGATATTAGAGCGCTCTCTTGTGGTGTATTTATTTTGTGAACGATCAAAAAGGTGAATAAAGTAGGGAATGCGATTTTTCTTTCTTTTTTTGGCATCTTCCCAACGGTGGAGAAAAGTTTCTGAGGCCCAAACAGAAAGTCCAAGCTCTTTAAGCCCAAGCAATCACTGAAATCTACCACCCAAGAAACAGAAACGCCAGCCGGTTATTTTTGCAATTGTTAATACACCGCAATCATGTGCCGCGAACGAGTTCGAGTGAAAGGAGGTGACATACGGAAGGGTGAAAGCTGAAAGATTATTTTCTAATGCCCAGTATGAAATCCAAACCATGACGACAACCTGGCTTCATCTCTACGCTTCATGAATGTAACAAAGACACTTCCCTGAAAAGTGAGACACCAGTGGGACACTCATGTACATGTTTACCCAATACGCGCACAAGACACACAATATATAACAACATTACCATGCTCCCACAGTCGGTCGACAACACAGCGCCCTGTTTGTCCCATATGCTCGTAATATGCAACGACATGACATATGTGATACACGACGACCCTTACTGCCACAATGAAATAAGTGGCCGTCTCTGTGCATACCCATAACCCAAGAAACAGACTTTTGCGCAAGGCGCAGTGACGAGCGCTCATTTGTTTGGGACCGTATGCGCGCTTGGGTACTCTAATCTAATACTGCTGTGCTGTTGCACGTGATCTATATTTCTTCGCATGCTTGACACCTCAAACCAGTTCCTAGCGGCTTCATGAGAAAGGACACTTTTATGTGTTTTCGACCCTGTAGATAACCTTGAGCCGAAGATGCTGCCTTTCCAAAAATGTTCTATTGAACAAGAATGAAGGAAAATACTATAAAACGGTCGAAGTCGGCTTTATTAAAAGCAGGTCCAGATTATGGCAAACATATTTTAGTTAATTATTGATTGAGGCTACCGTGTTGTCGCTGTGTGGTGTTGCTATCGTGCTCCTGATACACGCGAAAATTAAACACCTTAATTGTGTGTGAAATTGGCAGTTCAGAAATCCCTTTATAGTAAACCTGTTTCCTGATATAGAATCATTCTTCTCGTTATGAAGACAGGAGTGACAATGTTGTACTAGTTTCCGCGCCCACGTTCACATAGCTAGGTTATATCTTTGCGGCGAGCATACTCATTTACTACATGTCAATGCCAGTTCCAGCATCTCGATTATAAAAGCCACAAAGTTTCAGTAATCGAAACGACCCTGTGAAGCTTGAAAGTCCTCGGGCTCTGCGAAGATGCCTGCAAAAACGTGCCGCCTCACTTCTTTTCTTTGTGAACGCGTGAACTTTTTTTTCTCCATAAAGAACGCGTAAATTGCTAACCTTCTTGAATTATACGGGTGGCCCTTTTAAAATGAATTGTATATCTTGATAGTGCTGTTATCTCACGGTATCAAAATGCGAAACGATAAAAACATTGAAACTACTGTTTATTATCTTATACAAGCTTTTCATGCAGTGTTCCGCATTTCACTAAGTGTACGCAGACGCAGTACGCAGGTAAGTCAGGCCACTGCATCTTACCACTGCATCACGTATCTTAAATACGTTTTTATAGTATCCTGTACACGTCTGAGCCTTAGCCGTGTCTTTCTATTTACCCCAAATTAGACGTAGTTTAACAAAGGTAGTTCTCTACTGAGAGTCCAAAGTGCACTTGCTTTTCTTCATTCCGCCGTTCGCACAGAGTTCAGCGACCAGACAAGATGATGGAGCGCCAGATAGGAAAAAGTCCTAAAGTACTTTAGTCTCCAGCACATGAAGTAATTCAATATGTAGTAACTAGAGAGTAAGTGCCGAGGATTCTCAGCCAGGGCTTAACCTTGTCTGATACAACTAGAGAGACGAATAATATATGAACGTGGCAAATCTGTGTGGTGAGAGGACGCCGCAAGTCCCTCGTCGCTTCACCTCATTACATCTTTATGCAACGAAAAAGGGCTCGCAGTTGGGCATTCGACAGATGGAGAGGAGACTCTGATGAAGGTAATGCGTTATCGTGTCGGGAAAGTGTCCGTTGAAATAAAGATACGGTAATATGACAGCCGCAGTAGGTATAGGTAATACGATGGCGTTTGATGTCCACGCTCTAAGGGGGAAAATAAAGTAGAATTTTCTACCCCATTCGGTAAAGCTGTACCGCAACCACATTTCTACTCAAAGCAATTTTACGTTCTGGGTATAACTGCAGAGTAGAAGCTGTCGTTCTACCATTTGGGTAGGTATTTCTACACTTTTCTTTTTTCTTAGAGCAAACGTGAGAGAGAGGAGCAAAGGAAAGGGACGTCGACGCTTGTAGCCGCGGTGCAGAAGGCGCGCGTGGACTGGCCCGAAATAGTAGAAGTACCTACTTTCGTTCTACCAGCTTGGGTAGGAAATTCTACCTTTTTTTTTTTCTGAGAGTGCATAATCTTATTGCGATGATTTCGTACGTATACCTACCACAGGCGGGCATCTTCCTTGATTGATTGATTATTTAAAAGAAAACCAGGGAGAAACTGAACTTGTCTCCTGGCTAGTTCTGCTACTCCCAAAACAAAACAACAACCTACAAACAACCAAAAACAAACAAAGTACATTCCCCATCCCCAACAATTAGTGTGTTAGTACACTAGGTGCAAGTGAATAAATATCACTAGAACATGCAGAGAAACAGATACACACTAATGCAAAGATACACACTACAAATACACACTACAAAGATACACAGTGATACGAGGCACTCGCACAAAATCCTAAAATATGAGTTCCATGCCGCAGCTCACAAGGAAGTTCTCAAGTCCCGCAAAGGCAGTGTCTCGCTTTCTTGGGTCCCACAGTCTTGGGTCTTGGGTCCAGTGTCTGAAGCTGGGCATCTTCCTTGTTTTTTAATAGTCCATTGGTTTTTCCAAGATGTAACCACTGCGATAACATACTCAACACAGCAATGTGCTCCATGTGAAATTGATCTCGTATTACAGATTACTTGTTCATTTAAATTTAACACGCCCGAAGATGTGAGGGCCTCCCTCACAGCTATAGCTAAATGGAGTTCTGCAGTTGGTGAGCATGAATGGCCACCCACGTATGTCGTGAGCTCCTGGAGCAGCTGCCATACGATTTGATTATTTCGTACGCTTGAACCTCTCGAGACTTGCTCTGCTTCTTCTCTAGTTAAACGCCTTTGTCATAGAACACGAACGCAAACAGTTTCGTCTCACCATTGAAGACGAGAAACTAAAAACGTGTCTTCAACCCTTTCCGCATGAAGCAAAAATCACGGCAGCTCTCAATCTCCCACAGTAAAAATAATCCTCGTTCGGCCCTTCAAGAACGCCCTTGTTAGGACTGAGAACCAGCAGAGAAAAGGTGAAAGAGCACGAAAAACATTTTTCGAAAGATTGATTGAGGCTGCCTTCGCTTCATTTACTGCACACAGCTCGCTGCCGTAAGAGCCGTTCACTAACTACTGTTTTTGGGCGATATGCTCTTCGCTAAAAATAGCATACCTTCTGCTACACGCTTAATGAGCGTACACAACCACGCACACATAGTAAGCTAAAACATAAGCTTTCGAAAGCATTTGCAGTTTTATGGGCTCTCTGCTCAATCGTAACTGAGTTTATTGTCTCGGAAAATTCAATATACTTTCCATCGATAAAGGGCAAGGGGACGTTCTTTCCTTCTTATTTTTCTTCTTCTTCTTTTTTTTTTTTTTTTTCTAGACGGAGGGCTGCACTGTCAAGCGCGATATTTCATCGTTCAATCGCGTTAGTGAGTTTTATTCCTTTCAAATACTGCTTTTCTTTTGTTGCGTTGTCATGACTTCACGTTGCGCGACATTGTTCTGTTACTGTGCGCGTGGGAGGTACGTTTCAAGCCTCGGGGGCGACCTACGTTTGAGCCAGCTGTGGGGCGACTTCTAGAAAGGGTCTCCTTGCGTCCAACAGGGAGGAAAGAGTCAAAAGCAGGAAAGAGCCGTTAGTGTTGTCAAAATAATTTGTCCGGGCTCTGAAGGAGCCTTTGTCCAGTGGTCCAAAGTTTAATGTTCATAAGAGGCCGATAAGGGTGGCCCAACTGTATCTCCACCGTGTTGCGCCGGGAGAGAGAGGCAGGTCCAACGCCATGTCGAATGGTATCCGATTGCTGAGTGACGCTGCTGAGCGAAAAAAAAAAAAAGGCACGTCAGGAAAGGAGCGGGAGTGGAAAACGTTTCAAGGAGCTCAAAGAAACGGACTGCATCATTGTGGAAGCGGACGAAGGATGTATGTTTGTGGTGCTTTACATTGAGGCGTATGAACCCACAAGAAAGGTGGCGATCGAAAAGAATTTCGGAAAGTTGAAGCTTCGAGAAGTGAGAGCTCTTGGGGACGCGCTTGCAATGTGGCTGACAACAATCATTCCACATTGATGGAGCCAACCTCTCCAGTTTACTTTTTCCCCCACCCCATATTCAGCAACAATAAATCAATCACTAGAAGCGTCAGTTCCATATAAGTTTTGGATCTGAAAGATATTACTGTGTTCCTGATCCAGGTTGTACTGTACATGCATATTTCGCGTGGAACGTAGTTCCTGCGTCATTAGGGAGTTTTAGGGAATCGTAAGCGTCCACCAATTCCGACTCCGCATCGCTGTCAGTCAATCAGGTGTCATTAGTGTGATGTCACCCACTGCAACGAAATCCGACAATTGGATTATCGTGTTTTCGGAAACGTTATCGTGAAACTTCTACGTTCTCCCAAAGCTCTGTTGCTGGGCAGGTAAATAAAGGACGTTTCTTTTTTAGTTCCGTGTTAGCGCCGTGAAGCAACTGTGGTCATAGCAGCGTACAGACGTGAACAGATGGAGAGAGGACAGCAGGAAGGAGTGGGGACAGAGGGGAAAGGGCGTTTCTCGAATCGTACAAGGAATCGCAAGGTATGTCTGCAGTTAAACTTGATAATCGAGCGTTTCAAAGAAGAAGAAGGAGGAATGCACCGTGACATTCGGATATCCATCGATATCTGCTAAGCCTACCGGACTTCTAGACTTCCAGACTTCCTGAAGTTCTACCTATCAAAGTGCCGCTTTCTGCCAGCAAACCTACAACATGTCTGGCAGCGTACTTCTGGCACACAGAGCACCCGGCCCTGGGGTAGTGAGCCAAATTAGGTGGAATATTTCGTCATTGGGTCATCACTTCATACATTTGTTGCCGTACGTGTGGCGCAAGTGACGGTCAGCATATCCTGGGGTCGCCCAAGGAACACGCGTTAACTTCCATGTCTCCGATAGCGTCACCGTGAACCGCGACGTCCACGCACGGGCACGCCATTCTCCATGTTTGTATGTTTATATCATACATGTTCATATCAAACATGCCTTGAAAGCTGTCCACTTGTCGCGATAAGGTAGAATTTTGAGATGCGACGGAGATTTTTTGAAACTCTGATATGTTCCTCGGCATATTCAGCCGCGTTATTTTTGCGCTTGTTGTGCTTTAACCTCCGTGCTGGCACCAGGCTTGGTATACTACCGTAATTTCACGTGTATAAGCCGCACCGCAGATAAGCCCCAGGACGCGTTTTTAGGAACGTTTTGAAAATTTTCTGGCAGATAAGCCGCATTCGCAGATAAGCCGCGGGCAATACGAGACGACTGATTTGTGAGACAAAGGAGACCATAGAGAAGGCCATAAACCTTGTGGTCCATACTACAGGGTCGGCATAGTGTACAGCAAAGGAGGTCAGCTCGAGAGTTCTACCAAGATCGGATTGTGCCCTTGTTGGGAGTTTTTCATGGATTGATGGGTCAGTGGTCTTCCAGAAGACGTGAATCACTGTCACCACTTTCTTTAAAGCTGCTCGGGGGAATGCACCACGAAGACCAGTCTACTCGAATGTGGACCCGTCCCTGTTACGCACTGTTCGTGCATCGGCAGGGCAGTGCTGTTCCAGAGACACTGTCGGCCCTTTCGTTAAAACTGGCATATGGGAAAAATACCAGGAAAAAATAGTCATCAGATAAGCCGCACCGGTGGATATAGCCGCAGAGCGCCAGTGAGAAAAAAAAAATCACGCATAAGCCGCGGCTAATACACGTGAAATTACGGTATACAGCTAGCCCCTGAAGAGAACACAGAAGCGATCAATTCGGGCGTTTTACATTGTCAGAGAACGACTATCGTACAGGAGTGCATTATCGGCAGAGTGTTCACCAGTGGAACTGCTTTGCCTTCCTAAAGGTTATTCCATGCACTTCTATAGATACGAGCCTATCGTTCTTTATATCACAACACACTCGCATGTAACATGTCCCGCGGAGCACGGCGTGTCTGAGCGACACGTAGCATGCAGCCAAGCTTATGGTACCCTCGAATAATTGATGACTCGCCGCGAGACAACTATGATCTTGAGTGACGCGAAGTGGTCGGTTTCGGCATTAATTTTGCCCACCTTAGGGTCCTTTAACGTGCGCGGAAATATCAGAAACTAGTACCCCGCCACTGCTGACGTCCTCGGCCGGAATCGAACCTGCAATCTTGGGATCAGAAGGCAGACACGCTGCTGCCAACTGACCCACCGAGACCGGTACGATCTTGAGATCAATATATCGACTTCCATCTCCGGGTGCCAAGGCGTTCCAGGAAGAAGAGTTCCAGGCACACAATATTCTCTCCCATAGCTCTGGATGACCTCTTTTACCCTGCCAAAATGATAATGCATGCTTCCACTGAATCGATCACGGCGAAGTGCAGGAGCAATGCATTACTCTCATACCTATTTTTTGCTGCATACCGTTCTTTGACATAGCGTGTACGGAATGTGAATTCCATTTGTGTGTGTGTGCGGGGGTGGGGCGTCTTGTGACCTGTTCAAGGGAAGAGCGCGTTTCTGTGGGAGCGACTAAAATGACCTCCAAATCTGCCACTTTTCCAGGGCCATTTCCTTGCGCCGTATTGGCTCCATGCCCTTCTGTTTGTAACGGCGATGGCATCAGCGCTTCAGAGGAAACGGATGTTGTCATGGGGTTCAACACTTAACCGATGTAATTGAAAAGTTTAGCGAAAATCAATGACGGCAACGTCATGTATCGACGAATCTATCAACGGAAATGTCGCCAATTATTGTGATTGAAAGAAAGCATTTTCCTGCTTAAGAAAAAAGAAAAGCTTGACAAGAGTTTAGCGCGGGCACCCTGTCACGATAATGGGGCTAAAATTTTCATAAATCCGCGTTGCCTCCAGACCGCAAATTTAACGAAGAAGTTGGAAGTCACTGAAAAGATTAACCAGCTGCAGGACTCGAACCCACATCATCTTCTGGAAAGGGCGCACTTGAGGCTTTGTGTCTTCGCTGTTCCAGCCTCAGAACACCAATTTCCATCGTGTGCAAATTTAAATTCAATTAAATTGAAATTAGAATGTTGTAGAGGAAAGCACTCGGGTCTCTAATCCCCCAAAACGGCGGGGGGGGGGGGGGCGTCTACTCAACAACTTGGAGATTTCAAACGTTCTACTTGGCGCTTGTCCCACTGTTTGTCTCACTCCGATCGGAGTTCACACGTATAGTCAAACATGGTAGGAAGAAAATTAAATTAATTAATTACCAAATAAATTTGTACGGTCGCCGCATATTTCGACTATTTCAGTGCTAAAGTTTGCAGCTTTCGGGACATAAAGTTACTGAACATTTTATTAGTGGCTGTTTCTATACCTTATTGCTTAATGCTCCTCTGATCATTGCAGGGGGTTCACATCTAGGTCGTTGAGCGCTTTCGAACCATATAAGGTCACATGGTCTAGTCCAGTTCAATAATTCCAAAACTACGAGTAGATGCATTAACTAAAGCACGCACATATTTTACATTGTGTTATACGCACTTATTTCAGTCAGCGTTCACTGTTAGCAGTTATCAAAAATTAATAATCCACGCTTGTAATTCGCAGAGCCGCTTATTATACTTTCCAGAGCCAAACAACTTTTAAAAGGGTTTTGCAGACGTAATAAGGACAATGTCTTATCGGTAGACATTCTTCCGCAGAAATACCCATTCGTGCTGTTCTCATGGAAGAAGGAATGTTTTCTTTTCTGTTACTACTTATAACATATAACCCTCTATTCGATAGATATTTGTAAGGTTAGTGGAGCGAAAACCAATGCGATGCTCCACAAGAAACCAAATGATTGGAAAATGCGTTTATGTTGCTGGACAGCACTATACGGGACGCGTCAAAGAAATATCCTGCCGCCAGGCCACCGAGGTCACGTCCCCTGGAGGAACCAAAGGAACAAAGGAATCACGAAGCGTGAAATAGAACACAGGGCCGCAACTAGTGCTGTAATTGTTACTCGACTTCGCCACATCTGACGTCACTTTGCCCACTGGTCTCAAGCACACGAGTGCCTACAAGATCAATAAAGGACGAGACATTGGGCAGACGAAATTGCGTTGCTGCGAAGCAAGGACAGAAGCTAGCAAGGTCACTGGACAAGGGCAGGCATTGCGTCACGCACAGGGTGCTTCGTAAATGCCACCATCTGGGGCTGAAGGCGGATGTCCGTTCGTAATAGGCAGACTCCCGTGGGTGTTATTGCGCTGAACAGGATCCATCTAGGGATGCCCTTGTTTTCTTCTTTTCTCGTTCGTGGTTATGAAAGAAAAAATACGAAGATATTGACCAGGGTCCTCGTGTTCTTTAGATAAACGTGCGTAAACACAGGCAAGCTGGTGGATGAACTCCATAAGACCAGAGCGGGGCAAAAACAAATAGACAACAACCGTGCCGTTACACGCACTGTTAATGAAAGGATGTTTAGAAATCATGGAAGCTGGGGGCAAGGCTACGAAACACCCTGAGGCCAGGAAATGTGAAAATGTCACACACACGCAAGGAACACACCTGAGAAGTTTGATAGGGAGACGACCCCCTTTGTCACTCTTGTTGTGGGTAAATTTATCGCCTCTCTATTAAACAGTGTTTCACTTTGCGTTTGCGCGCGTGCTCTCGCAACGTTTCCGAGTCTGGTTTCATAGCCAGTTGCCGCTGTGCCATGTGCGTGTGTCATCTTTCAATACCGTTTATAGTTCCCCGGGTATAGAGTTCACTGAGTGATGTTTTGAGCAGAAGCCATTGGGCATTCCCTCATCTTCCAAGATGTTCGCTCTCGCCCTTTTCTTATTTAGCCTTTTCGACCCTGGATTTTTTAAATATTTCGAATATGTACAATACAAAACGCAAGGGCAAAAGAGTAACCTCCAAGTTCTCACTTTGAAAACATATGAACATATTTGATGAAAACATATCGACGTGCTTAGCTAATGAAACCATGATCTGATAATCAACTTCTCATGCAGACATCACGGCGACTCACAACATCAATTCCCTTCTTTCTCATCACGAATTATCATAACCATCATGAGAGAAACTGATGTTCTGAGGCTGGAACACATAGAAGGGACAGACACAAACAAAGCCTCAAACTGCCTAAGAAATCAACGATGAAAGATGAAAGTCACTGAAAAGGTTAGCCAGCTGTAGGGTTCGATCCCTACAGCTGGCTAACCTTTTCAGTGACTTTCATCTTTCATAACCATAATTTTAACGTAATTTTCTTACAACCATCCACACTGTCGTTGCAGTTAACACACATACACCATGACAACACAAACAAAAGGAATCTTCTACGATAACCGCAGCGTTCTCGCGGAATGAACGTAAACGTAAAGCTTCCAAGAAACTTCAAGGAAACAGACGCTACGCACCAGGAGTCTGAGTGATCCCAGTATTCCATTTATGTTCCGTCTCATCGCATCCCAGGACCATCATCAGTGTTGCTACGCGTACCTTGGTAGGAATAACCCATTCCGAAAAATTGAATAATTTTGAAGAGAGCCTCCTTACGGCGTCTGTTTACGTGCATCGTAAAGAAGGATACTAACCTACATTGGAACCCAACGAAGTGAAACGTGAAACGAAATGTTATCCGTACTCGGCTTATAGTGCACTCTAATGAAATGACACGAAATCCGACAGGAACTTGGAGGGAGTTTCACATTCTCGTGTGTCGCTTGGCTGACTGACAAAAAACGAAACAAAACAAAGTAATACGTAAAAGTTATCTTGCTTGAAAGCCATAAGCATTTAAAAATGCTGAAAAATCTCACATCCTATTCATAAAGTGGCCGGCGTGGTCGACGTCTCCCGTTTTTTTCCTCTCTGTTCGTGTTGTCTTCCACAGCGGCAGTTGGAAACGAACCCATCGCAGGCTATGTTGTCTGTTGTTGGAAATGTTTCCTGCCGTTTTCCGACCGACCTTCCATGCCTTCCAGATACATTTCGTCAAAGCTCCCACTAACGCCGACCCAGGACGAATAGTAACATCAATGTCTCACACCGTTCATGACAACCTCAATTGAAGTCTATAGGAACATGCTCGTATGATATTGCCACCAGTCTTTACCGCCTTCTCCCAACAATATCGCCACCACAGAAGGCTAATCCGCGTTGTTGCGACCGTTTTGGATGATGTTTTCCCCCAGAAACAACAAAAGCGCAAAGCAATGAAGTTGCATACGAATCCAACCCCCCCCCCCCCCACACACACACACACACATAAATGGGATGGTGATGTGGTGGGTCATTCTCCGCCGTTCTGGCGGTACATTGCCCCATTGCGCTTGTGGAAGGGATGAGGGAATGATGACAAGATGTCCTATTAGAGTTCGTCCATTGGTCTAGTGCTGGAGAGGAGCTCAGCAACAGCTCATAGGCTTCGCATCAGATGTGAGGGGTCCGACCATGGCCCGAGAATTCCTGCTAACTCGAACTTGCAACTCGATCGACGCGTTGGAGAGCAATTTCCATGAGGCCGCGCCTCGCCATCGCACTGTCCGCAGACCAGGAGGACGTGATGGAGGTCACCGCGCACACCACACGTGGAACAGAGGCTGGACGCGCCGACACCGAGGTGGTGTTTGAAAGCCGGTGTAAAAGCCACATTAAGTCTCATGCGGTGGAAGACTGTGGTAAAGGAACGCGGCATTCGGTGGGGGAGAGTAAGGGACATTGTGGGGTCAACGGAGTAAAGCAGAGAGTAAAGGTAGAGATGTCACGTTGCCATTGAGACTGCATCATGGGGCCAGTGAAGCTTGACGAACTCAACCAACTCACCATGGTGCTCTTCTTTTACTCCTCATGCACCGTCCGGGACAAAAGTTTACCGAACACGCTCCGGCGTATTCCTTCCTCAGAGTGACACGCTAGCAGCGAATGGGAGCGTACGCACTTACAGGCATGTGCCTAGGTAACCCAGTCACGTGTTTGCGAGTCCGTACGGTACCGTTCGCTGCTAGCTTGTCACTCTGAGGGAGGAATGCGTCGGAGCGTGTTCCGTAAACTTCAGACGAGCACTATACTGTATGTCCTCACCTGCTTTACCCCATGTGTCTGCATGTTACAGCAAGGCGGCCGTTTCATGGCGCAACCATAGCAGTACACGATCGCTATTCTTGGACATGTGGGCGTCTTTCTCGAGGACCTCTCGGGTATTGTTCGCAGGTACTGTGGCAATCACGGAGCTTGTAAGCCGGTGTGAAATAACCTCTTCGAAGCGGGCTTAAAACTTCCATATGAGCGCGTGAGTATTGATGTTGCGTCAGAGAATAGCGGCCATATATAGATGCTAGCTTTATGGAAGGGAATATGAATCTTAGAAACATATTGCCGTCCATGGAAGTTAGAAAATCCAGCAAACCGGTAAAGAGCCTCTAGACGAAATCCGCCGATAGAGTCTTCGTTCGTAACATCAGCGGCTAGCACCCTATAAGTAGAGATGCAAAGACAGGGAATAAAAGTGGAAATATTCGTGGCAAAACTGATTTTTTTTTTTTTTCAGACGCTCAAAAGTTGAAGAAAAAAAAAAAGAAACTCAAGATTTTCAGACGGCGTTATTCGTCCGCCAGCACTGGTCGCACTTCGGAAACGTGCACTCCAAACTGCACAACATATATATGCACATATGCACAACATATGCACAATTTCACTTATGAGAGAGAGAGAGAGAAATACATGACGACGATGATATGGGGATGACTTCCGCTCATTGAGCAGAATGCTACCCCATTGCTATTGGGGGAAAATGAGAGGATGGTGATGAGGATGATGCTGACGACGCTGACAGGGTTTTAGAGAGTCGATCAGGCCGGTAGTTTGCAGGAATTTGATGAAGGGCCGTAAGACGGACATCTGCGTTCGTGTGTCCCATGATCCCAAAATGAGTCTGAGGTCAAGGGGTCGGCTGTCAATCCGCGCAAGGTCGTTTGCCAACAAGTGACGCTCCCTCCTATAAGTGGCACATGCGAGGAACACATGGTCCGCGGTCGCTCACTTATGAGTATCCGGTCACCGCCTCAGGCATTTTGTTTTACCTATTAGTCTTACTTAGTACAGGCTCGCAGGCTGCTGATGAGAGGCTCAGAAACCGTACGGAACGTTCATATCTTACCATCATGAAATATTGAAATATGGCAGTCGTCGAAAAAGCCATACAACAACAGGACTTGAACCACACAGCTCCTGATTGATTGATTGATTGATGTGGGACGAGCAGCTCGTATGATTACCTCGCGATATGAAACATACCGATTTTTTCGATGTCGCACTCAAAATAAAACGGACATTTCATACACAAATGAGCGCTCAAGTTTCAAGCCCAGTACGGTTTACCACGAGAGAAACCTGCTCATAAGGACGAAGTGGATGTGGCAGACCGGTCGCCATCCATTTTGTGTTGCCTCTTCTACAATACACAACAATACTAGTAGTACAATACAAAACTGCAAGGGCAAAAGAGTAGCCTCCAAGTTCTTACTTTGAAAACATATGAACATATTTGATGAAAACATATCGACGTGCTTAGCTAATGAAACCATGATCTGATAATCAACTTCTCATGCAGACATCACAGCGACTCACAACATCAATTCCCTTCTTTCTCATCACGAATTATCATAACCATCATTTTCACGTAATTTTCTTACAACCATCCACACTGTCGTTGCAGTTAACACACATACACCATGACAACACAAACAAAAGGAATCTTCTACGATAACCGCAGCGTTCTCGCGGAATGAGCGTAAACGTAAAGCTTCCAATAAACTTCAAGGAAACAGACGCTACGCACCAGGAGTCTGAGTGATCCCAGTATTCCATTTATGTTCCGTCTCATCGCATCCCAGGACCATCATCAGTGTTGCTATACGCGTACCTTGGTAGGAATAACCCATTCCGAAAAATTGAATAATTTTGAAGAGAGCCTCTTCACGGCGTCTGTTTACGTGCATCGTAAAGAAGGATACTAACCTACATTGGAACCCAACGAAGTGAAACGTGAAACGAAATGCCATCCGTACTCGGCTTATAGTGCACTCTAATGAAATGACACGAAATCCGACAGGAACTTGGAGGGAGTTTCACATTCCCGTGTGTCGCTTGGCTGACTGACAAGAAACAAAACAAAACAAAAGGAATACGTACAAGTTATCTTGCTTCAAAGCCATAAGCATTTCAAAATGCTGAAAAATCGCACATCCTATTCATAAAGTGGCTGGCGTGGTCGACGTCTCCCTTTTTTTTCCTCTCTGTTTGTATTTTCTTCCACAACGGCAGTTGGAAACGAACCCATCGCAGGCTATGTTGTCTGTTGTTGGAAACGTTTCCTGCCGTTTTCCGACCGACCTTCCATGCCTTCCAGATAAATTTCGTCGAAGCTCCCACTGACGCCGACCCAGGACGAACAGTAACATCGATGTCTCACACCGTTCGTGACAACCTCAATTAAAGTCTATAGGAACATGCTCGTATGATATTGCCACCCGTCTTTACCGCCTCCCCACAATATCTCCACCACAGAAGGCTAATCCGCGTTGTTGCGACCGTGTTGGATGATGTGTTCCCCCAGAAACAACAAAAGCGCAAAGCAATGAAGTTCCATACGAATCCAACCCCCCCCCCCCCCCACACACACACATAAATGGGATGATGATGTGGTGGGTCATTCTCCGCCGTTCTGGCGGTACATTGCCCCATTGCGCTTGTGGAAGGGATGAGGGAGTGATGACAAGGTGTCCTATTAGAGTTCGTCCATTGGTCCAGTGCTGGAGAGGAACTCAGCAACAGTTCGTAGGCTTTGCATCAGATGTGAGGGGTCCGACCATGGCCCGAGAATTCCTGCTAACTCGAACTTGCATTGATCGACGCGTTGGATAGCGATTTCCATGAGGGCGCGCCTCGCCATCGTACTGTCCGCAGACCAGGAGGACGTGATGGAGGTCACCGCGCACACCACACGTGGAACAGAGGCTGGACGCGCCGACACCGAGGTGGTGTTTGAAAGCCGGTGTAAAAGCCACATTAAGTCTCATGCGGTGGAAGACTGTGGTGAAGAAACGCGGCATTCGGCGGGGGAGAGTGAGGGACAATGTGGGGTCAACGGAGTAAAGCAGAGAGTAAAGGTAGAGATGTCACGTTGCCATTGAGACTGCATCATGGGGCCAGTGAGGCTTGACGAACTCAACCATGGAAACCAGAACTCAATCATGGTGCTCTTCTTTTACTCCTCATGCACCGTCCTGGACAAAAGTTTACGGAACACGCTCCGGCGCATTCCTTCCTCAGAGTGACACGCTAGCAGCGAATGGGAGCGTACGGACTTACAGGCATGTGCCTAGGTAACCCAGTCACGTGTTTGCGAGCCCGTACGGTACCATTCGCTGCTAGCCTGTCACTCTGAGGGAGGAAGGCGCCGGAGCGTGTTCCGTAAACTTCTGTACAGCACTGTACTCTATGTCCTCACCTATTTTACCCAACGTGTCTGCGTATAATTCTGTATGAACTTTACAGCAAAGCGGCCGTTTCATGGCGCAACCACAGCAGTACACGATTGCTATTCTTGGACATGTGCGTGTGTGTGGGGGGGGGGGGGGAGGGGTCTTTCTCGAGGACCTCTCGGGTATTGTTCGCAGGTACTGTGGCAGTCACGGAGCTTGTAAGCCGGTGTGAAGTGACCTCTTCGAAGCGCATTTAAAACTTCCATATGACCGCGTGAGTATTGATGTTGCGCGCGAGAATGGCCGCATGAGCCATATATAGATGCTAGCTTTATGGAAGAAAATATGAATCTTAGAAACATATTGCCGTCCATGGAAGGTAGAAAATCCAGCAAACCGGTAAAGAACCTCTAGACGAAAGCCGCCGATAGAGAACAATATAGTCTTCGTTCAAAACATCAGCGCCTAGCGCCCTATAAGTAGAGATGTAAAGACAGGGAATAAAAGTGGAAATATGCTGCACAAAGAGGCATCTTGAGGCATACCCTTGGCCATCTCGACAACAGGGACCTTCAGCATAGAGAAAGTCTTAGGCGTATGGGACGCTAAGCACAGGGACGCGGCCTTCAATGCTCTTGTCAACTTCATTGTGAAATCTTGACTAGAAACCCTATACTAGACGGTGCGTGGACATTACTATGATCCTTGATGTGAACGGCGCGCTCGGTCCTGCGTGGTCGCGGTCGAGACGCTCGCCCCGGTGAACTTTTGCGGTGCGCCCGCACCTTCTGTTGTGCAATCGTACAGTTTCCTTTTTTTTGGGTAGCAGAATTCGCTTGCGCGAATTCAACCTCCCCTTGTTATTTTACCAGTCACCACAACTACCAAAAGTGGAAATATTGATGACAAACCTTTTTTGTTTTTCTCTAAGCTGCTCAAAAGTAAAAAAAAAAAAGAAAGAAAAAAGATCTCAAGATTTCCAGACGGCGTTATTCGTCATTTCATGTCATTGTTTTGCACTTGTACGCCGGTGTGTAAAATACACAAGTAACATTCAAATGTGAATGTCAGCAAGAAGATTTTAGAGAATGCTCGAGGTAGCACCTCATCCCCAAATAGCAGTGGCTCGTAGTCAGAGTGACCGAGTTGCGCGAAGCTTGACTGGGAGGTTCGGAATTTGCCGTTCCCGTCTCTCTACCGCCCGTGCGGGCACGGCTAGGGTGTTGACTCTGCCGACTTCGCCCCGTGGGACTCTGTCGTCCCTGCGCCGCCCATTTAGCAACCTACTCGAACAGGAAAAACACCTTACTATCTCTTTTGTCGGATCGCTCGTGTCTTTCCGCGTGTATAGAGACGCCCGTGGTGCCGTTACGTGTCTTTACCAATACCCCGGAATAATTAGGCCCATTGTACCCCTGCGCAACACCCCTCACTCTGTTTTCATTGTGCAGTTACATCTGTCGACCAATTGTCACGACATCTTTGGCTAGCTCATCCACCCAAGCAGCACAATGTACTGAAAGTCGAGTGCAATAGGGGTGGACGGTATGTGTCTTATCAATGTTCTTTACGAGTCTGTTCAAGGCCTTCCACCTACCCGTCCACCCCTATTGCACTCGACTTTCAGTACATTTTGCTGCTTGGGCATACAGCCTGACGGGTTCCTCCACGCTTATCAAATGCGCAGCTGTGTCTAAAAATGGTACCGGCGGTGTGACCGACGTTCTCCTCCATGTCTGTCTTAGTCCCAGGTTATCTGCTCTGTTATTTTGCCCTTTCTATGCTCAGAATAGCTCGTTTCGGTACCACCGTTTCAATACTACGGTACTGTTTCGTTCTACCAGTCATCTACTGTCTCACATGATGTGATGCGTGATGTCTCTTTTTCTTTTCTTACTATTTAACATATCCCCTCCCCCCAATCTCTATCTCATCGACATTATATTTTAGTTGTTGCTGTTGTTGTTGTTGCCGATGGCGTGCCTGATTAGTGCCTGCTTTTTCATCTGACTATCGTAGTTTGTAAAGAGGAGCGAACGTATATATTTGCGCTGAGTCGTCATCGGCGTCCCTTTTCTTTTTCGCGTATTGGTACGTTTATGAACTTGCCTTTTAACTTGTACAACACTTCGAAATTCCCCACCAGACTATAGTCAGGTGCATAACTTAAGAAGGAGAAGAAATCTAGTCCGTCCGCTCTCAAAATATTACTGCGCCGCGGATAGGATGGCTGGACACAGTGATGTCACGCTCCCTACTTGCACGAGATAGTATAATCTATCATACTCACTCTGCTTCTGCTTCTGTTAAGACTGGCCGTATTACGCTTACGCTGCGGCAGAAAGTGCGCTCCCCCAATTAAGGCGAACGGTAGCGCCGCGACATTTCTCCTGGCGCGCTATTGCTCCTCTTTATCTCCAACGGCGTATATATTTGACGGACTAAATTTATTTTCCTTCTTAAGACGAACACGGCTTTTAGCTCCTAGGATCGTAGCAGTCCCGCTGGTGACACGAGCTGTCGGTTTTTTCTTCTTTTCTTTTTTTTTCTTTCTTACCGCTAATCCTTCGGACATTATCGGACCCAGGTATATTATCGAATATTCTCTATGTCATTAATCCCCTTATCTCGCTATACGGGAATCGACAAAGTGCCAAAATCGACTTGCGTATTCAGAGAGATAAGAGACCACGAGTGTCTGCGACTACAGAGGGTGAAAGCACTGCACGTATGTTTCCGTGTGATAAGTAGCGCTCGCCTGTTTGTTTTAGGTCGAATATTATTGATGCCTCAGCTAGTGGTGGTTGCTCACGCATTCTATCACATATGGCTATGGGAAATAGTGTGAGGTCTGGATACGAGTGAAACCTGAATGCTTTCCTATTATCTCTAGTTTCTTTGTTTTTTGTTAAGTAAAACAACGTTCTTTTATCTCAACAACAGCGACTGTAAGATGAAAAACAGAGCAACAACTTTGGTCGTTGGTGTGCTGCATTGGCAATGATTGTTTGTTTGTTTGTTTGTTTGTTTGTTTGTTTGTTTGTTTGTTTGTTTGTTTGTTTGTTTGTTTGTTTGTTTGTTTGTTTGTAAGTCAGAAAAAAGAAGAACGTTCAACGCATTGTGCAGCTTGAAAGTAATTCACTCCGCGAGCTGGGCTTTCAGAGCACTGGGCGCATGTGAAAAAGGTCAGGGTTAACAGGAAAAGTTCTGAACCGTTTTCCTCGCTCATCGTGCCGTTGTTCCTGCAAAAGGAAATAACCACAGTAATCTGATTATAATCTTTATTCCTAAAAGTAAACAATAAATTCACACCAGTTCGCTAACTCCCTCTGGGAGGTAAACGCTTGTGACAAAAATGACCGTGAAAAGTTTATCAGATTTCCCACTGTAGGCATGAAGCTCGAGAGTAAATAGTAATAATTAATAATTTGGTGTTTACTTCGCGAGACAACTGAGATCATGAGCGACGCCACAGTGGTCGGTCTGTGGATTGCTTTTGCCCACTTGAGGGTTCTTTAACGTGCGATGAAAGCTCATCGCACGGCACCCCGTATTTAACGTCCCTCGCGGAAGACGGCGTGTCTAAGCAACTTGTACCCTGCCACCAAGTTGCTGACGTCCTCGGCCGGGTTCGAACCCGCGATCTCAGGATCAGAAGGCGAACACGCTACCGACTGAGCCACCGAGGCCGGTTCGAGAGTAAATAGGTCAGTACAACAACAACAGATAAGGTAATGATAATGATGAATTTGGAAACTCGCCAGATGAGATCCGGAGGTCAGTAAAAAAAGGCATACCCACAGTTCCATTTTGAACGTTCCTCAAGAAGTGAGTGCTTAGTGAGTCTTCACTCCTTGCTTGCAACCTTATTTCTAGCCTTGCAGTTCATATGTGTGCGCGCATTGTCAATGCAGCCACGGTGAAAGCTGTTGTTACCTTGTGATCACGTTCCTCGAGTTGCGGCTTTTTGTTGTTGCAAAAGCTTTACTCAGCTTTACTGGTTAAGAGAACAACCATCAAGCTAGGTAAGACAATACCCAGTTATTACTCGTGTATAGTCGAGAACCGGCTTTTGGCAAAGTTTCGGCAACCGTTTCTTGATAGCAGCACACACAAGCATCAACCGACCGGTGCAGCATACCGCTATGAACCAGCGAACGCTACATAAAGCCTCAACAGAGGGAGCATTCCTCCTACACTCTATCACCGCAGATAATCTCTCTCTCTCTCTCTTTTTTTTTTCCCCCCGTCCCTTTTTATGTAAATTGATTTCGCTGCTTTATCAGGTCTCCTTTAAGTGGATAAGCGGATGAATTCCACTAAGAAATCGGATCAAATTATCTTCAAGAGATTAGTGGGAACAAAGTCTACGGAAGTTAGTTCGATATTATTCGGATTATTATCACTTCGGCTTTACTCTGCGGAACAGCCTCGCGAAAATCATAACGCTAGTGACATAGACGCGAAGCTATTCCGAACACTTTAATGTATACAGTGTGTTGACTGAGAAGGTACGTTTCATTTCACATTCACAGTATTATGGTAAGGACTGTTGTGGCATGTTTACCAGTCACCACATGCTTATGTTGTAGTTGATGTAAGACAAACGCCCTGGGGCTATAAAATATATATATTACCATGATATGTAAAAGGTGTTCCTCGCCTAACGTGTTTAAAAAAAATTCAACGAAGAGATCTACTTTTACGAAGTGATCTTCGGTGAACTTTTGCTCCGATTTACGACCACTTAGTAGGGAATATATTTTGAAATGGAATGGGGAAAACATGGCATCGGCTTTCCGATTCTCGCAAAAAGACGTTACGTTGACTCGAAATAATTCGGAATTCAATTACGAAAATTCAACTTTTCTCGAAATAAAGTTAATGTGTTCGTAAGTTGTGACAAAATTTCGCCGTTGACGCCATAATTTTCGAACGAAGAGACTTTTTCGCAGAAATTTTTAACACGCTATGTGATGATGATGACAGATAGAAAAAAAAAATGTTATGTGAAACACCTTGTATGCGGGTCCTTAATTCGATAGGTGCCAATGTAAACATCAAGCGGTACGTGTTCTCATTGCTGGTCTCTGCTGGTTCTCATACCCGTCAACCATCGAATGTCGCGCGTCGCATGGAGCGTGGAGGCCGTGGAGATTGCAGGGCAAGATTCGATAGATTATTGGCGATCACTGCGATGGTAATGACTGGCTGCACATAGGAAGGAGCGCCATGTTACAACGAGATTGCTATAAATATGATTCCGTGACGTTCTGCTGCTTTTTTGCAATACGGTGCGCGTTGTATTTGTCCCTGGCCTACAACAGCAATAGCGGCTTTTCCTTGTTTTAATTAGCATACTGGTTAGTACGTTAGCGCTCTGCACCTATTCTGGCTGTGATATCATTCATTAATGTTTGCTTTTTGAACCTGCGGAACTTTTTAGCAGGCCACGTACTCCAGAGAACAGCCATGGGTAACAATGCATGCAAGTAAGGAACAACAATCCCCCTCTTAGAGACAAAAAAATGCGTGTCAACAAACCAGGAAAGCCCTCCGGATTTGTCGTGATTTGTCGCGTTCCCATCATCTCGGGAGTACTCCTCGCCAATATAACCAACGTGGAAACATGTTCACAAGGTAGATACACAAGATCACCAAGTCGCCTCATGGAATTTTTTTCACAGCACGCCCCACAAATGCTTTGTGGGAATAAAAATGATGACTGACGATGTACACTAGGGGAAATAAAAAAAAATAGTGAAGCTTAGAAGTTCAGCTTCCCATTCGTAACAGCAGTGAGATGTCGATTCGTTTTTCGACCTCGTGTGTACAAAGAAAACATGTCGCGTGTTGGAATATAGCGTCCTAAGCTGTCTCACCAGGTTGTAAAGGAAGTTTCCTCAATATCCAGTGGCTCAACTTGCGAAATATTGTCGTCGTTCTACTGCCTTTCATACTTCGATGTTATACGATGCAGCGAGTTTTAGGGGCACGGAGGAGACGCAAGCTGTTACACTAGTGCACACATCAGTACTTATCTAGCGCTCACAAAAAGAGGAAGCAGCTTGCGACATTGGACTCCATATTGTTGCGAGAGCAGGAATTCAAGATTTCTTCATGCATTGCGTATTCTGCTTCACCTAACAATGTTCAAGGCCGTCAGGGTCTTCAATCATTTATGACGTCCCTGACAACCACTGGCATTCATCACACATTGACATCGGTCATTTTTCAAGCATTTGGAACGGGTCCGGCACTCTCACAACAAATTTGCGAGTTGGCTTGAAGTGAACAATGTGTAAAGATGGTCAACTCTACAGCTGCAATGCATCGTTGAAAACAGAAAAACTCATCCAGAATGTTACTTTGATTTTTTTTTTTCAGTAAGATTGTCTGCACAGTTTGTAGTGTGGCAATGTAAAGTATTTGATGATGATGATTCTGATGATCCGAGTTTTTATGGCTCATCGACAACTCATGTCATCTTAATGCGAAAAAGTTTGCAAAGTTTGCTCTCGAGCAATGCTTGTATATACTGCAGTAAAGCACGCTTTAACGGGGGTGTAGAAGAAGATAAAGTCGAAGCATTTTTCTATTTTTTTCTAACCCTATTTCGCTTAAATAAAAACAAGTTCAAATTAGTAGTGAAATTAATAATCCGAAACGTTATCACAATACGCGAGACTGACGCTGTTGACATTCAACCTTGCTGCAATTCTTAGTCCATGTCAGAGTCACCTGCAAGACCGTCGATGTCTTCTGATGTTCTTGGAATTCCTCTTGTCTACCGGTTTGCTCCAGACGCTGTAGCCGCTGTAGGCCAGAAGGCTGTAGAGTCATACTCTTTATCTCAATGACCATTGGTGCTTCTGTCGTGTGTCTTTTTCCTCTTCTTCGTCTTCCTTTTTGCGGCGTAGCGCAGCCAGTGGAGGAGAGGGGGGGAATTTATTGGCAGAAAAAAAGAAAAAAAAAAGAAAGTGGAAAGGTCAGGCATGCAGCACGCAGGCTTGCTATTCCCTAAACAAAACAACAACGTAAATACGAGAGAAAAAGAAATAACAAAAAGACAAATAAATAAATAAATAAATAAATAAATAAATAAAATAAACTCTGCTCACAGGAAGCCCAGGAAGCCTATATCACGCAGAAAGCGGAGCACCGCTTTTGTGACACTCCACTGACTAGCTCGCTGCACGGGGCCAAGGAGTGTTGCGAGAGAAACGTCTGTCCGTCCGTCCGTCCGTGCACCCAAGCTCTGAGAGGTGTTGCCAGAGCACGGCCCGATGATGGTGGTGACGCTGACAGTGGAGGAGCTCAATTGTTGTGCTGGTACATAACATTAACTTCATTCTCATATCTCACATCTAATGTTTCTCATGTAATTGGGTAGTGTACTGCTCTCCAGCGGTGAATCACCCGATGTCATAGTCACGATTTATTTGTTGTTGTTGTTGTCGTAGTTTAAATGTATTCGTACTTGGTCCATAGTCAAATTCAGGCTACGAACGCTCTCCTCTAAAAGCACTACAAACATTTTTGGACAGCGTAGGACTTCCGGCCTCACTGTAAGGTTCGTTAATTTCATTAAATTACCGCGAAAAAATGTGGTAAAGCAATGTCTATGACTAGAAAACATGCCACTCATCATCACCAAAATAAAATTGTGTTGTTTTTGTGGTTAAATGGCGAGCTGACTCTTTTCTGGTGACAACCTTACACAGGGTATCAGGAAACCACGACAGCAACTCGTGAAACATCAACACGTGTGTTTTTTTCGCCGAGCAAGAAAAAGGGGGAAAAAAATAGCGTATCTAGTGAGTCTGAATGAGGAAATTTTCCACTTACTTTGTGGCTCACTACCCCAACGAGCACTGGCGAAATTTTGCTCGTAAACACGGGATTCATCGCACATTGATTAAACAAGTTGTTACTGAAGCAATGAAGCTGCTGTGTCTATCGTTTTCCCTCTTGAGCTTTTGCTATTCATCGCCTTCTATTCCAGATGAACTTTCACCAACTGCCCCGTATTCATACCCTGGTGAAGCCTTAGATTTTTTAAAAAATCTGTATTAGCGCCGCCAAGCACCTGAGCGGTGTACAGACGTGCACAAAAATGGAGAGAGGACGGCAGGAAAGGGGGAACAAGGGGTTAGTAAGCGTCTTGGGCCGACTTCCAGAGAAAGTGTGACGACATTCGTCAGAGAGTCTGCCGAAAAACCCGGGGAAAACCTCATACAGCACAGCGGGTGGTAGGATTCGAACCTACCACCTCCCAGACTTCAGTGCGACCTTGACTACCACCGACGAGCGGGCGCTTTAACCCGCTCGGCAATGCCGCTAGTACCCTGGTGAGGCAATGATAATGTTAATACAATGTTAATGTTTTTACAAAAGCAAGCGCCACCTGTGGCACGAAAGGGTTCATGGGAACTAAGAGCGCCTTAGAGCATGACGAGACGGCCAGAGGCTGAAGAAGAAGAACAACAACAACAACAACAACATTCCCAGCGTGCGCAGCATCAGCAGTGTCAACCGGGGTAAACCATAACCGGAGCAGACGACGGAGCAGTGTCTCTCAAAGTTCCCATGCTGCTTTGCGCTGAGCGCTTGGTGGCGCGTGCATCTTTGTCAGATCGTGTATTAAGAGAGAAAAAAAAATTAACAAACGCGATCATTATATAGAAATAGCAAACGAAGAGCATGTAAGGGCTGTTCCCTCGCAACACGTAGACTGACTACAACAAAAATATCATCATTCATAAGGAACAGGTCAGTAACTTATAGCTGGCGCATGAGGTGAATTCCTGCTTTGACTTTGCCGTAGTTCCAACATAGCTTACCACGGCTTCTACCCCTTTGTGTACATTATGCTTTCGTTCCTGGACGTGACTGGAAAGTTCCAGCAACGACTCCAACGTGTTTTTCTCAGGCGGTCACTTTGACAATGCGCTCACCAGCTGGGACCATCGTGTAAACCGCCCGAAGTGCTTTCTCAGCGCGGTTTGCAGAACGGCCACCGTCGATGCTGTACAAGACGCGAAAAAGACTAGTTGTTGAACAAAAATTAACCAATCAACTAGAAATCAAGGCCGCAAGTTCGCCTCGTTTTTTATTCTATCCAACAAAAAGAACAACTTTATCGAAAAAAAAAAATGATTGATGAGCATTTTAATCGCCAGGGGGGATACCCTACGGCATTACTGGCGGTAATGCTGTGAAATGGTATATTGAGTCGCCTCACATTGCAGACTTGTCGTAACGCCTTACAGTACGTAATGCCTTAGGTAATTGCGTTACTAGTGACCAATCACTTTGAGTAATTTTGCGAGTAATCAATTGTTTTGCGAGCAAGTAATTTTTCAAGTAACCTTATTACAATTTTGGGTATCGATTGCCGAGTAATCGATTACTTTTCCCCTGAATTTAATTCATAGACGCAACCAACCCACAGGCTGCATCACAGACTTTCCTATCTGCTTTGCTTTCCGCTGCAATAAGTGGAGGTCATTGTAATAGCATTCGGCACATGCATTTTGAGTGCCAGGGGGCAACTTAATATCTTCCTGACGCGACTTGCTGTTTGTACAGTAGGGTTAGCTTCGGACATAGTGAGTCACCAGGAATTTCCAATTTAGAATGTAGCGCAGCTGCGTCCTTCAATTGGGAATACTTCAAGGGTCCACGGCTTGGAAGAAGATGCATAAAGAGGTTGCTCAGAACACTGAGTTCGTAGTTGCGGTTGTCTTTCCTCTTCGACACTGCCATGTCGATTAGCTTCCTGATTGATCGTCATTGCTTCAGCTTTTCGGAAATTTTATGGTGATGACGTAGAGTAGAGACGGAAACAATGTGTTCTTATAAACAAAATCTC
The DNA here is from genome assembly GCF_037126465.1 of Ornithodoros turicata. Taxonomy (NCBI): domain Eukaryota; kingdom Metazoa; phylum Arthropoda; class Arachnida; order Ixodida; family Argasidae; genus Ornithodoros; species Ornithodoros turicata. Next base: position 98,623,488 of record NC_088203.1, read on the forward strand.
CTATACTCTTCAAAGACGACGAACTCCAATCTCAGAAAGCTTGTCAAAGTATTGGTAATTTCACGAATTTTAATTGGCCATGTGACTTATTATTATCGAAAGTGACGGTCAAAGTGACGCCTCACTTTTTAGCCTTTACTTGAGAATTTTAGCCCACCCATTTGTAACGGTAAAAAGCTTTTTTTTTTCACCTGAGTAATAGTAATGATAATTAATTACCCCTTTTCGAGTAACGCGTACTGCCCTTACTCTAGTTGTCTGATCGTCCTTTTTTTTCCCCTTTCTCAGTGCTTTCATGGCAGGCTGTATATATTCTCGTTTGTGGTGTACTGCCCAGTAGGCTGTTATTCAGCTGTTGGCAGGAACGTTATCAAATAAATAAAATAAAAACAGTGAGGACCCAAGTCCTACAGTGTCCAAAAACTTTAGAAGTGCTTTTAGGGAACCTCATTAACGAAGACTACAGTGTCCTTTAAGTCGTTATCTCTACGTCATAAAAAACAAAAGCAGACTCTTTCTTTCACATGACACATTCCACATACATTCACCCCCTCATTTTTTTAAAGAGCAAATTCTCGCAGCACCATTGCACATCCCATCTCGTGTTGACTGTCATTATATTGCAGCGATCCTACTTCCCAGGACACATGCATTCTTTAATACAACAACAACAACAAGAGATAAATGAATGATATGATACAGCCTTCCATCTCCGTTGCTGTGCATCAACTCTGACATTCTTTCGCAGCATCATAAAAAAATGTCAGCCCTTCCCCCCTTCCCTCTGTAGTGCTTTACCTTGAGGCTAATCAACGGATAAATCATTTTCCTTATCCCAGCTCCCATATATTAGGTTTTTGAAGAAAAAAAACGACAGTATTCGGACCGCCTTAAAAAATTGTTTTGCGCAAACGCCTTCCGGTGATACCACACAAAGCACAAAAGTATCCCAGGGATGTGTAAAAATATTCCCGGGTCAATATTTGCTCCGTGTATTAGTGGACACAGTCTTGCGCATTCTTACAAGCGGTAATATAATCTACAAGCACGACGTCGTACCCGCTGGTAAACCTATTGCGGTGTGTGTACGCTGTTATGTTAACGACTCGCAAAAAAAGGAAAAGAAATTAGGAAGCGCACAAAATTGCTGCTTTCAGCCTGTCGTCTTCTCCTCCCCCTTCTGGTTCCTCTCGCGGAAAATGGGTCGATTTTCTGGTTAATCTATACCCCTCGATCGATACCATAACTGATTACAGGCAGACGAAACAGCGGGCAGAGGAGTGGGAAATATGGGGAAGTGAGGGGAAAATAAGGTAATCATGCGAAGACAGCTCTTCCCTCCAGAGCCATAACGGTTAGCATTCCCTTCATACTCCACCTGTAAATAGATTACTTGTGCCAGAGGAAGACGAACAAGCACAACATAAGCCTCTTCCGAAGGCAAAGAAAGATGTAGCAAGGACTGCAGCACGTTAAAGGCTGGTTCACATTACAGCGCTTACGGCTGCGTACGGAGTCTAACGTGTACCTTCGTTCCATCCAGAAGGATGTTCCGTTGCAATGATTCGCTGTCATCAGACGTAACATGCAAGCGCAACCGTAAACGCAGCAGTGTGAACCAGGCTTAAAATCTGTTAAGGTGTTTAGCACCTACCGTAATCTTCCACTAATTAATTTGTTAATTCGTTAATCGGTACCGTACTTAATCTACTGAAATACATCATTATGTTACATAGACGGGTAGAAATCCAGCGAACCGGTAGGGAAGTATGAAGGGAGTTGCCTCAGGACGAGACTCTAAAATAGCTTGTACGATATAATGTTGAAGGGATACAACGACAGTTTTAGTAACGCTCATTTACAGTACGCGTAAGTGCAGTAGAATATAGAACTACAACTACAAACGTATATTCATGATGACTGGTTAGCAGAAAACCCCTCATGTGGAACGCGATAACCTGCGCACAACGTGAAAAATCACCAGCAAAGCCTGACAGGGCTGCGTTATACCTTTGAGCTTATATTCTCTGGGCTATAGCATTCTGGCACAGTCTCACGTCAGAGTCTCACGTCTCCCATAGGCTCCATCTGGAATAAGTACGTACCAATTATTTCCCTGTGTTCTTGTCTTGCCTTGGGGATATGCCACCCAGCCAATAAAACGACGAGTCTGGGACTATTAAAGTAATGCCACTGTGATATGGGAACATCTTCAATTGTCCTTCAAATCAATGGTATGCGTAGCGCCACAAAGCGTGTAATGTGTCAAGCTGTCAGTCAGCATTGGATCCAATGTTCACTCAAAGGTTGAGACGTTTCACACTTGATGGCGCTACACGCATGTGCAAAGGCAACTGGTTTCAACTGGTCATTGATGACTGTCCGTGTGAGAGGAGTAAAACAAAAGCTCACCAATCACGAGTGGCTACGGCCTAAAGGCCAAAACGCATGGAGCGTTTTCCGACGTTTTCAGGGTGCGCGCGCGCGCTCGGCGTGCGTGTGGCCTCCGAAGAACCAGTTCTTCAACACGCGCGGAGGGTGTAGTATTGCCAACTGTAGGATGGGACAACCGCAAGCCTGCCCACAACACGTTTCAACAATAGTACTTCCCTCACCCAAAAAACGAAGAGTAGGAATGCGGAGGGTGTACGCCGGAATCTGCCGACTCAGACTCCGAGGACTCCCCGAGGACTCCCCGAGGACTGGACCGAACGATGGCCACCGTGGCGGTAGACAAGGTTGCGTATGAGCAGCTCGCATACATTTTTGGGACGCTATACACCACACTAAATTTATTTCTACATTTGAACGATATCTGGAATGAATGAACGCAGAAGCCGTAGGAAAGAAGAGCATCGGCACATTCTTACAGACATCTGTGGTCGACGAATATAGGAACATTGGCGAGCGTCACTCGCTCTGCACGCGTCCCTTGCGTTTCGTGTGGTCGTCTCGCGGGCGTTTCTTCCCCGCGTGTGCAAGGCCATGGCGTGCGCGCAACGTATTGACGCTGGGAAAACGTCCCATGCGTTTCAATATCAATATAGCGCGAATCGGCTCAAGGTAACCCACGATCGAATCCTGCAACCGTGGTGCTGTCTTGGTGTCTTCCTGATTTCTCTTCTTCCTTTTTTCTTCCTTCCTTTTAAGGCTAATGGCGGAACAGCTTCCTGTAGCCAACAGCTTCCGTGCAGCACAGCAGCATCTGGCACGCGAACGGCTTTGCAGCCGCACTACCATCAGCAGGGCGAGTTAGGAGATTAGTCTGCGGTTTGCAACCTTGTATCTCCTCGTTCGTATGTCTATACCGTGTAATCTACAGGGTGTTTCCAAAAACGTGTCATTCGGACTTTATAAAAAAACAGGGCGACTGAAAAATACGGGGTAAATGGCACTTGTGTGGCAACTGAATTGGCCATCTTGCAAAAATATTTTCATTTGATTTTAATTAAAATAAGTTGAATTTCTTTAATTTAACTCCAAAATTTCCCAAGTCAACCTAACGTTTCTTTTACAGAATTAGAGAGCCCGTAGCGAACTTAGTCAGATCCACCAAGAAATCCACTCGATATTGCAAATGGAACTGCCCAAAAAAAGACCCGAAATTGAGGCTTCAAAGTTTCGGGTATTCAACGGCGCACGAAATCAGACGCAAAGATTCGTGGAGAGGAGGACTTGCTCCGGCCCCGATGAAAGATAGAAGGTCGGAAAAAAACAGGGCGGGAAAAAAGAGGCGGAATCATTTTTGTTTGCCGCTTATCAAAGTATGGTGGAATGTCACCCGCCTTGTTATCGGCACGTCTTGTGCTGCACGCCGGTCCGGCGATAAACTGTTCTAGCTTCATGGGGGCAGGAACATGTCCTGCCCTCCGCGCATCTTTGCGACTGATTTGGTGCGCTGTTGAATACCCGAAACTCTGACGCCTCAACTTCGGGACTTTTTTTGGGCAGTTCCCTTTGCAATATCGAGCGGATTTCTTGGTGGTTCTGACTAAGTTCGCTACAGGCTCTCTAATTCTGTATAAAAAGAAACGTGAGGTTGACTTGGGAAATTTTGAAGTTGAATTAAAGAAATTCAATTTATTTTAATTAAAATGAAATGAAAACATTTTTGCAAGATGGCAAATTCAGTTGCCACACAAGTGCCGTTTACCCCGTATTTTTCCGTCGCCTCGTTTTTTCATAAAGTCTGAATGACACGTTTTTTTAAACACCCTGTATAGTTCGTAAGCGCTCTCCGTGCAATCTATAGTCATCATCAAAATAAAGTTGTTGTTGTTGTTGTTATTGCTCTAATACACGCGAATCTTCTTCTCCAGTGCGACCTCCAGTTTGGTATTCTCGCCAGAAAATATGGAGACGCTACATTTCCATGCAACGGCTGTATAAGAGTTTCTCAAGCTCGCGCGCCACACACACACAAAAGAGCAAAAAGAACGAGGGACGAAGAGAGAAAAATACCATTGGAATATTTTCGGGACTTGAAGATTAAGTCTGTAGCCTCCTGACATGCACGTCTGTTGCCTCGCATCAAGGGTATGGTCACTCTTCCTAAGGTGCCCTCCACGCGTAGAAAGATGAAAACTGGAAATACATCCGAAAAAGCGCCATTATACTTATTATTATTATTTACCAGAGGCATGACCGAGCGAGTTACGGCGTCCCGTTCGTACGTTGGTGGTAGCCAAGGTCATGCTGAAAACTGGGAGGTGGTGGGTTCGAATCATACCACCGACTGTGCGGTCCGAGGTTTTCCCTGGGTTTTCCGAAGACTTTCTAGACGAATGTCGGCACATTTCCCCCTGAAGTCGGCCCAGGACGCATACTAACTCCCCTGTCCCCACTCCTTCTTGCTGTCCTCTCTCCATCTGTTCACATCGGTACGCTTCTCATAGCCACAGTTGCTTCGCGGCGCGAACACGAAATAAAACACTCATTATTATTATTGTTATAGTTTTACAGTTATATATAATTTTCTAGTTACGTAAGTAAGTAAGCAACACAATTTCCCGCTTGTGTAGCATCAGTCCCTTCACCACAGCGTGACAGAAATCTGAGAAAAAGTGCATTGTCTCGTCCAGTCCTTTTTTTCTCTCGTCGGCGCAGGGTTTTATCGGTCTTAGTTACGAGAAACCTGAGTATCGCATTCAAAACAAAACAAACAGAAGCGCCGAGGAGACCTTCGTATAGGAAACAAACGTACTCCTCATGTGTGCACTATTCCAATATCTGTCATCAGATAACATAAAAAAATATTGCGGTGCTCTCTCCGTAATACGCTGCTGAAACACCAAGAACAGCACCACATAAACAACACCGTAACCAATTTGGAATTACAGGAATAAGATATCGATTCTTATGTGGGCGGCAGGACATGGACGTATCGATCATTTAGAAGGATAAGCGTAACAATATGGTCATTACGACGTGTAGCACCATTTCTGCAGGTACCAAAAAACGCTTGCAACTTATTCAACTTTATTTATGTTAACAGCTTCTCTTCTGAAGGAGCTCTGTTCCTCCGGGAACAACACCGTACCGCTTGCAATTGCCTGCGCCAAAAGTTTGTCTATGACGATGGATCTGAACACGTAGCATCGTAAGAGCAAGAAAAAGTAATCGCGCGTTTTCCATCAACTCATCTTTTCATGTATGGTACTAGACAGTGTTCCCTGGGGTAGCGAGCCACAAATTAAATGGAAAATTTTCTCAGTGATAGTCACCACATGCACTTGGAGGCTTTGGGAATATGCAAACCTTTAGTGTCTTCACTGTCTTCGGAGTGCCCTCGTTCAGCTGCTAACGCTTTTGTTTCTCATATGTGTATCAAGACACGGTAGTAAGAATACGATCTCACTGAGCTGGTATTAGGTAAACGTAGCAAGCGCAATACTATTGCGTGATCTCTGGCGGTGACCTGATTAATGTTTAAGCTGAGTTATACACCCTAGTCAGACGGCAAACCCAAGGCCGTTAGCGGAACGGCCGCTACTTCACCTGTAGTACCATAATTTCAAATGGCATCGTTTTCTATCTGCCCTGATTTGTTGAAAACAGTAGGCGTACGCTTTTTTGGTGGCAATTATGAAGTGCCTAATTGTCACAAAAAAGGTGTACGCCTCCCAATTTTAACAAATCAGGACAGAGAACGATGTCATTCGAAATGACGGTTGGATTACAGGTGAAGTAACGGCCGTTCCACTAGCGGCTTTGGGTTTGCCGTCTGACTAGGGTATTACTCATAAGAGTCCCGTTACAATTAAAAATTTTCAGGATGAACAAAAGTAGCTGATTTGTTATTGCTTTTAAGTGCATTGCTGTCGAGGACTGAGAAAAAAAATAGAAGAAACTCTCGCTACCACAAAGAGTTATTGGCTGTGATCTGTAGGACAAGTACGACGGCATAAGTTTCGAGAGCAGGCTACATTCGTTCTGCTGACGTGCGCCACCATAAGGAACAGTTAACTCCTCCGGGCTTGTGGAGACTTCACGCATTTCTTAGTACACGTTTCCCCATAAACGGACGCATCGAACGTCGTGTGTACGTGAAAACTTGTGTGTGTGTGCGCGTGTTAGTGTGCATAACATGGAACATCGACAGCATCTAGACGAGGCCATACTAGAAGGACAAGCGTGTTCGCAAAACTCTTTTTGTCTCTAGCCGCATGTGCGTTACAAAGCGGTAACTGCGAACACAGGATTTGCATGATATTGGCATGCCCTGGAGTTTTTTTTGTTTTTTTTTCTTTCCTTTTCTTTTCTTTTACTTTACTTATTTGCATTGCTGACATATACAGGGTGTTTCAGTTAAATCCCCGGGCTAAATAATTCGCGAACCGGTGCACCAATCGAATAACTTTCTTTTTTACAAGTATCTGTCCAATACCGCCTACAAGACGCGCACCGCGTGAATGAGCTGGAGGCGCTCATTATTTAAATAAAAATGCAAATGAGTTTCGTAAAAAAGCGTAACTTCTAAAGCAGGGCGCTGTCGGTATTAAAATGGGTACTACCCCTTTTGGGACCTTCAGTGGACACCTTTCAGAGAAAAATCTGCCACCGAAGCGGGTCATTTGTTGCAGTAATTAATTGGTTTCGGTTTACGTATTTTTGTCGCGGCTGGTCGCGGCGAAGCGCAAAAAGACGCTCTTTCACTCCCTTATCCATCAATGAATTACGACCTTACACCAATGAATTACACCAATGAATTACGTCCTTTTGCGCTTCGCCGCGACCAGCCGCGACAAAAATACGTAAACCGAAACCAATTAATTACTGCAACAAATGACCCGCTTCGGTGGCAGATTTTTCTCTGAAAGGTGTCCACTGAAGATCCCAAAAGGGGTAGTACCCATTTTAATATCGACAGCGCCCTGCTTTAGAAGTTACGCTTTTTTACGAAACTCATTTGCATTTTTATTTAAATAATGAGCGCCTCCCGCTCATTCACGCGGTGCGCATCTTGTAGGCGGTATTGGACAGATACCTGTAAAAAAGAAAGTTATTCGATTGGTGCACCGGTTCGCGAATTATTTAGCCCGGGAATTTAACTGAAACACCCTGTAGAATACGAATATCTTTAGCAAACGAATAGAAACCGAAGCCCCTCGAGCGCACACATACATGGGATGATGATGACGTATTTTCTCATCCACCGTCGGCTATGACAGTTCACTGCCCTATTGATTTTGCGGAATATGTGAGATTGAGATGTCTGTGAAGAAGTGCGCTGTTTGAGTCTGTCCCTCCAATCTTAAGAATGGCGTTTTTTTTTTCTTTCTTCTTCTTCTTCTTTTTGAAGATCCCTCTTGAGCCTCCTTCTGTGTGCCTGAGTTCGAAATAAACAGGAAATTGCTCTCGATTCGTCCAGCACAACGTTTCATCTTCGCAAGTGCAACAGCATGTAGAGCTGTATTCAAAGCAGCCTAGCATTAACTTGCAATGTACCGGCCTCGGAGGGTTACCTGCCAACGTCCTCCCGTTCTCATCCCAAGATTGCCGGTTCAAACGCGCTAAGGAACGGCAGAAATATGACGACGACGACGACGACGATGATGATGATGATGATGATGATGATGGTGGTGGTGGTGGTGGTGGTGGTGGAGTTTTTATGGCGCACTGGCAACCAAGCTCGTAGTGCGCTAAAACAGTGACGAGATTGTGAGTAGTTAGAAGTAAACACCATGTCTAATAAAAGGAGGTTGTGAATGTGTAAAAATGTCGCTTCAAACCTACAAAATGTTGACAATCCTGGGGATCTCCCAAGAAATTAAAAATTGTACTATAGGTGGCGGTGGTGGTGGAATTGCTTGCCGTACTAAAGGGGATGATAAAAAGAGATAATAATAATAATAATTCGGGGCTTTGCGTCGCAAGACAACTGTGATCAAGAGCGACGCCACAGTGGTCGGGTCTGTGGATTAATTTTGCCCACCCAGGGGTTCTTTAACGTGCGCCGAAACCTCGACACACCACAGTTAACGTCCCTCGCGGAACAAGGCGTGTCTGTGCGAGTTGTACCGTTCCACCAAGTTGCCACCGTCCTCTGCCGGGTTTGAACCCGCGATCTTGGGATCAGTAGGCGGACATGCAAAAAGGGATAAAAACCTTGCTGTTTGGTAGTCCATGATAAGAGCAATAAAATACCCCAGTGCAGGGGATTAACAAAAATGAATGAACACAACAGAGCACTGAATGACAAACCAGGATGATAGCCTCATCACCAAACAATAGCGCTGGGTGAGGAGGCAGAGGCATCTTTGCAGTGATGCTGACGATGAGTTTCGCGGCGTGAACACGTGATGAGTATGTGCAGGGCAGAGAGAAGCTCACCACAGTGCGCGCATTGAGGTGGCTCTTCTCTGTGACGGAAAAAAACCCTTGGGTGAGCAATTTATGGCCTCTCCGTAACATTGAATGTAACACGCTCAACACACGGGTTCAGAAACTTGATTGCTTCACAAAAAATTGATTAGGCACAGATAAAACGGCAAAAGAAAAAAAGAAGAAAAAGAAAAGGCAGACGAGCTGGTGGTGACAGGTTATTTTACCTGAATCCGTGATGTATGTAGGGGAAAGTTAGACGAAAAAAAATCCCACAGTGTAGTTTTTCCAAACCTCAGGGTTTCAAGTTGTGCGCAAATGGCGGTGTTGCGAAGAGCATCTGAGTCGCGGGCATCTTGGAGAAACCGTAGGGGGTCTTGGAGCAACCTTAGACCGTCTTAGGGTAACCCTAGGAGTTGCCGGGGTTACCTCAGAAGACCCTCAGGATTTCTACAGGAACCTCGAGATTTTCTTAGGTTACGTCAGGCCATTTTTGTATAGGGTTGCAATGCTCAATCACTTTGAAGTAACTGAGTGTTGCCAGAAATGAACTGTATTCGGAATTTTATATGTAGACAACTTTATATGTGTACTGGGGTAGCCAGTGCGACTTAGACGCGACTCACCTCCCCACACTGCGAAAAAGCAAAAAAAAAAAAAAAAACGAGTTTGTGCACAAAAGAGAGACTTCCTCAGGAGACTCCTTCACGGAAGGATTCAAATAGTCATTCTGTGTCCTTCTGTGTTCTCGTGTGTCCAGAGTTCTTTTGTGTTGTTCCTCTCGTTTTTGTGCCCAAATTCATGTTTTTGTGCGGTACGGGGTTCTTCCACCAGCCCGCACGCGTTTATGCAATCTAATCACTCACTTCCCCCCTTTTTTTATTCTGTCGTCGGCATCACCAACATATGTAGAAAACATAGTGCTCCCCCTACATTGAGTAATCACGGAGCACGGCTAAACTTCGATAGGTTGCTACCTTTATTATTTATCACGTAGGCTATAAACGCGAAATTCGTCCATCAGTGAGTCTGGTAGCGGAAGGAAGACTGGACGAGCTGCCGGGCACACGAAACAAAAACAGCACAACGAAGGGACTTGGGTACTAAAGGGGTAGGACAACGTGGAGGGCATGAAAAAAGAAAGAAGAAAAATGAATAGAAATAGGCGGTTTACGTTTCGAGCACTTGCCCTTCATCGGAACCGAGGAAAAATGAATCACAGAGGGCAAGAGTGGCAAGCATGCCGCCCAACCACCAGGTGGCTACACAACACGTGCTGTATGGACGGCATGTGTGACACACATTGACTAAGTTAAAAACCGAAAACAATACTATCACTTAAGCCTTTCAGATAAAAGGCGTTGCGATACTGCGTACACGCAAACTGGAAGAGGCCCGCCTCATCCATTATCACAACACCATTCGTTTTCTTGCCCCAAGTTGTTCTCCCGCCTTGGTACCCAAGTCCCTTCGTTGCGCTCCTTTTGGTTGGGGAAGGACACTGATTTACAGAAAGGCAGTAGGGACCAACTCATCGTTGCAAAAAAAAAAAAATTATTGCGTGGACTTCAAAATTGTTGAATGGGGCAGGTGGGGGCACTTTCTATCACATCCAAAGAAAGGAAGCAATATTAGCAGGACATCACATAGGGCAAAAAGAACGCGCTGTCGAACTTAATACCCAACTGTATTAATGTGCCCTAGAGCTTCGGAAGTGTTATGTGTCTGCTGGAATAGTATAGCAGCAAAAGTTACATCCTATCAACCCCCAAAGCACGAAAAATTGTAGCGACTTTAACGATAATGCTTAGAGGTTAGCACCCCGAAAGTTTGTTTCTCCTTAGTAGTATATAAAGATGCAGTCAAAGCACGCTTTACAGGGGGACAACGTCCTCCATAGAGCGCAATGCAATAGCAATGCAAGAAAGAAGAGTTCTTTCGAACACTTGCATTCGTCGGTATTTTTTATTGTCGTCTGAGTGCAAGAAGATAGGGAGAATAACGCACATATATGTCCACTATTTCGGGTAAAAACGATTTGCGAAGCTCCCAATACGGAGGAGAAGGCCCTTCTATCGCTTCTCCAGTTTGTAGGCACACGCTGAACGAGGCAAGTAATGCTCATGTACTCTGTATGAAACAGTCGTTCTACGTTCCCTCGGCAGTTCTTTCATCCGCACCCTTCGGACAATCTAAAGGATATATACTGTTTTGTTGTTTCGCGACGTAAAGCCCGGAATATATATAAATGTTTCGCTGTGTAAATACCCTCCTTCACACGCACACACACGGGTACGAACAATAGTAGTGATCGATCTCACGAATCCATGTGGCTTCGATATAATGCAACAACCAGCAAGAAAAAAGAAGGATCCCACAACAGCCACCCAGCGGCATTTCAGGGAATGTCCTCCCAGATGCTTCGTAGTAAAAGAGTAAAAGTAAAGTAAACTGACTGCCTTCCCTTCGACAGTCCCGATGGGTAAAAAAAAAAGAAAAGAAGAAAAGAAAGATGTAACAAACGCATGTTTATCGCCTGGTTCCCAATTGATGATGCTCTATTTGGCGTCCGGAGAGAGACGTTTTTCGTGTTTCGGATATAACATTGATTGCTGTGTTTTTCACTAAAACACAGCAATCAATGTTATGTCTCGCGGTTGGCATGACTCTTCAGGATATTTTCTCCGTAACTTGCGGTGAACCACCTCATACCATCGTCATTCGTGTAGTAGTTGTTGTTCCTCCATCAGGTACCGGTACCGGCGCGCAGTTTCTATCGTTTCCACGCTTCTACGCTGTTCAAACTTCAGCTCTTCAAAGCTACCCCCTCTTCGTTTTTTTTAAATCTTCAATCGACCCTCAACTAGCGCAAGCAGATCACTGCGGTAGTTGAATGGCGTGTTTCGATAGCAATGAAAAGTCAAAACGTTGACTTAGAAAACCTCGAATCAAAACCATTCGTCGCAGTTTCTGACCGCGCTTAACTGCCCTAACTTGCTCGCGTCGGTGCACGCGGGAGAACCACATAATCAGATTTTGAATTGCAGCACTCCGCAGTGAGTTCTGCGTGCATTTCGTTAGCTAGCTTCCTATGACATAAGCAAATCGAAGTTTCCCTTTCCCTTCATAGCATTTCGTTCTGCTGCCCCTTTCTTTTTCTTCCGTTCTATAAAACTAATAAAACAATCGATAATTATCAAGTTACGACGTACTGACGACAATGTCCCATAGAAAGAAAATATTTTCGAAAACGGACCGAGTTTCTCTTTGCAAATATTATTTTACAAATTCTTTAATTGTAAATGTCTTTTTTTTTTTCTCTCTTCCTAGGCACTGTCTCTCCAAAACACCTCATTATTGAATATTCCGAACATAATGAGTGAATCTGTGATCGAGTTGAGGCTCCAAAGAACTGTAGAGGTGGCAGAAGTTGTTAGACGAAAACTGGAGATGCTACCTACAGCATATAATGCTGCATAAAATATATGCATATAAATATATATATGCATATAAATATAATATGCTGCAACAGAGGGATCTGATGACTCCGACACTTTGCGTGGCACGCCACCGATGCTGGAGGCCCGTTCGCAAACCCAAAGCGTATTTCGAACGTGTCGTAGGTGATGCTGAGCAGGATTGCTTGTCATTCTGGTATCCTCTTTAGGTTTCCCGACACACTACCGCCAAAAAGGACTAACACGCACATTCGAAATAAGTACAAGTAGTAATTTTCGCGAGGACTTAACTTTCGCGAATTTTGCGAATGCTATCTTTGCGCGAAACTGAAGTCCCGCCGAGTAAGTGACATCCCTAAAAACACTGTGGTGCAGGATTAACGTACCGTGAAATTAAGTTTCCGCGAAGTATTCGTCAAACGTGCCTTCGTCGGAATTCGCAAGTTATTAGGAACTGGAAATTACCCACTTATGCAGAAGTATGTATGAGAAACACATGTATACGTATGTGCTATGTAGGTAAACAAAAGTACAATCGTGGAGTACCCTCAAAGAGCCACCGTTTATCAGCCCTCGGTCGATGCTACCTAACAACGAGATAATTAAATCTCTACACGACAGCAATTTGCATACAGCACAGGGGTTGGAGCGTCATGGTACTGGCTGGATTGCCAAGGATTACTTGGCACAGTAGCATTCGCTGCAAAGAAGCGAATTCGCAAATTCCGCGAATTCCGCGTCCACGTTCAGGAAAGGAGGAACAACAATTCGGTGAAACGAGATTGATGACATTTTCAGGGATGTGCTCATCGATTATTCATTAGTGGCTCATCTGGATGTACTGTGAAATGCGTGCAACGTTGTTGTTAAACATAGTATTGTTTACGGTCTAGTAATTTTAAGGCAATCCCACGCGTGGCATGGTGGCTAAATCTACGAAGTAGGATATTATGATTTGTGGAATCGAAAACCTTACTAAGATCAAGAAAAATACACCAGCTCCCGTGGTGTAGTGGTTAGGGCGATCGTTTTCCACGCCGAGACTGGGAGGTGACACGGGTTCGAATCCTGTCATCGGCTGTGCTGTCTGAGGTTTTCCCTGTGTTTTCCGAATACTTTTCGAGACGAATGTCGGCACAGTTCCCCCTGAAGCCCAGGACGCATACTAACCCTTTGCCCCCCACTCCTTCCTGCTGTCTTCTGTCCACGTCTGTACGCTGCTCATAGCTACAGTTGCTTCGCGGTGGTAACACGGAATTAATAATATTAAGAAAAATACCTAGTGTTAATAGCTCGGATTCGGGACTACTAATAGTTAATTGCTTCTATTTAAGCAAGTCTGTTTCTGTCGATCGTCCACATCGGAAGCCATGCTGAAATCATTCAGAATATGATTTTTGTCAAGAAACGAACATAGCCAGGTATGGTTGATTTTGTCGAGGTGTTTCAAAAAAACTGTTAAAAATTTAGATTGGACGATAATTAGCTAAATAATTTTCGTCACCTCTTTTAATCAGTGCAATTACTTTAGCGACTCGCACACTTGTTGGGAAAATAACTGTGTATAAAGATAAGTTGTAAATACGTGGGGAATGAAAATTTCTGCGGTCCTCTTTATCAGATAATATACTATTTTTCAACTCGAAAATCACTGTATATACTTCTTCCCGCGTAACGGGATGTCAAGAACAATGACGGACATACAGCTCGGGCTCTGTGCTTTGCAACTTGACAGAAGGAAGCGCCTCGAAGTTCGCCTGTGCTTTTCCATTGCCGTCGGGTGTTAGAAGAGAGGCATATCAATTCCGTGTGTTTACTCGTAAAAATAACGTAAAACCGGTGAATGCAGCATGTTTTTACTGTGGTAACTGAATTTTTGTGTTAATGCGTTTTATGTTAGAGAATGACTTTCGCCGCAGTCGTTGAACGCCCCAGGCAAACTATACTTGCAAACGACTACTAAATAAACAACCACAGGGAGACATCGTCGCGCTCGCGACTTTTGACGCGGATGGGTTGTACAACTATAGTTCGCCATAGTACAACTACACTGTTCAACGTTCCAAGCAGCGCAGTGCGAATCTGTGCTACTGAAAGCGTTCGTGGTCGGCTCTCGAAGCCGAAGAGCGTCTGTGAGCCACACAGAAATCTGCTCTCACGCTAGGCGCGCTGCGAGCGACAGCGCAAAAGCAAGTTCATGGTAAACTAGCACATGCAATTCGACGCCAACTTGTCCATGGCTGTGACCACACGCTCCCATGCATTGAGTCAGGTGCCCGGCACACCAGTCCGGTTATGGTGGTGGAGGTGGTGGTCGTTCTGAAAGAGCTCACCGTTGTCGGCCTCACAGAGGTGGGCAACGACACGACTAACGCTCTGGGGGAATGTGCGTCCTGGGCCGACTTCTAAGTGAACTGTGCCGACATATGTCTGAAAGCGTCTGAGGAAGACCCAGGAAAGACCCCAGACAGCACAGCTGACACCTGGATTCGAATCTGGGTACCTCCCAGTCTCGACGCACACCAGTCCTTCTGGTCCGCCATACTCCAACGGTAGACAGCGTTGCTCGTGCAGCGTCGCCCAGCGTCGTGCAGCGTGCTCGTGCCAGAGTACGCTGATTGGCCGACGGCAGTCATCCTCGATCGGTCGTCGAAATTACTCCGAAAGGATGAAGAAGGAAGGATGAAGAAGGAGAAGAAGATGCCGCCAGGCGCTTGAAATAACACAAGCACATTACTCACTGAATGAGCTATCGGGCTATTTGCTATCCTGCTATGAGCTATTTGGTGAAGTTGTTGCCGACGGCAAGGAGAAGTATAAGACAAGCAGAGGAGACAGGTAAACGCATTAAAGAAGCTCAACGGTGAGATGCCATTACAATAACACGCCTACGTTCACAAACATCTTTCGGCAACGCAAACATCCCGAGAATGAAAACACGGGACTCTTATCTACAGTAGCCAGGGGATACGGAAGCCGATAGCGATCTTCGTGTCGCCGTATACCATTCCGCCTTGCTGCAGTCCTCGTCAACATCTTCTTGTTAGTGTACACTTCCATCCTCAAGGATGTCAGGTACTCATGCACCTCAAAGGACGAGTTTGCAGCGCCGAACTGCCGTTCCAAACATGTGTCGGAATCAGAAGTGTTACGCCAAGCACTTTTCCTAAGGAAAAAGTGTTTGACTAGTACTAGAAATGAGCGAAGCTGTTGCACGCCATTCTTCTATGAGAAATAGAGGACAACAAAAAATCAATAGGAAAAAAATCTGTTGACCGGGATTGTCTTCCCTCAGAGGTAGCCGAAATAACGGATCGCCAGAGGTTCCACTAGTGGCATATAAATCGCCAATGAGTCCTTGCATATGTGTGTTTCGGTGTGTGTGTGGGGGGGGGGGGGGGGTCCTGGGTTTTCCTCAGACGCTTTCAGACATATGTCGGCACAGTTCCCTTGGAAGTCGGCCTAGGACGCACATTCCTCCAGGGCGTCAGTCGTGACGTTACCCACATCTGTGTGGCCGACAACGGCGAGCCCTTTCACCAGCACCAGCACCAGCACCAGCACCACCAGCACCACCACCACCATGCGTGTGTTTTTCTAATATCGTATTCGCGTTATGCAACCGAAGTGGCTGAGTACTGTAATTCGTGGGCACACAGTTTTAGTCATTTCTTTCGCCTCTATGCGCACAGCTGTCATAGCAAAAAGAAATTAAAATAAATAAATAAAGTGCAAATTAAAAAATATGGCGAACAGATTTACAGTCTTGTGCGTTATTTTAACGACCAATAACCGATGTAGCTGTTTCGTGGCGAGACAGAACTTTTTGGTAACTTTTGGTTTGCGACACGTCTACTATAGGAAACGCCCATGTGATGAGAGCGAAGAAAATGGGAGCGTCTTCCTACTGCTTGATGTGCGAAAATGCGAGCGATTCTCCACACGAAGTCAAAAGACTGCATCAGAGCATATAGAGAGCTCAAAAACTTGTATTGCCCTTCCGGTGCATGATAGAAACGAGCAAGATAGAAGCAACAAGGCCGCATATTCCAACTTCGGAAGGACTAGTTATTTGAAGGGCTGTCATTGAGGGATCAACTGCGGGCTCGCAGTTCCTTCATTTTCACATCGGGCAACCGCGTTGCGAGATGGTTATGTGTGCCCCGTAAGGTACTCATGGTGCGGCCAAAAAAAGTCATTCTTCACACCAAACCCCACAGCGGGTTTTCCTCTCTAGCATTACGTCACAACTCATAGCAGTTGTACTCCTACATTTTATCCGTATCTATAAACCATTACGCGCAACTTAAAATTATTAAATTATATAATTAAATTTAATTTAAAATTACCCCCGCATTTTCTTAGCAAATCAACGATTTCTACCGCATTACACCTCATTGCATCATCAGGAAGCCTGCTAACATTTGCGAAACCAATGATATTCTTTACGACTCCACTAAAGTTGACTAGTTATTAACTCGTATTAATTTACATTATATGACGGATCTAAACAAAGAGTCACTTTAAACTAGCTTGGAACTGACACTGAGCAATTTCCATCCACTCGGTACGTCGCTGTATGGTGTGACTATGTGTGTTGTGACTGTGCGATGGTTGTCGAGGCACGAACAATACGTCCGGGAGGGACCACAGTGATGCCACTATTGTTCCACCGCCCCTATTGTTCCTGCTCCTTGCAGCTACTGTGTTGCTGCCTCAGTGGCAAACAATGTCGTTTTGATCGAGCCAAAGAAAAGCAGTGGACGTAAAATGTCCTCGTGTGTCAGAAACATGGACCTAACTCACACATTCCTGGAATCCCTGGTTTGTAGCACATGTTCGTGACACATGGGCGTTGTATGCTCTTGCACATTTAGCTTTTTTTCTGCCATTACTTATATTGCTTGAAACCTTGGGTTATATAAGAGGTGGCACCTCCTTAAAAGAGTCTTGCTTGCTCGGGGATGATGGATTTCTCCGTACGGTCTGCTGCTCTGCGGAGCTTTCCAAATCGTTGACGCAGGGCGGTGCGGAGGCAACTCGGGCATGGCTCTGATAGCTCTTCATGTACAGGGTGCGTCACGTAACGTGTCCTTTGACCTTTGTAAAAAAACGGCTCAACAGAGAAATATGGGATAAGCGGCAGCCTTCCGGCCATTCAATTTGCAACCTACTAGAGGTAAGTTCGACGACTTGTAATTGAAATAAATTATTTTGTAATTGAACTTTGGAATTTTCCTAGTCAGTGTAACGTTTTTCTTGCTAAATAAATAGACCGTTGTTGAATTAGCCAAACACACCTCAAAATACGATTCGAAGTACGGCGATTATGTCCAGAAAAGTTGTCCGAAAATTGAGGTTTAGTTGCGCATATTTCAGCGACGCGCTAAGTCGGCCGCGAAACAGTGCGTTACCTGAAACAGTGCGTTACGTGCGCAAAACAGCCGTAAACCTGATAGACAGAGCAGCTGAAAAATAAGGCTAGGGTAGCATCCAGCAGTCATAAACCCGCTTTTGCACATTAGCGGAGTCTCTTGTTCCCTTTCCTCCTTTTCTGCAGCTACTCTGTCAGGTGGATAGTACACAGTTAAAACAGAACTTCACCACATAGCACGCTCCTAGCCAACCATCATTCCGAATGATATCATTCTGTGCACTGATTTGTTGAAAATGGGAGGAGGCGCCTATCTGGGACAGATTATCTTGTCCCAGATAGGCGCCTCCCCCCTGTTTTGAACAAATCATGACACGGAATGATATCATTCAGTATGATGGTTGGCTAGGAGCGTGCTATGTGGTGAAGTTATGTTTTAACAGTGTAGGTACGTTCGATTAGGCCTGCACTGCCTGAACCAGTTCCGGTAGTACTGCACTCGCCCGTTCGTTTCGCCAGTGCAGCCGAGCGCCCCCTGCGCCGTCTCGTTCGTTTCAAACCAGTGCACGCCAAGTGTAGCCCTAGTGTAAGGAAACTGCACTGCCGCAGGGGTCAGTTCAACAGTAGTGCAGAGAAATGGCGGCAATTGGTACGTTCGATTAGGGTTGCACTCCCTGAACCAGTTCCGGGCGGTGCAGGGCCAGTTCTGAACTATCGCAGCACTAGGCCAGCTCCAGTTCAACGGTGCAACACTAGTGCCGCCGCGAAACGAATATCGAAGTGCAGCGCTAGTCCAGGCCTTCTGCTCTCCGCGAGTCTTAACACCGCTACGGATTGTAAGAACGCGTGTGACATTTCAATCACATGCGCATCGCTTCTTTTTAATTTCGAACACAATGAGCCGTTCAACAATTGTGCACACAGCCATGGA
Organism: Ornithodoros turicata; assembly: GCF_037126465.1. NCBI lineage: Eukaryota > Metazoa > Arthropoda > Arachnida > Ixodida > Argasidae > Ornithodoros > Ornithodoros turicata. The sequence goes on from NC_088203.1 coordinate 98,642,074, forward strand.
ACTTGTGGATTCTGACAGCAAGGACGAAAAATTCGACGACCTGGAAACCGTGATAGAGTGGAATCTTCTGCGAACTGACAGGAACCGTGTACCAATATACACTGAAACTGTAGTGAATCGTTATTTCGACTTCGAATTCAAACGTCTCTTCCGGCTCTCTCGGGATACGTTCTGATCCCACGCGATGCTTCCGCGCACCGCTAGGGTGTCGCACAGAGGAGAAAAAACGTCCCTTTTGTCCCAAGCTAAGTGTGTAATTGGAAATCTTTTGACGTTGGCTGCTCTCGAGGATAGCTTTTAAAGAAGTACAGAGGGACTTCTTAAAAAAAAAATTCAGATTAAGACGTCCGATGAAAGTGTGTGTGTCATTTTACCGAAATGCGCTAAAGGTTTTGATGTGTGCAATTTGTTTCCCAGAAAAAAAAAATCCCATAAACATGGGTCCGCGCCTTCACCCATAACTCGCCACTCCGGCTATTACGCGGAGGAGAAGGTATGATGCCACGTCACCGATGACGTTATAAGGAGAACTCGTTCTGGTTCACCGGTCGGTGGGGGTCAGCGCCTTGTCCCTTTGCCGACGTAAACCAGTTTTGCCAGTTCTCCCGGAGAAATGGGGATAGAAGGAGTCAGGAGCCGAATCATTACCGAACCAGGAGAAAGGCTTTTTCAGAACCCCGAACAGCCAAGTAGCAGACGACAGAAGAGTAGCAGACAAGATTTCTCTAGATCAATCAGCGAGTGTTCTCCTTATAGCGTCAGCGCGAAGTTCCAGGCTGATCACAGTCCGGTACTGCACTTCACCACCGTTGCGCACGGTCGCTTTTTTGCGGCGTATTTCAAATTCAGTTTCTGCGATAATCATGACTCTGTGGGGTGAATTACTTTGCACGGTGCGTCTTACTGGCCTACTTAACAGTTTTATAGGAAGAAAACAGGGTGTGTTAAAAATGACTTCTGTGCTACTTTAAGCTTTCTGTTCACCGATTTATTCTGCATGCTTTTTTGCACACTGTAGTAGCAGCCTGTGCGATGTAGCTGAAACTATTGGGAAGTTCTCTCCGTTACTCATTCTCAAAACTGCCGCACTCCGTTCATTCTCGGAGTCCGAACTGAGCTCGCGAATCACGTCCCATACTAGAGCGTGGTGTTATCGTCCCCCCGCCCCCTTCATTATTGCGACTAGAAAAGATAGCATACCCCTTAGGTAGGGTGCCGTTATACCGCCTCATTTACGAAGCGAGACGTCTGGAAGACAACCGAATGAACTACTGTACAGGTATATACAGTGCTACCAAGAAGATAACGCTAACGACTATGGCTGGAACGCTGACGCTAATGAAGGGAGCGAAAGGAGGGCACCGTGTCGTATGTCTGGTTATGCCCGAGGGGCAGCGATAGGCGCAGGCTTCCTGCGCATCAGAAGAATGCTGGTCGCCGTCAAGTCGCGCTGGGTTATAGAGATGTTTCTACTGGACTCCGTGAAGCATAGTGATCTCAAGGAAGCCTTTCAACAAGAACGACAACACTTACACTCTCTAAAAAGCTATGTAGGAAGTTGTCGACGTGATATGGATGAAGACGGAATATTTTGCTACGCGAACGAGGGGTAGCCGATGAACATAACAGGAGTAGGCAGGCGCAGCTGGTGTTGGCTTAATGTTAACATTGTCTTGAATAGACCTTGTATCCCCAACTGTAGGATGGGACAAGCGACCTTTTCACAAAAGCAAGCGCCGCCTGTATATGTATTGGCATCATCGTGGAAGACCAGCCATATTGGTTGGCTCCCTTTAACGCAACAAACGCACACCAACGCACACCAAACGCACACCAACGTCGCCTGCCCTGTGAGCTTCGATCGCCGGTGGTCAGGTCATCGACTCAGTGTTCTTGTGACAGCCTGCGGTGCGGATATACTGTGGGCGGCACGCTGTCAGGCTGTAGAGAACCGACGACGTGGCACGCCGTTATTCTTGTACTGCGTCGGTTGCTCGTCAACACCCTGCAGCGGGACTTGTTTGCGTTGGGCAAGACCACCTTCGAGCGGCTGTGGTGTTCGCATCCCTCCGTTCGTGTCGTTGATGGATGTGTCATCGTGGAAGGCGCTCCTCCTTAACTGTACATTGTAATTCATAAGATGTTTATAATCCTTATTTTGTAGTAATTACCTGATCTTTCTGTTGCGGTTTTGCGCATACTTGGGCTAGCTTATGCCTTAATGTTGTACATAATGTACTTTCCTTTTGTTGGTGTCGCTGTATATATTTTCAGGCTTGCTGTTGCATGTTCTGTTGCGGTTTTATTACACATTGTTGGATCAATGCCTTGCTGCTGTACATTCTCTATTCCTTTTGTGTGAGAGGTTTTGTTGTAAATATTTTGCTGTCTTGTTGTTGCATGTCGCTTGCGGAGATGTTGAGTGTAATGAACTGTATATAGTCTGATTTTACCGACTTGTGTTCTTTGTAGTTGTGGAATTTTCTGTATGTATTGCTGTAGGTATGTATTGCTGTTTGTTTGCTGTACTAATTGTCCTATTCACACTTGTATGCATTACCACGTTATATTAAATTTTCCTCCAACAAACGCACTAGTCTACTTGTGGCGCCACCTGTGGTACGCAAGGGCCCATGCGAACCTATATCGCTTGAAAGCATTACGAGACGGTCAGAGGCGGAGGTAGATGAAGATTAGATTACAGATTACAGATTACACGTACTCAGGCTAGTGTGAGTGAACCGACAGGCATGAAAAGACAGTTACCAACATCAGCCACAGAAGAAGTCCCTACTCTGGGACTTTCTCTGCAGAACTCGCAGCATTGTCTCGCAAATGTCTCTGCATTTCCTGGTGCGTCGCAATTGCTCGTAGTTCAAGCGCTTCTGACACCAGAGGCATTATCTTTGCCTCAGCGTGGCAGCGTTGTATAGAAAGGCCATAGCAACGCAGTGGAGTCCTCGTAGACTGCGTAACAAGCTCCCTAATTATCAGACACATCTACAACAGTACAAGTTCCTTCTCGAACCTGTGTGCGAACACAGCATTGGATGCTGCACATCGCATTAATGGACGCACAGTGCATCGATCTCATCAATCCTCTGAGAGTAGAGAAGCGCTATACGCTGTGACCCCGTTGCTGCGTCCATAGGGCCAGCTTGTCATCGCTCTTAAGATTATGTCATCTGCAAGATCCGCCTTGGGCACGAGCTGTTAACAGTCGTCAGTATACACGTCGTCTCAGTTCTCCGGGCTAAATAATTCGCGAACGGGTGCACCTATCAACAAACTTTCTCTTTTACAAGTATCTGTCCGATACCACCTACAAACTGGGCACCGTGTGAATGAGTGGGAGGCGCTCATTTTTAAATAAACATTTATATTAAATAAATATATATCTCTCTCTCAATAAAAATTTGTTAAATGAGCTGTGAAAAGCTAGGAGAGCAGCATAGATGTTGTTTTTGCAGTTGAGTTCTACGGCCAGGCGGACATCCTGTCGAAAAAAGTATAGTACTAACAAGATGACTAATTACCTAAAATTCCTTAGTTAACCCGAATTAATATTATATATCTATTAATTATCATATTACCCTATTAATATATCTATCCTTGAATTTTGATACGGAAATCAGTTACAGCTGCGGCGACGGGAACGCAGGGAGCACAGCTCTGATCTCACGTCAGAGGGTCACGTGGTTTGGAGCGATGGAGATGATTGGAGTAGGTACGACCTGCGGGGTAGATAAACCGCTTTCTGGAGAATAGAAACAGCGGTGTATAACTCAACCTTAACAGCTACGATCAAACTTCGCATTACCGACTTTTCCAATCGTCAAATGAATTTTTTGACGCACCATGAGTACCTTAAAGGAGCATTAAAGTGGTATCTAATATGGCCAAAAACTGCTGTCATCTTGTAAAGCAGTATGTGAAAAGCATTCCCACAAAATATTTCTGTCCAAAGTTGTTTTCGCCACGGTGCAATTGATTTGGAAAAGTCGCTGCCGCGGTGACAGGCCGGAGCGCTCGAACTGCAGACCACACCCACTCTACTGTGACGTTGGTGGTAGAGAGCCCCTTATTCGTTCGTACGAACATTGCGAGCCGTTTCTTGTTTACTTCTAGTCTTTATATGGTTTATATCACGTTTTGTAAAAATATACAAAGCATATATGCAGCCTGAGAAAATAAGATTACGATCACAAGAGTAATATATCCGTGGCTTCTGTGCAATCTCAGAATTCGCAGTAGCAGAAAGCAAACGATGGTGGCGTTATTGTGGCGCCACCTGTTAGCCGCTGAACCAACTGCGCGGTGAAACCGGTCGGACAGGCTGCACACTGTCGAGGAGCACGGGGTTTTCGCTGTACAAGCGCAGTTAATTTCGGGCTGTACCACTCGTTCTTCCCGTGGTGTCTGCGGTCCCAAAAAATCGTGGTTGTGTCGTGGACAGCCTTCAAACTCTCCGTTTCGGACATCACGTAGCCGGAGAACGCATGGCGTCTCCGAAGCGGTAGCAGACGCTCCGGCCTGTGCGATTTGCTCACCTCGATCATGTGATCCCAGGTTCAATGAGGAGCGTCCTCACCACTTGCGGCACATAGTGACGCGCGTGGTGGCGCTCATCACGTGTCTATCGTGAAGGCGAAGGAGGGTGTTTCGCGCACGGGAGGTTCGGGGAGCTATTGCAGGCGTCCCAATTTCGCTACGGTTGCACTAATTGTGGGAAAACTGTTTTCGGCCGCCTAACATTCCATACTGACCAAAAACAGAAACAAAGTTGTGGGCGATGTGTGGCCTTTACAGCTCAGTGGCGTTACCGCTTGAGAGAAGTTGCATCTCCAAGATGCTGTCACTGCGGTGCTCTAGAGGATCGGGAGAATGATTCTTAGAGAAGACTGTTGCAAAGAAACACTTCCGGGACGCTTTGATGGCAATAGACCTCTCCGTGCTTGTGAACAAATGACGTCATAGTGTTCGACAGCACAACCCATTTGGTAAAGTTGAACTACTCTCGAAGGCGAACAAGGTTGCTCCCAAAAGCCACGGTCTTGAGGGGATTACGATGGTCCCTGAAAGGAACGCGACTTTCGGTCCTACTTTTCTTTCAATAGGAGGCAGCGAACAAGTGCCCATTCGTGAAACCAGGCTCTCCGATTCGGATATGTTTCGATTTCAGTTTGTCTACCTAAGTCCTGGTGACGTTTCTCGGGTAGAAGTGTATTCTTGCAGAAGCAATCAATAAAAGGTCCGCATCCAAAGCCTTTAGAGTAAAGAGCTATATACAGTACACACTGTGGCAAATAAAGAACTTTACTAAAAATACGTACTAAGAAACAACTTTCTTGCATTGTATATGTAATCGTAAACATTCTACACGTCGAAGGATAAAGGAGATACCCTCTATGACTCCCTTTCTGAGCAACTACTCAGTAGCATCTACCTCACCGTCCAACTCGACTTACACGGCAGGTGCTGCTCTATGCATCTCAGTTATGTATCTCCGTCATTAATATGTCCAAGAAGCGGCGTCCGCAATGCATCTCACTAGGGTACGGCGAGGGGGGCTTCAGAGTTATCTCCAACGCTGAGGGGTTGCCTCTTCTACGGCGTGGGGCCCGTATTTCACTGGTAATTTTCCACCCAGTGGCGTGACAGGGCTAATGTCCTTGATATGTGGTGCTCTACTGTTACAGTATTACGAGAGAGAATAATCGTAGTCGTTTATTGGCACGAAGGTGTGTGAGATGATGTAACTCGTCGCCTTTTTTTATGCGTGACAACATGAAGTATGCGGGAATGTCATGCGCGTTTTGCGGTAGCTCCTTAGCCGATGATGGGCTTACTTCGCTAATCGCACTCTAAGAAAAAAGGAGTAATTTTACTCCTATTTGGGGACTAAATGCATTGCCACGAAAAATAGTCTCTTTCGGGAGTAAATGCACGGGAGTAAATGAATGTCACAGAATGGAGACTGCATTTCACGCTCTTTTCTAACAGTTCCTAGTATACATAATTCGTGTGCGTGGATGAAAATACTTTGAATCAAACAGTCAACCGTGATATATCGAGTGATATAAAATCTTGCGACATACATAGGGCACAATTTGCGAAGAAAGAAACGCCAGTGTGGGTGGAAAATTTCTAAGTTGGCTGAGTTATACAGCCTTATGTCATCAAATTGACCAAGAGCGCACATTTGCGTGGACTGTTGCGTTCGGAAGACCACTCGCGAAGTTCAATGACAATGTGCAGTCCTGGGGAGTAAATGTCGGGTTAGGGGACTAAAATAGGGAGTAATTGCAATATAGGGTACTAGAAGCTGCAGTTACTCCCTATTTTACTCCTCTTTTTTTTCTTATAGTGCGCACCACTGATACCTGTGGAAACGTGTGAATAGCTACACAGGCTCAGAGTGTTTCGCCACAAACTATCACTGCCTTTCTCTCGACCATGATAAAACTGCCTATGGGGACAATCCTTCGCGGGCAACATGCCGGCAGGGAGAAAATTGTAGGAAAGGAACGCTATCACAAAAATATTGGCCCGTACGCCGCTTTCTGGCACAATCCCTCTGTGTATTAGAGCGCGTAAGTTGAAATAAATGAAATGAAAATTTGAGTAACAAGGACTGTGCAGGAGCCAAACCGAAATGTGAGTGAACAAGAAGCGTAAGCAGTCCGCATTACCATGCCAAATAAACCGTCTCCCATGTCAGAACGATCAAGTTCAAAAACTTATTTGGAACTCATCGCGAACTTTGCCATATACGGCGAGATTTCGGGGGGAAGCGATCACAGCAATAAAGGACTTCGGGAGAATGGATGGGGCATATCCACTTCCGGACCACGACGGAATTGATTAAGAGTTCCCCCGATGATTGTTCGTAAAATTTCTCAGCAGAACTTAAACACTTCAACCGATTTCTGATATGGCGGTGTCCAGCATATAACCTCACGCAATATCCCTCACACACACAGTCCTCACATGGTGGTAATAAAGATAGGTAGCGCTACGTATACTTCACTGCAATTTTTTTAGATGCAGTAGCAGTTGTACTAGTAATAATAATAATTTATTCCAACGAAGAATACAAAGTAGACAAAATTTGGTCCGCCTAAGCCAAACGGCTTATGGGCTAAACAATAATAATAATAATAATAATAGCAGTAATTAAATAACCCATTTACAACACGAATGTGCAGCCGAAATGATCACAGCATTCAGAAGTAGCATCCCGAAGCTCACCAGCCCTGGTATATCTGGAGGGCTCGGGATTAGAAACTAGAAACCTGAAGAGTACATTGTTGCAGGCTGTCCGCGGCACGCAGACATAGCCGCGTGCGATGAGAGGCGAACTTCGCCAGCTAATACCATTAGTGCCTTTATGATTAATATTGGGTTGCTGAAACTATTACGGTTCATTATACTGGGCATTCCTTCAACATGTCATTGCCGCTCGTATTTGTTTTGTGTTTCTGACATGGGGACATCAGAAGGCCTTCATATACCCTTGTAATCATGCGATGACACATTTAGGCATCTATTTAGGCACTGTGTCACCAAAATACAATAGACCGAAAATTGCAAATCGCTCCCACCGCAAAAGTATTCCACGTAGTACTGACTACTGCCTTGTTTGTGCTGAAGTTGTTACAAAAGGAGACCGTGGCAACCACAGAACCAAGATGCTGAATTTAATTGCCGCTACACGTTTGTTATTGGTGACTCCGCAAGTTTTAGAATTATGTTTGAAAGAACATTGGAAAGGAATGATATTGAACTGAACAAAGGAACCAGGAGTGTAGTGCAATCCAATTATCCCGCGCAGATGCGTCTCTTTTATTAAATTTGAAGATATACCTCAAGCCTATCATCTTTCCAGTCTTCTGTAGTTGTACGGGCATTGAAAGTCGTACGATATTTGGTGCCGGATATTGTCCAATAACAATGTTCAAGGAGACGGCATTTAAAGACTAGGGCCATAAATACAGTTGGAACGTTTGTATTTGTAAGACGCAAGGTCCCATAAGCTACAATGTTATATCGCCTATTGTTAATTCTGGTCTCAAGAGCAGCATTCAGGGACACCCCCTCTGAAACCCGGCTTGACCTGATAGCAGAGGACTACGCAAGGAAGCTAAGTTTACAGGGTGGTGCGTGAGTACGTGAGGAGGAACAGATCTGGGCAGGGAGAGGAGGACGTATCTGAGGCGAACAATTCCCTTTTCGCGCCCCGACCTGATAACAACACCGATAACACGCCCGGGAGCATTCGCATAAGATAAAGAATAAGACGTGATGTATAACTGTGGGAACGAGCATGAGACTTTCCAGATATCGGGAGATTGCCGGATGAAATTGGCAGGTTGGCGCCTGTGATAGCCTTCTGGACGACAAATTCACTAAATGCGAATTCTAAGAGTGCAGCAAGGACAGCAGCTACGGTCCGCAGACGATACACAGACTACGTAATTTTATGATGATACCATCAGTATCAAATTGGTATCAAGAGTTATTACGAGCTAAAATAGAGGAAACTGACAAATTGGTGCCAGTGAGTGCCTCTTGGGCGACGATTTGGCAAAATGTCTGAAGTATATAGATTGGGCTGGTTGGGTGTAAATCCACAAGCGACCAAAGAACAAACACGAAACAACAACAGAGCGACTTGTGTCTGATCTTGTCTCCTGTTTGTTCTTTGGTCGCTTGAAAATGAATGATTTGACCAAACGCTACTTCGCGGGCTCTGGCAAGGGAATCAGGTATGGGCCGCGGACTCATAGCTATTAAGCATGGATACACAGACTACGTAATTAAGTGATGACATCTTCGATATCACGTTTATATCCAGAATTATTACTAAATGAAATGGAAGATACGGACAGTTTGGCGTCTGCGAGTGCTGTGGCGATGCGAGTGGCAATAGTTTGATCAAACGCGACTTCTTTGGACCAGATATTTTGGAGCAGAACTCAATACCAGATTTGGAGATAACGCTAAACAAGTGCTACGCGCCCTCGAGTACATTATTTATTTATCGCTTAAGATGAAGTAATGCTTAGATCAGGGCAAGCAGGGCTCTCACACACGCGGGCCGCATGTGCATGGCTTGCAGTCAGCTATTCTGTGTCCCGAGGGCTCTTGACCACTAAATAGAATAAAGCTGCCCCCCCCCCCCCACACACACACGCACACCAATAATGAAGAAGTGGGAATGAAACCAGGTTTTCAGGCATTGTTTTTACCCTTGCTCGATGTAGTGTTGCTCCTGTCGACGTTAGGAAGGACATTCACATTCGAGCAGTTCTTGTGACTCATGAACCTCAGCTAGTAGTTATAGCGATTAGCGATCTGGTCTGAACGTGCATTTTGATAAGCTACACTGTAAGTAATATGATAATTGAGAAGTTATAGTGGAGACAAGTGCAGAGAATGTCATCATCTTAATTATTACACTAAGTTTATGGGCTTACAGCATAGCAGCAGCCTCTCCGGATATCATGCGCGAAAAACTGTATACTGAGCACAGAGAGGCGGAGTGAAAAAAAAGAAAAAAATATAGATGGAGTAGTTTAGATGGAGTAATATAGATGGAGTAGTATAGGGTCATTGTGTGAATATTTTTAATTATTTCTCTTTCCCTGATTTCCTTTTTCTTTTTCACGTTGAAAATGCAAGCAAAATCAGCAATACAGTGTGTAAACCGACAATTTCAGTGCTCCTGGACGTTGGGATAATCGTTCGTGAAGAACTATGTACAAAGAACTTGCAACGCCTTTCAAATTTTCAATGTCTAATTTGGAAAAGAAGCTCATTTGTCTCTGCTGGTGTGTCAAGTGAAGTTTCTCATTGACGAATTGTATATGCGAATGCCTAATAACTATACCACTCAGCTGTTTACGCTAAGGTACTTTGCTATAATTGCGGTCCTTTCCAGGGTGATTACCCCCACCCCCCAGGGAGGTGTACGCTCCCCCTGAATTTTTCCAACCACTCCCCTGTAATTCATGAGATTTCCCGATACACCTTGGCCACCAATGCATATACGCATAGATATGTATCCATATAGACATACCACCCTATGGTTCTCTCCACTAGAAATCACGCAGACATCTTATCACGCCGGGTACCGCATCTTGGCTTCTATGCGCATTGATGATAGTGCCAGCCGCAACAACAATGACAAAGAAGAAATTGTCGTTCCTCTTCGCTGCTGATACGAGTTGCGCAACGGACCAAAGGCTGATACCTTCCGTTTGAATTCAGCGTGAGAGAGCCGCGACGGCAAGGAAAAAAACTTGTCAAGATACGGGCACAAAAGTGAACTTGCACAGCAAATCGCCGGCAGTCCGAACATTTACACGGCAACAGACGCCTATGAGCACTGGTGCTAAAGTCTGAGGAAAAGACATATCCGTTACAACAACAACAACAAATAGTTCATGACTATGGCCTGGGGTGGTTCACCTCTTGAGAACATATCCGTTACGAAGCCGTTTGAATTTCACTGTTCATGGTAATCAACCAATTGTTCTCGAAGTGCAGCACGCATAAACAAGTCCATGGTATGCTTACACCTCGACCTGCAAGAAATGACCCACAGTGACCCTAGAAGTCTGGCCAGGATGCACATTTCCCCAGGGCGTCAGTCGTGACGTTGCCCATATAGGTGAGGCCGACAACGGCAAGCCCTTTCACCATCACCACCACCACCACAGTATCCTTCTGAAACATTGCATCACTTGCCAACTTCTTTGAGAAAAGTAAAAAGTAACCTTTCTGCAACCCCGATGATGGCAGGGGCACCCATGGAATACACCACAAAGAGTCACTGGTGTATTCTGCATAGCGAAGCCATTATCAACGACTTATACTAGGCCCTTGTACTGGGATTTTGACAGTGGTGACCGCAAAATTTGGAAGAGGCGCCGGCAGAGCCCTCTAAAACGGGCAAAACCCTTTGTATCATGGTGTCAAAGGCATATTCGAGACGGCTTATGCTATTGCCCTTCCCGCTGGGATTGTAACGGAGGCGACCGCAAAATCCGTAAAAGACCGCAGCAGAGCCCTTTAGAACGGGCAAAACCTCTTTAATCATGGTTCCAAACAGATATTATCAACGGCTTATGATGCTCTTCTACAGGGATCGCAACAGAAGCGACCACCAAATGCGGCAAAGGCAGCAACAGAGTCCTTTAAAACGTACGAAACCCCTTGTATCGTGGTATACCAAAGGCATATTAATGACGGCTTACGCTGTGCCTTTCTACCGGAACTGCGCAAGAGGAGACCGCATAATTTGGATACGGCAGCAGCAAGGCCTTATAAAACGGGCGAAACTCCCTGTATCATGGAGCGAAAGAAAGAAAGTTACCAGTGTCTTGTGCAATCCTATTCTGCTGGAGTTATAACACAGGCGATCGCCAAATTCGGCAAACGTGGCAGCAGAGCCCTCTTAAACGAGCAAAACCCCTTGTGTCATGCTGTCACAGTCATATTATCAACAACTTATACTATGTCATTCTACCGAGATCATAACACAGGCGACCGCAAATATCGGGGAAAGGATGCAGCATAGCCCTTCAGAACGGGCGAGACTTCTTGTATCATGCTGCCGATGACATGTCATCAATGGCTTGTGCAATGCCGTTCTACTGGGATTGTAACAGAGACTACCGCAAAATACAGAAAATGCGGCAGCAGAGCCCTTTAAAAAGATCGATACCCCTTGTATCATAGTTCCAAAGTCATATAAGTATACGCAACGGGTTATGCATGCTATTGCCGTTCTACTGGAATTATAACGGATGCGGCCGCAAACTCCATAAAAGGCTACAGCAGAGCCCTTTAAAACGGACAAAAACCCCTTTAATCATGGTGGCCGACATTTTACACACCTATAAAGACGCGACGGCTTACGTTATGCCCCTCTCCTGTGATTGCATCGGAAACCACCGCAAAATTTGGAAAAGGCGGCAGCAGGGCCCTTTACAATGACTCAAATGACTTGTATCATTGTGCCAAAAAGATACTATGAACGGCTTGTACTGGGATTGTAACAGAGGATACCGCAACGCTCGGCAGCAGATCGAGCCCTTTAAAACGTGCGAAGCCCCTTTAATCCTGGTGCAAGGCCGTACATGGAGAGGTCGCGTTTGAAGAAACTGCTTCCGAAACGACACTCCCTAAGCAAAAAGCGTCCTAAGCTGATTTTGTAGTATGTATATAAGAAAGTAAGATCACGGGGTTTGAACCCCGTATCTTGTTCCCCTGTTGCACCCTGAGAGGGCGCGTTTTAAAAATCGCTTCCAAAATGGCACTCGAAATGGCCAAATGGCCTATTTCATCAACTTCGGGGCTTAATATATTTTTATATAACAATAATATTAAAGATGTCCAAGGCTGATTTTCTAATGTGTATATCTGAAACTAAGATCATGGAGTTTGAACCACGTACCTTGTTCCCCTGTTGCACCATGGCAGGTCGAGTTTGACAAAATCGCTTCCAAACCGGCGCTCGAAATGGCCATTGGCCAATTTCATCCACTTCGGGACTTAATATCATTCGATATAACAATAATATTAAAGATGTCCTAAGCTAATTTTGTAATATGTATATGTGAAAGGAAGATCACGGGGTTTGAACCCCGTACCTTGTTCCCCTGTTGCACCCTGAGAGGTCCCGTTTGACAAAATCGCTTCCAAAACGGCACTCGAAATGGCCAAGTGGCAAATTTCGTCAACTTCGAGGCTTAATATTATTTGATATAAAAATAATATTAAAGATGTCCTAAGCTGATTTTGTAGTATGTGTATGTGAGAGTAAGATCACGGGGTTTGAACCCCGTATCTTGTTCCCCTGTTGCACCCTGAGAGGTCGGGTTTCACAAAATGGCTTCCAAACCGGCACTCGAAATGGCCAAATGGCCAATTTCGTCAACTTCGAGGCTTAATATCATTTGATATAAAAATAATATTAAATATGTCCTAAGCTGATTTTGTAGTATGTATATGTGAACATAAGATCACGGGGTTTGAGCCCCGTATCTTGTTCCCCTGTTGCACCCTGAGACGTCGGGTTTGACAAAATCGCTTCCAAAGCGGCACTCGAAATGGCCAAGTGGCGAATTTCGTCAACTTCGGGGCTTAATATTATTTGATATAAAAATAATATTAGAGATGTTCTAAGCTAATTTTGTAATATGTATATGTGAAAGTAAGATCACGGGGTTTGAACACCGTATCTTGTTGCCCTGTTGCACCCTGAGAGGTCGCGTTTGACAAAATCGCTTCCTAAACGGCACTCGAAATGGGCAGGTGGCCAATTTCGTCAACTTTGGGACTTAATATCATTCGATATAAAAATAATACTAAAGATGTCCTAAGCTAATTTCGTAATATGTATATGTGAAAGTAAGATCACAGGGTTTGAACCCCGTATCTTGTTCCCCTATTGCACCCTGAGAGGTCGGGTTTGACAAAATGGCTTCCAAAACGGCACTCGAAATGGCCAAATGGCCAACTTCGACAACTTCGGGGCTTAATATCATTCGATATAACAATAATATTAAAGATGTCCTAAGCTAATTTTGTAATATGTATATGTGAAAGGAAGATCTCGGGGTTTGAACCCCGTACCTTGTTCCCCTGTTGCACCCTGAGAGGTCGCGTTTGACAAAATCGCTTCCAAAACGGCACTCGAAATGGACAGTTTTATCAAGTTGTATAGTTTAATATAAAAGCGATATAAAATACAAGACGGTATCATTTCTATATTACTCACTGAAAATAAAGTTGTCTGTTCTGTCAGCCACTTCGAGTTCTGGAAAACATGACAGTTCTCGTTTCGAACTCCTTCAGACCGGCCGTACAGTCTCAGCGCATGCCTATTACGATAATACTGGGACTTACTGTCTGAGTCGCAACTTTGAAGGCCCTGGGTGCATCAGGATTAACACTCACACATCGTGCCGTGGTTGGTATGTGGCCTGGAGGACGTACTGAACGAAAATAGGCGATGACATTTGCAGAATTTGACTGCCTTTGTCGAAAAATCGTAGTCTAAACATGGGCGATGTGCAAAAATCGACGGAATCCCCATAGGCGCAATGCATTAAAATTCATTTGGCCAGGGTGCACTAGGCTTATATTCTGCTGGTGCCTTTCATGTCTCCAGGGGTTCTTTACATGGTGTTCTTCTCTATTAGGCGATGACATCTTAAAAATTTTATTCTGTTTTGCTGTTAATTGGCATAAACCCTGTCTCCCATTGAATTAACATCCTGTAAGGCAGCTTCCCGCATAGCGGCTGAGTATAGTGACGGAGTGCGCCGGCTGGGGGGTGACCGCGAATTTTGGGATTGAAAGTTAAGCAGTTGGATCTGGGCGATAGAGCGTGATTTACAAGAGGTATACCGTTTCGTGCCAATAATTATTAAAGCAATACTATATGTTCATCTTGTAAGATAAGCTACGACACTCGAGAACCAGTGCTCTACTCAAAACTCTAAAGTCGGTACGGGTATTGGTAACACCACATGCTCGAAGCGAAACTCAATTCAGCACCTGCGGAAGTTGGTGATGGTACGTTAATTCCGACAGTGCGTCTGAGTAACTAAAGATGCGTAACCGTAACGAGAAGGAGCGTAAGAAACTTACCGTATACTCAAAAATTCGACGTACGGCACCCTTTCATTTGCCGACGCGCTGTCTCTGCACACCGTGGTGTCACTAGAAAAGTCATGGCAAAGACACGGTATCAAAAGCAGCTCTGATCCTTGCATGAAAGCTGCGCAAGTTCAATATTTTTACTTCACACTCCGTGTCAATAAGATAAAGCTAAAATCCTAAACTGCAGAACCGCTTGGGGAATGCAGAAGCGACTGAAGCTTGTACAGGTTGGTACAAAAGTTTACGGAACACGCGAGTGTTCCGTAAACACTTCAACACTGTGAACACTTCACACTCACCCGCTTCCGACAGGCGCTAGGGTGTCGCACCGAAGAAAAAGTACGTCGCTCGCGTGTTCCGTAAACTTTTGTATCAACCTGAATGGTAGACCGGAGTGTGAACTGGAGCTTGAGGACCCTAGAGGGGACTGTAGTAGCGACACCTGCGCGCCGTATACTACACTTTGTTCTGCACATCCTTTCAGCACATTATGCAACGTGGAAGAAAACGACAGAAAAAATTTAGTGAGCGGCATCGCACGTATACACTCTTATAAAAAAAAAGGGTAACCTCCTCGTTTACAGCCCCGATAGCGTCGCCCTCTCGTGTTCGGGTTTAACGCCGCTCGTTAACTCCTCGACTGCAGCGCGCCCTCTCGGCTCGCAACGTCTCGGTGGTTTAATATTGCCACCCATTCAAGGTGCTTAACCTTAGCACCTTTCTGGACGAACATATGCGACAGCCCGTTACCGCCGCAAGAGTATAAGTACTAAGCCTTCTTTTTTTTTCTTTTTTTTTTTTTTTAAGAGTGCAGTGTTGTTCGCAACGCGCCCGCATGCCCTGCAGATCCGAATTTTTTCGTTTTCATTTCCAATGTTGTGTCTACAAGAGTCAGAAATTGTTGTCTGTAAGCAACCTAGTTTATCCTTGCACCAACAATTTCCGGAATATGCTAACATACGTTACAATGCGCAATGCGAAAGGGCAGCATGTGCAATACTGAACGTTTTCATCTTTTATTTATTTATTTGTTTAACTTTCATGAGCGGCGAAATAATAATAATAATTTGTGGGCCGCAAATCTGACTTCTGCCCTGCTTAGGGATAGGAATAACTTTCGGGTTTGCAAAAAATCGACGCGGGACTTGTCGCAGACGCGCGAGGAGCGCCTTATCACAGCGCTCTCTAGCGTCCTGTTGTTGAACGAAGACGGGTCACAGTTCTCATTCAAATTTTAACTTGACACTGACTCCCTGTGCGTCTGCAACGGGCCCGGCGTCGGAGTTTTGCAACCCCGAAAGTTAGCCTTTGAAAAAAAAAAAAAAGAAAGAAAAAGAAAGGACCCGTTAGAGGTACAGAGTTATAATCAACGGGTTTCGTGTCGTTGTATCGCCTGCTACAACTTTCTCATTAGCATTTTGGCACTAATCCTTATAATTAAAAAAACTGACTAATTTATTATACTTAATTAATTATTTACAATACAAAAATAGTTTGAGTGTCCTCACACTACTGGTAACACTACGCAGTCCGTCTTTTTATTGTGCGATGAACCATTCCATTTATAAACTTTGGTTCATTTTTCGTGAAACACCCTGTAGAACACTCTTGCTTGAACAATTGGGGATTATTTCCCACTAGACGTCGCTCCGAGCCGTTTTGCAAATTTTGCAATTGAGCAAATTAAGATTATTTAGCTTTTTTTTTTTGTCACATATAATTTTTCGTGCTGAGTATATACGCAACGAACTAACCTCTCTGTCCGCTGTTTTACGGTACACCTTTAAGTCTTGCATATTTTACGATATTATGTGACAATAACTGCAAGTTGGAGTATATACTTTAATGGTGTGCACAAAGCGCAAATAGAATGTGTACAAGATTACGAAACTATTTCCAGACTTCTTTCAGAGAGTGTGAAGTCACTTCAAGCTGAACTCCTAACTAACACCTAAATGCCTTCGTGCTGACGTATCAGACTCAAGCTTAAATGGAAGTCCTAATTGAGCGCACGAAAGCTCTGAGGGTCAAGAAGCACGAGTAGATTCCTGAAGACCCCATAAATAAGAGACTGGCTCATTAGTGCATCCTCTTCTTAAGAGCCTCTCGTCCTTCGGGCAAACAGGACAAAATCGCGTCCTCGAAGCTCGTTTGTCGCTGTGGCATTTGTCACGAGGTCAAGGGTGAAGGAAGCTAATCAGCCAACATTACCACCCGGTTTGTTCCGCCTTCCATTCCTTATACGCCAATATCATGTATGCCGTTCATTCAAAGCTGTGTTTCCCAAACGCCGGTGCAATCGTTTTGATGTTATATATCATAAATGTGTATCGTTGTACTTACTCAGCAAGCTGTTTACGTGGCACGCTTTTACATCAATAAAGTAATACAGAACGCGACAAACGATGATCAAAATGCGCGATTAATACCAGCCTCTACATTTTTGTGTCATTAGTAAAGAAGTTAGCTGCAGCATAATGGTGACCGATCGCAAAGAAACACAAGACAGACAATGACATCAACTGGTCTCATGAACTGGACTCACGGTAGGTGGCCCCTGAGTGCTTCTTATGCGTTTCTATTGGTCCTTATGGTTTAAGTCTTATGGGTTATTTCTATTGCTTCTTCCGTTGAACTTTTTCTACTTCCTCTTCTACTTATGTGTCCTGACTTTGTCGGGACTCACATCTCCTTTTTTTTCTTTTCTTTTTTCAATTAATCAATCAACAGACAAGGAAGGCGAGTGTGTTTTGCAGCTTCCTAGAGAATAGCGTTCGTTCTTGTTTGCACTGGTTTGCGCATGTAAGCGGAATAAGCTGTATCTGATGCTTCCATTACCTTATTGAACTTCACATCATCCTCATCATCGTCTATTGAAATAGCTCGTTCAAAATATCCGATACCGCACTGTGCACCGGATGTCACCGCAGGGCATGGTTAAAGAGGGCGGGAAGAAATAGATATATTCATTGAGTCTTCCTTGTTGTACGCTATTGGGTTTAGTCATACAGTACGGCAGAAGCTGATCTCTTTTCCGGAGAGAAGAAGCAAGCATTAAGCCTGGAAACGTATATGGGGGCGCACAACACAACGGACGAGAAGCAGCCTGAACCGGATACCCGAGTTTCAGGTATTTCTGTACTGTCGCACAGAGCGAAAATTAACATCCTTTGCGACACAATAGCGTAGGTGTAGGAACTGTATACTTCTTTCGAGCACAGGTTAAAATATGCAAACAATTGGTTACTCTCAGCTTTCTCTCCCCCGTACGCCTGGTTGGTTGGTTGGTGGTTGGCAAAAGGGAGGTACGCCTCTTTGTTTCTTTTTAGCAACATTGCCGCAAAAGAGGCGGAAGCTTGCATATACGTTGTAGGCTCCCGTATGCGAAGAGGAGGAGGAGGACAATAAAATTCATTCGGAGGTTCGGAGGCACGAGAGTGAACATTGGCGCAATCGACATTCCTGACAATGTGGGTTGAATTCCACATAAAAAGGACCCCTGATAACCCACGGATCACCAGCTGCTCCGCTGAAGGTGCGCGAATTGATTTATCCATGTCCAAGAGCCAGGATGACCTCCTTCAATATCTACTGGCCAAGACAGGGGCAGGGAAACGCAGCCAACCTTCACCAAAAAAAAAAAGTCATTAAGATAAACATGAAGATAGAAGACTTCCATCGACTCATTCCGCGGGTGTCTGACAGAGACCAGTCTTCCGTAACTCAGAGCCAAGAACGCTCGCGCCACGTCGATACACAAGCCATTCTTGGTATTATTCGTGAACAACAAAATCAAATGGCAAAGCAACAGCAGATATTAGTAGATCTGCTAAGCTCGACATTCACTATGGAAAGTCCTCGCTCCGACATCTTCAAGCCCGGCTGTTTTGACGGTCAATCGCAAAGCGCCGACACATGGCTCTCTCTGTATGAACACGCTTGCGAGCAGAATCGATGGACCTCCGATGCAGCCAAGATAGAGAATCTCCGTTCCTCCGTAACAGACACTGCAAGAAAGTGCATGATATGACTTCCGCATTTTGGCCAATGAAGCTTACTCGGGGGAATCGTGGAAAGACAGTTTTTCGAAGTCATTCCAAGAAAATATAGTGGACAGATGGAATGAATCCATCATCTACAAATATCACACTGGATCCATAACGCATTACTTCTTCAACGCGCAGAATCACGCAGATGAGTTTCTGGTTGCTCTAGTGTACATGGCCTTCCAAATGACATGCGTCAACTCATTAAAATGCGGGAGTCTCAAGATCCCCAGCACCTACTCCACTGCCTTCGAGATTTGGGTACTGAAAGTAGGACATCTTTTGCGCGCCAATCAGCCACCCTCCCGCCACAACAAAGGAACATTACGACATCGAGAAGGTCTCCAGCTCACTATGATCACACTCATCGACATCGCAGTACATTATAAATAAGGGAAAACGTTGTTGGACGCCGATGCTTTGTCCCGCCTTCACATGATGACTTGCGTCTTTGGAAAGGAACAGAAGTCCTGAACTACAAAGGTGATCGCTTCGAAGTTCCAGAGACACTTCGCCGAAAAGTACTACACCTATACCGCGACAGTCCCGACTCTGGTGGGCACGATGGAGTATGGCGCCCATGTCGAAACATCTGTCAACGGTTTACTTTACCAAGATGAAACAGCATGTCACTGAATATGTCCAATCTTGCCACAGATGTCAAACCTACAAATTCAAGTATCGCCAACGAGCGGACCAAGTGACATTGCCACAACACTCCAACGTTCCTTTCGAAGTGTCCATCTCGACTTCGCCGAACTAAAGAAACATCTCAAGGCACCAGAAAAACACAATAATTCTTCTGGCTATAGACGAGTGCACGCGCATGGTTGCTACTCGACCGGGCAGCGAAGAAAGCAATAGTGCTTCGCCCTCCTAGAACGACAAATGTTTGCGAACACAAAAGTGATCATTTGCGACAATGGCCCTAGTTTCACCAGCAAACGTCTCGAGACATTGGCCCAACAGAGGGGTATACGCTTAAAATTCACTGCCCCTTAACACCCCGCAGCAAATGGTATGGCCAAGCGCGCGATACGGGACATCAAGCAGTTCATCAATTTGTATCCTGAATTTCCAGGAGGATGGCGCTCTTGCCTGGCTGCTGCTACACAGCACCACAACCGCTCGCACAACAAAGGGATCGGCTGCTCCCCTCACTACGCCGTGCACTGTGAACCGCCCATTCTCAGTGCAGACAAAAAGCTTGGAATAGCAAACTCCACTTAAGAGAAAATCGCAACAGTCCCGTCCAACAGACGCAGTACAGGAGATCAATGAAAAAGTCATTTGGTCGCCGTCACAGTTCAAGAATGCCACACCTACAGGTTGGCAACCTGGTGATGATGCGTACAGGGCTTCCTGTCTCTTCACCTACCATACTAGGTCCGGTACAAGTAATTCAGACGGCACACAAACAAGGAATATTGAAAACTATTGCCTACACTCATCCTAATGGCCAATTCCGCCTGGCAACTATTGGCAATGTTTTTAAATACTATCCCAGGAGGGATGGTACACACAACCCCGGGCCCATGTAGGCTCCTGTATGCGAAGAAGAAGAGGAGGACAATAAAATTCGGAGGTTAAAATTCGGAGGTAAAATAAGGTTCGGAGTCACGAGAGTGAAGTGGTCTTACATACGTGTTCAAACAACTATGTACTTTGCAAGTTGTAGAGCAGAACTAAGAAAACTCAACGTAAATCGTAACTATGCAACATGAGGAACTCCATGAAACAGCCACCTGCTACAGGAGCTACATTTAAAGCTCGCACTTGCGCCATCATAAGACTTTTTTCACGTTTCGGCAGGATTCCAAGCTGGAGCTGCCAAGATGCTAGCTGTCCCGGATGCATATCCCATAGATGGCTCCTTCAAGTAAGAAGCGTTAGAGACAGGCAACTCCTAAAAACAAAATATGGGCCAATAATTCCTTGCCAATGCCAAGGACTCTCGCCCTTTCTTCCTATCGAAATTGCTTGGTCCCTGGCCCAATCCAGCCCAGCAACGTTCTGCGCTCAAAGCTCTTCTGACATTTCTGGACACCATCGGACTTCGATCGTTATTGTGAAGGGGCTCGTTATTTTATTCCCCCCATTCCACCCAGCAATGGGGTAGAGTATCGCCTGTGGCGATGAAACTCCCCACTCTCCAAGGTCGAAAATAAAGTTGTTGTTGTTCTTGCCAATAACTACCCACTATTCTGCTTACAAATCACTTCGCAATGTTATTGCATTGAGAAAAAGAAGCGGAGTAAACCAAAATACAGAGTGCATTTTTACACTAATGAGACATCATTTGGGCTTTAAAACTGCGCGCTCTATAGTGTGTTAAAACTCCAAGCCCTAGTTCGTTGATGACTTTTAGACAGAAGCGAAGGGACATTTTAATTTCCTACGTGGCCTCGCACAATGCTCGGATGAACCCTTAATTCGGGACATGCAATTTCCGGTAGGCTTTTAAGGCTTAACCATAGTTTTGTCCCGACTCTGCTCAAGACCATGAAGGCGAGATTGAACAACATTCGCGCTGAGTTAGCGGCGCTACAATCTTGTTTCGCTTGAGATAGCACAAGCACCGTTATCGAGCGTTCTCTCCTTTGCCGTGTTCTAAAAGTGAGGGATTAATAAAACGTTTAAAAGATAAAAAAATGAAAGAAAGAGAGAGAGGGGGAGAACTAACTACTAAGACGATGATAACAGGGGACCATAGGTGACGTCATATTTGGCGGTGCACGATGTGTTTTGGCCCTGCTTTCAGAGGGGGCTTTACAGTGTGCTTTTTTCCCGCAACACAGTTTCTTTGTTAGCTATGAGAGCGACATGGATGCCGTTCGATGTAATTTTAACTACACGGAACTGCTAATTTCATGTAGTTTTATAACATTGATGATGATGATGATCATGATAGGAGTTTCTATGACGCACGGACAGCGAAGGTCATAGCACGCCAAATGAGTGATGAAACTGACTAGTTAAAAATAAATAAATGTGATATTAATTAAGGGCACTTTCGGCTAAAGGAATTTTCAGCTAAGGTTACACTGTGCCAAAACGGTGGTGAAACTGTGACCATTTTGAAATCATGGGATCTTAATTAAAAGAACATGTGACTGACTCAATGTATGACTATTAACCTAAAAGCAGCGCCACAGGAAATTTAGGGTGACACAATAGAGCAGTATTGTATAAAATTACAAAACATTCAATTAGACTCTGTCTCTAAAAAAGTTTAAAACACGAGTGAAGGATAAAAGAGGTTCGTCCCCACGCAATAGGGGTGGGTGTATATATTTATTAGAGCAGAGGGCGAAAAGCAGGAGGAAAGGTGAGCCAAACGGTATGTCGGCTCACTATTACAAAAAATATATAAAGAAAATAATTGGGAACTAAGGGATAGATTAACAAAAGCAAAAAACAAAAGACAAATAGGGCTGGGTGAAAAGCCAAGCGGTATCGATGAAACTCCTGAAAATGGCGACGATAGTGATTGTATGGTGCACTTCGTGTAATGGGTATGGATGTCATTAGTACATGGATGGATGGATGTACACTACAGAGAGTTGCTTCCCACTGCGCATGCATTGGGGAGGCTCCTCTCTGCGGAGTAAAGAACCATGTGTGAGGAGGTCTTTTACATTTATCCGTCACAAGTCTTGACGACGTCGCTATCACATTAATTAAGCAACGTCTTCACTGCCATGCGGGTAACCAATATGGCTCCGGTGTTTCCGCGAGAACACAGAATGAGCAGAGATTTTGTGTCCAATGTACTTCTTTCTTCGTGTTCTGCAAGGAGCATAGCGGCGAAAACGGAACAAAAATGAAATAAAACGTCAATTCCAAAATTACGTCCTACTCAACAGGACTACAAAACTAGGCAAAACTTGCCCTCAACCCCCCCCCCCCCCCTGACGCAGAATGTGATATATTTGTTTAACGGAAAACCAATTAAATAATAGTTCACTTTCAGGAAGAAAACATACCCATAGATTTATTCTTAAGCGTAATTTATTTAACATGTTGTTCATCGACTACAGGATATACATAAATTCTCTGCCAGAATTGTTCCCATAAAACTAAGAAGCAACCAAAAGCAAAACCGTGCAAATTTTAAACTTGTAATGTAAGAGCACCTGCCTGAACTCTTTCAGCCCAGATCAACAAACAAAAATGCAGAAACCGACCTGCAGGTACCTGAAGAAGCGTGGTCCTCCACGCGAAAGCTTGTATAAATTAAACTTAAACAAAATCTTCAGTGTCGGTTTCTGCATTGTTGTTTATGTGTTCTACAGGACTTGACTGCCCTCATCGTATATGCTTCAGCCCAGACCAACGTAAACAAACAAACAAACAAACAAACAAGGAAACAGCCGTCGGCCAATCAGTCTTTCAGCGGACTCCACACGCGCCAAATTTAAAAAAGAAACAAACAAACGTGCTCGGTGAATTCGAGGGGTTTGATTCGAAGTTTTTTAGAATCTCTGCCGAGGATTCGAGGATACCACCGGCTGTGTCGTAAGTAAATAAGGACTGTTAGAAATAGTCATATGCAACGTAACGTAAACAGTCACGGCAAACATATCAGTCACTGAGTATTATTCACACGACGACATACTCACGGAAGATTCTAGCGGAAGAAAAAGCGAAAATACTGCTTACACAGCCGAAGTTCCGTCTCGTGTTGTGTTTAGCATTCACAGGGTGCTGACTACCGGGAGTGGCGTATTGCGCATTTAGCAGACGACAAATAGCAGACGACGCCGTCAGCGCCTTTCCTGTCGTCTGCTACGGAATATCTTGTGGCTGTGGCGCAGGATATTCCCCATGGTTAGCAGTGTACGTGAAGACACGACGCTGAGCGCTCGCGCTCACGTGACAACAGAAAGCTATGACGTTTTTCGCATCTTCCGCTTCTGTGGAAATGTCGCTCGTGTGAATACACGGTTAAGCATCACCAACTTCAAAGCAATGACATAAAAGACAGTCGTTATACGATAAGTCAGCGAGTGCCAGTCAAGTGTGCTACCAATTAAGCTACGCCAACATTGCGCTTTTTGGTCAACATACTAACCCCTCGTTCATGAAGACACGCACTCAGGACTATCATCTCTTACATATTCTCTCACACTCACTAACAGACGAACAAAACGGCGGCATTTTTATAGTGACGTGAGTGCAGCAGCAGAGCGAACAATTCAGACAAACACAACATTTACTTCCCACCAATACCCGAGTGACAGCGTTGAAGTCATAGTATACACGACCTGAGCACCTACGTCATTGATTACGTAACGCCTCCGCGGAAACCATGCTGGTGGGTACTATCAGTTTTATCAGCGTTAACGCGTTTTGCCGCTTCTTGCCCACCAGAGCAAAATATAACCTGGAACCGGTCTGCTGGTGACGTCACCCATTTGTAAACAGAGGGTCGTGTACAGGGTGTCCCAGAAAACGTGTCATTGAATTGCAATAAAAAAACTACACCACCTAGAGTCATGCGGTCAACGACATTTGTTCTCACTAGGTTTTTGCCACCCCCTGATGTGAATGTCGTGTAACGTAAGTTTAATTATGTAAGTTTTTGCGAACTGAAGTCGGAAATTTGCCAAGTAAAGGTCACTTTGTTACCCCACCAATGTGAAGAGCGTGTCTAATTTACTCAAATTAATGATAATTGACAGGGATATTCAGGGGCTATCCCATCAGAAAAAATAGCCGAACATCATGCTCTATGGAGGTAACGCGCGACAAATTTTTCAGCGCAATCCTTGTCAGTCCGATGAAAGGATCTCAAGCAGCACAATGTACTGAAAGTCGAGTGCAATAGGGGTGGACGGTATGTGTCTTATCAATGTTCTTTAGTTTCTCGAGTCTGTTCAAGGCCTTCCACCTACCCGTCCACCCCTATTGCACTCGACTTTCAGTACATTTTGCTGCTTGGGGAGGTTGGAAACCCAGCCCACACCTGCAACGTAGAAAGAGATAACACTGGTATGGCTTATCTCGTCCGACTTTCGCTGGGATCGCACTTTCCCTCTCCCAGTTTCAGGAACTGTCACTTTTTCTACTATCACTCTGTGGGCTGGGTTTCGAACCTCCTTTCGTCGGACTGCGAGCGATCGCGCTCAAAAAGTCGTCGCGCGTTATGGTTCGGTGCTACGAAAAGCATGATGTTCGACTATTTTTTCCAATGGGATAGCTCATGAATATCACTGTCAATTATCATAAACTTAAGTGAATTCGGCACGCTCTTCATATTGGTGGGGTAAAAAAGTGACCTTTACTTGGCAAATTTCCGAGTTGAGTTCGCAAATATTTACATAATTAAACTTGGAGTACATGACTTTCACATTAGGAGGTGGCAAAAACCTAATAAGAACAAATGCTCTCGACCGCATGATTCTAGGTCGCGTAGTTTTTTTATTATAATTCAATGACACATTTTCTGGGACACCCTGTATATGTGTATACCAGTTTTAGTTCCAATTCCCTCAAAACAACTTCTGTAGACATATTTATTATTATGGACCTATTACTTTCTACGCACGAGAAGAAATACTTGCTTCGTTTATTACAGAGGGCAGAGGGGATACAATGTGGAATATGAGATATTGGCTTTCAGTAATATTTTAATTTTAGCTTTCGCGCAGCAAGCAAGTAGTCTACAAGAAATAAATATTACTCATTAATGGGCCTCGATACTTATACTACGAGAGAACAATTAACGCTACCGCCCTCTATTGTTCTCTTCGTACAGGGCGCGTGCATTGTAATTACCGTCCTGAGGAATGCAATTGGACGAGCACACTCTTGACAGTCCCAGTCGCATTGACGTGCTTGTGTTGTCTCCGCGATTGACGGGTTGGCAGCGTCTCCCTCCTGTTGTACTGATTTCATCAAAGTAGCTCGCTATAAGGGCAAGCGGAATGACCACGGTCGGCACTTCACACATATCGTGTCTCGATAAGAAAGACTCACGGAGCCGTGAGAAGCGCTAGAACTCTTCAGAATTCACGGACGAGTCTACTCTCCTGCTTTCCGGTGGCTTGGCCCCGCGACGACGGTATGATCTCGTCGAGTTCAAATTGTTCAGAACAAATGACCAAATGAATGATATCAAAGATACCTGCAAATGCATATATTGCACAGAGAAGTATTGCGGGAAGAGACTGTGTCGAAACTGCTCGTATACCATTGGTCGACGAGCGCCTTTATTTTAGCCATGCACCGCGAGGTCGACGTCCTCCAAGGCTGTTTATCCCCCACCGGGAATATTACGCGTCCTTCGTCCCGGACTATATTCTGCGTGTAGAGTTCAAAGACGAGGTAGGAAGATTGGCAGCGAAATTGAAAAAAGTAACTGGTACCTAGACCACGCTTAGCCCTCTTGCACATGCGTTATTCAATACGTTGTTACGCAGAGATGAGGTATTTAGGATCCCCAGGAAGAGCTCACTCTGACCTAACGTCACCCAATGGGTGAATATTACATGAACAAAAGTCGCACTAAGCTTCTGTGGCGTCCACGAAGTACGTGACCCCTGCACCAGCTCTCATATCACGCCGTGAGACGTGCAGGTGCTTGAGCAACATAGTTTGACGATGGTTCATTAAGGCGTAATCAGCTACGGTATAGCGGTAAATTTCTGAGCAGCAGCGAACAAACTCCTTTCCGCGGGCGCTTTGTTCGTACCTCTTCCCTCCGCACTAGTGCTGGTCGATTCTCACCGTTTACCGAGCCCTGAGCACCTTCATGGATTTCTTCTGCCTTTGCCTTACTAGATAACGTCATCAAAAGATGTTCACGCGCCCAGATAAGACGGAATCTTGCTCCGCGAATGGAATTTCTGAAATTGTAGCTCGAATTTAACGGCAAATTGAGCAGCGTTAATATACTCCGCTATATTTTAGTATAATTAGGTGCGCAGATTTTACGCGTCGATGACTGGGCTTCAATCCACGTGACTGTCCCCACCCTCCGAGTTTTATAAAAAAAAAAATAACGCTCGCTGAAAGATTCCACACTAAGACTGGGAGGTTAACCAGGTTCGAATCCCAGCACGGGCGCTGCTGTCTGTGAGTCCTCTATAGATTTTTGAAAATTGTGTAAGCCAAATGTCGGCACAGTTTTCCGTTGAAGCCGGCCAAGGACGTACAATTCTCTTCGAGCAACATGTCGTCACATCGGCAAGCAGACCACTCAGCGATGAAACGCCACCCACCAACCGCTCAAAGTAGAAGACATAGCAGAGGACAAAGTACAGAGCAAATATGGCGGACTTTATGCCCAGGTAGAACATTTCCTCCTGTGGACGTCTAGATCCCAATATCCACGTTACCAGCGGCATGGCCGAGTGGGTTAAGGCGTCTCGCTCGTTGGTGTCGTGCTGACTGGGAGGCATAGCTGGGCGTCCTCACTCATGAGGACCCTCATGAAGACGTCTCCCCCTCACCTCACGACGATGTGAGGGCCCTCATGAGGCCAGTCGTCGTGAGGCCATCAATACGTCAGGGTACAACGAATTCCGTGAGGAGCCTCACGGATGAGGCCGTGAGGCTCTTTGTGAGGAACCTCACGGATGAGGCCATGAGGCTTTCGTGAGGAACCTCATGGATGAGGCTGTGAAGCCTTTCGTGAGGGACCTCACGGATGTGGCTGTGAGGCCTTTCGTGAAGGACCTCACGGATGAGGCTGTGAGGCCTTTCGTGAGGGACCTCACGGATGAGGCCCTCGGCCCTTCCTTAAGGTCCTGACGGTCCGTGACGGTGCTGAGGTCAGTGAGGGACCTTACAGATGAGGTGATGGGCTCGGGCTCCTCTTTGCTGATGCCAAGCACTAACGTTAAATCTCACTGTGACAGTAACAACTGTTACCAAATTTAACCAAGCACTCGACGAAACCCTTAAACAGTTGAATGCCGCGCAGTATCATTAGTACCAACTACTGACGCAGTAGGTCAACGCCGACGTGTCATGTGAACATGACGGAAAGTTCTTTTGAGGCTTATATGCCTACTAGTGACTTGTAGACACGTCAGGCCACGGTATTCACGAGGCGAGACTCGTGAGGATGAGGGGTCGTGAGGCCATGAGGGTCCTCATGAGAAGAATGTACGTGAGTCTATGAGGGCCGTCATAAGGTGAGGGTACGTGAGGATGAGGACTCGTGTGCCATGTGGGTCCTCATTAGGCGAAAGTACGTGAGGTGCCGTGAGGACATGAGGGCCTTCATGAGGTGAGGACACGTGAGGATGAGGACCTCATGAGGTGAAGATACGTGAGGCCATAAGGGTTGTGAATAGCCTCATGAGGTGAAGGCATGTGAGGCTGAGGATGGTGAGGCCTGTCGGGATCCCGATGCCCTGAGATGAGGTTTGTGAGGGCAAAATTTAAAACGGAATATGAGGGTGAGGGTGACTGAGGTTTAGTTACTGGTGAGGAAGATTTGGTGAGGGTGAGTGAGGCCAATAAAGTCTGTGCTTCGTGAGGTGAGGATGAGTGAGGCTACTGGAAAATGCCCACCTATGCTGGGAGGTGGTGGGTTCAAATCCTACCACCGGCTGTGCTGTCTGAAGTTTTCCCTGAGTTTTCCGAAGGCTTTCCAGACGAATGTCGGCACAGTTCCCCTTGAAGTCGGCCCAGGACGCATACTAACCCCACTCCTGTCCACCTACCTTCCTGCTGTCCTCTCTCCATCTATCCTAATCTGTACGCCGCTCATAGCCACAGTTGCTTCGCGGCGTTAACACGAAAGTAAAAGAATATATCCATGTCCGGAAATGGATGTCCTGTAGACACCTCTGGAACCTTGGCGGATGGACGTCCTTAGTCGTATATCCGCAGGATGTCCTGCTCCGGCTGTTTCAAGAATTGTCCGAATCAGGTCCCTGAGGGGATTTTACGTGGAGCATTTATTCGGAAGATGGTGCGGGATGATGCAGCACTGCGCGAGTTCGACTTTCGATGGACCAGCTGAACGCCCTAAAGTCTCAAACTGAAAACGGTAAGAAACACAT
The DNA here is from genome assembly GCF_037126465.1 of Ornithodoros turicata. Lineage (NCBI taxonomy): Eukaryota > Metazoa > Arthropoda > Arachnida > Ixodida > Argasidae > Ornithodoros > Ornithodoros turicata. The sequence continues at coordinate 98,670,815 of NC_088203.1, forward strand.
ACGTTATATTCATGGTTAGCATAGTCGAACCTTACCCCAACACGACTTACATCACATGCTTCGCGCACGGGCTTTACCGAGTGTACGACAAGGTCAAAAATGACTACACTACCGTACTAGTTTGTACCCGCAGTGGAAGGTCTTTCTCAATTACCAATTAAAGACCGACAAGGCAGACGTTGCTCTACTACTGCAGACCATTATTACCCGGTGGGATATATACATGGCTGGAAGAAGTACGGTACTTTGATTCGCTGTCTAGCGTATCGTCAGTAGTTTCTCATTGAACCAAGCTGCCTTCATTAGAATTGCACGAGCGGCTACGCACGTCAAAAGCACCCCAAAGTGGTCCAAAGTCCTATCCTATCTAATCTAATCCGCAGTCCTACTATCCGGCACGTGCACCATTTCGCCATACAAATACGCTGACTCACCTTACCTGTAAATCTACTCCCAATTTGAATTTGCATGAGCGGTTTCTTTGGAAAGACAGTTGAAGCTGACATAGCAGCTGGAGTGACTCGACAACACTATCTATGGCTCCTTCAAATTGATGGAAATAGTATACACCGAGCATTTGAGGCAGAAAGTGTGCAACAAATAAACAATGTCCTGGAAAGAGATTCTGTTGCCAGGCCGCGGCCGTCCTTGCATTTGTCTACTGGCGACGCCTCGACTCGACCGCTCCAAGACGGTATGTTCCGCTATTACGTTTGTTTGTATAGCACGCACTGCTAGCCGTTCTCTGCGTACAAAACGATTCTGATCGGCAGGAAGCAGAACTTTACGACGTAACGCTCAGAAATAACGCTGGTTACTTCTGCTTCTGCATTCGGGCTTGCACTCATGCTTTTGCATGCACAAGAAGACAGCGGAGCGCTTCTAAGACCTCACGTCTCCTACGACTTGATTTGAGGCAAAAATAATATTCAAATTCTGCTTCACTAGTGTGAGGCCAAAAACTCCACACCACATGATGATGGTAATGATTTGGAGAAAACCGGTTGCAAACGTAAGAGTTGGTACAAAACACACGAAAAGTTCAACAGCAAACTTGAGATTTTCTACATACAACCGGGCTTATGGACATTCTATGACTTGCTGAGTGTGTGCTGTGTGTGCCCCAGCGATTCAGATATTTTACACTCACTTGGTTGAAACCTTTGAACAAAATGTTGAACTCCATTTTAACTCGTTCATCTGTTTGTATTTTCTGTGCGTAAGCATCCTGAGGTAGTCAGTTCGACTTCAACGCGACTCACATCCCCATTTTCTCTTTATTACATCACCATCACCATCAACAGCAAAACCCACAAACACCCAAAAGTTCAAAACGCGTTACTGTGGCTTCTGTGGCTGTAGCTGCTCTCGTTGTGGCTTCTATGTACCTCAATTGGAAAGTACAAACTTTCGATATTACTTGAAGTTATTGTAGTACAATCTAACGTCAGGGCTTGGTTTACAAAATGACGTTGTGTATCTTATTTCGCGTCAGCTTATCACAAATGATGTGGACACGACTCCGGAGAAATGATCTCATGATCGCATGAGAAATGATCGCATCCTACTTGCAGAACGACATCTCCGATTACTCATTCACGGAAGTTATATCGCAATATTGCTATTGCCTTTTTCTAGAAAATATGTGCCTGTTTTACCCTTTCTACTGCCTAAAACACAATTTTTAGTCCCTAAAAATCTCCTTTCTGATAGACGAACTCGCTTAAAGTGACATCCATGGTACTAACCAAAGCAGCACGAACTGCGTCATGTGATTTTATGTTGTTCAGAGTCACCGTCCATACTGCTTATTAGAGCACGGAATACGAGTGTGCTCAGGTAATCAGGTAATTCATTAGGAAAACTCTTTGCAAATATTGAAAAAACACACAAGTAGTTGGATGCGGCTTACTAGAAAGCAGCCGGTTGCAAGCACAAATGAGCTCATTTCCGAACCCCTAATGTTCGACCTCGAACATAATACACTATTGTGCGTAATTGCGATTCATTAAGGAGTTTAAAATGAACCTGCCTCTATATTCAGGCAAGCTCTAATTGAACAGTTTTGTTTGGAACGTTTCATCATCCCAAGTGCAGAATGAGGCTAGTATATTCTCCAAGGTCAGGATGCAACGACGGAGACCTGTGTCTGAATAAATCGTAACTTAGCACGCCTGAAACTGTATCATAAGTACGGCGTTTTAACCGTTATACAATCAGGCCCGTGGAACACAAAACTCGACCTCGTTAGCGTTTTTTGTCGGTACTTCAATGCATAACGTCTTCCAGATAATTATCCGCAGTATCAGTTTCCTTGGTGTCGTACCGCTGATGCCTTTTTCTTTCTTTTTCTTTTTTCTTTTGTCATCGTGTGGAGAATGGGTTTCATCACGCATCAGCTCACGGATTAATCTAGAGTGGTGTGGTTGTGTCGTTTACACGGACAACATATACCATTTTCGCAAGATTCTATAACCAATAAATGATGAATGTGTCATCAGATATTCCACGTTTCAATCCCGCATTCTTTGCATTCATATGCACGATTCACACGTTCTCGGCATTTTATGATATGCTTTAATTCTGGCTTCAAATTTACGCGCCTGACTCAAGTGGGGCTTGAAACCCCACGTGCTGGTAAATCTACGGTATATAGGGTTGGCGATAGGATTTCAGTGATTTGCGTCAACTGACGCAGTGGCCTTTACTGGTGGGAGAGCAGTTCCTACCTCTATGTGTTCTCTACCTATCCCGTTCTCGTATCCACTCTCCTGTTTTTTTTTTTTTTCAGTAAACATACACCCCCCATCCCCCCATCTCGTAGAAAAGACGCTTCCGGAGTGCCGTAAGTGATCTCTTCTCTCACCGAAGCACTTCATCGTGTTTCCTTCCATTAATCCTGCTTATCCGTCTTCCTTTTCTTTCTTATTTTCTCTGTGTCTTCTATTATAGATCACTTCGCAAGTGCAAGGAGCGTGTCCCTCGCAGGAGCTTAATCCCGCGCGGACATAGTACAGTTGAAGAGGTGAAGCCTTGCGTGGCTGTATTGACCGCGAACGTGGAACTTGGAAGCAGACGTAAAAGTTGACCAATTTCTCGGTTGCTTGTCTTTTCTTTTTCACTTCTTGGCTAACATGAAGAATTACGGTGATAAACGCAGAGCTGGCAAATATATATATATATATATATTTTTTTTTTTTCATCAACATCACCGCGGATGTATCGGCGAGCACCTACAGGTATGCTGTGTTGCGCTTAAACAAATGTGTTCCGGAACAGCGTTCCACTTGCTTCGTTAGCTCTCGGTAGCACTTCCTAGACGCTCTCTAATTAAGCACTCCTCTTAAGCAATTGAACCTGTGGATGCAATGAGGGGATAAGCCGAGAAATCCCAAACCGATATAACTTCAAATGAATATTTGGTAAAGTAATTGCGGCTTGGTATCCTCGAGTAACGCAAATGAAAAATGTGTGATGACATATATGTATCTGTTTACCCTATACATGCATGTCCTGTTAGCATTTTTGTTTCTTGTCTTTCTTTTTTCTTTTTTTGTGAAAGGAACATAACTTATCCAGGAACATAACTTATCTCCTTTTCCTATATAATGCCGCATACACAGGGTTTTGGTGCAACAAAAAAATTATCACGAGTCAAACATTGGTGGCTGAGAATGAGCGCCCCGTGTGTAGTGGAGCAGGCATGATCCGGCTGATTGTGGTGCTAAACGAGCACACTCTTGAAAATGGTGTCCTAAGATGACCAGCACAATACCACTTATTAGCAAAATGCACCCGTTTTTTTTTTTTTTTTTTCAATTACAGTGCTCAGTAGCACTGCTGACACTGTCACGTGAGTTAGGAAAAACGTGTTTTTCGAGTGGAAGTCGAAGTTCGTTTCCGCATCGTAACAAAACTTAAGCTCCACCATATGTAAGCGTGTGTCGAAGAGGGGCCTTATCTGGCATTCTATCCTACTGCCACACATGTATTTCCCGTTTCTTACCCTGCCGTAGCGTGTCAGTAAATTGCAATCCGTTCCTAATTTTTTTCTTTGGCAGGTACGTACTGGTACGTAGATGTCATAGCAACAAAAATACTAAAAAGGGGAAAGTCAACTTATCTCCTAAATGCGATCTGGGGTTCGATTGCGTTTGTCAACATCATCTTCCATCCTCTCTTTTTATCTTTTCTAGGCTCAGCCAATTCCCTTTCGCTCACAGAGTTTACAATTGACTTTTGCTACGGTGGCTTTGAAATACCTTTGAAAGGCACAAGGATCAAATCTCCTTTTCCAATCAGAAGTTACAGAACGGAAAGCCTATGAGCAACTTCGTACTTTAAGCCACTTAATTGAATGTGTGAATGCCGCACGCTCGATGCACGGCACTCCACAGAGCCGAGAAGCCTTAAAGGTAATGCAGTTCGCAAGTCTCCAAGAAACAAAACTAGAAGAGCGAACCAGGAGGATGAGAAAGAAGATAAGCCGATAACAAAAGAGCCACGAAAAGTCACACCAGAGAGTGTGGTAATAGTATGTGCCGTCTCATCTTTCAGGACAGAAAGATGATTTTCAAAGTAGATTGTCGAAGGACAATGATTCCGCTTGCTGTCGTACCCTGGTATGGACCACACAACGAAGAACAAGTACCGGTGGCTTTGGCGTGAAATAAGAGCTTCCTGTCATAGGAAGGAGCTGGAAATACTAAAAAAGACGCATCAAAAGACTACAGCCGACAACAAGGTGAGTACATTGGCGGATAATTCCTACATTTGTGAGCATGAGAGATACACTCCTGACACTCTCGACTGTCTCGATCGTCGTCCCTTCCATGGGCATCGACCCTTGAATGGCGTTTGCATGAATACGATGCGCACACAATGTCAGTTCCGGCCAGTTCCGGTGGCTATCTTCACAGATTGAATGGACGTCGGGTTTGGTGGGGTCTTCTTTCCCCGCCGGTCCTGTTGTGCTTGATCCTTGTGGTCTCGCTAGTCCCTCTTCCTTCCCATCCTCACTCCCCCTTTTCACTATTCTATCTTTTATTTTAATTTTTAGTGAATTTGGTCCCTGATATACCTCGTGTGGCGCGGGGGCCTTTTCACTTATATACCCCCTTCTTTCCTTTCATTTTCCTTTCATTCATTTACATCCCTCAGGTACCTCTGCCTCCCACCCCTATCATTATTCACTCAAATACTCCTAGACTTTGGGTCATCATCATTCAGACATTGGTACATGTGATAGCTTGGTGTAGTTGAATAACTCGTGTTCATTAAAGTTTTTCCTTCGTTTTCCTCAGACGCTTTCAGACATATGTCGGCACACTTCCCTTAGAAGTCGGCCCAGGACCTACATCCCCCAGGGCGTCAGTCGTGACGTTACCCACTTCTGTGAGGCCGACAACGGCGGGCCCTTTCACCACAACCACCACCACCACCAAGTCCTCTGTGAGACAACGACACTTAAAACGCTAGTAGATTCTCGTTACCAGAAAGGGGAAAAAAGATGGCTGCTGCACCATAATGGTGTTGAATAATGCCGCAGGTGGCGCGCATTACTAATGGTGTTTAGTTTCTCTCCTCTGTTCATCGAAGCGCAGTTACCATTTAGTGGTAAGTTTGTGAAGTTCCCATTTAACCTTTGCCGCACTCCAAAATCTCCTTTTACCCCGCCGAATATCTCCCATTGTATATCTGCCAATATATCTACTGACGCCACCAGTGCGGAGAGCGTTGTGGTCGGAGAGCAGGATTCGATAGATTCGATGTTCGTGGCTGACTGCACATAGGAACGACTAGGACGCGCTTGCACGAAGCTGTTTGAGGTAAATATTCAACGGGTTCTCCACTCAAGGCCCGGAGTTGAGTATTTCCCTCAAAGCTTTTCGTCCAAGCGGGCCCAGGACCTTGTACACATCGGCCCTCACTTTAATGGAACGCATTTGCATTACACATGTCCATTACGAGACCACATCCGTTTGTCCCTCCTGTTTCAAATATGGTTCCATCATATGGCCGCAACTAACGAAACACAAAATCAAATATGTTTGTTCAGTGCAGAAAGATATGATAAGAGATGCAAGAGATGTTGTACCTCTTGTTATCTATTGTTATTACGTATCCTAACATTCGGCGTTAGATAACACCTCACTGCGCCTTCTACTATCCCGATATTCGTACAAAACCGCCGTGTTTTACGTGACGATATGCAGCCTTATGCTACGACTGTCACTAGGCTGTCAGGATTATCATTAAATAAATAAAAAGCAGGGTGGAAAGGCTTCTATGACGTGTTTCCTGCTGATTTCGCGGCGTTGACGGTAATTATGGCCAGCGTAGCACAAACGAATTGATGTCCGAACGCTATGACGTCACAACCAGGCGCGGATCTAGAGGGAGGGGGGGTCCGGATTTCCTGACCCCCATCTCAATTCCTGTTTTCATTATGCTTCAATTTACCCTAGGTAATGTGTGGCATGTTGTCTAAGGCTGGACCTCCCCCCCCCCCCACCCTCCGCAATCAAAAAGATCCTGGGTCCGTCCATGGTCATAACATCACGTGGTACAGTGGATGCCGCCAATGGCACACACACACACACATACACACACATGACATCATACGACCTGCTGCACCGTCATTGGCCAGCACGGTAGTCAATCGCAGCGCAGGAATAAGGAAACAAACCTGTAGCTATGTGCTTGTCGCCACTGTACAAGACTCCTCACAATGGAGCGGCCAACGCAACGTGTACACGCCATCTCCAGAGCGAGAATGGAAAGCGCCGCGCGCCGCTGCTGCTGCTGCTCGTGAGCGGCGCCGTTCACAAAAGTGAAGCAGAACGAGAAGCCGCACGCGCCGCGAATAGGAGAAGACACAGGGGGCGAGACAACGCGAAGCGGAGGCCATGGAGCGAAGACGAGAAAACCCCGCACTGCGTGCATTGACCTAGTCCTCGGCAAGCATGTTCCCGCGGAGTTGCAGTACCTCGCCTTCCCGACATGCTTTGCTGATCATCAAGGTCGTTGTCACAATTTGAATAAAACACGTCTGAAAACAGTTGTCCATGTGCGCGTGGTGAAGAGAACCGTGAAAACATTGCGCCTCACTCTGCGAAGATAATGCAGCCATCGTAGTTTTTTTTTACGGGTAGCATCTTCGTAAGATTAAAAAAAATATATATGGAGAGGTTATATTCGCATTATGTTCCAGTGCTACCACAGCAGAAACAGCATACGCTTGTGTTAATTATCCATGACGCTCAGTAGCCCAGTGCACTGCACCTATTCCAGTCCAATGCCGTGTTCAAATCTCCTTCTAATCTGATTTCGATTTTTTTTTTTTGCGTTTTTTGAGCCTGATACACTTCATTCCAGGCGACGCACTCCACTAAAGTACTGCTGCAAACAGGATCACCAACAATACACATTTATTCCCTAGCATAAACAACAAACTTATTTTGCGATTGTGATTGGGAAGCTTCATCGCCAGCAACCAACAAATTTGAAAAGAGTGCGACTGACTTTGGGAAGCATCTTCTAAGTACTGTAATCAGCAAAGTTGGAGATACAGCAAGAAGCAAGAAGAGGGCATTAAGCGAGGCAGCAGTTCGGCAGTGCACCTTTCATTAATGTGAAGATGAAGTTGAGGGTACGGAAATCAGAGGTGTGCAAACGTGCTATACGATAGCGCAATAGAATTCCAAATACATAGTAGCCTCACAGGTGATCATTCACTCTAGGTAGTCATCAACAATCAGTCATAGTAGTAATTCCTTTCTTTATTTTTTAAAGGAATAGCAAGTTGCCCTGTGCCCGACTGACCTTTACTTTCTTTCTCAATAAACATATTCCCACTTTCTTTTACCTTTTTTTTTTTTCAGCAGACCGAGCCAACGCTATTTCTTTTCTTTTTCACGGATACAGGAGGAAGGCAAAAGAACTTCGAATTCATCTGGATCTATCAGGTTCCGCTCATCATTGCAGGAGTACCTCCCCATCAAATAGAAATCACTTGTATGCATGTGGATAGCGAAAATATGCCGTGTGGGGAAATGTAGCGCAGTGTATGGTCCCACAGGTCATCCCACGGATGGACGGTGTCCAACAGAGATGGTGTCCAACTGCGCAAATGGCTATGACGAATGGTGTAAAAATGGAGATGGTGTTCCTGCACAAATGTGTCGACAACTACTCCAAAGCAATACGTGTTATTGCCCTGTGCCGCTTATTGTGCGCTAACGGTTCGGCTTCTTTCGTGTTGGATCCAGTGGCACAATTAAATGTAACAACCAGACGAAGTGGACTATAAAGATGGCTGAGCGTCGAATAGTTGACGCTTGTCAATGTTGTGGTGGAGAAGACTCTTCACACTCTATTGGACTATATTGGGTATATTTTCAATCACTTGAAATCAAGCCAATATTAAAAGAAGTAAACCCAGATCTCTCTATTGGGAGGGAAATATTCTAACTAAAGATCAAATATTTACAGTAGCACTATCATGAGTACATAAGTCACATATTCATACACATACTGCAGAGAGAAAAAAAAACAGTTACTGTTTCGAAACAACGAAAAAAAAATGTTCGAACCACTAAAATATTTTGCAATAACACTTTTAGGGGACCTTAGCAGTTCCAGGTCAGTTTTGTCCAAAAATTGCGGATGCTGAATCATTTAAGCAAAATGTTCTGCACTTTCTCACAGTCCATTCGTGTTTGTCACGGGACGGATAACCAGACGGATAACGGATATGACGGGACGGATAACGGATAGGAAATTTAAATCTGTTTCTTTTTTAATTTTCTTTTCTTTAATTTAAATCTGTCAGATTTAAAATTCCTAGAAGTACCGCATTATTACACAGAACTGCTTCTCTATACGCCAAGCATAGTTTATAATCGTACATGCGATGTACAGAGATAGCTTATACATAAAAAAAAAACAAAAAACATTTGTGTGCAGTAAAATGGCAAGCCTGCCAAGAGAAACCGTTTAAATTTTCAATATATCGTTTATAACACCATAGCCTGCAGTACCCCATACGAGAAAATAATAGTTTGTGTGGGAGTACAAAAGTGCGTAATAAGGCATGTGCAATACCTTGTTCGGAACTAAATGCCTGTGTCCGTTCATCATCCTTACTGGAGAGATATTTATGTGAAACATGAGAAAGTGTGAAAAAAACAAAAAAAATGTGTCATCGAAGCAGTTATTAATGCTAAGCAAGACTGAGGGCTTACCACTTTTCTGGTGACAATGACAGCGGTTAATTTTTCCCCTGTCTCGGGTCACCTCCTTGTCATTACGAACCAGCTAGTATGCGCCTTTTTCCTGTTATCGGCAGTTATACGGTCGCTCAGGCCAAGTTATGTAAAGCGTTTGATCTTGACCGCAAACGTAATTTTAATCTTGCTATATGTACTTTGGAAGTACATAATTTTAATGTGTTTTTTAGCTAGCAGTTGTGTGCGTAGGGCTTTTACGTGCTGGTGCTTTCAGCGCTTTGATTGAAAATGCACCATAAGTTTAACATAAAAGAAGGGAAAGGGCGCAAGCAAGTTGGTGCATAACCATTTAAAGGACAAAAAGCGAGAGACGCGGAACACGAGGACAGGACAACACTGAGGAATTGGTTGCGCTGTCCTCGAGTTCCGTGCCTCGGTTTACAACTTCTAGGTCTCTAGAATATGTCTCTGTACACTATTGCTGATTGTTAGTACTTTTGGCCACTGTACCGTTTCTCATCTTTTTTTTTTAAATCCTACTCCTACAACAGCCTTGTAGGCTAGTTGTATAGATACATAAATAATAATAATAACAATGATTTTAATGTTTGGCTTCCGCGCAGTACTCATCTGCTATGCAGGCAAAGCACGCTCTACAGGACCATATATGGGGGCACAACTCGCCTAAAATTACTCAAATTGCCTATGTGCTATAATGCCTTGTGTTCGTGCACTGTAAACAAAAATAAAGAAATAAAAAACAGAACCCGCAATTTTACTCAAAAGTGACTGCTAACTCTGTTGCCGGCATATGTTCCGCAACCTAGTTATTGCAAAAAATCGTTTGGAGTGCACCCTGCACAGCTCCATAAGGAAAAAGAATGACGCTTACATTAAAGGGATACTGAACTGCGAAAGCCCAGTCCGAAACTGTGCAGTGTGCACTCTAAACGGATTTCGTGCAGCATATAGGTTACGGGACATACGCCGGCAACAGGGTTAGCGGTCACTTGTAGAATAAAATTACGAATTTTTTTCTTACAGTGTGGCGTTTTGGAGCAAGGTACTCATACGAAGTATTTTAGGTGCTGGCCGTCATCCAGCACATGAGGCGGTTTCCCTCATATTTTATCGATCGTATCATCATATCAAGATGTTCACGCAGAATGTTCCAGGTAGTGCTCAAACTGAATTCTTCAATATTCGTATCAAAACTTGCGATGTGTCACATTGAGCATTGGATTTTTTTTAGTCGTCAAGGGGGTTTCTAAATGCCAAAGCGCTATGCATTTATGACTGCTGAGCAAAAATTCATTGCAAAGTGATAGTCAAATAACGAACACTTCTTTTCTGATAACAACTTTAAACAGGATGCCATGCAACCACGACGACAGCTCACGATAACGCGTACGATTGCGGTGTTGTTTCTGAAATATCACAGTAACCCCGTTTTGGCACATTAGTCAGTGAAGTTGTTATAATGAAGTAATGAAATATGTTAGTGACACAACTAAGCGAGATGCCGGCAAGAGAAGGCGGCCACAATGACTAAGAACTAAAGAAACGTCGAAAGGGCGCTCCCTCTCACCACGCGTGCTGACAGTGGGAAGAGATCAAACTACCCTTCTTCACAGCCAGTACGTGAATGACCTCCTGTAAGAGTTGTGCATATTATAGACGCAGAAGAAGAGCAGGCAAGTAGTAGTAGCAGTAGTAGTAGCAAATAACTGCAAAAAAGGGAATGAAAAGGGGAAAGTAGGGAGCAAGCTGCATCTAGATCAAGAACTCACGGGTACTCCATGTTGTGTGTATGGCTTACGCTACGGCTGGCCGACATCTAGTCCCAACGCGGTGGACCTCAGGGCGACCTCGACTTTATGGTAGCCCTTAATCCTCAAGCACTGTGGAAACTACGTCGTGTTCAAGATGGCGGACGGGATTATTACGTTAACTTCGAGTGGGGGTGGAGTTAACGACGTCATAATCATGTGACGAACTTATTTCATTTTGCCAATTAAGTGGTTAGTTCGGTTTTCCAGCAAACGTTCCCACTGGGACGTGAAAGTTATGGGCAGTGCCCAAATTTGGGCTATTTAAGTTGGCGCACGCCGATTTTGAGCAGCTCGAGCGGAGACTTCAACTATGATAAGGTCTGGGAGCTGATCACTACTCTTCCCCTCGGGTTTGTGTGTACGACTTGCCGTAAGCCGATTTTGCTCTCGCTGTAAATAGTGCCAAGAAATCCTGTTGTTGTTGAGTACTTCGCCTATTGGATGTCAGCTCTCGTCTTTATAGACGGTTTTTTTTTCTCTCCTTTTTTCTTTACTAGACGTGGAGTAGCTTGTCCCGCAGTGAGCGTGCTCACATCTCCATTTTTTTTTCTCTTCTATCATCATCATCATCATCTTGGAACCAGCCCTGATCATACAACACCATAACGGACCAAACTCTCAGCGGACAGAGAGACTCGAGGGAAGAAATTGTACTCCTCCCCTCGACCTTGGCGCAGGCTACGTACATACTGAACGGACAGCGAAAACATGAAAACAACACAGGACGAGCTCAGCTGTTTTCGTGTTTCCGCTCTACGCTCAGTATGCACGACAAGCAACTATATAGCGAAATTTTCCACTATGGCACAATATATGTTTCCACAGCACGCGTCAGTTTAGCTATTGCGCTTCCTTTTCTGCATGTTGCTGGAGCTATTTAGCGTCCGCGTCGTTGTGCTCTTGAATGTCCCAAAGGGTCAGTCCTCCAGAGTACCTGTGCACCAGCTGGGGCCATAAAAAAAAAAGACAGACGTTGTATAGCTTAAACAAGGTTTCCTTCCGACGCTTCTGTGATAGCACGTAGACACAAAAAAGCGCCCAAAGGACATACGAAAACATGTCAGGGTAAATGTTTGCTCAACGGATTAGTTGTCGAGCTGTCTGGAGGAATGTAAGGTGGAATGTAATCTACAAGCTGCTCGACGTTCGGCCCCTGGTAAATATATTGCGATGCTTACATATGGCTATACTTACGGGTCGCAATACAGAAGCTCGGAAGCGGACAAAATTGCTCTCTTTCAGCGAGCTGTTTTTTTCGCATGCGCTGGATTTAAATCTATTTTTAGCTCCTCTAACAACAAACTGTTCGATGTTGCGGTTAACCGGCTCCCGGATCAATAGTATTTTTATTACAAGCAGAAGAAACAGCGGCACAGGAATAGGAAATACGGGGAAGTTAGGGGGGGGGGGGAGAAGGTAATCGCAGGAATGGGAGAAAAGAGCAAGACAGCGCTTACTTCCCGGGCCGTAACGGTTTCTATTCCAATCTATATATATCATCTATAAATAACTTACTTGGGCTGAAGCAAGACGAATCAGGACAGCATAGCCCTTGTTCAAAGCGATCAGAGATAACTAGGCGCACTAAACTCGGTTCGTTAACGTGTACTTGCAATCAGCTAATTGGGAATCAGTACGTTCCTTAATCTACCGAAGCCGCTCTACCGAAAGACGTGATTAGTGATCTTTTTTTTTTATTCCGTGTTATCTCCGCGAAGCAACTGTGGCTATGAGCGGCGCGCTGACGTGGACAGATGGAGAGAGGACAGAGTGAGAGAGAGAGAGACAGTGGGGCGTCACTGTTTCCTGCTGTCCCTTACCGTCAATACGTGGAGGAAAATAATGTGAGGCTTTCAGTAGCACAATTACTTAACGTTTGGAGACTCACTCTAGCTTACCCAGCTCAACTTGGGGAAGGGGGGGGGGTATATTTATTAGACCAAAGGAAAATAAAGTGGAGGAAAGGTCAGCCAAACGGGACGTCGGCTTGCTATTCCGCAAAGAAAAATGAAAGAAGAATAAAATTTTTAAAGAAAAATTAATTAGGAAATAAAGGATAAACTAACAAACGATGAAAGAAGGATGAGATCGATTAAAGACAAAGATGACAAAAAAGATGACTAACAAACGGTGAAAGGAGGATGAGATGGATTCAGCTCAACTGGTGCGCAATGAAAGTGTGCTTTAAACGACTTCGTTAGCTTCCATTCCCGTTGGCGCAAACCATGGATTGCCCATGATGTGTTTAAACATACGCTGAACTTGTCCCTTATAAAACATTTTGCCCACTTGAATGAACATTGATGAAATTCTTCGGCGCCGTCCTCAGTAGCTTCGATAGTGCTTCAGACACGTGCTACCGTCCTAAAATTCGTCCGCTACAAATCGGCGCGGTTTCAGTGTCGGCTCATTTGCATAGCGAAATTCGGCGATGAATATTTGAACGGTCCCCGTGCGCGTTTCTTTTGAGATTACTTTCAAAACGGAATGCTTTTCAACGAGGAAGATTGTTTCCCATTCCGCTTTCTCGTTTTTGGCGAAATTAAATAAAATTAAAGAGTTCATTCATGAATTTTAGGAATTAGAAAAACACATTCTTCTCCATTGTCCACACTGCCAACCTTCACGAACCGCACTCTCCGCTTCTCTTAGTCAGCTGGACTCTCGCCCCTTCTCTCTATCACAATTGCTTGGTCCCTGGCCGAATCCAGCCCACCAACGCTCAGCGCTCAAAGCTCTTTTAACCTTTTTCGACACAATAGCTAGAACTTCGATCCTTATTGTGAAGGGGCTCATTATTTCACTCCCTACAACAACACCAGCAATGGGGTAGAGTATCGCCCCAGGCGATGACACTCCCTATTCATCATCTTCATATAAAGTTGTTGTTGTTTAGGTACTTAGTCATCTTGTAGTTACATGCTCTCTTCGGGACCATGTCCGCCCTGACTCCTCAACTGCAAAAACGATGGCCATGCAGCACTCATAGTTTTTTTTTAATCTGGAGGATAAAAAAGCCCCTTGTATATACATATTGAGAACACGCCAGGATACTCAGAAGAGGGCCATACGTATCATTGCCAACGTCCCCTACGACCATCACACACAACACTTATTCACAGCTCTCAACTTCATTAAAATAACTCACTTATACAAGTTCTTACTCTTAAAGGCTTACTTATCAGCAGTTAAACATAACAACGAATGTATGCTCTCATTAATCCCTCTTGAGTGGTTTCCGCCGTATTCGCGTCACAGCCACCTGTTAAAAATACCACTATACCGAACAAATTACGGTCATCAATCATTATCATACACTCTCCCAAGCACATTTAACTTTTACCATAGGCAAAATATTAATATTCAGACACTCTCATGATCCTCATTGCGAGCATTATTTGTCCAGTCAACCTGAGGCTGTTATTACATGACCCACTGATGTTTGTTTTTGCTTATTTTTGACCAGTGCATAACATGTATTGTACAGTGCTTCTTTGTACCTTTTCTTATGCTTGTATTTTGTTTGTTTTTCTCCTTCTGTACTTTTACACTGTTGCAGCTGCCACAACAGCATCCATACGGGATAATGCCCCAGTCAAGCGGCTACTTTGCCGCTTTTTGGCATATCCCTACATTGTATTTTCATATAAATTGATAATAAAGGAAAAGGAAAAAGGAAAGGAAACAAGCCTCCGTCATCGAGGTCGGCTAGTCCTACAAGAGGAGCGAGGTATTGGTATCCTGTTGAAAACGTCTTCATTTTCCGTCTTTCAGCGTGAAATTCGAGCTACTTACATCATTACCCATGGTAACACCGTGGGGGGTATACGCTTATTGCGGAAAGGTAAGCCTGACAAAAGGTCGGCTTGCTAGAGAACACCGAAGCGTTCTCATGTGCGCTGTAGATGTGAGATGGGAAAGTTAGCTTCATGCTGGCACATCATATGAGTTCTTTGGCAATCACGCAGTAACAGAAAAGAAGCGTGTCAATGTATCCTGTCTTAATCCCTCATTCGCGAAAGTCATTGAGGTGATGAAGGCATATCTCTTCTTCTTGAGGGGACACACCACATTGTACAGACTACAGGACTTCTTTCTACTCCCTAACAAATGTCGTTTGAGAAGTAGAATAGTCATACGACAGTCTCTATCCGCTAATGTACACCAAAATGTGCAGCAAACTTTACTTTACTTTGTTCTTCCTTCTCCTTTTTTCTTCTTTGTCCCCCCCGTTTTGTTTTCTTCTTTTCCTTTCCTTTTTTTGTTTTTCTTTCATTTTCTTCCTTCTTTCCTTTTTGTTTGGAATAGCAAGCCCACCTCCGTCTGGCTGACCTTTCCTTTTTTCCTCAATATTCATATTCCGCCCCCCTCCCCCTTTACAAATTAAAAAAATAAAAGATATATATTCGTAAAGTTTGTTTTTCCTTAGCACTTGGCAAAGGTGCGGTGAAAGCCCGCTCTACAATCGGCGTTGATTGTCAGGCTACCAGAAACCGCCTGGCAAAGAAAAGAAACCATGCCGCAGTGCAGTACGTCGTAGTACTACTTACGTTACATGATTGTAAGTGCCTCAGGACGCGAGCCGCCGATATTTCGAACAGACGCGGTCTCCGTTCGAAATATCGGCGGCTCTCGTACTGAGGCACTTCCCTTCACACTTCCTTACAGATTCGCTGGATTTTCTACCCGTCTATATTTATTTTATAGCGGTACAGTAAACAAGCTTCTGCACTACGGGATGGTGAACCTGCCATATGCTACGAGACACCAGTCACCCTCAGTCCTACGTCTTAACTTTCACCGTCTCGCATAACAATGGTTCTTGAAAAAACATTTCTGTGGGACGCTTCCAGCGATTACCCCACGTGGCAACTGAAATCCGTGTACGCTGCATAGAAAAGCAGTTCAAGATTCCACGCATCCTTGCTCCATACGCTTCTAAGCGACTCGACGTTGCGTCCGATTTGCTATGCAGATTGTCGTCTCGACTCCCACCCACCATAACCTAAACGCGAAGAAAACAAACGCCTTGCCTCATGAGCTCTCGTACCTTGTCTGATGACACAACAATAAAAGGGGGGAAAGTCCAGAGCACATCAGGTAAAGTTCCATCTACCGTTCAGTTGTAGTAAAAGAAGCGAGTCGGTATGCAGAAAGAGTTGTCGTGAGAAACACACGCATAAATTTTCCCATTCCCCCCTCGTGCTGTTTTACTGCTAAACATCATACGGAAGTGAATCTGTCCGAGTGTATATAAGAGTAAATGCAGCTTACAAACGTAAATGCGGCGTAGAAACGTAAATTCAGCGTAGACAGCCATCAAGCTGTTATGTTGGAATGGGGGAATATATGTTTTTTCGAAAAAATAAAAGAGCGCAGAATGAAAAAGGAAAGGTTAGTGAAATGTGATATCCTCAAATGTGATCCTCTCTCAAAGCACTCCGTTGGTCGTCGTCTCTCAGAAGCTTTGACGCTGTTAGGTAGATTGAATAGTCGTGGCAAGCTTTCGAGCAATATTAATAATGCAGTAGTGCTTCTCTACGGGAACAGCACTCCTCCGAAGTGTGTCGGTACAGACACTCAAATACGTTTTAACAGGGCCGGTAGAGCACCGTGCGAAGCTGAATAAATACTTTGAGAGAACTTGTTCATTTTAAAGGCACCGTAGTCGTGCGTGTCCAAAGCGCTCCTTGGATCCTGGTACTTCTCGAGATACTTCTCGAGATACTTCTCGCGGGCGTCAGTCTTCGTCAAGACCTCACCATTAGCGTACATTTCCATCTTCCAACGTCTCAATTGTATGTGTATATAGTCTGTATAATATGTTTGCTGCGCACAGCCTAACACTTCAAACTCACAAGGATGGTGCAGTTCATTCGGGTGTAATTTTTTTCCGCGTCAGACGCCTATTCACCTAGCGGAGGAGAAATCCTCCTTTATTTTGTCTCAGCTATTTGATGAAAGTTGTTATTGATGATGATAATCGTTTTTATGGCGCGTAGGCAGCTTAGACGGTACTACGCCAAAGCAGTGCACTCTTAAAACGGTGACACTTCCGTGACACTTTCTAAGCGTCAAATATTGATGCTTGTGGCTGTGATACCTCAGACATGTGACACGAGATTTGTGCGCGTGCGCGAAATGTCACAGGTCCGGACGTGGTAGCCGTACTGCACTGAGAAGTCGCGTGAGAGATGCGTCACCGATACAATTTTGAACACGCGGTATAATGACTGAAAAGTAATACACACATAAAAATTAAAGTAGACTATGGTTTCTTGAGAGCATCTGGAAAGTATTTCTTGGTTGCGCTGGACATTTTCTCTAGATGGCCACTGGAATACCGCGTGCTCCAACCGTGGTGACAAACCGTCCATGCGTTCCTGGCGAGGGAAGCGCTTCTCTCCTATGAATTCGACTACTGTGAATGACGTAGTACACAGAGCACATGCAAGGGCCAATCGGAGATGAAAGTTATATGGCGGTATTCCCTTGTGACACTCATAAACCCGCCCCCCCCCCCCTCCTAGAGGTGACTTCCCCACCGGTTGAAAACTCCTGCGCTAAAAGGTTGTTCCAATGCAGCCCGTAAAAGCGATTATCGTTAGGTCAATTATTGTTGCGTTTGATGCCTTCTTGTCTGGTTTTAAAAGCAGGATAATGGTAGCGGTTTTCATAAATCGTTACCAACATCATTATCGGACTCTTAGAGAATGTGAAAGAGCTGATACTATGTCTTCCGACTCGGTAGCCGAAAAATTCATCATAGACATGATGAGGCTCCTCTTCCATTTTACAGAGACATTTTACGAGGTGACAATGTTAAGGGATTAATAAATTTTAAGGGAATTACGCAGCACCCACGAAAAAAACCTTTGCAGAGTTTAATTTCCGTACAGATTGCTTTCGTTATTCATTTTTTCCTAGGACAGTCAACGGGTGGAACCGTCTCATGCTAACTGATTCCCAGTTTTAAGGCCAACAACCATGACGCGAACACACACCGAAAGAATGACGACGATCGCCGAGCCTCTGACTATGGCTATGGCGGGCTAGAAGGCCGCCATACTCTGACGCCCTTCTTGCAAAGAAATGGAGAAAGACGAAGAAGAAGAAGAAGAATGGCCACCGTCGTGTGCTGTCCGAACCCCGTCGCAAAAATTCGCTCCATGGAGTTGGCCTTTTAGAGTGGCACTTTCTGTCAGTGTATTGTAGTACTATGTGTATTATTATTATGTGTTATTATGTATGGGTGTAGTTCCGTATCGGGACCACTCGTTTTTAAAAATTACGGAAACGGTTAGGAAAGTAAATATTGCATAGAAGTGGAAGAATATCATATACTGAATCTAAAAATGTAAGAATTATAAAATTCTGTGGACTAGAAGTTTTTTTATATGCATTTAAACAACCCCATCTGATTCACTTTTAGCGCAGGAGAAACACGGGAATGCTAAGCCTAACGGATTCGAAACTTGCCGTCTTGCGAAAGGTAGGGTCGTCGAAATGGGCTAAATCACCTCACTTTAGTGAGGTTGGGTTAAGTTAGGTTCTACAGATTGGGGGGGGGTCTGGGGGGGCGTCCCCCCCCCCCCCCAGGCACGCACTAGGCGGTGCGGGCGTCGAGACTGTGCCTCGGGTTAGGTCAGTAAGGTCCTCAGCCAGGATGGCGGATCGCCATCAAGAAACCGGCGATAAAATTTAATTTTTATACATTTTACGCAATATACGAGGGACATTCCTGTTGAATTTCGTTACTAATTACTTCCTCTTTCACGTAAAAGCGTTAGATTTTTGTTTTTATTCGTTTTTCTTTAAAAACAGCCAGTGGTCCCGATACGGAACTACATCCTTATGTATTACGTGTATGTACTATCATGTCCATTCCTTGCATGTGATTGAAAATGTATTTTTGTGTTCACCACCCTCCTCTTGTAGCCTAACGGCTGATAGTATGCGTAAATAATAATATCGTCATCGCCATCAATTTTTGACATAGCGCGTGACGTGAAACATTTCGTTCCGTAACGGGAGGTCGGAACATTGCCCGTTCTGAACGGCGTCCATGGACGACACTGCAAGGCTGCTGCGGCCGCCTCCAGTTCGGAGACCGGATGTCAGGTTAAAGGGACCCCTGAACAGGAAGGATTATGTTGTGGTCTTGGTTTGTGTATGTATGGGTGTGGTGAGCATTCTTTTCGGGTTCCCGAAAGTCGTGGGTTGGATTGCGACTCTGCGAGAGGGTGACCTCGAAGAGGCCTTGTTATGGCGCAGGTAATACTGAGGCGGCCTGTTCAACGTGAAATTATCACAAGATGATGTTAGAACAGCAACTCTTTCAGTTTCATTGACCGAACAGTTATTTCCTCCTTACAGCCCGTTCTACAGGGGGTCACTGCTGAGCGTTCACCGCCACCTAGTGAGCAGCGCCTCACGGCGGGAGTACGACATTGCCAGGGAGATCTCTCGCTCTTTGAACAGAGACGCGGACCCGTGCGACGACTTCTTCCAATTTGTGTGCGGCAAATGGACCTCTGCGCACCCGGGCATGGTCAGCGAGTTCACCAGGTTGCAGGGAGAGCTCATCGCTGCGGCTGTTTACAAGATGGCGCGCGGCCAACGCAGTGAGTGACGTAAAATACAGATTGCCAACGTTTTGTTAAGCACAGATTTTCCACATTTTGCGGGCGTTGACACTTGTCACACACACACCGCTGCCTATAGTGCATCGCTTTGCCCTTTCGAGGGGTGTCGGCGACGTCGAACCGACTGTGTGTCGCCGTGCTAACAAAAGCAGTAAGGAAACGAATGGTTGGCGATCGATGTCGTCGTACAAATTTCTGCCATGAGCAGACGATCGAAGTGTAGCGATTTTCCGTAGAAGTCAGGCGATTCACAATGCGTGTAGTTTTTTATTACTTGCGCGCATAAAATGGACCGAATACAAGTGCAAGTCTCTATAAACGTGCCGCTCAACAGAATGTGGACCACTCCTTTGACAGATAAACCATCTGGAGTTTTCACAGACAGCCTTTTCATCGAAAAGCTTGGTCTGTTTGGCTAGTTGGTACAGAAATTGCTTTCTGCCATTAAAGTTGAGTGTAGCGATCGTCGTGTTTGTTTCTCCTTCTCTCGTCGCGTCTTTTCGCGCTAAATTCTTCAGTGGCCTTTTCATCAACATTAAGCAGCAGGAGGCATTCACATCATTTTGCTTGCCAGGTTTTTATACTTGACGACAGCGAGTAAATCTATGTCTCTTATTTGAGGAGAACATGTGAAAGCCATCGTCACTTTCAGCGGCGCATAATAAATTACGACGAATGGTTTGATCGATATGTCGAGACACAGCGCCGAGAAGTCACACACACACAAAACGCAGACAGGAATCGCCCAAATTACTAGTAAAAGGCTGTGTATGCGCGCTGTCTGGGTATTATCTGAATTCCTAAATACAGTCCCGAGATTCCTCGAGAAGAACCCCGATCTCCCGGGACTAAGGGAATGACATGGGACTCTCCTTCACCGCAACGCTTCAGCGAAGCAGATAAAGCCTTGTTTAAATGTTGAAATTTTGAGACATAAATGGAGTATCCAAGATCTCAATATTAAGCCAAAATTCACAACATGGGCACCAATCTTTGAACGCGCATGACGATATCAACACTATAGCCGTCAGTGATGACTAGTTCAGTCACGAAATGTTCTCGATGTCTTTCACAGCTATTTTAATGCGTTAGCCTTAGAGTCCTCGGTACGCAAGAATCGCGGCGTGGTCTGTCTGTAGCCAAGGCGCGGCGCGGTGAGTGGAGAGGGTAGGAGAAAAGGAGAGGGCTCGTGAAGAGCGGGACGCGGGCAACCGGTAGTGCAGCTGTGGTGGTCGACAGGTTCGGGCGTGTGTGCGTGGGCGCGCCATGTGTTAGAAAGCTGTGCGGGGGGCGGCGGCGAAAGAAGGCTGACTGCTAGACAGCGCCACAAAGCTGACGCGGAGGAAGCCCGAAAGCCTGAGGATGCTGTTTTGCGTTCGCGTTCTGTAGGGACGTGTGAAGGCTTGTGTAGCGTTTGTGAAGGGTTCTGTAGCGTTTTGCAGAAGAGTTCCCAAAGGGTTTTCAAGTTTTAATGCATACGCATTTCCGTCGGATCCACCAATGAATCAACCATGTTTTTTTTGTGTGTGTGTGTGTGTTACTATAGCGAAAGAATCACCGTAGCCTACTGCTTAGGGGCAGGTAGGCTTGACTAGTGATATGTATATACTAGCGACTTAGTGAATCCCCAAGCAGCAAGCCGGCGTGCTGCATGGCTGGCCTTTCCCCTTTTTTCTTTTTTTCTGCCAATAAATCCACCACCCCCACTCCCCCACCCCCAAGCAGCATTAGTGTTGGGAGTACGAGTGCATAGGAGTGTACTGCTAGATCAACGTTTTCTTCGTGGGCAGCTCTGCGAAATGCAGCACTGAAACTGATCTGCAACCCCCCACTACGCACTTAAACCTTCAGTACATTGTGCTGCTTTGGCTTAGGCTCTACAAAACTACATTGCACATCTGCGACAGAATAGGGTAAACAAATATTCACAATATTTTTTACCACTGTTCACCAGAGCCCAGCACGCTGATGTCTGCATCCGACTTGGCTGGTGAAGCCGTTCGCAGCTGTCTCCTAGTACACATCACGAAGCACGAAGACCCCAGTGGATTCCGACACTTACTCGAGTCTCTCAATTTTGACTGGCCAAACGTCAGAGAGGACACGGCAATCGACCTTCTCGATGTCGCTGTTGCAACATCGCTCGAATGGGGCATCCCAACTCTATTTGAGCTCGAGGTAGGCTTCGCACCTGAACGCATTAAGGTCGACGAATTTTGTAATTCTGCATCCAGTTACAGCGGGGTTCGCCGTCTGTGAATTGTGTACTTTTATATCTATGGCTATGTGCAGATATGTATATAGAGAGGGGTATTTCAAGTCCTGTAACTGACTCTCTTTCGAAACTGGAAGATAGGCGAAGGTGTGGTTATAAGAGGGTACAACACTGTTTCAGGAAGGTGACTTAGGAAAACCGCAGAACTGCACTTGTCGTCGTGGGTCGGGAAGCCTAAGAACATCCAGCGTACATGAAACCAGTACATGGTCAACAAGCTTCTTCAGCCTGATATGTTCGCTGTCTACAACTGCTTGGTGCGCCCAGTCGGGGCCGGCGAGAGAAATTACGGGCCCCGGGGATGGGTCGTGCCCGGACCCCCCCCCCCCCCCCCTCACGTCTCGATAACACATTTCAAGTATTTCTTCTTTATATGATCAGCACAGGCCGTGGGCCCCTGAAATGGCCTGGCCCCCAGGGCTTCGTCCCCTGCTCCCCCACCCTCTCGCCGGCCCTGCGCCCAGTAGAACAGACTCTGTTCGAAAAATCGGCGGCTTCCGCCCTCCAGGCGTCTGTTTCAATCTCGAATCGCTAGAGTTTCCACTGTTCGCCATTGTATTTCATGATTACCTTAACCACTGTCCATTGTAAACGCAACAGCACCGACATCACTTCGCGATGAAAATAGCGATGGTCGTACATTTCTTCACGTACACCTTCTCTGCTCAGGTAGCAACCGACTTACGCTCCGACAGTTCCAGCGTATTGCGGCTAAGTGTCAGCTCTATCTTATTGACGTGGCTGACTCGGTGGTACACCAACGCCACCGACGCCATTGCCTTGTTCCACCTGCCCGCATACCTGGACCCTGACGTAGACTATAATATCCTGACCAACAAAGTCGTTGAACCTACTGTCCAAGCACTCCTGCACCTTATCTCTGGTAACATCGATGGGAATGCAAAGCCCGTCTACATCAGGGTTGAAGGTACTGCAACCGCGTTCATTTGGGGTATACAGTACAGGTCAAGTTGTAGGAACGCTGACTCTGCAATCATGCACGTGTACTTACTTAAGACCGGCCAGGAGTTTTACCAGAGCTTTAGTTCTGGAGCTTATGGAGCGTCTGGAGCGTCTGGAGCCTATGGTTATGCCTGGAGAGGCACAATCTTATCCAACGGAGTTTCCCATAAACGGGAACGAGGGCCATGGTCCCATTGTTCAAGGGTCCTCTTGACCTACTCGGCGTGTTTGTCAATGATGTCGGTAAATTACAGCATGATAGAAATGGTGTATTGCAGATATCACGACGCTGTCGCGGGAGTTCTTGACAACTGAGCGTTTCCTGTGGGCGGTGAACAGACACCTGCACGAGGACGTGCGCCTCGAGTCTGACGACGAAGTGCACCTGTTGGACCATAATTTTTTATGGTACGTCACGCCACTGAATCTATTTGACAGGTCCAAGTTAGTTCGTGTGAAAGACAACCTAGTGCAGTTCCGTTTTTCCCTCAAAGTACCTAGTTTTCCCCGATACGATTGGTTGGAGTATATCGCTACACTCCCAAGCCAACTCGCGCCGCGTGCGCCATGTTCATCTCATACTCGTGTCCCTTACACAAGAACTTGCAAAGAACTGAAACACAGCACTTCCCAGCAAGTCCCAAACGTCACCACACAAGCACTGGACAGCTGTTTAGGCCTTCTAGGGCCTCTTCAGCAGTGCACAGGTGGGCAACGTTTGGGTGGGTGGTGTCAGAAGCACACATAGAACGTGATGTCCCCCTTCAGGGTGAGAGAGTCACCACTGAAGGCCCAGTGCAAAGCCAGAGAAGTACATATACAAGGGGGGAAAGTAGCCTCTTTGACTGCACGTAGAACATGTGTTTACAAGTCATAAGCGTCGCCAGACCAGCACTGGACAGGTGTTTCGGCTTTCTTGGGCCTCTTCAGTAGTGCGCAGGTGGGCAACGTTTGAGTGAGTGGCGTCAGAAGGTCACGTAGTACGTGATGTCCTCCCGTCAGGGTCGCGCCACCCATTCAAACTCTGACGCACCCACTCAAACGTTGCCTACCTGCGCGTTGCTGAAGAGGCACAAGGTCGAAACAGACTCCATTCACTGAATAAATAACGTATCCAGCACAGTACGACACGTTCCAGTACCTCTAGGCGAACCGACTGGGGTGTGTATCCCCAAGGTGTCATATTGAACGACGCGGCATAGATGAACATAAACTCGTTTCGAGAAAACGCGTTTTATTGCTAGCAGCCAAGTCTTTGAGCATCGCGAAGTCACGGAAACCGTTAACGCAATGACAGATAGGCCATAAAGCGGTTATAGAAATCTCTCATTTCCTTTGCCGTCCTATGGCGCAGTTTCTCCCAGCATCCTGCTTTAGTTCCATTCGGACGTGTCCCGGTAGCAATACCTTAATGCCCCAGGTTCACGCTCTCAAGAAAAATTCCAAGAAGCATTTAAAGGGGAGCTCCAGCAACTAATGAATTTCAAATCGCAATCATCTTCTGACGTGGCCGTGGTGGTGAACTCCCATCACATCGACATTCATCCATATCAATGTTTGCGTACTGGATAGCTTTTGTTCAGTAACTTGGGCCAATGATTTCAGAACATTGTAGGAATTTGTTAAAGGGGCACTAAAATGCAAAAACGACTTGCTCTCAAATGAAAGCCCGTGTTTCAGTTGGTACAAGTCAAACAAAAGTAGTTCACACAGCGTTACCGTTTAGAAGAAAAACGCAACGAAAACAGTCGTCTCTCGCGGCAACCAAAGGGATCCTCAGGAAGCAAAAGTTGGCGGTATCCAATGAGACCGCAGTAGAAGAGTGCGCATACCTATCGTGTGCGTGTGGATTTGAAACGGGTCCGATTGTAGTGTGCCATATATGCGCGGCATGATGCGCACTGCTGCGTTTTCCAATACCGGTCCACCGAATTGTAGCCCACAGCAGTTCTCGCGAATGTTGCACTAGCATTTATCTTCACGTCCTTCAGACAACGACGCAGTCCGCTTCGCAACACTCACTATGTTTTTCGCCGGGACTGCTCCATGGCGTGGCACGCGCATGCACGTGCAGCATGTACTAAAAGCACCGATGCACGAGCTGAAACTACTGTCTCTGCTTAGCGACGAAGCAACAGAGTCCAGTATAATTTTGATTGTAGCCTCGCAACGGAATCAAAGTCTTGATTTATGATAAGTACGAAATTAACGAAACGTGTAACATAATTGAAAGAGAACTTGTTTTTGCATTTTAGTGACACACAAAACACTTGTTACGTCAAAAGTATTTTATTTGCGTATTTAATATTTGTTTTAGCCAACATAAGTGGCTGGAACCAGCAACAAAAAGCCACTGCACGTTGCTTGTTGAGGTCACTGGTCCCATAGTAGCAAACTGGTCCCAAAAGTAGCCAAAGTAACCAATGGCTAGGCTTTGTTATTGGACTCCAGACAGCATCCGTTCATTCGATCTTGTTCTTTGGTTCGATGTCGACTTATCTGGTGTCGAAAAAAACACTAAAAGCACTAAACCACTATAACCAAACCCACTATAACTAAAACCACTATAGACCGTTTACAGCAGCAAGTTGCTTCGGGCGCTAATAGATGGCGCCACAGTAGCCACGCCATTGCTTGCCTTCTGCGATTGCCTTTGTGCCTTTGCCTATGTCAGTGCTTTCGACCTTTTTTGCCGCTGTGCTACAGTTCTGTGCAAAATCTGGAAAAGCAGAGGGAAGACTTGCTCCGTGATTGAGTGTAGAAACCGTGACAGAGATCTTACCGTGTGGGACGAAGCTGTTTGTTAAATTCACGAGCCGTCGCATTAGAAAAACTGCCCGCGTTCGAGGCCTTTTGCAATGCACGGGTTTTCACAAAGAGAAAAACAAGCCGATTCGACGACGGTAGGTATCGAATCTTCGGAGGAAGGATTTCAAACCGGGAAAGTCAGCGAGGGTAAGTAATGCAGCCCTCAAATTGGCGCAGCATTTCTGCAAGAGCCCCAAACTCTGCTGTAAGCGTTGGCTGCTGCTTGTGAGAATAAACTTCCCCCATAGTAGCAGTGGTCACGTTCCTTGCAGTTGAACCGTTCTATGTACATGCTTTGTCAGTGCACGAAGCACTCATGAGCCCCTTGTTTGTCGCCTCGACAGCCTTGATGAGCAGTGTACAAATATGATTGCACCTGTTGCTCAAGTCCGCTTTACACGTGCATGTTACCGCCAAAGTGGGCCCTAAGCGAGTCTCTGTACTACACGTTCTGCTCACTGTTCGTGTCGACCTGGTGTCGGCCTTTAAAATTCATACACCATCGTTGCACTGGCACAGTACTACACCGACATGGCCGCTGTCAAACAGCTTCGTTCCCTTTGCAAATTCTCTGTATTTCAGCGCAGGCTTTCCGTCTCCCTCCAGCTCGTTGATAACGTAGTTGTGTACATCTGAAATCAACAATAAAGGTATGCTACTTCATAACGAAACATAACATACATACAGGCATATCTTTCTCAGGTAGTTGTAACAACAAAATTATAAAAAAACTGAAGCTTTCTTTTAATGGTTACGAGCTTTCATATACCGCGATTCTTGCGATCAAAAGCAATCTTACGACATTACACTATGAACGGACCCACAACGTAACGTATGCGCAACAAAAGAGGGGAAAAAAACGCCGAAATATGTAATAACTCGACCATAGTGGGGCCGATCATGTGGGACGCACGAGGACAGAAATATCACTCTAAATCAAGCAAATGCAATCACCTGACCATTGAAGCTTCGGCCAAAGCTTCGTGACATCCTTCCATCCGGAATTCATTGCAAAAAGTTTAAAATCCAGGAAAGCGTCTCTGGGTTGCACCGCCGTACTACGTGCGCCGTGTCAACAGGCAGCCGAAAGAGAAGGCAAGCAGTGGCGCGCAAGGTCACGTGCGCTAAGATGGCGGCGCCTGGATAACTCTGCTGTAAACGGTCTATAAGCAACGTCGACTCTGTAATGGCTACCTTCTATGCCGTGGCTGCACAAGACAGCTGTGCCACGACAGCCACGACCGAATTTCATTAACTCTACAACTTTCTTACATCCACTTCGATACACACGTTGTGAATGATTCTCTTCCTTAAGGCACGTCGGCGAGTACATCAACAAGTTCGAGTCCCAAGGGAGACAGAGCGATGTCGCCGTCCTAATCGGCTGGGTTATAGCCAGCCACATGGCTCCGGCGTTCACCTATCGCGTGTACAGCGACAGCGCATACGGCTTCTCACTGGTGAGTTTGTGTATTCTGGAATTATCTGGCTCTGAAGGATTGTGTTAACTATTGTGAGTTTTTTCTTACTACTGATTTCAAGTCGAATTTATTCACGACTTACTTTCGTTTACGTGACTAAAACTTCAGAGATACCGCGTCGTGTAACGTTGTGGCGTTACGAAGCATAGGGCGTCCGAAAATCTGCGGAGCAACCTTCGACGCCTACGGCTCCTCCACCAATTTCTTCCCAAACGCTCTTGCCCGATCGCCAAGCAACGGCCGTCGACCTCGTCTGCGGGAGGCTCTTCCAGAACTGCCAGCTAGTGCTGCAGCTTACCACTTCAATGATCAGCACATTAACACAATTAACACAAAACTTCGAGGTCCTCTCCGACAGACCCAATTGTATTTTTTTAATTCGTGGCTCTAAATTCCTCTTGCCATTGTACGTGACCTGTATCAGGACCTTTTTAAACGCATTACGTAGTATTAGCCGTCAACAGCCTACTAACAAGTGTCCTAAAACAATCAGTTTCCAACCCCTCATATAGAATGCCCGCTTGAGTCCCGGGCAGCACTGTCATCGTACTAGTAGATATGCTAAACACCATCAATTTCCCTGCGATAAGCACTGCGTGTAACAACTCAGAAAGTCACTACTCTAACAAAGAAAGAAGCAAGCTTCTTCGTCTTTCAAAGGAGTAACCTGAGGACTCCAAATGATCCAAACATGCCGCTCGATCATCACAGTTATATATTTTTTTCTTAATTGTACAGGCAGAGGGCTTCGAGGGGAAGAGGGAAAAGAAAATTAGCAAGAGCTCTTTGGCTGCACGTGTAGCATATGTTTGTAAGCCAAACGTCGCCATGCCAGTACTGGCATGGCGACGTTCGACTTACAAACATTCGACGGGAAGAGTACTTTCGAAAGTCTCTTTTCGAAATATATTTTCTTCAGTATTAGAAAGTGCTCGAATGGTTGCCCTGAGTGAGAAAAGTGTACCATACATTTTCGCAATTCTATAACCTTCTAAATGCGATTTCTATGTCATTGGGAGGTACTCTACACGGTACATCTCATGCAAAATAGGTTTCCGCCTAACCCAATCCCCTTTTTCTCTGAGCAGTACCTTCCGCGGCAGCGTAATTTGAAAACGAAAGTTTCTTAAATTTGGTAAATTTCGAACTGGGTTTTGAGAGTGTGGCGGTACATGTAAAAATAGCACCATTGTTTGATACTATCGTAGAATGCTTCCATTATGCCCTCCTAAGAAACTAAAAAACTACTATTTGACATGCACGAGAACTCCCTTTTTTCCTCCAAGGTGTATTACTTCATAGATGCACCTGCTGCCCAGTACAAAAATTAGAAACTGAGCTTCGTGTCTCATGCCACCAGCCCTCCACAAGGAGAAAGACTTCGGCATCCACGCTTGTAGGAATGTCCATGCAACATCTCACGGCAAAGGCACGTGAGGGGGTTTGCGGGACATTTAAACGGCTCGCAGCGCAGGCAAGTCTGCCGTGAATCATAGAGGACCATATCCTAACACCAAGCGACCTCCATCTGTGTGCTAGAGACAGTCTTAACGCCTTATGGATTGCGGAGGAGAATGTTGCTCGAGAACGGTGGATCCGGGCTGACAGACACGAACACTGAATTGCTGTACCTGACACAATGAACAGAGTACACTGGCTGACACACACGAACGACACCACTTCGCTGTACCTGACACAATGAAGTTCCACAGTTTCAAAGCGATTTCTGAAACAGTTCCAACGAAACGAACATCGCTTTCTATTGAGAAGAATGTGTGATGACACTAGTCCGTTCTGCTGCTTCCTGTGTGCAAAGCGAAAACTTTCCATGAACTAGTCGCATATATTTTGAGCGTGAAGAGAACTCTGGCAAACTAAAGCCCTATACAACAGAGCGATGAGGAAATTCGAAGATACCGGCGCCTGAGGTTGACTCCATGAATCTACATTGTTACACGTACAGAATGTATATGCATGGTACATGTATATATAAACTACTATTAACGCGCCTCAGGAAAGAACACAGTATGTTCTATGTGTATTAACATATATACATATAGAACTATACTGCGTTTTTTTTGTTTTTTTTTGTTTTTTTTTGTACGTTATACCACCCTTTCTTTGTGGACTTCGGGTATTTACGTGCCAGAACGGGTCTCGAAAAAAATATTTTCTCGCGCATGTCAGACAGTAGTTTTCTTGTTTTTTAGGAGCGGAAGCATTCTACAATGGAATCAAACAATGTTGCTATTGTTGTCTGGACCGCCACAATCCACGATCCAGTGTTCGATCAGTTCGAAAATTGTCAAATTTGCGAAACTTCCGTTTTCAAGTGTCGGTAGCGTCGGAGGCACTGCTCAGAGAAAAAGGAAACTTTCTGTGTACACCTGAAACACTATACAGCATGAGACCGTGTTTATATTACCGGTGAGTTTTAAAATGAAGGCGGTAGAAAAAAAAATGACGAACATGGTAAAATCGCCTCCTTTGCGCGTCCATTTATAGGGTGAGAGGGAAACTTATTTTGCATGAGGTGTACGGAGCAGTGTCTCATCTTCCAATGACATAAAAATCACATTAATAAGTAATAGAATTAAGCGCGGACCAATTAATCGGGAAACTGTAAGGTACGCTTTTCTCACTCGTCGCAACCTTTCGAGCACTTTCAAATATTGAAGAAAATATAGTTCAAACTAGCCTTCCCTCGAGGCCCGTCTACCTGCACAATTTCTTCAAAAATGTATAGCTTCAGCCATAGCCATTAAAAATACTCCGCGTAGATTCGCTCGTCATTTTTAAATATTTTTTATACTATATCTTGGCGAATAGCAATTATTCGCACAAGCTTTTCCCCCAATACGTGGGGAAAACGATAACTACGAATACATACCAGTCAGGGATGTTAAGTAACTTAGTAAAAGTATCTGAGTACGTGTACTTAGATACTTTTTGTGTATCTTGAGGAAATATTAGACACATCTTCGAACACGCACTTCTAACTGTAACTTAATTACTTTTTTCTGTAATTTGTATCTGTCTTTTGAGTATTTTTTGAGTAAAAACTTCAAAACACCGTCGCCGAGCAGGAGATGGCGCGAAGGGCGTGCCAACACTAGGGATCCTCCATGCGCTACCAAGCAGTGCAGAGCTCTGTGGAAAGGCTCTTCGGCCTTGGAGGGCTTGTGGGCACAAAGCTGCGTACTCGGATGACGGACAAAAACTTTGAGATGACTGTGCTACTGCGTGCGAACAAGAAGTACCAAGTGTGATGAATGCGCAGTGTGAACCAATTGTGTGATTTTCAAACAAGTGTGCGAGTACAGGCACTGTTGAGGCGTAGAGGCACTTTATACTTCAGTTGTGTGTATGGCGTTTGCAGAGCGTAGATAGTGCTGTGCTTGCACATATTTTTTGCTTGTGTGATGTACTGTATTCATTGCATACATCGCAGTCTCACAGAGAACTAGTCGGGGCATAAGATATTCAGTTCATGGATATGATGGCCATGCGAAACGCAGTGAGATTTTTTGGCAATTAAAATGTTTATTTGTTGCTCAGTGAGCCAGTTTTTGTCGCTGTCTCGGTTACCCCCAGTTTAGGCGTTCCTTTCAATGTTTTACCTGCAATTACGTACGATTACTCAAGAAGGGATGTCTCTGTGGCTCTAGAGTGACACCTATTATGAGCCAAAGGCGAAAGATATGGTCTGCGTACAGAATTGCAAAACGTAACTCCACCCGTACTCGGATACCTTTCCATGGTATTTGTAACTGTATCTCAGTATTTTTTCCTGTCAGTAACTCGAACTGTAACTTAATTAAGCTGAGTATCCGTAACTGTAACTTAGTTACTTTTGAAAAGTAACTTTAACAACCCTGATCCTAGTATAGGATTGATAGGAAGGACGGCTGCTGATGAAAAGTAAGATCATTGCTTGAGCGTTGGTGAACTTTAAATGTTGTACTTGTCTTGTAGCGGCCGCAGGCCGGCGCCACCGGAATTTACGCGCCAAAAATAAAAGTTGACGCGCGCTCACGGGCTCCTTAGCGAGCCGGGTGCAGCCACATTCTGTTGCCTTCGTTCCACACATGTCTGCCTGCCTACTTTTCTCTGCTACATACCACAGTCTAAACTCTTCCTTCAGCCTCCACAACTTACGTTTTGATAGGGTTGTCAGGCTCTTGTGCCAGCTCTTCACACGTTCCATAGTGTAGTCGATTCTCCCACGCCTCCAAACTGCGCACTATTCATCGTATCCGCGTACAACAATAACAACAACAACAACTCTATTTCGAGATGATGAATGGGAAGTTCGCCTGGGGCGATACTCTACCCCATTGTTGGTGGTGATGCGGGGAATGAGATAATTAGCCCTTTCACTATCGCCTCTGTATCGTTTCCGCGTTCATTTAGCTAAAGCTTCGTTCATGAAAGCAAATTAATCGCGTTTGTTTAGGGATATGCTAAAACGGAATACGGCTCATATTGTCCTTAGGCAGGAAAAGAAGCTTGAAACTCTGTGTATTGAAGCCCTGCTCTGCGAGCATGTTTCCAGGAATGACGGATTCCGTGCTAGTGCATATCATTTGACACTAGACGTATGCATGTAAGAGAGAGGGTATGCTGCGGAAACTGAGGAGACCGTAGCGGCTAACAAAAATTATGTGTGTATAACGGCGACAAATCATTATTGTTTAATCGATTAATTATTTATTATTGATCAGATTAATTAGGTGGAAAATCGGTATTAAAAGCCTATAAACACGTCTAAGTGCTATAGAGACCCCCAAAGGAAGAAACTAACCAAAACAACCAACCCTTCACAATCATTACATCGTTCCAAGAGTTTTTCACCAATGTCACTGCTGCTCAACTTCCAACTGAAGAACATTAGCGAAGCACTCATCAGGACGACAGCACACCCAAACTTGCTTGGTGACCAAGCTATCGGAAAAACCGGCACACTGAATAACAGTAGATGACGTGAAAGGCACATTTTTAATGAACAGTTTTCACTGAAACGGTTCGCTAGCGGTGTCGCGGAGAGCCAATGAAAAGGTCCTATAGAAGTGACTCGGGATGAAATCATCTGATTGGGCAGCGGCAAAACCGTTTACAGTGATACTTTACCGGTAACTTGATCGCAAAGCAGGTTTGAGCAATGTAAAACCCCGAGGCTAGGGAACACGAAGCGACAGACGTCGTGTTGTGTCTGTCCCTTCGTGTTCCCTAGTCTCGGGGTTTTACATTATGCATCATCTTCACCAGCTCGCTTGCTTCCTAGCCATTTTTTTCATTGTCAGGTTTGAGTGTGCCGTTTTCCTGGTTCTTGTTAATAAGCCTTCAGTTAGAGGTCTAGCACTCATTCGGCTCATTTCTTCTCTCTTGGTGCCTTAAGCGCTTCGTTCACTACGTTATGCCTCGAGCAAGATGCCGAACTGCAAGTGACGTTGGTTGATCGAAATAATTCCGACATGGCGCTATGTTGACAATGAGAATGCCGAATTAGGCGAGCTCCAAAGGGGGACGACACGGACACGAACCTCGAACGTCCAAGAAACACAGAGCTGACGTAATGCAACTTGCAGAATCCCTCACCAGAGATCAGGAAGGTCCGGGTTCGAACCCTTGCAATAGCAGCTTTTTTCTGGGGTTACTCTATTAGCACAATGTTGTCACGCAGGCCACATTCAGCTGCATATCTCTGGTGGCCGAAATGGCTCCATATCCTTTAATCTGGTTCATGACTGAAGACTACGTCGTCCCTCAAGACTGGAACGAGACGAGCCACATATTGGAGGACGTGCGTGCTGCGATGGCTGAATCTTTCGAGTGGATGGACGAAGCAAGCAAATGGTCTGCTCTGCAGAGGCTGAAGGTCATCCGACAGATCGTGGCCTATCCGGACACAGTGTCCACAAAGGATGGACTGGACAGTCGATACAGCTACTTGGTACAGTGTGCTGTTCTTTAAGGTTACTCTTGAGACCAGGAAAGAGCCCTGCTCGAGTTTAGTTTAAGACTTCACTAAGTACTACTGCTTACTGCGATGGCCTATCGTGGATGCCATCCTATAATGTGGAATATATATCTTCCACACAGCTCAAGACAATACAAGGTCCATTCAGCAGGTCGTACGTGAGGTCGAAGAGAGCTGGCCGTGATGCCCGGAATGCCATGCTAGGACGCATTGCGATTCCGCGCCAGGAGGACGATTGGCTAGCTGTTCCTTTGGTCAACGCCATGTTCGTCCCTTTTTACCACGTTGTCATCATTCCGACCTCAATCATGCTACCACCATTTCTTGTAAGTTTCCTAAACCTTTTAAGCTGCCTAACACCGTCAAACGGATAAGGGCAAGTTCGATATTTATGGCTGATTCCCGTGACAGCCGAAGACATCGGTGTGTGGTTTCCACGCGTTGGCACGTGCGCTATATTGAGAATTTAAAGATTTCACCCAGTTTAAAGCTAAGGTGTACGGAATACACCGTGCCTCCTATCTAAGCATTTGGCTCGTGAGGTACGCTGGACAAGAAACCTAAAATCGCGTCCCTCACCACTCATCAACACCACCCTTCAGTCCCGTTGCATGTGTACGCATTAAAGTTCAGTTCTTTCATGGGATAGCCAGTAGACAAATCCCTAGGATCAGAACTGCTGAACAACTTCTCTAAACTGGCTGGAAGTTTCTATGGGGAAGACGAGGACAATAGGAAGTTTTAGCAGATCGTTGGTAAGGTTACCGTGCCTATCGGAGTCCATCACTGATCAGTGTGTGACTCAGAATCTGACCCCGCAGATTGGTTCCTGGTTGATACTATTCGTCGCAGGCCAGGTTATCAACAGTTTGCGAAAACTGATGTAGCATCCTTCGTAAATGTCTTACCTCCAAACGAAAGGCCGTAACGTGTACTTCGTTTGGAGACAGACTTCGGATTGGCAACCTTGGATGGACACATTCTCACGATGTACAAATATACTAGCTACTCTTTGTGACATGGAGTATTGTGCACTGCCAGAACATCACCACCTGCCCTTTGTCTTTCAAGGTCACCGACTTTCCAGTGGCGAGCTATGGTGGCGTGGGTCACGTGGTAGCGCACGAGCTGAGTCACGCCTTCGACGCCGGCGGATCCATGGCGGACGCGGACGGGCTTCATCGTGAATGGTACACTAACAGAACACGCTCCACCATGGAGGACAATGAGAAATGCCTCAGGACACTCTACCAGATAGAGGGGAATGGGTCGTGGGTCACCGAAAATGAGGACTTCGCTGATTCTCTGGGTATCAAGGTGAGGTTTACAAAACATATGACACTAGGCAAAAATAAGTACAGATGCGGACTATGATGCACTTACTGGAAGCACTATCTCTTAATATCAGCATTTCGTGTCCTAGCTACCCTGACGAGTACACCGAGACAAGCCGATAAAGTATTCTTAATAATTGTACCAGTGCTGTATTAGTAGTTTGCTATAGAAATCCAAGTCCCACACGTACTCGGTAGGCTGCACTTCCCTTGACAGACGCGTTTGAGCACGAAGCGTGGAGGAGGTTCGGTGGGTACCTTGTTTTTGTCTGCTCAAGGAAGCAGTGCGTCCGATCTCGTGCTACAACGTGTAGATAATTGTGAGCAATGCTTGCCAAAAATCCCCACAGGGGGTGCGTACGTGACAAAAAAGTTGTCTGCAACGTACAGGATATAACGGTGTTTCTATCAGGTGTATGTAGAAAACTCTGCTTGCTGAAAAATTCACAGAAAACATGTATATCGTTCAGGTTGTTACTCGAGCGCTGGAACGTCGCTTTGATGCTGATGCGTCTTCGGGAATAGAAGGCTTCAACAACATCCAACTCTTTTTCGTTACCTCGTGCTTCAAGTGGTGCGGAGCGGACCTAGGGGACATCCCGCAAGACACGCATTCAGGGATTCGACGCCGCTGCAATGCTCCTTTACACGGACACGATAAATTCCTGGAAGCGTTTCGCTGTGGCCCTTACGCTCGTATGAGGCCCGCACAACCATGCAGTTTCGCATGACCATTGAATACACTTCATCTGACAATTTTAGAAGGGCTAGTTGGCCCTCACATAAGTAAATCGGGAGAAAATATACTATCGTTTGAACAGAATAAATCGTTGGTGTATTTTGAATTGTTTTGTGTGTGCGTGTGCGCGCCTGTGTGTATGCATCC
Organism: Ornithodoros turicata; assembly: GCF_037126465.1. NCBI lineage: Eukaryota > Metazoa > Arthropoda > Arachnida > Ixodida > Argasidae > Ornithodoros > Ornithodoros turicata. The sequence continues at coordinate 98,706,249 of NC_088203.1, forward strand.
GTGCGTGTGTGTGTGATCACGACAACAGTGTAGTCAGGTAGCGACAAAGCATCGCTTGGGTAAGCTGTCTTGGCTGGGCAGGTTCCCGCAAACCTTATGGTAGGCAGGTTAACCTAATACCAAAACGAAACCGCGCCTGGCGAGATTTAAAGCGAGATCCTTTTCCATTCTACTCTATTGCGTTGCATGACTAGACTCCACCTATGCATTCCAATATACTCATACAATAGGATGAGCTCAAAGCTGCGCTTCATCACAAGCCCACTAACAAATCTTCATTTGCTGTCATTGCTCCTTCATTTCAGGCGGGCTGCCTCCTGATAACAGTGTATGCCATATGCATTGGACCCGCTATGTAGAGAGCTTCACCTCTGACGTCTCTATACGCAGCACGTCTCGAAAGTGATCGTTAGTGGATACGGCAATCGCCCGGTATCACAGAACGTTACATTTGTAGTCTCAACTTACTCGGATTTTAAGCGCATCTCAAGAGCATTAAAGTGAGACTTCATTGAAGGGCACCAATGTGGAAGTGCAAGACGTTGTTGGAGCTGGTTTGTTACCTAAAAGAAACGACAATTGTCCCTAAATACACTTCAAAGGCACTGTGGAGCGTATTCACCATACGTGTGGATAAGATCCCCTACAAGAACAGAAATTTTCAGAAACTAACTCCAGGAACCTCCTGGCGAAACGGATCACATTGCGTCCTGCTCTATGTGGTTCCGTGATGCCCCCGAGCCTCTTTTCTAGGGATAACTCCATCGACTCAGAGGGGGGTTCAAACCTCCCGAAATCATACATTTCGTAGTGAATTTGCCAGAGGGAATGCGGACGAAATCCCTCCTCTCACATGTAAAGTTCCCATTTAACCCCTCCCGAAATATTTTCCTGGCAACGCCACTGCTTGGACTACATGTGCACGCGTTTATAGGTGATGTCCTGAGCGGCTCAGTGGTGAGGCAATGCCTCGATGACTAATTGGGTCTAGTACTTTGAAGGCTTACGGCAGCTACCATCTGGAGAATCATCGAACGTTGTCATTGTGAATCTAAATCGGCCTGGTACCGCGACCTGAACCGTTATTTGGCCATACCTATATACACACAGACCCGAAATTATCAGTTGTTGGGTGCACCCCGTCATAATCGTATGTCATTCAAAATCCAATTATAGAACTGATCGGTTGTCGGCACAAACTTTCGTTCTGGGAACTATTCGTAGATAGAATCTGCATGAATGTTAGTCGTACACTTCCGTTTGTATTCCGTGCTAATGCTAATTTATTTATTTGTCTTTCCGGTATTTTTTCTGTCTTGTTTATATTCCTTCCCTTTTTCTTTTTTGTTTTGTTTAGGGAACAGCAAGCCCGCGTGCTGCGCGGATGACCTTTCCCCTTTCTTTTTTTTTTCTGCCAATAAATCCCCTCCCCCCGTGCTAATGCATTGAGAGTTCATTAAATCGCACATCAAACACTTCGTCTCTGAATACATTCATGACACACGACTCAACAGTACACAGGACTATATGAAATCACTGATAATATGTTTTCGAAACAGGATAAGTCATTCATATGTGCGTTCCTCCGAGTGCAATCAAATGCGCCAACTTGCATAACAACATGTTCTACTAAGTAGATGCCTTCTTTCTCTGTGAAGCTCTCCTGGAGAAGCTGAGAGCTACCAAGGTTAATAGACAAGAGCCTAAAAGGAGCCTTAAAAGGACGTGAAATATGGGTACTTCATTAACGCGATCTGGTCTTGCACAACTGCTGAAAGATTTCACTGACGGGATTAGACTGACTAGACTAGACTAGACTAGACTAGACAGTCGTCTTGTTAGCAGGAAGAATCAAGGTCGTCACTAGGCAGACAAACCTCACGTGTAACATCACGGCACCATTATTGCTATTGCGAGGTCGTCATGTCAATGAGGACGCTCGAAAACGGAGATCACCAGGTGTTGCTGGTGTAACACAATCTATCCAGGGAGTTATCTTCTTGTTCTTAACGTGAGTGCTGATTGATTGGTTGGAAAAAGAGAAATGTGAAAATCTAGCCTCCTACAAGGTCGGGACAGGCTACCCCAGTAAAATAATGAGAGACAGTAGAAAATGCAAAACAAAGTGTCGAAAGTGGATTAATTGCGCACATTTTCAACATCTACCTTGTAGAGAACATGTTGCCCAAAATATAAGCTAATGACTTCTAGTAAAGAGTCCCTGTCTTGAGTAGGGTGCCGACGGGTCGGAAGAAGAAGAAGCGAAGAAGTGGAAGAAGAAATTAGTTAGAACTCAGGCAAGGGCCGCGAATGAAAGGAAGGTCTTTGTGTTGGGCATATTACATATCATATATGTTTCTTTTTTTTTTTTTCGGGGTCAAGATCGAGCCAACACATGGCTTGATCTTGACCCCGAAGAGGAAGAATTGGGCACCAAGCAAACGTCTGCAGACTGGATTAAAGTCTCGACAAAATTTGCGTTGCCATTGACTAAGTAGTTTTTAAAACTTTACAACTGCGACCTTGTATTTAAAAATTATTAACAAATATAAAATTCAATCCCTTCTAGTCGCAGCTTCCTGCCTAACGTCTACAATTTCTCCTTGGCCATCCGCGCTACAAACTAATAATGCCGCTCTGGGCCTGCAGCCTGAGTGGAGAGCACCGGATGACCGGCATCTCGGGGCCTTATTCTTAAACGATCATAAGCTCAGCCCCGCACTCGAGTTACTCCTCGAGAGCGGTGCGGTGCTTGAAAAGTAGACCTTGCTCGATCCGCATCCCGAGCGGAGTAATATTCCCTTCGTGCTTTCCTCGAGTACTACACGAAAAGCGTTCGTGTTCTCTTGAGACTGAGGGTTCCTCGGGTACAGGAACGCTTGTTCCCTCTACTCACTGGAGTCGAGGGGTGACACGGCCGTCAATGTCGGCGAATCTCAAGTACCGTGGCGTCTATTACCGTCCAGTATCGTGGCGAGTATATGGCGCGCAAAGTGGACAGTGAAGAAATCTGGGCCTTTAGGTAGCGCATCGGTGTCTCTCTCCAACGTCTCTTGTGTTTCGTCTGGCAGCGCTGTTTTCATTATGCACGCAAAAGGATTTCCGCAGTCTAATCCAATATTTCCCGTACTTCGAGGCGGACACTGTTTAGTGATCTTACTGAAGTGGAAACTATCCGGCTTCGTCGTCCCATAGTGTCGCACAGCAATTCCACTCTTCCTTTCCACAAAAATTATATCCAACAAAAAAGAAAACAGTCAACAGCAATTCATTGACGCAATAACTTTGTAATAGAGCATTCATCGTCCAAAACATTAAGTCAAGCTAGAAGATAAATTTTCGTTGCAGACAAGGTTGCCAATATCGGAAGGCAGCCTGTTCCATATCATGGTTTAACAACAACATTAAAAAAAAACACACACATTTGTACCAGAGACATCCTATCAGTTCTCGGCCTAGCACAGAGAATAATATAAATACGAATATCCGGACATAATCATAGACATAATCAGAATCATAGGACACAGGTATTCTTCAAGATGAGCGAAACCAGAAAATGGCGCGTGCGCGTTGTACGGTACATTATGATGGTGTGTCCGACTACATCCGACGCCAGACGGGAACTCCAGAGAGCACTGCAGCACACTGGAACATCAGATCTCGAGATTGAGGAAATCGTCGATCCGCAGGGCAACCACCAGCACCGCAAATCTGTACATCGCAGAGAGCCCTGCTGAACTTTCTGAAGGTAGCGGACCGTCACGGTCGGTTGTAGTACAGGCAACTGTAGAACCAGACGTGTGATCCTACCCCTTCCCCTATCCCCGTCCCTCAACCCCTTTCATCCCTTCCCCAAGCAACGTACCACCAATCTAGGCAGGCAGACCGCTCGAAACCCCCCCCCCCCCCCCTCTTGTGGCGCCTACCAGTAGGTGGCGATCCGCGACGTTAATCTAAAACGGAGAGCGCGAAGGCATGTGCGGTTATCGAATTATCGAATTTCTGCCGCAGAAAGGCTCATGGGAAAGTTACCGTAAATAAGTGACTACGTTAAAGTTATCTTGTGAAAATAGTCAGTTAGTTACCAGTTGGGGTTACCGTTTTCGTTTAACAAGAACATGCCGACTGAATGCAACTCCCGACAATGATAAACGAAGCAGTGTGTCGGGGCAGATGCAGACACACCTACGTAGGGGTGTGTCTTCCTTTGTTCTCATAACTTTCTGTTTTTCCTGGTTTTCCTGTACGTCGTGGGATACATTATTTGCGGACATTTCATCACGCAGCTTCGAGAGAGGCTCGCGGTGTGCTATAGAGACAATCGGGGCACGATGAAAGCGCTGGATGTTTTTGTCAACAAACGTTTCAAAGACACGGTTCGACAAATGTATACGGAGTAGATGGCGGAACCCAATATCACGGGGAACGGGAAGTGGGCAGTATACTACCCACTAGGATATGGTTACGACGTTGAGGGAGGATGCAATAAACAACTTGCACATACGGCGTTTCGTTGATTAGCCAACGGGTATTCTTTCGCTGTGCGAATAATACAGGTGGACACATTTAGGATTGGAGCGTGTTTTGTGTCTGAGAGTTAACGACGGTATCGATTAATGTTTGCGCGAAGTAGACTTAATAGAATTTTACTTGCCGTAAGCAACATTCGCGCAAGTGAACATTCGAATCCTGTAAAAAGCTACCTTATGAAACGGAATACCATACGTTCCGTCAGAACTCCATGCATGAAAGGGAGGGGGAGCCTCGTTGCCCTCGCCTTCCGACGTTCCTGGTGCACGGAGGGTCACAGGAATCGATTCACGCAACACGATGCAAGCCCCCCCCCCCCCCCACACACACAACGTGTTCAGTGCAGTTGTTGCCATCGTTATGTATGATACATGCCGCAAAAGTCACAAAACGCCCACCGAATTGAGATAGACACCCGCGCTGTTTCCGTGCCTCTCCCTAAGGGAACAACATGTCTTCGCTGCGTCTTGTACCGTCGTCGTTTGTTGCTCGTTCAGTAGCAATACTGTGACGTACCCACGCGCCTGGCTATAAATAACGGGAACGATCTTTTATATATATATAATGGGGCTCTGCCGGGCTACGTGGACCGCAAGCACGTGTCTCGGGAAACAGACGAGATCCAGAAACGGGCCCCATGTCGCCCATCGAGGACAATCGACACAATTACCGAAATCCGGTTCACGTAAGCCATTCCAAGAAGTGCTCCGCATAGACCTCACTGCTAAATGACTAAATGCACACTCCTGGGGTAAGCGGTGTATATCGCCAGCAGCCGCGTGCCGACAAAACGACGATGTGAACACCCTGGATGTGTAATCCCCGGGTATCAGCGCTTGCATAAAGGGGCACTAAAATGCAAAAACGAGTTCACTTCAAATTACGTTACACCCGACGTTAATTTCATGCTTGTCATCTCAATTCAAAACTTATGTACATATTATACCGGACTTTTTCACGCTTCGGCACTAAGCAGTGAACGTCGTTTCAGCCACGAGCTACTAGATTATAACGACCATGTCAGGCGCACCCCTTCTATGCGCCGCATTTTTGGAAGGTAGCGGTGGCGCTTCTGATCGTCCCAGTTATTGCTTCCTCAACTTCTACAATACTTTGTACTTCAGGTTACCTTAGTATTTCTGTACAAGCGGTGGACGTTCCACAGATGTTTCATTCTGAGGTTGATTATCATCATCATTCTACGCGTTTTCATAGGGGCTATCGCTGTCGTCTGCTACGGTAGTCGTACACACGCTTCTGCGCGTTCAGAATTCAAATTTCCATCGTCCAATCGTGTTGTGCCGATCAGTAGCGCCCCTGGCGGATCGTGCGGACGGGCTCCTCATAGTGTTTTCTGATTGTGACATGGTCGTTATAATCTAGTAGGTCGTGGTTTTTAGCCCATGCTGCGCGTGCACGCACGTGCCACGCCATGAAGCAGTCTCTTTGAAAAACATAGTGCGCGTTACGATGCAGACTGGCGTCGCTGCCCGAAGGATATGAAGATAAATGTTGACAGTGGAACATTAGCGAGAACTGTTGTGGGCTACAGTTCAGTGAATCGTATTCAAAATGCAGTAGTGGGTATGATGCCGCGCATATACGGAACGCTATACGATCGGGCCCGTTCCAAATCTACACGGTCACAATAGCTATGCGCGCGCTACTCCAGCTGTCTCATTGGATGCCGCCAATCAATCTTTGCCTCCGGGGGATCCCATTTGTTGCCGCCAAAGTCGGCTCTGTTTTCATTGCGTCTTTCTTCTGAACGGTAGCGCTGTGTAAACTAATTTTGCTTGCATCATACTAATTGAAACACTGGCTTTCATCTGAGAGCAAGTTGTTTTTGCATTTTAGTGCCCCTTTAATCTCTTACTGCACCATCTCATACCCGACTTTGCGTGACTCTTCGTATCTGAGTGTTTGCACTCCAGGTGTCTATGTACGTTCATGTGTTCAGAGTTGTTTACGTGGTATGGAGTAGCCGGCTTCCACATTGGTGGTGCCAATTTTCTCGAATTACTTTTCTTTTTCACTCACGCCCTGACTCATAATTAGGAGTATATTTACACGTAAGGTACACTATGGACTATGCCAAGCGACCGCCAACAGAATACAAGAATTGAGCCTGCAAATTGCGGAACGACACAACCAACATATCAACGCGACATGGATCGTGCATAGACTTAGTCATTGCAAACGATAAATGCAAACCTGCGCACGTCCTACACTCTTAAAAATGATTTTCACCGCATAGCACGCTCCTAGCCAACCATAATCTCGAATGATATTGTTATCTGCCCTGATTTGTTGAAAACGGGAGGCGTACGCCTTTTTTGTGACACTTATGCTGTTCATAATTGTCACAAGAAAGGCGCACGCCTCCCGTTTTCAACAAATCAGAACAGATAACGGTATCATTCGAGATAATGGTTGGCTAGGAGCGTGCTGTGCGGTGAAGTTCATTTTTAAGAGTGTACGAGCAGACAAGCATTTCAGTGACCATAAAGCCCATTTCATCGCCTTTTAATACTAGAACCACCAATAAAGGTATTCTCCAGAGTGGAAAGTGTCTGCGAGTACTTTCTACAAAAAAAAAAATATATATTAAGCAAACGCTCATACCCGGGAACGTAGCCAAAAGGAGCAATTAAGGCAATGTAGCCAAAGCTGTTGTGTGTGCGAGGAAGCAGAATCTCTTTACTGCACCATCTGTTCATGCATAGTTGCGTCAATGCGTACAACCGCTGTCGCTGCATTCACTCAATCTCCGGGTATGAGCGCTTCCTTATTATTATTATTATTATTTAAATAAACACAGTGCCACTAAGGCGTAACAGCGCTACATGTGCATAATATGTTCATATATCGTACATGTATATAATACGTCAAATTGAAAGGGAGGACAAAGTCAATGCGCAGTAGTTGACAGTAGAATTCCTGACCAGAAATCAGGAATGCAGTCAGAGCTCATTGGCATTTTCGTGAATTACTTGAAAAACACTACGGCAGGAAAGAGACTCCCTCACCAGTACAACTACTATACAAGGTGTTTGTGTTTATTCGTTACAGAATTTTTATTAAAAAACTAGCAGAGCAAAATAGATGCCGTTTTTGCAGTTGAGTTATATGGCCTAAACTTCATGAACTCTTTAATTATGGGATTTTGCGCAAAAGCAACACTCTAAAAACAGAGCTTCACTGCATAGCACGCTGTGCGCCAATCATTGCCACGAATGATAGGGTTATCGTTTCCGATTCGAGGAGAGAAGGAGGCGTACGCCTCCCTCTCCTTGAATCAAAAGCGATAACCCTATCGTTCGCGATGATTGGCGCACTACGTGCTATGCGGTGAAGTTCTGTTTTAAGAGTGAAGCTAACGGAAGGATAGATATTCCTACACTCTTAAAAATGAACTTCACCGCATAGCACACTCCTAGCCAGCCATCATCGCGAATGATATCGTTATCTGCCCTGATTTGTTGAAAACGGGAGGCGTACGCCTTTTCTGTGACAATTATGAACAGCATAAGTGTCACAGAAAAGGCGTACGCCTCCCGTTTTCAACAAATCAGGGCAGATAACGATATCATTCGAGATGATGGTTGGCTAGGAGCGTGCTATGCGGTGAAGCTCATTTTTAAGAGTGTAGTTGAAAGCCCTTCAGTATTTTAAAAAACCTTAAACGCCCACGTGTGTTGAAATATCTATGCCCTGAATTTCGCTATGCAAATGACAACCACAACATAGATGAAGGGATGATGATGATGATGATGTGAGATGAGCCGAAACAAGAACTACACTCTTAAAAATGAACTTCACCACATAGCACGCGTGTAGGCGTTTTTTAAACGTGGAATGGCTTTCACCGAGAAATATTCCCGTTCTGCTATATCGCTTTTGCGCGAGATCCCCTAATTAAAGAGTTAATTAATTATTTTAGGTCCTTAGTAATCTTGTAGTTACATACTTTCTTCGGAAACAATGCTCGCGTGGAATATAACTCAACAGCCATAGCGGTATCTATTTTGCTCTGCTAGTTTTTCTCAATAAAAATTCTGTAATGAATAAAAATAAACACCCTCTCTACAGGGTGTCCCAGAAAACGTGTCATTGAATTATAATAAAAAAACTACACCACCTAGAGTCATGCGGTCAATGGCATTTGTTCTTACTGGGTTTTTGCCACCTCCTCATGTGAATGTCGTGTAACGTAAGTTTAATTATGTAAATTTTTGCGAGCTTAAGTCCGAAATTTGCCTAGTAAAGGTCACTTTTTTACCCCACCAATGTGAAGAGCGTGTCTAATTTAGTCAAATTAATGATAATTGACAGGGATATTCAGGAGCTATCCCATCGGAAAAAATAGCCGAACATCATGCTCTACGAAGGTCGCACAGAATAGCGCACGATGAATTTTTCAGCGCAATCTTGGTCAGTCCGATGAAAGGAGGTTGGAAACCCAGCCCTGCCCGACATCGCAGAAAGAGATAAAACAGGCACGGCTTATCACGTCCGACTTTCGCTGGAATAATGCTTTCCCTCTCCCAATTTGAGGAACTGTTACTTTTTCTACTATCACTCTGTGGGCTGGCTTCGGAACCTCCTTTCGTCGCACTGAGAGCAATTGCGCTCAAAAAGTCATCGTGCGCTATGGTTCGGTGCTCCGAAGAGCATGATATTCGGCTATTTTTTCCGATGGGATAGCTCATGAATATCACTGTGAATTATCATGAATTTGAGTGAATTCGCCACGCTCTTCATATTGTTGGGGTAAAAAAGTGACCTTTACTTGGCAAATTTCCGAGTTCAGTTCGCAAATATTTACATAATTAAACTTAGAGTACATGACATTCACATTAGGAGATGGCAAAAACCTAATAAGAACAAATGCTGTTGACCGCATGATTCTAGGTGGCGTAGTTTTTTTATTATAATTCAATGACACGTTTTCTGGGACACCCTGTATATCGTTGTGGCGGAAGCTCTGCCTCCTTCAAAACCGGCTTCTTTTCTGGGGCCTTTCTTACAGGCAATAAAAGGAGAAAACTGCTCGATAGCCCTTGTAGTCGTGAATTAAAGGTCGCCAGGTCCGACATCATTCTGCCGTTTCCTACGGTATTGAACACAATAGGCTATAACCGCAACATTTCCAGCAACGAAGCGACCTGCCTTATCCCCGTCGATGCCGACGCAGCTCGGAAGAATCCAAAAACCTATACACCCACGTCTCGCTTCAGTCAATGCACGGCTAACACAAAGCGATGTTTCAGAACAGAGCCGTACTCGTAAACCACATTCCCTTATCCGGGACATTTGTTGAATTTGCAGCTTGCTTCGATCCTCTGGAGACTTCGAGGAAAACGTGACCGTCGAGCAAAGTGGAATGAGCGTTCGTTTGGGATTATCAAACGTAATCACGTCGAATTCGTGTTCTGTTGTTACGTGATAAAAAAAAGAGCACGGTTAGTGTCATGCTGTTTGGATGTTTGTAATATCACGCGAGATTAAGATTGGTTCGTTTGTAGAGTGGAGACGTGATTGAGATTGGCTCGTTTGTAGAGTGGAGACGTGCTCTACGTTTTCGGAATTTTTAAATTGGTCATTTATGCTTCAGTTGTTCATATTATTCTACCTGTACTCTATTCTAGCTGTACCTGAGGTGGGCACCTGAAGAAATGTAAGTCCCCTGCATGAAAGCTTGTGTGTAATAAAGAACAAGGTTCCACGGTTCGTACTCCATCAGCACCATCAGCTTTTTTTTTCTTTTTTTTTTGACGTTGACTGTTTCCTTATACTTCCCTCTCTACTCTGAAGAATGAGACTGGGACCCGTCGTGTGACGGATATGGATTGCAGGTAAATGCTGGTTTTCCTGACGACACGAAATGCTCGCTCGCTTGCACGATGATTTACGATGTGCGCACACTTGCTATTATACGATCCATAGGATAAAATTTTACAGAAATACAGCTACGTTTCACAATGTAAATTGTCCGCACTTACAAAGCCGTTTGGCCTTCCCTTCCCGCATAATCTTTTCTCGAACGTCTTTCTTTCAAAGCCGCAAACTCGAGGCTCTTCTCTCGATGAAAGAATAAAGAATATTTGAACTTCAGGAATAAGCTAGGCCGAACAACGAAGGACGGACAGAAAGCGAAAGCTTTATGCAAGAGCAGCAGACAATCTCTTAGAATGCGTAACCACACACAGGAACTTTGGTTTTCGCAACGCATTCAGAATCCACCTTCATTTATCGCGCTCAGGAAGCCTTACTCAGCAATCTGTGACAAAGGGAAGATTTTTTCGATTGCCGCCAGAACAGCAACGGCTGAAGTTCACTAACTCATTTTCTTTTCTATATAGTTCCCCCTTCAAAGGAACCCTCATTCTGCTTTTCCCTGCACTTTTTAAGTATATGTCCTTCGTCCTTCATATGCTTGTGTGCAGAGTTATACAAATTATTTTGGAATTATAAACTTTATTTCGTGCAGTCTTATTTTATTAAGTTGTAAGAGGGTCACGCGTACGACAGGCAGCTAATGCACCGATCGCCTACTTATTTTCACGGACCACGCGTATCGTTGTCTTGCGAAGTTTCACTAATGCCATGCGTAGGTGGTCAACTTGTACGGATTTATTGGTTCCATGAGCAATGGGCTCGTGTAATGAGGCCGTGTGAGTCAGTAGAAATACGGGGGTGAAGAATGCCTTACAGTCACGATCTGCTAAAAAGAAAGCAGTCTGACGCGCGTGACCAGCATGGAGCATTTCGGTTGGCGTTGATATTCTACTGGCAGGCTTCACCTCAACTTCGAAAGCTCTACAGAACAAGCCGACAAGAGACAGGCCGCCTTCATCTTACGGTTGAACCGTTAAGACGTGCGCGCTTGTCTGTTTCGCACATTCAATTCAATTCATTTATTCTGCCGATCAGGTGTGGGGACTCCGACAAAATTCAGGCCTTTTGGCAGCCTACGTTCGGAGAAGTTGTAGGGGGGATTTCGAGCTGTCTACCTGCCCTGATTCGCCGCACGTTGCCCGGGGAAGGGATGAAAAAGGATGGGGGAAGGCACTCTAAGAAAAAAGGGTGTGAAAAGGTGGTAAAAACAATTATCATATATCCAAATTGCTACAAAAAGGTGTACGCCCCCTCGCTCACCGAATGAGAAGCGGTAACCCGATCACTCGTTGATAGTGGGTAGAACATTTTTAGGCACAACATATGCGACAAGTATTACCTCCTGAGAACTGCTCCACCTTTTATTCTTTTTTTGAGTGGGGGTAGGCGAAGAGGAAGGCTCACCCCCCCCCCCACCCACCCACCCACCCACCCCCACCCACACACACATCTGGTTCTACAGTTCCCAGCACTACAACCGACCGTGGATGCCCTCTCATAAGGGGATTTCAGGGAACGACCGAGCTGATGAGTGGCTAAAGCAGCTACAAAAATCGAACCGAATGGCCAGGCCCTTTCAAGTAGTTTCGCCTGCTCCAGAGCTATAAACAGACATGTATGGAGGCTACATCCCGATACGCGAACGGGAGACGGATCTACACCCCCTACACTATTAGAAAGGAACTTCACCGCATAGCACGATGCTAGCCAACCATCATCTCGAATCATATCGTTATCTGCCCTGATTTGTTGAAAACGGGAGGCGTACGCCTTTTTTGTGACAATTATGAACCGCATAAGTGCCACAAAAAAGGCGTACGCCTCCCGTTTTCAACAAATCAGGGCAGATAACGATATCATTAAAGATTATGGTTGACTAGGAGCGTGCTATGCGGTGAAGTTCATTTGTAAGAGTGCAGTGGAGAAGTTACAGCGACAACTGTATATCGTGTACGCGCAATAAGGGTGAATTAGGCTCATGGTTGTATTGCGCACGCACACGGAGACAAGTTCGTTCGTTTGTTCTCTGCCACACATTCTGCCGTAAACTCCGTATAGCGAACAGTAGGCGATGTTGTGCGCGTGCGGACGCCACGTAGGTACGAAACCACAGCCCATCGCAAAGGTCACAAACATGTCCAAACTCGTTCTTCAAAAACTTTTCTGCAAAATATGCGTCGCCCATTGCAAACCCCGATGGATGCGCACTCGTTTCCGTCGCACAAGTCTGGGACAGCTTACGTCTCTTGGCCTAGGTCCCGAGTTTCCTAATTTTCGGGTCTTCTCGCCTTCGTCTCATCGCAGACGTTTTGTGTTTCCTCACTGCTGAGTCATGTTCTCGTCGTGCAGCTAATGCCAGTCTCGTTGCCTGTCCCCTCGGTGGGCTATACCGTTTGCGTTCCACTCCCCGAGCCCTCCACCACGACCTACTACATTATAAAGACTATGTCATAATCGGCAACCCCTACGAGGAGCCCGTCCGCACGATCCGCTAGGGACGTCACTCATCGGACGGGAAGATCAACATCAAAATTGTACAATGGAAAATTTGAGTTTTGAACGCGCAGAAACGGACGCACGATTACTGTAGCAGAGCAATCCAATCCACCCCAATCCAGCAACAGATCCTATGAAAAACGTAGAAAGGTGATGATAATCAACTTTAGAATCAAACATCTTCCGTGGGATATCCAGCGCTCGTACAAAAATACTAAGGTAAGCTGAAGTACAAAGTATCGTAGATGTTGAGTAAGAAATAATCGGGCCGATGGGCGCCACCGTTAGCTTCCAAATGCGGCGCTGAGAAGGGGTGCCTATGTCGTGGCCGTTATATTCTAGTAGGTCGTGCACTCGACTCCCTATCTGCACAGTGACAGTGCACACGCCGTACGCACCCTTCGTGGACGCCACATAGCGTGTGATGCAGTGACGGCGCGTCGAACCGTACCCGAACCGTTATTTTTGCCGGAACCGAGCCCGAATCTAGATTTTCATGACACTGTTAAACCCGAACCGGAGCAGCACCGTAAAAAGTATTCCGCCCTTTGACCGTAAAAAAACAATAGCGGTAACCGGTTCGTAACAACGTTCGTAAACGTTTCGGACATAAAAGAAGTCAGCCTAAGACTTCCTCTCAATCCCCGAACGCAGACACATTGGTATCATCATCACGCGTCCATATCATGAATTTCGGAAATTTTCACCTAGCAGTCAAACGAGGACGTACCGTAAGTACACATGATATTCACGGATAAACACAAACAAGCCTTTCGGTGTCACGAAGACTTCCGGTCCCTCTGCGACTAAGGATGCTCGGAACCAGCCACCATGCAGAATGATAGCTTTCACTTTTCTGATGTGTTGAAAACGGGAGGCGTACGCCTCTCTGTGGCAATTTGAATTATGCGATGAAGTTCATTTTTAAGAGTGTACAGCTACACTCTTAGAAGTGAACTTCACAGCATAGCACGTTGCTAGCCAAACATCATCTCGAATGATATCGTACGAGTATCGAGGTATCGTACCGGAGGTGTAAGCCGAACTCCCACACCCACTGAACACCCACTCTAAAAACAGAACTTCACCGCATAGCACGCTGTGCTCCAACCATTGCCAATAATGATAGGATTATCGCTTCTGATTCGAACAGAGAGGGAGGCGTACGCCTTGTTGTGGCAATTTGGATATATGAAAATTGCCACAAAAAGGCATACTCCTCCCCCCCCTCAGTCTTCGAATCAGAAGCGATAACCCTATCATTCGTGGCAACGGTTGGCGCACAGCGTGCTATGCGGTGAAGTTCCGTTTTTAGAGTGAATACACCGAGCTCCAAATTTCAAGATGCAATAGGCACAGAGACTCGTCTTTACGCATGTAGACTAATAATTTGTTTCTCAACTGTGCCGCATGGTTCGTTAAACTTTTCCCTTTCTACTTGGTATCACCATGGAACTGTTACACGATGACAATCGATTTATCAATGGCTCCAAAGCAGATGCTTCACGACAGCACGTACAACGCGGAACATAACATTATGTAGGGTGGAGCACGATGCAATTGACCCTGCTCTCGCCCAGGGGATAGGTATTATTGATACGTGATCCACAAAGGCAGATAGTTCCAATTTAAGAGTTCCATTAAGCCACATAATCACCCAAATGTGGGTATTTTATTCGCGAGGGAAAATGGAACGATTTTGAGTTCCTTTTCCTTTTCTTTTTTATGTACAGCACTAAAATTCATAAAACGAAATACTCAGCACAAACCTGACACAGACATGAAAACGTGATTCGATAATTTAACTCTGTGTTTTGCTTAATTTACCCCACCCCACCCCCACCCCACCTCCAACCCCCGGTGATTTGACTGTACTATACAGTCCGTTACCATTCGTTGTCTAGTGGGTACGATGATAGCATTGCACACCGAGGCTGGGAGGTGACACGGGTTCGAGTGCAGGCACCGGCTGTGCTGTCTGAGTGTTTTCCTTGGGTTATCGGCACAGTTGCCTGTGAAGTCGGCCCAGGGCACACCATCCCCCCCAGCGAGAGTCGTGACGTCGCCCACCCGAGCATTGCCGACCTCGGTAAGCAGTTCCAGCACTTCCACCACCACCACCTCCTGCCGATAATCTTGTACACACACACACACACAAATATATTCACAGTTCGTCAGTAAGCCACGCAGTATACACGTGCAATTACCGTACCGTAGAGAATCGTTATATAACGTATCATACCTAGGGTCCACCCAGTAAATGTTTGCACAAAACCTACTTAACACAAAGGTCAACGGCGCATGAACATCATCCACGCACCACGCAACTTAAATATTTACCGCATTACTCGTGTGCATCTCAAAATGGAGGAAACTGGTTGAACGTAATTTAATGAACGGACGAACTTAGTTTAAAAAATTGAGGCGGCAGCCGTGAAAAAAAGAAAGAACAGATAATATCATAGTAGCGACTTCGTAGCGAATTCATTCATTCGTTGGTTCATTCATTCACCGTAGCAATTTCACTCGCGAATACGGAATGACTTCCGGAATTATAAAAGTATATAAAAATGAATGCATACCTGCTGACAGTGAGAAACACGACTTCAATGACAGCTCGATTTCAATTCCATTCGTTCTGACGCTCTCTTTCTTTCTTTATTTCTTTCTTTTTTTCTGAACACGCTGCTGCTTAAATTATCTTCAAAGCGACTTTATATGAAATATTCATATGTACCTGTCGAACGTCTTTATTAAATTTCGTGGTCTCATTGGAGGACTGTGCTTTTCTAAGGAGCAAGCTCTTTCGAGCAGAAAGAAGTCGTTCACACCGTTTCATTTTTAGTTTCTATGCGGACTGCAAACTACTTTAGTTAACCAAACGAGAGAAGGACAGCGATGGTATAAGGATGAGACGTAATACCACCGCAGTAGACAGCGCTTACGTTTCCTTCTTCTTTTTGTTCATAAGCTTCCAATTAAATGAAAAATAGCGGCCCCGTGGTGTGTCACTTTTGTCGATTTCTAACCAGTAAATGGCACGAAGTTAACTAGCACTGAGAGAGACCAGGATTTTGGAAGCTATATTGCTAACTGTAACACTCAAGTTTTCTTTTTAAAATGTTGAAATGTTTGATGTTCACAAATATACGATGTACGTCTTTTTCCTTACTATTAGTACCCCGCGTGCAGCAAAATATCATGCCATCTAAAGCCCATGCACATCTAAAAAAACAATTTGAAATGAACTTTCTCCCCTACAAATACAGTTACTGACAGGAAAAAAAAAAGACTTGCAGATCTCTTGTGAAACTCACTCTTGAAAATACTTCAACGTTCCACGGTAATCTAGTTATGACTGCCAATAAAGTTGTACATCTTTTGTTTTTTACGTATATCCATACCGCTATCGAGACCATTATAACTGAGCCACACGCACGCCAGATTGTGAGAGCTAACTCCATTTGCCTGATTTGACTTGATCGCTTTAAGAAGATGAGAGGGAACCATATTGTCCAGAAGGGCATTACCCCGCTCATCATCGTCAAAATAAAGTGGCGTGTCTTTGAAATTTGCACAGCCTGAAAGGCGCTGAAGATTTACAAGATGGAGTGGGGTGGCATGTATATTGAGTAGGTTCTATTTAGAAGAACTCATTGAAAGCCTGGAAGCTGTGCACGGTTCCCCTGTAAATATGTTTTCTTTGGATATAAAGGACCTGTACACTCTTAAAAATGAACTTCACCACATAGCACGCTCCTAGCCAACCACCATCCCGAATGACAACGTTCTCGCCCCTGATTTGTTGAAAACGGGAGGAGGAGCCTATTTTGTGCCGTGCATAATGGCACAAAATAGGCTCCTCCTCCCGTTTTCAACAAATCAGGGGCGAGAACGTTGTCATTCGGGATGGTGGTTGGCTAGGAGCGTGCTATGTGGTGAAGTTCATTTTTAAGAGTGTACTACTCCCTGAATATTCCCCTTTTCCCCCTCCCTCCCCTTTTACTAACAAGGGTTAGGGATATATGATCCAACGTTCGCCTGTTTCTTTTCAAAATTAAGTTGGATTGGCTAGCACTGATTTTATGAGGATACTTGAACTTTACTTACAGTCTACTGTAATCAGGATTAATGATCTGCCTTTTGTTCAGAAACAAGGAGTTTGTATAGGTTCCGCTGTTGCTCCTGTTCTTTCTGAAATTTATTTGAATGTATTTGATGTTGGCATAGAAGATGTTGTTAACAGTGTATTCCCAGGCAAGGTTATTGTGGTGTTTGTTTTGTTGGCGCTTCGCCGAGCTGGTCAGTTGCGCGTGCATCGCGTGGACACTTCGTCATCTATCTTCGTTCTGGGCAGCAGCCCTGTTTTGCTGTAGCCGCCTGTTTCGACTTGTGCAGAAATAAAGCTACGTTAACCTTTTGGATATCGCTGGTCTGTCTGGAGTGAAGACGTCAAGATACTACATGTTGGCGACGAGGACGGGATGAGTGCCGGCGACGAGAGGGCAGCGGCGACATCTACGGAGGCGACAGACAGCAGCGTCCAGCAAAGAAGCATGGCTCTAATTGGGCAAGTAGAACCCTTTGATGAGTCTGCGTCAGATTGGCCTTCCTATGAAGAGCGACTGAAGTCGTTTTTGCGCGTTAATCGCATCCCAGAGAGCGATCGCGTCGATGCTTTTGTGAGCATAGTAGGAGGCAAGACATTCAAGCTTTTGAAAAATTTGGCGTCTCCTGAATTGCCTGCAACAAAGTCGCCAGACGACCTGTTAAAGTTGCTTCGCGATCATCTTTCGCCGACACCATCCGTAATTGCAGAACGTGCAAAGTTTCACAGCAGAGCTCAGCATGACAGCGAGCCCATTGCGGACTTCGTAGCCGAACTCAAGAGATTGGCAGAGACATGTAATTTCGGAACTGTTCTCGATGAGATGCTGAGAGACAGATTTGTAACAGGCCTTTTACGACTCGACATTCAGAAGTCGTTGTTCACGGAACCTGAAACGATTTCGTTTAAAAAGGCGGTTGAGAAGGCGATGTCGTTGGAAAGAGCTACAAGGAATGCGGCAGAATGTCACTCAAAGAAATGTGATGTGAAGTATCAACCTGATAGCACCCTTCAGAACATCAGTGTTGAGAAGAAAGTTTTTGAAGCGAAATGTCATCGGTGCGGGTCCGATAAGCACCCCTCCAAGAAATGTCCTTTCCAGAGCGCGACTTGCTTCAAGTGCAAAAGGACAGGGCACATAGCTTCGGTTTGCCAGTCGGGCAGGAAGTCGGACATGAACTCGAGATTGAAAGGGCGAGCGAGGCGTACGTTGCAACGCATGGCGTCAGAACAACACTCGAGTGAGGTGTTGAAAACGCTCGGTACTCGAGTTGGTGAACGTCCCATCATTTTCACTATGGTAGTCGAAAACATTCCATTACGCATGGAACTAGATACGGGAGCAGCCATGTCGGTAATCTCGTTGAATGACTATAGGTCATTATTTTCAAGTAAGGCACTACTGCCTACGTCACTGACTCTAAGGACGTACACAGGAGAAGCGGTAAAGCCTTGCGGAGTCGTGAAAGTTAAAGTTAGTCACAATGGTTGTGAAGACGACCTTTCTTTGTACGTATTGAAACAAAATGGCCCAAGCAGCACAAAGGACTGGGATTCGGCTGGGAACGTAACGGGGATGATGGGTTCGAGGTGGCCGATATCGCCGTCACGAGCCCGACTGCTTCCCGACTATGTGAGGGGGAAGAATTGAGGGAGAGGGAAACTACATAAAATTATTTCCCGATAGATCCCCGTTCGTGTCCCGGTCAGAATTCTTTCCCGATAGATTCCCGTTTGCGTCCCGGCCAGGATTCTTTCCCGATGGATCCCCGTTAACGTCCCGATCTGCTGTGGTGTACTGGCTAAGTATTTCTTCCCGCTCGTCTCCCGATGTTTATGCAGATTCGGTAACACGTGATCGGATGGTACAGCTCGAGACAAAGTTTCTGAAACACGGGTTTTCTGTATTGGACTTTTCCCAGCCACCTTTGGGAAATGCTTGTTGAGCAGAATCCTTGGGGATTCTGTTCAACAAGTGTTCCCCTTAGGCCGCAGGGGAGGCGTAGAGAAGTGAAATACAAAACACCCGTGTTTCAGAAACTTTTGTCCCAAGCTGTACGAGACAGTGAAGCATCCCTTCAGGAAGGAATTTGGCTGTCTGGTATGAGGTAACTCTTTCAAACATTGGGCTGCAGTTCACTTCATGTGTTGTGTTGTGTTGTGTTGTATGACGGAAAACATGCACACGCAGCACCCTGAACAGAAGTATTAATGGAGCCTCACTGCAAAGCACGCAAGTACAAGATACTCGGGAAGAGTCGGCCACGCCCGAACGAAACGACCGAATCTCCCGAATCGAAAAACTCACGTGAAACGAAACGAAGAGAGCTTTAGCAAGTCGAACTGATCGGACGAAAACCGCTGCACCGAAACCCGCAAAGACTACGCTGGAGCTCCCTGCATTTGGGCTACCGCGACTGCCATCGCCATCATCTTTGTTTTGGTTGTCATTGCTGGGTGCAAATGGCCGGCGTGTGTGTTCTTAATGTTTCTGAGCAACAAGTTTTGCAAAGTTTGGTTCGGAGGGAGTATGGAACGCCGTTTTGTGGTCAACGTGGCCAGAGTGCCTCAAAAGTACTCCTGCCGCATTCTGGTCACTGTTATAAATGTGAATCCCTGCCACCATCAGCAGCTTTTAAGTAGATTCATGGCACATGAGGAACCTGCGATGTACACCATCGCACACAGTCAAGAAAAATGTAGCATTTAACCTTGCTTTCCTTCATTATAACAAACAAAAAAAAAGAAAGAAAGAAAGAACACTAGAGAAAGGGTCGGCAAAACAGTGAGTGTTTTGTTGTTTTTGATTCTATTGATCTCTCACTGTCAGGTTGCACTGCCGATCTGTTCACAATCATAACTAACTAATACCTTAGCTTTGGCCAATCTCATGTTGCAATTTTGCTTCAAACACAACATTCAGGGATTCTTATGAAAACAGCAGCATTTCTGAAAGATCCTGGAACGGCCACAATCTCAAGAGGTAGTACGATTCTACCCGTCGTCATATTTCGTCCGCCAAGCCATTGCGCGGAGATGTTGGCTCCATGCCCATTTCAACACAGGCTCACCCGCGCTCGCTCGCGCGTCGTCGCTTGTCTTCCATGCCACCAGCCAGCGCTGCGCGCTGCCTGTCGCGCATGCGCTGTTCTTGTTGGCTTCGCTTTGGCTGCTGTAACGGTCGTTTCTCGTCGCCGCGTGTAGTTCGCGTAATTGCGAGCGTTCCAGCAAGTCTAAAGCGTTTTAGAGGCTTTGTATTGTTGTTCTCACCTGGTGCTGTCGTTCTTGCAACCCGTCTGATATTGCAACTGTCTGTAAGTGGAAGCGTTTCTTCTAACCGCGAGCAAACCAGTCGGTCTCGTTTGACATGTCAAAGAGTGAAGACGCTACCTTGCATGTGAAGCCAAATCGTTCTTCGCCTTCAGGATTATTGCCGTTTCAGGTGTGTAATTAATATAACTCTGAAGTAATATGTTCGACTGCGCCATGCATTCTCATTGTTCGTTTTACTCTATTTGCAGGGATCTGCGCAACGACAGGGAGATAGAACGCCAAGTGAAGTCGACTGTGTACTTTGTGCAGACGGTATGTCATATGTCTCTACACTGCTCTACATATAGGTGTCCTGCCATCGTATTTTCTGGAACGATATTTCTTGCAGGTTCAGCGTGTATGACGCAGCGGCCTTCAGCAAGAGAAACTCAAGCACCGTGTTCAAATGCAGTGGGGACTCTTGCTGGCCATGACAACGCTTAGAAGTGCTTTTTCGGAAGAAGGACAAGTTGGACCGGAAATGAGGACCTAGGTGTGCTCTTTTGCGCTGTTGTTCACCGTTCGATCATTACCAGTTTTTGTGCCCCCGTGAGTTCAACGCTTAGGTATGTTGATGATAAATGGATATGCGTTAAAAGGTACGTACTCCGGAGTGGTGAATTGTTCTGGTGAAGTGATTCGTTGCTGCTATCTCCTGTTTCGTGAGGGTTCTTGTCGGTACTCATATACCGCAGGCATGAGGGGCTTTCTTTGCAGAACATTTCAGTAAACCAAGACTGCAGCATTTTCAAGATTGCCATAACCAGCATCAATGCAGCTCTCATGTCAACATCAGCATCAAGACAGCTCTGATGTGAGCATCAGCCAGCGCAGCTCTGATGTTAACATCATCAGAGCAGCTGTGATGTTAACATCAGACCTGATGTCGCTTTTTTTTTCAATAGGGATGCTTCTCCTTGACCATGTTTTTTTTTTTGCTTATTGACGTTTTTGTGAAGGAACGCTGAATATGCGCACACCATTGACTGTCAGCTCTAGTCCCGGTCAGCTGTCATTTTTTACAGTTTTCGTTGTAGTAATTGCTAGTCATTTGCACCAAAGGCGCTGGATGTGAACTATTTTCTCTTTCCTGGACTTGCATTTCTCCCAGTCGTTGGCTTTGTCATTTTTTCATAATTTAAATTTTCTCTTGGTAACTCTTGAGTTTCGTAATCCCTACGCTGTGCATTTTACCATTTTTGATAAAGCTCATTCCACGTACCGTGCACATACTATTTTGTGCTGAAGTGCAGCAATTGTTTCGTTACGTCTAATGTTACATGCCATTCATTTTTGTGTCTGGGCAGTACTGAAGCGTGAGCAGATAGGCAGACTGCCTATTACTGCATAACTTCGTTTTCTTTGAGGCACCACCACTTGGACAGGCAGACCGCCTCTTGCTGTATACTTTTTCTTTCTTTTGAGACACTGTTGACGTGCGAGTGGTTACGCAGGCAGGCTGCATATTACTGTATACCATTTCCCACCATGCAGCAATTTTACCGTTACGTCTAATACTAATGCTACAAGCCGTTCATTTCTTCCAGGGCCATTGCCGAAGTGCAAGTGGTTAGGCAGACTGCCTACTACTGCATACCTTTTTTGTTTCCTTTCAGAGACCACCTCTTACTGTGTACGTTCCCCCCCCCTTTTGAGACACCATTGAAGGGCCAGTGGTTACGCAGGCAGGCTGGATATTACGGTAGACCATTTCCACCCTTTTCTTTTCAGGCTACATTGGCAATGACAGTAGTTATGCGGACATGCTGCATATTTCTGTATACCCCTCTTTTTTTGTTTTTCATTTCAGACACAATTGGCATGCATTGGATGATGCAGGCAGACTGCTTAGTGTACACCACTCGTCGTTTAGTCTATTGAGGTGCTCCAAGTGTTGTGTCAGTCTATTTCCTCTCCGAAAATAAAATGTTGGGCTCTACACACACTGTTTACACTCAAAATTATTGTAATTATTAAAAATAAGCATATTAATGCCAAAATATGCATGGGGGGGGGGTAAATATGCATGGGGGGAGCCCCTGCCAGCATTATCGGGGATCCGCCGGGGACCTGCTGGGACCGAATACTTGCTGCCGATGTCGGTCCTTAATCATCCCGGTGTTGCAAACTGGAGGAAGGACCGGTATCGGCTGGTGGCATGCCCCCGACTTTGTAGGATTCTTTCCCGATGCTGGACCGGCTTCGCCCCGGTCCTTTGTGCTGCTTGGGGGTACTCCTCTCATCGGAAGAGAATGGTTGCGAAGTATTCAGCTGGACTGGCAAAGTTTGAACACCGTCCGTGTTGGTGGGAAAGAAAGCGTCGTTCATTTACTGGACAAGTTTGAAGACGTTTTTTCGAAGGCACTGGGCCAAATTTCGGACGTAGAGGCTACACTGGTCCTCAAGGAGGGAGCAACCCCACGTTTCGTCAAAGCACGTAGCCTTCCGTTGGCATTAAGGCCAGCAGTTGAACAAGAAATTGGCAAGCTGGTAGAAATGGGTGTATGGACACCAGTTACCAACAGTGAGTACGCCACTCCCATTGTTCCTGTTGTAAAAAAAGACTGATCAGTACGCCTGTGTGGCGACTACAAAGTCACGTTGAATCCATACCTGAGTGTGGAAAACTACCCGTTACCAAAGGTAGACGAAATGCTCAGTGCTCTGGCTGGAGGAAAACTGTTTTCTAAGATTGACTTAAGCCGAGCGTACCTACAGGTACTGATGAGCGCAGCGTCCAGGAAGTATTTAACCGTGAATACGCACAAAGGACTGTTTGAAGTCAATCGCCTGCCGTTCGGAGTTGCTTCGGCCCCGGCGTTATTTCAACGCATCATGGACACCATGTTGAAAGGCTTAGATGGAGTGGTTTGCTACCTAGATGATATTCTGGTAACCGGACGGACAGAAGCCGAACACATGGAGAATTTAGAAAGCGTGTTGAAATGTTTGAGCTCAAGAGGAGTGCGTGTCAAGAAAGAGAAGTGCGAATTTTTGAAGTCAGAACTGCAGTTCCTAGGACATGTAATCGGGATGAATGGCATTTCCACGGCACCAGAGAAGGTGCAAGCGATTCTTGAAGCGCCAGCTCCCAGTGACAGGAAGCAACTTCGCTCATTTTTGGGCATGGTCACCTACTATGCCAAGTTCCTGTCTAAGCTGTCTTCGATTGCGTACCCATTAAATCGACTTCTCAGCGAGAAAGTAAAGTGGACGTGGTCATCAGAATCTCAACGCGCATTCGAGGCCCTCAAGAAGGCTATGGCATCTGCGCCGGTGCTTCAGCACTACGATCCTAGTTTGCCGCTTCAAGTGTCTGCTGACGCCTCACCGTACGGCGTTGGAGCAGTATTAGCGCACGTGGATAGTGATGGGACTGCGAAGCCAATAGCGTATGCTTCAAGAACTCTGACAGAAAGCGAGAAGAACTATAGCCAAATTGAGCGCGAAGCGTTGGCTTTAGTCTTTGCAGTGAAGCGTTTTCACTGCTACATTTACGGGAGAAGCTTTTGTCTGGACACGGACCATAAACCACTAGTGACGATCTTTGGTCCAAAGACAGGGATTCCGCCCATTGCAGCGGCGCGTCTACAGAGGTGGGCAATAACGTTATCTGCCTACACTTACACGCTCAGCTACCGAGCAGGAGAGCAGAACTACGAAGCAGACTGTCTGTCCCGCCTTCCAGTGAAGAATGATGGAAGCAAGGTGACGGATGTTGTGAGCGAATTTTATTCCATTCGCTTGGATACTTTTCCCGTACAGAGCTCAGATATAGCTCGAGAGACAGCTCGTGACGACGTATTAGCACGGGTTACACACTACGTCCTGAAAGGTTGGCCACGCAAGGCCACTGATGATGACCTCAAACCATACTACGTGAGGAAGCTGGAGCTGACATACTTCAGGGGTTGTCTTATGTGGGGGATACGAGTAGTGGTTCCTCACAAACTGAAGAAGGAAGTACTCCAGGAAATACACGAAGGGCATCCTGGCGTAGTTCGAATGAAAGAGACAGCACGAAGTTATGTATGGTGGCCATCGGTAGACTGCGATATCGAAGACTTGGTATCTTCTTGTGAAGACTGCCAACAACAACGGAGCGTCAGCACCGTCGCGCCACTGCACCCCTGGGCTTGGCCGACGAAGCCGTGGCAACGCATCCACCTAGATTTTCTGGGGCCATTTCAAAGAACTAACTACCTGGTTGCGGTAGATGCCCATTCGAAGTGGCCCGAAGTGTTCGAGATGAAGTCCACAACTTCAGAGGCGACAATACGAAACGTGCGTGAACTGTTCGCAAGATTCGGGATGCCAGAAACGATAGTCACGGATAATGGCCCCCAGTTTTGCTCCCGAGAGTTTGAGGCATTCCTCAAAATGAATGGGGTGAAGCACGTCAGGTGTGCTCCTTATCATCCGTCGAGCAACGGTTTGGCGGAGAGGTTTGTGCGCACTGTAAAGGAAGCGTTGCGCAAAGACATGCATCGACCGGCCGACATTCGACTGGCTAGTTTCCTACTAAGCTACAGGAACACAGCACACGCCACGACGCAGCAGTCACCTGCGCAGCTTTTGTTGAACAGAAATCTTCGAACGCGGCTAGATTGCCTCAAACCGTCAACTGAAGACGTCGTCCGACGAAAGCAATTCACGCAAATGCTGGGAAGACGTTCACAGGAACGTTTCTTTGTAACTGGAGAGCATGTATATGTAAGGAATTTCCGGAATGGACCACGTTGGTTACCAGCAACTGTGCTGGAGAAGACAGGACCTGTTACATACCGCGTACACATCAGTACAGATAGGGGACCATTCGTCTGGAAGAGACACCAGGATCACCTGCGACGCAGAACTTTGACGGTCAGCGGGGGTGTGTCAGTGTCATCAGTCCCGGAGCTTTTGACATCGGAGAATGACGCACAGGAATGTACTTCGTCCCATCAGCCACTGGTCAGCACATCACCTGCCAGGGCAGCAGCGGCACTGACAGAGGAGCCTGTTGGGTCACCTTCAGTCATCAATGGGGCTCAGGTTCGAAGGTACCCTACACGTGTGCGACATCCACCAGAACGTTTCCAAAGTACATAGAAGTGTTGTGTGGTAAAAGAAAAAATAGAAAAAAAAGAGAAGTGTGCTACCAGTGAAAGCTTTAGTGTTTTGGTGGTTTAGAAATAACTCATTTTTTGTGCATGTCATAACAATATTTAGACTGAAAGTGCGAGGTGCCCACTTATAGTATTTTCTCCTATTATGTACGGATTGTACTTCGTTGTTAAGGGGAAGGAAATGTGGTGTTTGTTTTGTTGGCGCTTCGCCGAGCTGGTCAGTTGCGCGTGCATCGCGTGGACACTTCGTCATCTATCTTCGTTCTGGGCAGCAGCCCTGTTTTGCTGTAGCCGCATGTTTCGACTTGTGCAGAAATAAAGCTACGTTAACCTTTTGGATATCGCTGGTCTGTCTGGAGTGAAGACGTCAAGATACTACAGTTATTGTGCGACGTTTTGTTGATGATGTCATGGGGTAGATGGGGTAGATGATGTCCACTAAGACGTTCGAAGCGTGATTCACTTCGTTTCTGCACACAGATTTACATAATACAACAACAGCAACTTCATTTTTATGATGATGATTTGAATTTTTCATGAACCCAAATGGTGCCGCATGGTGCGCTTTTTTTTTTTTTTTTTTTTGCGTAAAAGCTGAGTTTTCACGCCCGCGCGCGAAATTTTGTACGTCGCAGCTGCTCATAGAGGACATTTCACGCCGCAGTCAGTTCACGGGCGTCCATAGCAACCAATCACGGCGCAGCATGTCACTTCTGGTTCCGGTCGGGCATCCTACTTCCTTTTTAGCAATGGCCGCTCTTACAAAAAAAGCTGCAGAAGGACAACAACTCGTGCAAACAAATGCAAATCAATTACAAAGGAACGCGCACAAAAACAACCATTTCAGGACGGAACAGGAAGGAGAGGAGAATGTTGCCAACACTTTGTAAAGCAGCACTGGGATTTGTGCCCCATGCGGTTTGACAGGCGTATTTTTTCTCGGTGCGTGGCCAAGCAGAGTTTTACGCAGCGCGATATTCACAGAAACACGCACCATGATGCCGGCCTTAAGTCCTGCCCTGTCCAGAAAGTTTACTAGTGCTGTTAGGGCCGAGCATTTTGTGGCCTTAAAATGTACCATGTTCCCCACCATTTCTCAACAAGCAGCGTCATTGGAGGGTGTCGAGCCTCCAGATCAGCAGAACGTGACTTTGATTGGTAAACGCGGGAAGTATACGGCAGTTTCTCAGAGAGCAGCCATCCTTCCTGACGTCACCCGGTCGCCATTACAGCAGTGTGGGGCGTCATGGCTGCGCCTAGTCAACACCACCTAGATAGAGAAACCCTGCTTACTCGTCGACACGACGTAACAACTAAGAGTCATTCAATCAGGATCGTATTTTCAACGGCGGTAGTCAATCACGAACCTGCTTTCAGCGGTCGTGGCCATGCAGAAGAACCACCGTCGTTTGCGAGTAGTGATTGATCGTTCCCGCGTACTAAGTGAGAAAACTTTAAAATAAAGCCCAAAACGGTCCCTTATCTTTCTCAATACTGATTTTCTGGAAAGCGTTTGTGGCACTTTTGTCTACAGGTTCAGGTCTACAAGTTCCAAGTTAGCAGCAACCATTTGCGAGTTCTTCAATTCGCAGAACGGCGATTCGCAGTAGCAGACGAATTCTGACTTTATATGACCACGTAGCGAAGGAATGAGAGGAGGCAATAAGCAGGCCTTCTGTACCTAGGTGGCGTTGGCACAGTGACATGCGTCAAAACCAATATGGCAGTTTCGTAGAGGGCGGCCTTCTTGCCTGACGTCACGCGGTCGCTATTACAGCAGTGTGGGGGCGTCGTGGCCACGTCCGGTGATAGGTTCCGAAACCAACATATACCACCAAATAATGAGTCTTGCTGCTTGCGACCGTCGCGCAAATGGTCTACATGCCGTTAAGGATTGCAATCTGCCTGTTATTCTGACATGTATAGTTACAGACATGCGCGTTTTGCAGCAGACTCGCGCATCCTTGAAACGATCTAATTTTCCGCCCAATCAGCTTTTCACTGCACTGCATTTCATTTCCTCAGTATTCGTTACGAGAGCTCTGGGTCTTTGAAGGTCATACGTTTAATTGATCCAGGTCGTAGAAAAGTTTTCGGAATGAAGTGCCGAGAAGCAATGAAAGCCCCTAATTGTCCGCTTGCTCCGTGCGGCAAAACGAGTTTTGCAGACAAGCGCTTTACATTGCTGTCACTTGCCTCATCCATTACTGTCGGTTACTGAAATCAAGCTGTCAGTTTCACCCAAAAGAAGGGAGAAAAGAAGAATTAACGATTCACGAACATCGCTTCGACGCCACTTGGATGTCATGATGTCACTGCGATAATTAGACAGAAACAGGAAATACGACTGCGTAAGCGTACAGAAATTAGGGAACACGAGCGTTTCCCGCTTTATCTTGGACGTTCCGAGTGCAGAAGTTCTGATTTGAAAAACTATAAGAAGAGACAGCGAAAGGAGTACGGTGTTTTCAGATAGTGTTGCATAAACGGTCGTTTGAAAGAGTATGCCGTATTAATATCTAACAAATGTGAAGGACGTCTTCATGCTTTACCAAGTCAGCAATAAAAGAAATGCATTAGCATGATGCATATGTGCATGTACACTAAATATATTCTGGTCAGAACATAAAAAAATGACAAAAAAAGTGCGGCTACGGTTAAGGTATGTCCTTCCGGCTTCGAAGCACTCATTCGCAAAGTATCTTAAATGTACTTAAACTAAAGTACCTAGTGTCATTAGTACTTCGAGTACAGTATAATGTATCCCACTGAGAGTGTACTTCACGTAAAGTACAAAGCACTGGGCAAAGTACCTCAAAGTATTCGTTAAGTTGTTCGGTAGCTGTATGTCTTGCTTTTTAGAAGAAAAAAAACAAGCATTCTTGGCAAGTGCAAATGAAGCCCTACTCGTTAAAGTGCTTGCCCGTGAATAAGAACTGAATCAGATGGCATAATTTGCAGTTACATGCACGAAGGCAATCAGCTGTCCTGCGATTGTGCAAAATAGTATTATACTCTGACTGATCCAAGATCAGTGATCCCTAGCGCAGTGTTCTGGTACTAATCTTCGATTATAACGTGCAAGGAAATTTCAGGGGGGGAGAGAGCACAAGCTAGAAGCGATTACACATTTTTGAGCATTCACTCTCATGCTGCTTGCTTTCTGAAATATCACATGTTTCAAAATAAAGAGGATAAAAATAAAAAAGGATGAAGCTCAACGTAAACCTTCATTTTTTACATGACTCTGATCTGCAGCAATACTTAGAAGCCAATCACACATTGTGATATGGAGTGATTATTAATTGCCAATGGAGGAACCAATATTTAAAAAAAGCACTAGAATCATGCGTTGGGAGAACTGTAATGACAAGACCAAGTCATGCTGCCGGTTGCAGTGTCATAATGTACACGTGTCTTTGCATTCCATTCCGTTAACCTTAATAACTAAAGTACTAGTTCCTTGTCAACACTTCAAAGCCTTTGAACGGGCCTTTCCTTTTTGTTTTCCTTTAATAAGCCTGCATATCCCCTTACTAAACAATAGATGTTCTTCTTCAGAAATGCTCCGTAAAAGCACTAAAATAATTTTTGGTGCTTTATATGTTTTGTCTGGAGTCCCTCTGGTACATACCTCGAACGATGTCACGCCTATGAGTTATGAAATCGTTGTTTCGGACATTTAATCCTTTCGAGAAACTGTTTCATCAATCACATACTACGTAGATTGTAACTTATTGTTCGATGAACGTTAAAGTGTGAATCTAGAGAAGACTTAGTTCAAATTATATTCCTACAAGCGCACCTCAGCTTCAATAATCTTTCGGCACTGTTTCGCATTCATAATGAGGATGCCTTGTGTTAGTTAAAAAAATTAATGATAAAGAAATAACTATACATCAAATAAACATTCCATCTCGATTTCAAGCTGGACCATTCTTCGTTAGTGAACATAATCTGCCATCATGTAGATTTTCTAAACCTGTCAAGGACACTACAGACTTACTGCGCATGAAACGAAACGGCTACAAACGCATTTACGAAAAGGTTACTCTACAAAGCAGCAAAGGAGTCGCAAGAAATGCCATTCCCTCGGCTATATTTGCCTTCTCACAACCGGGGTCACATTCGAAGAGCGGCGTCCGAGGCGATCGCGAAGAAGCAAATAGGCTAGAGACGCAGTGCTAACACAATCGTCACCCGGAGGCCCATTAAATGTGATGTCACTTTGTTGACCTGACCGAAGCACACCGGTACACCTACACAAAGAACAAAACAGTGGCATACACACAACTCCCTCGAGGTGAAACGAGGACGTAATTCTGGGGCAGCATCCAATATAGTAGAAAGGCACTGTGCCATCACAAAAGTCAACGTCGTGGGAACAGCCATCTGTGCTAGAATGAGCCAGGTCGTCCGTAATAAGCCGACTACCACAGATGCCATTATGTGGATATGATGCATAAAAGCAACACGACTGCTTTTGCTCTTTATTAGGAATGGGCCTTAAGGACGGCCTTAGGAATAGCTTAAGGATTCGAATCCAAGTGCCCAAAACGGCGAATCGAATCTTCCGAATCCACCAACCGCTTTTTTTTTCTTTATGAAATTGGAGCCTCCGGAGTCTGCCGAAAGTTGGTTGGACTAAAAAGTTTCTGGTCACACCCCCATCGACAGTAATGTCAGAAGGACCCTTCAGCACATCGGGTGTCATAGCTGATAAAAAAACGCAGCATAGGAGCGGGTGAGAACGCTTCCGTTTTTGAACAAAAATCTTCATTAATTTGAAACTTTCAGCGGAGTTTTCTTGTTTATTTGTTCACACTGCTCTGGACTGAAAGAGTTCAGGCAGGAACTCTTACATTACAAGTTTAAAAGTAACATCGTTTCGCTTTTGATTGTTTCTTATGGAAAGAATTCCGACTCGAGAGTTTATGTATTTCGTGTAGTCGATAAACACCATGTTAGATAAGTTACATTCAAGAAGGAGTATATAGGCATGTTTTCTCAGGGAAGTGAACTATTATTTAATTTGTGTTTAAAAAATATTAAAATAAGATTAATAAGATAAACAAAGATATCAAATTCTGCTTCGAAACAATTTTGAGTGGACGTGTTGTTTTCCTTGCTTTCTAAACTCCTTTTTAAGAAAGGATTCGAATCATTCGAGATTCGTAAGATTCGTGGATTCGCAGAAACTTCCTTGGATTCGGATTCGGATTCGGATTCAGATTCGGATTCGAAGAATTCTGGATTCGTCCGATCCCTATTCTTTATATAGCGCTTCAGAAAATACTCTTTCTGGTCCAGGGCCAACAAATGCAATGACATCAACGTGCTTTAGAACTATGTATTAACTTGCTTGTCAAACTCGTCCAACTTATAGTTCCCTTATTTCTTAACTTATTTAACTTGCATAACTTGCTGTTATCTTATGTATCTTATATGTAAACTTAGAAAACGACCAGGGAATTGCAACCTACCCCTAATTTTACCGGAGATAAGACGAAATGCCGAAGGGCCTCCGTGAAAAGTATTTTTCAACAAGAGAAACACACCATGATCATGATGGATAATTTAATCTTACATCATAATTCGCTCCCATACCAAACTGGCACCGCATAAGCGGTGGTATAAGTACTGCTTCGTACGGCAAAATGTGTCGAGAAATCCTCGCGATGATTTCGACCATCCCAAGTCATGCATTATAAGCGCCTCATGAATCACCCTGCCCGTACCCAGCGCTGCGATAGTGAAAGATCAAAGATTTATCTCTCGATGGAATATTTAACTGTCGAGCTTTTTGAGCCGCTCTCTACGCGTCGATAAAACAGGAGTGTCCCTAACGCAAGTCGCGGACGGCGTTGCAACATCGTGTACTCTTCGCACGAAACTCAACTCTCTTCATCGGGCTTTCGAGAACTTGCAAGCGCCAGCTCCTTGCAAGTTTTAATTGGATGTGGCACAAGTCGTAGAGGACTATTTGAGAAAGTTGTGCATTAATAAATTGAGGAGTGACGCAAGGGGATCTTGCATGTAATGCAGTACTTACGATCGCGTTGCAACAGCTCCTTGCCGAGTGGGGTGGGGAGGGTGGGGTAGAATATGTGAAGGGTTGTACGAACTTGCAATATGCTGGCAGTCCTTTCGTTTGCCGATCCAGTTGATGTCTACCGAGAACATGTTACACGGTTTGCGATTTCACAGTTATCAGATTTCACAGTTATCAGAAATTCAGGGCAGCCTGGCGCTATTAAGCGCCAGGCTGCCCTGCGCTCAATTTTCCACTAAGGATTAGTTCACGGTGCTGGCTAAGGAATCAAGACCTACTACAACGTGCTAAAAGGAAACGTCATGTCGCAACATACCTGAATGAAATTTGCGCTCACTTACTTTCCGAATTAAGTTCCATAGGCCCGGCTTCACCAACGCCGATTGTAAACGCTGAACGCATTTATCGCTGAACTCTGCTCCACTAATACCCTAGCCACACGGCAAACTTAATGCATTAAACGGAATGGCATTTACTTCACATACTAACCAACCATCACCTCGAATGACATCGTTCTCTTCCCTGATTTGTTGAAAACAGGTGGCGTACGCCTTTTCCCATACAATTATGTTCTGCAAAATTGTCACAAAAAAAGGCGTACGCCACCTGTTTTCAACAAATCAGGGGAGAGAGCGATGTCATTCCAGATGATGGTTGGTTGGGAGGTGAAGTAAATGCCATTCTGTTTAATGCATTAAGTTTGCCGTGTGGCTAGGGTATTAGGGGGTTATTGTCACTGAAACATACATCACGTCACCGACTAACGTTTGTAAAAAAGAATTGAGCGTTAACTTCAAGTTCTGGCAACCCATCAAATGAAACCCATGAACTCAAATTTAACCAGCGTTGGTGAAACCGGAATCAGATATATTTGTTTTGCGATGTCATTCGCCAGCAGATTCCACCGCACTCCTTTGAAGAAGACGCCAGCCCATGCACGGACTCAACTCGGGCTCTCTTATGTTGGTAAAGGAAAGTATATCACGGCGTCCTAAAACAGAACCATATAGGGTTTCTAATGCATTCCAATTTTATCGGATGTCGTGTACGCAGTTGGTGTAGCTGGGGTGAAACGCCTCATGCCATCCTCATTCGTGTATCTGTTGCTGTTGGGGTAGCTTATAATTCAGTGAGCAATGAAGCGGCTTGCGTTGGCCAGTTCACTATGCCAGAGCTCTTCTGGTCCTAGGACAAAATTCGAGAAGACAGACGGACAAGACCTCCATTTATGTCTTTGTCATTACGAATAAGGTTTTCTCGTTAGGCATTAAGCGTCGTATAATGTTCGACTAAACTTGGATCACTAGTGACATTAGTTTAGTCATTATTAAAAATTTAAAGGATATTCTGAGTACGATTACATGTACACTCTTAAAAATGAACTTCACCGCATAGCACTCTCCTAGCCAACCATGATCTCGAATGATGTCGTTATCTGCCCTGATTCGTTCAAAACGGGAGGCGTACGCCTTTTTTGTGACACTTATGCTCTTCATAATTGTCACAAAAAAGGCGTACGCCTCCCGTTTTCAACAAATCACAGCAGATAACGATATCAATTGAGATCATGGTTGGTTAGGAGCGTGCTATGCGGTGAAGTTCATTTTTAAGAGTGTATTACAAAGCCGCAATTAAGGAAGATATCAATGTCCCTGGTTCAGCAAAAAGCCCAGTGGGTCAGAGGCTAGCCTCGAAGGCGGAAAACAGTTCCACATCATCATCATCATCATCATTACCATCGTTTCTGTATTTATACAGTAAAAACATGAAATCCTTTATGGTCATGTCAAGGCGATAGGCTCCTTCAGATAATGCGGCGATTTCTTGCTGCTACAAATTTATCAGTTTAGGTACTTCGTACACTGGATATTTAATCGAACTGGAGTAGCCGACTCTCTTCTTAAGCACCACATTCTCCATTTTATATTATTTGCACCAAACCAAACCAAAGAAACAAATTCGCCCGCTTTTCTATCTCCACAACCTACACTCTAAAAACAGAACTTCACCGCATAGCACTCTGTGCGCCAACCATTGTCGCGAACGATATGGTTATCGCTTCTGATTCGAAGAGGGAGGTGGGTGTACGCCTTTTTGTGGCAATTTGGATATACTGTTAAGAGGCGAATAAGACGGGAGAGACGGCAGCCAAGCGAAAGAATGCGGGTGATATGAAAACTCGCGCTAAAGGGCTGATGGCGATGAGCATGGCTATGGTTCTCCCTCACAATATGAAAATTGCCACAAAAAGGCGTACGCCCTCTCTCCCTTCGAATCAGAAGCGATAACCCTATCATTCTTGGCAATGGTTGGAGCACAGCGTGCTATGCGGTGAAGTTCTGTTTTTAGAGTGTACTTCCACACTCTTAGAAATGAACTTCACTGCATAGCACGCTCCTAGCCAACCATCATCTCGAATGATATCGTTATCTGCCCTGATTTGTTGAAAACGGGAGGCGTACGCCATTTTTGTGACAATTATGAACAGCATAAGTGTAAAAAAAACAAAAGGCGTACGCCTCTCGTTTTCAACAAATCAGGGCAGATAACGATATCATTCGAGATGATGGTTGGCTAGGAGCGTGCTATTTCATTTTTATTTGCTATTTGCTATTTCATTTGCAAGTTCATTTTTAAGAGTGCACCACCGCCACTATCATTCTGTATCCACCATCACTTTACGCCACAAAGGAGACAAATACGCGACGACAGTGCGTCTCTGCCCATGAGAGAAAGAAAAGGTTGGAGAAAGCACGTGACAAAGCGTCCACTCAGAAAGCAACAATAAGGGGGCATTCGCAGAGGGGCCACAACCCTGTGGTCAAAAAGATGAATCAACATATGTGGTGGGTGGTGGTGATGGTGAAAGGGCTTGCCGTTGTCGGCCTCACGTATGTGGGCAACGTCACGACTGACGCCCTTGGGGAATGTGCGTCCTGGGCCGACTTCTAAGGGAACTGTGCCGACATATGTCTGAGAGCGTCTGAGGAAAAACCAGGAAAAACAGGAATCAACATAGACCTGACGTGCAGTTGTTGTGGTACCCTATTTGAGAGCGAACCAATAACACCGTTCTATGTGCACGATGGGAAAGAGAAAAGCTGAGGGACTGCGCGAGAGACTGACCTACACTCTTAAAAATGAACTTCACCACATAGCACGCTCCTAGCCAACCATCATCTCGAATGATATCGTTATCTGCCCCGATTTGTTGAAAACGGCAGGCGTACGCCTTTTTTGTGACACTTATGCTGTTCATAATTGTCACAGAAAAGGCGTACGCCTCCCGTTTTTAACAGTCGGAGCTCCCGAGGAGGGTGTATGCTATATGATATAGCTATATGATATAGCGTACATGCTAATGTGCTGCGCTAACCGCTCCCCTACAGCTGAATGAACATAATGCTCCTAAGAAACTTCAGTGGAACACCCGCTCTACTCGAGGAATTAGGACCGTCGGGCTATACTTTCTATTTCCAGCTGCCGAATACCTCTCGCTTCTAATACAAAATATTTGGCGTAATGGAGCCAACTTTTCATGCAAATCGACTTCGTTTTGCAAGTGGCTTCGTTTCGCCGACTTTCTATTTTGATGGAGTGAGAGCGGGACGAGTCGTACGCTGAGATCCCCCCATGAACACTAACGC
Source organism: Ornithodoros turicata (assembly GCF_037126465.1). NCBI lineage: Eukaryota > Metazoa > Arthropoda > Arachnida > Ixodida > Argasidae > Ornithodoros > Ornithodoros turicata. The sequence goes on from NC_088203.1 coordinate 98,741,403, forward strand.
TAAAGTTCAAAGCAAATGCGGTACGTGCTGCTATTTTTTCTGACACTCTGTAAGTCTACATCATCGTTTGGAAATGAGACACATCCAGAGGGTACATGATTGGGATTTCAAAGGAATATGGAAACATATTCTCCCTATACATCGCGGGGGTTAGAATCCTGGTGGAATCGATGGAAGGATCATCAACTGTCATATTATGTGGAATCGCTTCGTCCCTCATCTATGACTACTCGTTCAGCAGTAGCAGAGGCAACTGAAGAATATACACGGTTTATTTGTGTTTGGACGTCCGGTCGGAAATTGTATCGAAGTACGCTCCAAGACTAGTTAGCTAAAATTCCTTAATTAACTTATTAATTAGGCGTTCTCGGCGAAAGCGAGATGGCAGAATTGGAGCTAATCGTTATTTTTGGTACATCGCTCTTGTTAAATATCCTGAGAGTATCGCATACCTTGAAATATAAATTGCCAAATTTCGCTATGCAAATCAGCCGAAACCAGAACTCTACATTTCCCAAGCATAAAAAGAGCGACGATTATTCCATGTCGGAAAGCCACGACTGAGATGATTGGAGTGGGTGCTGCTGACCCGTTGGCCAGATTAACCGCATTCCGGTATAATATGTCTGACAGTGTCTGAGGAAAAACTCCAGAAAGCACAGCCGACACAGTTCCCACAGCAGTCAGCCCAGGATGCAAATTCGTGACGTTGTGTCGTGACGTTGGCCACCTCTGTGAGGCCGACTACGACGAGATCTTTCAGCACTACCACCACCACCACCACCGCTTTATGGCCCAGATAAGCCAGCTGCTAACGTTCTTGAAATAGTACAGCTCCGGTCAACTTTAGTAATACCACTGGAAAAAATGTGTTCCCGTTCCCGGGCGCAATTACAGCAACCCTTGGGGCCGCGAGGAAATCTTAATTGAATAAAATTATCCTGTTAGTATAAGACATTGATTTTGTTTACTTAACATTCCCTTAGTGCCCCAAGGGTGCCTGTTATTGCGGTGGGAAATGAGACCGAATTTTTTCCAGTGTTATTATTAAGGTTGAACAGAGCTGTGCCCACTCAATTAACGTTGCCCGCGGTGGCGGGGGTCATGGCCGCCTAGAAGCGTGCTCGTTTCAGGAATTAAAAAAAAAAAGAATAGAATGGGTTCCAGGGATTATGGTCTCCCACTCTCTTTCGCCCGAAAGCACCTAATTAAAGATTTCATTAATAAAGTTTTTTAATTAGTCGTCCAGTACTTACATACGCTTTTCGACAAGGCGTACATAACCTACCTGCAAAAAAAAGGTATCTCCTAAAAAAAGGTAAAAGGTATGTAGCTCCCTTTTTTTATATCTAACGGATAAAAATAAACACCCTGTACAGCCAGCGTCCAGAACAGTAACGATATGCAGGAAATCTAACAGAGAAACATTCTTTGATATACAAGATTTGATGTAGTAGACTCTCCTTATGTGTCAAACGTTTGTACAAGTTGCACAAATACATACAAGAAAGGTGGGACCTTTGAAGTGTGTCCTCTTTTGTATATAGTATACTGTATTTGCGTAACTTGTACGACCATCTTGCTCCTGAAGAAACGTAGTCTACTACATGAAAGCTTGTGTATAATGAAGAAGGCTTCACTGTTGGGTTACTATTCAGCAGTCATGTACGAGATACTCAAAAATGTATTTAAGATAAGATAATAAATACTGACGTTGGGATGTAATTAAGATAGAGTATAAATACATGAAAATTAAAGTTATTAAGATAGAGTACGAAACACTTCACAAAAGTATTTGAAGTACAATTAAGATACTATTTATCCTTGAACGCAAAAAATCAGCAGTCACTGGTCAATGCGGCGATTCGCAGCTATGTGACATGAATCACCTAAAACCGCGTACAACGCAAGCCGTCCCTGTGTGATAGGAGTCATCTAAACACAAGTCCCAAAAAGATCACAAAGAGATATCATATAACTCCACTAGGTATATGTGACCCAGAACAAAATAAAATTCTAACAGGTCCCTGCTCGGCGAGGTCAGAATTCGGCGTTACCACGTCAGGGCACACATAATAGAACCCTCACCCGCCAAGGATTAGTACATACGGGACAACATCTCTAAATGGAGACTTCCAAGAAGGGCCAATGTCCGGGTCAAGTCCGAGGGACTCAGGGAATTTCCACTGAACAAGCAAGATAATGGAAAGACGAGACACAGAAAGTTGGAGAGGGAGGTCCAAAATGTGTAATTAGAGTATTGAGTAGAAAATACCCTAAAATGTATTTTAAATAGAGTACAAATACACAAAACAAAAAGTACTGAGTAGAGTACCAAAATACCGCAAATTGTATTTAAAATACAGTATTTTAAAGACAATACTCCAAATACGTACAGGTCTGCTATTCAGTAATGAAAGCTTCGTGGGTTTAACACCCCTTCAGCAGCGTACTCTTCTCGAGCAACCGTCCGTCGTTAAATTTCCTATGCGTTGCTCCTTTATGGGTAATTCATGCACCGGAAGCCATAAAAGAGTGAGCCAATTCGGATGAACACCCGCGTCCTCATCTACAACCCAGTTTGTCGTCGTCTCCTTTCAGCCGGATATCTGCGCCCTTCGGTGTGAATGTTGCACAACGTACCAGCAAGTTCATATCGCAGTCTTACCTATACAAACACTGCAAAACGAATACTATTGTATGTGTGGAAAGTTTGTCGTCCTCCGTCGACTTCGTCGTGCTCGTTCAACAGAAAAAACAAATACACGTACACAAAAAGGAGAAGCGGACCAAGTATCTTCCATAAGAGTATTGCCCCGTCCGTCGATCTTTTTCAATAAACATATCCCCCAAGAGCGAGGTAGTTTTCGCAATCTTGCTTCCACGTGCGCTCGTGCTTATACCTGAAAGCGATTTGTAAAGGTCGAAGGCCTTTAAAACAACAATGGCAGCAGCAGCTTAGTCGGAGAGATTGCACGTGCGGCCACGGCATTTGTTGGGGCGAGGAAAAGCCATCTTAGGTGTATTGCTACTGCAAAATAAAAATAAATAAATAAATAATCGGTAAGAAACAGATAACGCACCATCAAAGCGTGTTCACGGGGCATTCGTGCAATAATAACAGGCAGTCTCATGGTTCACAGGCAATCATAAGGCCCGATCGAAGCTTGGAGTGGTGGCTTCTCTATGGGTTCAGTGTCAATCATTCGCGCTTGTTACATTAAGGAGCAAAACAGGAAGGTAGACAAAAAAGGGCCGTTCTACGGCTCGGGTTGTGAAGTGCTCTCGCGTTTTGCTGGAGTTACCGCCGCTGGGACGTCTTGCCAAACGTCTTTTTCTGCAATGCGGCGTGCGCTTCAGGGCCATTGAACTGGTGACGTTGAGAATGGGCTTGCGATGGCTGAATTAGGTGATATGTTCTACACTGAGTCATATCTAGCATTTGGTCGCGGCCGTTTGGCTTGCTCTGCTTCGCCATTCTTCATTTTGTATTTTCGTGCATTGTTATCTTCTGGGTGTAAGTTATTCCGAAAGGGCCAGCTTCACTATCGATACACTCTACTGCCAGAGCACTGTGCACCATTAGGTGTTTTCGTTAAGACGGGGAGAGACATATGGCATGGTTGCTTTACTCGCATACAATAATGCGGCGGGTGCAGCGAAAATGCGCTTCTCAGGATGCTATATATATATATATATATATATATATATATATAGATAGATAGATAGGGGAGAAAAGACACCAGAGACTGAAGTAGGGAGTAGGGGAAGTTATTTATTAAGCTGGCATTTAAACTAAGGGTCTGGGGAGTCTTAGTTTAAATGCCAGCTTAATAAATAACTTCCCCTACTCCCTACTTCAGTCTCTGGTGTCTTTTCTCCCCTATCTATATTCAACATCCTGGTCGTTCGAACCTAAATTTTGTAGCGTATATATATATATATATATATATATATAGATACTCATTGAACGATGCGACAGCACCAGAGGACACGTGTTTCGCCGTGTTTGCGGCTCGTCGGCCCTGGGTAGCTGCGCATCGTTCGGGATTGGCAAACCAGGGGTCACTCAGCGAGCGATATACACCTGGGAGGGTGACTGAGCACTCCTCAATGCCACAGTGCAAGCCAGTGAATTATAAAAAGGGGGGGGGAAGCCATTAAAAAAAATAATAAGTAAATGATGCTAGACGTGTTTGAAATTCAAACTTACAGATTAAAATGGCTTCTATGGCTGCACGTAGAGAAACAGATACTCATTGAACGATGCGACAGCACCAGAGGACACGTGTTTCGCCGTGTTTGCGGCTCGTCGGCCCTGGGTAGCTGCGCATCGTTCGGGATTGGCAAACCAGGGGTCACTCAGCGAGCGATATACACCTGGGAGGGTGACTGAGCACTCCTCAATGCCACAGTGCAAGCCAGTGAATTATAAAAAAGGGGGGGGGGAAGTTATTAAAAAAAATAATAAGTAAATGATGCTAGACGTGTTTGAAATTCAAACTTACAGATTAAAATGGCTTCTATGGCTGCACGTAAAGAAACAGATACTCATTGAACGATGCGACAGCACCAGAGGACACGTGTTTCGCCGTGTTTGCGGCTCGTCGGCCCTGGGTAGCTGCGCATCGTTCGGGATTGGCAAACCAGGGGTCACTCAGCGAGCGATATACACCTGGGAGGGTGACTGAGCACTCCTCAATGCCACAGTGCAAGCCAGTGAATTATAAAAAGGGGGGGGGGGGAAAGCCATTAAAAAAAATAATAAGTAAATGACGCTAGATGTGTTTGAAATTCAAACTTACAGATTAAAATGGCTTCTATGGCTGCACGTAGAGAAACAGATACTCATTGAACGATGCGATATATATATATATATATATATATATATATGTTTATAAGTCCCAAACGTCGCCACACCAGCATTGGACAGCTGTTTCGGCCTTATTGGGCCTTCATCAGCAATGCGTAGGTGGGCGACGTTTGAGCGAGTGGCGTCGGAAGGTCACGTGGAACGTGATGTCATCCCGTGAGGGTGAGTGAGTCACCTCTGAAAGCCCAGTGCGAAGCCAGTAAAGTATTAAATGCCAAAGCCAAAGCCAATTAAAAGCCAAAGAGCGTGTGCTATATTTCTTCTCTCTCTCTCTCTCTCTCTCTCTCTCACACACGCACACACACACGCACACACACGCACGCGCACGCACACACACACACGCACGCGCACACACACACGCGCACACACACGCGCACACGCGCACACACACGCACCCACACACACAAACAAACACACACACACACACACACACACAGTGGTGCAATCTCATTCTTCCGTGTCCCACTCTCACCCTCAACGCATTAACCTCATGCTTTCGTTTTAAAGTCATCTTCTGTGATCCATCTCATCATTCTTTCACCCTTTCTTGGCTTATCCTTTATTTCCTAATTCTTTTCTTTTCATTTATTTTATTCTCCTTTCATTTATTTTCTTTCTTTGCGGAATACCAAGCCGACGTCCCGTTTGGCTGACCTTTCCCCCGTTTTTTTTTTTTTTTTTTCTATTCGTCTAATAAATATATTGAATGCTCTCCCAAGGCTTGCAATCGTCATTTATATTCCTCCTGACATATTTATTTTTTCCGAGCTCTTCCATCCTCCTTTATGGTGGACACACTTCTTCAGAAGTGAACAGGTAATTTTAATTCGCGTACCACGCGCAAACTACGTGAGATATCATTGCGGAGCAACTACTGACATATTCCTATAGCTTTTCTCTAGGGTAGGATACAATGTTTGAAAAAGCTAGAACGCGCCATTGATTATTAACGAATTAAAGTGTGCGGGATCATGAATACGTGGCGGTCAACAAGCGCGATGGCAACACTGTTTCTCGGGACGCTCAGCGCTTCGATATCCGCACCTAAATTGCCTCTTCCGCTAAAGTTCTAGCCGAAGAATCCAATAAAGTAACAAAATCGGTTAAAACCGTTGTAGTTTGAGAGTCGTGTTAGAACAAACCAGCAGATATGTCTTGTGCTGTACTGCCAAGCTGCTCTGCGTGGAGTCTGCTCCTATGATTTACTATAGAAGTGCCTACTAGTGAACGGAATGAGTGAGGAAACAGGAATTACGTCACGACCCATGACCCTTGTGAGGAGTGAGCTCCTCTGCAGTAACCTGTTTAGCAACGTTGCAGACAGTTTGCAAAAAAAAAAAAAAAGGTATCTGCATGACCAATCCTGTCATTTTACTAACATTGAACGTGACGAGTGAGGTCAATATGTTTTCTTTCTTTCTTTTTCCTTTTTTTTTTCTCAATAACAACCAAATCCATGAAACTTGGCAACACTGTCGAAAAGTAGACTATGTCCCTTGCGATGTTATTGCGAAGTCCTCCTAACGCCCACGACCGAGCTCCTAAGCAGCATATCGCTTTAAGGAACAATCGCTATCTTTTTCAAGCACGTGTAGCACATCGATCGGCTCATTTTACGTGCTGCCTGCCAGCAAAGCAGTAACTTTGCCTAAGGGATCTCTAATGGGAGCGGCACGTGTAGCTACCGGCAGCATTATTCGCAAGTGTCGGAGTTTGAGGAAGTGCAATTATACGGTTTCGTTCCCAGGGGAACAAAAGTATGCGCTGAGGAATCATCAGTCCGTAGGTGGCAGCGGTGAGTAACTCCCAACTTGCTGCGTGTGATCGAATCACGGGGGGTAACCAAATAAAAATTTATAAAAAAAAACGCTCAAACACGTCTGTTTGTCTGTCCGCATTTTTATGAGCTTTCAACGTAACAACGTTTATATACATGTGTGTGATCGAGCCGTTGATCAGTGCTGCAGATATTGGCTAAAACGAGATTTACATTGTTGAAACGTTATAGTATATGTAGAAGGAGGACAAAGATGGGGCACGAACGCGTGGGGAGGAAAATAAAATGGCATTCTGAAAATGTTCTGGGTCGGGCACGGCCAACAGCTGCTTTTGTCTCTGGTCTTGGCTAGGCGCACTACATAGTACAAGCGTGTAACAGACCTGTACGAGCGAAATATGCATTTGTGTAGATAGGTCGTGAATTCAAAGGATAGGCGCACGCAGCACAGGACATTTAGAAGGTGACTCTGTTGCGAAACTCATGCAATTATTATTACACGTAGTAGCAGCCGCACACACCACCGTCGACGTTGAGCAACTCTCAAGGTACGCGGACGTTTCGGTACAGGACGTTTCGGTACGGACATTCGGTGAACGGACATTTCGGTACAAAGACGTTTCGCTAGGGCTGTCTACACGTTGTCACGTCACTTCCGTGGTAGTGATAAATTGATGAGATGCTATCGCCCCTTCGGACGCTTCGGTACAGGTCGCCGGCAACATTCAGACCTACTATGTATACGCTTGTCGATGTTTTTGTACCACTGTTACAGTTCGCGTTTTCTTGGAGGAATCGCTGCATGCTGCGGTCACGGACTGGTGAAAGTGTGCTGGTTCATGAGGACAGATAGTTCAGCGACACAAAGAAAAGAAAAAGAGAAGGTAGAAATATTAGCCACTACAAGCGGCTTGCTGTTCCCAAGAAAAGGAAAGAAACGAGAAGGAAATGTAGCAAAAGAGAAAAAAATACAAATAAGCAGAAAGAAATGCAGCAAGACAGACGAGTTCATTCAATCAATACACCACACTTTTTCTGTCATTACACAGCAGTTTACTTTGCGAGAACATTCATCCGCAAAATGTTTTAGTGTGAGAACTCCGAGACCAGGAAAAATCAGCAGGTGAATATACGTGTAATATGCCACCATTCTACCCCAGGCAGACAGCTCGTCACCCAGAGCGGACAATTCATGAACAATAGGCATTCAAGTGGACAACCTCATTATTTATCTTCCGCGCTGTATCACATGGTTTTAACAAATCAGATTCGAAAACAACGTGAGTAGGGTCACGGAAAAAAAATTGGAAGATGAATAATTTAAAGCTCACGCCGGCGTTGAAGATTTCGAGGAAGTGGTGTGGACATTAAAAAAAAGGATCGATTCTTTTTTATCATCAAAAGCTTTGATAAAGAAGTCGACTGATAAATTATAATCAATTAGTATTCGAATTAGAACAAAAAGAAACCCGTGGGGGGAATATGTTTATTAAGAAAAAAGAAAGGAAAGGTCAGCCAGACGGAGGTCGGATTGCTATTAAAAAAAATGGAAAATAGCTACCGCCTTTGTACGCGAGCGAGGTAGCAACGTAATCCGGACATAGCAACTATAACTACATGATGAAGATGACATGAGGTGTTTCACTGCAGAGGTTGTCGACACCCTACCCATGTATACCTAAGGTCTGACTTTTTCGAGATAAACCCGATTATTCCCTATTCTCTCCCGAATCAGATTCGGATCGATTCGGGTTAAACCCGATTTCTCCCCGAATTCCAATCACGTATTACGTTGTATCATGTACACGATTTAGTAGCAATCTGTGCACATGTCTGATGAAATTTTTATATGAGTGCAACAATAAACTATGCGAAGTAAATTTAATGATACATCATGTGGTGTTTGTGACTATAAATCGCGAGGAATGCATGTTCGATCAACATGTGCAGCTACTGGCCGCCCGCTGGACAGAAAGAAAAAAAAGTAACCGATAACACCCGATTGTATCAATAGCTCCCTATTTCACCCCGAATTTCAGATTTCTAAATAGCACCCCTTTCCCCCCTCCCCCGAATCCGGCAAAGACATTTAACCCGAAGAAGTCAGACCCTATTATACCCATAGCAATACCATACTACATGTGTGTGAGGTGCTCAATGAGTGATGTGAGAATGAACTGTCCCCAGAGGGCTTGCTGCAAGAACGGGGGCAGCTGGGAAGAATCATAAGATTTGACTAAATCGCCTCGATCAGTTCGGTAGACGTCAGGAACTTCATGAATAACCGAAGACCCTGACAGTGTTGCAAAAGGTTAAGACAAGTGCATTAACATCCAGCATGGCTTGGTGGCTTCCTGCTGTTCCACTCACAAAGTTGCAATAGAAAGTAAGTATTATCTGGAAAAAATAATAATAATAATAAAGACTTGGAGCAGGGTGGCTGCCTCTACTGGCGCCTGCAGCTCCATGTCACTTTGGTTTGGACTCTGTCTTAAAGACGTGGCGAAGCTGTTAAAAGCGGCAGTGTATGCCTCTACCTTTTAGGAAGGCGCAAAGTGCCTTAAGAGCATTAAGTTCTTGGTACTCTGTAGGCCATCTCCCCATCACTTCACAAAAGTAGAAAGGCCATTGGCCGAGGGCTTCGAAGGATTCCTTCAGTCTTGCTCTTGTTGGCTCGTAGTCTGGGCACTGCATTACAACGTGAAGTGTGTCCTCCTACCCCTTGCATCTGCTGCAGAGGTTCGAGGCCACAATGCCTAATCTGTGCTTCGTCGTCGCGGTGTATAAAGCACCTAGACGGTCAATAGCTGTCTCGAGGCTTCGGTGGGTGTCGTGTGAGATGACTGTTTCTGAGTCGGGATCTCTGTGGGTAATGTAATCGGGCTCCCGCGGGGCTTGTTTCCATGTCCGATCTTTCGCTTGTGGATATTCTGAGTAATCTCTTCGCACGTGACTTTGGAAAGGGATCCCAAGCAGCACAATGTACTGAAAGTCGAGTGCAATAGGGGTGGACGGTATGTGTCTTATCACTGTTCCTTAGTTTCAAGAGTGTGTTCAAGGTCTTCCACCTACCCGTCCACCCCTATTGCACTCGACTTTCAGTACATTGTGCTGCTTGGGATTGCAGACAACTTGCTTTTGTTGAGCGCGCTCTTTGCTATCGCATCAGCCAATTCATTTCCTGGTATTGCGCAGTGTGAGGAAACCCACTGCAGATAGACTGTGTGTCCCTTTCTTGCCGCAGAAGTGAAGACTTGAAATATTGCACACGAGCAGGTCGTCGGAGTTCTGTTTTCTGAACCTTCTACAGGCACAGAAAGCTTTCTTCCTCATATCCCATCAGTTTAAAAGAGAACACACAACAGTTTTTGCAAGAACGTTATAATAATACTGACCATTCCTTCTGCACGCTTCTGAAGCTGTTATTTTGTACTAGAATGTGCACGCTCTGCAACACCCATTTCCATTGCAATGGACACTCTAAGGTACTGGAGTGCCACGACGTCGGATTCCTTCGGGCGGATGTAAGCTTTTTGAACAGTGCAAGCTGAAGACTTCTTTGAAGAGAGCTCTGGGTGCTGTATGTTCGATCTCATTAGGATTTCTCTTAATGTTGTTTCCGTCTTCTTTTTCTTTCTTTTTTTCTGTTAAAGTTTACAGTAACGTGTAACAACATATCATAAATTTAATGTTTCTTGTTCCTTATGTGACCATCCGGACCATCGATAACCCCCGCCGCTGGTGAACCTTTCAGCAGCAACGAGCCAACAAAACCCTCTTCTTTTTCTTCTTCCTCACGTGTATTCTGGACGTAATCCACAAAGCCAAATTGGCAAGAGCTATTGATGCGCTACACAAAAAAAAAAAAAAAACTTATAAATCCTGAGTCAGCTCTTATTACTTAGTCTTCTGAGTTTTGAAATAGACTTCCCTATTGGTCCATTGCTCACGGTATAAGCAGCTATAGTTATGTCCGTGACTAGGGCGAGCAGCCCGTTTTATCACCGTCACCGTTATGTCCGTAGAAAATTGTGCGGCAGACCGTGGTATCGGGCCTTGACGACTTTGCACCGAATAGAAACAGCCTTATTTCTTCAACAATTCAACAAGCCTCTTGATGTTGTAATACAACAAGACTGAACAGAAACAGAACGACGTACTTTGCCGAAAATCTACTGAATTTGCAGTCGAAGAACAACAGCATTTACAATTCAGACCTGCGCTTGCAAGAGGCTTGTTCAGCTGAGGTTTTGACGTCCATTGCTCTCCGCGAAACAAATATGATCATGTGTGATATTTCAGTATTTCAGTACTACAGTACTTGGTATCTCTGTAAAAGACGGTGCCGTGCCACCGAACCGCCAGCGTGTTCGACTGGGCTCGAGGGCTCGATCTCGCAACCTTGGGTTGGAAGCGTTCTGCATCAATCAAACCTTATACGTTCATGCGTTCTGCATGAGCACTGGGGGCTTAATTGCTTTGCACGCTCAACTTAACGACACGAACCGGCTGAATGAGGTCCTTTAGCTGTGTGTTTGTTTTCTCTCTGCCCCTCTCAGCCTGTACCAACCAACCCCAAGTCTCCAGCCCTCGCCTATTTTTGCATTAATTAAGGGTTTACATTGAGAATTGAAACCCGAAATACATTGAAATACATTGAAATCTGAAGCAAAAAAAAGTTTGCGTCCTTGGACTAGAGCTCTGCATGAGCCGACTTTTCCGTGCCCAAGCCGGCCCGGTGGCTCAGCGAATAGAGCCCGGCCTACCCCGTCGAAGGCAGCGTTGGCTGCCGAAACGTCGAGCCCCGTCTCTCCCCTTTATAAACTCCCCTTTGTGTTTTCTTCCTTGTCGTCTTCTGATTTTTCCAATTTACTTCATTCTCGTGGTCAATCGCCCTCTTAAGATTATATATAGGGTGTCCCAACTAAATGCTAACATATTTCTTAAATATATATATCACTTTTTCCGATATGAAATCTATTGCAATATAGCATATGCTGAAGGGCACTCCTTTAGAGGGAATTAGCAAACTCCTAAGGCAATGTTTTAATTAACTTTCAATAATTAACTTTTTAATTATAAAAGCTACGAAGTTGTCCCAATGAGAAAACTGGTCCCTTCAGTCACCTGACACCGGAGCCGTTTTCAGAACAAAAATTCGTTCGGATCGTCCACAAAAAATTCGTGAAGGAACACAATTTTTTCTTTATTTTGTTCATTGCGCATCTTTGGAGACGCGTCTTTCCTTCACCCCCAATGTGAAAGGGTGAAGGAGCACAGTGCCGCCTCATGCGTCGAAGATGAGGTTTAACTTGCGGAAACAAAACAAAAACAAATGTACCAGGTGACGCTATTGGAACTGCCCTTATCTTGGGTTGCATTTTCTGTTTCCTTTAAATCTTTTCCCAGGACGCAAGAGGCGATAGCTTGTTCTTTCACCCTCTCACATTGGGGGTAAAGGAAAGACGCGTCTCCGAAGATGCGCAATGAACAAAATAAAGAAAAAATGGTGTTCCTTCACAAATTTTTTGCGGACGATCTATCGAACGGATTTTTGTTCTGAAAACGGCTACGGTATCAGGTGACATCGAAGGGACCAGATGTTCTCATTGGGACACCTTCGTAGCCTTTATAATTAAAAGTTAACTAATGATTCTTAGGTAATTAGTCATTTGACGGTTGAGCAACAGGTGGCCAAGAACGTCCGCCGGCCCAGAGATGATAGAAGTGAAAACAGGATGTCCATAGCCCTTATAGTTTTTGTATGAAAAATGTGTATCAAAAAAAAAAAGACAGCCTGTATACGTTTCATTTTCTGCTCGCAAGGTACGCGTACGAACACCGTGCAAACACGTACTTCTCGAACTTCGAACCCTCGAAAGTTTTGAAGGCATTGAAGCCTGCACGTAAAATTACGAGTATGACTCTCTGCAACTTTGAAAGCATGCTCTCCCTGCATGGCTCTAGTGACGCGAGCGAGCACGTTCGTAGAGCATGCACCTGGACCGGCTATTAATTTAACAACGCGCAATATTTAGATCCCATTAACAGCCCTTAGCAACGCAAACTATTCGCATGCCTTCCCCTGACATCATCGCTTTGCGTCAACAGCCCAGATAAAGCTTTCCGCGACAACTTTTTTTTTTTACGCGTCTCGATATGCAGCACACGAAGTTACGAGGTTGCGCCCAAATATTTGTATCAGCTGAATGCAGTTGGCCTTGTTAACTTGTGTTTACAGAACAGAGGTAGAAGGATGCTTGAATCCTGATGATGAGCATTATGAGGGAAGGTTGACATGTGCACAAGAGAAGCATCCCAAGAGAAGAAAGACATTGCTATCCCAAGGTACCTTATCAATAAGGTGCCGCGCTTTCGGTTCTTATTTTAGGGCGGAATCGGCGTATGTTTTTCGCTGTTTATTTATTTTCGTGAACTCGGCGTTTTTGGGTTATTTTTTCTAGCCACGTACATCGTTTACCCTACAGTTATCGGCGAATTTCAAAACTGTGCGTCTCAGCGCAGCCTTAAAACCAAAAACCAATACAAAATTAGCCCCTGTGAGACATCACAAAAGGAACACTTTATTGCTCCACAGCGAAATGGTGGTGTCTAAATCGTGAAAGCAGAGCTCATTTAAGCTTATTGGATGGGTTAATCCCCCTAACCTTTCCATGGACATTCATTTGTGTTCGGTGTTGTTCGGTTAAAACCGAAAGCGCGGAACCCTACTTATGTGAGGAAACCTTAAGGGAAAAGCCTCAGCACGAGAGTGCCTCCAGTCAGAGCGAAAATACGGCAATTTGACACATAAAGTTAGTGTGTTCTCGATAATGCATCTGTCCGCGCGACAGGCACGCCCTTCTTAAAGCAACACCTCGAGGCGAGACTTTCACAGCACTTTGTCTGTGCTCGAACTCGAACTTATTCAGGTGTTTCGTCGGCGTCCGTTGAGAAGAAAAGTCGTTGAATTTAAACGCTAATGAATGCATTGGCCAGATGATGAATCCGCACACTTACATGTGGATGATCAGTTTTGCGGCGATGCCAGGCCAGCCGAAAAGTGCGCCTTAAACTGAGCAAAGCGCTAGAGTTCCAGATTGCGCATGCGACAACGAGTTTATCTGCTTTTCTCTACTGTGTAGAAGAAACGAGAAGGAATGAATGATGAGACATGTCAGATTTTAATGGGAGACTTCCGAGACGTGTCCCAGGCATAAAACGGAAGTAGTAATAGGAAGAGGAGCAGTTAAATAAGGAGCCAAGGAAGTGGAACTAGTGACGTGCTTCCGTAACCCGTTAGGAACCGCATTTGCTTAGCATCAATGGTTTCCGTAACGACCCCAAAGTCTGGGCTCTTCCTAACGAGTTTTCTCCTCTTGTGCGAAAATGAGGCAAAACATGGTTGGCTTGGTGGAAAAAAAGAAAATGCACAGTGTGGCGCTCATGAACAGGGTTGTCTGCTGCACTTCCCGTAATTGGCAGAGTAAAGAAAATAAAGAAATGAACAGAAAATTATAAATAGTGTCCCTTATCAATATGACATCGTGGAGTGTGTCACCAAGAAAACCAGAAGAGTTTATTGATTTATTGATTCGTCCACTTAGTACCATGGTTCCTGCATTCAGTCAGTGTCCCCAGTTAATTTTACACGAAGAAAGTGCTAAGCTTCCGTTATATTGATTAGTATGAGATGAATTTGACGTACATGAGGTGCCCCATTTACTCTTATGAGAGGAAGTCCACGGATGATAGCGCAGGTTATCCACTGCATTGTTTTATATATATATATATTTGATGCGTTGTTGTGTTCCCGGCAGGCTACCCGGAAAAAGATCCTCAAAGGAAAGTATCGTCACGACTATATCAAAAAAGAAAAAAAGGAAGAAGAAAGTTGACGATTTCAAAGTGAGGCACAGGCAGGATGAACGATACTGATGGGATGGAGGTGCAGATGAGGGGTGCAATAGAGTGGTCTTTCCATGAGGCCCGTTTCTTGAAGAAAACGCACAAGGTTGCGAGTTTTTGTAATTCGTTCTGCATAAGAACCTTCGGGGAAGAGGACGTCCGTCAGTATGCCTGGCCTGGCGTAGGGAAGGTGAGGTGGGTAGGTGGGTTACATCGCAGGGGGCGGTACTCCACCCCACTGCTCGCCGTATCAAACGCCCTAATTGTTAGTAATTGTACTGTAAGCCGCACCTCAGCCTTAAACCCAAGAGGCATTGCCAAGAGGCAAGAGGCAAAATGAATGAAAGAAACTGTGAAGGAGTAGGGTACTAATTCCTTGCGCTAGGGGGAGATATGTTTATTGAAAAAAAGAAAGAAAGGGAGGAAAGGTTAGTCTGGCGTAGGCCGACTTGCAATTCCTCAAGAAAAAAGAAAAGAAAGAAAGAAAGAAAACAGAACACACATACACACACAAAAAAGGGGGGCCTTATACCCTTGCCAGACGGCAAACCTAAGTCCGTTAGCGGAACGGCGGTTACTTCACCTGCTGTCCAATCATCATTTCGAATGACATCGTTCTCTGCCCTGATTTGTTGAGACCAGGAGGCGTACGCCTTTTTGGGGGCAATTATGAACGGTATAATTGTTACAAAAAGGGTGTACGCCTCCCATTTTCAACAAATCAGGACAGAGAACGATGTCATTCGAAATGATGATTGGACAACGGGTGAAGTAACTGCCGTTCCGCTAACGGACTTAGGTTTGTCGTTTGACTAGGGTATTAGAGGCTGGTCGAGAGGCCGGTGGCACGAAGAAAGCTCAAGAGGGTAGTCTTAACCGCCCCCTGTGCAGGACCGGGCCGAGCAGGGTGGCCAAAGTGACGTTAGGGTAGCCAAGTTGTCGCAAGTGGCGTTGGAGGGGGGAGTCTTTGTGAGAGGTACCTGTCGCAGGGTAGAAGGTAGTGCTCAATGTCGGCTTCTACACAACAAGTTGTGCAATTGGGAGAGTTCGTGTGGCGCATTTTATACAGGAGTGAGGGTGTCCACGCTACACTCTTAAAAATGAACTTCACCGCATAGCACGCTCCTAGCCAACCATCATCTCGAATGATATCGTTATCTGCCTTGATTTGTTGAAAACGGGTGGCGCACGCCTTTTTGTGACACTTATGCTGTTCATAATTGTCACAAAAAAGGCGTACGCCCCCCGTTTTCAACAAATCAGGGCAGATAACGATATCATTCAAGATGATGGTTGGCTACCAGCGTGCTATGCGGTGAAGTTCATTTTTAAGAGTGTACACTCTTAAAAATGAACTTCACCGCACAGCACGCTCCTAGCCAACCATAATCTCGAATGATATCGTTATCTGCCCTGATTTGTTGAAAACGGGAGGCGTACGCCTTTTCTGTGACACTTATGCTGTTCATAATTGTCACAGAAAAGGCGTACGCCTCCCGTTTTCAACAAATCAGGGCTGATAACGATATCATTTGAGATGATGGTTGGCTAGGAACGTGCTATGCGGTGAAGTTCATTTTTAAGAGTGTAGGAGTTCCAAAGGTATACATAGTAAAGGATGACATTAATACTACTTGTTCTTTCTTTGCGATGTACCTTATTCTCGCTTTTTACTCAGTTTGCTTTTTAGTCGTTCCATTCTCGAAAATCTCAATAACTACCATATACATGCTTGAGGAATTACGTTCTATCAATAGTGCTTCCTTGTGGCAAACAACGTGTGCTCAGATGCTCGTCTGTACCACGACCTACTAGATTATAACGACCATGTCGTGCGTACCCCTTCCTAGCGCCGCATTTTTGGAAGCTAGCGGTGGCGCTTCCCATCGTCCCACTTATTGCTTCCTCAACTTCTACAATACTTTGTACTTCAGCTTACCGTGGTATTTCTGTACAAGCGGTGGGCGTTCCACAGATGTTTCATTCTGAGGTTGATTATCATCATCATTCTACGCGTTTTCATGGGAGCTATAGCTGTCGTCCGCTACGGTGGCTACGGTAGTCGTACATACGCTTCTGCGCGTTCAGAATTCAAATTTCCATCGTCCAATCGTGGCGTGCCGGTGAGTAGCGCCCCTCGCGGATCGTGCGGACAGGCTCCTCATAGGGGTTGCTGATTGTGACATGGTCGTTATAATCTAGTAGGTCGTGGTCTGTACATCTCGTAATTCTTGCAGTTCTCCTTTCTTGCATTTGCAGGCCGTTGTTTTGCCGTTTTGTAGGCTGGATTTGGCCATATATCGAGCAATTTTGATAAAGAGACGGGGCGAGACTCGAGCTTATCAAGAGACGCGGAGAGTGCGGTTCGTTAAGTTTGGTAGCTGAGCAGTCTTTCGACGTTTTTGAACACCATAGGACTTCGATCCTTATTGTGAAAGGGGTCATTATTTCGGCTCATTATACTCGTTATGTCTGAAGCTACTAAAGAGGCTCTTCCCCAGAGCTCTTAAACCGCGCATTCGCAATCTCGTGTTTCCACTGATGTAGCCCAAGGGTGCAATTATGCAGGCATGCCCTGCGGCTAATGATTTCCCTTCTGAGTATGGAGGCGTGCGCTAGGACGCACGTGTTTCAAGGGTTATACTCGGTTATATACGTTGCACAAGGGTAATACTCTGTTTACGCGCTCTCATCGTGTCCTTTATTAGAACCCTATGAAAGAAAAACGGAAATCGCAGTCTTCAGGACTGAACTTGACCACTCTGCACGCATACGGTGTCGCAGAAAGAAGCGTTACCCTATCCCCTTAACTTAAAAAGGTTAAATGAGTAAATCGTAGAACACCTCGTACTTATTAGCACAGGACAAGAATAAGAAACATGGTGCAACATGATGAGATGCAACATCTGACGTGTAATTCGACATGGAGCTACAGTAGTGTAGACATTACTCGGTGTGTGTGTGAGATCATAAAAACTCTCTTAAATACAACAACTATATGAATGACGCGATGAATGAAGTGATTCACCGCAACAATTGCGGTACCATACCTCAGTCCATGTGGGGTAATATATGAGTGGGATGACTATGAAAAAGATGAGACATACACACTCGCACACACACATGACACCCGCAAATGAGATATCACATACGCGGGTGCGTCGTACAACGTTGTCTATACTATAGGAATAGAGTATAGTTCAGTCTTTCTTTTCTTAATCACGCGTCCTGGAGTAGCCAGTCCCGAGTGGCTCGAGAATAAAATCTCCATCTTTTTCTTTTAAAAATCAATCAATCAATCATGGTATAGTCATAGTTTTTGGTAGAGATGAAACGAATCAAGAATTTTTCGAATCAGAGTCCGAATCCAAGGAAGGTTCTGCGAATCCACGAATCTCGAATATTTCGAATCCTTTCTTTAAAAAAAAAAGTTTGAAAAGCCACGAAAAAAAAAAACACTTCTTTTGAAGCAGAATTTGATATCTTCGTTTAATGAAAAACGAATTAAATAATAGTTCATTTTCAGGACGGAACATACCCGTATACTTCACCCTAAATGTAATTTATTTTACATATAACATTCTTCATCGAGTACAGGAAATACAACTATCGAGTCTGAATTCTTTCCGTGAAACTAAGGAACAATCAAAAGTAAAACCATGTTACTTTTAAACTTGTGATGAGAGTTCCTGCTTGAACACTTTCAGAGCAACGTAAATAAACAAACCAAGACAACATCCGCCGGCTAATCAGGCTTTCGGTGGACTCCGGAGCCAATTTTTATTATAATTTATTATCATCATGCAGTTTTCGAATATGAACTTAATGTCGTACGTAAAACATGGCTATAGCGTGATGAGAAGGAGAAGCTGCGGTATTAATCGTATTATTGGGGAAAAAACATATTAATCATGGGTGATTCCAGTCGCGTCTTAAATCTAGTGAAGTGACTGAAACTAGCGTTTAACGCCGCACCCTCGTATAAATTTCATCAGGCCATCCCACGCGATAACATCCAGCAGGGGTGGGAAGATATATTTATTAGACGAAAGGAAAAAAGAACGAGGGAAAGGTCTGCCAAACGGGACGTCGGCTTGCTATTCCGCAAAGAAAGAAAATAAATGAAAGAATAATAAAATAAATAAAAGAAAAGCAGGGCTCGAGAGCTAAATCCGCCTTTAACGGCGTATCAGCACATAATCATAGCGCTGTTCTACCAAAGCGTTCAGACAAAGAAAACGTTGCACATGGTGAGATATTTCGTGATGGCCCCAGCCAATTTATTAGCAATAAACGTTCTCTGCACACAGCCCGGAAAATCCCTCTCCTGCTAGCGTCAGGTCTCATAAAGTTGTTATTATTATCTTCTCCGCCCCACCCTCCACATAAAGTGCGACGACCCTGCCGATCTCAGCACTACATCTGACGTGACAAAGGAAGCAGGAATCATTAGATAGATTTAATACTGCGTTAATAGTACATCCCTTTGCATACGCAACGTAAGCGCTTCCATGTATACTTCCAACGTAAGCGCTAAGGTACTTTTCTGTTGGCATTTATCGGCTTATACACTTGTGTATAGAAACATCCACAAGCCACTCAGGAGCATACAGTGTTCATGTGTTTCACCATTGAACATATCATCGCAATACACATTTTTAAATAGTTTGAAAAAAAAATTGTGGTCCAACCTTGAACTCGCACATAGCAAGCTCTATCGTTATCTGATAAGTTGGCGCGCCGCAGACCTCATGTGAAAAGACGTCCTGATAGGCCGATGTCTTTAATACATGTTGCGATTGGCCTTCACGCGAAAGGTCGTGGCGAATCGAAGTATTTAGCGCTTGCCACGGAACATCGACAAGTTGAGAACCTGATCTCTGGTGGCTGGTTGATTAGACACGCAGTGCAGTCTCCCGCGGGAGGCGTTAAATACACAGTGCAGTATGCTGAGATTCCAGCACGCGTTGAATAATCTTGAGGCAGTTTACAATATTCGACGAACCGAGCACTGCGGCTTCGCTTATGTTCATAGTTGTCTCGCGCCGTAAAGAGAAGAATTACGAAATCTACTGCTAATTTATTTCAAAATGCCCGCACTGCATTTAAGCAACGTGTCGAAAAGTCGCTCGACATTTTAAAGGCGTGGGTGCGTTAAGTAGCAGCTCTATACCCAACGTGATCGGTGTAGGGGGGGGGGGGGATGCTCTGTCCCTTGTACTCCGGTGCGTCTACTAAACGGCCTTTCGGTGCTTCGATCGCGGTACGAGACCAGGCGAAGTTTCCAAGACCGCTCATTGGTTTTCCGGCATCTCCTTTCCTACGTTCGCCACGAAGCAACGCAGCACTTACGCGCTCCGACCGGCAAGATGGAGCGTGAGAGTTCATAGAGAGCACAACGCTCCGGAAAAGGAGGGAGGCTGTTTAGTAAAAAGGAGTGCTGTCCCGGCGCTCTCATGGCGTTGGTGTTCTCACGCGCAAGACATGAAGGAGGGAAAGAGTTAAAAGCCTTACCAACGGAACAAACACGGGCGGTGAGTGCGGGAATCAGAGCTATCTTACCAAAAAGGAGGTCACCCAACTGTAAGTAACCCTTTCCCATCTCTCGTGTGGCGTGTCAATGTAACCTCCTTTCTTCGCAGCTTTCCGCTCAAACTACGAGCCGTCAAAAAAGAGGCGGAGCCAAGGGCTCATTTCCACGGATTTTCGGCGACTTTATATCGGCAATTACCAATTGCCATTGCATTACGAGCGAGGTTATATGCTATACTTAGTAAAATGACCACGGAGAACCCATTTCTGCAAAGAAAACGTTAGGTTTCCTTGGGAAATTTCTAAGTTCGATTCAAGAAATTAACTTTCTGTCAGCTGAAATGAAAAAAAAAAAAAAAACGATGTTACCAATATGTGGCAAAGGTTATTGGAAGAAAAAAATCCCTCTGTCTCTCCGGGGCCTACGTTTTCACTATGAATTTCTATCATGGTTGGTGGACCACCTTGTATATGCAATAATGTTGGTGGATAAATTGTTTATATGTATCTCTATCTAGAAGTGCATATACGGACAACGTATAAAAGGCAGCCGACCCTGAGCAGAAAAAGCCAATCAATTCTTATCCACAGGACCAGAGAAATAAAATTCCGTAAAAAATTCAACCATAGAGACTTGAGGAACTGTGCTTCGTTGCCACTGAATTATCCAAGTAAGCACTCGGATGAAGTTGCGCTCGTGCGACGCATAGCAATAAACCGCAATAACGTCCAATGGGAACATTTCCTCGACGCGGCAGTTTCTGCGCCCCACAGAGTCGAAGAGAAAGTGAATGGTTTTTCTTGCCTTTACTGTACAGCAGCTAGACGGACGCTGTCTCAAACGCTATGGGCTTTCTCTCTCTCTTCTATCTATTTGTTGCACAACTAGATTGAAGCCATGTCTTAGCGCTACTTTTCTTTGTAATTTGGTTATGCTAGATGCGACTGGAACCTGCACAGAAAATCGGATGTAACCTTGAGTTGCTCTGAAGCTTGTGCAGCAAGGACGCATAGGAATCGTTCACTGCTCCTTATGCAGAAAATCGAATTCCACTTGTCACGTCTAGTCGATGGGCCATTGCGGAAAGTTTCCCATAGAATGTTGATGATGCAACGCAGGTCCTATCGTTCTCTCTTTTGGTTAGACTATCATGATATGTTTGTGTTGAGGATAATGACATGCACGTGAGTTGGTTCCTCTTTCCTTCTGGTACACAGGAACGGAGGAGTAATGTAACACGAAACAATGCTAAGCGAGGTCTACCTCACCGTCTCAATGCATCCCATCTTCCTCACTACTGCACAAAGTGGGTCCGGACCTGCTGTTTCTAATGCCCTCAGCGCTCCCCCGGGCTGTTACCTCCATCATTTACCGGCTCCGTCTCAATGTGCCGTATACCAGCCGCCTCCTCTTTAAACTTGGGAAGGTTTCCTCACCGAATTGTTCTCAGTGCGGGGTAGTGGAGGACACAGAACATGTTATCGAGGCATGCCCTCGATACAGCGCGCCTCGTCGTTCCCTTGCGGCGGCACTAGCCCGCCTCGACAATCGCCATTTCTCCGTTGGGAAGGTTCTCGGCTGCTGGCCTGCCCATCGCCAGGTGACGGCATTGCGCGCTCTTGTCGACTTCCTTACCGCTTCAAACCTGCTCGACACTCTGTGACAACTTTTGTGACAACTTTTGTGACAACTTCTGTGACAACTTTTGTGACAACTTTTGTGACAACTTCTGTGACAACTTCTGTGACAACTTCTGTGACAACTTCTGTGACAACTTCTGTGACAACTTCTGTGACAACTTCTGTGACACTGTGTTCGCGCGGTCTCTGACATTATGAGCCAGTGAGTGTTTCTCGGTGCCTAACGTCTTCCCCTTTCCTTTTCCCCTTTCTCTTTTATGCTTTCTTCTGCTTGACCCACTCTACCTCTTTCCTCTTTGTTTGTTTTTCTTTTTTCTGGCTCTATTGTTCCACCCACAAACGCGTTTTGGAGTGGTCAGTCCTGACTGGGTCGGGACTAACATCTCCACATTTTTCTTTCATTTCCAATTCCAATTCACCGTCTCAATCGTCACGAGGGATCATCACCAAGCTCATGATCAAATTATCTCTAGTAATAGAGGGGTATATTTGTTAGAAGACAAACCAGCAAAAAGACGGAAACGTCAGCCAAAAAGAGTGTCGGCTTGCTATACCACAAACAATCAAAAAGAAGGAGGAAAGAAACAGAGAAACACACACACACACAGATGAGAGTTATGTGCATCAGGTTGAGACTTGAGGGTGGCACTGAGGGATGAGATGACACAAGACTTCAGGCTGCAGGATGTGCATGAGACCTGTGCCGCCTAAGTATTTCAAAACTGCTTTGGTCACGGACCACTGTGCAAGGTGCCGTACGGGGTCGAGTAGAGTTTCCAGAGAAATGTTTGTGCACCGCATTTATGTTTTCTTTGCGTTCACTCAGTATGTTTGAGCATAAGATGTGGAATCTCAGCTTCAACAGCGAGCGCAGGACATACAGGCGAGTTGAGAAGACCCATCTTATACAGAAGCAGAGGGGTTCTTGCGGTTGACAGTGCAAAACCGACGCTTCTCCACGCGTCGGGTCGTTGAATCGGACAGCGCCCTCTTCAAACTGCCGAGTGCCGCCGTGCCGGATTCGGCGTACTCCCAATCGACGAGCTGAGGTCCGAAAGTGGAAGTGGACAACTATTCAAGGTGACATCCCTATGGGCACGACGCGATAAGGCGTCTGCGCGTGTGTTTCCGTGGAGGCCTGTGTGACTGGGTACCTACTGAAAGCCGAGGACAAAAGCTGGTTATAATGTTGCGATTATCATGGTGTCTAGGCCGCTGATTGTTCCGGTACAGTAAGATGTCAAAATCTCCAACAACACCTTACTGTCCGTGAATACAGTCCACGCTCCACAGGCGCTGACTCCGGGATGTGGTTCAATGCGGTAAGTATGGCGAAGAGCTCCGATGCGGTAGATGACGTTTCATAGGGAAGTTTTTGCGCCACTTCGAGGTTTTCATGTACGATGTAGAAAGCTGCTGTTGAGACACTGATCCATCCGTGTACACTGGGAGTCGTTTATGGTGGGCTGAGCGGAGGTGCGTAAGTTTCTGAGCAACAGCAGGAGGTACAGAGCTCTTCTTCAGACGATCTTGAATGCGGTCACATACAGGAGCCCTGCGAAGAGTCCACATTGGCAGGGCGTAGGCGTGCGCTGATGCCGGGGTGTGAAGGCACACTTTCAGACGGCCAACAGCACTCCCAAAACTAGAGTCCATGCAGTCGACGTCGATGAGCGGAAGATAATGGAACGGGTGGCCGCGTGAGTTACCGCGTATAGAGCCGCGGCGTACCCAAGTCCCGTAGGATGCCTGCTGGCGTTTCGCGCGCCTCTGCCAGGACGAAGTAGGTCTCTGTAATGGGGTAGCAACCACGGCCAACGAAATATAATGTCGTTGAGCAACCCGTTGGGCAAAAACTGACTAGGAACAGTCGCCTGTAGAGCGTGCTTTGACTGCCTATCTCACGAGTGCTAAGGAGAAGCAAACTTTACAAATACGCAAATGTGTCTTTTTTTTTTTTTTAACTAATGATCATAATACTGGCTGCATAGTATTGCAGGGCTCAAGTGCGAGCCCAAGAGGCCTTTTTCATTTTGTTTAGGCATATAAATCCACAGGAATGTTCGTGGTGTGGCCTCTGGTTGCGGTCCCAATATATAAGTGGGAGCCTCCGTATTTGCATCACTATTTGACGTACAATTTACGCCATCGCCATCATTCATGTGGCTCACAATTAAGTTTCAGGTAACCTTTTTGGCGGCACGGTTTAGTTGAAAATAATTAGTGAAAATAATGTTAATTTATTTCTTAGACTAACTGATATAATTCGTCTATTATTAAATTCATTTAATGAATGTTTCATTAGAATAAAAGTTTCCAAAGTAAATTGTAGACCTCGCGGTGGCCTCAAGGTGAGTTACCAGTGGCTCCTGAAAAGTTACTTTTCGTGCCTTGTTGCTGCTTTATAATTGTCTGTTTAGCTCTAAGCTGATTAGTTAACTGCGAAAAAGTAGACGCAATTGCCATACAAATCTCACATGAGAAGTAATTCAGTTAGTAATTTAACTCAGCATTGTTGAAGTACTGCTCATCACTGATTGCTACATTGCTTGACAAGTGTACTTAAGGATGGAGTGAGCATCCTGTTGTGGACAATGAAACCATTTCCGAAAGATTTTTAAGACTCGCCTAACTTGGAATGAGGTATTTCAAAGCTACTGTCCAATAGTTTCGTGTTTGAGAAATGTTTAGTTGTCGTGTACGTTCCATGTATAGTTCACGTGCTGCAGGGTAGAACTGCGGATAGTATCCACTAATATCTGGGGTTCTTTAACGTGCGCCGGAAATCGCCGACACACAGTCTGGAACCACTGGATACACTTTCTCCATCCTACAGAGTGTAAATACGTTTATCGTGGAGTAACCTATAATTATGCAGTGGTTGCGAATAACTTTAAAGCAACAGTACGGACCCACACCATAACTAGACCACCGCCGTGGCATACAGCACTGCAGAGTATTTCAATTACATTCGCAGCGAATTATTAATGTAACTGAATTTTACAGCCAGCGCTTCCGCCAGCCTGACATCATTGTCAGTAGCATCCCATTTTTATTCTGCAAAGCAGTCAAGCCACAAATTCCAGGGAACACTACTGGTTACGTTGCCCGCACGTAACCTGCAGCGGAATAGTACTCTAATATAAAAAATCAATGGACGGGCATGCTAATCAGGACAATTAAAGTGATTTGCTTTATCTATCTCATCCTGCTTTGTCCTATAGTTACAGTTACATTGTGATCATCAAAGACTATACTGTGAGACAGACACGCTATTCCCGAAAGGACAAATCTCTTTATGGAGGGTATCTGATAACGAGATAACGAAATAAACACAGATAACAAACGAGAAGGGCAAGAGAGCGCTGCCCATGTTTTTCTTCCCTTTTTCTCTCTCTTTTCCTCTTTTTTTTTTTTTTTTTGTCTCTTCTTTTTCCTAGAGCCGTTCGATACATGGCAGTTTAGTTAAGCAGCTTCCCAAACGGCTGCGTAGCACTGCGTGCTCCGGCAAACGCAGGATTCTGTACCGTACGCCCTTGATATGAAATTTGGCTGCGGTTTTCTTTGCACGCTGCAGTTCTCGCTGTTCTAATAACATGTTATGCCCACGAATTGCAAAAACTATAGGACGTCTTTTAAGAGAAGTTCAATGCACGCACATTTAGGTAATACTTACTCCTGAGTATCCAAGTCATCTTCTTTAACGTATTGCGCATGTTATTCGCAACTTGTGTGGTGGAGTGACTCACATGGAATAGACAAGAAATTTAAATTGGCCATGCGAATATTGAAAGAAGGCTCCCAATACCGTCGGCCTGCTTTTACATGTAAACACAATATTTCTACCGTCCGTGTGACATGAATGTGTGCCCTGAGCACGACCTACTAGATTGTAGCGACCATGCCAAGGGCACCCCTTCACAGAGCCGCATATAGAGACTAGCGGTAGCGCTACTCATCGGCCCTGTTGTTGCTTCCTCAATTTCTACAATACTTTGTACTTTAGCTTACCTTAGTATTTTTGTACAAGCGGCGGATGTCCCACGGAAGATGCTTCTTTCTAAAGTTGATTATCATCATCATTCTATCCGTTTTCATAGGAGCTGTTGCTGTCGTCTGCTACTGCAGTCGTACGTTCGCTTCTGAGCGTTCAAAAATTAAAATTCCCATTGTCCAATCATGATGTAGATCTCGCGGGACGATGTGTAGCGCTCCTAGCGGACCGTGCGGACGGGCTCTTCATAGGGGTTGCTGATAATGACATGGTCGTTATAACCTAGTAAGCTGTGGCCCTGAGAGTACGACATGACGATGTCTGGGAAGCGAATACGACTCACCGTGTGCGCAGTATATTGTCTAGTTCACACTGCAACTTCTCTCCGTTGCGGGAACGCTACGGATCGAGTTCGGATGCGGTTGTCGTTGCGACACGCAGCTGAGGATGCTCCAGCGATAATGATATCAGCGTGACGTCACTCCCTAACAGGAGGGGTGAGAGCTAGGGCTTCTCTCAGAGGCGAAAGGCGCAGTCCAGACGCTTGCACCGCCGCTATGGTGAACATATACCACCGCGGTGTCCTTTTTCACAAGGCCGTGCTCTGATTGGTAGTGTAGGGAATGACGTTTTCGGCTATTTCGGCACACTCTCAACATCCGGCGTCTGCCCTTGTCGTGTATTCTACGGAATAGCAGTCAAACTGAGGCAATATTTCGCGTGGGATTTTCCATGACGTGGTCATAGTGATCAAAGAGGAACGAATGGCTTAATAGTTTCGAAATGAACTTGAACAGACGCGACCGCCCCTTTAAGGACAGAGTAGGCGTGCGTTAATATTGGATCCAAATGGCGTTATTATTGCATACACATATGAAGGCAGCATTAAAGCTGTGTATCAACTCTACTCTGCTACTAACTCTCACTCTACTCACTCTCTAACTCAACTCTACTACTCTGCTGATGGTGCGCGTGCGTTGTGTGTGTGTGTGTGTGTGTGGAGCGGTGACCATTCCTACAAACCTGTAACGACCTCTCCTGAACCTTGACGCACCATCTTAGTAACTAGCCGCCACAACTCCACAACAACAAAACGAACAATGAAAAGTGAAAGTGACACAGACGCTGTAGATAAACGGAGAAACAATTGAATAATCCTGATGCACCTTTCTCTTGCAATCTCACAGAGTAGGACAGCTTCCCTTTGGATTTATTTACGTATTTATTTATTTATTTTTACGTTGCATTGTCGGCGAGAGCCAGTAGAAGACCAGAGGAACCCAGACTAGAAACCGACATACTCAGCGGCACCGCTAGATCTTGAATGTGTTAAATGGCGGATCTGTTAATCTATCGTTCAATACGAAGCAGCACTACAATGCCTTTTCACAATGTAACCTTAGCGTAAGCTGTAACAATGTAGCACATTGTGAACCTTTCGTAGACAAGCGAAATAAATATTCTATTCAGCACAGTATTTGTGCGGGCAACCCTTGAATGTTAAGCCCCTGCAACATGACTCGCGTGTCGAGTCCTACTCCAATATCATTCTGTTCACTTCCTAACGAACGGGAAAGGGATTCTCAACGAAATTCAGTGTTCAACGTCGACGCCCTGTTTTCGCCGTACTACCAAAGCGGATAATATTGATTTTTAGACTTTTACGCGTATAGCTAGATTGGTCGACGAACTCCTGTTTCCAAGTACACCTGACACCGTTAAAAGCTGATTGGTTTATCTGATTGTGACTTCGTTACTCGTTTTATAGTGGGAATGAATAGAACGTGTTTCGAGGCAGTGGTGATCGGATGTGTTTTGTTGAGTCTGAGTTGGTGAATAATGTATTCTTCATGAAAGCGCCTGAATACTACAGCGCGACCTCTTGTATATGGGGAATTTCTTCCAGGATTAGTTCCTGGATAATTCTGCTCTACATAATTCTTCATGAGGAATGTTTCGCAGAAGAATCTACTAATGAAATTATCCTGGTTGGTTCTTCTGTTGCTGATGTCTTTTGTTTTGTTCTCTATTTGTTTGTTTTTTTTTTTTTTTTTTTTTTTTAATACCGTGTTAGTGCCGCGAAGACTAGGCGCGCGGGTAGGCATTCACGTGGTACTCTTTTAAGTTTCGCGGCATTCCTTTTTTTTTTTCTTTTTTGCAGGAAAAAGAATCCCATGAATGATTGAGGACGCCTTATTTGAGATGTGTCTCAACTTACTCTACGACCTGCCCATTGACACTTTGACCCTCAAGTCACTAATTAGAAAGTTAATTTGAATTAATTAGCTAATCATATATAAACGGGAAAATACTTACCATCAGCTTTGGCGACTCTCAACAACATGCGCTTGCTTTCATAAAACCGCTTAAAAAACAGTGCTAGGTACGACTAGGACGACACAAGAGGGGGGGGGGGGGTCGAAGTAGCGTGCCGTTGTTGGCCGCACTCAAGTGGGCATCGTCACGATTATAGCCAAAAACAGACAGACACGACGACACCAACCAATGTGCCAACTAATGTACGTACCAAGCATGCAGTCCAGTTTATCACGTTGTTACACTCGGGTTCATCAACGAAGATAGCGTCGTTTCTATTTTTATTTTTTTTTATGTTCGGCGACGGTTACGTTGGGACACCCCACGTATATCGTGCATGTCATTTTAGCTTGAGCACTGGCAAGCTTCGTGGCAGGCGCATGTCCAGATATTGTTAGTCGGCTCCAGGTGCCATTTCGCTTCGTCAAAAGAAGACCATATTTCATCCCGAGTTCGGGGTAGTTGACTCCTCGACGTCCACTCTTACATCCGACAGTAAGCTGTATAAATCACAGCTTCTTATGTTCTTTCCTTCCCCTACATCCCCTACGTGCGCGTTGCGCGAGATTTTCCTTACCTGCCCCTTATCGTTCACCTCCTTCTGGTCGCGGTACTCCCAAAGAAACAAACAAACCCAGATGGTCGCCTGTTCTTGCTGACTGAGTTACCTTTTCAGCCCTTTCAGCTCTTTTCAATGTCCTGCATCGACAACCAAGTTTGCAACCAGCATTTGGTTTCAAAGTGAGGGCTTTACATTCTGCAAGGGCTTTTTGGACACCGCGCTCCGATCCATGTGCCTTTATGTGTTCAGAGAGGAGAAAGATAAATTTTCGAGGCTCAAGATCTGTTCACGTATGATGGTACTTCGCGTAAGCCTCAAATCCCCCCGGGGCCGTCAAAAAGGATGAGTCCAGGGACAAGAAATCAGATGCAGGAAGGCACACGTAAGTAGGATAGAGGGAAAAAAATTTCGAAGAACTTCTATGCTAAGTATTCAACTGTGACGCAGAAGAAATTCTTCTTTTTGTCTCTTGTTCTTCTTCGAAGCCGCGGCTAGATATAAACGGGAAGTCCCAATAACAGCGGGGTCGAAGTTCGAGCGTACGCCCTCGCGAGCCAGTGAAATCCTATACCACCATTCTGCCGTAAGGAGGTCTCAACTGGGACGACTGCCATGGATCGTGAATACAAACTCAGTCTCCGACTGCGTGCCATTGAATGTCATGAACATAGCCAGCGATTCCGTACCCTACAGCGAGAAAAGGGCCCCATTCATGCGTCATCGATTTCCACTGAATAGGTCCTGCTTCGGCCGTGCAAGTGACAGGGCATACACGCTATGCATTGCTTGCAAAGACATCATTCGATGGTGTGTTATAATGTTGGGTCTACTTCCTGTTTTTTTTTTTTTTTTTTTTTTTTTAATTATGGTCTTTCGAGGACGTAATGTCTTGACAGCGGCTTGCGATGAAAGAAGAGCCACAAATATGCGCCAAAAAAATACGAGAAATGTGTGATGATTTCAAAAAAGAAAAAAGAAAAGAAAGAAGCGCAGAACGATAAAACACCACAAACCGGAAAAGAACACACACGAGCGCTTACTTCCAACGATGTTTATTTCGGAACACAGGTCCTTCTCATAATACTAAACTTGTCTACCTTGTTGAGAAATTTACGTTGTAGGCTTTCACTGCTTTTAAGAAACTTCCTTTATTTATTTATCTATTTATTTATTTAGTTAGTTTGAACATGCCAAAAGTATCTCTTTAAGGCAATTTTGTACCTGCTCTGAACACATGCCGCAGCCCTAAACTTCATTGTCCTCCAGCTCGTGCGAGATGACCCTGTCGAGGACTAAGGATTTATTCTCTCCTACGCTCTCCCACCTCTTCCCCCTCCCTTCTTT
Organism: Ornithodoros turicata; assembly: GCF_037126465.1. NCBI lineage: Eukaryota > Metazoa > Arthropoda > Arachnida > Ixodida > Argasidae > Ornithodoros > Ornithodoros turicata. The sequence continues at coordinate 98,771,350 of NC_088203.1, forward strand.
TTCCTTGGCATTTAACATATCCCCTCCCCCCCTCCTACCTCCTCCCGAAGACTCCCAGAGCCTTTCTATACCTGGACCACGCCCCCTCACCCCGCCGCAGCAACGTGGACGGTCAAACATTCGGAGTCTGCCCCCCCTCCCTCCCCCTCTTGTGCTTCACATTCCCCCTGGAGACGTCAATCTCCCCCCCCCCCCCCCCCCATCGTGGCGATGACCCTCCGACAGTCCCTCTTCCATTTCCAGACAAGACACCCGTCAGAATCCCGACAAACCCCTCCTTCCTGCTGTCCTCTCTCCGTCTGTCCACGTCTGTCCACCGCTCGTAGCCACAGTTGCTTCGCGGAGCTAACGCGGAATTTTAATAAATCGTCCAGATAAATATATGCGCTTGCATTTCATAGTTGCTTATCAATTTTCACCGTCTACGTAACGTCAGCGTTTAGTCTCGGGTCAAATGACGGTTGCATAAGCCCAAAAGAGAAAGCAATCCAGCGTTATGCCCATGGAATACGATATAAGTCACCGGTTTCTTGCACTGTTTAAAACGTCATATCAAGATAGTGTACAGCCATATCTCAACTCGCCATATCGCACAATCCCGCGGCCGTTGCTTCATATTACGATTGTGCCGCCTCGTGTACTTTATTGAAAGACCCGGCCATTGTTGCAAATCGTTTAGGGGACTTCTAGACGGCACACGGAATAGGCAATTCGTTTTATGGCGCCGTTACCCAAAGGGGCGCGATTGGACTGGAAAACTCGTTGGGAATGGATTTTCTGTAGGCTGCAGAGGAGATACAACAAAACGACGGCGATTCAGGTAGTCCGGGTCACTGTCCTGTTAAACTATCTGAACAGAACGGGATAAGACCGGTTCAAATTAAACCTGCGTACGATAATACAGCCATGGTTTAACTACATCACGTAGCAATGGCGTATTCCTCTCGTTTGCGTAATTTACTAGAGTACGTATTTCCGTTCTCATAGTGAATGCTGCTGTAATAAGCAGCGTGTATGACTACAGTTAGTTCTAGTATATCGTACGCTATCACCTTTGAGTACGTAAGGGTGAGCATTGGTGGTTCTGCGCCCGCTCGTCACCAGTTAAGTTACTGTGGAAGAAATGGAACTAAGCTACTAACCAAGTTACACGTAATGAAAATTAACTTCAAGTTCCTAAGCTACTTTAGAGAAGTAACGAGTTACTTTCAAGTTACTTGCTACCCAATATATACGTAGTTCTTGATCTTTCTATGGTTAATTCAGCTCTTGATCTCACAATGGGAGGCGCGAGAGGTTTCAAAATAGCTTTGATATACAAAACCTATAACAATGTTTGACGTGACGAAAGACGCCTATATTTATGTGCTTCTTTAGGGAGGGATTTGATTATCTTCACCTCGTAATAAGGTACCTGAATGGAGCACAAAGCAAGTTTCTATGAGTTGTCCTCTACGCACATGTCGTAGAACCGCGCCAAGTTTTAACCCTGCTACGCAATGCCCTCTGTCATTATAAATACACTGCTCGTCGTTAAGATGAACGACCCCTGAGCCTCCTGTAATGCACGGCCAAAACAGAATTTGTAACGTGCACCGCGTAACAACAAGGGAGTCAGATGTGCCGTGCACGTATCACCAGCGGGCACGTTGCTGTAGACGAGAAGCGAACAATAGGAACTTGGAACTTTCTCCAACTTACTTTGACAAAGTTGCCTAAAAAATGAACGATAATTGGGGGTCTACGCCGCGAGATAACTGGGATCATGAGCGACGACACAGCGGTCGGTTTGTGGATTGCTTTTGCCCACATGAGGCTTAAAAAAAATGAGCAAGTTCCTGAAGAAGTTACTGGAGCTCCAAACCAACGAGTTAATAGTTACCGAGAAATGTGGTTTCGTTAGAGTAACGAGTTACCTCCAACACTGCTCTCTAGTGCATGCTATCAGCGTTCTACTCACACTCTGTAGTACATGTCATCAAAGTTCTATTAACACTTTCTAGTAGAGCTATTACCTGCTTCCGTTCCGCGTACTATAATTTGAAGGCCAAATGCGTCACCCGCGTAGAATGTAGATCCCATCCAACTATAGAACACCGTGAGTGAATGTTAAGTTTTTAACTAGTTTCTTTTAATTAAGTATCCTCGCGACTACCTTAATTTATCTTAGTTCAATGTGCCTAAATGATAATGTATGATTGTGGATGTGCCGTATCATGATCGTTTACTTCAACTTGCTGACATAGGGACCGGAACTACTTTTTTTCTTTTCTTTTTTTTTTTCTTGCGGTGCGTTTTTTTTTACTTAACGAGCCAACCATGATCATGAGCTACGCCACATCGTCAGTTCATGGTTTAGTTGATTGATGGATTTGATGTTTTGTGATGCAGCAAAAAAGGAGGCCTAAACGCCTAATATTGCGCGCGTCAGCGTAAGCGTTTCGTGTATTCTATTTGAGTTACATTGTATTGAAATTGTACTACAGTGTACTTTGGTACATTAAATATATCCTGACCAGACAAATAAAATATGGAGTTGGGTATTTTTCTTGAATTTTGTAATGTAAATTCAGCGCTGAACATCTGATGCACGCACTAGAGAAGCAGGAGCAACATTTGAGCTATGCTCAAGCGGTCCATTACAGAGTATGCCTTTCTTTGTTCTCTTGACAAAGCGGGCAAGATCGATCAAAGTGGTAACGTGGTGTAGCAGGATTTTAGGGAAACCATAGGCGAAGGAGTCGCCAATCATTATCCGTCTTGAAAAGACTTCGGGGATGTCCCGGGTAGGGTTCGGAATCCCGAGCCCTTTTTTACAATCCCGGGAATTCTAAATGTTGATCCCGGGATCCCGGGACGGGATTTTTGCAACTATCCCCAGGATGCCGTACAGGACTGTATCTGACCTGCACATCCACCATATCACAAATTGGAATACAGCGCGCGTTTTCTGTCATCCCCACGGAACATCCTAGTGGAAGAAAATGAAAAAAAAAAAGAATGAAAAAGTTGTCACCGGGCAAAAGTTTCGCCGCGTATTATACTAAGCATTCGTACCGTGCCGGAATGTCGACTTTGCGTTGGAATGCGTCTCTTCTTGTCGTAGCTGCCACGGAATATATTGTGACTGCGTCCCAGGATACTTCTCCCCATTAGCAGTGCACGAGAAGATATGACGTTCCGCGCTTGTACTTACGCTGCAGCTAAAACCAATGACGGTTCTCGCGTCTTTCTCTGCAGTATTCTGTGGAATGTCGCTTGTAAGAATACATGGAATGGTGTGCTTTGCATTTCTCCGCTCCGTTTATTCGTCCGCGGTAACTGTGGTGTTCCCGTCCGGAGCAACGGAGTCTAATTCTCTGAAAAGGCCGTCTCCATTTTCTCTTTTCACTTTCAAACATATGCGTGAGGATCAAAAGGAAAAAAGAGAGATTCTGCGGAGGGAGGGAGAGAGAGAGAGGGAATTTGGGAGTAGTTTGTGTAGCCTTATGAACCGGAAGACTCCTTCTGATTTCGTAGGCGTCTTAATGCTACGAGGGGTGCTCAAGTCAAACCGGGACATTTCATTTTTCGCAAAAGTAAAATGAACTTACAGGAGAGAAATTAGTTTTATTTTTCAACGTAATCTCTAGCTATACTAATGCACTTGTCCCAGCGTTTCACGAGGGCTTGCATGCCAGCAGCCTAGAAATCCTTACCGGAGCGTAGCAGCCATGATCGGATCGCATTCTTGACCTCGTCGTCGCAGCTGAAATGACGACCCCCAAGGAACGCCTTCAGTGGCCCGAAGAGATGGAAATCGCTGGGGGGGGGGGCGAGGTCTGGACTGTTAGGGGGATGTGGGAGCAACTCCCAGCCAAGTTCCTGTAGGTGCGTGTGCCCTGAGAACCTGGCAGTAACATGCACTATTGATGGTGGTACCACTGGGCAGAAAATCAACATGAACAACGCCAGCCTTGACCCAGAAAACCGTGGCCATGACCTTATACCCGCAGACGGAGTGCTTCGGCACTGCTTACGGCCGTCTCGGAACCGTTTGCACCACTAAAACGCTTTGCTGCGGCTTAGTGCATCGTGGCCATACTGAGCCTGAAGTCTTCTGTGAATTTGAGATGACTTTACGCCTTCATTCACGAGAAACACATTACAATTCGCTGTTCGATGTGCGCGCTCACCTCGTTGTCTGCCATCTTGTCCAGCACGTGTCTTCTGTTTTGCACAAACTTTGGACCACTACGTGGTGAACGCGGAGGCCTGTCGCGTGTGAAAATGACGAAAAAGAAGTAGCGCGAGCCATTTGTACACTCAGGAGACAGAAAGTCCCGGTTTGACTTGAACACCCCTCGTACTTGCGGGCTGTTTTAGGCCACGGCTTTGCGCGGTTCACGTGAGTCGGCGGCTAATATCTCTGTCATGTGGTTCGGTTTCGGATTGCAAGCGAATACTTGAAACCAAAAGTCACTCCATACCGCCTAGTATTCATTGACAAAAAAGCCGAAACTTATTACCCCGAAATCCCGGGATTTAGCCTCGCGAAATTCAGGGATTCTGGGATTTCGGGCTCTTTTCTTTTTTTTCCTTAGAGTGCAAGTTTATGGAGTGCTCGACTGGGTTCGAACGCTACCAACCGATCATGTGAGGCCCGAAACATTTGCGCGTACAATATTGGATCTCCTTAGCAGGAATCGAGTACCTGACAAAGACATCTTCTCATGCTCCATGCTCCGGAATTTTTGTCTCAGCTCCGTTATCACGTGCGTTTTAATTCCACCGTCGAACCGACTTGACAGTGACACTGGCTTGAAACCAGATCGACGTGCATCGCTAAACGGAAGGATCTGAATTTCAGCGGCTGGTATACCGGCGGACATCGAATACTCAGTTAGTTTTCCCACGTGTCTCCTCCAAAAAGGAAACAGGCAGAGCAGTTTCCTGATAACTAGCCTGCTAACTAAATTCTCCTCCCACTGCACGCGAACACTTTCCGTTCATCCCCCGTTATCGGTGGCTCTTCCTGTTCCTTATCTCTCTGTATCTTCTTTTTTTAGAGCCTTCACAAGATGGGATTTGCAATTTTTTTGTGCTCCATGAAGTAGAGATCCGCACGGGCAGACTTTTCCGGGCCCGACCCGGACCCTGCCTTCCTATTTTTATGCGGCACCGCCCGGTGGCGCAGTGAGTAGAGCCCGGTCAGTGCCATGTATGCCAAAGGGAGTCTGGCCATTAATGGGAGCTGCCTATACCTGAGGCTCCACCCACTTTTTGAGGTATCTAGCCAATCACAGGTCGAAATACTGTTGTCTATTATTACATCCATCCAGTACTTATACCTTACCCTTATTTACTGGGTGACACCATTTTGGAGAAACTGGATTGATTCGGATTGGAACGGATATCACTGGTGACATACCAAAACGACGGATTTTGCGCCCACTTTTATCAACGCCATCTGCATGGAGAGAGGCATGATGGGAAGGCTCAGAATTGCAAAAATGGTTGCTGGCAGAAGTGATTGGCCAGGAGAGCGGTACAACCGCTTCTTCGTAGCAGACGACTGCCGCTATGAAGTTTTAAACCACGTAATGTAAGTAGATCGAATCAAAAATGAGCAATGATGTATATATAAATAAAATGAAATTATATAATGCAAAATCCTACGTATAAGGGTCGTCCTTGTTGCTATTTTCTTGGCATCACGATCTGAACTAGGCCTAACGTTAGCGACGAAACATCCCATTTTCGCGTAAATAATAATGGCGGAGCGAAAGTTGAAGCTGATTTTGCAGATGCGTACATGAGGATATATACTCACAGTATGAAATTAAAGTAGTCTGTGAAATTTTTTTGTCACGAAATCTCCGCTTCGCCGTTTTAAGAACTATCCTCCATTTTGGAGAAAATTTGGTGTCATGGCAGCTCCCATGGAAAACAGTAACCAATCAAATGCGCCTAAGTTTGATTGACAGGTCGAGCCTCTTTTTTAGGCTCCTCCTAATGGCCAGACTCCCTTTGGCATACACGGCACTGAGCCCGGTATGGCACCTCCAGCTGTGACTGACGCCTTTCTAGCGCTAACCAAATGTAGTAATAAATTTCTAAAAAGAGAACATACTAGAACTGGCTGTTGAACACCGGTATAAGATGTTCGAGGACTCCTGCTTCCAATCGCTACCCCTCTCACCAGGCTTTGTGAGCTTGATTGTGAAAAACGTGAGGAGTCATGAGCAACACGAAGTGGGCTTGTGAAGATTCTAGAGGGTCAAACCGTACGCATAATGCAGCGTCCTTAATTTGTTTCTTTTTGCGAATATATGCACAAGAATGACTTATGCACATGATCATATTAACTACTAGTCCTGCATTGTACTGAATGAGCTGTGCGGCCCGGCCGGGTTCACGGAGACATGTTTGTCGGTAGGGGCCCTGTCGGGGTCCCGCGCAGAGCTCTACCGTTAAGTGCCACCCTGCATGTGTTAACAGTGAAGAACAGTTCATATCGTCCGTGAGTGTGCATGCCGGAAGTGACTTAGATATCGTGGCCCACGGATCTGCTTGTTTTCTTCGTCCTAGCACTATTTCGCACCACCGCGGTGAAACACCCCATCTCATCGTCATCATATATTGTTGTTATTGTTGTTGTTCTCATATGACATGTGAGTGTCATAAACGGAATGCGCTTATTTGTGAAAACCTGGACAGGTTAGGTTATGTTTAACAAAGTGGCCGACTTCGAGTCAGAGCAGGGCGGGAGATAACGAGAGAGCAAGTCGGAGAAGAAGTCGGTTTTCGTTATCTTTATATATTTTAACGCGGAACGTATGTGATCGCAATCGATGTACGGTAAGACAAATTGTATTGGTCAAGAGAAAGGAAATGCGAATAGGCCGGCTTTGAATTAAGGGCAAGCTTTTCAACAGTGCAAAGTATTCTCTCAAGACTCTTATATACATCCAGGTTATTCACCCTATTTTAAAATTTTGTAGTGGAGTGTGCGAATATCTTAGTACCGAAGCTGTGGTCTTTCTTTCTTTCATCTTCTTGTTTTGATATCTTCAACGCGCCACTGCAATTGCGTTAACCTTATGTGGCACTGGCATCACTACGATCGCCTTAGAGACGTCTTAATATATCTATCACCGGTTCGCCTTTCGTAAGCATTGGCTAAAACAAAAAGTTCGACAACTGTAGAATATCCCTACATCCCAGAGGCTCTTTCACGGAAAGGCACTCCAAAATTCGCAGCCTCGTTTACTTTCTCCAGGAATCTGGCCTCGCTCAAAGGCTATGAGTACTGCTCGGACTTATCGCCAATTCTGCAGTGACTGCCCTAGATCTTAATTTTCGGCCGTCATCATTCCTTCATCTGTTATCATACGTGAGGCCAACAACGGCAAGCCGGTTTTTGGTCACCACCACCACCAGGATACACAAGACTTTGTAAGCCTCATTCTCAAAACAGCCCACTTTTATTTTATCCATATTCTGGTAGTTGTTTGTGTAGATAGAAACATTTTGTGTGTGTGTGTTATTGGTCACAGTATTTATAATAACAATAATAATAATAGTAATTGGGAGTTGATATACACGTAATGTGAGTCCACCTACGCCACAGCATTTATATTTCGTTTTAATCCATCCATACCATAGAACCACTATAAAACACACATAAAGCACAATATAGCGAAACATCTATTTTTTTTTCTCTCTCTCTCTCCTACCGTTATCATCTTCAGTATCATCAGAATCGAAATCTTTTATGTCAGAAAAGCCGGTTGCAAAACCGGACCGGAACATACCGAAATCAGAAACGCAGTCGGAAAGACCACATTAACTTCTTTAGTCCGTCCAACTCCGACTTCTTTCTCTCTTTCTCTCTCATGTTGTTAAGCATTGCGTACAAAGCGGAAGGACGTGAAACAGGAGAAAAGACCGTCGTATCAGGAGGCGCCGAAGTTTTCCCACAGACTCGTAAAATCAAGATCACTGGAAACAGGAAAACCCGATCCAACGACTGTGAGAGGCGATAGAGAGAGTTCGGTGGTACATGCCGTCTCGGGTTTCAGCTTTTTGTTGGGACTTCCTTTTTGTTTGTTTGTCTCTGCTTTTGGGAATAGCAAGCCTCCATCATGGCTCACCTTTCCCTTTTCATTTTTTATCAGCATTAAACGTACCGCCCCGCCCCCCCCCCCCACACACACACACTATTTCTACCAGAGGAGCCTTGAGCGTGTACCCATAAATCGATAGATGAAAGTTCCCTAAGGGAGGCCTTTCCAATGAGAATAACGAGACACCCGTGAAAATTCTTTAGAACTGCTTCTTCTTCTTTTGTAGCAGATTCTCAAGTGGCGATCAAACAGCGGTCGATACCTCTAATTAACCAATCTTTATATCGACCCAATGCATACTGCACAGGGAGTTGAAGGGGAGCTTCGGTACATATTTCGTCACTTGCGTCTTGGCCTTTCTTCGCTGGCATCGCAGACGACAGTTTCACCACGGTTTGGCGCACTATAGCCTTAGACGCTTGTGCGCCATAAAAGCTCAATCATCATCATCATCAGACGACAGGTGGAATCTGAGTGCTCCAAGCAGGCGGGACAGCATATGATCACATTTTATAACGTTCGAATCCACAAGCTTATATATCACAAGCCGCTTACACAAGACGCATGAAATTCCTGCAACTTGCCATGCCCTACTGCACTCTCATTACCATCCTTGCACAGCCAATGATCAATCACAGACTTTTAGTAGAGTACAGAAGAATGTGGAACGCACTTCACTTCATCGCAGTTGACATTCTTGTATATCGAACCGGCGAAGCGTCTCTCAACTGTAATGTCCCGCACGCTGTCTGATGTTGACGTATCGGGCTTTGTGCTCTGTATGTCAACACAGAGAATACGGGCATAACACAATTAACCTTTTCAAGGTCCTGATGGAAGCCTACGCTCATTGTGCAAGAAGCCCGTTATTGAGATCCTTGTTCTCTCGATGTTCTGCTTTTCATCGTCGCGATTGCGTCGCAGTTCGACGAGTCGTGAGCGTAAATGCAGGGGCGTACTCTTTTTTCCCACAATTCAGTTCTTCAGGGGTACCGTTGTGTTTGTCTGCAATTCAGTTCTTCAGGGGTACCGTTGTGTTTGTCTGCAACTAGAGAATTACGATGACATGCTAGGGGATATGCTTATAGTTCTCATTGTAATCGTACCTCAGCTTTCTTTTCGCATGTCGATGGAGTTGAGGTTTAACACGTGGCCCACTTGATTGTTGGGCCACACAATGTCATAGCGTAGTTATATTTGTGTTTGCCCCTTTGAAAACGTGCATGCTTTTAGGCTTCCGTGGGAATGTACCCTCGCGAATAGGAACGAGTTCATCACATTCGTAATGCTGCCCTCTCCCTCCCTTATTTACCCCGTCAGCTAAAAATTGAATGCCTGACGCATAAGTAATTGCCGAGATAATGGTTACTACCACGTTTGTGTGATGGGTAGACTCGCATGGCTCCGCAAAACTACCGAACAAGAAATATTTTCTCGCGATTTTTAAGCATTGCATCCCAAAGGGAAGGGAAAGGGGATTGCATCGGCACAAAGTCGACCCAATGTACAGTGTCAGACTAAAAGTTGTTAGCCCGACCTACGTAAAAGAGACCGGGCCAAGGTGGGGGATTGGCACTGGCCGAACGCGGCCCGACTTAATCTGCTGGAGGTTGGGCCAACGTACATGCCCGACGTAAACGACATAGGGCCAAGGTAGTGCCAGCAAAAAAATCGAGATTATTTGCAGCTCAGGGTCTCCCTGGCTTCACCCTAGCCAGCGATCTATTTTTATTGGTGGGCCGACCATGGGCCCCACTGTCATAGAGCAGTAGGCCCGACGTTGGATTGACGTATGCGTAGGGTAACGATTTACCATTCTTTATTTGTTGCTCGTATTCTCCACAGCGGACAGTGAGCGCGCAGTTTTAAAGCACATAAATTTCTCACAATGGACAGAGCGTTTCAAGGTGAAAAAAAAAAAGAAGAGAGAGAGAGAGAATCATAAAAGCTCGTAATATGCCCTAGACAGACACACAAACAGCTCACAAAGCAAAGCGGGGGGCCAGCGTTCGTTGACCAACATACTCTGTTAGCGACATTGGCCCATGCTTGTTGCAATCATTCTTGGCTGATGAAATCGTTTACCAACCGACTGTCGATGGCCCGCCGATCATCGGTACTCGGCAGATTCCCATTGAGATGGTCCTTCACGAGTTTTGAATGTTCGCTTATATTTGTATTGAATTTTCCCGGCTTAAGACGCATCGGATTATCTCTGGATGAATGATGGAAAGGAAGGACCATGAAAATACCGACAGAGAAGATGGTACAGAGGCGAACGCTCCGCGATAGCACGAACGTTCAACCACTATGAAGTAGTAGTCCAACTCTATAAATATGGGGCAGTTGGCATCAGGGCCGGCGAAAGAAATTACGGGCCCAGGGGATGACTCCCCATGAGTCCTGCCCGCCTTGCCCAAGAGATGGACACGATAAGGGATTGTAACCACGATCCGGTGATGTTATAGCTTCTCTGCTGCTTTTCACAGTTAAAAAAAATTGGAAACTGCGGCCAGTTCCAGGTATATCAGTATTCGGGGTGACGCAACTGTCGTTGTTGTTAAAGTCTGGCGTAGCCAAGTGAGGTTTCTAGGTATTCAACTCCCCCCCCCCCCCCCCCGAATGGTACCTTTGCTAGTGCATTTGAGAGAGAGAAACGAGCTCGAAATCCTCCTCTCCCATGTAAAGTCCCCATATAGAACCGCTCCTGAAGTATTTTTCTGGCTACGCCCTTGGTTGTAAACACAGTTTGTGTTAAACCTATGGTTAAACTATGCACTTCGCGTATTCTGTGGAAGCTACTGATTCACTGACAGTGTTATGTCCGTAGGGCTTCTGAACAGCACAAGACCGTTCAAGGTCCGTTCGGGCTGTCGTACTTGAAGCCGGCACAAGTCGGCCTCAAAGTCCGGAACGCCCAGCTTAGTTTCCCTGTCATTCCTCACCAGAAAGATATGAATAGATATACTGAATAGATATATGAATAGATAGACTTGCCGTGCCCCTGGTCATGCCATGTTCGTCCCTATCTGCGTTGTCATCATTCCTACCACAATCGTGTTGCCATATATCATTCCTATGTTTTCATGATCGATTCGGTATTTCGCGTGACCACGACAGAAATAATGTACATTCGCTCTCTGATATTCTCAATTGCTTATCTTTGCGCCTTGGGTGACATATCATGTGCCACGACCTCCCAAAATTTCACACACACAACGTCCTCAAGAAAATGTCACAGAGTAAAACTCTGAGATTATTACCATTATCATTTCATGCGTATCCTCACCCTTATGGTTGTAGTCATTGTAGTGGAATTTGTTTTCAGACTGACGCATTTGCCGCTGATCCCATGTGTTTACTCGGCGAAGCGCCTTACTAAAGCCAGCGCGCGTGTAGCCCATTAAAAACAAAGGAGACACGGGAAAAAAGCACAGACTGTGACACCGCGTCGTCAGAACCTCGTGACAGAATGACAGCGCATTCGCTTCAAAACCGAACAAGCGTTTCCACATGGCTGTACGTAAGAACAGAAAGGACCCACTTTTCCAAACCTCTGCGGAATGAAGCTGTGCACTATAGACTGTGGCAAACCGGATTAGCAAAAGGGCAGCCACTGCCATTCTCAACAGAAAACCAAAATATAAGCTCATGTCTCCCGGCTGAACACACGGCAGTCGGATGACAAGACGCACACACACAGCTTAAATAGCGGAACAGGAAATAGATCAGTGAGACATGTGGAGGAGTAACAACTTTTTGTGATTAATGTTCTAACCAATAACTGATTCAAAGAGAGAATCAACACAGTTAGCACATAGAGCAGATTGTAGCTATCAACGAACAGGGCTGTTCGTCTGTAGAACAGCAAAAGTGCTTTTGTTGTTCTGCTTTAGTTGCCCGTACTGTTGACCATAACCTCGCCTTTCTACGCTGCCACTGCCGAAATAGACCAGGAACTGATAGTGCGTTATAGTCACGCGGGAAAATTGCACTTCACAATAACCGACAATATACTTAACAGAGAATCTTACCTTTCAACCACACGCGTCGCAGAAGCACTGCCTTTACACCTGTTCCTAACAGCAAACCTAACCAATGTTTCAAACGACGCATCTGAAAACTCCACATCAAACTCAAGAGTCACACACATTCGCGAAACACATACACACACAAAGTCCACAATCGTCGTTCAACCGCCTCTCGTGGAACACAGCCCTACACCATGCCCGTTTGCGTCTGATTATTGGGACGGTTGCCGCCGTCTTATCTGGTGAGCAGCGCAAGTATGCAAAGTCATCGTCTCCCAAGGGTAGTTTCACTCGCGGCGGTGATTCATATAGGCTTGAGGTAAAGGCGTTGTATCATTGTTAGCGCAATTTCTTTGCTTTGATAATATTAGGGAGTTTTATACATGGAAGGTGTTCACGATAACAGTTCCGAAACCATGATAATCCAAACACCCTCTTTCTTTGGAGCCAGTGACATCACATTCCTATAAGCTTGGATTTGATAACTTCTTTTATCGTATCGTTTTTGTAGAATCCTTCCGATACGCTAAAACTCGCTATTGCGCTGTCGTGCAGGGCTTTAGCAACCGAAAGACGTAATTCTGCCCTTAAAGGTGCAGTGAATGATACTTTTATATTTGGTGCGTCTTTGATGTGCAAACCTTCTAGGAACCTCTCAACTCCCTCAGAGCCAGGCCGGTGCTGACGTCACTGGGTGACGTCGAGAGACCCCTCCAAGTGGCGCCACGCCGTGTCCGCACCAAACTAAGTTTCAGTGAGAAATGAATGAGCTGATGCTGCGTCACACGGACCTGATTATGCCGCGCCACGAGATCTGGTCGCAACTCTAATTTCTGTGTTTCTTTGTGTTTGTTTTGTGATTTTATTTCGCGTTAGCGCCGCGAAGCAACTGCTGCGATGAGCAGCGTACAGACGTGGACAGGTGGAGAGAGGACCGCAGCAATCAGTGGGGGACAAGGGGGTTAGTTTGCGTCCTAGGCAGACTGTGCCAACATTCGTCTGGAAAGTCCTCCGGAAAACACAGGGAAAGCCTCAGACGGCACATGCGGTTAATTGTAAGATTCGAACCCACTACCTTTTTAGGAGGCCTTTACTCACTCTTCCATAACGGTGGATATTGTGGACAGTGGATCCCGATAGGCTGATTGATAAGTGAGGCAGGACTTGCCACCAATGTTAAATGTAATTTCCCTGAATCCTTTAAAGTGAACGACGGTGACGGACGAGCTATGGTGGACTGGGTCACATGTTATCCCTCGAGCTGAGTCGCGTCTGCCGCGCTGGCGGATCCATAGCGGACGGTCTTAAGCGCTAGCGGTACACATCCAAGACACGGTCCAGGACAATGAGAAATGTCTCAGGGCAGTTTACCAGGTACCCGGAAATGGAGCATGGAGCACCAAAAATGAGGAGCTCGCCTACCCTAGAGTGGTGTCGAGCAATTACTCCTAACACAATTTCATGAACATAACTAATTCCATGAGCTTGTGTCTCTACTTCAAGCACATTTTAGTCTCTGTGTGCAATTATTTTATATTTTATCATTCACAACTACATGAAACTGCAGGACCTTTACAATAGCTGCTACAAGTACACATCTTGGGACAAAAGTTTACGGACCACGGGGGTGTCGCATTTCTCCATTTTGGGCGACACCCAGAGCAGTAAACAGGGGCACCTACCGTGATGAACAGAATAGCTGGTCACACGTTTCTTATTCGACCTATTCTTGATAGCTAGCAGAGGGCCGCTTCGATGAAGAAGGACGCCAGTGCAGTATTCCGTGAACTTTTGTCCCAAGCTGTACCATGCACCACAGCATGCCTTGCACTTTGCACTGGGCTGCATTACGTACAGGTTGGGACAAAAGTTAATGCAAGACGTGAGCGGCGTACGTTTTCTTCGGTGCGACACCCTAGCGGCTGGCGAAAGCGGGTGAGTTCACTGTTTCGGAGGGGTGGGAGGTTGCGCTGTCATCTACACACAGTTGTAATTCCGGTGTCGCTTGGGTGTGCGGGAAAGTGGGCGCTACTGGTGTGTGTCGCTAACAGTGCACCCTTCCACCCCTCCGAAACAGTGAACGCACCCGCTTCCGCGAGCTGCTACGGTGTCGCACCGAAGAAAAAGCAGCCGCTCGCGTGTTGCATTACCTTTTGTCCCAACCTGTACACACAGAAAGGAAGATACAGAAAACGAAGGCAGTGTCCTTCAGAATACACTCAGTTAGACCACATCAAGACTCCATATGCTACCAGTGTAAGGATTGCACATTAAATAAATCTAAAAAACTGGGCGGTTGGGTGCCTCATTCTAAAATCGATTCAAAAAAAAAAAAAAACTAGTGCTTGGGATACGAAAAGGACGGACACAAGTAGGCACTGGACTGGGCGATGCTACGATAAAAGGAACCAGTCAGGGTAGAAGATGCGGCTTGGCTGTGCTTCGAAGTGCAAAGCGTGTCGTGAAATAAAGTATTTGTCAGTCCAGTGCCTACTTGTGCCCAGGGATCGGAACCGGTATTTTTTTCGGTCCGGTTCGGGTTCGGGTTCAGGCATATTGGTTCGGTTCGGGTTTAGCTCCGCTGAACCGAAATTATCAGCTTGAACCGGTTCAGGTATATCGGTTCGGTTCGGGTTCGGCTCAGGGAGAACCCCACCCCCACCCCCCACATACAGACAAAAAAAAATCTGTCAGCGGTCGGGGCATTTACGGGGATTGGAACAGTTACTTTTTTCGGCATCGGTTTAACCGGTCCACGGGCAGTAGTTTTGCTACATACAAGCAAGCTTACACTCACCGTACACGATTGTAGGAGAAAGGTGTGAGATAACCGTTCAGGTGAGCAAAAAAAAGGTCGGTCAGTAGTACAATTAATTCACCTCTGAACCGATTCCCGAACCGGTAACCGTATCAATTTTTTTCGGTTCAGTTCCGGTCCGGCTCAGGACAAGCAAAAAAATCGTTCGGGTTCGGTTCGGTTCGGGTTCGTCAGAAAATAACGGTTTTTTCCGGTTTTCGGTTCGGGTTCAGTTTCGGTTCCGATCCCTTGTGCAAAAACAGTGTTGGGGAAACGAAAAGGACGGGCACAAGTTGTGCCCGTCCTTTTCGTTTCCCCAACACTGTTTTTTTCATCGATTTTAGAATGAGGGATTGCATTTCAATGCATTTATATTTATTATGCCTCCCCCCCCCCCCCCCCGACATATAATAACTGCTCTGACAATGTTGTATCGTGCAGGCAGCTACTCGTGTCCTGGAATGCCGCTTTGAGACTGGTGCGTTTTCTGGAGTAGAAGCCTTCAGCAAAATGCAGCTCATGCTTCAAATGGTGCAGGGCCCGTGCAGGAGAAAGTCCACACGACAACACGTGACGCCGTTGCAATGCCCCATGGACATGGGCAAGATACCGTATTACCCGTGTATAAGACGCACATTTTTTATCCAAAAAGTATTTAAGGGGGTACGTTCAATACGCGGGGAGAAACTGGTACCCAACAACTTTAACTCCCGTTTTATTACCGAGATACAGATGCGATCTCTCCGGAATCAAACGTTGCGATTATCCCACATCAAATCTACGTCACCGATTGCGTTTTGCTGCCATGCAAAAAAAGGTGGTGGGCACTATCAGCTTTATCAGCCTATCAGGCGACGCATTTTCCCCGCTTTCTCGCCCACCACAGCAAAATATAACCTCGAACCGGTCTTGTCGTGACGCCACATGTTTGTAAACAGAGGGTCGTCTATCGTCGTTCATCACTCTGGCACCAGGTGCTCCTTCTTGTTGACTGCGTGATACGAGTGGCTGAGCGATACGCTGGCGCTGCGCGCGACGATGCGGCCGTACTACTAAAGTCAGGGTGCGTTTTATGTGCGGGGAACAAAAAATTACCTGCATTTCGGCGCTCAAGTTGCGGTGCGTTCAATACGCGAGTGCGTCAAATATGCGAGTAAATACGGTAAATTCCTCTAAGTGTTTAACTGTGGTACCCATGCTAGTATGAGACCAACAAAACCTTGTCAGTTTGCCTCGTAATAAGGTTAGTAGTATATGCAATATCCATAAACACATCTAATGGGAGGTGCAAGAGCAATAATTGCCACGTTGATCCAAGCACGGGGTGCATATGACGTATGTCATTGTCAGTTGGCAGTTCAAATAAGCTAATGAAAGCTACAGTATCAGTGATGGAACTGCCTCAGAGCCCACGGGCGCTGGCGCTGGCGCACAAAAAAGCTGCATTTGGCGCAGAATTTCACAGAATGGCGCACCTCCGCCGTATGTATCCCACTGCGTCCCACCGCAATACGTCGTGTTTGCAATGCATACTCTCCACTTTATGGCGAATATCGGGGTTCAGGACATCTGGGAACAATTATCGGCACGTACGGTTTAAGTCCTGAAAGCTCAATTTCTCGCGCTCTCCTTACGCGCCTACACTCTGCGAGCACGCGCGATGTTACGTAGTAGCGGAAAGCGTGGAGCGATCCATAGTACAGGCGCTGGCAACTCCGGAATCAGCGTCGTCAGTTATTCTTATCCACAATTAGTTAAAACGCGGTTGTTTAAAAACAACTCCCATGCAAACGAGCCAATATTCCATCGCAGGCACGTGGCGTGCCCACATGTTCGGTAAATTTGTACAGCCACCTTTCGTCCAGGACGCAAACACTTGATGCACTAACAGTGCGCTTTATTGTTCACAACTTCTCTTTGAAGTACAACAACGTAATATTCGGTTCAGCAGTGACATCCCGGCAGTTTAAGAATCTTCGTCGACTTGGCGGGCTCGGCCGAAACGACACGGCTTGACTCAGCTTTGCTGTCCAGAGGCATCACGAGAATAGAGAGGGCGCGGGAGCATCGCTCGCGGTTTTTGTTTCGTTTTCATGCGTCCGAACCGGGGCATCTTTGTTCGGCGCAGCTGTGGCGCAGAATTAGGGAAAATTGCTTTTTCGGCGCAGGGTGGCGCAGGCAATCCCAAATGGCGCACTTTGGCGCAAATGGCGCAGCAGTTCCATCACTGCAGTATAGACTTATGCTGTGGAATGATTTGAAACTTGGAATACCACTTTTGAAACTGGAACTTGAGGAGCTGAGTGAAGCCCCACAGCCATTCCATGTCTATGGAATCTCACTCAGTGCAGATGGTGTGTGTGTGTGCCATTCACTGGTGCCTACCTGCCTACTGTACCCTTGTGCAAGTCCTTTTTTTCTTAATAAACATATCCCCCCTCTGTGCTAGCTTCAACAACAAATGGACTGCACAAAGTTGATTCATACTATACAGAAATATGGAAGTAGCAAATGTGGGTTAAGTAGTCTGATTCAGTTAAGCAGTCCTGACCAGGACCAGTTCAGGGCCAGTTTAATTTATTGTTTTTAATGTGTATACAAGAAAAATGGTATTTCACAACCTCCAGGTCTTCTATACAATAAAGACCCCATTTCCCCAGACGCAGGTAAGCCCCATATAGCTCTGCCTAGAGGTCTCGGGAATGGAAGCCAAGGCAGGCAGAGGGAGGGAGGCAGGAGAGGGTCCTTCCAACAGACTAGTCTGCTGGGTAAACGAAGCGCAACTTTCCCAATGTAACGGGGATAGTTAATGTCCATTCCATACGACATCTTTGCGATGAAATAAAGCAATGCTACATCTTCGAATGTGCCTGTCAGTACTCAACATTTGTACTGGATATGTACAGATATCAACCATTTTATTTAACAAATTCCAGCATTGCCGATGTTGAAAATATGAATGAACTTAGTCACTTTCGCTTCCGGATCTCTCTGATCTGGAAGGAGATGGAGCACCTGGAAAGATAGCGCAAAAAGGAATATATACATACCAGAAGGCAGTCGTGCTAATGAAGATCAGGCGCACAGCCTGCTCCGATCCAACAAGATTAACATTTGCTTCACAAACTGATCTATGCAATGCTCTGCAGCTGAGCTTGGATAGTACAAATGCTCTGCATTTTTCTGTCAGTTATTTCTCACATCTGTTGTGCACTGCGAAGCAATGCTGTATCTGCAGAGATAAGGCGTGTTTTGGCAATTTGCATGGCATCACCAAATTAGGGGCCATTGGTGGCTTAGCAAATCTGAAGTCCTAAGGAATTTGTTTCCAGTGCAGAGTTGCCTCAGTGCACATAAAAGCACTTTTATGAGAGCACGTTTAAGCACTTTTAAGCACTTTAAAAGCACTTTTAAGAGCTTTTATGTGCACTGAGGCAACTCTGCACTGGAAACAAATTCCTTGTGGGAATCAAGACCTACATTTTATAGCATACACATGAAAGAGGCATGCAGCATGGCCAGCACCCCGACCACAAGAAATACCACACCATCTACCAATTTAACTGAAATGACAAATAATGTCTTATGCAATTTACTATTATCTAACAAAGTAAACTGTCTGGGGTAATCCAGATCGCCCCGTCCTTCTCTTAGCGCAGTTCAAACTGAAGATGAAGAGTCTGGGGTAGCTTGCTTCTCTTATAGGCTAACAAAAATACATACACCCCTGATATCATTGTATTAATGTAGATACTTACAGAATGACAAATATTTAGAACTGTCAATGTCTTTTGTTTATTAGCTAGCCCAGGTTCACAGTACTTAACATAATTACTAGGGGTGTGCGAATATTCGAACTCTCGAATTCTAATCGAATATCAATCACAGTATTAGATTCGCGAATCGATTATACAGTTGAACCTCTATATAACGAATTTGTAAATGCTGGCTCTTTGTTTCGTTAAATGGAGATATTCGTTAAATGGAACACGCCAAGTTAAACAAAGATGGCCGCCGCACTACCAGCGCCGCGCGTACCGCAAAACGTCATTTGTCATAAAACAGGTACTAAGGTAAGAAGGGCACAAAATATCAAGCTTTATTCATTACATAACGCTAGGTAACGCGTAATTTGTGCACAATATCGTTCTGAGCATTCATAACCTTCGTAACTCCGGATGACCTCGACTGCTTTCTCCTACGCGATCGCGTATCGAAGTTTCTTGGTTGGTTCACTTGCACTCATGACGTCCGGAAAGAACAACCGTACACCGCCGAAAAGAACGAGAAACGGGTACATGTCACGTAGACGTCTGCGCCGATGGAACCTTGAACGGCAGCGGCATCATGCCCATTTTACCACCGTCAGCATCAGCGGCGCGAACAAAAACAAGTAATGAAAAGGCACAAAACCGCAACGTACTGTCTTCTTCATCAACACAAGCAAATTAGACTTCGCGAGATGTCAGCAATGCGTGTTTTCTTGTCCGAAAACAGGTGCGAAGAGACCCTCGCGCCGGTTTCGAAACAGCGTCGGCGCAACGATTACCGGCGGCGGAGACGCACATGTCGGCACGCTCGTGCCTACAGCACATGACAACCGAAGTAACCAACGAAAACTTGCGTAAGGACAACAGAGAGGGAAGGTTTCTCCTCCTTTTCTTCGTGGTGAAGGGGAAAGACACGCGCAGAAGAGCCCAGAGATTTCGTTAAATAGAGGTGACCAAACGAATGTATTTCGTTAAATCGAATGCAAAAATACATTGGCGTCTATAGGGATGCGTTCGTGCAACGGAAATTTTTCGTTAAACAGAGGATTTCGTTAAACAGAGGATTTCGTTAAATCGACGTTCGTTATTGAGAGGTTCAACTATCCAATATTCGGTTTTTCCGACTATTCGACTATTCCCCCGACTATGAACGACACTACCCCGAAAGTGGGCTTCACGTGATGCTTCCCTGCATGAGGTGAAGCCCGCTTTACAAAACTGCCATTGCTGCAAGACCAATACAGGCCGACCATTTTTGCTCAGCTTAAGATAATGTTGGTCAAAGTTAAGTACGCTTCGCCTGAGGAAGGGGCGGCGTCCCTCCCACGGGGGATGTTGATTTGATGTCTGGGATGTTGCCTTTAAAAAGTTGACTCTTAAATAATGCTTGCAGCCCAGGAAAAAAAAGGGTGAAGACAAAAAGGGTGTCTTACAGATGTCTCCTATGTTCAAAATTTTAGCAACGCAACTTCCCCAGGCGAGACACACACTTCAGCAAAGAGTCTAAAAGATGTTCATTGCAAAGCTGAGGCAGGACACCAATTTGCTTGTTTCACAAGTGGATGTCCAGGAACAGCTACACAGCCACACCTCTGTAACATGCCACTGCATGACATCAAATTTTGAAATCAACACTATCATGTAATATTAAAGAGTGGGGGTTTCTGACTGAAGAACTGTGTGTCAGTTAATGCCAGAAAAATTACACTAAAGCCATGGACTACAAATTGAAAACTTTTACTGCAAAAAGCCTATATTGTAAAATTTGCACAAATATTCGATATTTGATTCAGTATTCGGCTTTTATCTCCCATTCGACTCGATATTCGTTTCGATTTCAAATATTTCGGCTTTCAGATTCGCACAGCTCTAATAATTACTGATAATTATTCTACTCACTCTCTGAACCAGACCGCTGTGGTGAACCAGACCTAGAGCGAGATCGTGACTTTGACCTCGCGGGTGATCCCGATCCAGACCTCGCTGGGGATCCTGACCCAGATCTGGCAGGTGATCCTGACTTTGACCTCCTCGGAGAACCCGATCCTGACCTGGCTGGTGATCCAGATCCTGACTTCGCGGGGGAGCCTGATCCAGACCTTGCAGGAGAACCCGATCCAGATCTTGCGGGAGAGCCGGACCTTGATCGCCTAGGAGACCCAGATCCCGACCTAGATTTTGAACGCGCAGGAGACCCGGAGGCAGATCTGGACCTGGAGCCTGACTTTGACCGTGACCTGGACCGTGAGCCAGACTTTGACCGTGATCTGGACCTTGAGCCGGACTTTGACCGTGACCTGGACCTTGAGCCGGACTTTGATCTGGACCTTGATCTGGAACCTGACTTCGATCTTGACCTTGATCTAGAACCTGACTTTGACCGGGAGCCAGACCTTGACCTTGATCTAGAACCCGACTTTGACCGGGAGCCAGATCTTGACCTCGATCGTGATCCCGACCTTGACCTAGATTTAGACTTTGACCTTGATCGAGACCTGGATCGGGATCCTGAGCCCGATCTCCGCGCTGGACTGCTTGCAGCTGACCTAAATACAAAAGAGCCACTTATTGGTGACCTAGTAACCTTGTCTTTTTTCAAGTGGGAACTAGAAAGGGAATACACAGTCAGACATGTCTGTAGCAGTGATGAGAAACACCAAGTGCTCACATACTACTTTAAGAACATTTCCAAGTACTTATACTTTGCTTGAAGTACATTTCAAATACAGTCGCCGACCGATTTTTCGGACATGCTCGATTATTCAGACTCGTTCGCGGAACGGCCGCGGGTCCCATAGAGGTGATGTAGTATAGTAGAGTATAAGAACGTCCAAAATTTCGGACGCCGTGCAGCTCCTTCGCTCGATATTTCGGACTCTGTTTGCCCAACCCGTGAATTTCTCTCATGGGGTGACGGAAAACACTGGTATCATCTGAAATTCGTATCAAAAGAAATCAACCAACTAAAATATTGAGGAAAAAAAATAGGCAGTGATGATCCCTGATTTCCCATTCCTCTGAGTAGAAGAGGTCTGTCGTAGCGCTTTTGCGTCTTCGTTTTTGGCCAACGGCCCAGCACGTGCTGTCCGCCCGCGAGTCGCGCGACAGCGGTGTAAAGCGAGCTTCACCTAAAGCACGCATGCGTTAGGTAAAGCCGACTTGTGGACTTGATGACAGCGGTGCCTCTGTCAGCGTACTTACAGTGACGAAACGTCGCTTCGGGAAATAGAAGCTGATGTCATCAGGCAGAGCTGGGAGCGCGTTAGGAAAGCATCGACAAATTTTTTCCAGCCTACTAGTGCTCAGTAAAGTTTATTTTGAAGCGAAATTCGTTTTTTCGGACTGCTCGATTATACGGACTCTTGCCCGATCCCCGCCGAGTCCGAAAAATCGAACGGCGACTGTAGTGTACCTTGTACTGAGCTTTAAGTACTCTCTCCAATGCTTTCCTGTCAAGTACCGAAGTGGTAATGCAAAAGCAAAACTTGGAAATTACCAACGATTTGTCTGTGTGTCAAAAGGTTGGCTGGTCATAAGAACTAGTATTTTGAAACTGTTCAACATTTAAGAGCTGGAAACATGAAAATCTGCTATGTACTGTAACGGGAGGCGCGGTGACTTTGGTTTCTACTTTTTTTTCACATTCCACACATGCTTTCATTTAACATTTTTTTACATGCTAGAATGCTAATTTTATTAGAAACAACAAGGCCACAAACAAAAGAGAAGTTCTACACACTGGTCAGTTTTCTTTTCTACTAAAATGTGTGATACACATGTCAGAAGGCAGCGGGGAGTGTTTCAAAATGACTCTGTTGACAGCACACTGGACAGATGGATAAGTCGAGAAATACCGTCCGATTTTTCTGACTCGGCGGGGATCGCGCAAAAGTCTGAATAATCGAGCAGTCCGAAAAAACGAATTTCGCTTCAAACTAAGCTTTACTAAGCAGTAGCAGGCAGGAAAAATTTGTCGAGGCTTTCCTAACGCGCTTCCAGCTCTGCCTGATAACATCAGCTTCTATTTCCCGAAGCGACATTTCCTCACTGTACACTGACAGAGGCGCCGCCGTCATCAAGTCGGCTTCACCTAACGCATTCATGCTTTAGGTGAAACTCGCTTTACAACGCTGTCGCGCGACTCGCGGGCGGACAGCACGTGCTGGGCCTTTTGAATCAAGCCGTTGGCCAAAAACGAAGACTCCAAAGAGTTACGACAGAACTCTTCTACTCAGAGGAATGGAAAATGAACAATCATTGCCTGTTTTAGTTGGTTGATTTCTTTTGATACGAATTTCGGATGATACCAATATTTTCCGTCACCCCATGAGAGAAATTCGCGGGTTGGGCAAGCAGAGTCCGAAATATCGAGCGACGGGGCTGCACGGCATCCGAAATTTTGGACGGGACTCGTGGCCGTCCCGCTAACGAGTCCGAATAATCGAGCATGTCCGAAAAATCGATCGGCGACTGTAATAATAGTACTGAAGTAGAACCGACTGCCTTGTGCACATGAAAATGCAAACTCTACTATCTGTTTCAGTTTACACTCATTTGTCGGCTGCAAACTGACCACGCCTTTTTAACTAGTACTTCGCAAAAACGCTTGCAAAAGCTTTGCAACAATGACAATCAACACATAATTGCATGATCACCTTTCGTCATCACCAAACAGAACAAATATTGGACAATAAAACTAAATTTCCAATTTACTTTACGAGTACTTTGACTTTACTTTAAGTACATTTGAAGTACGGCACTTTGTACTGTACTTAAAGTACAAATGATGCCAGGTATACTTGGTACTCTGCAGGAAGTACAATTCTGAGGTACTACTCTGCTCATCACTGGTCTATAATAGCAGTCTTTTAAAGAGATAATAGACATATTATTGGGTGATATGCAATGAAATATGTTAACGATAGAATAGTTAAGAAACAAGCGAGCTGATGACAAAAGGAAGGATGAAAAAATGATAAAAGGCGACAAACACAACAAACTCTTGAACACAGCTCTTCACTATGGATGAAATATGTGTAAACGAAATCTCATCACAGCGCTTCCCGCCTTCTCTGCTCCAGATTTTACGTGGGACACTTAGAGGGGTCGTGACAACTTGCACGGCAGCACTGTGGAAAGGTTCTAACTTTGGTTCTAACCAACGGTAGTAACCTTGGTAGCACTGATGATGTCAGCATAAATTGTGAAACAGGTGCACGTGGAGGGCGTGGTGAAAAACCACGTGGCAAGCAGAACCCAATCGCCGCAGTCGGCGAAAGGAGTCAGGAAGCGTATGCGGAAATTACACAGTTTTCTTTTTTTTTATTTCTTTTTTCGTGCCCAATTAGGGGTGCACAAATTATGCGAATAAATACGGTACTCACAAAATTATTGTACTCTGTTTAATATAGAGCACACACCTTTTGTGTCGACTGCCAATTGGTTTGCCAACTTCAGGCATGCAGAAAAATGCAACCCACCTGTCAGAACCCTCTTTCTCAGATCCAGACGACACCACCCGTCGTTTCTTCCCTCTTCCAACATCCGATCCTTCGTCCTCACTACCAGAAGAAATTCGTTTCCTCTTCGTTGCGCCGCTGTCACTGCCACTGTGCAAGATTCGAGGAAAGGAAGTCAAGTACCAGTGAACTGTCCTTCCTAGTCTCGAGACACCCACCTTCCTTTAGCACCTTCCTTATCAGAGTCGGAATCATCGCTGGAGGATATTGTGGCCTTGGAAACAATCCTCAACCTCTGCTTGCCGGTCATGCCCGTTTCCTTGGCAGCGCTCTTCTTGGTCGGCTTGCCTCCCTTGCGAGAGCGTTTCCTGCCCTCTCCACCTTCAGCATCTCTCCTGCTGGTACGTCTGTAATGGGAATAGAATTTAGGGCACCCGTTCGCAATATTTTCAATTTTTCACTCACGGGCTTCACAAACAAGAAAAGATATGTTGCAAAATGTGTGTACCATGTACAACAAGCACATATTTGTTTCACGTTTTGCTGTCTTATTAGTTATAGCCACACCCAGAATGTGTCCACTACCAGGTAGCTCACAGCAAGAACGAACAAAAGTAAAGGAGGTGAGTGACTGTATCAGCTACACCACAGAAAGAATTGTATATATACTCTATAAAACAAAGAAGTACACTGGGGAGCGACTATAACTTCCACAACCTTTGACAGCAATTCCTCCCTGTTTTAGTGCCATGAAATTTACTCCCCAGCACTGCAAAGGGTCTTTAAACTTGCAGTCCGTCCATTAGTCCCGACAATGCATCTGCTCCCCCAGAAAGACTAAAATAACTACCG
The DNA here is from genome assembly GCF_037126465.1 of Ornithodoros turicata. Taxonomy (NCBI): domain Eukaryota; kingdom Metazoa; phylum Arthropoda; class Arachnida; order Ixodida; family Argasidae; genus Ornithodoros; species Ornithodoros turicata. The sequence continues at coordinate 98,796,367 of NC_088203.1, forward strand.
TAATTTCACACGTATGAGTGCTTAGTCGGTGAGTGCAACATAGAAAAAACTTGTTTGCTGCAAATTACAATATTTCTTTGCTTTCTCGTCATCGCTAACGACATTTCGTGGGACTCCAAATTCGCTGAAAAATCGTGATCGCAAATTTTATGATAATAAAGTCCTCGCAAAAAATTACTTTTACAGCACAACAACAATGAGGCATTTGAAGCACTACTGACTCTTTCCTCTTCCTGTGCCCTTTCTCATCTCCATCTCCATGCTTCCTTCGCTTCTTCTTGGGGTCTGCATTCTCGGAGTTCTCACGTACTTCGCCATCATCACTGCTGTCGTTGACAAAGTCTTGCATGCTTTTGCGTGATGCCTGCAATGAAGACATTTTAAGATGCAGGACGAACCCTCCACTAGCTCGGTAAGTGGTTCACTGTGAATGAACTAAAGTAGTGCTTGAATAGGAGGTGTTTGAAAGTGCACCCACCTTGCCCTTCTTGGAGGGCTTCTCCTCAGGCATATCGCTGAACTGCAATTTGCCCTTGGTTTTCTCTACGAATTCCTGTCGCTTCATGATCATAGCCTCAGCTTGTTGCCTCTTCTGTTCTTCCAGCAGGCGCTGCAAAATTTAAGGGCAAAATTTAAATTATGAGCAAGTAATGAGAAGTGAGGTCAGAGCAAATCATAGTTTTCTGCACACAGTCCGAAATCCAGTAGTTCGGAATACCACACCCAAGTTCAGAAAAGCATGACAATCCATGCCCAACATTGTCTCACACCGTTATTACCTTGGCTCATGAACTGCACATACATGTTCTTGCTGGGGATTGCATTTGCATGCAGGCTTACTTTGAAGTACATAACACATGCATAGCTATGAGCTATGAACTATGAAGCTATGAACATTGCTTTGCAGTGCATGTAGCTGAGGTTTGCAAATATTCGAAAATTTCGAATACAAATCGAATATTTGCAATATTTGATTCATATTCAAATGTTTGACATTCAAAGTTTTCGAATATTCCTAAAAGTTTGAATATCCAATTTTCTTCGAATGGCATAGCAGATTACCACAAAGCTGTTGCGGGCTGTCCGCAGGAATTTGTACGTTGTGGTAACAACGACAAACATGAATAGTTGAACAGGTGCAAAGCCACGCGCGCAGCTTTCAAGCTATGCTCATCTGAAAATGCATCGCTACACGTTCGGTAACCAAAAACAGAACTAGTATACAGTTGTGTGCAGCCACCATTAATGTCCACCCCAACCAAATGTGAAGCCGCAGAGCGCTTCATGCGTCATCAGTACAGTCGCAGCTTTTGTGGATTACTGTCGCCGTCCGATTTTTCGGACTCGGCGGGGCTCGCGCAAAAGACCGAATAATCGAGCAGTCCGAAAAAACGAATTTCGCTTCAAAATAAACTTTACTAAGCCCTAGTTCGCTGGAAAAATTTGTCGATACTTTCCTAGCGCGCTTCCAGCTCTGCCTGCCTGATATCATCTGCTTCTATTTCCTGAAGCGACATTTCGTCAATCTATACTGTCAGAGGCACCGCCGTCACCAAGTCCGCAAGTCGGCTTCACCTAATGCTTGCGTGCTTTAGGTGAAGCTCGCTTTACAGCGCGACTCGCGGGCGGACAGCACGTGCTGAGCCCTTGGCCAAAAACGAAGAGGCAAAAGCGCTACGACAGACCTCTTCTACTCAGAGGAATGGAAAATGAACAATCATCACTGCCTATTTTTTTGCCTCGATATTTTAGTTGGTTGATTTCCTTTGATACGAATTTCAGATGGTACCAATATTTTCCGTCACCTCAAGAGAGAAATTCGTGGGTTGGGCAAACAGAGTCCGAAATATCGAGTGACGGAGCTGCACGTCGTCCGAAATTTTGGACATTCTTATACATTAACTCTATGGGACCCGCGGCCGTTCCGCAAACAAGTCCGAATAATCGAGCATGTCCGAAAAATGGGGGTCTGAAAAATCGGTCAGCGACTGTACCAACGAACTCCGAACATTCGTCTGAGGCCTGCAGTTCGGTGAAATTCCGGTTGTATATCGAAGTTTTGTTGGCGTTGAGGTGAACACCGCTGCTCACTATGCCGCACCGCATGCCCAGCCATAACCCACGTCTCGAACGCATTTTCAAATTTTCAAATCTCGAACGCAGGTAGTCAGCGATATATAATAGGGTCATGATCAAGTGCAATGACGGCAATAATCGAGGAGTATGACGTGGCGACATATTGATATAGTTTACGGGTTTGCGAAATTTCGTAGTCCCTTTAAGACCGACCCACATGGAGCAATTTTGCTGGCAACTGCGACAAAGTTTTGTGCCGTGCACGCAGATTTTCATTGTGAAATGAAAGAAGTGCCGAGTACAAACATTGCGGAAACAATCACGTGTGATAAGCACAGCCATACAACGTCGTCGAGGATCACTGTTTCGCTGCACTAATGAATTAGGCTGTTCCAGACTATGCGTTACCGTCAGGAATGGTGATCTCATGTGTGATGTATATGTGAGAGCACAGTGAAACAGTGCAGTTTCTTACCTGCGCGACAAATGCGGAAGGCATTGTCAGTGCAAGAAGACAGCACTTGCTACCTTCGTTTTCCTTCTGAGATATGCTCATCAGTAACCCATCCCACATTCTGAACATGACATTTGCCCTTCCATTCTGTCTGCTTCACCAGCATTTACAATGGCAACACCGGTGTTCACTGTCCATGAAACATCTTTGAAGTGCAAGTTGTTTTTATGGTTTTCAGCTTGCCTCATGAGAACAGCACATTGTTTCATTGTAAAAATAATTTCGCTGTACATGCGCATATAGGCATGCATGCCTTATGCTGAATTGATATACATACTACTTATTTGTGCATGCCATGAGGCAAGGATCAGAACACAACTGTGACCATGCTAGTTTTCGGGGCTTCGTTGTTACTCATAGAAACCTTTAGAGGCGGATCTAGAAGAGGAGGATCCCGATGTCCTGACCCCCGGTCAATTTCTGTTGTTACACAGAGTTTCAAATGACCATAGGTCATTTGATCCAGGTCACCCTGGATGACCCCCTTTAGAAAAGTCCTAGATCCACACACACATAGCCAGAAGTAACCATTACCTGCTCCTCAGAAATCTTCCTTCGAAGAGCCTCTCTTTCTTCTTCTTGCTTCCTGCGCACTTCACGTTCCTCTTCATCCATTCGTCTCGCACGTGCCACATGATACTGAGCCTGGCTAAGTAAATCCTGGCACTGCCTGAAGACATTACAGTTCAGAAACATCGGTGATTTGTCAGCCAAAGCAAGCCATAAAGACAAAAGCTGTTCTGCATGGTTCACTATTAATCAGGGATTGCAGGCACTCAATAAACGCAATTTTTTTACCTAGCCTCCACAGCTGCCTGAGCGAGGTCGTACTTCATTCGATCACCATGGACACTGAGATACTGGAAATACCTGCAAGGCCGACATATCATAAGAGATGTCATGATCTTACTCTTGCGTTGATGATATGGAATTCCCATAATATGTTCGGTAATAGGAAGTAAATATTCCACAGTCCAATGGTCCCCGTGAAGTAAAATGTTCATGACTCACAACAAAGCAACAAGACTCCTAGCTATAGGAAACCCTCAAGGTTCCATTGTACCACCTGACAATACTGTACCATATGTGACAGAATACACAGTGTCTTATGTATTACAGTTAAACTCAGTAAGACAAATTTTTAACCTCAAATTTGCACCATTATCATTTCCGGTAAACCTAAAAAACAAAAAACGAACTTGCCAAAGTGCAAATTCAGCCACCAATACACACGCTGAAGAATGCTAAGCACATTCAGCACAGCCACTTGGCATCTCATGTTCCTCAGAAATGCTAGAAGTGCTCCTTTTTTTTTCTTTCTGCCCGAAAATCTGCTTTCCCATCCAATATCCCACAATTTTACCCTGTTTCACAGTTCCTGAAATGAAACCAATTTTTGCAACCCCCAATTTAAAAGAAAAAAAAAAAGCACAAAACCTGAAATCACAAGGGCCCACGGATACAGAAGGCGGAAGAATCCTCGCGTTTTATCCACAACCCGCAAAATCTATTTTTCTTCCACATCTGCATCCCACAGAATCATCTGCCACACATGACTCCGTGTTGACTAACACTAATTAGTTGAGCAAGTGACAATGTTGCAGCATGAGAACTAGGGCCCTGAAATTTAGGCACTAAAAACGATGGAAATAGCCAGGCGTTTAGGCCCTCAAAAATACCAAAATAGGCAATCAAATGCAAAAAATGGGTACGTTAAACTGGTACATGCTCTTTTGATCTATTGGTGTTTTAGAATGCTCCTTCTGGGAAAACTTCCTAGTTTATAGGCCCCAGTACCGTATAAGTTTTGACATCTGGTACACAAATGCTGAAGCAGCCAAGAACCACACTATCTTGAAGAATACTTTTAGTTCTCTGCCCTCGAAGATACAGAAAAGCACCAGAGCCTTAAATTTTCGAGAAATATTTTTGTCTAAGTTCGGGGGATAAAAATCGGGTAAATAAACATGTGCTCCCAATTCATGAAATTCCAATGAAAAAACTTCCAGATATGGTAACTTTGGGGAGAAATCTGGCTCAGTTACTCAAACTAACTGTACTGTACTACAGGTTCTTCCGGTGATTTTAATCCAAGTGCCAGCTAAATTAATCCACGTGCCATGCAAACATTATGGGGCATGGATTAATTTAGCTGGCACTTGGATTAAAATCACCGGAAAAACCTGTAGTTTGGTACAAACGGTGATCTAACTGCATTTGCTGCCAAACAAGTAAGTTAGTGCATTCCTACAGACATCGCAGTGAGGACGATTTGCCGGGTACAAACCGGGTTTCACCCTAAAAAAGGCAACCTCCAATTCGGGGTGCAAATCCTGGGAAGAACCAGGTTAAACCCTAAAACTTCATGCTGTAGTGACTGATAACTGATCATGTGACGCACAACACGAGCTTGTTTAGCGGCATCGGAACTTGGATTACATTAGCTTCGTGGGAAGTTCTCTCCGCCAAAGAGGGCTGTTTATTCAGCAATTTTCAGTTGAGGTCAAACTGACATTACAATGACCACAGCACAAACTTACCTGTGCGCCAGTCCAAGTTCATGGACAGCCGAGAGCACCACGCTTAGAGACGACTTGTCATCACGTAAGCACTGGGACGCCAATCTTTGCAGCACGAGGGCAATGTTGTACAGCAGCTGTGTGTCGTGCGGTGCAACGCGACGCGCCCTCAAGAGCACCCGCCTGCAATCACGTAGGCGGTTGCAGCGGAAGAGAGCGCGAGCCAGGTACAGGAGTATGTCCACTTGGTTGTGTCGAAAGAACTTTCTCAGACAGTTCTCGTACTGGAAAACAACGCCGGAGTGAATGCCCCACGATACGAACTTGAGATCCGCCGACTTTTTCGGGTTTTATTTTTGGCCAAATTCGGGGGGGGGGGGGGGGGGGGGGGGGGGTAAATATCGGGTGATATTTTTCATTCGAAAATTCGGGTGTATTCAGGTTAAATCCCGTTACGGCATATTCTGTCGTCAGGAATTCGAGTGTATTCGGGCGATTTTTCTTTTTTTTTTTATATATAAAAATTTGTCTTAACATGGAACTAATGTTTAGCAATGTTATCAAACTTTTTTTAATGCGCGCTTACGAGTGCGTTCGGGGGGGGGGGGGGGGTAAATATCGGACGGATACGGGTTTAACCCTAAAAAGTCGGGCCCTTTGAGATTCGGTTTAAAAATAAGTAAACAAACGGCTCACCATTTGAATGGCAGCCACGTATTGCTTCTGTTCGACATATATGTGGGCAATGTTGAGCCAGACATCGCAGAAGTCGGCGGTTGCTTCACGGACTTGAGCAAATATGTCGCGCGACTCGGAGATGTAGCCCTTGTGGGCCAAGACAGCACCTGAAACGAATGTTGGACGTAAGAAACGAGTGCCGCGGAGAAAGCATGAAGACGCTGTGGTGCACAAGTTCCTAGAATTCCGTTAGATTTTTACGTACAGTAAACCCCCGATAACTCTAAGTCGTAAAAAGGGCGACAAAAAATTGGGACAAGGACCGGGACGCCAAAAAAATTCGAGATAACCGATATTTCGAGATGAGCGAGTTCGAGTTAATGAGGGTTTACTGTAGTATAGTACCCATTTCTTTACAAAACAAATCCTTACCAATCCCATTAGCTGCCCAGATATTTCGTGGATCTAAGCGCAGCACCTGCTTGTACATGGCAAGGGCTCTGTCTTGGTGTCTCTTCTCCTTGTCCCTGTCACGCATGGGTTGGTGAAGTGTCTGCAGCCAGACATTGCCGAGTGCCACCAGCGAGTAGGCGTCTCCCGGCGTTCCCTTGAGGATACGCTCAAATTTCTTTTGGCCCGGCCCCCATTCTTGCTTTGCCAGATGGAGGTTGCCAATAAGTGACCATGAGTCAGCATGTTCCTGAAAGGAAGCTGTGTGTAAAAAAAAAAAAAAAAAAACGGGCAAAGAGTGCACAAACTATGTGTGTCCCGGTCAGATGCGCCGAAATATGGAAAATAAACACTGCGCGATATCTCGCAGTAAAATCTCGCACGTCAGGGCAGTGTTGTAAATAGAGAACGATGAGGGAGCGCGACTTCCGTGCTTACAACACGTGCTCGGGTTGGGGCATTCTCTGGGATTAAATTGGTCAGCTATTGGTCGGTTGCTGTGACCTTCGGTCGCTCCAGTTCTTTTCCTCATCAGGTAGCGTCAGAGCGCTACAATTTGGGTTGCCACCTTTCGCGGCGAAAAATACCGTGCTTACAATACGTGCTCGGGTTGGGGCATTCTCTGGGATTAAATTGGTCAGCTATTGGTCGGTTGCTGTGACCTTCGGTCGCTCCAGTTCTTTTCTTCATCAGGTAGCGTCAGAGCGCTACAATTTGGGTTGCCACCTTTCGCGGCGAAAAATACCGGATGAGGCAGAGGAGGTGGAATAGAGGGAAAGGAGGAAAGGTACGAGAAAGAGAAAGTGGGGAGGGGTGGAGGTGCATACAGAGAGAGAGTGCTAAAATTGGACAAATCCCATCATCAATCTGATATTAGCACTTTTCAAATGGGACTTCAATTTGGCACCACAGGTCCAAAGGGACTGTTTTACGTTTGAAGGATATTAACCATATTAAACTTGGATTACAGTGACTGGAACTGCCACAAGGTGTTGGAGCATAGTACTATATGTAGCTAGGTATAGATACACCAAGCAAGGTGGTCACTTTGTTCACTAAGTTAATACCACATTTTTCTGAGCACGGTACTTTGACTTAAAGATGGTGTCTGGACAAAAAAATGCAGTTGAACTGAGGGTAGCCACTGCCTGAAATACATGTACCCAGAATATTTCATTTCGAAACAGTCATAAACATTAGAAAATGAATTTAATCAGATTTTGCAGTTGGCTGCGTGCTCCCGGCTGACGTCGGGCAACAGTGTGCCGATTCCTCGAGGACACCACCATTAATCCAAAATTTGTAACATGAAGCAGCGAGATTCTGGACTCTATTATTATCCGAGACAAAGCCACAGCCGAAATAGAAGCTCCCACAGAACTGAGGAGTCATTAACGATTGACAATACAGTGGACTCTCGTTAATTCGAACTCGAGGGGGCCGCGGTATTTGTTCGAATAAACCGGAGTTCGAACTAATGGGAGACGCTCTCCTGGAAGGGGGCTTGGGCGCAGGGAGCGCATGCAGATGTGTCGCGACGCACTTCGAGTCGTATTTTACGTTCGCGGTACCGGTGCCAATTCAAGACGCTTTTATATTGGCGTAATTCAAATCGTTACTGCTGCCGAACTCCGCCGCTACCGTCGTTACGTTCCCGATGCCGAACCGAAGTTACGGCGGAGAAAGCTCCCAGAGCGTCACGGCCGCGCGTTACGACTTTGAAGGAACTACGGGACTTATATGTTCACAAGAATTCACTTACAGAAATTATGGAGCGACTTAAGGTTGAAAGCAGTCAGTATTTCGCTCTTGCAACTGTTTCTTTTAGCGGGACTGTTAGCATCGCTTATGATTCGGACGCAAGTTCAAGAGTGGCATCCGCATTTTTCTCGGAAGAAAAATTGCGCACTGTCACATCCAGCGCCGATGCTACATCAGATGCACTTGGTAAAGGCACTGGATCACGAGACAGGTTCGTGGCTTGAGTCGCCTGAACCTCCGTCGCTAAGCCGGCGCACGCGGCGTCGACGATGTCCGCGTCAGTTAAGAGCCCAGTCTCCACGCCGTCGTCTCTGCTGACATGGTGCAAGTTAGGGAAATAAACGATGGCAGTAAACGGGTTGTAGAACGATATTGACAGTCGCGAAGTCATAAAAATAAGTGACGGCATGCGCACACACCTCCTCCATCCTTGACGGCCTCAAGAGGAAGAGAGAGAAAGAGGAGAGGGACAAAGGGACAATGCAAGCGTTCGCGTAAACTCCTTGCTGTCGTGAAAAGGAGAGAGCGTCCTTGAACAGCGCAAAATGCGGAAAGAAGACGGGAAGCGTACGGAAGGTCAATAATCAGGGAGATATGGGGCGCTGTGACCCGATCCTGTCTGACGCGCGAGCGCTGTTGGTTCGAATTATGCGGTGTATACGCTCGTCTGTTTGAATTACCGGGAGTGTCTCCCCATTGAAATACATGTGCTTTGGATGGGACTCGGACGAGAGTTCGAATTATCCGGAAGTTCAAATTAAGCGATTTCGAATTAACGAGATTCTACTGTATATATTAGTGAACCTGCAATACACAATATAAATTACCTTGCAAGGTTGCCCAGGGGTTTCCGAAGAATGGAGAGGGGCTCAGAAAGCTAAAATTCGTACAAATGCCTGATTCGCTGCATGTCCTACCTGATTGACTTGAAGCGCTTCCTTGAACCAATCGGAAGCTTCGTAAATTTGACCCCTGTCCCTCGCCATGCAGCCAAGTCTCAGGTAGCCTTCAAGAAGAACGACAATGTAAAACGGGAGAAAGCTTTCCTTAAAGCTCAAAGCAAACACTTACAGTCAACATAGTTTGGATGTTCTCTGAGAATATTCTTGTACGACTGCTCCGCCTTGTCAAACAGGCTGAGAGACTCGTAGAGTCTCGCCAAGTTGTACGTTGTCGTGATTGAGATTGAACTGTAATAATGCTCGTCGTTCTCCGCTTCTGTTCGGCAGCGCTCCAAAGAAGACTCGTAGTATTTTCTAGCTTCCTGCGACACAAAACAGACTCGGATATTCAGCAGATGGAGTCGACACCTTGTCCTTCTGAAGACGGATGTACTTACCTGAAGGTTGCCGAGTCGGAAATGCAGGGCTCCAACATTGTTGAGAATTTCGGGGGGAATGTCTGCCTTCACGTTCTCCTGGAGCAGTCGAGTGGCCGTGCCGTAAGCATTCAGGGCCGCGTGGACGTCACTCTGTTCCAGAATCTGTGCCAACTCGATCCAGGCTTCAACATCCTCGGGAAATTGGTCCGTTACCTGCAATTAAAACACCGTGACAGCACACTGCAGAGTACTCTTCTTATTCCATTTGAGAATGCAACACATTTTGAAACCAATAATGAATCTACAAGGGCTACTATGCTGTTGCATTGCACCTACCTTCTTCAAATGTGTCTTGGCCTGGTCCCTCTTCGACTGACTGGAGGAATTTGCATATAACGAGCCCAGGATCTTCATTGTTTCATAATTTCCAGGTTGGGCTTTCAAGACCTTTTCGAAACACTGGGCAGCGTTGTCCGTGTCCCCGCGGAATATGTACATCTGGCCGAGACCAAACTGGGGTAGGACGAAAGATGCGGGAGCAAACTGCGTAGCCTGTCAATAGAAAGAAAGTAAGAAAGTAATACACACTGAACCATGAGAGCACACTCTTAAAAATGAACTTCACCGCATAGCACGCTCCTAGCCAACCATTACCTCGAATGATATCGTTATCTGCCCTAATTTGTTGAAAACACTGGGCGTACGCCTTTTCTGTGACAATTATGAACAGCGTAAGTGTCACAGAAATGGCGTACGCCCTCCGTTTTCAACAAATCGGGGCAGATAACGATATCATTCGAGGTAATGGTTGGCTAGGAGCGTGCTATGAGGTGAAGTTCATTTTTAAGAGTGTAGAGGCATCACCATCTGCACATAACTGTCTTCAAAGCACCTTCTCTTATCCATGCTAGCCCCACTAGCAATTCTAGCTATGAACAGTGCACGGATGGAGGGAAGACAGCAGCAGAGAGTGAGGAAAGTGGGATATTATGCACCTTGGGCCAACTTCAAGAGGAACAGTGCCGACATTTATATAGTGAGTCTACTGGGAAACCCAGAGCAAACCATGGACGGGTGATGGTAAGATTTAATCCTTCGCCGTACTATCTTCAGCGTTACCTTGGATCTACCACCAGCTGGAGCTGCTGTATCTGCTCCGCCATGTTGCTGGTGGCTGTATTTCCATTTGCTTATCACTGCTATGCAGAGCGCATATAATACTTGGATCCAAAAACATTAGAGAGAATAGGACAAGGATGCAGTCGACATCCAAAGAGATGACGGTGCTGATGAAAAACAAGCAGTGAGGCCTTCTTTTTTATTTCGCTCAAGCTTTCATGTGGAGAGCTAGATTTCTTCAGGTGTAAAAAACACTGTATAAGATACGAATAATCGACGTCCAAAATGCCTACGGTATCTTAAATACCTCAATACCTCTATATGAAGGGAATTGCCTCAGGACGAGAGCCGACAGTATTTTGAACAGAGACTGTTCTTCTTCTGGGCCCAGAAGAAGAACAGTCTCTGTTCGAAATACTGTCGGCTCTCGTCCTGAGGCAATTCCCTTCTTACTTCCTTACCAGTTCGCTGGATTTCTACCCATCTTAATACCTCGATGTGTACATTTAACAGTGTCTTTTGCACCCGAAGAAGTGTAGCCTCCTACATGAAAGACTGTGTGAAATAAAGAAGGCTGCACTGTTTGTTTTTAATGATCCAAAAACATTCCAACGTAAGCACACACACACACAAGTTTTAACATACTTGTGCTTTATATACCTGTGACGGAACACGCATTTATTCGAGAGCCTAAAAGAGAGGCTCTTAGCTAGAATTTGAATGCATCATGGGTGCAATGACAACACGTAACATTTGCGTCTGACATAGTACATCATTTATGAGACATCTCCTCGACCAGGAACGCTTCGACGCTGTAGCACTACAGATCCTAGATGTTGAGCCTGAAGTTTTAGGGTTTTACCCGATTCTTCCCCGAATTGAAGGTTGCCTCTTTAGGGTGAAATCCGATTTTTACCTGGCAAATTGCCCTCACTGGGATGTCTGTAGGAGTGCATTAATTTACTTGTTTGGCAGAAAAATTCAGTTACATCACCATTTGTACCTAACCCACTACAGTTAGTTGAGTAACCGAGCCCAATTTCACCCCGAAGTTAGCATACTGGAAGTTTTTTCGCCCGAATTCGCATGAATTTAGTGCACACGTTTATTTACCCGATTTTTACCCCCCAAATTTAGAAAAAAAATATTTCCCGAAAACTTCAGAACATACATGTGTTCCTACTGCGACGGCTATCTAGCGGCAAGGTCCAGCGCAACAAACGATAATTTCGAGAAACTTGGTAGGAACAACAAAACACTTTTTACGTTTACGTGCGTATAACCACACACTCTCGATATATGGAAAACAAAAAGAATTTGAGTAATATTAGTAATGCTGTAATCTGCACAGCTATTAAATACAGAAAATGGCCTTACCTGATAATAATACTGAAAAGCCTGATCAAAATCCTCTTGAACGTGAAACGACCGTGCCAGCTGGTAACAGCTTTCGGCACGCATGGCTTCGTTCTCGGTGTTATGAAACGCGTGTAGTGCCAGGTGCTGCACTTTCCCGTAGTCCTTCTTGAAGAAAAAGTGGTTCGCAAGATGGTTCAGCACCACCGGGCAAGACGGGTCGACGGCGTACGCCCTCGACAGCATCTGCACGCCCTGCCGCGTGGCTTCGGGGCCCTTGAAGTTGAGCTGCAACACTGCAAGACCAGCCAGGGCCCCCACACACTGAGGGTCGAGGGCGAGGGCACGTTCAAAAGCAGCCCTGGCCTTCTCTTGCTTGTTGAGGCGGTAGAAGCAGTGGGCCATGCCAAGTCGAACCTGCAGCAGTGGTACAATAGCGTTAGTAAACCAGATACCTGGTGTTGTGCAAAAAAGAAAAAGGCGGTAGCACTTGAATCTTACCTCTGCGGGACAGTTGGGATTTGTCCGGAGTGCCTTCTTGTAGAAGGCTAGAGCGCCGCGATAATCTTTCTTGTTAAAAGCGATGCAGGCCTTGCCCAGGAGTGAAGGAATGCTGTTGGGTGACTGAAGAGAGATTCAAAGTCGTATAGGTTGCATTTCTAGAAGCCGATAGCATAGCAATAACTGCGAAATGAGTTAGTACCTGATTCAGCACAAAGTTAAACTGGGCGTCGGCCTGATCCATTTTGTCACCTTCCAGAAGGCAGAAGTATGCTCGGCCGAGCAAATGGTTCTGAAATTCAAAATTTTATCTCGTCACATGTTCTCCATATTCTATACGATTGCGGGCACTGCAGAAAAAAACTCTTACCTGGGTGTACATGATAATCTTATCCGCAGTTGTGTACAAAAATGTTGCCTTTGTGAAGAGCTCCATCTTTTTGTCCTTATTTTTTTCCTTGCTGGCTTTCTGCACAAAATAGGCAGCCAGTGTGTCCAGGCACGTCATCTGATCCTGTTCGAAATCCCGGTAGTCCACTCGGGCATCCGTCCGAGAAACTTCAAGGATCCGAACGAAGTCTTCTACCTTCCCTTGGCGGTAGTATTCCAGCTATAGAACAAAATACATATACCACACTTGTGTGGTTTGGCAATACACAGGTTGTGCAAGGGTTTTTGTGTACTTACTGCTAAATTGACCCATATGTGAAGTTGGGCTTGCTCCTGGCGAAGAATTCCAAGCACTTCTTCACCATCTGGAAGCTGGTCGAAGTCTAGCTCGATTACCTGAAATGAAAAAAAGTTGTCAGTCTTTATCCACGGACACTCTTTAATCCTAATTGCTATCAGGAACCACATTGGGCATGGCATCATACAGATTTAGAGCGGCATACGTCGACAGATCGCTTTGTAGCCTATAGACGCGGATTTGTAGTCTTCGTTGATAAACGTTCAATCTGAGGAAACGGATCGCTACAACTAATCCGTAAAATACATGCCAAGTTAGACTCCACGAACCGGCAACACGATAATGCAAGAATACGTTATCAGAGCGAATTCTGCACGATTTATCGACTTTCCTGTTCTTCGTATTTAAAAGTCGCACGAATGCGACAGTAACCATAGAGGGTTGACGCTCGTCGGCGGAGATACCTTACGTTACAAGTCGCATGTAAGCCCATGTGCATTCAACACATGTTTTATTGTTGAGAAGTAGTGAGATAACCTATAAATATTGAATATCTTACCTCGTCGGTATCTCGTAGGGGTATTTCAATGGACCCCGGCATGGTTTTGTGGACGCAATACAACTTTACACAAACAAATGCGCCATTGTGAAACCGGAAGTTGGTGGTCCAGTGTTGCCGAGCGCCGAAGCTCAAGTGGCTCAAGCTCGCTTAAATAACACTTCCGTCCTCTTGACGCAGCTACGTTTCGTTTTCGGCTTTACACCGTGGATGACCGCAGGGAAACACTGGTACCAGTAAAATATATGGAGCCAGCAGTAGGGAGTTCGTGAAAAAATAAAGGGTGTAGTTCGTTACTGGGACCACTGCGTTTTTCTAACCAAAGAAAATAACTAGGTAAACGATATGTTTTTACCTGAAGCAGGAACAAATTAGTCCCCCAGACTCCCCAATCTGTCAAACCCAAACTGACCCAACCTCATTGAAGTGAGATGATCTAACCGAACCCAACGACCCTCCTTATTGCAAGATGGCACCGTTAGGCTTAGATGTCCCGCGTTTCTCCTGCGCTAGAAGTGCTTTAGATACAGATAAAATGGTTAAAAAGCAAGCGAGCTGGTGGCTAAGATCCATGACGAAAACCCGAGACTGGGAAAAAGACGAAAAACAGACGACACACACAAAGTCTCAAACACAGCTAAAGTTTAATGGACAACCGCACACTTTTAACACATCAGGTGGGGGAGGAGGGACAGTGCAAAAGGCTCGCCAAAGCAGGGCCGAAGGTCACAGACGCTTTGCTGACACAGTTCCCAGCCCCCAAAATTGACAACGTTTCTCTCAAAAGCCTCCGACTGAGGTCGGACTCCCTGGCCTTGACAAAGGTCTCTTCCCATGTGGGAGAACAATTAAAGCAAACTTTGAGATGCTTTGCCAATTCCGACGACTGGTCCTCATTTTTTACCTTCGAAGCGTGCTCCCGGAGCCTGTCATTCAAGCAACGTTTCGTTTGGCCGATATAGCAAAAACCGCAAGCAAGAGGTATCTGATACACCACATTTGACTGGCATTGTACATAGCTATTTTTATGCGATTTACAAACTTTGTCACGCTTCTGGAAAGGACAGAGAGCATCAAGTCTAAAGCAGTTTTTAAATACAACCCGGACACCAAACTTTTTTGCTACAGCAAGGATGTTATGTGAGACATTGTGAAAATATGGGATCGCAACACGAATCTCATTATCAGTGACAAGTGGGGCACAGGGGGAAATTAATCTACTAAAGTATCTACTTCATGTGTACATCAGTTGTGTATCTCTTTAAACTTTCAGTGTGATCGTCTGCAGCTCGCAGGCTATTCTAATGCAATGCTTTTTAGCGCTCTTGAGTCTGTTTTTAGTAGATTAATTTCCCCCTGTGCCCCACTTGTCACTGATAATGAGATTCGTGTTGCGATCCCATATTTTCACAATGTCTCACATAACATCCTTGCTGTAGCAAAAAAGTTTGGTGTCCGGGTTGTATTTAAAAACTGCTTTAGACTTGATGCTCTCTGTCCTTTCCAGAAGCGTGACAAAGTTTGTAAATCGCATAAAAATAGCTATGTACAATGCCAGTCAAATGTGGTGTATCAGATACCTCTTGCTTGCGGTTTTTGCTATATCGGCCAAACGAAACGTTGCTTGAATGACAGGCTCCGGGAGCACGCTTCGAAGGTAAAAAATGAGGACCAGTCGTCGGAATTGGCAAAGCATCTCAAAGTTTGCTTTAATTGTTCTCCCACATGGGAAGAGACCTTTGTCAAGGCCAGGGAGTCCGACCTCAGTCGGAGGCTTTTGAGAGAAACGTTGTCAATTTTGGGGGCTGGGAACTGTGTCAGCAAAGCGTCTGTGACCTTCGGCCCTGCTTTGGCGAGCCTTTTGCACTGTCCCTCCTCCCCCACCTGATGTGTTAAAAGTGTGCGGTTGTCCATTAAACTTTAGCTGTGTTTGAGACTTTGTGTGTGTCGTCTGTTTTTCGTCTTTTTCCCAGTCTCGGGTTTTCGTCATGGATGCTTTAGATGGTGTTGTCCAAGTGCATATAAAAGGTTCCCGGCCACACAACTTTATAATTCTTATATTTTTAGATTTAGTATATGACCTTCTTTCACTTATACGCAATATTTACCTTTCAAACGCTTTCACTAATTTTTAAAAGCAAGGGAGTCCTGGTGACGAACTACAGTCAATCAATAACCACCTGGATTGGACCTGGAAAGTAGCAACTATAGTTCGTGGAGTTCAGAGACACAACATGCTCACAGGTACAGCGTTTCGCTTCTCAGGATCTTCCGCTACGACTTCGAGAAGCGTACGCTGAGGACCCTCAACGATTTCTGTACGGAATACAATATTTGTAAGGGCGTATCAGATAACCAGGAAACTCCCATCAAGAGTGATAAGGTGGCAGAGAGGCAGGCAAGCTGGTGGACGAAACTCATTGAAGATTGAGCCTGAGCTTGGGCGAACCACAGACGGACGAACAACCAAGACGCATGTCCAAAGCAAAGGACAGCGTGGTGTGTTCAAGCCCGTCTCGAACTTTTTGTTTTTTTTTTTGTCCAATGGTTTGTTTTCATTTGCGTCCAAACATTCACTTGGAGAGTATTAAATTGTTAGTCGTGCATTCCATCGGTGTTACCAGTTTTTGCATCAGCACTTGCCCACGTGAGCCTTAGACCCAAACCCGGCATTGGTACAGGTGACTTAGCGAAATGTGAAGAGTTTTTCGCCTATTCTCCCCTTACCAAGTGCCCTTTACCCTTTATCACTTTACCTTTTATGTGCACTTTAGCGCTTGAAACAACACTCAGGAACAGGGCGCTCGCGAAATCTTATTTTCAGTGTTAGATCAAATCACAAATCTTTTATCAGATTGCAAATTACGAATCTTTGATTACAAATCTGATTACAGATGCACGAGCGAAAATTACAAAAACCATCTCCATAAACGACACGCTTACTACGTAAACCATGCCAGCCTTGTGACCCCAGTACTGCGGTTGCTACCGCTTGGCTCCAGATGGGCAGTGGCTTCGCCAAGAAAATTTGAGCGCGCAATAGCATTCTACGCCATACACAATGCAGAAGCAGAGAAAGCACGCGTGATCATTTATTTACAGCATGCAATGTGGTGACTAAATGTAATGTAACGTGATGTAAGCAGATCTCTAGCGGGCTAGCGGTTGCGATGCTTGCATGGTAGGCTGCTGCAGCTGCTGTTGCTTCTCGTACATCATCTGTTCCCGCGCTACGATGCTGTCCACAGGTGCTCCTGCTGCTGCGGATAATGTGACACAAGGGTTTTGTTCAATCCATTTTGTAAGGTCTTCAGTAGACATCCAAGCTGCCGCTTCGCTTACCATTCGCTATGATCGAATATTGAAAGTACCCCCCTCCCCCAAGGACTGTCCTTGGCAGAAAGGGTGCTGTAAGCTTTCGTAAGCTTACACAGTCGCACTTCTCCCGTACGACCGAAAGCGATGTCATTTCAATTTTTGCGCTAGTAACCCAAGGGGCTAATACCCTAGTCAGACGGCAAACCTAAGTCCGTTAGGGGAACGGCCGTTACTTCACCCGTAGTCCAACCTAGAGCCCTGCACGGGGCCGGGCCGGGCTTGTTATTGGCTGTGTGCTCCGAGCCCGGGCCGACAAAATACGCCAGAACCGCGGGCCGGGCCGGGCTCGGGCCGTTAAAATACGCCACCACCGCGGGCCGGGCCGTTCCCGGGCCGACAAATATGTTCCCGAGAGTCAGGCCCGGCCGGGCCACGCAGCTAATTCCACACAATGGAGATGCATTAGTTCATATCATGTGCTTGCGTCATTCCTGTGCATATTTTGCAAAGACAAGCAAAGGATACTGCATTATGCATATGATTCGACCTGCTAACGGACTTAGGTTTGCCGTCTGACTAGGGTATTAGACGTAAACGTGTTAGAGAGTCAAAGAGTGCACAATGAACCGGGACGACGAGAAGGGGGCGTACTCTCACAACGAAGTTTATCTCGGAATAGCAGCCAGGAAAAACACACACACACGCACACACAAAAGGGAAGAGAACCGCCGCGACACTTACACCACCCTCTCAAGGAACGCAAGCTCTTTTTTCTGATAGAGCGATAGACGCTTGACTGATACAAGTGTTATCTTCGGTGTTCCTGTTCCTTGTGCACCCAAGCACTGCAATGTACTGCGAGTCGAGTGCAATAGCGGTTGACGGTTATGTGTCTGTGTCTGTTCAAGGCCTTCCCACCTACCCGCGCAGCCCCAATGCACTCGACTTTCAGTGTGCTGTTTGGGCACTGTTTGGCTCGCTACCATGTTGTTTGTTACATACCAACTAGCCCAACTTGCTGTTCTCGTTCGGCGTAGAGGTGCAAGTGACTAAGCCCCCAGTTAAAATAAATAAATTAATAAACAGGCTGTGGTTACTAATGGTTTATGGAACAATTTCTACTTTAGACCACATTGAACCGGTCTTTACGTAAGTAACTTAAACTGGAAATTGTTTCATAAACTATTTTAGAGTGCAGGCACTTTTCACCTGCACTCTTAAAAATGAACTTCACCGCACAGCACGCTCCTAGCCAACCTACATCTCAAATGATATCGTTATCTGCCCCGATTTGTGGAAACCGGGAGGCGTACGCCTTTTCTGTGACAATTATGAACCGCATAAGTGTCACAAAAAAGGCGTACGCCTCCCGTTTTCAACAAATCAGGGCAGATAACGATACCATTCGAGATCACGGTTGGCTAGGAGCGTGTCATGCGGTGAAGTTCATTGTTAAGAGTGTGGGAACCCTCAAAAGCTTTCCCCTCAGCTTTCCCGAGGTTGCTCTCACTGTGCTTATTGTACGAAATGTAAACAAGAATGAGAACAGCCACCCCAACAAAAATGAATGCTAAGAAGGCTGACGGAAAGGCCAGCCTGTACCAGGAAGGAGACTCAATACACCACACCATTCTCATTGCCGATTTTACTGCTACAATACAAAATACCATGCACACTATATAAAAACAGAACATCACCGCATAGCACGCTCTGCACGAACCATTGCCACGAATGATAGAGTTATCCTTTCTGATTCGAAGAGAGAGGGGGCGTACGCCTTTTTGTGTCAAATTGGATATATGATAATTGACACAAAATGGCGTACACCTCCCTGTCGCCTCGAATCAGAAGCGATAACCCACACTCTTAAAAATGAACTTCACCGCATAGCACGCTCCTAGCCAATCATAATCTCGAATGATATCGTTATCTGCCGCATTTGTTGAAAAGGGGAGGCGTACGCCTTTTTTGTGACACTTATGCTGCTCATAATTGTCACAAAAAGGCGTTCGCCTTCCGTTTTCAGCAAATCAGGGCAGGTAACGATATCATTCGAGATAGTGGGCTAGGAGCGTGCTATGCGATGAAGTTCATTTTTAAGAGCGCAATCATACGTGGTAATGGTTGGAGCAGAGCGTGCTGTTCGGTGAACTTCGAGTGTGAGTAGCCCGAAAAGTATTCTACACTCTTAAAAATGAACTTCACCTCATAGCACGCTCCTAGCCAACCATAATCTCGATCGATATCGTTATCTGACCTGATTCGTTGAAAACGGGAGGCGTACGCCTTTTTTGTGACAATTATGAACAGCATAAGTGTCACAAAAAAGGCGTACGCCTCCCGTTTTCAACAAATCGGGGCAGATAACGGTATCATTCGAGATGATGGTTAGCTAAGAGCGTGCTATGCGGTGAAGTTCATTTTTAAGAGTGTGGGACAGATTCTAGCTACGGTAAATTTTCATAGGAAGGAGGATTTCGCCCCCTCCCCCTTTCTCTTCCCCAAGTGTATACGAGCTCGCGGAGATCAAACCCATCCATGGCTAATGGCGAGCACATACAAATAAAATGGCCCTCATTACTGTTTCGAGTACCTCATTGACGCTAGAGTGTAGTGCCTCGAATTGACGCTGCTCTGAAACTAAGCTTCTCTCCCCCGTCTATACCTGTCGTAACGGGAAGGACGACGGTATTCTCTTCTTCGGGCCAGTTGTCTTCGACGCACACTTTGTATGTCCAGGCACCGAGTACACCACCCACGTGAGGCGCGAATATTGGCACAAACATCCACACGTAGTTGCGCACACTGAAAAAGGAAAAAGTTTTCATCTCGGATGAGCTGACAACACTCTCTTCCGTGTGCCGACATCTTAAAGCACGAAAAAATATGCGTGCAAGCATCACTCTTAAAAATGAACTTCACCACATAGCACGCTCTTAGCCAACCATAATCTCGAATGATGTCGTTATCTGCCCTGATTTGATGGAAACGGGAGGCGTACGCCTTTTTTGTGACACTTATGCTGGTCATAATTGTCACAGGAAAGGCGTACGCATTCCGTTTTCACCAAATCAGGTCAGATAACGATATCATTCGAGATGATGGTTGGCTAGGAGCGTGCTATGAGGTGAAGTTCATTTCTAAGAGTGCAGGTTTCCTGCATTCGTCGTTCACAATTAATATGGTAGTGTCATCTCTTCCGATTCGAAGGGAGAAGGGGGGGGAGAGGGGCGTACCAGTGGCGGATCCAAGAGGGAGTTGAGCGATCGCCCCCCCCCCCCTCCCCGAAACGTCAGTTTATACATTAGGTTGCCCTCTCTCCCCTCCCCGCTATGCGCTCCGACAAAGAAACCGCCCCCTTCAAACCGAGGGCCTGCATCAGCCCCTGGGGCGTACGCCTTTTGTGGCAATTTGAATAAATGAAAATTGTAACAAAAAAGGCGTACGCCCCATCTCTCTTCGAATCAGAAGCGATAACCCAATCAATCGTGGCAATGGTTGGCCCACTGCGTGCGATGCAGTGAGGTTCTGTTAGACGGCCTGCGCCCCTACGTCAGTGATTACGTAACGCCGCCGCGCAAAGCATGCTCGCGAGCACTATTCGCATTATCAGCATCCTCAGCCTATGAGCCAATGCGTTTTTTTCCCTTCTTGTCCACCACAGCAAAATATTGGCGCCGAGGATTTCGGAGTCGCCGCCTGAACGAATCGTGCCGTGGGGATATTCCCGGGCAGTATTTGCACATTGTACTACGTATCAAGGCATTGCATGTGTAAGAGGCTGTTCAGCGTTGATCTTTCCTGATTTCCTGAAATTTCCTGATAACGCATGACGAAAGCGACACCTGTGTTCCATATAAGTCACATTTTAGTCCAATATGACAGTGTTTACTGTAGGTGATAAAAACGAAACCCGATGGAAATTGATGTTCTGAGGCTGGAACACATTGAAAGGACAAATACATACAAAGCCTCAAGTGCCTAAGAAATCAATGATGAAAGAAAGAGAGGCTGAGTATTGTTAGAGCCCCGCCCTGGACCGGTTATCCAGAAGATGTGGGTTCGAGTCCTACAGCTGGCTAACCTTTTCAGTCACTTCTTTCTTTCATCATTGAGAACGGAACCGACACAAGGATCCGCATGACGAAGTTTTTAAAATTTCTCTATTGCCTTGCGTAGACACACTTGTCTACTCGCATGGTGCTTCAACGCTATACGGACTGCCTCTAAATGTTTCAACTCATCTGGCCCAAACATTCGATGCAAACAATATCAGAAACAGCACCTGAATACACCAGTGCCATATCCGGCGATCGCTGTGAATACCCTGGGACCGAGATCTCGAGCGGGATTCAGGGGTGCCATGCAGTTGTACGAGAAAGCGAAGATTTCGGCGGTGATCATGAATCCCAGTGTGAGCGGGTAAAAGGGCTTGGGTAACCCTCCAAAGTTACGCGGGTCCGTGATGGCTTCTGCAGTGAGAACCAAGAAACCCGTTGCAACCACCTGCATTTCATGTTTCCATCTGTATACGGTGTTATGTTTCAGAAAGCAACACTCATTACTACACAAAACTTCTTTCAACGTTTCAATATTTCATACTATTTTGTGACATCAACACGTTGGACGTGCATAGCATGTCTTGACCCCAGAAATTCCTTCGGAGTTTTCTTTCGAATTATTAGTTTTAACATTTTTTTACACAAGTGTCTATCTCGGATCAAACGATTTCTGTTATTTTGTAGGCTCTTGTGAGCTTTTTTCTTTCTTGGTCCGAAAGCCATCCTTGTTCATTTCTAATCCAATGCATTTAATGTATTAAACGAAATGGCACACTCTAAAAACAGAACTTCACCGCATAGCACGCTGAGTGCCCACCATTGCCTAGAATGATAGGGTTATCGCTTCTGATTCGAAGAGAGATGGGGGCGTACGCGCTTTTGTGGCAATTTTCATATATCCAAATTGCCACAGAAAGGCGAAAGCCCACCTCTCTCTTCGAATCAGACGCGATAACCATATCATTCGTGGCAATGGTTGGCGCTCAGCATGCTATGCGGTGAAGTTCTGTTTTTAGAGTGAGTAACTTCACCTGCTAACCAACCACCAAACTCGAATGACATCGTTCTCTTCCCTGATTTGTTGAAAACAGGAGGCGTATGCCTTTTCTATTACAATTATGTCCCGAATAATTGTCACAAAGAGGCGTACGCCTCCTGTTTTCAACAAATCAGGGGAGAGAACGATGTCATTCGAGATGATGGTTGGTTAGGGGGTGAAGTTACTGCCATTCCGTTTAAAGCATTAAGTTTGCCGTGTGGCTACACTCTTAAAAATGAACTTCACCGCATAACACGCTCCTAGCCAACCATCATCTTTAATGATATCGTTATCTGCCCTGATTTGTTGAAAACGGGAGCCGTACGCCTTTTCTGTGACAATTACGAACATCATACATCAGGGAATATAACGATATCATTAAAGATGATGGTTGGCTAGGAGCGTGATATGCGGTGAAGTTCATTGTTAAAAGTGTAGGGCAAAAGACGCGTTACGTGTTTGTAAACGAATTTTGCCTGTCACACAACAAAGTGCCGCAGAGAAACAAACCCTACGACCACGTCCCTAATACTGACACAACTGCTGTGCTATACGTAAGCTGTACCGTGAACTGAAATTATCACCTGGTCAATGAAACAAGTGAGCGTGGAGATGCCTTCGCGTGGATACGTGGCGAAGATGGGCGCAGTACCCGTCGGGCCAGTGACTGCACGTACTCCGTTGTCCATTGCCGCGATGGCATCTGCAAATAGCACACTCATTAAACTGCATAAGATGTAAGTTGTGCCAGATCTATCAAGGAACTACGCATCCCTCTAGCATCCTCCCTCCCCCATTTCTAAAAGCCGTACCCTAATGGGTTGGGCTTCAGGCACAAGGGGAAAGCAAGTTTGAGGTGGGCCAAGTACACTCTTAAAAATGAACTTCACCGCATAGCACGCTCCTAGCCAACCATTATCTCGAATGATATCGTTATCTGCCCTGATTTGTTGAAAACAGGGGACGTACGCCATTTCTGTGACACTTATGCTGTTCATAATTGTCACAGAAAAGGCGTACGCCCCTTGTTTTCAACAAATCATGGCAGATAACGATATCATTCGAGATAATGGTTGGCTAGGAGCGTGCTATGCGGTGAAGTTCATTTTTAAGAGTGTACGTTACAGCAATGGACCTTTTTTTCACAACGGTCTATGCGCATGCGCATGACCTTGAGGCGCCGGAGAGGGTTACCTCCTTCTTCACTAGATGGCGCAGTATGGGGACGACAGGAGTGGGCACGAGTGAGGAGACCGCACGGACGGCGCGATCTCGTCGGTCGCTCTCCGGGCCGGTTTTGATCCGTTCTGCTGCACACGTGCATTTGTTTTGGCCCGTGCCGAGCGTGGTTCGCCGGAGGGCCGCTAGGACACTACGCGTATGTGAAAAAGGTCCATTTCTCAGCATCGGCACCCTTCCCCGCACCCCGCGAAAGAAGCCTCAGCTTACAAAGCCTGCAGAAACAACGGCCTCGTATCTGGCGAGTATCCCCTTAACTTTGTCAAATCACGTGACCTCTCTTCTGGTCTCCTGTCACGCGCCGAGAAAACATTGTTACAGCGTACACTTTTAAAACAAAACGTCTCCACATACACTCTTAAAAATGAACTTCACCGCATAGCACGCTCCTAGCCGACCATTATCTTGAATGATATCGTTATCTGCTCTGATTTGTTGAAAACGGGAGGCGTACGCCTTTTTTGTGGCAATTATGAACAGCATAAGTGTCACAAAAAAGGCGTACGCCCCCGTTTTCAACCAGTCAGGGCAGATAACGATATCATTCGAGATGATGGTTGGATAGGAGCGTGCTATGCGGTGAAGTTCATTTTTAAGAGTGTAGCACGCTGAAGACCAACCATTGTACAGAGTGATGCCTCTATCGCTCTTGATTTGTGGAGGGCGCGGGGCGTACGTCTTTTTGTGAGAATTAACATTTCTGCATAAGTGTCACAAAAAGGCGTACACCTCCCGTTTTCAACAGACCAGGGGATAGAACGATGTCACTCGGGATGATGGTTGGCTAGGAGCGTGCTGTGTGGTGAAGTTCATTTTTAAGAGTGTACATGCTATGCGAGCAGGTCAGCTGTCTGCGCTGCTCCTCTGTTTCCCTTTCTCCCCTTTTGCCGGTGTTCATTGGCCCCTCCCCCAGACAAGGGAGGGGGGGGGTAACAGCTCAAGGTTAAGCACATGTGGTTTCCTCTGTGGACCTGCGCGGAGAACCATGCTGGACTACTAATAACCCCCCCGCTTCGTGAGTGGGCAAAGACCTACCTCATCACGTAATTTCCCCAAACTTTACCCTCTTCCCCGTCGTGGCATGCTGCTGCTTCCCCTTTTAACCCTTTTTCATGCTGCTGCATTTGTGGTGATATAAGTTACGCGAGAGGCTTATTTTTCCTTCACTCTGGGAGGAAACCAGGAAGACACTAAATGAAACTATGCCATTTTCACGATTTCACAGCCTAGCTAATTTCATTGCATCGTGAATAAAACCGGTAGTATAATATATAAAAAAAGAAAGAAATATGAAACGTTGCCCCCAAATGACACGCGTTTCAAGAACTACACTCTTAAAAATGAACTTCACCGCATAGCACGCTCCTAGCCAACCATCATCTCGAATGATATCGTTATCTGTCCTGATTTGTTGAAAACGGGAGGCGTACGCCTTTTCTGTGACACTTATGCTGTTCATAATTGTCACAGAAAAGGCGTACGCCTCCCGTTTTTAACAAATCAGGGCGGATAACGATATCATTCGAGATGATGGCTGGCTAGGAGTGTGCTATGCGGTGAAGCTCATTTTTAAGAGTGTACGACCAGGAATATTGCCTACCTCTGTAGATGGCAAAGACAACTGCGGCGCCGAGAAAAGCCCCTGTGTATTGGGCCACGAAGAAAAGTGGAACTTTCTTGATGGGAAATTTCTTCACGGACGCCAAGGCCAACGTTACAGCCGGATTTAAGTGTGCTGTGAAGTAATCCGAATTTATCTCATTTTATGATATTGCTGATAAGGGAAATTGTTTATTCACCTGAGACTCCACCTGATACGGTAACCGCGCAGAAGATAGCAGCGCCCCACCCGACGGGGGCGATAATTCCTGCGTTGTGTTCCTGCCGCCCTGCGATGATTATGGCCATGATAGATTCTCCAAATACCTGACGAAGAGGTAGTGAACAGGCGGAAGATTAGTACTGAAACTGGGGGGCTTAATCGCTTCATCGTCGTTACGGTCGTTACGAGTTAACGAGTGGCGGGAAATTTAAAAAGGTGGGCACGTGACACATCGCGTGTGGCGTGTCATGCGAATAGCGCCGTGCCCGTGTTTTATCACGTGCCCTTCACGCCGAGCGCCCCGCCCCTCGTTAGCTTGTGTAACGCGTGCAAGCGATTAAGTCCTTGATCTCGAAAGATAAGGCACGTTATTAAGTGGCAAACATGCACCTGTTTATCGCTTCGATACGACAGAATCAGCACTTAACTGGCGATCGCGTTCCGGTTAATGGGATGTCTGAGCACGAACTGTCATGCGCGATGCAAAGAATTATTATCAAGTTTCTCTCTCTCTCTTTATTTTATTTTTATTTTTTCAAGGCGAGGGGCTGATCCTTTAAAAATCTGTATTAGCCTTCAAGTATAAAACAAGAGAGTACGGTTGGACAAAATAATTCTGAGTATCGACCGTGAACTTCGGTCGATCGTTTCGAAAATTCATTAAGGTCGTTCAGGCATATCCTCCAACTATCACAAAAGATATGAACTACACGTGGTCAAGTGGGTCCCACTTGCTTGTTTGTGCTCAGAGTTGAAGCAATCGGACTCCCCTCAAGAATGTCCACTTGAGAGTATACGCCCTTTGATTATGGGGTGTATACTCAAGAAAACGATGAATCCGTCCTCCAGGATCGGATCTCGCGTTTGATTTCTCCCTTTAGAAGCCAACAGGACGCCTGTCTTACGTCGCCTCTCAAATGACCCGAATACACAACTCCCCTGACCACTCCACAGCTGCGGTCAGTTTGCGGATATACGAGCGACACCCACTTTCATGGAGTCACTGCTATGCTTCACAGCATGTACAGGCGCGCGTGCTGTCGTGAAACAAGGCATCCGCTGGCAGCTGACGCACGCTATCGATTTCAACTCAATTTTATTGTTTGCTTTTGCAGACTCATATACAATCAAGGGTCACTATAGGAAGCTTGTGCGAGACGTCATGTATGTAAAACTATGCGCGATTACACATAGGAACAATATGTGATAAAACAAAAAGGAAGGCGAAAGGAAATTAAACGAGCGAACTCGCTTGGTGCTAAATAATAATTTTTTGAATAATAATTTTAATAAATAATAAATAATTTTATAACAACTTTATAAACAATAAAAAAATTTGAACCCCTTATCTTCTTCATGTTTAGTCTCACTATTTATTTACAATGTGACGAAATTGTGGTAGAACACACTGAAGACCATGGAACGGATATGATCCACATCCTCCTCTCCACACATCCATCCACACGCATCCCTCTTTCGCACCTGTCCTACACCCACACTTCTCGCAAGATTACTCCGTTCCAATATCGCTCGTTGTAAGGCCCACCTTCCAGTATGTTGACCAACACAGTCAATCTTGCGTTCTCTCCAAGGATAGAAAACTCGGAACGTGTTGATTCTAATCTCAGGTGAAGAGCATGCAGATAGCGACTCAAGGTTGGCGATCTAATGTCTGCCGGAAAATATCTCGATGGGAGCGACACGTGCGGGTCGCATGTTGCAGGAAGTGCTTTCACACTCATCCAATATACCGTTGGTGAATTACTTTTGTGCTGTTACACCTTCGAATGCTTTGACCAAACACAGCGCGAGGTAGCTCTCTTCAGACCTATAAAATTATTTTTCGCAAGTAGCCGAATTACGTTGTGAAAATGATTCAAGATGTAAAATGAAGTTGAACAGTGAACATGGTGAAAATGATTCAAGATTCAAAATGGAGCTGAATCCCAAATCGCGTGCAAAGTATGCGTTCGTTCGATCGTTCGAGTTCGTTCATTCGTTATGATTCGTTGATGAGTTCTCACCGAGATTCTGCTATCGTGCAAAGTAATTCCAAGAGTAACTCCCAAGTGCGTTCCAAATTTCTTGCGAGAGAAATGAAGTTATAAATACCTAATATCGAAGATAATCGTGAAAGTAATTAACTGTCGAGAATGTAATTTATTACAGCAATTGGGTTCGTTCCAAATTATAGGTCTGGCTGTCCGAGTCTCTTGCGCAAGAGCATAGCAAGGATGCGAAGCCACCGTAGTGGTCGGCTATCCACAGGTGCCTCTTCTCCACGACATATATTTATCAAATTTCAATAATCGTGGGTGCAGGAGGGGGGGGGGGAGAGGTAGCTTATACACCGAAAAATACGATATACGTTCATGACACCGCAAAGAGAACGAGTTTTAATCTTTGCACGAGCGTTCGTACTCATATTCGCGTCAATATAAATTACGAAATTAAATCGTTCAACTCGCTTGGATGCAAAGATAAATATCGCTTGAGGAATACCTAGCAGGGTAGAATGGTAACATAAGTGTCTCGTCTTTTACGGCGTTCGAATTGCGCGCTACAGATGACGCCTGCTAGAACCCTGGCTGTCAACAGGTGAAACTTGCACATGTATAGAAAAAGTCGGTGCTTACTATGAGCGTAAATGTTCCGAGAAATTCGTTGATGAGTTCTCTAACGAAGATACTGCGTACCCGCATGATGAACAACTGAAGAAAACCCGATGGTTCAAGTGCGAACCGGGAAAGAGTGCACAATGGAACGGAGCGCGGCTCTCGGGATACTTTGTCCTCTTCACGAGCTTTCACCGGTTACCGTTCACTGGCGCTGCATGCACTCTCATAACAGAACTTCACCGCATAGCACGTTCTGCGCCAACCGTTGCTACGAATGATAGGGTTATCGCTTCTGATTCGAGGAGGGAGGGAGGCGTACGCCACCTTCTCTATGTCTCTGCGTGCTATGCGGGGAAGTTCAGTTTTTGGAGTGTAGCATGTTGTCCGCCAACCATGTAACCGCTTCTGATTCGAAAAGCAAGGTGGCGTACGCTTTTTTGTAGCGATGTGGATATATGATAATTGATACAAAAAAAAGGCGTACGCCCCTCTCTATACCTTCAAATCAGAAGCGATAACCCTATCATTCGTGGCAGTGGTTGGCAGACAACGTGCTATGCGGTGAAGTTCTATTCCCCTCTCTCCCTTTCTCTTTTTTTTTTTTGCTATAGTCGTGACGATGCCCACTTGACGATGCCCACAACAACGGCAAGCTACCTCGACCCCCCCCCCCTCTATTCTGAGAGTGTGGTACATTTTAATACTGGTAATACATCTATACCGGGTGTCTCAGTTAAATCCCCGGGCTAAATAATTGGCGAACCGGTGCACCAATCGAAGAACTTTCTTTTTTACAAGTATCTGTCCGATCCCGCCTACAACCTGCGCACTGTGTGAATGAGTGGGAGGCGCTCATTATTTAAATAAAAATTCAAATGAGTTTCGTGAAAAAACATAACTGCTAAAGCACGGCGCCGTCGGCATTAAAGTGGTAACGAATTTTACATTACCTCGCCTCGGGTTTTCAAGTCATGGATTAAAATGGGTGCTACCCCTTTCGGGACCTTCAGTGGACACCTTTTAGAGAAAAATCTGCCACCGACGCGGGTCATTTCTTGCAGTAATTAATTGGTTTCGGTTTACGTATTTTTGTCGCGGCTGGTCGCGGCGAAGCGCAAAAGGAACATAATTCATTGGCGTAATTCATTAATGTAAGGACGTTATTCATTGGTGGATAAGAAAGCGGAAGGGCGTCCTTTTGCGCTTCGCCGCGACCAGCCGCAACAAAAATATGTAAACCGAAACCAATGTATTACTGCAACAAATGACCCGCTTCGGTTGCAGATTTTTCTCTAAAAGGTATCTACTGAAGGACCCGGAAGGGGTAGTACCCATTGTAATGCCGACGGCGCCCTGCTTTAGAAGTTAGCTTTTTTTCACGAAACTCATTTGAGTTTTTATTTAAATAATGAGCGCCTCCCGCTCATTCACGAGGTGTGCATCTTGTAGGCGGTATTGGACAGATACTTGTAAAAAAGAAAGTTATTCGATTGGTGCACCGGTTCGCGAATTATTTAGCCCGGGGATTAACTGAAACACCCGGTATATTATATATATATATATATATATATATATATATATATATTAGGTATTATATACATTATATACACGGCGAAACACGTGTCCTCTGGTGCTGTCGCATCGTTCCATGAGTATCTGTTTCACTGCGTGCAGCCATTGAAGCCACCTTAATATGTAATTTTGAATTTTAAACACGTCTAGTGTCATCTACTTGTTTCTTTAATGGCTTTTTTTCCCTCCATTATAATTCACTGGCTTGCACTGTGGCATTGAGGAGTGCTCAGTCACCCTCCCAGGTGTAGATCGCGTGCTGAGTGACCCCTGGTTTGCCAATTCCGAACGATGCGCAGCTACCCAGAGCTGACGAGCCGCAAACACGGCGAAACACGTGTCCTCTGGTGCTGTCGCATCGTTCCATGAGTATCTGTTTCACTGCGTGCAGCCATAGAAGCCATCTTAATATGTAATTTTGAATTTCAAACACGTCTAGTGTCATCTACTTGTTTCTTTAATGGCTTTTTTTCTCTGCATTATAATTAACTGGCTTGCACTGTGGCATTGAGGAGTGCTCAGTCACCCTCCCAGGTGTAGATCGCGTGCTGAGTGACCCCTGGTTAGCCAATTCCGAACGATGCGCAGCTACCCAGAGCTGACGAGCCACAAACACGGCGAAACACGTGTCCTCTGGTGCTGTCGCATCGTTCCATGAGTATCTGTTTCACTGCGTGCAGCCATAGAAGCCATCTTAATATGTAATTTTGAATTTCAAACACGTCTAGTGTCACCTACTTGTTTCTTTAATGGCTTTTTTCCCTGCATTATAATTCACTTGCTTGCACTGTGGCATTGAGGAGTGCTCAGTCACCCTCCCAGGTGTAGATCGCTTGCTGAGTGACCCCTGGTTTGCCAATTCCGAACGATGCGCAGCTACCCAGAGCTGACGAGCCACAAACACGGCGAAACACGTGTCCTCTGGTGCTGTCGCATCGTTCCATGAGTATCTGTTTCACTACGTGCAGCCATAGAAGCCATCCTAATAAGTAATTT
The DNA here is from genome assembly GCF_037126465.1 of Ornithodoros turicata. Classification (NCBI taxonomy): domain Eukaryota; kingdom Metazoa; phylum Arthropoda; class Arachnida; order Ixodida; family Argasidae; genus Ornithodoros; species Ornithodoros turicata. The sequence continues at coordinate 98,826,574 of NC_088203.1, forward strand.
TGAATTTTAAACACGTCTAGTGTCATCTACTTGTTTCTTTAATAGCTTTTTTTCCCTGCATTATAATTCACTGGCTTGCACTGTGGCATTGAGGAGTGCTCAGTCACCCTCCCAGGTGTTGATCGCTTGCTGAGTGACCCCTGGTTTGCCAATTCCGAACGATGCGCAGCTACCCAGAGCTGACGAGCCACAAACACGGCGAAACACGTGTCCTCTGGTGCTGTCGCATCGTTCCATGAGTATCTGTTTCACTGCGTGCAGCCATAGAAGCCATCTTAATATGTAATTTTGAATTTCAAACACGTCTAGTGTCACCTACTTGTTTCTTTAATGGCTTTTTTCCCTGCATTATTATATTATATAAAAATATATAAAGGTCTAAAATGTATGTAATATATATATATATATATATATATATATCCCGAACGATCCGAACGATGCGCAGCTACCCAGGGCTGACGAGCCAGAAACACGGCGAAACACGTGTCCTCTGGTGCTGTCGCATCGTTCCATGAGTATCTGTTTTTCTACGTGCAGCCATAGAAGCCATCTTAATCTGTAAGTTTGAATTTCAAACACATCTAGCGTCATTTTTCTTATTTTTAATGGCTTTTTTCCTCTCTTTATATATATATATATATATATATATATTATATACATTTTAGACCTTTCCTCTGACAGTGTAGAAGCAGCAGTGTGCCATGTACAATAAAAGGAAACAGTAAATGTTCGCGTAGCCTGAAGTGATAAGTCACATTAATGCTCTTAACATTTATATCCATGTTCATCCATGCACACATCATATGTATTAGTTGTTCGTCAAATGTGCAGCATGCAAAAAACAAAAAAGAACAAGTGCCACATGTCCAAAAATAGGAACTTCGTACCTATAGTATAAGCTCTATACAGACTGTTTAGAAAGACTATATATTCTAGTTCCTAAATCCTGAATAGAAAGTGTATAGAGTTTACCAGTTAAAAACCCTATACAGCTTCTATCAATTTCCTATGCACAAGATTGAGACTAGACACGATAGATAGATTCTCAATAGATCCCTGCATAAAACTAGAAAACCATTTTCATAAGATTAAGAGTATCGTCTCTGGTGATGAAACTCACCAGTCATCATCAAACCACCATGACCAAAGTTGTTGTTGTCAAAGTGGGGGGGGGGGGGATATATTTATTAGACGAAGAGGAAAAAAAAAACGGGGAAAGGTCAGCCAAACGGGACGTCGGCTTGCTATTCCAGAAATAAGAAATAATAATAAATAAATAAAAAGGAAAGATAAGAATTAAAGGAAGAAAGAAATAGGAAGGAATAAGCAAGAATTAAAGGAAGAAAATTAAGAAATAAGAAATAAAGAAAAAGAATTTGGAAATAACGAAAAACTAACAGATGATCAAAGAAGGATGAGGTAGATTAATGACAAAGATGACAAAAAAAAAGATGACTAACAAACGGTGAAGGAATGATGAGATGAATCACAGAAGAAGAATGAGATTTCACGACTGAGTTCACAGGCTGTTCATCAGACCTGAATCTCTCAAGAAAGTCAGAACGGCTTTGGTCACAGACCGCTGTGTGTGATCTCGTACTGGGCCGAGCAGAGTGGCCAGAGAAAAGTCCGTGCACCGCAGCTCGAGTAGGCGTCGTCTCAACGTGGCTCGAGGGGTGTCGAATCTGTGACAGTCGAGAAGAAGGTGTGGCACATCAGCTACAACAGCGCAAGTGGGGCATTTGGGCGACTGGAGAAGACCCATTTTACAGAGGAGTAGAGGTGTCCTGGCGGCATTAAGGCGTAGTCGGTGTAGAATGGACGTTTCTTGACGCGAGCAGTGGTGTGTGGCAACGAAATCCATCGACGGGTCGATAGACCGGAGATGGTCGTTCAGTCGGACAGCGTCCTCTTGAAACTGCCGAGTGCCGTTATAACGGAGTCGCTGTGTCTGTAACCGACACGATGAGGCTGAAAGTGGTAGGAGACAGTTATTGGAGGTGCCGTCCCCATGTGCCCGACGTGCTAAGGCGTCTGCGCGGGTGTTTCCGTGCAGGCCGGTGTGACTGGGTACCCATTGGAAACACAGGCTATGACCAAAGGATAGAAGTCGGTTGTATATTGCGACTATCATGGTGTCTAGGCCGCCGATTGTTCTGGAACAATAATTTGCTAGAACTTCTAGCGCCACCTTACTGTCCGTGAACACAACCCAAGCGCCAGGCGGTGATACCGCTATGTGGTTCAACGCGGTCAGTATGGCGAAGAGCTCGGACTCTGTAGATGATGTTTCGTAGGGGAGCTTGTGCGCCACTTCAAGGTTTTCATTTGGCATATAAAAGGCTGCAGTAGATCCGCCTTGAGACACTGATCCGTCAGTGTACACAGGGAGTCGTTGAGAGTACGCTGAGTTAAGGTGCTCCAGTGTAAGTTGGTGAGCAACAACGGGAGGTACAGAGTTTTTCTTCAGAAGACCAGGAATGTGATCACATACAGGAGGCCTGCGAAGAGTCCACATCGGCGGGGCATAGGAAAGCACTGATGGCGTGGTGGGGAGGTGCACTTTCAGGCGGTCAACAGCAATACCAATGCTGGAGTCCGGACAGTCAATATCAATGAGCCGAAGATGATGGTAAGGATGCTGTGTGAGGTACCGCGCATATATCCGGAGTGTTTCCACGTCTCGTAGGACGCCTGCTGGAGTTTCGCGTGCCTCTGCCAGGACAGAATAGGTTTCTGTCGTCCTAGGAACTCCCAAACAGACGCGGAGGCTTCGGGCCTGAATATTGAGAAGCTCACGCTCTCCGGATACGCTGAGGCCGTGTAGAATAGGCAGGCTGTACCGCAGTGTGCCCAGAATCAACGCTGTGTGCACGTGACGGAGGTCAGCGCATGAAGGGCCCCACGACGATCCAGCAATGCAACGTAGAGCATTTACAAAACCGCTGGTCTTGGTGGCTATTGTTTTCACGTGCCGGGACCACGTCATGCCTCTGTCTAATGTCACGCCAAGGTATTTGCAATGAGGCACAAAGTCTAGCGGTGTCCCACTGACGAACAATGGATACCTTTGGAATGAGCGTCGGGTGAAAGCCATGGCAACGGTCTTAGCAGGAGAGACCGATAAGCCGCGGTCGGCAAGGTATTCTACAATAGAATCCAAGGCGCATTGTAACCGGCGTTGGACGGTGTCTCGACGGGTGGCAGAGGTCCATATGCAGATGTCGTCTGCGTACAAAGTGATGCGGGTATGTTCACGAAGCTGGGCGGGAAGCGAAGCCATTATAACATTAAAGAGGAGAGGGCTCAATACACTTCCCTGTGGGACACCACGACGGACTGGATGGAAAGCGGTGTCACCTTCCATTGTGCGCACGAAGATGCGTCGGTCAGCTAGAAACTCCTGGATCCATGCGGCGGCGCAACCTCCTATTTCCGCCTCTTGTAGCGTCGCGACGATGGTGCTGTGCAACACGTTGTCATAAGCTTTCTCTACGTCGAGAAAAACTGCACCGGTGAGGTTGCCTTCAGCCTTTGCTTGTTGGACTTCAGCGACGAGATCGAGTACGTTGTCAATTGCTGAACGTCCCTGACGAAATCCTGCCATCACCTCAGGAAAAAAGCGCGTGCTCTCCAGGTACCAGTTCAAGCGGCGGAAAACCATGCGCTCCATTGTCTTCGCAACGCAGCTTGTGAGGGCAATCGGGCGAAAGGAATCAATATTATGCGGCGACCTGCCTGGTTTCAGAAGAGGAACAACCATTGCAGTTTTCCATCCGCGTTGAACTTCACCTGTCCGCCAGGTTCTGTTAAAGAGCCTCAAGAGGAGCTGACGCCCACATAAGGGGAGATTCCGGAGGGCTTTGTACGTCACCTGGTCAGCTCCAGGCGAGGTGTGCTGGGGGGAATTCCTCAGGGCAGATTCAAGCTCGACAAGCGAGAAAGGTACGTCCAAGGCAGGGTCTGAAGAGGAATCCAGCACGATAGGGATATCACGTGCAGAAGACAGCGCAGAGGCTGAGAGCGTGGTGAGACGTGCGCAGTACTCTTCAGCGATCTGCAGAACTGAGCGCCCGGAAGCTAGTGATAACGATAGGAATGGGTTCCGCTGAGCAACTGGGGCAGAAAGCCCCCTGAGCACGGTCCATATACGAGACATCGGTGTACGGGGTGACAAAGATGCAGCGAAGTTCCGCCAGCGGTCGCGCGCTAACTTACGTAGACGCCTTTGGATTGCCTTCTGGATCCGTCGAGCTTCAGCTTGGTGAGTTGGAAGTTGGGTGCGACGAGCTCTGCGCTCGGCGCGACGACGAATGGCACGGAGCCTCTCATATTCGGCATCAACCGCAGAAAAATGGACGGGGACGCGGATAACGCTTGTAGCTAATTTCGCTGCATCAGTGATTGCCCGAGAAAAGCCACTTTCATTGTCGGGCGTATTGGCGGCGAAAGTGGATTCGAGAGCAGTCCTGTAACTCTCCCAGTTGGTCCGCTTGATGCAGTGACTAGCGTGGGGCCGGCGGGAGCCACGGATGTTAAGCAGTATGGGCAGGTGGTCACTCCCGAGCGTGTCTACGTCAACGTACCAGGTGAAACGATGCGCTATCGATGCAGACACGGCTGTTAGGTCCAAGCACGATGAAAGTAGTGCGCCTTGTATAAAAGTAGGGGAGCCATCATTGAGAAGCCTAAGATCCCGTTCTTGAAACAGGGCAGCAAGCCTCTCCCCTCTCGTATCCGAGCGTGTACTGCCCCAGATGATGTTATGGGCGTTGAAGTCCCCACAGATGACATACGGAGAGGGAATGCTGTCCAGTAGTGCGCCCAAGTCATCCACATTGTAATTAGTTGCCGGCGGAATGTATAAGGAGACGACCGTGATGTCAAGAGAAGCCAAACGAACGGTACAGCATACGTATTCGCCAGCCCCTGTTATCCGCACGCGGTTTTGTATTGCAGGTATATCGGAGCGCACGAAGAGCGCTGCTCTGCTTCTTCTTCCAAGGGGCTCGGAGACGAAGGTGACATATTCCGACAAACGAAATTCTTCGGTAATGCCGCATTCAGATATGCACATGAGGGGGAATTTGTGTCGCCACACAAACTGGCGGAAATCGGACAACTTCGACTGCAGACCCCTTGCGTTCCATTGAAAGACTGTTGCTTGGTGATATCGAAGCGCTGACAAGGTCGCTGTCCTATTAGGCATTCCGGGGTACCAAAGTCGAGGCACCATTGCTCACAAGTGGTTCGAGAGCAAGCACTGCTCTGACCTCCGGTAGATCGGATGCTAAGGGAATCCGATGAACGATGGCACGTAGTGCTGCGAACAGCATAGTGAGGACGGAACCGAAGACATTGTCGTGACTTTGGAGCGCTGGCTGACAGCAAGTTTGACGCTGAGATCCAGTCACAGATTGCATCGGTTCATGTTCCTTTGAGGGCGCTTGGGGTGACGAAGCACACGTGGCCATCTGAGCCTTCCTGGCGACGGAGGCGAATGTTTTATTTAATTTCTTGTTTCCAACCTGAGGCTGTTGACTGGTACTTGAAAGGCTCGGGAAGTGAGGTTCAGGATGGTGCAGAAAATCAGGCTGCGGCCGGTTATTGACAAGAGGTGAGATTGTCCGTTCGCACAAGACTCTCCGTCGATGACTGGCCATTGCCGCCTTAGCAACTCTACAAGCTCGATAGGTGGCAGTATGAGGTCCGGTGCAGTTTGCGCATTTGGGCTCGCGCTTTGTCGTACAGTCTTTGAAGTCATGGGGACCGGAACACACCTTGCACCGCAGGGGTCCGCGGCAATTTCGGGCATAATGGCCGTACCTTTGACATTTGAAGCATTGAACTGGCGGCTCAACGTACTCTGACACCGGGTAGCAGGAGAATCCCATGCAGACTTCCGGGGGGAGCGCGAGCCCGGGCTGGAACGTTAGGAGGACACTGGATTTGACGATTTCGTTGGCGGAACCATCGCTCTCGCGGGTATATGCCACTTCTCTCTTTACACGAAGGACTCCGCTGGGCTTCAGATATTCTAGAAGCTGTTCTTCGCTGTATCGGCGCGGAACTTTAAATATGCGGCCCATAGCGCGCAAATAGGATTCTGGGATGTAGGGATGAACAGAGACTCCAGCAAGTGATCGTAGTGCGACCAGGCTGCGGGCAGACTGTTCAGAGGACACGTGGACGATGAGAGTACCGTGCTTGTTGATACGGTTGTGCCGCACTTTTTCTTGAGTAGCCTTCAAGATCTCTCTTGCTATGAGGTTGGGGTCAACCTGCCAGAATGAATCTGACTCTGTCGCACATCTGAAGACGACTGGGATGCCACCCGGTCGGCTTTTCCGGTACGTGACGACTTGGAATGGCTGCTCACCTTTGTCTTCAGCGACTTGCATATCTTCCACGCAACATTTATCTTGAAGGATACCGGTGACGTGGCCGAGCTCGTCGTTCAGAATCTCCGTTTGGGAGGTTTGTGGCGTGGGTACCACGGCTGGTAGACGGTCACCGCCCTCCAGGCCGGTGGGCGAGCTTCTATTCATCGGAGACCGACTTCTGTCAGGCAAGTGCAAGCGCGGGGAACAGCTGCCGCTGCGCCCTCGAAGGACACGGCGGCGCCCTCCGCCTGCATCCATGAAAACAGGTAGAAATATCTACTTTCGGAGAAAGGTGGCCTTGGAAACCGAAATAAGAAGAGCAGCAAAGGAACACGTCCGTACAGTACGAGCTTCTTCTTCTTCAAAAAAAAAAAGTTGTCAAAGTGGCTTATCAAAAGTAGAAGGGACGATTGGGCAAGTTGCTACATGATGCCACAAGAACTAACGCAATAAACACAGGGACCAGCAGAGAACACACACCTGAGTGGCTGATGTGTGGCTGGGCTACACGGAAGACACAGCCGACTGCGGACAGCCGACTGCGCGTACGGTCCTGCGCTTTCGTGCTTTGTAAGTGCTTTTCTGTAATACATTTGGAAGTAGCGCTCTGTGTGTGTGTGACGGGTGGAGGGGGGGTTATTGGCAGAAAATGAAAAAAATGAAAAGGAAAGATAAAAAGGGAAAGGTCAGCCAGACAGCACGCCGTCTTGCTACTCCCTAAAACACGGACCCTGCTCATAGGGAACCCAGGATAGGCCCGTATCACGCCGAAAGCGGAGCACCACCTTTGTGACGCTCCACTGGCTAGCTCGCTGCACGGGGCAGAGGAATGTGTTCCGAGGGAAACGTCCGTGGCACCCAAGCTCTGAGAGCGTTGCCAGAGCACGGCTGGTTGCTACCGACAGTGGAGGAGCTGATAATGGATATCGTCTTCTACGGCGCAGCAGGGGCAAGTGGGAGATGGGACACGGCCCATTTTGAACAGGAGTGAACGGGTGAGGGCAACGTTCAGTCGGAGACGATGTAGAAGGGACTCTTCTTCGCGGGTACAGCGGCAGCCGATGACAAACTCCTGTGAAGGGTCGATGGACTGCAGGAATGCATGAGGTCGGATAGCGTCTACAAGAAACTGAAGGGTGCCGTCACCGCAGAGACGCCGTATTATGCGTGGTTCACACTACAACTTCTCTCCGTTGCGGTTACGGTGCGGATCCAGTGCGGAGGCGGCTGTCGTACGACACGCTGTTCAGACATATGCGTTCTTGATACGTCAAACGCTTGTGGTTGACCAATCACGTCTCCACTCCACCACGTCTCCATTCCACAGGCAGCCATGAACGGGCAACGTTGTGGTCGGCGAAACTTTGAATCTCTGAATGAATCTCTGTACTCGGCTCGGCGTGGGTCGTAGAGCCACGGGTATTTCTCGACCTCTGAAATTAGAGCTTCTTGTTTTGCCAACGTGCTTTCACAAGAGGCAGCCATGTTGGAAAAGCACGCGACAGCACAGCAGTGATGCGCTTGCGCGGAGCGCGTTCGCTCATTGGTCAGCTGCATCTCCGCAGGTAGCCCGTACCGCATGGACTTCGGTCGAGCTCAACTCTTGCGGTGCGTGTGCTTTTCGGAGTGTCGTGCTTCGTTGTCATGACAACCGTGTCGCGCCGCATCCGTAACGCATGAAAATGCAACAGTGTGAACCAGGCATCAGCAGGCGACACGCAGACGCCGGGAGCGGCAGTAGGGGAACCGGCGTGGCCGCATCAAGCGCGACGCGTCTCGCAGCCGCGTCAGCACAGGTGTTTCCGTGTAGCCTTTTATGCCCGGGTACCCACTGAAGGCAGACAGGGTGGCCGACCGAGGAGAGGTGGCCGTGCTCCTGAAGTACCTGGTACGCAGATCACTCACGACGCTCGTGTGGTATATGCTGACAGGAGTGCAAAAACGCTTAGCTGTCACTGTGTGTGTTTTCTGCTGGTCCCTGTGTTTATTGCTTCTTGTGTTATCAAAAGTACTTTTATAGATTGCACACGATATATTGTATGCAGGTGAAATATGGGTCATGCTTCCTCTTTTATTTTTATCTACATTACTAGATGAACGAGTCTTTCTAGTGTACCGTTTTATGTACCATCTCTATCTTTATCCAGCTACCAGCACCAGGTGTCGGAGATATCCGACACACGTTGAAAAATCCGCAGGCGGTCGAAATTACCTGCAGTTCTACCCTACGATACGTGCAGCATGTAGCCGTGCGAGTGTAGATAGACGCACAAACATTACTTATTATTGTTGTTACTACCCCCATAGGTAGTTCGCCTACTTGGTAACAGTACACACAATTGTTAGTAGTATTATTACATTCGATGGCTGTGATTAATTAGAGGTATGGTGGTGTGTATTTTGTTATGTGTCAGCCAACTCATTTCCTGGTATTCCGCAGTGTGAGAGAACCCAGTGCAGACAGACTGTGTGTCCGTTTCTTGTCGTAGAGGTGAAGTCTCGCTGCCTTGGAGTCTGTACAGATGACCCATTTGTTCGCGGGAGAGCTACCAATGTGCCGCAGAGAGGATGCCGTGCAATTCTGCTGTGGTGGACGAAGTGGTGTGGGACAAAACGGGTGTCCTTTTGCGACGTCTTCTACAATAAAAGCGCTGGATGCTCTACCATCAGCAGGGGAGCCGTCCGTATAAACGTGGCTCGTATCAGGGTACTTTTCTTCCAGGTGGGCAGTGCTTTGAGGCCCAAACTTGAGGCTTCCTCTTTTTGCCCAACCTTTAGTATATCTATGCAGATCGGCGGGGCTGTGAGACTGGAGTGTCTTTGTGATGGTTGTGAACTCTGCGCTTTGGCCGATGGCCAAAGCGCAGCTTGGCTTGGCTTGGCATGTTGGCTTTGGCCTTTGGTTCGATGTGCCCCAAGGCTCAACAAAAGAGTTGATGTCGACTAACAGAGGTGAAGTGCTTGATAGTGCACTCTGGATTCTTTTGCTATAAGCTGCCGTGTCGCGCTGAGTCACACTCACGTATGCTGTGGCATTGTTAACTTCGAATAGGCTTCCTGAGTCATTGGACTCCACCTTATATGTGGGCATGACACTAACCTAATTGTCATATTGGCATCTGTCAGCTGCCGGAGAAAACTTGCTGTTGATAAACGTCAAGCAAAGTGTCCGAGCTACATAATAAATATACGCTGTCTTTTTACTGCAAAACTGTCTTCTCCCACTTTGCTATTATACAAATGGGGAGTTCACGTAAGCGAGATTTCCATGTTGCATCATCTTCGTATTTTCAATAAAAGTATCGGTCAAAGTATCGCCTTACTTCTTTTTAGTAACGGTAGCGGTACTCCGTTACTTTAAAAAAGAAGTATCAACATCGGTATTTCGATACTTTTTACTCAAGTAACGAGTATCGGTATCGCGATACCATATTTCGGTAACCGGTACAACACTGCGTCCAAACAAGGATGAACTAGCGGCCTTGATGATGAACCAGTGGTTTATCACCCCTAACGAGCAGTGGCGTATCTAGGGTGTGGCAGGTGTGGACAGGTGCCATGGGCGCCAGGTGAACAGGGGCGCCATTATGTGGTATGGTGTGAATGTACCAGGTCGGGCACTCAACCTGGCACATTCATAAATGATCTAAAGCACCAGCCATTAGAGAGGTTGTAGCGTGAAACCTAGTGCGGACCACACGAAAACGCATCCCCAAGGACATCATGTTAACCATGTTGCCATGGGCGCAGGTAGCTCTAGATACGCCACTGCTAACGAGTACCGAAGAACACGCTGTAAAGCCAGCGACTGTGGTGGCGCCACCTCCTACTTCACCACAGAGACCAGAACCGCAAGTCATGATACCTACATCTGTGCAGGAACGCGAAGGTCGGCCTCAGGGGTACGTTACGAATATTTGGCAAATACATGGGCTACCACCAGGAGAGTATAATCCAACACTGTGTACGCGAGCCTGTTTCTTCTGTGCTGTAGTGCTCTCCTTGTGCAGGACGAGTCGTTCGATGTCACCTGCCAAGTGCACTCTAAAAACAGAACCTCACCGCATAGCACGCTGTGCGCCAACCATTGCCACGAATTATAGGTTTATCGCTTCTGGTTCGAGGAGAGAGAGGGGCGTACGCCTTTTTGTGGCAATTTGGATATATGAAAATTGCCACAAAAAGGCGTACGCCCCCCTCGGTCTTCCAATTTCCAGCGACAACACTATCATTCGTGGCAATGGTTGGCGCGCATCGTGCTATGCGGTGCAGCTCTGCTTTCAGAGTGTAGAACAGTCACGTTGAGGTCTCTTCTCAGCATTACGCGCTTGTCATGTGGCGAAGTCCAACGCGCCATTCGTAACGCTCGTGGACTTCAAACAATGTGTATAACTGTGGTAACAACAAAATGTCTCGTTACATCCATTGTCGACCTGGCACCAAAAAGCACCTTTGCTACGTTGCTTTTCGCGAACCTGATTGCTATAGAAGCTAGTAGACGTAGCAGAGATGTCGTCACACTTAAAACGAAACTCTCGTTTTAGATAAAATAATCACTAAGCCAGCTGTTCTGATTTATGTATTTTATTTGTCGACAAAGTGAAAGAAAGAGGGAAAACGATAAATTACAACCGAAGCCAACAATGATGATGATGAGGGACTGTGATAATGCGTCATGATCAAACTGAAAAATGACATTCGAGTGAAGGCGCTGTACGCGTGCTGTGCACACAGATATAGTGAAAGCTAGAAGCAAAGATCGTACGGACATTATTATATGCCTACTGAACAGTGTCAAACTAGCGAATCAAACACATGTAGGGTCTAAACTTGAAATCGGGGACATGACTATACACTCTAAAAACAGAGCTTCCCTGCATAGCACCCTCCTAGCCCACCGTCATCCCGAGTGACATAGTTCTTTCCCCCGATTTGCTAAAAACGGGAGGCGTACGGCATTTTTTGTGGCATTATGCCGCTCATAATTGTCAAAAAATGGCGTACGCCCCCTATTTTCATCAAATCATAGGAGAGAACGTTGTCAATCGGGATGATGATTGGCTAGGAGCGTGCTATGCGGTGAAGGTTTTTTCTTTTCTTTTTTTAGAGTGTACTGTGTTGAGAACCTAGAGACTCGACAGCTTATTTTATACGTCACGACTTACGTACCCACGAGATCTAAAACCAGGTACTGCAAGAGTATGTCGAGCGTCTCGCAGTAACAATACACCGGAAGCTATTGAACAGTTCAACAGCGAGGATGGTGCTAAGGTCAAAGACGTGTTACGTAAATTCTCCATTGCAACGTTGCAATTCACTTTGAAGGAAGGACAGTTTTATCGAAGGGACATACACGTGGCTTACGATTCGTTGTATGTTTTCTGTGTAAAAAGAAAAAAAAACGTAACATGAATGTGTGTGTCTGTGTACAACGTTCCGAGTCAACGTACGTTGTGTTTATGTGCACAGTGCGTATAATTGAACAGAAATTTCTTTGGCAATTCACAAGGTGCAATCAGCAGTGTAGTGGAGTATTATGGGATGACAAAAATCAAACTTTACAAAGCAGCTTTAAAGCGCGCATCGTTTAGTGCGCGTAATAGTTTGCATCGTGGATACGTCGAGCGGCAATTATATGTATTCGAAGTACTCACATTATTATATTAAAAGGCAAGTTGCGTTACACTTGTAGGGCTTAATTACGTTCTAATGAAAATCTTCTTTTTTCTATAATTCACGTGAGCTATGCCACAATACATAATGTAATACTATCTGAAAAATTTACAAAATAGTGCTGATTTCCTAACGTGTAAATATTCCGAACCACACAGGAATATATAGACAGTAAAGTTGTCAATCTTGTAAGATTACTTTCATATGTACATATATGAAATGTACTAAAAACTGTATGAAAGACCATCTTGTCCAATGTACACACATTCCTTCAGTAGCAACAACGCCCGAATACTGATTGGCAGGGGTCCCGAAATGTTCCTGCACATAACAAATGCCCCAACAGTCCTGCTAGTATTGTGTGGAGCCCTGTGCTCCATTCGTTTTTCTGAAGTCTTCGTAGGGTAGTTTACTATCGTAAGGTTTGATTCCCGTCATCTGCACTCCATTGGTACCTGTAATAAAGGGGGTTCGAAAAGAGTAGGAGTAACACAAGGGAGGAGTTAGTGACGTCATATTATGCTTTTTTTTTTTTCATATTTGTCCTCTCCTTCGTCCTTTTTAAAGCGACCAATATAGGGTCGACCATCGTGTAGGTCAATCGGTGGCCTACAGGACCACGTGACTGAGCTACCGCTAACCAGGTCGCCAGATTGTGTTTGTGAAATTTTGTAAAAATTTGAAATTTGTGAAATTCCGTAACCAACTGCGCCGCAAGACTGCAGACAAATTAAGCGATTTTACGAAGCACTAAACGACTTTCAACACAAAGTTAACATCGTTTCAAAAAGTTTACCAATTTCCACCAAAGTTTACCAAAAATTTACCACCGACGGCGTTTCTATAGCTACCGCACTTAGAAGCGTTGCGCCGCAGTGTCCAAAGATGTAACTTTTTTTTTTAACACCAATATGACTACAGTACAAAATTATATGCAACACTTGACGGTTGTGTTCCACCAACCTTTTAAAGGGGCACCAAAGCGCATCCGTTTCTCCTTACGGAATGAACGACGTTAGCTTGAGAGGCAATGCGAAAGGAAGAGAATTCACCTGTTGCGTCGTTTGTGATTTCAGTTCATTTCAGTTCATTCCGCGAGGAGAAATTATTTTTGTCACTGTAGCGCCCCTTTAAGAAAACCGCATATCGAAAAGTTGCACCAAGCTTCAGTAAACATCACTGAAAAGAAAGGACGCCAAGAATCTGCATCTCGTGCTCAAGAAACAGGTAGACTGAAAAGCAGCATAGGTATCCATTATGCGTGGGACGACTCACACAAGGCGAAGCTGAGCCAATTTGACGAACAGCGTATTTACTGCGCTGGACAACCTGCCATTTTAAGCAGCAAAAGCACAAAACGTTGAGACGTACACTGTACACTTGTGGTGTGCACAAGTACAGGCGCGAAGCAATTATTTACACCAGCAATCAAACTGCATGCACATAGGGTTGTTACCCTTGCCCTTGTTCTCAATTCCTGGGGGTGTTTATGTTTTCATCATTTTGGAATGGGATTGCCTTTATGTCTACTGGTCCTCATCTTTGCACACAAAAAAACGTCAACGCATTCTCATCCAATCTTTGTAAGTTAACGTATTAGTTTCATGTCTGGTTTTTTAGCACCACCGACATTTTCACGTTTAGTTACACTGCCTGTATGTCAATTTTCACGATTCTGATTCGGCACTTCTGGCAAGTCATGTTGTGGAACACATCTTAGTGCGTTCGACCCGGTAGCGAACCGGAGTAGAATTTTATTTAATGATACCTTTCCTGATTACTGCAAGTCTTCGGTTTACTGCGGCAGCTGCATATGCGTGGGATAGCGTGCGTGGGATAGCGTGCGTGCGCCGTGTGTCCCAGATATCGCGGAGCGGTGAGTCACGGAAGAAGCCCGCTGCGAAGGAGCCGTGATACGACGTTGGGTATCACGTGAGGTGTGGTGATGCAGGTGGCGGGAGTAGACAGCACAAGACGCCTGGCTTTTTGCCAGAATGGCACCGCCAAGGAAGGTTCTCACTGAAGGTTCTTGTCTTGTGTACTTGAAATGCGAACTCGTTCAGAAAAGATTGTAAAAATTCCTAAACATCTGAACAGAGTTCGAGTTGGAATGCATTTGTAAGAGATAATTCGAAATTTTAACATATCATATGTTAAGAACAGCCGACAATGCGTAGCGATAGTGCTGTCGTTGTATTTCAGCTGCGAGTTCCAAAGGTTGCACAGCTACTGAGATTCTCTCTTCCTCTCTTTTTATTTTTGCCTTTTTTTATGTGTGACTGGCAACTTTGCAAGATTGGGACTTCTGTTTCCAGTAGACCCAGTTTCTGGAATAACGAAAATTTTTGGACGATGCTTGCTTATTTTTTTTCCTTATTTACGATAGATGGAGGTTGGAAAAGTGAACAGTATAAAAGGGTGTTAAGGTTGTTAGAAAGTTAAAGTGTGATTTGATTCAAGCAAAGGCTAGTTTCACAATGGAAAGCGGAAGTGGGAAAAGTTGGCAGTGGTGGGAAGGTTGGCAAAAAGTGATTTAAAAGCGACACAAGAGAGGTGGGGTGAGTGCTAGTGACATTCAAGTTATTTACACAGTGATTCGATGAACACGGGAAAAATTACATAAAAGCGAACTCAAAGAAGATACACGCATAAAAAGTACCTCAAGACATAACTCGTCTTGCCCTCGTTTCCCGGTACCTTAACGACTACCTAAGAGGGTTTATTAATACGGTACGCATTTGTTATGCATAGTGTGATGTATACGAGTAGTAATTATCGTAATGTTAGTTTAGTTTATATATCGTGTCTGTTATGTTTCTTTCTTCGTTGTTCTTTGAGGTGCGCATTAAGGCGGACTCGTGCGGTCTAGTCGACGTTCGCTTCCGGAGAGAGTTGGCTGCACGGTCACAAAATTGTTTTCTCCCGCGATTTAGGGAGGTAATGTAATCGGTGCCAACGTGCAGAACATGATAGCACACGACAAAGCCATTATTTTCATTCGCAGGGATCTGGAAAACTGCAGTAAACAGAAAACTGTTTCGTGTACAAATTTAGCGAGGGTTACGAGAACCCTGCGAACAAAAATTTCCCATAGACTTCTTAAGACGTGAGTCCGCCTTAATACCTTTTGTGGTCATCAGGGAAGGCCCCACTGGGCCTTCTATCCGAAATATTCTCTGTAGAACCTATTGTCAAGTGTAACAGATAAAGGAATCCGGAGTTGTTACGATACCAGGAAAGCACGTGCGGTAAGGTATGAGACGGACAAGGTCGCCATGAGAAGTACGAAGGACGTAGTGTGGACGACGACGACAAAGTCACGAGACAGCCCCACACCACCACGAAAGAGCACCATAAGACATCCCCAGCACCACGCCTACCAGCAGGGTCTTCTGCTCCTCGGTTCGCAGTTCCTTGTGAAGTCTCGAGATAAAAAGTCTAAAATAACATGTCTTAAGGATATAGTGGCGCTCGCGTACAAACATGTACTCTCGTTTACGCGTGAGAGTTGTTAGCGTGTGGCGGGATTTCAGCTGACGGCACACCATATTTAGCATCTTTCGCGAAGGACAACCGGTAGCTAACCACCTTTCCCCTGTCCCCAAGTTGACGCCTTCCTTGTCCGGGTCAGAACTCGCCAGGGAGTGGGATCAGTAAATATAATCGCGCTGTTTATCGAGGTCTGGAGTATTAACTCCTAGAAGCCCTCTGCGGGGACCAAGGTCTGGAGTTTGGAGTTTTCTGGCGCAAGGATATGGACCAACGTCTGTTGTTACAGTGGTATCCTCACCCTCTTCAGATACGTGGCGCATGTGTACGCTTGGAAGTCGCCATTCCGGGCTTGGGACTCGAGGCATGAAGCGAGACAGTTCAAAGTGAGTTGGAATAAATGTGTCGTCGCACCAAACTGTATTACTGTTTTCATGGTCTAGATTGACATTGGTCTGTCGCACTCAGAACCCAGTGGGACGACGATGAATTCCCACGGCTACATGTGACACGATCTGATACGATCTACCGGACACGTTGTGAACCTCTACATGTTCTGATACCGCACTGTACCCTAACAGCTGCTTCTGAGTTGCCTTGTCGATGCTTGAAAGCCCATTGCCAACCAATGTTAGACATTGCAAAGTACGTCCAGACTTGTCTAGGAAAATGCGTTCTTTAGCTTGGAACCGAAGAGCAGACTCCCCACCAAAGTGCAGTGTACGAGAAAAGAGGAGCCACACGTGCAAGACGTCACACCCCTACGTACCGTGCTCACGAACGCCTACTGGTGCCATTCCCACTCCCCCCAGAACCAGACAGAGGACGCTTTTCGTGCGAAGATGAGGAACGTTCCAAGTCTTGTTCCTGTGGCACGCCATCGTGACCACTGACTGGAGTGTATTCTGACAGAAAATCACACACATCAATTCCCCGTCAGAACCGCACCGTAAGGTCAATCTCTGGAAAATTGTTCTTCGGCGAGGACGTTCTTTTCGGAATACTGCCTAGTGGAGGTAGGACAGTCAAACACCACTAGTGTCTCATGCCTTTATGAGTTTTTAGTGGAGTGAACAAAGGGAAGGGAAACAGCAGATACTACTACAACGTAACAAAAAGGAGGTGCAGGACGAAGAGTTTTTTCAGTCTATTAGAAAAGAAAAACTCTGTGTTTGGGACGACAGCGCCATGTTTTAGAAACACATGTTAGAGCCCTACGGCTACAAAAAATATGAAAGTGCCGTGACTAGAACAGTCTGTACTGCGATTCATTTCTCGATGCCGTGTTGTAAGTCATAGTTAGGACAAATATGCTTTACGTCGCACTGATAACGCCAATCAACTCTCCTATCCTCTTACTAAAGCATATGCCTTGAATGCCCTTTTTACTAAACCCGTACTAAACCTGTACAAAACACGCAACCTACTCAACCCTAGAACATCTGCCTCTAGTAAGTGACTGAAAACGCTCTTTCGTCTTGCTGTATACACACTGTGTGGAGAAGCAAGCGGACTGGTCGACACGGCAAAGGCTAGCGCTGTGCACTGGCAACGGCACGGGCATGCAGTCAGCTACTAGGTGTCACCAGTCTCACCTGACTGTGTCCGGATGTGTTCAGTTCCTGCGTTCGAGGGTATACCCACCATCCTTGTCCCTCCTCCCCTGATCCATGTCGTACGAGTCTTGGGGCCAGTGCAGACCAACCAGGAGCTTGTAGAGCCACGTTCCGACGACGGCTCCAATGTGGGGAGCCACGACCGGCACCCAGAACCAGTTGTAGTCTCGGAAGCTACGAAGAGTACATGGTAAGTACGCCGCATGTATATACGTGAAGTGGCTGCATCCCTTCCTTGGGTCTTGGGAAAGTTGGTGGAGTGCACGAACACTATTGGGCACATGCCAGAGTGCACACTTCTTGAGTGCAGGGATGAGATAAGGCATGTGTTTGTGTTGTAAGACGCGTGCTACGGGAGATGAGCCTGCTTGCACAAACATTGAGGAGGTTCCTTAGTATTGCCCTCAGTCTTGTCTTCTTCCTGTGTTGTCCGCGCTGTAGTCATCAACTCTGCTCGTGCATTGAGCACTTCTAAGGCTACTGAGGATAGCACTGAGGAATTTCCGCAACGTTCGTGCAAGTGAGCCCAGGTACTAGAAGAAGCTAAACGCTCATTGCGTCGCAATGGTTCCCGTTCAGCGTCTAGGGCCGCAAGCAACAACTAGCCCGACTTCTCAGCGGGTAACATTTGGTGGTCGTGGACTTGAATGTATTGTCTCCTTAAACATAATTTGCAAGATTAGACCTTGCTGAAATCGTAAATTTCGGAGCATCTTGGGAGCTGATTTGCCACTTATCTAGAACATAAGAGGCATTGGGTATACCCACATATCTGGTGAGCATACCTAAAGACTTCCGTTCCCCATCCGGCCATAGCGGTGAAAATACGTGGTCCCAAATCTCTGGCTGGGTTGAGAGGAGCCCCGCAGTTGTAGCCAAAGCACAGAGCAGTCGTTGCCAGAGAGATGCCGATCAACAGAGGCTGGAGACCTTGAGGCACCGCCATGTTGCTGCTGTCAGTGATGGCTACGATGCACATCACGAAAAGACCCGTACCCACAACCTGAAATGGACAACAGAAGTACAATCATTCCTTTGGTTATGTGATATGGTAATACGATGTTATTGCGGCCTAAAATACTGCTTAACTTGTGCAGGCCATGCGACAACAGCTGATAAGGAACAAAGTGGTTTCTATCATCAGGTAGCTACGTCGCAGTCGACCAAGAACACGTGCATGTGATTCCGTCACGCCATTTCGCAGAAACGTCGTGCCTTTATGTACTTTTCCTTTCGGTAACGCCCTGAGTAATAGTGAAGAGCGATTTCTACTGAAATTAGAGTCGGCTTTCCTTATTTTTACGCAATGCTGCGCACGGGTAAATCCATCCAAGAAGAAACCTTCTGCCCGCAGAGAAACTGATTCGTGAAAGAGATTAAGGACGTACAGACGAATTGTCTCGTTTATAACTGAATCGCCTATAGTTTCAGCTTTTCAAAGTTAATATTCTCGTTATGTTGCACATCTGGCTTCAGCAGGACTCTCATGGTGACGACAATGCAATGTTGGTTGTTTTTATGAAATTATCATAAATTACACAGAAGGCCTGCCGCATACACTTTTCTATCGCTACAAGGTCAAGTAGCTGATTATTATGACTAGACTATGGCGATTGGCGTCCGTTAAATGTTTCTGCAAATATGCCTATCGGAAGATGACTGCGAACGATTTGCAACGGCATGCTATCTCACCAAACTATACGATTGTTTTTGAAGCAGCTATCACGTGATGTAAGCATGCTGCTATTATTTGCAGCACCAGGAGAACAAATAATGATATTGGAATCAACCCAAGTAGCATAATGTTCGGGAAGTGCGAATGCATACGGCTCGACACGTAATTGAAGATTGCTTATCGTCTGCTGCTCTGCGAAATAAACACTGCAATGATAAGGCGCCTGTCAACCACTTACATGTGTCTCAACTTCAGTACCTTGTGCTTTTTTAGAAGTATATAGTGCATTATCTGTTAACCACAAGAGACGAAGAGATAACTGATCGGATGTAAAGACACATGACGGCTGTTATCTGTCAACAATGTCATTGTAGAGGATAACGTTCGGTCAATACCGCACAGGAATTCTTCGGGGCCCGTACCCACATGCGGTACACATGTACGGAAGCCGCCTGCAGGCTGCCGCTGGACAGCAAGAAAGAGTGCTTTCCGCCCAGCAGCCGCTATTTATTTGTTTTTTTAATTATTATTTATTTGGTCATACGTTAAAGACCCAAAGGGTACTACATAACGGAGGAGGGAACGGCACCACAGGTGCGCAAGTAAAGAAAAGGAGCAAGCAGAACGTGACATGAATTGTAATGGTCAACACACAAAGATAAGAATATTAATTTGGTAACAGTGATGCAAGATAACACTTGCGCTCTCGTTCTCTGTGGTACACTGAGGAAATTCGTCATACAAGATACACAAGGGCAACTAGTCATCAACAAATCGGCTTACTGCAGCTTTAAAATCCTGAGGGCTATCACCTGTGGTTTCCGCGTTTCTCAAAATATCGACGCTGACGGCGCTGTCAACGTGCGGCTGACTGCGTGTGAGGCCGGAAGAAAACAAGTGCGTGACGCAATTCTCCATTGTCCACCTGATTGGCCGACGATGCGCGGCGTGCCGCTAAAAGTTGTGCGTTGCGCAATGGAGGAAAAACGGAACGCGTCGAGGCGGATCCTCCCGCACCGCGGCAAGAATTTTCCGCTCCGCAAACGCGTTACCGCCCGCTTTTGCCTCATCTGGGTGCGCGACCTCAGACCCATTTCACATACCGTATTTCTCGCCCGTATGCTTCAAAAATACACTCGAGAGGCAATCGAGCTCCGTAGATTCCAATGGGTCCGATATATGCCTTCGTGAAAAACACGGACTAGAAAAACGGTAGTGTGAATTGGGCTTTACCTGTAGTACACGTAATGGGAAAACGTTTTACACAAAAACGCGATCAAAGGAATGGGCGCCGCCATTGGTGCTGCCACCCCGTGGCAGTCACAGGAACTGTGCGCGTGTGGACTGCCGTTTGCAGAGTTCCTTCATTTTCCCGTGTGTGTTCGTTCATGTTCGTGTTCGTTCGTGTTCATTTCGTGCCCCTTCATTTTCTCCCGCTTGGGAACTGGTGTAGAAAAGATATCGCATCGGCCAGCACTCCTCACGTTAACAACTCTGCATATCGCACGCGGAAGCAAGCAACCTTCTTTTTCCTCGATCTTTCGAACATCGATACGCTATTCAATTGTTTACCGGATGTCTATAGTTATATGGAATGTTACGTTATCGTCAGTCATACTCATTAAAGACGGCGGCCACCAGTATTCATCCCAATGGGAAGAGCGATTTTGGCAGTCCACCCCTGTTGTGTAGTCGCTGGGAACGAGGCTAAGGAGCGCACGGAGACTGGTGGTTTGAGAGTAATGCGACAAGGTCGATAGATTCAACTGGGCGGAACTTGTAGTGCTGTACAGATACCGCGGGACTTTTTTTGAGAATGTGTCGGGTTCCGGTACATCTTGCAGGTGGCGCTGGCTGCAGTGTTTTTGTACTTTCTGGACGCTCCAGAGTTGTGAAGTCTAAAGGTAATAGGCAGTTTTAGAATATATGACACCGTGTATCGGGTATAGACGCCGGTTTTTAGCCGAAAATGTCAGACCCAATCTACGGCCTGCATAATTGGTGCGTACGACGTAGTTACCTGGTCCAGGAAGCAGTTTCCTGTGCTGACGAACTCTCTGGGATACGAAGCAAATACATCAGCCGTTGCGTTGACTCCCGTAGTTGCGCGCAAGCCGCCGTCGAAGTGGTCGAAAGCATCTGAAAAGTAAGTAATAATATTAGTATTACCGAGTGTGGCATACAAAATAGGATACTACACGAAGCTCGGTAAAGCGTGCATGTGGCAAGAGAAGAAAGCGATGTTGATGGTGGCTAAAAATAAAAAATAAAAGGGAGAGGTTGAATTGATCACGTGACGAATTCGTCTACTCCCATAATGAAACCACACACACACACTAAAATAAAGGAAAACAAAGCACATTTTCGCCCGCCCTAACGTGGAGTGGTTAAAACAGACACTGCACAAACCAAATCAGCGGTCAGCGTCAGTGCACAAGTACACGGTCCTATAGTAGACCTGTTTCAGAGTCTTGTTTCATATCATGAAGGCTCTCATGTAAGTCCAATCCTTTCTGCGAAAAATATGAACATTTTCCCATTGTGCCTTAAGCCGCAGGCGGGAAAGAGGAACGAGAAGGAAGAATTTGGAGAGGAGAAAAAAGCAGTGCCATATTACGAAATACTCAAATCCGTTTCGCCAGCGAAACCGATAAACCGTGCGGCTTCAGAGGTCTTCAAACGTATACGCTGCCGCGAATCGAAGTCCTTGATACCACACGCAGAAATGTATGCGCAGGAACAAACCCTTTTTTTGACAAAGTGGTTATCCGAATTCGCCTCACACTAGCACCTACAATTATCTACACCCCACACGGAGCCTGCACATCTAGCGAAGATTTGTCGCGCCTGACACCGTGAAAGCAACCTTCCGATTTCTCTTGCAGCTTCCATTGACCCATAACAGTCAATAAAGATGCGTCTACCGGTCAGCCTCCTTTTCTTGCGAAGCCATGCATATACCCGTAATACAAATTTCGTAACAGAGATGTCGCACATGCTTCCCACCTTCGTGGCGTTTATTTTGTTCGTTATATCCTTTCAGAGCTTTATGCCAGGTTGGAGGATGACATAATTGGCTCATTCACGGAATCTCGCGACGCCCAGAAGTCGCGTGGTGGGAATATATTGTTAAGTGCTGTCGTGTCTGATGACGCGTCTGATGTCTCGGTGGCAGTTGAAGAGGGCGGTTAACACGTTGGGCTTCATTAAGGTGAAGGATTTGGGTCGTCTTAACAGTTGCGTAATGAAGAGGTAGACGTTGCGAATATTTGTTTTGAAACGTAAAAAATTAAGCGCCACGCACAAAGAGACGACCTAAGGTGAATGCCACTGAAGCCTGTTTTACCTTTTTAGATTATGTGAATGCGAGCCTTCTGTGAATACACTGAATGTCTTATGTTTACTGCGAATCGTGTGTGTCGCCCTTTTGGTTCACCTACTGTTTTGGGTGCGCGATCCCCGCATCAAACCCAGTTTTTTCTTTTTTTTTTCTTTATTCATATCACATCACATCACAGCCCAGTTTGCGCTGCGTGCCTTGGTTTCGTTCCTGTGTAAAATTAGCGTTGACAATAAGGTTTGGCTTTTTTACCTGCGTTTCTGTTATTTCTTTCTCTTTTTTTCTGATTTTTCTTCCTTGTTTTCTTTCTCTTCGGATTTTTTGTGTCTGCTGTACTCTGTGACTCGGTGTGACTCTTCGTATCTGAGTGTCTGCACTCCAAGTGTCTATACGTACGGTCTTGAGCTCGGAGTTGTTCACATGGTATAGCGTAGCATCATCCACGTTTGTGGTCTCCGTTCTTCTTGTCTCGAGCGCTATTACGATAGTACGTACCAATAACGTAGTGCGCACCTACGTAGCCTTAGTGCGTAACAATTACCCCGGTTCCGAACAGTTGTTATCATGTTTTATCTCTGTTTTAGGGAGGGCATTAAAAATGAGGCGCATCTGTCAAGCTTTTTCACATCATCGTGTTTCCGGTACTGTCATCACGCGAACACCCTCCGATGAACTAAAAACTCCTCTTGTTACACATCGTGCACCCAAACGAAAAAATGAACGACGGGCGTGGAATAGAGTAAGCTACCGTAACGATGTAGCGTCACGATAAGAATTTGCAGGCTAGCATGTACGTAGTTCCCTGACTGTATAGTAGCACCGACGGGCACGACTCGAAATAATTTTTTGAAGGTCGTCGACCCTCAAAGGCTATTGCTATTAAGACCATGCTACTAATAAATGAAGACTTTGCCTTCCCGTCTTCTCCCTCTCACTTCCCTCTCCCTCGAACACAAGTCTATTTTTTTTAAATTCCGTGTTAGCGCCGCGAAGCAACTGTGGCTATGAGCTGCGTACAGACGTGGACAGGTGGAGAGAGGACAGCAGGAAGGAGTGGGGGACAGCGGGGGTTAGTATGCGTCCTGAGCCGACTTCAGGGGAAACTGTGCCGACATTCGTCTGGAAAGTTTTCGGAAAACCCAGGGAAAACGTCAGACAACACAGCCGATGACAGAATTTGAACCCGTGTCACCTCCCAGTCTCGGCGTGGAAAGCGAACATCCTAACCACTATGCCACGGGAGCTGGTGCCACGAGTCTAGGCATAGTGATCAGGCAGTCTAGACAATCTAGGCAGGGTCTATGTAATATAAACCCCATCAGACAGAGCGTTGGTGGGCTGGATTTGGCTAGGGCTCAAGCAATTTTGAGAGAGAGAGATAGAGATAGAGAGAGGGGGGTGGGGGGGACGAGAGTCCAGCTGATTAAGACACCCGGAGACTGCGGTTCGGGAAGGTTGGTAGTGTGGGCCTGAGGACTGAGCTAACATGGCTTCCGACGTATCTATGACATCCAATCAACAGATAAGATCTTGAGGAACGCACGCTGCTATCAGTTCCGGCATGTACGATAACTTCCCGGTGAGTTTTCAGCGGTCTGCTAGCACAGCAACAACAGATAAATTAATGATGACGAATGGGGAAATTCGCCACATGAGGTGCGGCCCACAACCTCAAGGCACAATGAGCATAGGATGAGATGTGTCCTGATGATGAGGTGATGAACGACGCTAAATAGGGGTCGATAGTCAGTGGAGTCAGTGAGACATCAACAGAACGCTAGGCGAAAACACAACACACAAAAACACACACACAGCACACAGGTACATCATAGGGTAGAGAGGAGACCGGTGTCTGCTAGCACACTCTTTGCACATAGGCATGCTTTCTTTTCTTTCTTTCTTTTTTTTCTTCAAATCGTGACATTTCATGGCATCCTTATTGCGCAATGGGATTAGTAAGCGCGGTGTTGAACGAGATCATTTCCAGTGACGTGGACCAGATGAGGAAGGAAGGCATCCCCCGCGGCGTGACCTCAATGATTGGTCTGCCGAGCAAATACCCGCGTGAGCTCACCTTCGCTAATGGTTGCGGACCGTCTTCATGAATGAATCAATGAATGAAAGGTAGCGGAGATTGATGGATGGACTGCCACGATACTCCCTTTTTGTGATGCATCTGTCGTACAAGTATTTACCCTGACACCAAGGCCAAGTAGGCTAGACAAAGAGGTAAAAATGAAATACGGTTGCAAATGCAAGAAAGCGGAGGTTGCCCACGTGGATGAGTTGAAGTAATGGCGTCTGAAAATGCGTTTTTTCTCTCTCTCTCTCTCTCTCTTTGCGTCTGAATCTATTATGGGCAATGGGTATGGCCGACGACCAGGATTTGCAATGTAATACATGAGACCTCTTGTGCCTCTATGTCACCGTAGACAAATGTCATTGACCTGACTAGGCACAAGGAATGACGACGAAACTAGTTAAGAATTATCCAGTACTACTTAATTTGATTTTAAAAAAAAGACGTAGGTCTTGTCGAAGAAAACAATTATAAAATAATTGATGCGGACTATAGTGCGCTGTAAAAACAAGGCAGGAAAATAGGCAGCAAACAATTTTTATTTCTCTCTTCTTGCCTGCCAGTCTAGCCAGCAGCATAGGCATATTAATAGTGGTCTTGCTCTTCCACCATGCATTTATAGCTACGACAAACCAGAATACTTTCTTTCCTCCTGCGGACTTTCCAGATGGATGTCGGGACACTTTCCTCTGATGTCCTGTTCAGGACGCATATTAACCCCCCCCTCCCCCCCTGTATTCGCACCCATTCCTTCTGTGCATGACTGCAGTTGTTTTTGTGCTACGCAACATGGTACGAAGAAAAATAGTCCTAAATTCGATGCTATTGAATCTTCGCGTGATTCAAGGTTCGTATCACGTTTATGACGTCAAAGGTACACGGTCCAGCGTTTCAACGTGGTCGAAACGACCAGACAAAAACAAGCAAAAAATGTGTGTCACCGTCCACGCTCCCCACCGCGAAGTGTTGGAGTGCATACACCGTCAGTGGAACGGGCGGATGAATTCCCCGCTACGCCGTTTATGCAGGAGTAGGTCAATTATAGGTTCGTTTTTCTCCGTTTCGCCACGGCTGTTTCGAAACCGGCCGTATTTTTAACAACCGCCTGAGCGTGTAATATTTCCTCCGGTCAATGTCTGACAACCCGGTATTTTATTGTTTAGAAGGGACTCGGTCGACACGTGGGCATCGCGCTTTATTTTATTTATTTATTTTTTTTTTTGTTGCAAAAAAGATACGATTAAAGACCGGATCGTGGAGGTGAAGATAGGATGTATTTTTCACGCTTATCGACACGCTCTTTTTTTTATTGATATTTCTTTTTAGAAAGGAAATAGAAGGTTGTGTTGGTTGTGCGTTGGTTTTTACTGACCCTATACGTGTGATAGTTTGTGGCTGCTGCGAAATCTTCCCGTCCTCTTTTTACAGCGATAGGTGTTAACGGGAAGGTCTCGGTGAAATCGCTATGATTGATTGATTGATTTTTAAAAGAAAAAATTGAGATGTTAGTCTCGAGCCACTCGGGACTGGCTACTCCAGGACACGTTATTAAGAAAAGAAAGGGAAATTACACAAAACTCGACGCTTTGCAACGGAATAGAAACAGAATAAATGAGAACATCACCACCTAGCTTGGCACCAAAAGCGAAATCTCAATGCACAAAAATAAAGAGCGTCACAATCTGTCAGAGAGGTCCGTCGAGACGAGGAATTGCACAAGGGCGGAAAACACAAAACCATCGGTTTCGGTGATGCAAAGCAAGTTAATATAATCTAAAGCTAATAAAAGCAGTTGTGACGTATTCAGAGATGGGACAAGCACCAGCAATTCAAGCAATTCGAGCAATTCAAGACCGCAAGACAAGTTGCCCCTCGAACGGAAGATTTCCGTGCCCTACGGAAGTTTTCGTAAAGTGCCTTCTGAACTGAGGACAGTTCATTCTTAAACGTGGAGGCCGTGTGAGCAGTAGCAGCAGCATCATCATCACTGCCACCGACCAATCATCATCTTCATCGTGGCGTCGTCCATCCACACAAGCGATGGGCGCGAGAGAGGCCACTGGAGTTCATCGGCAAGCGTCGACGCAACACTATGGTGAGCTCATCATAATAACAACACATCTTCGTCGGAATCATGACCACCTCCACCTCCACCTCCACCACCACCATCGCTCCAAGAGTTTTTCACCGATGCAACTGGTGGATGTGGAGTTGCTGGTCAGCCGAAATCTGCCTTTTACTTTTCCTGATAATGAAATCAAATCAAATCGTTCTTCTCTTTACCTTCCGCGCACGACTCAACCTTCTGCAAGGACTACACAGACGAGGGGGAAAGAAGGAGTGCATGAAAAAAGTATCTTACTTTTGTACGTGCAGAAGAGCACCGCCGCCCCTAAGAAAGCGCCCAAGTACTGAGCCACCATGTAATGCACCACTTTTTTCCACTGACATTTTCCGATGGTCGCCATGGCAATCGTAATGGAAGGGTTCAAGTGGGCTCCTGCAGCAAATAAGGAAGACACGAATAATATTTTGATTTTCCTGGACAAAATGAAGCAAACGGACACGGTTCTGAGAGAACGTAAAGCTATCTCAAAGGAACAAGTGAAAGAAAGGCTTACCTGAAGCCCCACCTGCGACCAGTACAGCGAGTGCTAGTGCCAACCCCCAACCCCAGAAGCCGACTGCGTAGCCAATGTTTCCAGTCTTGTCGAATTTCAATGCCGCCAAAACGCCGGTGCCAAACAACTGCAAGAACACAATGTTGTCATCAACCACAGTAAGCAGCACAAACACATAAATTCACTCACATTGGAAGACTCAATCAACGAGAACCATAATTTAATAAACAAATATTTTAAGCGTTAAATTCACGCATCTATGGTAGCCAAGCAGAAATTTACCGCTGTATCGATGCCCCCAAGGATTATAAAACCACTCCTCAAGGAAATAAACTTTTCTCGCTTTTTTTTTTTCAACTAGACTAGTGTATAGACCTCCATCCGAGAAACGTCATCATGACGTTGGTAGGCAGACTGAAACCGAAACAAGTCGGAAGGGAAGGGCTGGATTCCACGAATGGGCACTTGTTAGCGTCCCTTTCAGGGTCCATCGTAATCCCCTCAACACCGTGGCTTTTGGACGCGACCTTTTTCGCCCCTAACTTTGAGCGTAGTTCAAGTCTACCAAAAAGGTGGCGCTGTCGAACACGATGACGTCATTTGTTTACAAACAGAGAGAGATCTATCTGACGTAGATGCATATCCCTGAGTTTATGGGTTAAATACAAGAAGAACAAGAAAACTGCGTTGCACGTTTCGTTTGTCTTGACCCCTTGCCTTGGGCCCAAGCTCAGGGATATGCTGTCTACGTCATCCTGTCTGCTTGCAAAGTCCCTTTACGTTCAACGCAACATTTTTGGTTGGAGAAATGGGAAAATGTTGGCTAAACTAAGAAAAAGCAGGAAAGTCGAATGCTGAGATTTTCCAAGTACTTCAAGTGAAGTGCATCGTGCTCTAGAACGTTAGCTGTCTGGATTAGTTGTCTAGATTAGGATTCTGATACGGAAACAATATGATTGCTTTATAACCCAACAGCATCCTCATCAGAATTTGTTGTTGTTGTTTTACGATTGCAGCGAATCGAGACAGATATTCAGCGGAGGCGTGCCAACGACCTCGGCGCTGCGACGGCAATGTAGCACACTTCATCCTAGTGCCAGCGTGTCTTAAGGGAAATCACCTTCAAAGACACCACACGTGCACGACGAGACAACAGCCTCGTATTTACGTAACACTCGTTAGAGCCGTAAGGTACATCCCGAGGGTGGGCTGCCCTTGAGAAATGCACGAAAACGGTGCACGGTAATCAGAGAAAGGGAGCGGACGACTTGAAAAATGAATCTCCGGCTGCAGGTCGCCCGAGCAGTTCATTCAGAGAGCGGCACGTACTGCGAAATTGAATATTCAAGCGCGCTCTTTTTGTCGTGTTGTTGAACGAGAGTGAGTATTACAAGGTGTTCCTGTGAAGGGTCCGTTGCGTGACGTCAGTGCTGCTGAAGGGGGCAAAATGGGGGGAGGCCTGTCACTTCCACCGTGCTTGCATGAACGGATGAGGTCAAAATAATTCGCAGAAGAAGAGTGTACGCGTTCTCTTTTTCTTCTTCTTCTTCTTGATCCCATGTTCTCACCCATTTCTCGTCTCACTTTCTAGTTTCTGCTGAAACAGTGCGAAGGGTGTTGTGAATGCGAGGAAAATTTGAGGAGACCTCGTCCGTAGAGCAACAAACAGGGACACAAGGAGGGACACGGAGCACATGCGCTTGTGCTCCGTGTTACTCCCTGACCCTGTGTCCCTGTTTCGAATCGGCGCTTTCTGTAAGGTGTCATGCGGAGCACAAAGAGGCCCAATTTTGTACACTGTAGCGTTTGCGGTTCAGTCCAGTCTATCTGCATTTCTTTCTTTTTCTTTTTTCAATGTTGAATATTGCACATAAATATTTTTCGGAATTCTAATTAGACTTTTCGTTGATAAACATGTGTGTTGCAAAAAAAACAAAAACTGTTCGATTTTTTGTATTGCAATCACGAATTCACATGTACAAACAAATGTGGCAGCAGAGGTTCGCTACGTTGGAAGGCACGTTAATCGATTTGAAGCTAACCCTGAACCAGCTCGCGTGACTGAGTGGTTAACGTGCTGGCCATGTCACGTCGAGACTGGGAGGTACCCGGGTTCGAATCCCGAGGCCGGCTGCGCTGTCTGGGGTTTCTTCTGGGTTTCCCTCAGACAGTGTCAGACATATGTCGGCACAGTTCCCTTAGAAGTCGGCCCAGGACGCACATTGCCCCAGAGCCTTAGTCGTGACGTTGCGCACCTCTGCGGGGTCGACATCGGCGATCTCTTTCATTAGCACCACCACTAGCGCTGCAGTCTTCCGACATAACTGATATCGACGGAGCTGAAACCAACGCTTTTGTGTGGACATACGACATTGCATTTTCAAGGCTTGTTCTAGAAATCGCGCTCAGCATGAAAAATAGCTTGTTTCACCGCAATCAATTTATCACTTCATCTAACGATTCCATTTAATTGATGACTCTCGACACCAAGCCCCACGCGTTCTGACCAACATACAAAGGAAGCAACGAGCTAGCCTTCTTTTTTTTTTTTTTTTTTAGAAGGCTTATTAATCGTCTTGTTCAAACAAGATTTGCTTCGTCCAATTATTATTGAGGAACGCGGCAGACACCCAATTAATGAAGCCATCTACATTTCCATTATACAGTTCGCCGCAATTGTTAGAGAGGAGAAAATGAAAACACACTGCATTCAATAACACAGCTCCCAATCGTCGTCACGCAGTTCAAATCAGGTCCGATTACCGGCTCGGTGACCCGCTTTTAACTCGAATCACGGCGAAGATGAAAATAAAATGAGTCAGGGCAAAGCTGCGCCAGGCACGAACCAACGTAATTAAGAAGCATCGCCGTGAGGGGAGACCATTATTCTAAGATGCACGCATTTATAAATGCACGCGTAGACGTAATCGAGATAACCAATTATTCGAGACGACCGCACGCACTGAAACAGATAGCGATGTATATAGTTGGACTGTACGGTTATTGCTATTATGCATTATATAGGCGAGTTTCAAGGTGGTTTATGCACGTGTTGGTATCGCGTGAGCGCGAGATCTTGCATCACGGAATGCATGCAATCGATTGATTGATTGATCGATCGATTTGTAAAAGGAAAAAAAAAAGAGATGTTAGTCTCGAGCCACTCGGGACCGGCTACTCCAGGACGCGTTATTCAGAAAAGAAAGGGAAACTACACAAATATATACACTTTGAAACGGAATGGAAACGGAATGGATGAAAACATCACCACAAACCACGTGCGAAATCTCAATGCACAAAAAACAAACAGCGTCACAATGTGTCAAAGAGGTCCGTCGAGACGAGAAATTGCACAAGGGCGCACATGGCAGGTATGAGCTGATTTGCGGGCCAGCACCCAAGAACCTTTTCGGTGGAGTATGGCAGATTATCCAGGCGGGTCAGCGATGACACAAGGGTACAACGGTGTGCACTGTACCTCGGGCAGTCTTGGAGTATATGATCGACGTCCTCAACTACATCACACAGACCGCAGTTGGGGGATGGGACCATGCCGAGCTTAAACAAAAGTCGTCCACTGTATGGCACGTTGAGGCGAAGCCCGTAGATGAGCGACGTGATGTGTCGAGGAAGCACTAACGGCATATAAAAACGGAGATCTGGGTCTACCTCGCGCAGGAACGACGTAGAAGGGACACTTCTTCGCCAGTGTTCACTGCACCTACGTCTCATAAGGGTACCAATTGGTTGCTTCGCGTCCGCTTGGGTGAAATACGTAGGGTGCGTCGGTACGCCACGTGCCACATGAGCCCGTCTCGCAAGTAGGTCGGCATGCAATCGACCACCGCACCTTTACCATAGAAAAGGTGCTGGGCCTATGGCCCATGGCCCAGTAGCGTTCATATGCTCCAAGGTATCCTTCACCTTTGGGATTTCCTGTCATCAACAGGCCTCTCCACCCTGCTTTGATCACCTGAATCCTCATCTCCATCATCTCTCACTGTCTACGAATGGCACTGGGGCAGCGCTCAGCCTGCTGGGGAGAGATGCTGCGGAGATGGGGATCATCTCCGCGTGATCATCACCCCACCGCGCGTGAATCGGAGTGGTCTAACTGAAATGAAGGCACGGGTAGTAAATGTAGCTAAAATAATCGAAATGTGTACTTGACTCAGAGACATGGTATGGATGAAATCACTCAGCATCTGAAGATGAATATAAGATCGTTTTTCTTTATTTTCTGCCCTTCGTCTTCTTCTTTTTCTTTGTTTTCTACATGCTCTGTCGTTATCAAACACGGAACCGTGCCAGGTTATTAGGGAATGGACCCCAAGTTATTAGATTGCGAAACGAAACGTAACGCAATGCTCCTCTGGACGACAACAAGCACAAACAATCTGGATAAAAAACCTAATTTTTCCCGTCTACCTGTCCTCCACTTGACAAGCATTGATTTCTGCTTCTTCTTCTCTTTTTTTTTTCTTTTTTTACATTTCCCATGAACCTGTAATGTGTCCCTGCCTAGGAGGGAATGTGGTCTTTTGCAAGATCACATGACGTAAACTTCTTCGGTGCCTTCGAGCGAATCCGTCTGCTTATTAGATCGCATATGGAACGAATGTATACGTACCTGCGTGTGCGTGTGTGCTGCGGTGTATGTGTGATGTATAGAGATGCTGCAGAGATGGGGATCAGCCCCACCTCATCATCGTATCTTTATGTGTGTGTGTGTGTGTCTGTGTGTGTGTGTTGGTATCGTGGTAACAAGAGGTGATAGTGCGCGGTTCGTCTTGTTCGAATGTTTAGGCGTAGTGGGTTGAGCTACATGGGTGAACAGTGTTATGTTGGTTAGCTGCGGGGCACTCATGAAAAATTATATACTGTGATTTTATAAAGAATCTCCAACGCATACGAGCTCCAGTAGCCGCGGAAGTCAACGTTGTACGATAGAAAAATTGTACCTGATTGCATGGACTGAAACTAAAATGGAGATAGGGCTCAACCAGTGCGGAACCGTCGACTCCAACCTTTAAAGCTGATTGCGGATCGACCGCCAGGTGTCAGGGTGGGGAAGATTTAATAATGGAATGACAAGGAAGAAAGAAAGTAAAATAAAAACATAAAATACACGATAGATAGATTGATTGATGGGTAAAAGAAAAAAAAATGGAAGTGTTAGTGTCCCAAACTACTCGGGGCTGGCTAAAAGACACGAGAGACTTTTGTGTCAATAGGTTAATACACCACTGTCCCAGCAACCCGTCCGAGCACGTGTCTCATACCGCATGCCTGGATCAGGCACTTCTCTATACTGGACAACTATCAAGCACTTTTAGTTCACCGACCACAACTCCTTCGTCGCGACTCTGAAGCTTCTGAACAGTCCTGAAACCTAATCAGAAATAAAGAGAATAATACTGTCACATCGAAGTTCCAGGAACTCAAGCAAAATTGAAAGCTACCTAGAGGTATGGGGGCGATCGAGCATGGCATATCAGTCGAGCTTTTTTTAATGACGTCTGATTACAGAGACCATGAACGGGAGAAAAAACTGGCTTATTTTTTCCTAGAGACCTAACATTGAAATGGGATGACGTCAGACGAACATTCCAGCATGTACCTCTTTACACTCTGCATTCTCTAGTCATTTCCTACGACAATGCATCGGGTATTCCCTCTACTCCCTCTACCGCTCTCACGAAGAGTCATCGTAAAATTATGGAAGGCACGCGATTGGACCGTGAGCACTGGGTCCATCTCATATGCAGCCAGTGCACGAAACCACTTCCGCTCTTATTTTCCACACGAACGACCAGAGACACTTCCATGTGCGGTGCCATTCCTTCTTTTGTCCTTCCCAGCGTCCCTTGTCTGGCGTTCAAGGGCGTCTTTTAATTAACTTTCACTTATAGCACTCCTTGCGAAATACCTGCTGGGAAAGTGATAAAAATGGCAAGGTTGCCGTCGTCAAGTAAGATGTCACTCTTCCGATTTTCGCTTCGTGTGTCAGGTTTCGACGTCGGACTGACTTTGAAAAGCCCTTGAAGACCCAACTATGTCCTTCTGCTGTTCTTAATTTAGACAGTATACAGTTACATGAGCGAAGACCACTAAGTAGACGCGAGCACGAGGAACAAGTAGACGGGACAACCCCCGTCAACGAGTCAACATTACTTTTACCCCCGTTACACGAACAGGCTTCAATGGTCATTTAAACCAATGGCCATTGAACATGAGCGTGGCGCCACCAAGCGTATGATTGAGATATAAAAACTATTAAGAGCGTCTATAACCTGTCAACTTCTCAAAGAGAATTGGATCCAATGGTTCCCCACAGGTCACACTACAGGGCACGTGATTTTGGATAGGGAGAGGATTGATTGGTTGATTTGTGAAAGGAGAACAAGGGAAATGCAGTGATCCGGTGAAAGCAGATTGAAGCAGAAGCCTCAAAGGTCGGTAGTCGCCGATATTTCGAACATAGACTGTCCTTTTAATGGGCTTCTTCTACCCTGTATACACAGTCTTGTGTTCGAAATATTTCAGCGACTGGCTTCTGTTTAAGTTTTGTGGCACGTGAAAGGGAGCCATCCTGTCAGCAGCATTCCACTGTGCAGACACGCACGACAACCTATAAGCCTACAGGTAGAAATGTTTGTGTCACTTCCATGTGGTATGTGTGCGTTACAAAATCAGCAACGTCTTTCATTTCATGCTACGACTCTGTAATCGATCAGAAGAAAGACAAGTTCGCTATAACGGACTTAATATTGGGGAGTCAGCAAGAACGATGGTTTATAAAACTTTCAAAATGCAATATGTATTAGCCAGTGTGCAACCAGTGCTCCCCCAGCATCATCATCATCATCGTCATCATCACCACCACCACCACCACCACCATCATCATCATCATCCCCTCATCCGTTCCCCATGTGCAATAGGGCAGGTGAATCGCGGTGATCGCAGATGAACAGTGGCAGTAAATCGCCCACCTCATCATCATCCAATGTATGTGTGTGTGTGTGCAACCAGTGATGTGCTGCACATGACTGTTCGCGGTCATGTTTCATTCCCCGCATCACCACCAGCAATGGGGTACAGTATCGCCACTGGCGATGAAACTCCCCAGTCATCATCTTGTAATAACGTTGTTGTTGTTGTTGTTGTTGTCACATTTCTCATTTCTTATCATGTCTTTCACTCACTGAAAGTCCACAGACTTCCTCATAACAGCATTAGGTGTTGCCCTATATACCTAGATCAATGTCGCAATGGCCCTGTGTGGAAATCGATAAGATATACTGTAGCACGATCAGGCACACTTGAGTTGTTTTGCTCAAACCGTAACATTATCTCGTTGCTACGGCCCTGCAGCCGAACTTACGCAAACGACACCCCACGTGACTACAGATTATTGTGCCATACCCAAGTCGTGCAGGTGCTCTATTAACAGACTTTATCGGATCTAAAAATAAACCAGGCTTATTTGGATATAGTAACACGTTTCTCAGCCAAATGAGATGCATCAAATAGAAACAATAAACGATATAGATTAAGATATAAGCATGCCGAAGACTCGTCAGATTGAATTGAATAGAATGGACCAGATTTTGCTTCATTCGTTTCGTCGCGTTATTCGTTCCGCGTTATTAACGTTAAAACTGACTAGCAAATCCCACCCAGCGGCATAAAACAAAGAATAGCAAGAGCCGAATCTCTTCGTTGCTTTGCTACGGCGCACGTGGCAGCACACGCTTTTGACCAACTCAACACTTTAATCACACCTCACTCCATCATTTCAAAGCCTTTGTTTCCGCAACCAATTAGTTCTGGAGTGCCATACGCAATCGTGCTCTTACTGGCTTTCGCTGTCACCCTAACACGCAAACCGACTCACTGACAGGACACAGTTTGTATGTTATTTATTAGCTCCGTTTACACGGAGGCAACAAAAGCGTATCGTATGAACTTATCGCAACAACTCCTGTCGGACAGGTCCACATCAACCAATCAGCCGGTCGTACTAGGCGCGAGGAGGTGCGATAACTTGATACGATACGCTTCTGTCGCATACATGTAAACGCGGCTATTTACTGTATGGTACGGGGGGGGGGGGGGGGACATACTTATTAGAACAAATGGGGGAAAAGGGGGGAAAGGTCAGCCAAACGGGACGCCGGCTTGCTATTCCACAAATAAAAATAAAAATGAATAAAAATAAATATGGCACAGCTGTATGGCTTGTGCTCTTGGTTGCTCTTTGCTTTCGGTTAGGATTATCTTCTTTTATCAGTATGACTGATCTGTTCCTTTTCCTTTGTTCTTCTTCTTTTTTTTTCTTTTTTTTTGCTGCTGTGTAACCTCAACCCTCGCTTTCTTCCTCTTGTATGTTTCATGGATTTACCGAATTATCCTCACAAGACATATGCAATGTTCTTGTATACTCTTCTTTGCCCTTGGGCTGTTCCGACAGGACTTGCCCTCTCAGTCCTACTTCCCGTGTAATTTAAGCGTGTAATCTTAAACAATAAAAGAAAGGGAAAGCAATGATGCCCGTAGCATTTAATTTTAGACGCGTGGAGTACATGAGGGTGCCTCTTCCTGAACATGGCCAGTGGGCCGTGTCCTTTATTGTCAAGAACGACGCGTCGGACTGCCCCAGGCACCGAGGTGACCATGAATTCGGTCAAGCCACAGTGCGTCTCGACTGGCATGCAAATGACGGTAATGTGGAGAGTGGGAAAAAAGAGAAACAGCGCGTGTGATTAGATGAGGTCTTTGCTGTCTACGTTTCCGAAATGAATGTCTCGCTTCTCTCCAGTAAAGTTGGTCACAGATGCGAGTTCGGGCGTTGTGTTTGGCGTTGCTTAAATATATAGCTTTTACATGACTACATCAATTTCTTTTGACGACGAGGTGTGTATAAGAGGAGATTCTCATGCAAGGGGGAGCCAAAAAAAAAAAAACTACGACGGGCGGAGCTTCCATTTCATCAAATGAGCTCAAGTGTCCACATGCTTAGGTTTCCTTTCCTCAGTCCCTTGGGGCCAACAGTATGTCTGATACTAATATGTATGATTGAAACTAATAAATCAGTTATGGTGTTGTCGGACACGTCTTCATATTGAGCCCCTTGGTAATTATTCTTATATCTCGATATCAGGAGATATAAAGTTACGTTTGTTATGGTATGATTGGAGTTTTAGAGGAGTATCGACAACAAAGGAGATACAAAGTACATACCTGCATTACGAAGGACACTAACGCTGCAAAACCGGGGGGGGGGGGTATGTTTATTCAAAAAGAAAGGGAGGGCAGTAGTTTCCAATTGGTCAACAAATGTCCAGGAAATGTCAGTGATTCTTTTATATTCATTTAACCTTAGCGCCCGGTGTACTTTTCGCAGAAACCGGTTAATTGCCAGATCGAAAAAATATTAGATACCTATAAACACATTGTACGAGACTATATTAACATTATTTATAATCCTTGGTCATCACCCTGCCTATTTACTCACGCAGGAAGGGCTATGCACAAAATAGAGTGCCTGTCTACAGTTCAAATGCAAAACATGTCGGAGCAACACGCTCTACATCTCTTGCATCTTGTCCAAATACGATATTTTGCAATTTTTGTGCTTATGATAACATAAATGCTCCGTTTTTGTTTGTTTTTTCTGTTTCTGTTGACTTTTTGTCCTGTAGTGTGCAGCCACCTGCAGGCATCTAAATTTTTCTATGGACACCTTAACTCGCTGCCGCTTCATTTCTGTATCAGAAATGCGGTGGGGCACTTCACAACAGCGGTGAAACACCCATGTCATCAAATCTTTGTTGTCGCCACTGTTGTTCAAAGAGGCAAGCCACAACATATTAGAGTAAACAGAGTGACTTAGAGTTGTCCAGAAAACACACAACTGTAGTGGTGCTCCTGTTATAGTGAAAATTTCACCCTAACATGCGAGCTGTATTTTTCCTCCAGTGAAAGCAACCTGTGGTGCGGCGGGTTTGTCAAGTGCACTCACAACCTACGCAGCAGTAGCAGAACAGGGACGTGCTGCGCCACAGTTCTACAAACGCTGCCTACAATATTTGCGTACTACTAACCATGACAAGAAAGCCAATTAGGTGGCGAAACTCTCGACGACCGAAGGTCGCCGAGAAGGAGGTATCGGTCGCCTTTGCGCTGAACCAAGCCCCAAAACGTGCGAAAGTGTTGGGACACTGATATCATTTGGCAGTCGGTATCGATGTTGTCGCGGTCCGGAAACGTTTTAAATGATGTAATACTCCCACATGAAGGTGCGTTTGGGAAAAGTATCCTGTCGAACCACCACGCAGTGACATGCAGCAGTGCTCCAGGACACCGTGTACCGTATAGCAGTGTTTCCCAAACTTTTGGCAGTGACGGACCCCCGGAAGCGATGAGAACCAATTCACGGACCCCCCCCCCCCCCCCACACACACACACACAACGTCACAGCCAGTGCATAACCAGCAACCTCGTCAGCTGCTGCGCGCTTTCGATACAGCTTCAGAAACGATTCCGGGCTGGTTTCTTCTTCTTGTTTGTATGTGTATGACGCGGACAAACACGCATTGCAGGACTTTTCTAGCAGAAATTAGAAGCTAGCCGTTGAAGCATGCTTGTAGCAATTTTGGAAGTTCTAGGTGTTTGGAAATCGGGCAGTATGTACGAGCGCGTGTTTGTGGGGACGAAAATCCTCGCTGAATGTGAGAGACGGTCGGGGACCCCCACGTACACTCTCGCGGACCCCCAGGGGTCCGCGGACCACACTTTGGGAAACACTGCTGTATAGTATTCGCGGGTGGTTTCTTGCCAATGGACCTCTACCCGAGAACCGTCATCCTGACGTTGGTAGACAGACTGAAACCGAAACAAATCGGAAGGGGAGGGCTGGGTTCCACGAATGGGCGCTTCTTGCTGCCTCCTAGTGAAAAAAAAAAGTAGGACCGAGGTTCGCGTCCCTTTCAGGGACCATCATATTCCCCTCAAGACCGTGGCTTTCGGACGCGACCTTGTTCGCTCCTAGCTTCGAGCGTACTTCAAATCTACCAAATTGGTGGCGCTGTCGAACACCATCACGTCATTTGTTTACAAACAGGGAGAGGTCTATTGCGCACAGCTTGCATTAGCTTGTTGTGCCTTGGTTCGCAAGAGTGTTTACAACGTTAGCATCGGTGAAGCAA
This sequence comes from Ornithodoros turicata, assembly GCF_037126465.1. NCBI lineage: Eukaryota > Metazoa > Arthropoda > Arachnida > Ixodida > Argasidae > Ornithodoros > Ornithodoros turicata. The sequence goes on from NC_088203.1 coordinate 98,864,661, forward strand.
GAAAAGTTGGAGCAAAATTTAGGTAGTAAACATGAATGATAACAAGCCATGTTGAGCAATCCAATTATGTATGTGAGTGTGGCAGGCACGAGGTCCCCTGCAACGTGCCCCGGCCAATACCTCAGAAGCAGAGTGGAAGGCATTGCTCACCTCTGCGGCTATATTGTAGCATGCTATATTAATAAATCAATAATATTTGCATAAATAAATTCGTCGAGCTAATAGTGGGCCGCATCACACCTCCTCCTGCCTTCAACAGAAGGCAGCACAATACTGCCTAATGTTGGTTCTCCGTCAAGAACGACGATCTAGCAGCGTCATCACCACTTCCCCGCCAACATTGAAAGCGCTATGTTTCCTCACCACTACTCGATGTAGTGTTGCATTTGACCACAGAGCACGGTGCGTGTTTGGTATGCGAGGGGTCTGTTTCAATATGTATAATAGAATATCAATAGCGAGAACAAATAAAGGGCGACAATCACGTCGAACACATCTGGATGCTGGAATTGCTGAAAGAAGCGTGCACGATATTATCCGGACAATGACGCTGTATATCCAGGGAACCGCGCACCCGAAGCGCAATCAAGCTGCGATGCGGTCGAAAGCTCCTGACTCAGTTAAGCCGCACGATACGCAGCAATCAGGTGCACGATCCGGAACCTTTTCATAAGCGAGACAACATGTCAGGTGTGGCTCGCTCTATAGAACCTGCCATCAGAAGGTCAAGGCTGTGCTCTGGATTGTTTCGGGAGAAGTCAACGCCAAGTCCTTACAACAGCTGTTCAAGACACTATATAGCGCCGAGTTTTATTGCCACACACACAGCCTATACTACTTGTGCAGACTTGTAAGCATATGCTATATTCTCCTGTACGTGGCTCTCAAAAGGATTCTGCTATACATTCTTACGAAACGGAAACACAGTTGGATGACCCGCTTCATGCATGTTCCTTGAAATCGCAGCTGTCAACACACACACACACATAGAGATACGATGATGAGACGGGGCTGATGCCGGCCAGCAGGCCTAGTCACGATCTGCCTGCGAGTCGTCTAAATCATGAGATTGAAGCTCGCTTCTTTCAGTAAGGCAACCCTGGTTTAGGGGCTTAAAAAAGAGTCACTTTATTGGGCATGCATGGTTGTCACTCCGGCGTCCCCTTTACGTGGGACAATCCAACATATATTTCTCGAAACACCGACTTGTACACCATCCAGCAATTGAAATCGTCATCTTTTGCGCAATAATGAGGTCCATGCAATACGTGTGTTAATAAATTGTTGGTTTCACGTTCATACGGCGTGCAAAGACATTGACAAGTCAGATACTAAGAGCCTTCCCACATACACTCTTAAAAATGAACTTCACCGCATAGCACGCTCCTAGCCAACCATAACCTCGAATGATAACGTTATCTGCCTTGATTATTTGAAAACGGGAGGCGTACGCCTTTTAGTGTGACACTTATGCTGTTCATAATTGTCACAGAAAAGGCTAACGCCTCCCGTTTTCAACCAATCAGGACAGACAACGATATCATTCGCAATGATGGTTTGTTAGGAGCGTGCTATGCAGTGAAGTTCATTTTTAAAAATGTATGTGGGAAGGCTCTTAGTATCTGACTTGCCAATGTCTTTGCACGCCGTATGAACATGAAACCAACAATTCATTTTTAAGAGTGTAGATACCTGAAGTGTGGCACAGCGTGCATTGCGTCATTATGCGCAATGCAAAACGATAGGTTAATTGTGTTGAGAGGTCACTGAATGTTATGTTGGCGAGTTTAGTACCAGCACCGTGTCAAAGTAGATTAGCCCGTACACAGTAAGTAAAATCGATCAAGGAAAAATTGCAAAGATAACGCTACACAGCCTGTCGTACCTATTCTTAGGTTAAATTTTTTCACGTTGCCACGGGGAATTATATAGCATGACGTGCTGCGTTCCTTCAACACGATGTAACTTGTTCAGGCAAGTGCATCGTATCACGCTAAAACTGAATTCAACGTTTAGATTAAAGGGCAACGCATTCAGTTTTCGTATTGTTACATCTTGATCAAACCGGCTCAGCTATACACGGAAGAACGTTTCATGTGTGCCAGCGGACAAACAGCGGCCGCAGCTGCTTTCTTCCCGGGCTAGGCATTACAAAGGCTAACATGGAGTATTTTGTTGCTTTCCACAACATATCTAATCAAGAGCCCGGCGCCTGCGGAACTGTCTCACATCTGTTAACCAAGAGCGAAAGCAGTGTGCTCTCCTGTTGCACAGCTGTGTTTGAAATAACCTTAAACAAGAGGCAACGCGGAGTTTTCTAGGATGTTACGTGTTCTTTTCTTCTTCTTCTGCTTGTGCTTGTGCTTCTTCTTCTTCCTCTTCTTCTTCTTTTTGTGTCTGTTTTGTGCGATTCTAGCGCGTTTTCCCGCATCCGGCTTCGCAGTTAGCATCGCCTGTTTTTGTCCGGAGTCGGAGCTTCCGTGTTCCTGAAGCCACCCAGCAGAAAATCGTAGCATTCGATGGCCCGTCACGAAATTGCTTGTTCTCCGTAGAACACCTCAGTGTCCGTGGACCGCGCTCAAAATATTTCTATATGCGGCAGTCTCTCACACGGTGCACATTGTGCACGAATCCCCACGTATCCCCCCCTCCCCCCCCAGTGCACATTGTACCTCGACCGTTGAGTTTTGTTCAGTTGATACAAAGCAAACGCGGAACGTTTGTTATATACGTCAGAGATAACAAACCGCGCGGGCATATAGTATATGCGATGCAGTCAGTATAGTCCAGTATACGCTGTTCATGAAATGAGCGCATGTCCTCACAACAGCGATATCTGTCTTTTCTACATAATATAGCGGAGCTGCGTCGGAATTGCGGTGTTGCTCGCTCGTTAGCACGAAGTAAATCTTCGTTATAGCAAAATCGCTTTTTTAGAATTATCGCTTTATGCGAAATCGTCTCAAGTTGTCCTGACCGATAAGCACGGCCCTGTCGAACACGATGATTCGAAGTGTCCTGTCAGCCGAACCCGCTTAGTGCGAAAGACGAGTTTGCAAGAGCCCGCTTACAGCTCTCTCTCTCTCCCTCTCTTTGTCCATATGAATTCAAAGACTGCAAAAGTATTCACCGGAAGGGTTTCTTTAATTGCTTCAATACTTTCTTAGGCCTCCGGCATGTTTCAGCGCCATTGCCACTGTTTTTGTACCACTTCCGCTTTTATCGAACTCCAACTTGTATCGAATTTTCTTCCGGTCCTGTTAAATTCGTTATAACGAGCGTATACTGCACTTCTTGTCACGGCTGCTATGAACCGCACACAGCACAGTATACGAAGACCTAATCCGTTGAACACCGGCGGATTCCAGAATGTCGCAAGCAGCATACTTATCTTCCCACAGTTTCAAACAACAACATAACAACGAATACACGAAGTGACGATGAATGAGGACACAATTTCAAACGCATCATATTTTACAGTGCAATCACCCGGAAATCCCCGAACACTTCGTAACCAGCATACAGCAACCGAGACTGATGTAATCGCTGCCAACACAGAATGGAATATTGTTGAGGTCAAGGCTAATTATGAAGTCTTAAAAGCCACACGTGCTCTCTCTTCCTCTTAACCTGCTTTCACTTTTGTACTCCCTCGCGAAGCTATACACATAGACACCTCACCCATAAACTTACAACGAACTAGGCCGCTATCATTTATGGAGGTGTCAGCGCTGAAGTGCGACCTTATACGCCTACCTCCTGAATAAGCCTCGCTAAATCCTACCACTATTCCTCATCCGAACATTCAATAACTAATAAAACGCCGTAACAACAATAAGAAAAAAAAAGTGATCTCATCAAAGGCACGTCCATTCTTCACGTCCATATAATGCCGCGTTCTATTCATCGCACACTGGTGAACACTTATTGCCGCAGTTTACGAGGGCTTCATTAAATTCGCTTTCTAATGTCCGAGGTCCGGAAAAGCAGTTCAAGGTTGATACTCCGGGCTTATTAGAATGAAGTCATTATTCGTCGAGCGGCTTGTCTATCTGGTGAAACCATTATCACGGACGAACCCCTTCATGTGGGTCATGATGTGGTCATATTTTCGAACCTGTCAGTATGAGGGGTGAAAACATTGTGTTTAAAGGGGGGGATGGTGTCAGAACAGATTATTATGCTGAGGGACGGCAGCTCTTTTATTACGTGGTATAGGGTACACGACAACAACATGGCGGTTAACAAACCGTCTTCGTGACGGGCAAGGGTGCCACAATGCGGCAGTGTGGTACTGCCGGCATTGAACTATATTTTTCGTGAGTTTCAGCGCTGACTTGATTCGAATATCTCCGTGCTGTGGTCACCACGAATCATTCACGCATAAGTGAATGTGTTAACCTGGACAGCGACGTGAAGTGAATAAAAGAACGGCGATGGTTGGCTATAATTTGACTACGTTGCGTAATTTGCTTTTTCTCAAGAGATAAACTGATGTTCTGAGGCTGGAACAACATAGAGGGGACAGATACACACCCTCTGCAGATACAAACCCTGAAGCCCTCTTGTTCAACAGGTGCCGCTTGCGTCGATTTCCGTCGTATGAATGTGTGTATAAGTGAGCAAAAATGTAAGAGTGAAAGGAGGGTGAGTGAGAGTGAGTGGCTGGTTTGTCGTCCCTTCAGATGACCCACCCCGAAAGTCGCTGGAGAGGCGTGTTAGCTTAGCTCAATTGGTAGAGCCCTGGACCGGCAATCCAGAAGATGTGGGTTCGATCCCTACAGCTGGCTAACCTTTTCAGTGACTTTCATCTTTCATCGTTGCTTTTTCTCGTTTATATCGAACTGACAATGTTTGTGAGAAAAAAAAAAACTTCAATCAAAAATACAATGTACCTCGACAAATGTTTTGCCATGAAACAGCTCATATCATCATCGTGTACCTGTTGTTGTTTTGCCATGAATACATTTCTATATTGCTGCATGCGTGATAACCCAAGTTACCCAACAACCCAAGTTATGGCATTACAAAAACTAATAATAAAATAATAATTCGGGGCTTTACGTCGCGAGGCATTATAGCATTACAATTCTATTAGGAGGCCCGTATATAGCAGCAGAGAATTCCGGTCATCAAAGTAACACGCGCATGCGCACCAGGTGCATTACGACCCATAATTGATTTTTTGTTTACCCGTAATTATTTAGGAAAGGCCGGAGATACATACGAGTAGTACGTATATTTATTCTTTTACACCTCTAATTATTTTCCTTTTAAAGCCCTCTTTCGTTCAAGACAATTCTTTTCTCTCTTCTCTAAACATGATTCAATAATCAAACTTCAAATTTTTCAAAAATATCATCATACTTGCTTTCCATGGAATTATTGAAAATAATAGAGCAAATGCAATCCTCCTGGGAAAAGTAAGAAGCCATATCGTCTACCTCAAATGAATCAACGTTAATAACAGTAATCAAGGCAATCAATACATGTTTTGCTTCAACGCTACATAAATCACGCGCGTGTGTGGACCCTTCTGAAAAGCCATTTCCTGCGCCTATCTATTTACTTCGGAGTACTAGGTTCCTCTCTTGCAACCCTGACATTAAAAAGATCATCAGAAGCGTCATCACCGAACAACAATGCGCACTTCACGCCGAGTTCCATTACGAACGACAATAATAATGGCTGCCAAAAATGACGGCTGCGGTGTCATCTGTCGTGTTCCTTTTCTCCGAAGCTCCCATTGTCCAATTTATAACTGTTGTGTATGGAAGATGCTTCGTTTAGCCCGACCTTGAAGTCACGGTTGAACTCCTCTCGTTCATCAAGAAAGGGATTGCGCCAAAATATACAAGTACGACGCGGCTCGCGTTGTGTCTAATCATTATCTGAGCCCTTTGTTGTCTGGTGATGTTGTGTGTCGCGGACAGATTAAGCATGTTAAGTAGTATGGGGTACCCCTCATTCGCATGAGCGATATTTCTGCGACCTTATCGTGAGGATCGTGCGAGTCAGCCTGATGAGAATATGCCATCTTACGTCATGTATCTCTAAATTTTCCTTACAATACGTACAACCGTACTTTTATATGTGTCAGTATACGTCATGTATGCAAGGTTCATGACGGGCACTACTTACCGCTGTAGCCTTCACTGGAAATAGGCATATGGTTGGTCGGTATAGCATAGATAGATGCACAGTGGTACACCTATATACCTTTGCTCATTTGGGGACTCTTTTTAGGACTTACAACAAGAAACGTAGCGCGCTCTTTGTCACGGCACGTACCTTACCAGTGGATTAGATTGGATTGGGTTTGTGTTAAAAATAACATGGAGACGGCAGCTCCACCAGTGTGGAGATCGGTTACACCAACTCAGTACATCCGAACATTCAATAACTAATAAAACGCCGTAACAATAATAAATAAAAGTGATCTCGTCAAAGGCACGTCCATTCTTCACCTGTACAATGCTGTACGATAGGTGTAGGGCTTTCCTGTGCGTTCTTGTGAACAGTTACCCTGCCAAGAGGTACTCCGTAGATAATTGACAGTAATCAGAAGTGGCCGTTTAAAAGAACTGCGTTTAAAGAAAATGGTCATTTAAATCAGGAGAGGAGCACTACCTTCTTCCAGAAAGAATGCGCCTTGATGAACTACTAGAACGAACAAAGACGATAATGAGAATTCCCAATCATTGAAAGGTGCCAATCATTACCGGATACCAAGGGACCTAATACTCAGAAACACTCATATCGGTAAGGTATCAGTGACTATAAAACTAGAATCATTCGCTTTCATTTAACACGGAACATGTTCCTGAATTTCACGAAATGTGGTTTTGAATTTCAATAGCTGGACGGGGCCCAGGACTGGCTATCTTCTTTATTCCTCGTTTTGTGGGGATTATTACGCCACGAGCCATCACTCTGCACGGCAACTGTACTGCAGAGAACAATGCCAAGCGGAAACGAAGATTTCCTTCATACTAGGATTTATGGGAGCGCATGACAATGGGACATGCATCTGTGGATCTCAGCTTCGGTATGCGGCTCCATTCTCTGTTATTCCGGCTCTGCATACGCCAACGGTGTGGTCTCGGTGATTTGTCAAAATGAAATAAGGGTATGCTAAACTAATCCCCTTCCTCAGCTTGTCGAGACGTCTCATTCATACGGGTAGTGCGGGCTCCTGATCTGCCCGACATCCGACTTGGCAACTGACGCCTCAGCTGGGTACCGCTACGAAGTCACGTGTTCTATACACGGGCGGGAGGAGATTCGGACTGTCTATATTATATTCCAGTCATGTTTTGGATCCGCGTATTCACACGAGCCGCATTGCCCAGAATACTCCGGCGGAAGATGCGAAAAACGTCATCGCTTTCTGTTGTCACGTGAACGCGAGTCGTCGCGTCTTCAAGGTCGTGTCTTCACGTACACCGCTAACCGTGGGGAATATCCCGCGACACAGCCGCAAGATATTCCGTAGCAGACGACAGGAAAAAACGCTGACGGTGCCGTCTGCTAAGTGTCGTCTGCTAAGTGCGCAGTACGCCATTACCGATATTCCGGCACCGTGTGAATGTTCAACATAACATGGGACGGAACTTCGGCTCTGTGTGCAGTGTTTTCGGTATGTGGAGTGTGCAGACATAAAATAAAGTTACTATCCTGGAGCTCCATGAAACGATGGGACTACTCATACATAACGCAAGTCGTACGTATAGTAGCATATCCGATGAAGTGGCTGCATAATTTCTTATTCTGTCTGCAACACGTTCAAGCACCACACAAATATTTGCCGTCACAGCAACTCGCCCTATTACGCTGTACGCGCAATATCCTTATAGCAATAGCACAAACTTCCTGCTGACAATGTGGATAACATTTGCTTTGTTCACAAATGACGAGCTCGTATAGGCCGGGTACAATCAGAGCTGCCTTGGTGTGCATAGTAGTAATAACCTAGAAACCTTGAGGCACCCCCCATGCATAGCGAGTAAGGCTGACGGAGGGATGTTCAGCGCGTTTATTCCTATTTATCGGCGTTCCGTCATCGGTGACCGTGCGCCAAGGCTCTGCTAGGCACCCAAAAGGACATTCGCTGGCGGAACACATCATGTTGCGCTGTTCGGTTTGATCACAGTCGATTAAGAGTAAATGCTCGCGATTGGTCTTCACGGCCTTACAAATTGAGATCAAGAGAAATACGGATACGCATTGTAAGCGTGGAGAGAAAGAAGTTGATAAGGAAAACGTGGAAAAGCATGTCCGTCTGAAGCGGCAGAGCTGCTAGAGAGAGTTTGATGTCGAACCGAGACACTAGTAACTTTCTGAAGATTCTATGAGCCTTGTGGGTCTTAAAAGATTATCGCAATGCCTCTACACGTTTCACTACCAAGACACATCTTTCACCACCAGTTCAGTCTGCATGGACACCGTTGAAGACAGTCATGTCCCCGTATGGTGGAGTGCAGACCCCGGACCTCTGCAACCACACAAGGGAATGTAGGCCCTAATAGACGTGTTATGTGTCCTCGTATTATAGGTTATATTACGCGTTATAGCATTTTAGATGTGTGTGCATATGTTCTTCTTCTTTCTGTGTCTACGCATTTCGCTGTTCATTGGCTGTTATCGAGAGCCTGCAATATATTTCTTTCGGTCATTCTATTATTCGTGCGATAACAACTATCAATTCCCATAGACATAAAGCATGCACCTTTCCTGGACAATGTAGGACTTCAGGAGAGATATGTCCCGGTACATGGAAGAGACGGGACAGACACAGCACGATCTCAAACACATGAACCGTTTAATGAGAACAAACTAGGCGCCCAACAGACCTTTTTTTTTCTTTTTTTTTTCAGAGATGTAGCAAGAGAGAAACCGCAAGAATACTGACTCCATGAGAAGAATATTGGCACAGTACCCGCGGAAGTCGGCCTAAGCTGTACACTAAACCCTTTCTTCCCAACTTCCTTCTGCTCTCCCCTCTCCATCTGTCTACGTCTGTACGCCTCTCATAGCCGCAGTTACTTTGGTGCATTTTAACACGAAATAAAAAGTATAAAAAAACTGACGCCATCTCTTGTGATAATCCATCTAAATTCTGCCCATAACTGGCGCCACCGGATCAGCAACCTTCTCAAGAACTACAGTCTCATTGAAAAGCAGAGTGTGATGAACAAGGTTAAAATATGGGCAGGTTGCTCATATACATTGCTAAAAGCGATAAATCCCCCAGTGCTGGGCTAAAGGGCGTCAATACACTTTATCTAAGAAACTTGACAATTTCATACCAGGGAGAAAGTATCTTGATGAACACGTGGAAGTGCCGGCACGAGAAGAGGATGAGGAGGGTAATGTTTAAGTGATCTTGCTTCTCATGGAATATACCTTTGGTTGGCAGTTCAGTGGAGTTGTTGTGTGACGCTCGTCTCGTCCTCCGTCCCTCTTTTAGGCCCAGCACTGGGGTATTATCGCATTTCGCAGTTGTTTCTCTTGTTTCTTCCCTGTCTCGGGATATATCTCTGTCGTCATGCACCAGCCCGCCCTTGCCCTTGGCCTGTTGACACAGGACTCCAGTTCCTTACTGTGCGACCCACCATTATATTTTCACAAAAATTGCCGCGACCAATGGAGATAGAGTATCGCCTGTGGCGATGAAACACCCCAATCATCATCATCATCACCAAAGTAAACTTTAGCATGCACCACTGATAAGCGGTGTCTATGTATAAACACTCCCCTTATAACATGAAGCATCTCCCACGTAAATAATTACCCGCACGGAGAATCTCACGCAACCACAACGAGACTCACCCTCGTCATTACCTCGAAACCTCTCCTAATTCTTCCGGAGAAAAAAAAAATGAAAGAAAAATGATCACTCTGATGTCGACCACCCTCAAGACCTTCCTGCGATCTAGCGATAACCACTTTCACGGTTAGATCTCATCTAACCACCACCACCGCCGGCGTACACATCGAGGGGGACAAGTCATCGTTTCTCTGCAACCTTTTTTACATAATGCACCGCGTACAAGAGCTCACAAGGGGGCAACCCTGTAAGAGCAATTTAGCGTGGTTTACGAGAGGAACCCCTTTTCCAGGTCAGCAAAGGGTGTGCTTCAAAGACCAACCAACCTTGGTTGAGCGGCGACGGTCGCTGGAGGCGCTGCTCTATAAAAGCTGATCGGACCTTTTGTTGCGCGGCAATACGTGCTGGTCGAAACGAATTGTCTCTTTCGTGCGACCTCGCCGTATTTAAAGTGTGGCACATGAGATGATGTGTAAGCGTTAATGGATTGCGTCGTGTGTGAAGATTGGATTTAAGCGGTACCATAGATGGATTAAACAGTTCTCACTATGTTCCACCCAAAGTCCTTTTTTTTTTCCTTTATTGACTCTGATCTGAAGACATGGGTTAGCGTAGATATGCTTCGAAGACGTCATTCATAAAGAAAGGAAGGTGTGGTGATTTAGTTCCTGTGGAGTTAATCCCAAGTGCCGTATTGACTTTAAATGGAAATAGTGATTGACTTAAGAGTTATACGTGCTTGTCTTACATACATTTTTGCATAGTCCTGACACCCTTTTTCATAAAGAAGGCGAGCACTCAGCCGTAACGTTGACGTTCTTGTTAACTGCCTCTAGCAGTTGTTTTAACATTTACTCTCTAAATTTTCCCCCACATTACTATTGTTTGTGTCTCATTTACTTTACGCCTCTATCGCTTCGCTATCATGGTATTGCTTCAGGTATTTATTGATTTGAATGAATCAAAATTTAAATATATGTACACGCATATTGGAGAGACGAACTATCTTTCGAGTGTAAGTCGATAAAAGTGGCAAATATCCTCCCTCATTGTCACTGAATTTTTCTTTTTTTTTTCTTTTTTGTTAAACAAAGTCAACTTATAGCCGTATATTATAGCAGTTTGGTATTCACTATTGAAAACGAACTTACACCAACATATTGTCTTCTTCCTGTAATTGCCCAATGAGGAACGCCTTGTGCATTATAACTAATTCCAACTAGTGTATTAGTGTGTATTAGTATTAGTACTCGTAGTGTGCTCTATAGTATGAGGCGTCTAATAAATTTTCTCAAACAACAGGAACGCCTTTGAGGTAACAAAATGAAATGGAATGAAGTCAAATGTTCAATCACGTTTGGAACGGAAGCTATATCGAATAAAGACTGTTATTTTTCTAAGACAAGGAGAACATCTATTCCGGTTCAATGTTTAGGATTGTAAAAAAATTGCGCATTTTCTAGTGGGAACTAGGAGCCTCACATTTTCGAGAACATTTAAATTTTAATATCTTCTAAAAACAACGACAACAAGAAATACATTGTAAGGACGATGATATTATGACATGATTTTCACCGCTGGGGTTGCGGTATCCTATACTCTGTTATATTTGGGTGATTATGCGAGTGATATGAGAATTAAATAGTCCAACCTCGATATAACGAAACTCACAGGGAACACGGTTTCTTTCGTTGTACTGAATATTTCGTTGTGTCGAGCCTCACGAAATATACAAGTTATTTTGCTGTACTGCGAATTTCTTTGTATAGCGTTTCGTTATATCGAGATTTGACTAGTTCGAACACACACGTGCGCCCATGGCAGATGAGGCGAGGCATGCATCGCGAAGCAAGCGCCACCCAGCGGATATGAAAGGCGCTCTACGTGCACAATGACTGTCGGCGACTACGTAGAATTCAGTTCCGGCGAAAAGTACCAGTAGTGGTAACTGCCCTCAGACCCTAGTGGAATCTACCCACGGGGGCTATGTAGTAAAAACGAAAAGAAAAGGGAGCACTGGGGATGAGGGGGGGGGGGGGTCAGAAGAAATCAAAATACCATAACCACAAAAATGTATTTAAAAAAAAGAAGAGGAAAGCAGGGCATGTAATAGCAGAGGCCACCAATAGTGATATTAAAGCCTTTGTCACAAAGCGGTGACTGTTAGACTAATAGTTAAAGACTCTGACGGTGTTGCACACGATTTATGAAAATTACAGCCCGAAAAATGTGGCCAAAATACATATACGTATCACGTGACAAAAAGAACAAAACATTTCATAAACTTCGCACCGGCCTTGTATTCAATCAGCGAAATTAAAAGTGTGAAGCTATACATTTCAGAGTTATTGCTTGAATGTTGCGTGCTGCACTAAACAGTCTCATTTAATTGAAAGCTCCCAGCGTGACAGACGCTTAAGGACGAGACAATTATACTTAGACATTACGGTGTCAGTAGTGGTCAGTAAATGTGAGTGATCCATCGCGGGAAATCCCCCTGAGGTAGTGGACGGACCTGCTTCTCCTTAACGACCCAGGTCATGGTTATTATGACAACAAGCGATGGAAATCTCCACGGCCTGACAACAGCCAGGGTATTGTTTTCCATTTAGACAGCTGTCTGTCTCGTAATGGGTGGTGAGAAATTTCCTGCCAAATGTGAGTGTCATGCGAACTGTACAGCCGACAGTTTCAAAGCAACCAGTTTGGGAGATAACGTTTTCACGAGGATATGCCAAAGAGTACGCGTCATCGGGGAATCAGATCGGAAGCGGAACTAGAAAAGGAAAGTCGTCGGCGTTATCTGTTATGAAAACTAGACGGGAAAAATGTTGAACATGGAGAACTGATGTTCTGAGGCTGGAACAACATAGGAGGGACAATCACATACAAGGCCTCAAGGTGCCTAAGAAATTAACGATGAAAGATGAAAGTCACTGGAAAGGTTAGCCAGCTGTTGGACTCGAACCCACATCTTCTGGATTACCCTTCCAGGGCTCTACCATTTGAGCTAAGCTAACACGCCTTCTCAGCGACTTCCAGGGTGTGTCATCTGAAGGGACAAACCAGTCGCTCTCTCTCACTCATCCTCCTTTCACTCTTACATTTTTGCACACTCATACACACATTCATACGACAGGGATCGACGCAAGCGGCAAATGTTGAACATGGAGAACTGATGTTCTGAGGCTGGAACAACATAGTATGTTGTATGTGATTGTCCCTTCTATGTTGTTCCAGCCTCAGAACATCAGTTCTCCATGTTCAACATTTGCCGCTTGCGTCGATCCCTGTCGTATGAATGTGTGTATGAGTGTGCAAAAATGTAAGAGTGAAAGGAGGATGAGTGAGAGAGAGCGACCGGTAATCCAGAAGATATGGGTTCGAGTCCTACAGCTGGCTAACCTTTCCAGTGACTTTCATCTTTCATGGGGAAAAATGTGTTTTGTTTGTACGATGTGCCACACAACGTGGTGTGATTATAGCCTTTTATCATTTGTGTAGTATTCGTTCGTTAACAAATTAATCACCGAAGCTTATTGGTATTATCAGATTATAAGTATGATTCTGATGCTGATGATGACAATATTTATGTTTGGGTTGATGGAATGTCTGGCTACTTAAGCCCGGTTGGTTATTTCCCAGCTCAATGTGTTCCAACAACTACTGTACCCTTCTTCCTGCCATCAGCATCCACTTTCCACGTTCTCGACATCAGCATCGACACAGTAATTACTAGACTAGACTAGATTACGAAGCCGTTACAAAGCCAACATTCATTTAATGCCAGACAATAGGTTACTTCAGCTGTCCCTGAACATGTACAGTAGTACGAAGATATTGCATATCGCATTGCTTGGTTAGATAACGGCCACCTTCTGTGTCACTGGTGACCGCTTTGCGTTCCAGACAAGTATGACAACCTAACATTGATGATATCAACTCCTTCGAGGTGGTGAGTGATAACGGCGCAACAATCAAGTGCACGACAGAAGCCAGAACATCAAGTGGTGTCTTATCTGCTCGCGGCGCCGCTTTCTATTTGCATAATTATGTATACCGTGTCAAGGGCAGTAAATAGATCTATACAGCAGTACATACGATAGAATGAAGCACGTAGAACAAATACACAGTAAAAGCGCATTAGACAACGCAATATGGGGCTATGAGACCTCGTATGCCCTATATGGGTTGACTTGTAACTCTCCAGAGGTTCCCACTTGAAGTATTGTGTAAGGAATGCAAGCACGAAGAACATCGTGGGTCGCGTGATATGTGACGTCAGGATTACGTGTCCTCATGAGCCATGCTCCTTGCACCCTCTGCTTCGGCAACATTTCACTGAGGTGTGGATTCTTTGACGTCTTCAAGTCATGCCTTGTGTATGTTACGTAACGTGTGTTGTTCACACACACACACACATAAATGGGATGATGATGTGTTGGGTCATGCAATGGAAACGAAAGCCCCAGCATTTCAGGAAGCGGCAGCGGTGCTGCGGCAACACAATTCTGAACGCTGCAGATACTGAACAGAAAAAAGAGCGTTCAAAACGTCCTAACACTGAACCCAAGGATATTGATTCGCACTATATAAGGACCCTGCTTCGACTGTCTCTGTAGACATCGCATGACTGCGAGTGCTTATAACTGAATTTTCACATAAATCGTTACTTTGAATTCTACTTTTCTATGAGAGAAAGAAAGAAAGAAGGAAAGAAAGCATAGCGATAATAATGTTCGATCTCTTCTTATTTTTTCGTTCCGTGTAAGGACAAAAGACCACGAAGCGAGTCTAGATATGAGGGGTGTACAGAGACGGACAGGTGAAGAAAGGACGGTAGGAAGGAGTGTCAGGGGCAGGGGCCGACTTCAGGGGGAACAGCTCCGTTTCTGTCCGGAGAGTCTGCCAAGGAAAAGCCTCAGACAGCCAAGCAAATGATGGGATTCGATTCCACCAGCTCCCATTGATCAAACTAATTGTTTGACTTGCTGCTGGTTGGTGGATTGATCGAATGCTTTCCTATCATTGGCTCAATAACATCTTAATCAATCTTATCAATAACAATCTCTGGTCACTAACGTCTTAATAACACCCTTCGGGTTGTGCATTAAAACTTCAGCTGTGTTTGAGACTTGTGTTTGTGTGCGTCCTTTTTTATTTATTTTCCCCTAGTCTCGGGTATCCGTTATGGATATCAATAACAAGGCTACGGCGATAGGGTTCCTCATTAACTTTTTATTCTGTGTTAGCGCCGCGAAGCAACTGTGGCTATGAGTGTGTTACACATGTGGACAGGTGGAGAGAGGACAGCAGGAAGGAGTGGGGGGTACAGGGAGGTTAGTATGCGTCCTGAGCCGACTTCAGGGGGAACTGTGCCGACATTCGTCCGGAAAGTCTTCGGAAAACCCTGGGAAAACCTCAGACAGCACGGCCGGTGGTAGGATTCGAACCCATCACCTCTCAGTCTTCAGCACGACCTTGGCTACCACTCACGAAGTGCCGCCGGTTTCCGCATTAAGCCACGAATGAGACACATACACGCTGATACCTGCATGGCGCTTAGAAATGAAGCATAACTATTTCCCTATCATGTACCGTAGATGCACGAAGCATGACATATGAGCCAGCGCTTCCGCTTTCGATGCAGTGTGACTGCCAGTGAAGAACCGGATGATCGAACAATAATTACGTGGTGTCGACAAAGAAGCTCTCATTTCCCCGTGCAACGACCGAGATCCGAGGGAATTCGCTTCCGCTTGGAACATTTACGGAAATCCAGATCCACGACTGACTGGAATCTAAAGTCTGATTTCGCACCCGATAAGATGCTTTCCCGTCTACAGACATGCATTGCTGTAGATACGCGTTTGCTCATTGCTTTCCCAACTCAAGCATATCATAGCACATATTGCCTGATAGTTCATTGCTTCTTATGAAAGACAAGTAAAGTAACAAAGACGAAGTACCGCCAACAAGTTAAAGTAATTAATTAAAGTATTTCCAAATAAATAAAAATAAACGAAGAACTAACTAAAGTGAAACACTGAACCCCGGTTTTATGGAAAGCAAAGGGGGACTGAACTGATGTATAAAAACTAAACAAAAAAATTATGTTCTGAGTTACAGTAGGTACTTTGTAATTAATTTATTGGCGACGATTACAGATATTCTGGTGTCACTTTAATGGAAGGTACGTTATTTGAACGGTATAGATACGGAAAGGTACTTTTCTCCGCTATAAATATTTATGGTAAAGCATTCAGTACACTACAATGAAACCTGGTCGATTCAAATATGTCATATCTTCACACGGGTGCTGCGCATTAATTTGTTCATTAATTTTTTTTTCTTCTTTGCGTAACTGTAGCATCATCTTATTTCGTCCTAAACATACTCATAAGCGGATCCAAATGCTGTTCCTTACATAACGCGTTCACCAGCAACAAAAATTTAACATAATCAGTATGCACTTTTTTTCATTGTAGAACCCATTCATTTAGAAAGTGAAGCCCATCATTCCCATACAGGCGATACAGTATTATTCTTGCACTGTCAACTGCCACCGACTGGCAGAAACCACTCACGAAGACGCACTCATCAAAGCACACATGGACCGACGAAGCCCTCCAACGGAGTTACCTGAAGGAAAAGTGTTGAGGAAACTTCCTGAACATCTCCGTCTCTAGGTGAACGAACCTATCTGTACAACCTCGAAAAATTCACGGAGGCTTGCGGACGACATTAGAAGCGCATGAAACCTTATCTTAACTTCCCCGATTCTTTTTATAACTGCAGTTTCAGCGGAGTTGGGCGCATGCTTTGCGGAACGGTGCAACGTATCCGAAATTATAGAACGGGACCGCGAGACAACAATGCAGTTTCCCGTTCCATTTGGAGCTTTTGTTAAACGGTACCTCGTGCGTGCAGGCCACCGAGTGTGTGGCATGGCTATCTGACCTTGCGAGGGACGATTTAAGTGAAAGCATCTTGTGTGATGTTAGAGGCTGGGAACGAAGATCCGGTTTGTACCTGAGTCACCGCGGATGAGGCTCTATGTTGTACGTTCACTTTCTTTTTTTTTTTTTTTACAATTACTGCTCACGGACATTAGCATACCTATGTTACCATAACAAATGACAACTTAAGTTTGAAAAACGTACCTTACTTTGTAAGCATTCATACGTTACATTTTTCTCACTAAACTTGAACCCGTTGTCACTTCGTAACAGCTCGCGTCGGTCTTTGGCTAGCGCGCTGGCCATGTGACGTCGAGACTGGGAGGTACCCGGGTTCGAATCCCGATGCCGGCTTTGTTGTCTGTTTTTTTTTTTTTTTTTTCAGGGGCGCTGTCAGATATATGTCGACACAGTTCCCTTAGAAGTCGGCCCAGGACGCACATTCCTCCAGAGTGTTAGTCATGACGTTGCCCACCTCTGTGAGGCCGACAACGGCGTGCTTTTTCAGAAGCAACACCACCTTTGCCACTTCTTTATCTTCATTATGACTATCGTAGTTCTCTCGCGGCCTAAAATTCCAAATTGTTAGTTTATGATCACTATACTCTTGTATTGAAGTATAGCGAACTGTGAAAAAACAGAGTGCATGATGTTATATTTATAGCTAATCTAGATCAGTTACGAAAAGACAACGAACGCCTCAGACAAATGCCGAAAGGCCAATATTTTACTTAATGTAGCTTATTCTATATGTTACCTTTACAGTAGCTCCTCTCTTTTTCTTTCTTTTTCTTCTGCGATATGAAACATTTCCGTTCTGTTACATAGGATTGCATGCGTACCGACATGCATATACATGGCGTTTTTTTTTTGTTTTTTTTTTTGTTCGACACCGACTTTTTTATAAAAATGCAGTGAGAGCAGCGCTGATGCCATCTTAGCAAGCGGGTTATGCGGCCAGAAGGACATCCTGTAGGACAGTGTATGCAACTACTGGACGAATAATTAGCTAAAATTCATTAATTAACTTATTGATTAGATGTTTTCTTGGAAATGCGAGATAGCAGAGTTGGAGCCAGTCATCATTCAAATCCATCGTCCTTATTAAACACCCTGAGAAGTGAACGTGCTTTGAGATATAAAATGTCAAATTTCGCTATGAAAATGAGCCAAAACTAGTTAATTAATTAGCTATTTAGGTTCAGTTGCTGCGTACACTGTCGTACAGGATGTCCGCCTTGCCGCATAACCCGCCTGCCAAGATGGCATCAGCGCTGCCCTCACAGTTTTTTAAATAAAAAATCTGAGTCGAGTAAGAAAAAAAACACCCTGTATATTAAGCAATTTTGAATAGGCAATTTCACACCCAAGCGCCTTGTGGGGCACAAAACAAAAGAAGGTGCCCTTGAATCAAAGCCCTTGAAATGAAGGTGCCATTCACTGCGAATGCCCAAGAACCCAAAAGCCCAACCCAAACACCATGTGCTTGTATACCCTGTTCTAAAGCTCGCAATTGTGGTCAATATGCGTCGGCAGCATACTGGAGACATGCAGATATGACTATACATGGAACGATTTATAACTGGCATATTTACGTGCGATAACAACTGCACAGATAAGCACGCGGAATGTGAATGTGGATAATGTATGCCCGTTCCAAGTACAGCAGACATACAGCGGACTCGCTCCAACGTGTATACCATTCCTCTGATGGTGTCTACCAGGTGTCTGCTCTATTATGATGAAAACGTGTCCGCCACGGTAGCAGCGCGTACATCTGGGGCACCTGTTGCAAGCACTGCGTGAAATGCGAAATCTGAAGCGATGCCCTGTACTCGCTGCAGCTTAGCTTATAAACAGATGATAAAGCGTGAGAACTACATATGAGGGTAGACCGCTTCACAAAGACGGCGCAACAACGACAACAACAATAGATGATGAAGGTGAGATGGGGTGTTTCACTGCGGTGGTGCGACCGCTAAAAAATCGCGAAAAATCGTACTCGCGAACACAGCCTGACGTTTATCCCGGCAAAGGAAGCAGCTCTGGAGTCACGAAACCAAATACTGGCGAATAACTTCGCAAATGAGAGAATGCGCGAATTCGCGAATATTAATACATCGAGAATAAAAATACGTTTACAGTACGACAGTGCAGACTGTTGCTTTCAGGAGACCATCTGCTTAGTTCGGTGACTATTTGCAGTCCTGGGGAGTAAATTTCGGGGTTAGGAGACTAAAATGGGGAGTCATTCGAGTCTATAGGGGGCGAGAAGCAATTACATCCCATTTTGCTCCTTTTTTCCTTAGAGTGTACCTACATTATAAAACAGCATGTCATTCGTCGCAACGTCACAAGCACCAAGTACGGTTTTAAAAAATATATAATTCTATCTTTTTTTAAAATTCTGTGTTAGCGCCGCGAAGCAACTGTGGCTATGAGCGGCGTACAGACGTGGACAGATGGAGAGAGGACAGCAGGAAGGAGTGGGGGACAGGGAAAAAAAATATAATTCTTGGAGAAGCTGAGCGTGCAATATACGCCAACCGAGGTTTATTTCGGATATACGTTATCTTAGTCGGCTCGCAGGCGCTACACAAAAACAGGGCGTCGAGTCAAGTGACGCAAGGATACGATACGGCCAGCGAGTGGCCAAAATACTACTTTCCTCTGTTATATCTTTTTCGGCGAACCCCCCGATATCTTCTACGAATCGCAGAGGATGACTTTGAGAACGACAGCGATCGACTGAACTCCTGATTTGAAGAGGCGAGCGAAAGGGAGAAGAAGAGAGCCGAGACTGAGATGCCAAGCAAGAACTCTTGACGTGCATGAGTCGCGCATCGAATGTTTTGTTTAGTTCTATTCACGTATTGCAGCGTCAGGTGATTGTGATGATCCAAGGTAAACTGATGAGCCACAATTAATGGCAGTGCCCGTAAGAATTATCCCTCTGCCCATCAACAACGGAAGCGATAATGATGCTAATATGGCTCACCGATATTAAGATGCCTCGATACATCGGCAGCCTATCCCAGCAACTGTTTACGTTTCATTTTTAACTAATTAATTTTACGTTACGCGAAACGGACATCTCTGGCTGGAAGACCGCGCCCTTCTTCAGACGATATTGCAATGCATAGTAAATTTGTATTGCCATCTGTATTATGGAACAAGCTTAGTACTTGCCCTCGTCGCATTGCAAAACTAGTACTGCCCTCGCCCTAAAAACGAAGGTAAGTCAAAAAGCGTTTTTCACATAGTTTAGGTCATTAGAATACCTGTGAGAGGTCTCTTCTGGCCTCCCTCTCGCTGAGGAGACATACATACATACGGGAGAAAAAAATACCGCAACAACAACAAATAAATCGTGACTATGACCTGGGGTGATTCACCACTAGAGAGCAGTACACTACCCCATTACATGCGAAACATTAGATGTGAGATATGAAAATGAAGTTAAAGTTATGTGCAAGTACAACAACTGAGCTCTCCTCCACTGGCTGCGCTGCGCTACGTCACAAAAAAGGAAGGTGAAGAAAAAAAAACACAAAATACCGCAAGGCAACTGTGGCTGCACTATATATATATCAAAGACGAAAGTTTTGAACCATGTAGACGTGGCGGACTGACGTGACTTGCTGGTTATTTGTCACGAAATAAAACAGATAACAACACTGCTGAATCAATCCAAGTTCTGTCGTGGATGAGACAAACTAACCATCATTCCATTTCAATCCAAGCTCACCAGTCAGTTATTACCCAGAAACCAATTACCGAAAAAAAAAAAAAACATCTGCTAACACTCGCATCCATATCCGAGGAGAAGTCACAGGGAAACATTTTAGCAGAAAGTGAGTGAGCTAAAAATGTCATTAGTGCACAATGTTAAATGATGTTAGTGTAGAGAGGCTACGTCTACCCAGTACCGCTCTAAACAACAACAATTATATTCTGACGACGAAGTGGGTCTCTAAAGATAGCATCGTAGATGCACGAAAACAAGATGAAAATGAAAGCCATACCTACATGTCTAACAGCAAAACCTTTTGCCTTGTCAAACACGCCGCACGCAAATGTGATTTTCTAACTCAGGTCGTTACACGAAGTAATGCCTCTGCGACATTCTCACAGCATCTTTCCAGTTGTCTTTTTGTTTTTTGTTTTTTGCCTGTATGCACGAAACATTTTGACGTTGCGCACGAACGCAGAGCGAATCCAGCCCACGAAACGTCAATGAAAGTGTAAAGGGAAAGTTGAAAGTTCCGTGTCAAGGGCGGCGGCAGCGTCTGCCCGGGGAAATTTCACGAAGGTTGACAGAGACGCAGCCTGTCTCCAACAAACGAGATTATCTCGTCTGTGTGGGAAGATGGCAGACAATAATGCCACGCTGATGACCCAGCAACATTGGGCGGTGTTTAGAAGCCGTGTGGCTGAGGCAGGCAGGAAAAGGTATTGCGCGACAGTCAGTTTTTGTGTTCTCTTTTTTTTGCTACTGGTTAGGCGTTGCTGGATCTTGGGTTCAAGGCACTTGGCTGTAATCGCTCGAATCTTGGCGGTAACAATCTCGCTGACAAATATTGACCTTCGCGTTGAATGGGCTGGATGCGTAGAAAGAATATTGGCTGAGTATTGTGGGTACAATGGGGTATTGTGACTATGGTGACTCATCTAACGAGTAAACAACGCAAAACAGGGGGCATTGTATGCTATACAGCACAGGGCGCTTCTCCGTTTTTGGTGCACGGTCTGGACTGTTTTTTATTTTTTTTAAATACCGTGTTAGCGCTGCGAAGCAACTGGGGCTATCAGAGGCGTGCAGACGTGTTTTTTTTTTTTCGTTCGAAAAAAAGATTCTGGAGCAGCTTGTCCAGCGGTGAGCGGGCTCACATCTCCATATTTTTTTTCCTACCATCATCATCATCATCATCGTGGACAGATGGAAAGAGGATAGCAGGAAGGAGTGGAGGACAGGGGGGATTAGTATGCGTCCTGGGCCGACTTCAGGGGGAACTGGGCCGACATTCGTCCCCTGGAAAGTCTGTAGAAAGATAAATCCCCAGACAGCACAGCGGGTGCGGGGATTCAAACCCGCTTTGACTTCCCAGTCTCGGCGTCGAAAGGGGTCGTTACTGTATTAATGTGTGTCATTACCTTTTATTGTTTACTAACTGGTTGTGTCTTAAACGCGTGTGTAAATAGAACATTGGTCGACACTCTTCCTGTGACATAAGGGTTGCTGCTGTGGTCTTAGAACCATTGTATTGAAGCGGAGGTGTGGACCTAAAGACTAAGGAAAAAAATCGCAACTGTATCACCATGCGATCGGCCAAGACTACGTAAGACAATAGAAAAACGAAAATTCCTAGCGGAAGGAATCTCGGTTGAACAAGGCGCAAGAAGGTCTGGGTCACATATCGCAGTCTAGGCAATGACAACTTTGTGGAAAGCAAAGAAAGGGAAGATATCTCTGGTAAATCGAGAGTCAGTTAAGACAAATCCCACAGATCACAGGTTTCAACTCAGCAGGAACGCCAACGTGGTAGTGGGGGTCGTCAAAACGCGTTTCCGATTACTTCACGTCGGTACATTACGAAGAACGTCAGTTACATTAGATAGTCTGCATTACGTCAAAATACACGCTGGAAGGTATTGACGGGCACGCTGTATGCGTGATTTATGTATCGTTTGGTGAAAGCCTGGTTGTCGCTTAACAGGCTCACCGGTGCATATAGGTGTGACATCTTGAAAGCTCTCGTTCGTGAAATACCAGAGCTCGCCTTTCATGGTGTGACAGGTACTATATACGGTTTGTTTGAAAAGGATGGGAATAACTCGTGAAAAGTTAGTCGCCTGTCCCAGAGACCCTGACGTTCCGCGGTTGCTTGTTAGCGTACTTCCGCTCTCGACGTAGTTCAGTTTCGTTTGTTTGACGGATGGCGCCAAATACCAGGGGACTATACAGCGAATATTTCATCTGTTGCACTTGTCAATGTCATTGTTCATCTGTTACACACACAAGCAACCATACCCACTATTCTACACAGGCTCAATACAAATGTGCAGCGCCTCCTGGTTAACAGGATCTGCTCGGGATTCGCGTCTGTGCAAGGTCGACCCAGGGTTACGCTTTCGAGCACCACCTTCCTTCACGCGACAAACGACGGCTGTCCTACATAGGCTACGGCTCAATGTGCCGTACAGCGCACGAGACTCTCCGAACTGTAGTGAGTATGGCGTTGTAGTGGACGTAGAACACACCCTTCTCAGCTGTCGGAAATACGTTGCTGCTCGAAGGGCATTAGAGACGAGCCTCTCTCGTGTGGACTCCCGGGCCTTCGACATCGCGAAACTGTTAGGTCAGTAGAGCCTGGAGCTTTCAGCTGGAGCGACGTGCTGGAGCTTTCGTTTTCGGTTCATCGCCATTAACAGTCATTAAAGGTCCTCCGTCGTCCGACAAGGCGCTAAGGGCACTTGAAGACTTTCTGCATACAACCGGGCTTATTGACGTTCTATGACACGCTGAATGTATGATGTGTCCTGTGTGTGCCCCCAGCGATCCCGACATTTTACTCTCACTTGGTCGAAACTTTTGAGCTATACATGTTGAACTTCATTATCATCTCTGTTCTTCTCTGGACATAATCTCTCTTTTTTTTTTAAATTAACTCATCATCTGTATGTGCTTTCTGTGTGTAAGTGTACTGGGGCGCCAGTTCGACTTCGTCGAAACTCACATATATCCCCATTTTTTTCTTTATCACATCACATCACATCACAAATCCACTGTTGCGGTAACTCTACCTCTTCATTCAACAAGCGATGGCTTATGCTAATATATGGTTTTAAAAGAGAAATGTGTTTGTGAATAGGATGATCAGTAAAACCTTACAACATTGGGCTAATCGAATATTCACATATCAACATTACCGCATTAACCTCTTATGTAGCAGCACATTTTGAGTGGCTGTACTATACGAGAACATCTCTTCTGGAATTTAATTAGATGTTTCCATGCTCTATGAAGTTCACATCTCTTATGAAAAAAGGATAGTACGAGCTACCGTTCATTACAAATCAATGTTCTATTGCTTTTTTATTAGGGAACTTATTTTTCAAACCGTACTGGGCTCAGTTGTCGCTTGTTGTGTTCAATAAATGCTCGTATTACGCAGATGTACTGTACTGAGGAGTTCGATGCGCGGGCCTAGTACGTATAGGCTTCTTCGCGAATTGCATTAATGTCATTAAATGGAAGACGCGAGATCTTTTATGTTTAGCTATGCAAATACTTGTTTTGTTGTGTCGCCATTGGAAGCGTAGTACTCAATATTCGATAGATAGACCATGATCACACAACAGAGGTTATTTGTGGTGAGAAGCGTCACCACGGGGATGTTGCAGGTACGCTCGCGCTGAAAGTATCTAACAAAAACACCGCGGTAGTTTCTGAGACCAACACTGAATTTGAGAATATTCGCAATCAGCCAACTAGCCACTTCTCTGGTAAACGGTACAGATGCTTTAGTTATAAAATTCAGGAAAAGGATGTTACTGTTACTGTATGGATGTTACTGATTTTTCCCCTATGTTACTTTGCCCATCGCTCAAGTTTATCATCATGGAGTTCGTCCACCGGATTGCTTGCGTTTATGCCGTTCTCTCTGGAAGAATGTAACTTCGTTTATTTCTTTCCAAATAAAAAAAAAAAGTGGGCTACCGTTGAGGTATTATTCAGTCAGAAAGAATGTCTAATGTATGTGTATTGACTATACGTATATATACTGCTCACTTTTGTTCACTCACGGTTTTGCACGCCTATTTTTCGTACACGCAAGTGGTTCACGTCGGGTTCCAGCCACGACTTACCATTGCATGCGCCCGACCCGTAGTTGTCCTCAAAAGGACAAACCGGGTTTCGCTACGCAGAGGATGAACATGTGTGCGCGCCAAAGTTCCCGCCAATGGACCGTACAGAGCACGTAACATGTGGTTAGGTGACACGTAAAACCAGTGCACTGGGTCGTTGAACCGTTACCGTCGACCATAATAACAGCTGTGTGTCTTTCAGGTCTGTTCCCGTTGGAAAAACAAGAAGAATGAAACCGTACGTACGGGACGTTACAGGAAGACAATTATATTCACTTTTTTTTTCTTTCTCTCTCTCTCTCTTCTAGTTCTGCGTGCTCTTTGGAGGAAACGAGAAAGGTATCCGCTATTAGGTTCGATGTTTCGCAATGTTGACAGGCGAAGCCCAAAACTAAACGAGGTTGTTCGTGTAGCATGAACGTGAGGTTGTGAACACACTAATGACATCCCATATCGACGTGAACAAATTGACGTATAACAGCCCAAATGAAGCGGGGTGTGAAAAACACAGGAAGTACTATGCAAAGTGGCAGCTTTACACTGTATCTGAAAATTACTAATATATCGGTTATTTGTTTCCCAGTTTGATTTTGACCTGATTATAAAAATAAAAACATGAAGGTGATGTTTCGAAGACTGCGTCGTCTCCCATTGTGTTCCAAATAAAAAAGAAGGAAAATCTTATTATCATCCTACAAATGAAAGGTCAATGATACGTCATTCATTTTTATTTTCTTGCAAAGGTAAGTGTCTAACTCGTGTCATTATTTATCACCTATCGATACCTAGACGAGAGTACTCCAACAAATAAATCGAGCGCAAGATGAACTTCCACGTTAACGCCAGACGATAATGCCAAGCGTTGACAAAAAGCACCAAATAGATACATCCGATACGCCCGTATCGGAGCACTGCCTTAATTTCAGATGGGTGGATGGACGTGTAAAGAAAAATGGAGATGGTATAGTTTCAGAGATGTTGGTTCAGCTCAGCGACCACTTGCGATTGAAGGAGAAAGATTGAAATGTCAAGGTGAAATAAGATAAGGACAAAAGGTAAAGGAAGAGCGAAAGATATGCCTTAAAAACTTATCATCCGATTACGTGTCCTATCCGTACCACGTAGCGACGTTGTCGCGGCTAATTCACTTCAGTGACGTACTTCATCGTTATATGCCTTATCGATCGTTATATTCATTGTGTAACGATGCGTGTATCGGCAGTACCGCCCCCTCGCTTAAGAGGGAAATAACCAGAAACGTTTCTGTACAACGACTTCGCCCAAATGACTACTCTTGAACTAGAGCGCTGACGATCCATTGTGCCAAAGTGAATTTCCAACGAAGGACACGCGCCATAAACAAATTGTAAACAAATCGCCTTTGTTTGAAAAAATAAAAGGGGGAGGGGAGTCTACATTGATTGCGGTGCAATCGCAGATAATGTCCTGTAGGATCGGTATGCAAATTAGCAGTTCGATTGGAAACAACAACAATCGAAAAGGCAAGCAATCGTAAATCCATTAGTACGTTTCTTTTTCCTTTTGCATAACCTTGTCTCACTTTCGCTGCTTACTACTGGCAGTGCTATTGCGCAATATATGATAGCGTAAGAAGAATTAATATTCAATAACGGTACAAACATGAAGACGATACTGATGAATAATGGCATCAAAAAGTGAGCGAAAAATAGTCCATTAGCGTGGGAGCGTAGTAGCACTGCAACAACCAGATACCAGACTAACACGACGATATATCGAAGCAAAAGCTTCAGATGCACATCGAAGGTCGCCGATATTTCGAACAGACTCGGTTCGAAATATCGATGCATCCCGACCTGATGATTTTGCTTCGATATACCTTCACCGGATTACTGGATTCTCCACTTCGATATAATTCGCTAGATTTGAAGCAAAAGTAGTAGAGTATCAACAGAAAGGTGCTATGTATAACATTGACGATTAAACATAGCTGGCGAATACAAATCTAAGCTATAACGAAGAGTGTAAGCTGTAATAGCTGAGGTTTCTAAGTGCATCAGGACATAGTCTAAAGATAGAAGATACAAATTAAAGCCGAGGCCAACTATCAATTTAACCATATTTCCAAAGTTACAAAACGAAAAGTAGAAAAAAGTGTACGAAGAGAAATAAACTCACCACAAGTACGAAGGTTCCTAGGAGCTCAGCGAGCATCTCTCGCACTGCCGTGCTCTTAACCTTCACTTTATCCAAAATCATCTTGTCTTCCGAAACTCTTTGGAACACTTTGCGGAAGAAAGTTTTGTCCCGCAATTCCCCCTTCTGAGAAAGAGCACACGCTGCAGGTACACCCAAGTCACAAAGCGCCTTGAAAATGCCGCTAATCAGGTGCACTACTCCCGAAGTCTGACTGATCGAGCAGTTGGAGTAACCTGAATCTTCCGTCTGAGCGCAGACGGCATTTATTTTCACGGCGTTTCTGCGCGCCGGCTTGCGGATGCCTCCCTCATTGGTCGACGGAGAAGGTCACGTGAACGTGACGTCAAGAACGCGCGCCGGTCCGATCCCCATATGTGTGCGCGCACTGACGGCATTGTGTGGCTGGTATGTTTGCGGAAATGTCGTCTAATGCGGTCTGTCTGTGTGTTTTTGCCATGGGTGTCTGAGGTCGCGGACGACTTCCGTTTGCTTTGTTGTGGGTGACGTTCGGTAATGCTTAAACATGTTGTTGCTATGACGAACGACTTAACATGCATGCAAAAAACACAGCCGCCAAAAAAGATGTCATCACCGATATGCATGGTGGTTTACGAGTGTTTCTGATGTCAGCATTATAGAAGTAGTTTGTCTCTGGTTGCTATACCAGTGTCTTTCTTTTTTTTTTTTTCACTGTTCCTCGTTCCACGATTAGATGCTATAGGTTTAGCTCGAGTAATTGCTAAGCTAATCCTAGAGCCCAAAACCGAGTGGAGGTAACAGCAACCTTTGCACAAAAAAGCAGGGCATACAACGAAATAATGATGTTTTTCTTTAGATAGCTCACAAAGGAATTGTCGCACATGACAGCTGGGAAAGTTTCCTCATGCAATGCAGACCCCTGAATGGTGTCACCCAGATCCAGTGTTTTACACAAATATATTTCCTCATCCTCCTCATCATCGTCACGCAAAATTGCGATTTCTCTTTTCTGTCCTTTTCGATGAGGGAAAGAATCACTCAACGGCGCCTGTCGTCGCTACCGATATATATTTATTTCGTAATGACAAATATGCCAAAAAAGACATTCGATGGGTGTTTTTCGGCTTTTTTTTCTCTTGGCATGTGCCCAAAATTAGAAATCATCTAGTTACTGTATACGCAAGAAACGCAGAATACAAGCGAAGAAAAGACTGCTACAAGGCATCGAGTCTCGCTCTTCAGTCCTCTTACCGTGTAATTCACACGAGTGACATTCACCAAAATACTCCAGCGCAAGATGCGAAAAACGTCATAGCTTTCTGCTGTCACGTGACCGCGAGCTCTCAACGTCGTGTCTTCACGTGCACTGCTAACTGTGGGGAATATCCTGCGACATAGCCGCATGATATTCCGTAACAGACGACAGGAAAAGACGCTGACGGTGTCATCTGCCAAGTGTCGTCTGCTAAGTGTCGTCTGCTAAGTGCGCAGTATACGTCACACCCTATATTCTGGCATTGTGTGAATGCTCAACATAACACGGGACGGAACTTCGGCTCCGTGAGCAGTGTTTTCCCTTTTTCTTCAACTAGAATATTCAGGCGAGGATGTCGCTCGTGTGAGTACATGGTTACGCTAAAAAGAGGGCGAAAATGTGCGTTTCCTGTAGAACATGTATTGAAGTTCCTCCGATACAAGACGACATTACCACCGGCATGGCCGTCTTGCAATAAACAAAAAAAAGAAACACATATACGAAACAAAACAAAAATAACAGCGGCATGGCCGGGTGGGTAAAAGCTCGTTTGTGGTAGCCAAGGTCGTGTTGAAGACTGGAAGGTGGTGAATTCGAATCGTGCCACTGGCTGTGTTGTCTGATCTTTTCCCTGTGTCTTCCGACAGCTTTTCGACATCGAACGTCGGCCACAGTTCACCTTGAAGTCGGCCCAGGACGCATACTGTGCCCCACTCCTTCCTGCTGTCCTCTTTCCATCTGTCCACGTCTTGTATGCCGCTCATAGCTACAATTACTTCGCGGCGAAATAAAACGAAACTACATTCTTCGGTCGCCTTCTTGTCGCCAAAATATCCAATTTTGTTGCACTTGTAGTTGGAGCAGTAGGCGGTAAATATTCAACGTGTTCATGCGTAGACTGGATCATTGCATAAATTTTAAAACAAAATTAAGTAAGACACTCCCGCACTGCATTAACGGCTCAGTTCGCGACAGTCTGTGCTAGAGTGGCCATATGTGCCTGGTGAAATGCATATACACAAACCGACCCTGTCTCGGAAGGCCGTTGAACGCAGGGGTAGGAGGAAAAAGCAAGCTTGGTGTAAGGAACTTGTATATGCAACATATTCCTTGAGTATGAGACGCAATAGGAAACAGACAAGAGCAGAAAACGTTTATTGCTGGTTTGAGTCTGGTCCCGCCGCGTGTACGTTTTCTTGTACTCCTCGTACTCAAGGAATATGTTTCAACGAGTTCGGAAAGCTAATCACGCTTTTCTGCGCAAGGCATGCTCGGAGCGGCGGGAGACGGCATCACTTTGACTTTCGGAATTCCTTCATCCCTCGTCCGTGGGCTCACAAATGATTCAAGAAACGAGTGTAGCGTGGAAGTACGGACCCGAGAAGCGGAATATGCTGGTAATATCCCGATCAACGAAAATGTCCGGAGTGTCGCATACTTGTCTAGAACAGTACTGAGTTTCATTAGGTAATTGCATATGCTTAATGACAATGCTAGAGGATTGTGTAGTGTTTGTTTCCACACCGACATCGCGCACAACGTCAGCATTTTAAGAGTTCGTGTGTTGTTCGTACGGTAGCGCTGCTTTTTCTAACGGTTTAGCCCTGAATGTGAGTCGATTTTAAACAAACACAACGTGTTGGAAAATAGCAAGGCCTTGTGCTACCTTCCTTTAAATGCTGTTGTGAAGTATCTTAGGTGTTCGATACACCATTTTGTTTTTGCCACGTTCTGCATGAATGAATGCGATAAGTGCTTCGTCAAGTAGCCGCACTTTCTTCGTCGACCTCGTGAGCTAAAAGGCTTATATCTAGAGGCTTCTGTGTGGCGCCAGCAAATTATCAGGAACACTACTCCTATAACAGGGAACATTACTTAAATAATGCCGTGGCAATATTGAAAAGGAAGGTTATTTGTCTCTAATCAATGACCTATTCTTATCACAAGATACACAGTATTGCTGGAATGACTCCAAAGACGCTTTATCCAACAAGGCCCTTGCTTATATCTCACAAAGCGTGGATCTCGATAAGAAATATAGGTGAGAACTATATCGGATGCCTCCTGTAACTTTTCTCGCATAGCTCGAGTGAGCACTTCACACTGAATCGAGGTCGCAGGCTATAACACCGCAATCTTGACATAGTATCATACCTGGGTAGGAAGGAGTCCTCGTACGCGGGGGAGAAAATTCTGCGATATTGATTCAGGAGCGAGCACACAGTTTGAAGTAAGTAAACAATAAGTGCAGCAAGGTGGGAATTGAGATCGCGGAGTAAATGTCCGTGTAGAGCATTAGTGTGGTCTCAATAGAGTTATCTAGCTCGGTGACACTTTAGTTCTCGAATGGTGGTAAAAATTGCAAGCCGAGATAACGTAATGGAAGCGGAATATTTTATGTCTGAATAGGAAGAGGTGTACTCCTGTCATTTCATACAAAATAGTCTTGCACTTCAGAGAACAACAACAGGCTATTCTTGTGTTGAGTGAACGGCAATTCAAAAGACATCACGTTCATCAGATCCTACTCAGGAGACTGCCTGACAACTAACGAAGGAAACAGCCTTCCAACAACAACAAAAATTACACGCACACAAACAATGTTAAAGTAACACCTCAGGCGTTGACGGCGTTCACTGAAAAGGCCACATGCACAGCTCATCAGTGAAAGGAAGGGAACAGAAAAGCAAGAAAGACTAAAAACGGTCAAGGTTCAATTTCGGTCAACTCGAGGGCATCTCAGCGTGACTTTTACTTTGAGTAGACAGGCAATCTATGTTTCACCTTTGACGGGCGGCGGCACCGAAGGGCAACGCATCGATGATTGAGGATGCGCGCCAGATTTGCGTGGCCATCGTCTTAACCCTTTCGCCGAAGAACCTGTCCATCACGAGCGAGAGCTCTGACGTCCGCGTACGGTGCCGTTTCATCAAGTGGACGTGGGATGTTTTGAAGCGCCGTGTTTTCAATGGGACTCAGCTTCGCATCGGTTAACTGAGAAGGGAAAGTTTGGGGTCGAGATGAGTTTATTATTATCTTTTATTATTCGAATTATTAGTATTATATATACTTGGAGGTTAGTTAACGAGCTAAGGGGTCATGATTAAAGGTACTGTAAAGCAGTAGACAAGCATGATATGCCGGTGATGTGACTAGAGACTTTGTTGCTTCTAAATACCATATGCGGACCCATACGACCGACAACGCGCTATAAATATTTTTGATTTGCCATGAAAGATGCGGCGTAGAGGAGCGGTGCGACGCCTGGTGTCAAACAACCCACTGTACAGCGGGCAACACTGAAAATTGGTATTACACACTATTACATCGGAACTTCGTTATTTTAGTAACCATATTATTAGTTTTCCTGTTTACCTATGCATTCTGAAACCCCCGTTAACAGTTTAACCTTTTAACCCATGTTTTTGCGAAGTAACCCAGCGCTGACCGCTGTTCGATGGAGGCTCTCCCTACTTCTCTGCTGCGCCTGCGCGCTCCTCCCGTTCGCGGCCTCTTTCGAACGAACAAACTCTCTCTGTGAACCTCTGTGAACAAACAAGTCCCGACGCTGTCTGGCTTCTTGAACGTCTGACACATTTTTTTCAACGGCTCAGCATTTCATTTCAGTTCGCTTATCCGTTTATCCTCAGATGTGGATCGTTGTGTGGATTGCAGGGGCGGATTTTATGGTGGATTGTGATGGTTTGTTATGTCGGGCCCAGTGTTATATGCATGCAATGTGGTTGCCGCCATATGTGTCAGGAGTACGGATTCATTTCGAATACCTAGTACAGTGTTGCCCGTAATCTTTAATTGTAATTTTCTAATTAATTGAACCGTCGATTGGAATGAAACTTGCGCAGTTTTTGCCCTGGTGGCTTGGGCTATCGAATAGCCACACTAAATGATATTTGATCGGTGCTGCTTTACAGTATCTTTAAGGTACACATTCTGATGAGAGACTTCTCAGTTGTTTCAAAGCAATGCCTCGAGAGCATGCTAATCACTTTCATTTCAGTTTCAGACTAAAGTCATTTCAGTCATGCAGCTATGCTCAGGTTCATTTTTCTACCAGCATTGCGTCTACATATCTCTATGGTATGAATGAATGTGACCTGTGCAATATTGTATGCGGTTTTAAACCTAAGAAGTTATCTGGTTGCGACGGTATTAGCGTTGGAGAGTTACAGCGTAATTTTCTGGTTTCTGAAAGGTGGGTTTTGGTTTCCGGGTTTCGGTGTTTATATTTTCCGTAGTATTACGAGATACGGCTAAGATACGTGACAATGAGAAGTTATCCTGTTATATCATTATGTTATAAGCCATTTTAATCTTGCACTAGTGTAATTTGGTTTGGCGTTCATTTTTTACGCTTTTCGAGAGGACTCAAAAAATTATAAACATCGAAAACCGGAAACGAGATCTCGCAAACGATTGCACCTAACTTAGTAAGTTTAGGTTACCTAAACTTACTAAGTTAGGTGCAATCATTTGCGAGTTCTTGTGGGCGAAAGCTAAAATCCTGTCACAAATTTCCCAAAAGGTGGCAAAACATTGCGGTAAAATGTGTAAGGTGAAGCACCTTCAAGATAAGGCATGTTCATCACTCGCATTAGTAGCATCCCTGCAAAGCAAAGTAGCATGAGGCAACAGATTACCACAGATTATCCGCACATGGAGGTTTCACTTCACTGGGATGGTTATAAATTATAAACAATTGTAAGTTTGATCGGCACATATCGACACT
The DNA here is from genome assembly GCF_037126465.1 of Ornithodoros turicata. Lineage (NCBI taxonomy): Eukaryota > Metazoa > Arthropoda > Arachnida > Ixodida > Argasidae > Ornithodoros > Ornithodoros turicata. The sequence continues at coordinate 98,897,477 of NC_088203.1, forward strand.
TACTATCACGGTTTACAACTTGTTGTGTTTGTACGTAACTAACTTCATTCTCATATCTCACATCTATTGTTTCGTGTGTGTTTGTAATGGGCTAGTGTACTGCTCTCCAGCGGTGAATCACGATTGATTTGTTGTTGTTGTTCCTCAAAATTTGCGCCCCATCTCAATACTAGCTGCCAATTTTATCGCAGATAATGGAGAAGCGTGTTCTTTCATTAGCCTCTTCTTGCTGAGATAAGCTTGACTTGGTTTGTGACACTCATACGGCGTTGTTAAAATAGGAGCATTGTTAGTCTCGTGGAGGTCTTTAAGGGGCAATTATATGTTCCCTGGAGGGGCTAGTTGATGACAGGTGACGTGTCACCAACAGGTGTTGATGATTCCAAAGGTGACGGAGACCTTGGTGCATATGAACGCTACTGGACCATTGGGGGGGTGGGGGTATGTTTATGAAAAAAAAAGCGAGGAAAGGTTTGTCCGGCATAGACCGACTTGCTATTCCTTTCATAAAAACAAAACGAAAAAAGGAAAGAAAACTGAATGAAAGAAAGGAAACGTAAAACAGGAAAGAAAACAAGAAAAAGGAAAGAAACGGAAAGAAAACAAAAAAAAGAGAGAAAAGAAACACGCACATACACACAGACAGATACACAAAAGGGCCTTAGAGGCTGGTTGAGAGGCCGGTGGCACGGAGAAAGCTCAAGAGGGCAGTCGTAACTGCCCATGGGTCCAACACCTTGCCTATGGTAAAGCGGCGGTGGTCGATTGCATGCAGTTCGCGCTGCAAGATCTCGCGCTCCCGCTGGTAGTCAGAGCAGTCCACAAGTAGGTGGTGCAGGTCAGCGCGCACATTGCATGATGCACAAAGCTCCGATGGTGCACGGCCGAGGCTTTGACCCTGCTTTGATCACCTGAATCCTCATCTCCATCATCATCTCTCACTATCTACAAATGGCACTGGGGTAGCGCCCAGCCTGCTGTCCGGCATCAGCCCCATCTCATCATCGTCTCTTTATGTGTGTGTGTGTGTTCCCTGGATAGAAACCTTCGTGCGACCGCGCTTTCGGTTGACATTTCCTAAGCGTTCGGCACTATTAACCATGTATGTTTATTGCTGTTGCTGAAGCTCTTTCCTATAGGTTTTAGAGGCCCGTTCTACAAATTGTTCAGGTCTTGCCTGGAAAACAGGTCTCAGGCAGTGTTGATATAGGGGGTAAGCTGTGCAGTACTTTACTTATCCGAACTCGAGTTCCTCAGTGTTCCTGTCTAGCCTGTCTAGTTAATGTTACTGTAAATGATCTATATGTAAAGTGGTTGACAGCGCTCATGTTTTTCAATGCCCGGACGATATGCTTCTTCTCGTAACTCATATTTCATACAGCGACGTCTTATCTCCCTTTCCTGCTTATGGATTCTTTTGTCTCAAATTCCATATGTGTAAACCTAGCTGAGTCGAAACTTATTTGCTTTCGCAGTCCTCTAAAACATCTAGTTTGTGATTTACCCTTTGATTTTACATGCCTGAACGTATTTTAATTGCAATTTCATACCTTTGCTCAAGTTTTTTCACTAAGTATCTTAGCGTTCACTTTGACACAGCGATATGGAATATAACAAACACATGTCAATCTTGTTGGCGAATTTCCCCATTCATTATCATTAGTGTATTTGTCGTTGTTGTTATTATTGTTGTTGGCAGAGTCAGGTAGTGTCACGTGGCTTTTGTACAATATTAAGACATTTACTCCCTACGCCATTCGGAAGATTATTTTACAATCCCTAGGTTATTCCCTCACGGTCTCACAGTTTCCTTCAATTGTTTTAAAATCGGCCCTAAAAAGTGTATCTGATACGGCTATTTTGGGTTTAATGTTAACCTATTTGGTCAGAACAACATTTCAATGTTCGATGAACTCTTCGTTCAGATTGTAATCTTGAAACACTCTTTTCCTAATGCCTCTAATAAACTAAATACCTGCTCTCGGCCGCTACGACACCCTGATTTATATTCCTTACCGCAAACTATGGCAAAGGGCAGCGAGAGTATTACATCCCGCACATATTAAACAATCTTCCGCCTGATTATCGTCCCATATCATCGTCATCATCTATCTCTCTATCTCTCCGCCTGACTCTTTCCTGTCGAAGCAAGCGTATCTATCTGTGATGTGATGTGATGTACACTCGATGGTTATGATTAATTGGTGGACTATCTTTTCTTGCATAACCCATGGCTTCTCGCGCCTTGGTAACATCATTGTTGTGTAATCCATCTCTCAGTATTCTATGCGCACTTTTTCTTTAGGTGTTTTGAGTGTTATTTTTCGCGATTTGGGGTCTGTCGGTGCTTCCCCACAAGCCTTCTAGGCTTAGGCGGGGCAGTTTTGTTCTGCTATGCTTAGTTTGCAATAAATCGAATTGATGTAAATTGATTCTTTACTTTGTGTTTGCACCACGAAGCCACTGTGGACAGGGGGGGGGGGGTATATGTTTATTCATAGAAAAGGAGATGTCAGCCAAGCAAGTGCCGGCTTGCTACTCCTTAAAAAAACACAGACAGATGCAGAGAGAACCCAAGGAAGAAGCGAGAGACGGAGGAGCTATAGTATATGCGTTCTGGGACAAACTTCAGGGGGAACCACTGTGGAGATCTGCCTGCAATCCAACGCGGCCGGTTATAGTGTCTTGATTTACAAGATCCGACGCTTTCAACGATCATGCTCATATGATCGTGCAAAATTTTAAAGAAAGAACTAAACTCGATAAAACCAAAAAATCTCAACGACGTTGATAGGTGCACATTTTACTTCCTACCGAATTTAATCTTTGTACACGGAATTGCAACTTTATGTTTATATTTCTTTATTTGAAAATCCCCACCTCCTTTCTATAGTGCCGTAGTTATACACCTCTGATAGCACCACGGCCGCGGAGATAAATAAATATTGTAAGTACCGCATTAAAACAAAACAAGCTAATTGCATTGAACTGACGTGGAAAAACAATAATAATACCTTTTATTTTATTTATTTATTTTATTTATCGTTTTATTTAACTTTTATTATATTATTTTAATTATAACCTTTTATGGGGATCGCACCATTGGCAAAAGAAAGAAACACAGAAAGCTGCAAAAAGCAAAACTAACGAATTAAAACCCACAAATAGGAAACGGATTCTACAATATATTGACGCGGATAGCAGATTACACCCCTGATAGGAAAAGCCCCCGGTACAGTCACCCCGCAAACGTGAATTAGCAGGAAAAGATAGAAGAGTAACGGGATTTTTCGGTAGCATCATTAAGTATTTATAGCGAAGTGTCGACTGTGTGCATCGCAGGCGTTATTTCAAAATGGTTCCTGAATAAAACATGTGAGCTCAATACACTTTCCTGTTGAAGGAAGATGAGAGGGGATTCCGAAGCGAACCGCTCCAATGATCCCATCTCGGAGGAAGTGCTGCTGGAAAATCACTCACGAATTCTCCGAGGAACTGTCCAAGTGTAGCCTATATGAGTGGCCTTCTAGTGACAAGCTCTAAATCGCCTTCTCTGTTTTCGTAGTAGTGAGGAATTCGCATAACCCCTTCGTGCTATGTTCTTTTTTTTTTTCTTCTTCTTTCTTTACTTTTTTTTACGCTGCAAGCCGGTTAGTTGGTTGATTGGTCGCGTTTACTCGCAATGCTCGCGTATGCCTCTCGTGTGGACTCCCGAGCCTTCGACATCACGAAACTGTTAGGTCCTCTTTCGTCCGACAAGGCGCTAAGGGAACTTGAAGACTTTTTGCATGCAACCGGGCTTATGGACATCCTATGACACGGTGAATGTGTGATGTGTCCTGTGTGTGCCCCCGGCGATTCCGCCACTTTACTCTCACTTGGGCGCAGCTCTTGAACTTTTGACCTACATGTTGAACTCCATTATCATTTCTGTTCGTCTCTGGACATAATCCCTTTGTGTTTTCATCATCTCATCATCTACTTGAACTCTCTGTATTAAGTGTACTGGGGTAGCCAGTTTGACTTCGTCGAAACTAACATCCCCATTTTTTTCTTTATTCACATCACATCACATCACATCACGCTCGCGTATGCTCGCAATACCAATCTAGATGGATAGACAAAATCATTAGCGATGTACAGAAACAAATGGATATAACAAGATACAGGATTTTTTCCCTTTAAAAGCCTTTTCGAGTACGTAGTTATTTCGAAATATTATTTTATCAGTAATAGACCTCTGCCTGTTTGTAAACAAATGACGTCATAGTGTTCGACAGCGCCACCAATTTGGTAGAGTTAAACTACGCTGGAAGCTGGGGGGGGGGGGGGGGGCGAACAAGGTCGCGCCCGAAAACCACAGTCTTGAGGGGACTACGATGATCCCTGAAAGGGAAGCGACCTTCGGTCCTACTTTACTTTCAATAGGAGGCAGCGCATAAGTGCCCATTCGTGGAACCCAGCCCTCCCCTTCCAATTTGTTTCGGTTTCACTCTGTCTACCAACGTCATTGATGACGTTTCTCGAGTAGAGGTCTATTCGAAACCAAGGTAGACCGAATTCGATCAGCACGTACAGCTTGGGACAAAAGTTTACGGAACACGGGGATGTCGCATTTCTGCATTGGTGCGACACCCTAACAGCAAATAGGAGTGAACTCACATACTAAGAGATGGACAGAATGGCCAGTCACCCGTTCCTTATTCGATCTCTTCCTGTTAGCTAGCAGGGGGCCGCTCAGATGATGAAATACGCTACTACCGTGTTCCGTAAACTTTTGTCCGAAGCTGTACCAGCCTTCCACGATACAATGTAATGCGAGTTAGGACAATTTATGGTAAACATCAAAGGAAATATTATATTCCAACAGTTTTCAATGCCATTCCTGGACACTTGCTTGTTTCGCGTGTAATGGGGTAGTGTACTGCTCTCCAGTGGTGAATCACCCCAGGTCATAGTCACGATTTATTTGTTGTTGTTGTTGCTCCACGAAACCTCAAAACGCAGTGCTAAGAAATTAACTAAGAAACGGCTACTGTACAAATAATGACCATTGCATAATGTAAGCGTTGAATTTCTAGGCACGCCTCTTGAACGATATGTTGTTTTACTGCATAGAATTACGATACGTTGGCATTAGTATGCTTCTTCAACTTGTTGTGTTTAGTCCACGTTGTATGTAATGCATTTTTGTATTTCTTTTTTCTGTTTTGTTTATTCTCTTCTATTTAAATACATAGATTCATGGCAACATTGCTGCTGTCTGCCGATGGTATAAGGACGGCCTACATGCCATCAGGCATAGGCCATCCTGTTGTAGACGTGTGTATTTGTTCATTAAATAAATTACTATTATTATTATTTATCGCTGAGCGAGCCCCGTGACGACATGTTGCACAGGGGAGAAGGGGTCGTGCATCCAGGGCAGACTTCACGAGGAACAGTGCCGATATTTGCCTTACAGCATCGCATAGAATACAGCCAGACAGCACAGCCGGTGCACGAAGCAAGAGACTAGATGCGATACATATAGGAAGCATACAGGATACAGGAAGCATACAGGAAGCACCCCACGTGACCATTGTATAGCTTTTGGGATGGGTTCAATTGAAAAAAAAATGTGAAGACGAAATAGAACTCCTTTCACCCGACCGATTCCACCACTCCCACACTGAACCCAGACCCACGGCTAGCAATATATAAAAGAATATAGCTACATGAGTACAGTATCTATGTCGTAAGTATCAAATGAAAGGGAACCACATTCCTGGATCTCAGCGTCTACTTCCTTTTTTATTATCTTCCTCATTTTGTTTAAGCCAATCCTCTCGAGAGCGGAAGCATGAATAGGACCAGAGGCGCTACTTCAACTGCTGCAGGAGTAGAATATAGTAGTACAATTTTCAGGGGGGTGGGGGTGGGGATGTGCTTAATGCTGATAGAAAAAAAAGAAGGGAAAGGTTAGCCATGATGTAGGCTTGCCATTCCCAAAAGCAAACACAAACAAACAAAAGGAAGACAAAGCAGCATAGACACAGGAACTTAAAAAGAAATACAGGAAGAGGCAGTTCCTTCACTAATCGTTGTGCAGACAGTCATGTAGACGGTATCAGAGAGTGGTCAAGAGTTTAGATTCCCTTTCTTTCCCCTTCTTAATAACGCGTCGTGGAGTAGCCAGTCCCGAGTGGCTCGAGACTAACATCTCCATTTTTTTCTTTTAAAAATCGATCAATCAGTTTAGAATCGCGAAGGAATCGTGTCAGCACAGAAGTGGTTTTCAGGGGCTAATCGACGAAGAACCGAAGTTTGACCTTAAACTGCACAAATAAAAAATAAAAAATGGTGGGTTTAAGAGTGAAACGTGGCTATAACAGCGTGCCTTCAAAACGCCACATCGCAGACACCGCCTAACTATCTAGCACAACGAAAAGAGCACAACGTAAATGACGCCATAAAACATCAGCACCTGGCAGTGCATAGACACGGCGAAGCAAAGCGATTGCGGACGATGCTCGAAATGTAGTGTACAGGCTGTGAAAAAGCAGCGGCTTCGCCGTCGACCAGTGACACGTTGTGTCTGCATCGATGTATTTTTGTTTTTTTTTCTGGTTTTCGACTTTTTAGTCGTATTTACTCCAATAATGCGGTGATAACTATAATCGAATAAACAGCTTTGGCAAAATGAAGGTATTCGAATATAATAATGTGCACGTTTGTTTTTGTTTTTTCGTTTTTTCTGTGTTTTTTTTTTTGTGTGTTTGTCTACTAGATCTGGAGTAGCTTGTCCTACGGTGAGCGGGCTCACATCTCCATATTTTTTCTCCTACCACCATCATCATCATCATCATTTGTCAAAAACGCTAATTCGTGACTCAATAGAACGTAGGTTGATAATTGAAATGGCTAGCCTAAAGGATAGCTGCTGTTGTAACATGTATACGACGAACTAAACTGGGAGCTTTTGTGGGGTACTTCACTTCCGCGGCGATGTGCTTCAACGATCCCCAGTCCGAAACGTCTCTCATTTTACTCTCTAACTGCGTGTCGGCTCTGTCTTGCACAAACATAACACAGCACTTACTTTGTATCTTCCCTGCTTGTTCTTTGTTATGTCTATTTGACGCCTTGGGGTTGCAGTAGTTCTGTTTTCCTACTTTCTTTCCTATTCACGTGTTCTGAAGTAGCCTGTCCGACATTGTCGAGGCTCACATCTCCATGTTTTTTTATCAATGAATCAATCAATTGTATCTTCCCTTTTCGCCATTTGGAAGTCGACGAGGTAACCTCAACACCAATTATTACATACCATCGTACTCTCCCTCCGCCCGGGAGTGCGCTCTAGGGAGTGCGCGCTAAGTGTGCTTCAAAGGGTACCTCATTTATATTGCTTCATGTCACGCAACTGTCTCCGTTGCGCAATCCGATAGCGATGTTGCCACTCTGTTTGTAGCTCTCTCGAGACACTCAAAGGCAGCTGGACGGTGATACAGCACACCCTTGGACGGAGTGAAGTGATCAAACGGCAATGGACGGCGCTTCGATAGGATGCACTTCGAGAAAGACCTACCTCGAAGCACACTGTAGCTTCTAGGGATCCCGCCCTTATACGGCCAAGCGCGAAAGAAAGGGTCCATTGAAAAGTACTAGAGATCCTTGAGAGGGGAGCGGGGACCGTGACGTTAGTGTAGCCCCCCCGTGATGTTAAGTCATTTCCGCGAGAACCAAATACGCTCCGGTAAACTTGGTTGAGGCGACAAGACCTTCACGGACTACTTTATTCCGTTTTAACCCTGCTACGCGGAAAGCAATGTGTCGATGTGTCCTTATTGCAAATGTCACCCTGCCCAAGAGAAAGCATTAAATAACGCCCCTTATCGCCTTCGCTATCTCACACTTTCGCTTTCACACTCCACGTGCCGAGCCACCTCCTTGCATACTCAATGCCGTCCTGTCACCCGACCGCACCACCATTGTTCCCGAACGTTCTAACTTACAATGACGGTACGTCGATAATGCTCCATTTAATTGCGCGAACCCTCAGGCCTGGCCCGATTCTAATGGAGTGCCTTCCTCACGCGAAATATACGTCCTTCGTGATAGCCGTAGCCTCAGGGCTCACGCCACGGCTTCGTGAAAGTGATGTAACATGTCGTAGCCTCTGGAAGGATCACGAGGTCTAGTCTTGCGTGGTGGTTGAATGGAAGGTGATATCGCGTTGTATGCGTGCGTGTATATGACTGGAATAAAGCTTTAGGTTTAATGCAGACGGTGACCAGGAGTGGGGCAAGGTCGATAGGGCAGGTACTGGGTTGTGGCACAAAGTGTGGACGGTGACATTGCTCTTTTGTCTTTGGGGTGGATCTTGTTGGTGGGTTTAAAAGGCATTATGCGTGGGTTAAAAAAAAAGGTGTTGTTTCCTGAGGAGTTTGATTGTTTGCAACATTTCGAATTCAAGATACGTTTCTTTGACGTTGTTGGGCGAGCGGTAGGTCAAAGGTATCGGCGGTGGGATCTGCGCATTTTAAAGTAGATGTCTGTTGCCTGTTTCTCGGATATTGTGTAGTGCACTGAGAGCCATTGGTGTATATTTAGTCTACGGTCATTTGAACTATTATCTCATTAACTGCATGGACGCATTTATTAGTTGGACCCTGCATGTGCTTTGTTATGCCTCTTGGTCATCTTGGGGTTGCATTTTTTCTGTTTTTCTACTTTCTTTTCCATTCACATGTTTTGGAGGAGCCTGCCTCAGCTTTGTTGACCCTCACATCCTTTTTATTTTATTTTCATTCAATCATCCTGATTGATTTTATTTTATTTTAACAAAAATAAAATCGAGATTTTGGCTTCACTAGTGTGAGACCCGCAACTCCACACCACTTGCGCACCAATAACTTTGGTGGAGAACTCCTGGAATGATGATGCCAATGAAGAGGATGATGATGGCGATATCATTCTCTTGTGAACGATGCCGTTGGAACTGTAACCAGCAACTTCGTTGAACACCACTTGGTATACTGCTTATGTTTATAGTGAATTATTTGTTCTGATATTGTAAAGACGGGAAAGAGGAGCACAGACAGGTAGGAAAGTGGTGGACTTTTACAATGTTTAAATGTTTAAACGTTAAGGAAGATGGCTCACTAATTTTGTGACTCATCCAATCAGTCAACGATACAATTTTACAATGTAAGAAATAATTGAACTCAACTCTGCCATCGTGACAACGTACTCATTTATAAAAGGCCTACTGCCTATGATCAGAACGAACTTGCGTGGGAAAGAAATTTGCGGGGGGACACTACGTTCTGCGAAAAAAAAAAAATAAATAAAGAGCTCGGCTTTAATAAGTCTTCGAATGACTGCATTGAATTTCCCAGCCATGTATTCCGAAAAGTCCGTGAGCAATTTTTCCATAACCTCGTCTTTGACAGGAAGCCAGATCGTTTAAGGTACGCGTAAGGGAAAGAGAAAAGACATGTCATACCATGATGAATCCTCCGGAAGTGAAGTATGTCGTTTCTTCGGCTGACTGAAGCTACGATAGTGAATGGCATTTGCGTACATTTCTTTTCTTTCCATCTCATAATTCCCATCCGTCCATCGTGCTTTCTTTCACTTTTCTTTCTTTCTTCCTTGGCGGCGTACCTCCATGTCGATCTCAACGATTACACACGATTACATGCGAGGACCAGCTTGTTTTAAGCACGGCCCCGCAGCAAATAGGGGAATGGTGTCGTGAGTGGCAAACGAATATTAATGTTGAAAAATCGGTCGTCTTGCCGTTGAGTCTGAAGAAAAATGTGGACAAATTCAATTATAGCCTGAATGATTTCCCACTAGAACGCGTATATACGAGCATAAATACCTATAGGAGTAATTGTTAACAAATTATCTTGGAAAGAGCACATTGATCACGTTAAAGTGAAATCATTACATTAGTCAAATTTAATTCGACGTACGCTAAGGCAGGCATTAGCGGATGTTCGACTGGTAGCATACCGTACCCTTATTAGACCAATATTGGAATATTGCAGTGTGGTAGCCGTAAGAACGGACAAAAATTCCCAGAACTTGAAATGGTAGAAAGAAGTGTTATCTGAATTTTTTCTTTTACAAATCAAATCAAACCAAATCAGAGTTGTTTTTAATAAATTTGGGTGATACGATTCTCCAACACCATTATTTCAGGACCCTAACATTACACCAGTCTGAGCTTGAGCTAAAAAACTACGCTCTTAAAAACGAATTTCATCGCATAGCACGCTCCTACGGATGAAAATGTTCTGAAGGCTTGTAAGACCCGACCAAGACATAGTAAACACTTGAGTGAACCGTTGTGTAACACTAACGTATTTAAGAATTCTTTTTTTCCCTCGTACTCTTTCCTGTTGGAACTCCCTCTCACAAAGTGTAATTGAATGTGACTCACTGTCAGTCTTCCCAACGGAATATGTCAGGAATTCATTTACGTCGTTTTATACTGAAATCTACTTTGACAAGGCTGCAATGTCACACCCATTAATCATTGATTCGTGCCGTGTTGATCACTCCTACGGTAGCACCTACGGGTGCGAGTATTATTATCATTATTAAATAAATAAATAAAAATAAATAAATATGGTGTGGCGTTTCCCCGTCACTCATTTTTGCAGTCTCGTCTACAGTGATATATGCAAGGGATCCAATATTATACGAAGCATCTTCTAGTCATTTGTTGAATGGTTTGCACTGCGGAATTTGGTCACGTGTCTCGGTGCTTCCCTGCAGCACTTCGGTGTCATGCTAAGAATACATGTTTCATTTCATGCCCTCTATCCCAATATTTGATTTACAAGTGCAGGTGACGCGATACGAACGAAATTTAAGTTATTATTATTTATTTATTTCAATGATTTTTTGGTCATCAGATTCGCAGACCTGTCGATCTTGTCCCCCTGGGAGTGGTATTCCTGTTCTTGTATGCACTTATTAGAGTGTCCTGAAGGTACCGCGCTTCAAGGTACCTGAAGAAGCGTGGCCCACCACGCTTCAGCTAGTAGCTAAATAAATTTAGAAACTTTCAGTGTGTACTGTTTTTGAGTGTTGTTTGACCTTCGAGGACATGACTTTTCTCTCCTTGTTACTACATCTACTTGAGTATCCTGCCTCTGAGTAAAGCACCTCCGGTTGTTATCGTCTGCGCTATATATGTCCTTTATTTCTTGTGTCTCCGTCAACGCGAAAAAGATGCAACTTCCTCGTATCGGCGACCCGTCTTTTTTATCATCTTCGGGTGATTACCCACATCAAGTTGGTATATAGTTCGTGCGCGAACGGGCAGTGAAAACTGACGCGTGATCATCCTCGTCGAGCAGATGTAGATGCTAACTTTGTTTTTCTTCTTCTTCTTCTGATTGCCACGCGCTTGTCTGGTTCTTCTCATTCATGTTCTCCCCCCAAACCGGCCCTTTTCATTTCTATCGTGTTCGCTTGTTCTTCTGCCCTAACTCCCTTTAGTATTGACTTTGGTAACATGAAAACGTGGGTACAATGATGAGTCAAGTCCAAGATGTGTGTAAGTCCAAGTGTAACATGAAACCCAAAAGCAAGGACTTCGCTCCCGAGTACACTATAAACAGCATTATGAGAGCTCGGTTATGTTACAGGCGTTTTACATTGTACTTCGATGAACATTTTTTGCAGATATTGATGTCTTGAAAATATCTGCTGGACATACGTCTTGCGGAGCGTACAACACCTTAAGAACGAGCTCCATTTAAAAAAAAAAAAAGAATAGAGACGCAAGGGACAGGATGTCCTTCGCGCCCTTCGTTGATCACCAATCTCCATCAATTTCAGCGTGTAAGCACCCCTCCAAACACACCCACACTTTCAGAGGCTGTAACCACAGGTAGGAGCCGCCCTGAGCCAAACAGAAAGCCATTCGTAGCCAGAGGCTTTCAATGTTTCCCATACGATTGCCAGAAGCAGACCGTGACTCTATTTGCACACGTTGCGAAAGAGGGCGAGAAGACATCAAGAAAGCTTAGATGTCGTTGACACAGGACGACTTGTCTCGTCGTCTTGTCCTTTTCACATTTCGTTCTCACATTCCTTGTACAAAACGCGCGACGACCAGCGAGACAAAACCAGAACCACGCTTAAAACTTTCACCTTTATGTCCACAAGAAAAAAACGGCACTGACAACTTCCTGCATCCGTGTCGACCTCGCTGAGCCAACAACAACAACTAAGACAATGACGATGACATGCGTGAGCGCAACATTCAGTTCTTCACTTATCTAAAAACCACGAACCGTGTATATGGCTGCCAACACAAGAGCCACCTGGATAAAGAAAGCCTGACGTAACGTAATCATTAAGAGTCCCCCTATCAGGACCATGTTTTCGGCGACTGCAACCCAAGGAAACGTGCCGTCCACAAGCAGTCACTCGTAGCCACAGAAATCGGATTGGCTTGGATTGGATCCACATCCACATCATCGGATTGGATGAAGCAGATGGCATCCCAACTCTATGTGTTGCCCGCCAGAGGGTGGCCGACTACGGCGAGTAGCTCCATCCCTACCACCACCACCATATGTGTCTGCGAGGCGATGGAAGAAAAGGAGGTAAAAAGCAGGCTTCCTTCATCTAGGTGGCGATGCCAACGCTCTCCTTCCACATTTCAATGTCACATATCTTCTCCACGCACACTGAGCATTTGTAGATTTCAGTGCTCGGTGACACCAAGGTGAGAGCACTGTTATGCCGGCAAGATTAACGATGATGATGTGACGTAGAATGGGACGAATCCTCGCCTTAGTTAGAGAACCAATCAGGCGGCCGATTTTTCTGAAACGATAGTCGTGGAATTCGGGACTCAGTAACATTTCAAGGTACGGTTGATGATGCGGGGATGGTATGATGTATGGGGTGCGGGGGTGGTGCGGGGGTTGTAAGGTGGTTGTAAGGGTATGGTGAGGGCATGGTAAGGGTATGGTACGGGGAGAGAGGCACTGGTTCAGCTGCAAATGATAAGGGGTGAGAGGCATTGGTTCAGCTGCAAACTGTGATGATGCAAAGGTGTGATTCATATCAATATGCGTTGTGGCATTGGTGTACGGTTCGGACTCAAGTCATACATATCCAAACTAAACAGTAAACCGATTGAGTGTTACACAGAGTAGAAGAGTATCTTACTGAAACCCTGCCAGAATGGTTATAATCTGAATCCGGACTCTTTTTATCACAAGTAGTAGATGTTTTATTTCCACTTGAACATTTTCGTACCGCAGGTGGCCCGATTTAACTGTGTACTACGTCGTTTGTCCAAACTGCGCGCGGACGAGCTTTTTCGGTGGTGCTTTCCACGTGGCTTGCCGTGACAAGCAACGGTCAGACGTTGACCCAATATTGAGAAACTTTTAGCAACGTGGTTGAAAGCTGCGTGGTACAAGGTGACAAGATAGGAAACTTGCGGCAAGACTGTTCAAAACTGTGTGGCAAAACTGTGGCAGAAACAGCATCCCCATAACACTAACTGCCATCCTGCCGCCGATGAGCTTTTTGATTCCTAGAGGCAGCTGGGGAGCTGCGTTGCGCGTAAAGGGCAATTTTCACGAAGGGCCTTTACGCCACCGTCTGACAGGCTTGTCAAATGTAAATGTCAAATGTAAAAATTCAAAAAGGCCAATCACTGAAATGACTTTGAGCGCGTCGTCTGACAGGGGTAGAAGTGTCTTCGGGATTTAAAAAAAAGGGATGCACGCAACGGGATTTCAAAACACCATTCAAGGCTTCGTTATCCAGCAAACTCAATATATTCCCGGCAACTGCGAAAAAGTGACCACCACCATGGCGGCCAAACGCGTTCGTTTGACGTCATGTGAATACGACGACCTACTAGATTATAGCGACCATGTCATAATCGGCAAACCCAATGAGGAGCCCGTCCGCACGATCCGCTAGGGGCTCTACTCATCGGCCCGCGAGATCTGCATCATGATTGGACGATGGAAATTTGAATTTTGAACGCGCAGAAGCGGACGCACGATTACCGTAGCAGACGACAGCAACAGTTCCTCGAAAAACGCGTAGGATGATGATGATAATCAATTCTAGAAGGAAGCATCTCTCTTGGGACATCCACCGCTTGTACAAAAATACTAAGGTAAGTTAATGTACAGAGTACTGCAGAAATTGAGGAAGCAATCGCTAGGGCCGATGAGCCGCGCCACCGCTAGCCTCAAAATGCGGCGCTGGGAAGGGGTTCGTATGACATGGTCGCTATAGTCTTAGTAGGTCGTGGTGAGTACCCTTGTAGACATGTGTAGACGACATGTGTAGATAACTCCCTTAGTAGCAGCAATGGCATTGTCAGTAGACACTATACTCACCTGTCCTCGGTGGCAGAGGTAACAAGTTCGTCATCTCCCGTTCAGCCCTGTCGTCGTGAAGTCTTTCCGGCCGTATGTGCATCTCAATGGCCAATACATACAGCCACGTCCCGATAAGACCCCCAACGTGCGGGATGAACATGGGAATCCACCAGAAGTGCCGGAAACTGAAACGAGAAATATGTACGCTTCCAAATCTGGTGTGTCACGTGATGTATCACGTTATGTTCAAATAAACGTCGAAAGGCTCCTGTCACATGCATAGACGCGAATACATAATAAAAAGATGCTAAATTGTAAAATGGTAAAATTGTCACACAGGTAAACCACCAAAAGCTGTGATGGAAATATATGTATAATGCCAGAGGAACAACAAACAAATGTATGAAGTATTTGTGTTTCAATCAATAACCAGGAAATGTAAGGAACATCGTGACAGGCTTCCGTGAGTTCTAATTGTCATTTGCCACGAAATACAATATCAACACTGCATTCGCAGTCCCATTGTGGTTAATTTTTTTAAAAAGACACTTCAGTTTCACGGTGACATTTCAGAAAAATTCGTTAAACTTCCTCCGGGAATTTGTCGTCCGTCCTTCTTGTTCCGTGTCTCTCGGTCCCCTATACCATGAAACTTACTCCTCATCCGCACCCGTTATAGATGTCCGCGATGGCAGTGCACTTCGGTCAGTACCGAAATGTTTCCGTGCAGCAAGGACTGAAAGGACAGCACTTGGGGATGTGGTGGAAAATAACCGATATATTCGTTCTTACTTGTGTTGCTGTCTAAACCACAGATTTAACTGTGGTTAACGGGATGTATCGAGATTGTTAGCCCTTGTTCACTGATTCGTCCAGTGAAGAAACCGATAATAAGATGAAAGGTAACAGCTATACTCATCTGCTGTTCAACAACAGCAGTTATTGGGCAGTGCCTCCGCTGCCCACACATTTTCGCAGAACAGTTATTCATCAGCTGTTCGACCACTGCACGGCACGTGTGTGACATAACAATAGCTTTTGTGGGAACAACGTCAGTACATTTGATGTTCCCATGAATATACTGCTCAAGAAATGCTATCACCTCTGCCACGGCAACCTCTCGTGGACGAAGTGCGCCTTTATTTCCGGCTGCATCGTACGCGCTGACGGCGATCACACGCCAACTGCGCCTGCGTCGTTGCGTATACGCGCTATCTACCGACCGAAGGCAGCAATCGGTATTTGTGCTTAGCGTGCAAGCAACGACGTGGCGCTCGCAGCGTGATGCGAACAGGGGCGCGATATTCAAACCTGACAACTTCAAACGTTTTCTGTGCGTGTACAGGGTGTCCCAGAAAACGTGTCATTGAATTATAATAAAAACACTACGCCACCTAGAATCATGCGGCCAACGGAATTTGTTCTTACTAGGTTTTTGTCACCTCCTGATGTGAGTGTCATGTAACGTAAGTTTAATTATGCCAATTTTTGCAAAATGAACTCGAAAATTTGCAAAGTAAAGGTCACTTTTTTACGCCACCAATGTGAAAAGCGTGCCGAATTTACTGGAATTCATGATAATTGACGGGGATATTGAGGAGTTATCTCGTCGGAAAAAATAGCCGAACATCATGCTTTTCGTGGCAGCAATAACATAGCGCTTGATGGCTTTTTGAGCGCAATCGTTGTCAGTCCGACGAAAGTAGGTCGCAAACCCAGCTCCGAAAAGCATGTTGTTCGGCTATTTTTTTCCGATGGCATAGCTCCTCAATATCCCCGTCAATTATCATGAGTGAGTAAATTCGGCACGCTTTTCCCATTAATGGTGTAAAAAGAAGTAACCTTTACTTGGCAAATTTCCCAGTTCGGTTCGTAAAAAGCTACATAATAAAACTTACGTTACATAACATTCACATCAGGACGTGGCAAAAACCTACTAAGAAGAAATGCCGTTGACCGCATCATTCTCCGTGACGTAGTTCTTTTTATTAAAATTCAACGACACGTTTTAAAATTCAATGGGACGCCCTGTATGTATACAGGGTGTTTCACATGATAAATTCTAACTGGCGACGTACTCGCCGGAGGATTGTGGGACTTTCGGCAATTACCTTCTGGGAACTTTTGACGCCATTTAGGAAGGCTTTGGACAATTTTTAATTGGGGAAAATTTATTTTGTCAAGTGAACTTCCTCGACGGATAACCACAAGCCAGGCCCAACAAAAACTATGCGCTGCATCGCAACAGAAATAGTATAAAAAATTAGTAAAAATTCCGCTTTAGCCCCGCCTGCTTGATTGTCGCAAAGACCAGCTTCCGTGGCATAGTGGTTAGGGTGATCGCTTTCCACGCCGAGACTGGGAGGTGTCACGGGTTGGAATCCTGTCACCGGCTGTGCTGTCTGAGGTTTTCCATGGGTTTTCCGAAGACTTTCCAGACGAACGTCGGCACAGTTCCCCTTGAAGTCGGACCAGGACGCATGCTAACCCCCCTGCCCCCCTCCTTCCTGCTGTCCTCTCTCCATCTGTCCACGTCTGTTCGCCGCTCATAGCCACAGTTCCTTCGCGGCGCTAACACGGAATTTTTTAAAAAATTGTCGCAAAGAAGAGCGCACGGAAGTTGCAGGGTGAGGAGGAAGTGTTCCCGCCTCTTGTTTTACTAGAGTCACTAAATAAGCTTCGCTTCAGAGTATCGACACTGAGGTCCAAGGGAGAGCAGGAGCGCCATCTTGTTTCCGTACCACACCAGTACCATCCCCAGTTGAGAATCGAAGTCAGCTAACATGATGCTCGCTGTGGGATAGAGAAGCCTGTATGATTGTTGTGCGATAATCCATGTATTGTCCACCAGAGCGTCCCGAGGATGTTAAGGTGAGCTGAAGGCCGCCGGATAAAGAAAGGAACATTTCACTCGCGCACGATAGATGGCATCGTGCGCTAAAGTGCGCGTGGCTACCGTGGCGCGGAAACAAGATGGCGCATGCTCGCTCTTGGAACTCAGTGTCGATACTCTGAAGCGAAGCTGATTTAGTGACTATGTTTTACCTTTTTTGCCCCCGCTTTGACCTTGATGCCGGTGATAACAGACTTATCACAAAGAAAACAAAACAACCGTCTTATCACAAAGAAGGGAAAACAAATGAAGGCGGGGACACTTCCTCCGCTAGACGCACATTGCCGGCGCGCTTCTTTGGGAAAATCAAGCAGGCGGGGCTGAACCGTAAATTTCAATTTTTTTTTTCCGCTATTTCTATTGCGATACTGCGCGTAGTTTTTGTTGGGTCTGCGGTTATCCGTGGAGGACTTCATATTTCTGTAAAGAAAAAGTGAGGTTTGCTTGGCAATTCTCAAAGTTCAATTGAAAAAAGATGAATTTCCCGCAATTAAAAATTGCCCAAAGCCTTCCTCAATGGTGGCAAAAGTTTCCGGAAGGTAACTGCCGGAAGTCCCGCAATCCTCAGACGAGTACGTCGCCAGTTAGAAGTTTTTATCACCTTACGTGAAACACCCTGTATACTACGAAGGTGCTCATGGTGGAACAAAGATCACACACACTCCTATTGTATACGTGAACAAACTGCTTGTTCGTTACGATTTGAGCGGTATTTAATTACTCCTTCAAAAACTTGTTTTTACTCTCGCGTAGAACCAGGCGCGGCGCAAAGCCCCCGTCAGGGGGACCCCACGTCCCAACCGGGTTCCATCCCCCACCGCCCCCACCGAGTCATGTCCGGGTCCCAAAAAGGCAAAGGAGAAGGGGTTTACGGCATTTTAATTCGCACGCGGCACCTGAGATAACACTTTGGCGCCTCACCTCCATGAGAATTTTGCGCCCCCTTCGCAAATCCAGGGTGTCTACAGTAAGGGGACCGAGAGACACGGAACAAGAAGGACGGACTACAAATTCTCTTAGAATTTGTAGTCCGTCCTTCTTGTTCCGCGTCTCTCGGTCTCTTTACCATGAGTCTATACCAGCTTGCCTACACCCTCTCCCTTCTTTCTTTAGTGTCTACAGTAACCCCTGTAACCTCCCTCCTCCCTCTGTCTTCATCTGCCCCTGGACAGAACGAGCGGGTCACTTGACACCGCATCGGTACTTGTCTCATTACCGTAGCGTCCACGGTAAGACCGATGCTCCAACAACAAATACATGCAACCGGTAGGAGATTATATGGAATGCACCAATGGAGAATAGATACATGAAAGGGTATCTTAAAATAGAACCTCGTGGTGGTGGGTGTGAGAGGGCTCTCCGTTGTCGGCCTCGCAGAGGTGGGCAACGTCACGACTAACGCCCGTATGCGAAAGCGCGTCCTGGGACGGACTTCTAAGGGAACTGTGCCGACATACGTCTGAAAGTGTCCGAGGAAAACGCAGAAAAAAAACGCAGGCAGCTCGACGTGACATGGCCAGCACGCTAACCACTGTGCCACGTGCCTCGTAACAAAGCCTCGTGTCGTACTCACTGAACTAGCCAGGCGCGAGGAATGCTCAAGGCCAACCATTGCACAGAACGTTATACCCATATCGCCCTCGACATATGAAAAGCGCGGGGACGTGCGCGTTTTGGTGACAATTAAAGTGACTGCGTTAAATGTCGCAAATAGGCGTGCGCCTCTCGTTTTCACGAATCGGGGGGGGGGGGGGGGGGGCAACGATGTCATTTCCCAAGCAGCACAATGTACCGAAAGTCGAGTGCAATAGGGGTGGACGGGTAGGTAGTAGGCCTTGAACAGAATTCTGAAACTAAAGAACATTGATAAGACACCTACCGGCCACCCCTATTGCACTTAACTTTCAGTAGATTGTGCTGCTTGGGTTAGGATGATGGTTGGCTAGGCGTGTGTTATGCGGTGAAGCTCTGCTTTAAAAATGCAGGAGGCTGATGTGTCAGCAGGGTTGTTTGGATTTAATGAATTTTATCCGGTGGATTTTTATTTTTATTTTATCCACACGATTCTATCCGGATTTTTTTTATAGATGTTCTTCAGATGTGATGTGAAAGACAATCTGAATTCAACGTCACACGGAGGACTCCCGGTTTATTTTCTTGCTGTGTTGGCTGTTTGCAAAAGCCCAGGTACGCGCAACATTAGCTTTTAACTTTTTTAGCTTTGTAACTTTTTAAATTATGTTTTTGACTTATAACTTTTCAGGTTTAACTTTTCCCCGCTTTCTTTTACTTTTGCCCATTCAGGGAGAGACTTTCCTCCGCTTCCTGGAGGCACTGTCTCTGAAGTGCACCGAAACACGACAGCTAATCGAGGCGTGTAGGATCGACACCATTCAACCACGCGGGCATGGAGCTCACTTTTCGGAAAACGGTAGATACTGATACAATGTTGCTGGGACAGGCAGTCCCGTAAACAGAAACTATATGAGAGGTCACCCGAAATCAAGAACAGCAAAGCACATTTGTTCTTACTCTTTGTTCTGAGCGGAAGTCATCCCCATATCATCGTCATCATGTATTTCTCTCTCTCTTGTTCTTATTCGGTCACATTTCTGGCCTTGTATACAGGGTGTTTGCTCAAACGTGTCCAGAAGTTATATTTAAAGCGAGCTATAAAAGAAAAGCAAGTGGTACTTTCAGTCTGCTACTTGAGTAAAAAACAGGTACTGCTTCACTAGTAGCACCTGTTTCTTAGTCAAGTAGCTACAAAGCAGCGCTCGTTTCTCTTTTATCGCTCGCTTTAAATAAAATTTCTGGACACGTTTGAGCAAACACCCTGTATATTCTCCAAAAATATCCGGGTTTTATCCTAAAAAAGCCCACTGGAGAGGATATTTTTAAAACTATCCGGATTATTATTATTTTTTTTTCAACCCTGTGTGTCGTATATATAACAGGCCGACTTTATCAATTTTCTCCAGAGCGTATATCTCGAGTCGGTGTACACAGAATGTGAAGCAGGGCCAAAACACCGTCGGTTAGAACACTACCCCCATATATTTTGTGTGAGGAGGTATATGTGTTTGAATTCTCTGACACTGCTCTTGCGAATTCGCTTCAACCACCCGACAATGCATTCGAACATGGCTATACATTGCTCATTGAAAGAAGACACTCACGTGAACACTTCGGGTCCGTATCCCACCATTGATGCCAGAACGCGTGGTGGGAAATCCCTCGCGGGATTGATGGCAGCCATGCAGTTTGTGCCAAATGCCCAGCAAAGAGCGATCACCATGATCCCGATGAGGAATGCGTGCATTCCAGCCGTCGTGTTTGCGTTCTTGTTGTCGATGATCACCATGATGGTGAACATGAGAAGAGCTGAACAGATTATCTGTACAAAAGATAAGTAATTTAAGAAAAGCGAAAAGGAAACAGTATTATAAACGTCTGACTATGCCAAGTGCAAAAAAAAAAAAAACAGACATAAAGGATCTGAAATGCGAGAAAAAGAAATTGGACTACAGGGTACAGATTCATATTTCAAAGTTAAGCGCTAACGAAGCAAGGACAGGAGAAGTCGGCAGGACAGAGTGTTCTCTGCCCTGTCAAGTTCCTCGGCCCTTGTTCCGTTAGCGCCGAACTTTGAGGGAATTAGTACTTACGAAAATGTATTAGATCCCCAGATGAAATGCATCAATAATGTATCAGTCGACGAACATAACGGGCACATGGGGTAGTAATATTGTTACGGGTAATTTATTAAATATTATGAACACACACCCACATTCTACGGCACTGTTTACACATTATTGTGCAATACTGTATAATCACGTGAATTATTTCGATCAGTCACATCGCTATCAAGAGCAATAATCACAGGTTATTACCGGAGCAATGAGGTTATATTTAACATCGCTCGAAATCCTGCCTCGTCTGTCAAGCTGTCCACCAGAATTCACCATGCAAAATACTTTCGCTCTGCGGTGCGTTATAGGTGCACAATCGAATTTACAAAAAACAGTCTGAGAAAGCAGCCGCGGACGGCCGACACGATGCTCTCGTGACGTGGAGAAGGCTCCGTGCCTTCCGCAGCTCACGCGCAGCTTATACATGCTTGAGCTGTGCAGCTGTACGTCACTGGTCACGTGAGGGGAGTAGCGTATACGTCACGACATCCTCTCGTTCTGTGATGAGAAGAGATTTTTTTCAAAAGTGTAAGAGCCCTCGCGCTCGCTCTGTAGGTCACGTGCGCTCATCGTTCTTTCGCAGGAACTCTTTCTATTGGTTGGAAAACACTGTGCACCGAAAAATGAAAAAAAAGGGGGGCCTCTTCAGTGCTCCTACAGCACAGTCAACAGTACATGCACAAGTAAGCCACTATGCACCTACGAATTCACCAATGAACGAGGTGAATCCATGCAACGACCAATCAAACCCAAGTATGGGATGGGCTCCTGAAAGAGTATCTCTCACCGTGTCAAAGATGCAAATGGAGAGATGAACATTCTCATTGGGGAATGTCGTCAGAAGGATACCCGTTCCTTTGTTACCAAATATTTGCCTTTCTCCTCCGTCGTAGTGATCCAATACGTCTATGGACAAAGATAAACTTGAAATTAACGCCACATAAATACAAGACTATCGGGTGGAGGATTTGTCTCCTCCGGTTCTGATTCAATTTCTACAATGCGTAACATGCAAAAAATAGTCACCGAAATAGTTTCATTATTGCGGACACCTTTGCAATGAATAGTACTGTCGTACTGATGATAGGTAGTGTTTGAAGGAGCGACGGAATTTATGATTTCAAACTGCATGGCAGATAAGCGCAGCGTTTGAGAATTGCTAAGTAAAGTTTGTTTGTTTGTTCGTGCGTTGGAGAAATTGAACATGTCTCCCGACGTGTTCAGCTACTCCTAACATAAATCCCCCAAAAGAAAAAGTCTAGTAGTTCACGACTTCTCAAGGGCTCTGCTCGCAATTCGCTATCCACAAGTTCGATATTCACTACTCACGTGTTCACTATTCAGAAGTCCACTATTCACATGTTCACTAACTACACTATTCGCAATTATCCCAAGATCACGCACAGAGAAGCCTAGAAATATGTATTATATCCCACAGCTCTGAACAAATTTCACAAGTGCCACCAGGCCACCATCCCTCGTGTTCGGTGCCCAAAGTCCCAACACCTTCACTATATCGAAGACCTTGATGTCCAGTCGATCAAGTGTAGCTTTCAGGGTAGCTCTTTGTGATGCATACCTATAGTGCAGTGCATTATAATGTGCTCACTATCCTCCATCGTTGCAAAAACCGAACAATTCGCTGAGTCGGCTCTTGCAGTTTTACGGAGAAAATTACTGCCATT
The DNA here is from genome assembly GCF_037126465.1 of Ornithodoros turicata. Taxonomy (NCBI): domain Eukaryota; kingdom Metazoa; phylum Arthropoda; class Arachnida; order Ixodida; family Argasidae; genus Ornithodoros; species Ornithodoros turicata. The sequence continues at coordinate 98,920,110 of NC_088203.1, forward strand.
GAGCACATTCAACCGACATTGGTGTAAAAACGGCGCTAAGTAAAGTTAAGGACTTACCTAGCGGGTAATTTCAGTTGTATGGTAACTTCCTCTCTCTTACTTTGCTTACTCTTTGATTTATTTTTAGCCGTTAGTAAGTTCACTCAGTAAAAATACTCTGTTTCATATTAACCATCTTGTGCCAGTAATTTCCGTGCAAAAACAAGACGTACCGATGTAATTGAAATACAGAATAGCAGATGCTACGAAGGCTCCGAGGTGTTGACCCAGGATATAGTGTGGTACTTTCCGCCAAGGAAGTCTGCCCACACTAGCGAACGAAGTGGTTACCACCGGATTCACATGGCCCCCTACACAGAGAGAAAACGTTGATATACATTAGGCAACATTTATCGGAATTGTGCGGGGCGTTTTTTTTTAATTCTTTACAGAATTTGTATTAAAAATCTGCGACAGAAGCATAGATGTCATTTTTACAGTTGAGTTAGTATACGGCAAGGCAGACATTTTCTCGAAGAGAGTACGTATATAGCTATAAGAGGACTGACTACATAAAATTCATTAACTAACCCTATAGTCAGGGAACCTCGGGCAAAATTGAGATAACAGAATGGGATGACAATCCTCGTTGACAGCCATTCTATCTTTTATAAATCGTGGAACCACCGCGTACCGTGAAATATGATGATGAGGATTGGATTTTTATGGCGCAAAAGCAACATAGGCCACCGTGAAATATCCATGGATGAATTTCGCTATGAGAAATTGTACGATTTTCGCGAATTTCGCTATCAGACGTTTCGAAAGCGTCTCGTCAATGCGTCTGCATTTTTCCATACTGCTTGTAGAAACTCAAGTTCCGCAAACAATTTCCCAGCAATGTGATCATTGTCTAACAGCAATCATCTTCACCTCCATCACCATCGTACGCGAACACCGTTGCCTGAACACGCAACTTCAACCTACACTTTTTATTAGTTCTTGGTACACAGAGTTCACTTAATGTTCACATAAAGTGCCGTTGCTTCATGAACTTCCTTACCGCTGCCCCCTCTTAGAGAATATATCCCGTCTACTTCCATTAACGCACGACATCGAACACTGCACTGGAAACTCAGCTTTCTCCTCAGTCTTTCCACTCCTTGCAATATTCCTTTCAGGCAAACATGCTGTATCAATACCGCCCACAGCCTTTGATCACCCTGCAGAAAGAGTACTAAGCCGAGCAAGCTCCGCCAAGAGTACCGCCCGAAATGTTGCAACACATAAAGCATTAATGGGAATTAATAAAGAAGTAAAGCAAAGCGTCGCTCGTCAGTGAAGGCAGTGTAGAGAGGGCGGTTGTGTAAGAGGCCGCTCTATTTGAGATGCAGCCACAGTGTATTTTGGGCGTCACCACCCTTGAAGCGGGTAAAAGGATTTTATGTATATATTTAGGTCTTCCTGGCAGTGTCAACTGAGGCATGGGGAGCGTCTTTTCCGCAAGAGGAGGTTAGCCAGCCGTAAGTTTATGCAAACTGTGCCTTGCGGCCGAGGGTATCATTTTAACCAACAACAACAAATAAATTGTGACTATGACATGGGATGGCATTTTAACCGACACGCTCTACGCATCCTGTCGTTACTGGTATAGTAGAGAGGTCGTTCGGACGAGGAACATCCGCAGTGGCCCTCACGCTATGGTATGTAGTACGTGAAAGACGTTCTGTAGACAGACAGGGGGTTTTCAAGTTTGCATACTCTGCATAAACTAGTGCACAAGAGTTTTCTTTCTTTTTCCAATCCAATCCAATCCAAGCGGAAAAAAACGCAAAAAACGTATAATCGAGAAACTGGTATGCACAGTAACAATTAGTGTTCTTTTTTTTATGCCTATTCTTTCTTCTTGTACAACACACAGGTATTTTTGAAAAATATGTGTGTACGTCTGATGGTGAAAGTTTTAAGAAATAGTACAATCGTTCACTTGGTCAGCACTGCGTTAGGGGGACATAACGAGAAGAGGGTAGAAGTGGCAAAGTCAACCTAGCGATCACTCCTTCTAGGCTGGTGGTATATGTGACTCGGAAGAAGATGAAAATGCCACGAAGTCATTTCTTATATATAGAACGTCAGTTTTGTACCTTTCTACGCGACGTTTGTATTCGGTGGATCCAAAATTTGTCTTTCTCAGTTCCAGGCTGTTTACCGCGTTATTTTAAGTCCCTCCTCCACAAGCTTCGTGTCAATGTTGCATTCAATCCGCAATTCAAGTACCGGATCAGATAATGTGACAGCAGCCTATGCTCCAAATGGGGCGCTGTGGCGAACATTGAACACATCCTAACAGAATGTGAGAGAAGCGGCAACTCTGTGCTCGCACCGGGGTGCAACACCGTCGATGTCTTCTAATGTTCTTGAAGTTCCTAGTGCCTACCGGTGGTGGTGGTGGTAGTGATGGTGGTGAAACGGCTTGCCGTTGTCGGCCTCACAGAGGTGGGCAACGTCACGACTGACGCCCTGGGGAATGTGCGTCCTGGGCCGACTTCTAAGGGAAACTGTGCCGACACTCCGGTTTGCCCCAGACGCTGTAGTATCATACTGTGTATCCCAATTACCATAGGTGCTCCTTCCGTGTTTTTCTTTTTTTTCATCTTCCGTTTGATCGGCGTGCAGCTAGTAGAGGTCAGCTCAATTGTTGGGCTTTTAACTTTGTACATAACTTTAACTTCATTCTCATATCTCACATATAATGTTTCGCGTGTAATTGGTTAGTGTACTGCTCTCCAGCTGTGAATCCCCCCCTGTCATAGTCGCGATTTACTTGTTGTTGTTGTTGTTTCTATATCTTTTTCCTTGCATTGCAGAATACATTTAGGAGCACGAAAACATGCCACTACGTAATGTGTGTCTTCAGAACCTATAAGAAACCGTTTCACGAGGAAAAACGGTCGGCTCGTCTCCGTCAGATAAACACTCGCAACAGTAAACGCTCTATAGTACGTGATCGCTCCGTAGCTCTTCGTATCGAAGCGGGAAATCTCAAAGACCACTCCGGTAGCGATCACGAGACAAATATTTGCGGCCGACTCCTTGCACGATAGTGCGCCGAGCTAACACAACTGCCGCCATTTCCCATATCAGGGCGACCTGAGCAAATACGTTCCATGCGGGCGAAAACAGAGCACTTCTAGTGAAAGCGAACGTACGCTTCCGTGCAGCCACCTTTTGGCACCGTGCTCCTTCGGAAAATGTGGCTATAGGGGGAATGTGTTAGGCGCTATCAGACGCGATACGGGAACTGGGCAACGATTGCACTGATACTTAGTGAAGGCACATCGAGGTAAATGCAAAGTAGCTTTTACGTGGATCCGGGAACAGCGTTAAAAAAAAAAAACATGTTTTCGATGTGACTGCGTGGAGTCAGTAAAGCACAAAGCGCTGTGGTATTTTTTACGAAAGAAAGAGAGTAAGTGAGACTAAATAAAAATATATGGAGAGATTGTTGGTTTCATTCTACATGGATGTCGCATAAAAAGAGATGTTCGTTCACAAAGAAAGTGAAGCACACGCCGCACCTTGAAAAACAACAGCAGATAAATTAGTGATGATGAATGGGAGAAAACCTTGAAAACAGAGAAAGTTCGCAGCGTGTGCTTCACTATCTTTGTGTGCATCTTTCAATTAAGGTTTTTGTACACTACTGCAAACTTAAGTGTAACGCTGTAATAAAACAGAAGAAGAAGGTTTTATCGGTCGCCATGTGTTCGTTCTTTTTCTCTTGTACTTTTCCAAATATTTCAAGCTGATGCATGTGCAAGGAATTATAGTAAGCGCCGTGTCAGTTCTATATCGTAGCACAAACGCATGTGCTCCGTGTCCCTCCTTGTGTCCATGTTTGTTCAGGGGCCGATCCAGACCCTCAGTTTGAGGGGGGGGTTTCTTTGCAGGAGCGCGTATTAGGGGAGGGGGAGAGGGAAATCCAATGTATAAATTGACGTGTTTTTTTTTTGGGGGGGGGGGCGATCGCCCCCCCCCCCCCTAGGATCCGCCACTGTGTTTATTGCTGTAAGGACGAGGTCTCACGAAACTTTCCTTGCATTCACAATACTCTCTGCACTGTTTCAGCAGAAACTATGGGAACTAGGGGAATGTGCGTCCTGGGCCGACTTCTAAGGGAACTGCGCCGACATACCTATGTCGGAGCTTTATGCTGTGGTTCTGGCGCGCCCGGGGTCCCGCCGGCCAATCAGGCTTTCGACGGACTCCGCGGAGCCGCCAATTTTAGAAAGAAATAAAGCAAAAAAAAAAAAAAAACGAACGTGGTTGGTGGGTTCGCCGTTTTGGACAATGGGATTCGGATTTCCGAATCTCGAATCCCTGCCCAGGATTCCGTTGGCCCATCCCTATTTATCACATTTCTTCCGCGTTTTTTCTTTTCTTCTGTTTCCACCGACGGGCGAAAACGTGATGTCGCGTCACGTTACGTTTCGCAAGGTTCGCATGATAACGTCTCGCTAATATTATCCGTGCTAGCGAACCAACGCCACGTGACTTTCGCTTGCACGTGTAGCGCCTACCTAGAAACAGTAATGACTTCAGAAAGCCTCGGTAATAAGCGCACATTCTTGGTTGAATCAGCTCTTACTGAAGCAAAATCGTTCATCCGCTGGAGGCGGATGGGCTCTTATTACGACGTGACGGCATCGTCGACGTCAGTTCTCCTATCGGAACAGCGCAGGTAATGTTCGGCGTTATCTCGGAAACCTGCGGGAATCTCGGCGATTTGTCTCGTGGATTGCTCCACAGATTAGTGCGAAACTTTGATAAACGGACATATGATACGCTTATTACAAGGCAGCTTTTCTTTGCTTTTTTCGATCATCACAGCTTGCCAAGCATTCTTAGGATGCGTCTTGAAAGGGTGCACAGGGAAGTAAGAGTTCCTCGGGATGGGTAGTCATATTAACATTTCACCCATATCTTCACTGAGACTTGTTAGATTAGATCTGATATAGATTAGAAAACAAGAAGAAAAAAAAGACTTGAATACATTAAAGAATAAGAATAAGTAAATAAATAAATAATAAATAATAAGAATAAATTCCAGGTATCTGACCGGTTAGTTTGGATGTGCCGCGAGATTTTGCGAGATCACACAACGTCGTTTAGGGGCAGTAGAGTTACTAGAGAGTTTTAGTGTATCGTACGCTATCGCCTTTGCGTACGTAGGGGATAGCGTAGTGGTTCTGCGCAGTGCGCTAAGCTCTCTTTATGTTTTGCGCGTGCGCATAACCACCAACGCTATTCCTTACGTACGCAAAGGCGATAGCGTACGATCCACTAAAACTCACTACTCTGTTTTATAGCTTCGAAGGGCGGAACGCAACGATTAAATCGCGAATAAAATCTCGGAGACAGCTCCATACAGCGATTGCAATTTGTGTCTGGCTGACTTCCAAATGAAAGAGTTTCTTACCGCGTCCCAAGCAGCAAAATGTACTGAAAGTCGAATGCAATAGGGATGGACGGGTAGGTGGATGGCCTTGAACAGGCTCGTGAAACTGAAGTACTCTGATAAGACGAATACCGACCACCCCTATTGCACTCGACTTTCAGTACATTGTGCTGCTTGGGGTGACGCCGTTGTTATTCAACTTTTAGCCAGGTGCCAGATCGATACATTCGTGTTTAATGGCTATCTCTTCACTATATGTAGATCATGTTTTGCCCCACGGAATGTTAAGCATCTCTATCTGTTTCGAAAGGTGAAGGGAAAGCAGATGGAAAAGCAGATATTCGTTCGATATATCGAGTACTGCCTGCTATGAAGCATTGTGCGCCTGACTAACCTTTCCTCTCTTTCGTTTTGCGATAAACATATCCCCTCCCTTTCATTCCTTGTTAAATAATACAATGTGTGTTCTTTATATCCGCAACAGATTTTTAGAAAGGAGCTGCGAGAGCAGCGTGGATGACACTTTTGCAGTCGAGTTTTAAGACAGGCGGACATCCTCACGAAGGGAGAATGTAATTTCAATAGATAAGCGATTACCTGAAATTCATTATTTCACTCTTTAATCAGATGACCGATTACCTAACATTCATCAACTCTTTAATTATATGACCGATTACGTAAAATTTATTATTTAACTCTTTAATTAGATGACCGATAACCTAAAATCCAATATTAACTTTTTATTTAGGTGCTTTCGGGCAAAGGTGGCATAGCATCATGGGAAACAAATAATTGCTGAAACCCATTCTATTCTCTTTTTTAGTCCTACAGCGAGCGTGTACGTTGCAGTATCCATCGCCGAATTTTGCTATGCATATGAGCCGAAACCGAAACCACGTGGATCAAGAGCGCAGGGAGTGCAGCACTCTTTCCACGTCAGAGGGCCACGTGCTTTGGAGCGTTGGAGATGATTGGAGCAGGTGCCTCCAGATGAGCCCCCGCCGGCAAAGGTCATGTGCCATATAGAGTCACTATATAGATAGCAGAGTAGCGACACTGAGCCACGCTGGCGAGCGAGGTCGCCATCTTGGGTCCGGCACGGCTGCGTCGCCTAGCAACGGGACGCCAACTTCCCCCTTCGCCGCCGGAGAACAGCGCGCAGTGGAGCCAGCTCGCAACCGAGGAAACCAATTGCGGAGGGAGGGGACTCAACACGGACGGCGCGTTATTGGAAGGAGAAACCACGTGACACGATCGGTCGAATCGCAAACACCGAACGGCGGCTCCGGCGCGGCAAAGGAATGCGATACTCTGTAGCCCTAGTGACTGACTCTAATGCGCCCCTGAGGCGCGCGGCTTCCACTCATTTATTTATTGGTTTATTTATAGTACCCCTCAGGGCCGTGAGGCACTGCAGAGGGGATGGGCAAACAGACAAACATATAACAAAGGATAAAGCTCCGAAAATACAAATGTAATAGAAAACAATAGCGATACATGTAATGTAGTTACAAGTACAATGGACACTGACACTGCGTGATGTTAATGGGGAGGGTGGTGGGATAAATCTTGGAGTGTGTCCTTGAAGGTGGATAAGTCGCGGATATCAACAACGTTCCGCGGTAGACAATTCCATTCACGAGATGTGCGGATGAAAAATGAGTCAGAGAAAGAATATAGGTGTTGCAAGGATGCACGAAGACCTTCCTTGCGTTGTCGATGCGTTGTGAAATGTACAGTGGATACGATAGGTAAGACGGAAGAACGGGATCATCGTGGTAGTATATATATTTTGGAATAGGATGTGACGGGCCATTTCACGTCGACGAGAGAGAGGTGATAAGTGTATAAGTTGTTTCATGTGTGTTACACTTGGTGTGCGGTTGTAATTTGATATGATAAAGCGCGCGGCTCGATTTTGTACTGATTCGATCATTTTCAGTACGTTATCAGTAGCCGGGTCCCACACCGATGCCACATATTCGAGTTTGTGCCGAACGAGTGATTTATACAGATGAAGCTTCACGTTGGTAGGAGCCTGATGAAACGAGCGGCGAATGAAATCAAGAGGTGAGTTCGCCTGACCGCATATAGTGGCTATGTGGGTTTTTCGTGACAGGTTTGATGATATGTGGACACCCAGGTACTTGAACATGGAGTCTCTTTCAAGGTTCACACCACTAACGTTGTATACGACTAGGGGGGATGATGGTTTGCGGAATCGAGAGATTCTCAGATGCTTGCACTTACTGATGTTCAACCCCATGGTGAGCCGAAACCGAACTCATTTGCATAGCAAAATTCGCCTATGGATATTTCAAAGCACGTGCTTGTTTCAGATATCAAGCACACGATTTTGGACTGACTGCGCCCTCTTCGGGAATCAGAGAGAATCTATGTCAGCGCATGAAGCACATCACTACCTTCACAGTTCACAGCCTTCGGACCCTGGACCAACATCCTGACACACCGTCGCGCCCTGCAGATTTTCAAGGATTTACCGCAAGACACCGGTCTCCCTTATGCTCTTTAGTGCGGCTCCCTACATTCTGTGCCTCTCATGTCTTCATTTACAAGGGCATTTACGTACAGCTTTCGTCAACCTTAATAATAACACTGAAAAAAAAATATGGTCTCGTTCTCGAGCGCAATCGCAGCAACCCTTGGGGCCGTGAGGAAATCTTAATTGAGCAAAATTATTCTGTTAGTTTAACGCAAGGATTTTGTTCACTTAACATTCCCCCAGTGCTCTCAGGGTGGCTGTTATCAGGCTCGGAAATGAGACCGAATTTTTGCCAGTGTTGTTATTAAGGTTGACGGGCGCTGTACTAATACCAAAGATGATGATGCAGTACTTACCATTACTCATCCATCGTCACATCATTGTCATATCATACAAAATTACAGTCCCGTCAGTATTGGAGTAGTGGGCCACAACTCGGGTGGCAAATTTCCCCATTCATCATCATCATCATCCAATTTGTTGTTGTTTAATGATATTTTAAAAAATGTAATGACTTTCAACGAGGGTCGTCTCCCTATTGCTGTTTCACTTTTGCACGAAAGACTCTGATTAAAGACACCGCGACACACCGCGTGAGCGACGGCGCCATCACCTCCGCAGACCCATCGTCATCAACGTCGTGGCAGCAACGGGTAAAAAGCAACGAGCGGCACGCAAGCCCTGCAGTGCATCGAGCATCGTCGGCGACTGATCGTCTTCCACGAACTCTTCATTCGGCCCTCTTTTTACCACCCAAAAGCCCTAATAAATCTTCACCTTGCCTGTCTTTAACTCGCCTGCTGATTCGTTCCTTCATTCTCAACATCTCGTCTGGTTAAACAGGTATACGTCATCTGGGCCACCGCTTTTACCATTACCGGCCATCTGCGACCAGGGCCTCGATCTTCAACTTTCACATAGTGGTCGTTATCGCTATATTTAAATATATCGCGCTCCAAAGCCGCTTTGATAGGCTGGCGCGAGTGCTCGTGGGGAATCACGGACCGAAGTGGTTAGCGTGCTGGTCATGTCACGTCGAGAGTGGGAGGTACCCGGGTTCGAATCCCGGTGCCGGCTGTGCTGTCTGGGGGTTTTTCCTGGGTTTTCCTCGGACTCTTTCAGACATATGTCGGCACAGTTCCCTTAGAAGTCTGCCCATGACGCACATTCCCCAGGGCGTCAGTCGTGACGTTGCCCACATCTGTGAGGCCGACAACGGCGAGTCCTCTCATCATCACCATCACCACCACGGACCGAAGTGATGAATTTAATGCCCGTTAAGGGATGACGACAAGTTGAAGATCGGGTCCCAGGGGGTCCCGTCGTCATCCCATTTATACTCTCTTGAAGAGGATTTTCGCCTTGCCGAATAACTCAACTGCAAAACGGCTTATGTGCTGCTCTCAAAGCCTTTTCTTTTTTTAATGTGTTGCGGATAAAAAAAAACACCTTGTGTACCGTACGTACATTCGGTGCGCTATCGCCTGAGCTCTAACTTTTTCTACGCTCTTTACTCCCTATACATATGTGTTTTGTTGTAAATCTTTAGTAAAAGATTATGACTTCAAAGGGCATCTCGTTCACAGTTCAACGTCGCAGTTTTTGTTGCCGCGTACTCTCTCGAAAGCTCAATACGATGCAGGCTAATTCCAGCGAATTTCGGCCAAGCAAGGAACCTGACCATCTCCAATTTTGGGGGGAAAAATATATTCTGCAGGGGACGGGAAATGATGAAAAATGCGCCTATATTTAAGCCTCAATCTTCAGCCATTTTCGAGAGAGAGGGGGAGAAAGAAACTGGTCGAAATGTGACCCAGTCGCTTCTGGCGACTTTGTGGGCTTCTCAATTGAGAACTATGCGGTTCTAAGAGCCACAATTTGTTTCGCCTGCTCACTACTATATGGACAACACACAGCCTTCTTCCTACACATTTGTAACTGAAACTTTTCTTGTAAAAAAATGGCAAAGTCGCAAGAAAACGCGAAAAACGCCGTTTTTCGGAACCTTCCTGTACTGACGTCGTTTATCGGAGAATAATGAAAGCTACACCATTCATTTCGTCAATGCATGCCCTATCTCTTGATACCATTTTCATTGTTCTTCAGTTAATCTGCTAGAAGCAGGTTGTAACAATCCCACAGGCGGTATTGCGATTTAACTGTATTTCGGCCGGCGCTAGCAAAAAATGGCCATCAAAAAGTTACAGCGATTTTTTTATCTGTTGCGCAGAATCCCTTTCCTAACACACAGAAAAAAAAAAAGAGATTCGTATTTGATTGTCGGTGACGCTACAATTTTTTAAAGAACGCCGTTTGATCGAAACGGCAGCGGTCGTTTGATCGATTGTTTTCATCGGTTCGCTTGTAGCGTTGATGGAACAAAAAAACAAGAAGAAAAACAAAAGAAAGCGTCAGTCCTAAATGCTGTTATCCTAAGGAATATTTAACTCTGTGTAATACGCTTGCCCATAAACACATTCCTCACTCATCCTAACCCACTTCTTCGCATCCAGAAAGCGGTCCAAGGGCTTGGGTTGTTCACCCTCTCTCGTTCGACAACTTAATAGGTTTTTCCGCTCTGACAGATAGTGACTAAACATTGCATGAATGCCTTTCACCCCTAATTCCCCAACACTATGTCAAATAATAATGGATGTCAATTGTCAAATAAACATTTTTGACAAATAAATAAACCAAATAAATAAATTACACTCTTGAATGATTTATTCGCGTCAAACGTGGACAAATTTTAATAATGTATTATTAATGTTTGCAGTCAATAACTGACATTGCATAGGAGAAAGAACAGTTTTAGGTTATTTACTGTGCGCCTGTGTGCAAGTGAATTTAAATTTGGTTCTTGCAACATACATGGAACCGAAGAAGTCCTTCGAAACCCAGACAATAAAAACCGGAGAGCTTATCTTTGTATTTTTTATTTTTTGTTTGCGTGCATGTGTAGGGATCCCAGACTGCAGATGCATACTCTAACCAAGGTTGAACTAAGGTTTTATACGGCTGTTAATTTAATATCATTATTTTGTACCATGACGAAATTTCCGTCTTTGCATCCACAGACTTCGAGTGGCTTTCGCGCACATATGGCTATCCCATTTCAGATGGTTCCCTTTAAATTTGTCGCCAGCAATGAAAAGGGTACCCAGAAGAAGCACAGACTATCGGCTGCTCCCAACCCGAGGCCATTTGCTTCAAAGTGTCCTACGGTTCGCCGGATTCTTCCGCATTGTTCTATTCAGCTGTGCTGTTGGTGAATGACAAAGGTCTGCAAATAACCAGAGGTCTCCCCTCTTTAGCTAAAAAAAAGCAAGAAAAAAAAAGAAGCAGAGGACACTGATCGCCTGCTTGCGTACGCTCGAGTCAAAAGTTACAGAAAAAGAGGTGCTAAGGACACGCTGCGAGCTTTGAACTCCCTTCGAACAAACGTCTTTCGAACAAACGGCGTCGACCAAGCGGCTTTCGATCAAACTGCGTTCGACCAAGCGGCGTTCGACCAAACGGTGTTCGACCAAATGGGCGGACACCTTCTCATGGGCCAACCTGTTGGACCAACTGGTGATGATGCCTCACTGGCGGCTTCCAAGAGCCGCTGCTTTTGTGTTCAAAGGCACCAAGTTAAAGTTGGCCTTGACGGAGGATATTGACAGATATCGCTCGTCGCCAAAATTGGTCAAGACTGGATGAAGCGGTTGACGCGTGTGAATGACGGCGCCTAAATTGTCACCAGCCAAGTTTTTGTGCGGCTGTTTCAGAATCGCCTTGTGCGTACTGAGCGTACTGGTATGCACGTACTGGGCAAACTTCGAGCTTACCACGACAGCTGGCATATCAGCCCCAAAACCGCGTTTTTAACTTGATTTCTCTGAATCGCGTGCGCCCTTGGCGACCGTAACGCCGACCAGCTGCGGGAGAGTACCGCCTAGGGGCAGCGCGCAGCGCGTGTGCACACTGTCACCTAAAAAAATCGTAGCGTCACCGACAATCAAATACGAATCTTTTTTTTTTCTTCTGTGTGTCCGGAAAAGGTTTCTGCGCAACATATAAAAAAATCGCTGCAACTTTTTGAATGCCATTTTCTGCTAGCGCCGGTCGAAATACAGCTAAATCGCGATGCCGCCTGTAGGATTATTACAATCTGCTTCTAGCAGATTAACTCTAGAGCAATGAAGCTGGTATCAACAGATAGGGCATGCAAGGACGAAACAAATGGTGTAAGTTTCATTATTCTCCGATAAACGGCTTCAGTACAGGAAGGCTCCGAAAAACGGCGTTTGTCGCGTTTTCTTGCGACTTTGCCATTTTTTACGAAAAAAGTTTTAGTTACAAATGGGTAGGAAGAAGAAAGTGTGTTGTCATTGTAGCAGTGAGCAGGCGAAAAAAATTGTGGCTCTTAGAACCGTATAGTTCTCAATTGAGAAGCCCACAAAGTCGCCCGAAACGACTGGGTCACATTTCAACCAGTTTCTTTCTCCCCCTCTCCCTCGAAAATGGCTGAACGTTGGGGCTTAAATATAGGCGCATTTTTCATCATTTCCCGTCCCCCGAGGAATATATTTAAAAAAAAAATGGAGATGATCAGGTTCCCTGCTTGGTCGAAATTCGCTGGAATTAGCCTGCAATAAAACCGAGCCCCTCAACTGGTGCTAATTTACTACTAACAACCTAATGTGTGTTGAACAGTGTTCCTGACTTACCAGAAACTCCAGCTCCAGTTTGGATGCCGAGCATGACACCCATGCCCCAGCAGAATGTGACCGCCAGGACATCCTTTTGATTTCCGAAAATATAGTGGGCAAATGATGCACCACCGAATATCTGAAACAGCGTCACAGATAGTAAGTAAAAATAAATAAAAAATGCGTGAGAGTTATCGTGGATTGTGAGAGGACGATAGTTGCGCCGGACAACCAACAATACATTCATCGATTTTGTAAACTTGACCTCCAACATTGTGTTCCTTCGAGGAACACACTACCGAAAGCAAACGAAAATAATTTTTAAAAGCGATCCTGCTGAGTTTGCAATTCCAAAGGCCGGTGGTTCCATTTTTTTTTTTGTACATATAGAGAGAACTATTGTGATCTAATTAAATTCAATTACATTTTAATTCCATTTCTCGAATTCCATATGTTATTGGCCGTTTGAAGGTTCATGTGTTCGCGTTGGGGCTAGGGGATGACATAGGACCAACCATCGTGTAAGTTCGTCCTCGACTTTATGAGGCCGCCATCACCTGTCACGTGGCACCAGTACGGGATTGTGTTCGCGGTACGTTGAAAGTGTGTAGCCACCACAGTAATAGTGCAAAGAAGAATTTAACGATATCGCGCAAAACATCAAAAGACCTCTAATAAAAATTTAACAGCGCTTTATAAAAAAAAAAGAGTTTCGTCAAAAATTTCAGCCCGGCGAGGGTCCTATAAGGATACGGTATTTAAACTATAAAATGGCGTCTGCAATTTGGCATTCATTGGCTTGTTTTTTTTTTTCTTGTTTTTTTTTTTCTTTCAAAAGGACTTAGCGTGTTTCCGTCTGCTGAGATCTCAAAGTACCTTAAAGAACACTTAGGGTATGCAAAATTAATCCGCAGCAACCCACCGCTCCTAATTATACCTCTCTTACAGCATCAAACCCCAAGATATTAACCAATAAAGCAATTAATAATCAATCTACTTTTTTTTCTATTCACGCGTTCTGGAGTAGCCTGTCACATCGCCATATTGGTATCCTTCAATCAATCAATCAATGGCATCCTCCAAGAGCCAATATATTGTTTTTTATAGTACAGTGAACCCTGGTTATTATTACCATGGTCGTTCCCGAAAATTTTGGTCATAATTTCTCCTTTGGCGCGCATGCAGTGTTGCTTTAATGACATTGAGAACACTAGTGTGGACATTTTTGCTAATTTTACTTTATTTTTATCCTCTTTGTAACTTTTTATCGTTTTGTAAGTTAATCTTCTTTCCGTGCACCTCTATGTAGGCTCACGCTGTTGGCGGGCACGTGAAACTAACAAATAAATACATAAATAAATACATAAATAAATAATGCGGAATTGTCATATTAACGGGGGGATTTGCAGACGTTTCACTGCATTGTTCCCCAGGAGTATGGTCGTAAAGCGCGTATGTCAGATTATCGGGGGTCAGATTAACCAGGGTTCACTGTAATTATTTACGGTCATTCAACCTCCGCAGTGTGTACGTCACGGACGCTGAAAGATAATGGGGTAAAAAAAGCTAACGCCCGTCACGATTTGGAGCGAGATCCAAGCATTCCAGTTTACTGGAGCGACATTTATCGGGGACTTTCCTATTTTACGGCTCGGTTACGTCTTTGCCAGGTTATTTTTCGTCCCCCGTTTATTTATGGACTTCTGCCCACGGCGGGTTGCGAGTTTGCGTTGCAAGGTTGCGTAATCTCTCATCGAGATTGCAAGAAAAGATAATCTCGCGCGACACCAAATCGGATTGACGTTTAATAATCGAAACGCTGGAATTAAGAGGAAAATAAATGTCAAGGCCAAAAACAGCTTAGGACGTAGGAGAGACGTAAGAGGTAAGAACGTTCAAGGCAGGTCCTGTTCCATTGTATTGTCACCTTGAGGAAGGGAAAAGTGGCAATGACTGTCCCAACTGCCATGCACCAAGAATGAAGAAAACAAACGGGACGCTCTACGAGAAGGAAACCAGCAGAATGTTGTTGGCAGTCGTGTATCGGTGTATCTCTTTCATTGTGTCTAACTAATTAGTTAGGTAAGGCTAATTAGCTACCATTTAAGATATTTGCTGAAGGGCAGAGGCATCAATTGACCGACGTGTTTCATGTGTTTGTTTTTCCTAAAAATAAAGCCCACGAAATCAACAAAAATATCACGTGACACCGCACGCTGTGATCGTGACGCGCGGGCACGTTCTCACGCGATTGTTTTGTTTGATTGTTTGTAACAACAACAAAAAAAGGAGAAATGCGGTTGTTTTACTTATTTCTTGAAGACTGGATGCTGAGGTTTCAGCGACAGCATGGCATCACAGACTGACCGCTATGGCATCACTCATCGCCATAGCTGTTTAGCGTAAGCCCACTAGTTATCATTATCAGCATGAAAGAAGTCGGTGTTATGGGACAGTTGCAGACGTCATACGTTCGTGCTGGATACGACACGACGAACGATATTGAGAGAAAGTGAAGAAACACGATTTTATTATCGACAATCTTGCAGAATCCTGCCTTTGAAGTAATAGTAAAACACGATTTCTCCATCTAATCGCATGGCCTACGAAAACGGTTTCCGCGTACCGTTATCGTTTCTGCTGACAAATTGTCCGATGTTTGTGACTGTGATCTCTTTGTTATTATCACAGAGAAACAATATTGGAATAGCTACAAGTACGTTCCCCGTGCCATGAGACGATTAATATCTGCCACGCCTCAGTGAAGAGGCAAAGAAAATGTCAACACCAGCCCACCTATCGCCAATGAAGCATATTCGTTCCGGTATTGACTTCCTCTTAAACGGACTTAAGTGGGCGGCAAGATTTCGTCTATCTGGCACACGTCTAACACACTTGAACTAATGGAGGGCAACGCAACACAAGTATCGATGCCAGTGCGACACTGACAACACCGTATCCAGGTCTTTTTAATAGAGAAACAAGAAGATTGAGCACAACTGCTTCCGTGGCAGCGTACTTTTCCCAGATTCGGGAGGCAAAATTTTAATGTTTGTTACGAAATGATAATAGTAATTCAGAGCTTCGCGTGACGATAAAATTACACTCATTAATGGACTACTGGGGAATCAGAAACCGTATTCCAAAATTACGAGTGAAGGAGGCCTTGCGTCTTATCGTGTTTCAATATAAAATAGCGGCCTACTCGAACCCTACGTTGCTTTCAAAGTTATCAGATATCACCGGACATTCACCAGAATTCCCGTGGAACACAATCCAGCTCATACATAAGACAAGCAGGAAAAAAAAATCTGTTTGACATTGGGCGACAAACCTTATATTATGAATGTTACGTTTTTTTTTTCTTTTTTCTTCCTTTATCACATCACATCACATGAATGGCTATTATGATTAAGCACGCGTAACGTTACGCGACGCGACAATATCTGATCTCGCGTCCGCTGCATCGGATTTCAAGACAGACCGGATTTTGCGTTGTTAGGGAAAGATACGGAAGATCGCTTTTCGCAGACGCAAGATGCCGCTGTGACGTATATGCGCATAGGATGCGCTCGACAGCCCTTCGACGACGTTGCCCGACGTTGGTCGTAAACAGATGGGGGGAGTCTTGGCACGTGGTATAAAATTAGACAGTGTCTGATAAGATGGTTTGTCTGTTTGCTGTAATGCTGAACAGATGCGAGGTGATCAACACGTCAAGTGTCGGTGCTCTAACGTTAGCGCGGGCTAAAAATTGTTTCGGCGAAGTATGGAGGGAAGACAGGAATGCAAGACCAGCAGTCTGTAAGCAGTATCCCGTAACGCGCTACATGTCTAATAATAATAATAAATAATATTAATAGTTAGTGGTCCTACACCGCGAGACAACTATGACCATGAGCGACGCCATGGATGGTATTGAATCTGAACTGATTTTCGCCCACCTCGCCCTTTATTTAACGTCCTTCGCAGCCCTCCCGAGCAACCCTTGTACAGCTTGCGTCAGAGTTAACTTGAATGCCGCTCAAGCCTGCTAAGCGGTAATAGAACCCCTTCTAAATGGAATGAAATGACCCAAACACCATCCGCTGTTATGTCTTCTAAGCACCATCAGGGGCTGCAGGTCGGAATGGCGTTCAAGTTAACTACGATGTGAGCTGTATCATGATGTTTTATACCCGAGCCACACCGGCACAAAAAAATATCATTATCGTTAAAATCGATATAAGCCCCGGTACAGGGAGACACTTTAAAGACAACACAAGACACAGCACTGGTTCTTTATTTTTTTTATCGATTTTAATGTCACTCCCCACAGCCCAATTTTTAACACTTTTGCCATTATCGTCCTAATGGAATGTTCAGGTCTTGAATGACGTTATTTACGAAACTCGTGCCACACGTCCTTCTAATGACATTAAACGCCACAATGTCGATGCGGCCGACTCATTAAGTAAAATTTCCACACTGTACTGAAGCGAGACACCGTAAGTGGGTCTCAAGTGGGTCTTTATCTCGAGCAGTTCTAAGGTATTTAAACAACACGATCAACTAACGTATATATGCCAGCAGAAACCGAATAAAATAAAGAAATATGGCGGCACCTCAAGTTATTGTGTGTTGTCGATTAAAGATTCTAACATTTCGGGACTTGTCTCGTCAAATGACGTTTGAGAAAGCTCAAATTTATCGAAGTACAGCTCCGGTCAACCTTAATAATAACACTGGAGAAAAAATCGGTCTCATTTTCGAGCGCGTTGACAGTCACCCTGGGGGCACTGAGGGAATGTTAAGTGAACAAAATCATTGCGTTCAACTAACAGAATAGCTTTTTTTTTTCAACAAAGATTTCCTCATGTCCCCAAGCGTTGCTGTAATCGCGCTCGGGAACGACACCATATTTTTTCCAGTGTTATTATTAAGGTGGACGTGAGCTGTACAATGTGTTGTACAGTATAGAAAGTGGTTTCGTGCAAACTAAAATTGTATTGCACTAACAATGGGGGGTGAGAGTATGCATTTCACGGGCGAATGAGTTGTTGCGAACACAGTAGGTAGAAAATGGCATTAATGGAAATTCCATTTAAACTGTTCGTGTGGCGCCGCACGAATGACATCACAACCTAGCTCACTAAGCACTTAATGAAGTCGGCCCAGGACGCATACTAATCCCCCTGTCCCCCACTCCTTCCTGCTGTCCTCTCTCCGTCTGTCCACATCTGTACGCCGCTCATAGCCACAGTTGCTTCGCGGCGCTAACACTCAATCAAAAAAAAAAAAAAAACGAAGCACTTAATGTCATTTTAGGTGCCTGTCTGCCCTGCCAACATGTGAATTAAAGGGGGGGGGGAAGTAACTCGTGAGTTCGATCCGGTAACTATGGGTTAGTAAGCGAACTCTACAAAACTGGTCGGTCGATTTCGAACCAACCAATATCGACAGCCGTGTAGGTCTGTCCGTAACAGTTGTGGAGAGAGAAGAAAGGAAGGAGAAGGTAGAAGAAGGAAGATTCCTCAGTAGTTTCGATAGTGCTTCGGGCACACGCTACAGTCCTCACACCGCTGCTCGCGCGTAAAGCACTGAGGACGCCAGTGAGGAATTTTCTCAACGTTCGCGCGAGCATGTCGGAAGATAGTCGTATATAAAGCTACCGTATTTGAACACGTTTGAGAGAAAGCTACAAGATTGCAGCAATTTTTTGTGTGTCTTTAATTGCTTCTATTGTGTTTATGAGATATGTACGCGGGGAACATCATGTGATTACAGTGCATACATGCACCTCATTATGCATATTTTTAATAACCACCATGTACACAGATGAATGCGAGTCCTCTAGCCATATAAGCTACAGGGGGGAAAATGCCCGAACCCTGTGGAGCATGAACTAGCCAAAGTATAAAGCAAGCACATGCATATTTCGCGGGGAATAGAGCCGGAGCGGTGAATCCCACGAATCCATCCTGCCCTTCCCAGTAGGCGTGATAGATCGAGTCTGCATCCAACGCGTGTGTTGCGTAGGGTAGATACGAGTTTAGGAAAATGTGATCAGAGGCCCTTCAGGTTTAGAGGGCTGTCGATAATAGGACGTTGAGCCGGAAAACAGCACTGCATGCGAGGGGTCATTGATATATGTGAGGTTGAATGAGTTAGCGTATAGGAAGGAAAGCCTTAAATATTGGCCCTGCGGCTCAGATTTAATTAAGTGTTAATTTCCTCCGGTGTGGTAGTCATCTGCACTAGTGCCTTTCAGTGATACGGCACCAGTTGGATTCTTACATCTTGCTCGCAAGTATTGTCTCATATTTCGATAGCATTTAATGGAATAACACAACGAGATATTTACGTTGTTTCGATAAGTTCTACTTTTGTGGTCATTCCAGTACTTGCTCTAGATATATTGATGAAGGCAGTGAGACAAAAAAACGTAACTCCACATCCACTTGGACAGTTATGAAATAGCAGAGTGCGCAGAAATTTTTTCTACATTATATTACTTCATTTTCAATCGTAACAATTCATTTCTGCATTGTACGTAATTGTGACACATGACCTTTGTAGTGCCAATGAGACAAGACAGGATGAGATGACTTTAACTAAACAAACATCCATGAGTTCATTGCGGTTCTTGATTTCTTTGCAAAATGCTGGAGCGGTTACAGATACAGGATACAGTTTTAGATTTACTTATGGTACATAGGACATTTAACCGTACTGGTGGCGCTGTGCAGTAACTTTGTCAAAGTCCACAGTGGCGCTGTGATGTGGTCGCGGAGGCTGCATATTTAAAACACTATACCTCCCACAAGTCGATAGATAAATCTTGCGCAGAAATATGTGGTTATTACTGAAGCGCTGCAAGCTGAATATTACGTGTGAAGTTGATTTGGTTGCGTACGTACCAGCAAGGGCGGGGCGTTCAACTTGAAAGAACGATTTTTCTTCCCCCTCTCTCTCTTTATCGCTGTTACGTTATAAAGAGAAGCAGACATCTTTCACAAAAAAGCCATAGAGACGCCATTGAAAATTTCTCGAGAGTTATGACCGAGACCAACAGCTGGCTGCCACATGTTTTACGTGAAACGTGTAACAGATCGATTTTCGCGAAAAACGCTTGCGTTGTAAAGGCGTGGCCTCGCGTACCAATATGGGTCACGTGTCCGAAGCATCAGCCAAGTCATCAACGTCAGAAGGAAACCCCGCTGTGCAGAATAGAAGCGTTCGTGACGTTTCGCGTAAACACAGATTGATGCTGCCCCCCATCCCCTATTATACCGCACAGTAAGTTCCAACTTACGTTGCGTATAGTCGGGATGGCTCCCACGCGCGTCTTACTGTTCCATTAATTTTCTTCAACTGCACCATACTCTCCTTAAAGGCTTCGTAAGCGCAGGAACATTTAAAGAGAAGCGTAACAACCGTTAGGAGGATTGCGAGGAAAGGAGCATTGTATCCAGCTGTTATA
This sequence comes from Ornithodoros turicata, assembly GCF_037126465.1. Lineage (NCBI taxonomy): Eukaryota > Metazoa > Arthropoda > Arachnida > Ixodida > Argasidae > Ornithodoros > Ornithodoros turicata. The sequence goes on from NC_088203.1 coordinate 98,940,206, forward strand.
AACTTTGAGAAACAGCTGCGCCTAACAATTCAGAAATTGTGCTTTCGTGCAAACCATGGTGCTGGACAACCGCCGAATTGGCTACGAGCCCGCAACCATAGGAGGAAAACAGAATCAACTTTCCTGTATATCTCATACTGTGAAGTTTTCGAGAAATCAAGGCCAGTATATTAAACTGTGCTCTCCCATTTAATTGTAATAGATCCCTTTTTGCTTCGTTGTTGTTGTGGCAAGACAATTACGTATTTTTAAAACTGTGGTGTAACATAATTTTGAAATTATTCGAAAACATATATATACTTATGTTGTTGTTCTTGTTCACGTGTATTTTCCCAGATCACGACTATTGAAGGAAACAGTGCTCTCTGTGCCAGAAAAAAAAAGTACATATTTTTCTTTTTATCTAATCTAACCTAGACCGCAAAACACTAACAAACCATTTTAATTAATTTGTTAGATGTTCCATTTTTAGCGGAAGTAAGTTGTAAGGAGCCCCCGCCGACTGCTTGCTAGACCATAAACCTCAGAGATAAGGTAGTCCTCACAAGTAAATCACTCAGGACTGTGTGATGCTCACGTGAAGAGCAGTGAACCTCCGTCAGATAATGCACCAGGTCTCGACCTTTCATCTCGATTGTGTCTTGAACGTCAAAACAACGATTTATCTCTTGCAAGGCAGGAGACAGTGTTTCGCGCTCCTTCATGGAGGTCAATGCAACGACGGCTGTCGGGGGCAAAAATGTGCACTGAACGATAGTCCCCAACATGAACAAATCTTCGCTAATACAACAGCGAAAACTCGCAATCTCATCACTAAATCATCCAATCAACTAATCCCTTAAAAGATCGCACAATGTCCTCTCACAAACCACATATTTCTTGCAAGATCGCGAGTTTCTATCAAATGCAATATAAACACAGGTAGTAAATATGAAACTGTTGTCTGCTACTTACATAAAGGATGAAAGTGCCGAAGAATTCCGCCAGGAACTCTCGTAGTGCTGGACTCTTAATAACAAACCTCTTCAGGAAAGGGTACGGTGGGTTTGCCATGTCTTTTTTGAGCCGACGGCACAACTTGAGACGAGGAAGCGGATGTAGCGTCTAAATGTGAGAGGCGCGCACCGGTTTGCTGCTCGCCGGTTGCAGACGACAAGTTGCAGACGATACAGCGCGCATGCTGCGCCGCCACGCGGTTCGCTCGGAACCGCATTGCCAAATAACGCATTGTGTGAACGGCTAATTACGCAAACGCGAGTCCCCAACCCCTATATTGTAGTTTTGTTCGGAGAAAAGCGTGACTGAGAGAAGGTGTGTGTGTTCTCGCAGTGCTGTCGACGTCACAACTAGCAGTGCCATGCACGTTTCCAAGGAAGAGCTACAATGTGGCGTGTAAGTGATTTGCCTCTGTGATGCTATTGTGTGCGTGACTACATTGGTTTGTTTTATGAAAATCTTCCATTTCCGCATTGACGTATCAATGAAGACTGGTTGAAAAAGTTTAGAAGGGGTATGCTAGAAGCTCGTGTAACCAAACTTAACAAATGCTACATTCTAAGAAAAAAGGAGCAATTGCGGGTGTATTTACAGCTTCGAGTTCCCTAGATTGCAATGGCTAACTCTGAAAGTTAGTGTCCAGCACTGCAAATAGTCTCTAAAACTCGCATAAACTACCACGTATTAAACGCTTGGTGATGCAAATGTTCTAGCCGCCTGCATGATTTGAACCGCAAGCATTTCTTCATCATGCGCCTCTCAGTGAAGCGGCCCACCTTAAGACCGTTGACCGCAGTCATGTTTCGACCCCCCCCCCCCACACACACACACGCAATCTGATGACCAAAGCCATACAAGCTACCAGAACCAAATGCATATGCATAATGTATACGGCAACATGTAATATCATCAACACAGCAAACAGAGGTCACAAGTTCAGATTTCCGCATTTGGAGTCGCAAAAAAAAATCACGATGCTCTCGTACACGAGCCAACTTCACACAAGGGGAAAATTGTTATTTGACAAAATCATTTATTGCAGAGTATCAACATATAATTACATACCGAGGTGCGGAAATTTTCAATCTAGAATGCATTAGAGGTAATCTCAGCAACTATAGAAGCTCCCGAAGGTAAGTCCACTGTGTACAGTTTCATTATAGGAACGAAACACAGCGCGTGTTCCAACGCAAGACGCATAGTGCACGCGTGGCAACTGCAATACCACGTGATCAGTCAGTCCCCCCACCCTCTAAAGTCACAACTAACGAGACTTGAATACTTGAGACACCAATATACACGCACGGGTGTAATTTTGTACGAGGTTTTTATCACGTGCAGAAATAGAGTAGCAATACGACACCATGCTTTAGTGTTATACGAACACAGACATACCATTAAATGTATTGACACTCACGCATACGCAGGCCACGAAAAGGATAATGGCAGAATCCCGCGCTCAAAGTCAGAATCCCGCGCAGGGATCCTTTTACAATTCTTCATTGTCTCCTTTATAAATAGACATGGCATGATGTTTCACCCCTTTTCGCTGTACAACCACCACCACTATCATCATCATCATCATCACTACCTATTCAAATTATTTTCAATGAAGTCTCCGATAATCCGCTCATGCTAGGCGGGAGGAGGATTTCCATCTCGCTTCGCTCCCCTCGTAAAAGGTCAGGGCTCAAGGTTGTTCGATATGTCAACGGCCTTGCATAACGTTATCCGAGAAGTGTGATCATACTGTAACGAATTATGGGGGTAAGAAAAATAGCTGTAGATAGAAGAGTCATTGGGAAAATACTATAGAACAATCGCTTGCTATTGCTTTTCAATGTTCTAAATGTCCTTTCTATCTATTTTTTTCCCTGTACAGAAAGAAACGAAGACTGTGAAAAAATTACTTATAGCGAGCATGAATCGCAGTCAATTTTACCGCTTCAATATCAAATTCAGTGAACGCTACCATTTTGTTGATAGACCGTTTAGGATATGGTGTGCGAGGCCATTGAAAGCAGACTTCATTACCCTCAGGGATGAATATATTCTGATTCTTAAAAATGCACAGAAAACTATAAAACTATACAAATAAAAATGAAAAGGTTATAGTTTTCTTCAGACCTTCTTCAGGCGAATTTCATTTGAGTTGCGTCACTTGAAGAAAACATAGTTTCGCTATAATCGGAATTTCGCAACCCGAGAGTTCGATATATCCGGAACCGGTTATTTTCACCGGTTATGCCTTAAGTAATGCACTAGCGTTGTACGTCATCGTGCCAAACGCTTCGAGCCAGTCAGCAGATAACACATGATTCCAGATACAACGAATTCCAGTATAACGTACTTTCACAGCGAGAAGGTTCTTGCTTGTGCAGAAGGGAGACGCTAATCAAGCGAATACACCAATACTGAATACCAATACTCAATATTGAACGTATAGTACGTAACATAATGCAAACAAACTTCTTACTCTTTCTCCCTTTCGCACCGACCCGTCATAACTCCGTGGCGCTCGGAAACACTATATACAATTGTAATAATATCTATCCGTGTATATTATATACAAACAGGTCACGGCTCCGTACATAATCATTGCAACATGCAACCTAACTATACTTTTGCAGCGTATCATAACTACCATGAGTACCAGAGTATCATGAGACTACAATATACATGTTCACACATGCGAAGTAAAGGGAACTGAGTGCATGTGATATTCTCTCTTTTCTGCAGCGTCTCCGTATTTCTTCTAAAACCACTAAGTTGTGTGTGACCTCCTAGGGTCATGTGCACGTTTGTGACCTCATGACATATTGTACGAGGTACTTAGAAGAACCAACTAAACGACAAAAATTTCTGATGCGTTCAAATTTGTGACAATTCAATGATTTTATTTGGAATTTTTCCATCGCTTCTCATAAACACCGGCAGTAAGATTCCGTTTTTTTACGATATTTCGTACGTTGTAGCGTTCGGTACGATGTACACATTTGTAACCTGCTTCTGAATCGGTGCATTTTACATCGTAAGGGCTAAACGCAAAGTCGTTGAAATATTCCGCTATAGACTTTCAGCGCCATATTCGAGGTATTGCGGAAAGTTCAGCAGCTCAGTTTGCGAATCTCGAGTTGTCTGTCCCGGTATATACTGAAACCCATCTGTCAGAGCAAAATAGAAGTGTAGGCAATCCATTTTTTTTTTCGTTTACAAATCAATCAATCAATCAGAAGTGTAGGCAATCCATTTTTTTTCCTTTACAAATCAATCAATCAATCAGAAGTGTAGGCAATGTTAAGGCTGTAACCGCTCCGCGTATCTATAGCACTGTTCCACCTACAGTATTCAGCCGATTGATTGGTTGATTGATTGATCAATCAATCAATCAATTCAACTGCCAGTCTAATCATCTGTATGGCGCTGTCGCGGAAGCGGAACACGTAGAGGTGTCATGTACATACGACTACTTTTAAGAGGGGGGAAAATAGCGAACGGGTAATTTTTTTGCAACAGCAGTAAGCTATGCATCCCATGTATCACAGCTTTCTTTGTCGATAGCTTTGAATAATTTTTTTTTTTTTTTTGCTCGTTGTAACACTACCGAGGAAGGTCACAACACGAATCACCTACTAATACTGATATGGATGTGTTGAGGATTCTATAGGATTATAGAATTCGTCCGAAGAGTACACTGATTCTAAGACAGCTTATCTCTTTGTTCCGCCTGGTCAGAAACTAACACCGGTAGGAAGCTAAACTTGAACTGGGTCTTTAAAGCTAAGTGCTAAAACTGTTTTGGTTAATATATTACAGCCATTACGACCGCATAACGTAATAGAAATTACCTCCAAATCAAGTGAACCAATAAGAAAGTCGGTATAGAGAGCATTCAAGGTAGATGATTCCCGGTAAGAAGCCATCACAAGTTCTTATGTGACGTCATAGAAGTTAGGCTTAGTGCGCTGATAACGTCACTACACCCACGTTCAACGAAGATCACTGATGATAGCCATAAATAAGCTAAGATAGGCATAACGATGACATACAGCATACTGGGTGGTCCACCAAGCATGACAGAAAGTAATTCTAAATAACGGAGAGACATACAGTCAATGGATGATTTTTTTTCTGCCAGGAACATTTACCAGTACAGGTTACAGGTGTTATATGGCCACGAGGAATACATTTCCGCAAAGAAAACGTTAGGTTGACTTCGGAAATTTCGTAGTTCGATTCAAGAAATTAAATCTCCATCAACTGAAACGCAATGAAAATGGTAACAATATGTGGCAAATGTTCCTGGCAGAAAAAAAAAATCGCATGACCGCATGTCTCTCCGTTGCCTACATTATTTACTACGAATTTCTATCACGGTTGATGGACCACCCTATATAATGAATAACTGCAAGGTATCCGATCTTATAGACTCCTAAGTTTCTGTGGATGTCTAAACTACAATATTTTATGCTTTCGTATCTTCCTGGCAAGTGCTAGTTGTGCTAACAGAGGAGTTCACCTCTGAATGAACCAACGTACGTGGTATCGTACAGGATATCTGTTTCTAACCAACGTTCTGTAATGAATGTGTGCTAATTAATGCGGGCTTCGCGCGGTACAGTTTACAGACACTGAATAAGTTGCACATGGCATAATAAGCTTGCAGCGCAAAGAGTATATACTAAACATTTCAAGCGAGGTGCGCTAGCGATTGTATCACACGTACACTCATTCAGTTAACTATGCTATTGTGTGTATGTACATCCCTAATATCAAGACCGGTTAGAAGTGTTGTTGCATACGAAACATGGTTTTAACAAAAAAAAAAAAAAAGCAAGACCAACTACAACAGTGTTTCGGTCTTGTAGAAAATACTGACGACCACGCTCCAGTTGCGGGGTTTCTAGGAAGAAACAGAAGCACTTACTGCTTAGTGCACAGTGCGAGATAAGCCAGAGCTAAGCACCTTTCAGCGATATGACCTTATCGTAGTGACGTTGCTCCTTCAAGGTTCCTCAACACCTTCGTGATTACAGCTCGTTGTTGTAACAGTCGACATGTCTCTTTCGTGTGATTCCATAAGAAAAAAAAAATAGGCGGTTTCATTTATTATAAATAGCACGACGTAAGTAGAACACACAATAAGCGTTATTTTCGGCATCAATTACCCCACAACTCGCGCGTGGCCGTTATATAATAATTGCAAGCACCGTCGGCGTTAACTTGAAGCCTGCGTGCTCTCAGCGGAGGGGCGAGGTTACTCCGACCGTTTGATAGTGCCGAACTGATTTGCTAGAAACAGGGAAACTGCTATGGGCTGCTGTGCCCATACTTACGGGCAACGTCTATGGATGGACAGGCGTTATCAGATACAAATGTATTCGGCTCGATCTGGCTCTGTTTGTCACTGCTTAGCCAATGTCACGTTACCGAACAGCGCTAACACAATTTCATAAGACTGTGTTATCGCTAATATAAGGTTATGCGAGTGATGGCACAGTCCATCTTGCAATAGACCACATCCTCGTTAGACGCCTCCCAGAGAATAACGACAAAGAAGCTCTTTGGTTGCACGTAAAGTATGAGTTTATATCTCAAACGTCACCATATTAGAACCTGACAGCAGTTTCGGCCTTAATGGGCCATCTTCAGGAACGCGCATGTAGGCAACGTCTGAGTGGGTGGTGTCAGAAAGTCACGCACGACGTGATGTCCTCCTGTCAGAGCGAGAGCCTCACCAACTGAACTTGACATGCACTGGGATTTAAGTTGGTGAGGCTCCTCACCTTGACAGGAGTGCACCACGTTGGACGTGCCCTTCTGACGCCACCCACTCAAATCTTGCCTACATGCACATTGCTGACAATGGCCCAATAAGGCCGAAACAGCTGTCAGGTCCTGATACGGCGACGTTTGAGATATAATCCTAGAAAATAAGTTTGTCTACCTTTATCTCGATGTCCTTGATGTAGCGGAACGCTGATAACGACCATTGGAGGAAATAATCGAATACTGACAATCCCCTGTCCATCACAACACTTGGCGCTGATTCACAACTAAACCCCTCACCCCGTGAGAGCACACACGCTTTCATCAGTAGGAAACAGAAAAGAAAAAAAAAAAAACACGAAACCTTTTCCTCCTTTGCACCCAACAACAGACCAAGAAAATAAAACATCCTCATTTTCCCGAATAATACGGTACACACACTCACTCCCTAAGCTTGTGCCATTCGGCGATCTGTCGCCTGGGCGAGCTACAAACTTCTGCCCAATGTTGCTGCGCCGCGGGTGACCCGTGCGGACCGAGCTCCAATCGGCCGACCACTTCGTTTTTGGTCACTCTGTCCCAGTCGAGGACGAGGAATTCGAGGCTGAGGTTGTCGAGACCCTCGTTGTAAGGGACTTCGAACACGAAGGATTCGTTGAAAACCGGGTTGATGGTGCGCTTTTTGATGTGTGTTTTCTTCTTCGCGATGCGCTGGTTGTTGTACAGGAGGTATATCTTCACGTACGGGTCTATAGATAGGGGAGGGGGAAAGAGATGAGGAAGAGAGAAAGAAACGGTGTTAGTAAGGGCAAGAAGGCAGTTGGGTGAGTAAAGCTACGTTCCCACTGCCGGGCGTGCGTTCTCAGAGCGGCGAACGGAGAACCGCGAGAGTGTCCCCACCCGAGGTTCACAGTTCTCTCGAGATAAACCGACGAGGGCGAGGAAGATGAGACTTCCACACGCGCTAAGAGGCAATCGTTTGTTTTCATATGCCACGGACCCTCGTCTTATTGGTCTTCACTTTGGTTGGTTGGTCGCTCCCGTCCGCCGTTGTCTTGTCCGCGTTGCGAGGAGGACTGCTTGGATGGCGCCGGAGAACGGGCCTCCGGCGACCTCCAAGTGAAGCTTCTGCCGTTGCGGTCGCCGTTCCGCGCTCCCGCCCGGCAGTGGGAACGCGGCATTAGATTGTTTGTTACTGCTGCGAAGTGACAGGCATGAAAGAGGGTCAGTTTGTGCAAATGTTAAAACGCGTTTTGGAGTAGCCAGTCCTGATTGGCTCGGGAGTCGGGACTAACCTCTCCATATTTTTCTTTCTTATCCAATCCAATCTTTCAATTTCCGTGATGGCACCGCGAAGGAACTCTGGGACTTGGCAGTGTACAGACGTGCACAGACTGAGAGAAGACATCAGGAGAGAGGGAGGAGGGTTAATCCGCGTACTGGACCTACTTCGGAGGGAACTGCTCCGACATTTGTCTCGGACCCGTGCCACACGGCATTTTCAATGCGGATTGAATCCGATCCGCATCGAGTTTCTCAAGAGCGTTCGGTGCGCGATGCTGCTACATGGTCCAACTCAATGCGTATTGAAAGGTTGGCTTGTCAACAGGCGGCGCTAACAGCCCCGAGGCAGTACGCTGGGGATTGACAAATATGTCCTAAAAAGTCGAGAATAACCGCATCCGCTTCCACATTGTGGTGCTTACTGAGCCTTTGCGGAGGGCGCGGTGTCGAGAGTCGTCGAGATTAAACAAATTAGAAAACGCAGTCGCCCGTTATACCTAGACTAAAACTGTAACCGTGAAATTCCATGGGCTTGTATAGGAACATTTGTAAATTAATGTAATGTTTTTGTTGACTACTACAAATTCACTGAGTTTGAGGATGCCAATGACGGTCTTCAATTCGTCTTGAGAATTTCAATCCCGTTTAATACCCCTGTCGCACGGGCAGTCTTCAATTATCATTGAAACCAATGGCAATTGAACATGCGCTTAGCGCCACCAAGTGGGTAACCTGTCAACCTGTCAAGCAGCCTTGAATGCAACGCTGTTCGAGACGTTGACACGTTACCCGCCTGGTGGCGCTAAGCGCATGTTCAATTGCCATTGGTTTCAATGATAATTGAAGAGTGCCCGTGTGACAGGGGTATACTGGATCGGATTAAGCAGGATCGGAGTTGGATCCTACTCGAACGTGTCCGTGTAGCAGCGCCGGATCCGCATTGAGCTCGATGAGCATTGGCTCAATGCGGATCGAAAGTGTCCGTGCGACAGGGGCTGGAGAACTCAGGTAGGGCTATGTCGTGTCTTGCTCGGACGACAGCCAGTTCCAGAACACTTTATTGATCACGATGGCACTCGTGCCTCTACACATGCGCCATAGTGGCGACACCACATTTCCCCCACGCGAAAAAAAAAAAATACATGCTAAGAAAAACAGTAAAATCTTATCAAATCAACAACTATAGTCCTTTAAACGAGTTGGAAGTGCGCGTCTTCTGGTACTTCTACGAAGCTGAGGTGCGCAGTCTTCGTTGTTTTGTCTTGGTGGCTCAGGAAGGTTTGGCTGGCGTACCTGTGCCCCAGCCTGGACGACGAGGTCTTCTCTGGTGGAGCTCTCCGGTTCCCAGTACAAGGCGACAGGCGTCGATTCCGTTTCGGGACTCCTTGATTGTAGTAACTTTGGTGCCACGTCCTTATGTACTTTGGAAAACCTGCTTGCGTTCCAAATTTTCTTATCGTCCAACAAGAAGGAGTTCGGCCCTCTTTTCTCAATGATCTTCTTGGGCTCAGAAAACCTAGGTCGCCCTTTCCGTTGATGACGAGGTAGTTTCACACGTACGAAATCTCCTGGTTTAAAATCCCTTGGCTGCGCCCCTCTTTTGCTGTCAACGTATGTTTTTGTGCGCTTCTGTTTTTCCTCAACCTTCCGACGTAGCTGTTCCATCTCGTGAGCTGGATCTTCGAAAAATCTTGTTGTTGGGAAACCAACTATGTCGAGTTTTGTGCGAATGCTCCTTCGATGAAGCAAGTAAGCCGGTGCTAGCCCAGTCGATCCATGAGGTGTGGCTCGGTACACCAGTAAGTACTCTAAAACAGCTTCCTTGATTGAACGTTGCTCCAAGCGTGATATTTGTATGAAATTCTTCAACACTTGGTTGAACCGCTCAACCATCCCGTTGCCTTGCGGGTGGTACACAGAGGAACAAGTGTGCCGAATTCCACATCCTTGAAGGAAACTTTCGAATTCTTGTGAGACGAACTGAGGTCCGTTGTCCGTAATGATTTGGGAGGGGTAGCCTTCCCGGCTGAAAACCTGTCGAAGGAACTTGATGACGGTCGTGCTGGTGACCGCACTTGAAAAAGAAACCTCAGGCCACCGACTGTAGTAATCTATCAGTGTAATCATGTACCGACAGTCGTGTGGTGCTTCCTCGTAAGGACCCATTATGTCCATTCCGAGCTTTTCCCACGGTGCGTTTGGGAGCGGTACCGGGGTAAGTGGGGCTGATACTGTCTTTGCCGACTTGTCAGCCGTTTGACACACGGCACATTCGCGAATGGCAGCCTCGACGCTGCTGTCGATTGCAGGCCACCAGTACAGCTGACGAAGCCGTTGCTTGGTACGCACCATGCCGCCATGCGCCTCATGTGCCAGGGCAATTACCTTCGGGATCAGCGTGGAAGGGACAACAATCCTTTCTCCACGCAGCAAAAGTTCATCGACTTGAGACAGTTCCGCTCGAAGGTTGAAAAACGGTGCTAATTTGTCTGGGAGGGTCCGTTTCGTTGGCCACTGTGTGCTTAGGTAGCGCATTACATCCTGTAATACCGGGTCAGCAGCAGTGGCTCTCTGTAGTTCGTCTTTCGAGATGCGTTCTGTAATTAGGCAGACAGTGTCGTCTTCAGGAATTCCCTCCTCAGTACTGGGAATGGGTAGTCGTGACAGTGCATCTGCAACCTGGTTCTCTGTTCCTTTCTTGTACACGACGGCGAAATTGTAATTAAGTAGTCGCGTTAACCACCGAGAAATTCTAAGCGGTCGATGTCCGGCTCCTTGGGTGCCTAACAGAGTTCGCAACGCCTGATGATCTGTTTCCAGATTAAAACGACGACCCCAGAGGTACACGTGCCAGTGCTCTATTGCCCAAACACATGCCAGAGCTTCCCTTTCTCCAGCGGAGTACTTTCTTTCTTGGGCGGCTAGAGTTCTGGATGCGAAAGACACGGTTCGAAAACAGTTACCATCCCATTGGCGCAGTACTGCGCCGAGGCCGTAGCCAGACGCATCAGTCGTTACAGTAACTGGAAGTGTCGGGTCGAACATGCTCAACGCTGAGCATGTGGACATGAGTCTTTTGAGCCTCTCAAAACATAATTGAGCGTTTGTGCTCCACTGAAAGTCTTTTTCGCCTCGGAGCAAATGACGTAGCGGTTCCACTTCGTCCGCATAATTCTTTATAAATTTCGCATAATGTCCAGTCATGCCCAGGAATGACCTCAATGTGCGAAAGTCGGTGGGTGCTGGAGCTTCCAGAATGGCCTTTACGTTTTCTTCTAGCGGCATAACTTTTCCTTCCGCGACTGTATGACCCACAAAGGTGAGTTCCCTGACACCGAACATGCATTTCTCGTTTAGCCGTAGACCTGCGTCCGAAAGACATCTCAAAACTTGGCGTAAATTCCTGGCATGCTCCTCTTCACTTTTTCCATGAACGATGATGTCATCAAGGTAGTGTAGTACTCCACTACAGTCTTTGAGCACATTAGCGAGGAGCTTCTGGAAGGCAGAGGGTGCTGACGCCAGGCCAAAACATACCCGTTTGTAACGGAACAATCCATCGTGCGTGATAAAAGCAGTGATATCACGGCTTTCTTCTGCTAGCGGTAGCTGGTGGTATGCCGCAGTTAGGTCTAGTTTGGAGAAGACTTTCGCACCGGCGAGTCTGTTAACAAGTTCCTCTATGTGTGGTAGAGGATAGCAATCCGGTATGACAGCTCTGTTCGGTCCTCGTAGGTCCACACAAAGTCGAATACGACCGTCCTTTTTCTTAGCGACGACAATGGGCGATACCCATGGTGACGCATCAATGGGTTCTATGATATCCATGTCCAGGAGTTTCTTCAGTTCCTTGGAGACATCGCTCCTTACCTCTAGCGGTAGTCTTCGAAGTTTAGCTACAGTGGGCTCCACTTCTGGTCTCACTTTCACTTTGTGTGCGTAACCTTTAGCAACGCCCAGTCCTGGAGCAAACAGTTGCGGAAATTCGCACTTCGCAATGTGCTCGCAATCAGACGTCGTGACCGTTGTCTCTAGGCATCGCATTTGCGCTCCGTCAATGTGTAAATCCAGTGCTGCGACTGCATCAAGTCCTAAGAGTGTAGTACCTTGCTGCACTACGTAAAATAGAAGTGAAGTGCTCTGCGTCTTGTACTTGACAGGGATGACAACGCACCCTCGCACTGGTATCTGCTTTCTTGAATAATCATGAAGCTGAATCGAAGCTGGTCGAAGTGAAAACTCTCTCGAGAAGGTGGACTGGTAGACGTCCCAGGATAGTATGGAAACAGACGATCCTGTATCAATTAAGAACTTGACATTCTTGCCTGCAGCTTCCACTGAAACGTAGATGGCCTTTTCCTTGGTCGTATGCACCTCGAGAAGCATAGCACTTGCAGCATTCGGAGAACTGGCTTCGTCCTCTGAGGTATCTGTTACTACTTCACGAGTAGTACCATGGTGCTGTTTGCTTGAACCTTTGCACATGGCTCCGAAGTGACCTACTTTCTTGCATTTAAAGCATTCCTTATCCCGTGCTATACAGTTTGGCGAGTTAGCCAAATGGCGCGTTGAGCCACAGCGATAGCAGACAGCTGATTTCTTTGTTTTTAGCTTGTCCCGGGGCTTGTTTGAGTTCTTCCTTCTATTGTAGGAAAGTCGTCCAACTGTTGCGGATTCCTCATGAAGCTGCTGTTGAGCTGCTCTCCGACTCTGTTCTACATGACCCGCTAGCAGAACCGCTCTGTCCAGAGTAAGTGCTGAGCCCTCTAGTAGTAAACGTTCCCGTACCTGCGGCAATACAGCTTTATCGACAAGTTGGTCACGCAGAGTTTCATCAAGCATCGTCCCGTAATTACAAGTAATGGCGAGTCCTCGAAGAGCTGTAACGTAGTCCTCGACGGTTTCATCGGGGAGTTGTGCTCGTTGTCGGAACTTACGACGTTCCACTATCACGTTGAAACTTTCGGCATACCTCTTTTCAAGCGTAGCTAGCGCTTGCACATAAACATTGGTCGTGCCTGTGGACGATGCTCCTTCGATCGTTTGTGTGGTAGGTACGTCAGCAGCTGGCAGCGTATAGAAGATTCGTTGACCTTCTGTTCCCAAAGAGTGAAGTAGCACAGCTTTCAGTCGCTCTGGGGTATAGGATACGGCATCGATGGCAAGTATGTAGTTTTCGAAGATACGTCTCCATTGAGTCCATGGTATCGGTGGCTTGCCAGGTCGGTCAAGAAACGGCGGCACCGCAGCAGGAGCGCCGAAATTCATAACTATAATCTGAACAAATGGATGCACACCCCTTTTCGATCGCCACGTAGGTCCGTCCGACGTCGCCAAAATGTCGTGTCCTACCATCAACGGAGCGGTTGTTGTATCAAATCGGCAACAGCGCATCTTTGCGTTAATTTCTTAGCCGTGTCCAGCGACTTGCTTGAGCACTTGCTGCAGAACCTATACCATTAGGTTTCAATAACTGTCACGGCCACGTGTGACAAATGAGTACCTGGCGTAGTCGTAGCTTAGGCAATGGAACTGGAGTAGTACGACACTTATGCCTCATAAGGCTAAATTGAATGTTTCAATTAATATTGGCGGTTGTTGAAAACGCATCAGCAGTGCGATTCAAACGACATCCTCAGGCTTCCGGTCAGAGACGCTACCAGTTACACCATGCTTGCTACCCTCTCATCAACGCACAGACACAAGCTAGAAAACACAGGGATACGCGCTCATCCGCAACACCTTCTCTATTACACTGTTACAAGTCACACTCGCATTCGTATAGACGGACACACACGTGGTGAGCGGCATCTTTCTTATGTAAATGTAGTGTGATACCAAAGGCAATGAAATCCAGAAGGCTAAACACATCACTTAAGCCCCACACCGCTCGGACGCATATACTTCTGTATTTGCATACAGTATATGACACGGTGAATATGCAGGAACCCTAACCAATATATCATCCTCAGTAGCTTAAAGTTGTGGTCTGGTCTGGGCCCACGTAAAGATTATGAGACCATAGTGTCGTCCCACTGTGAGGTATCTGTATTCAACAAGTTCCGCACTTTGCCACAAGTTTGCGCGACAAGCTTAACTTTTGGAATATCGTGATGATTAGCATTCACACAGTGATATGTGATAGAAATAGAGCTCAGCAAAGACGATTTGGAGAGCTGTTAAAGTACAATTAACAACATGTACAATGATCGCAACTTCTCCAACCAATCTCCCGTTACCGTGACCTCGCTCCGATAAGCGCACGACTGGCAGCGAACGTTGCCAACAGTACCGGGCCTGACCCATGCACTTTCGGAGGGTGGCAGGATGTTGACATGCTGTCGCTTGTTGTAAACACGTGAGGAACATCAGCCATTGATTTCAATTGCCACTGAAATCAATGGCCATTGAACGTGTGCCTAGCGCCTCCAAGCCTGTGACGTGTAAACCTATCAGAGATCATTGGATCCAGTGGTCTCTGATAGGTTTACATGTTACACGCTAGGTGGCGCTACGCGCATGTTCAATGGCCATTGATTTCAATCATCATTGAAGATTGCCCGTGTGACAGGGGTATAACTCTGCGTCAGTAAAGGGAGTTATTATCAGTGAAACATTCATCACGTCACCAACTGACACTTGTAAAAAAAGAATTGAGTGTTAACTTCAAGTTTCAGCAACCCTCGATCTGGGTTCAAAGTTAACCAGCGTTGGTACGCCAGCGAGCAACGGACATTTCTTCCAGATCGATGCTTGCAAGAGTTGAACCAACGCTTGCTCTCCAGCCACAAAATCTCTCTCGTCGGGATGCGAGCTCCAACAAATTCCCGTGTACTACAGCAGCGGACCCTTACGTAACAGCCTGCGAACCATAACGCCGCGTGCCGTTGTATATCGTATGCCCACGTATCATCACCCACGTGCGTAACGCAACAGTTCTTTTATATGGGATATGGGTAACAGAATGCAGGTACGTGCCAAAATCAGTGCTTCCCATATTCTTTTAGCCGATAACAGCCTTTTTCCCACACTACATGGAGAAATATGTCAAGGAGGAAGTGTTGATATTGCATTCGAGTCTCCTGTTCGCTACAGCGGTCATGCCTCATTATTTATACATCTGTATATCGTCGCTTTCCTCTATTACCGCTCGCTATGTTCTAGTGGCGCAATGCCATCTATTCACTGTATATTTTCACACGGGCAGTTACGCGAGGTCTGCGTCTACTGAGGCACTGCCAACAGCAAGTTGATGACATAATAGCTTGTGCAGGTTCTCTAGGTTGGCACGCGGAAGAACAACATAACATACGAGGGATGCCACGCATATTTTGATTTTCCGCGTCAAAAATCAAATAGTAGTAAAGCAGTAAAGCATCACGACTCACCACAAAGTCCAGTGATGTCGACCTTGGGCAAGTTTCTCGCTTTCAGAACGACAGCAGTGAGCCGATTGGCAGCTGGCTGGTGGCAGAGAGACACCAGTAGCTCACCACGGCCTTGAGCCCGGATCTGTAACGCGTGAGTAGCAGTTGAAACGAGTACGTAACAATGACAGGGAAGGTGACCGCGTATGTACAGTAGGGCTCTTCAAAAATTCGCGTTCATTTAACTATACTGTTTATTTAAAGCATACAATCTCTCGAGCCGTTAGAGAAATGCATGTACATACAATGAGAATATTGTAATGGCTATGAGTCTATACTCAGGTATTCCTTTAACAGCTTCAGCAACAAGCGAAGAAACAGTCAAGGAGTATACTAGATCGCTCAATCACTTCTTGATGGTATCAACGAATAAATCTATTTTGTCCATTTAGAAGAAGGAGAACTGAGCTCCGAACACAGTCAATCGGTTCATCCGTAGCCATCTCAGGATAACCTCGCGCCCACTGTATCAACAGCTACACTATCTCACCTACCACGATGCGCAAATACACCGATACGTATGTCATTCCACGCCCTTTCAATGAACGTGATTACCTTGAAGTGCCTGGGAGCAATGTCCCTAGTGAGAGAGATGGTCTTGTCCAAGTGCTCCGTGTCAACACCAGACATGGAGCAGATGACTTCGCCGATGACGTCATCGCGCGAGTAGCGGTCGAAACTGAGCACCACAAAGTGCAGAGTGGTCGCCTGCAGCTGATTGGGATTAATGCCGTAGAAGGTGAAGTCTTCGTCGTAAACCGGGTTCAAGGTCCGCCTAAGCACGCGAGTCTTCACCTGGGAGAGAAATGTTAATGCACAGTGAAGCAACCTTCCGCTATGGACCAGAAAAAATCATATTCATTTTATTTCTTATTCTAAACCAATATCGTTTAATGACTCTGTACACAAAATACGGGGTACTTACCTATAAAAGTTTACCCAACATGGCTTCCATCTTGATTGTTTTCCCATAAGGATTTGGAGGTTTTTGGTTGTAACTTTGGACTGCGATGTTGAATCGGTTTGAAATTTACCACAATGAAATGTAACCATTAGAGTTCTACGCTTATGCAAATATTTTCCACCTGCATTGAGTAATTGGTGAGTACGGCGCGCCGGCATGGGTGAACTTTTCTAGGTAGCTACCCTGTATAACTACCGTCCTTACGCCCTCCCACGAGAAGTCTTATTGTTTCAGATTCTCCAAGACTAGGTGACGTCACCAAACCCAGAAGCTTTGGCGCCTGTCTCCTAGAAACATCGCGCGTCTTCGCTGTCCGCACCACGCTGGAAGACTTCCTGCAGCCGTGGTGAGGAGACAGAAATCGGCCTTCGAGAAACAATGTTGCCAGACGCGTAAGTAGATTGGCCACATCATGACATCGCGCTTCTCAAAACTATAGTAAATTAATCTTACGATACTTCGCATAGAGAAACAATACTTTGGGAAAATACAGTGTGAGATACATGGATTGCAATGACAGAAACTAGGTAGGATCCTGAAGACATGTCTTCAGGACAAGAAGAGGTTTTGTCTGTAGTGATCTCGCATAGCGCGTGCTGCAACACCCATCACGTGATTACCTTGTGTTGCTTCTCAGGCAGAAGTTGCAGTTTGACGTAAGGGTCGGATGAACCAGAGTTGGGGTCCCGGGCGGGAAGGTCCGAGCAACGAACAATGGTCACGAGGAGAGCGTGCTTTTCCAAGTTGTACCGTAGGCGGAAGTGAAGTTTACCCAGTTGGGTCGGCTTCTCCTCCGTCACCTGCACCGAGAGACGACGATTTCTTGCGGTATTCCCCTCACATCCCAATGCACTTTCCAAGAGTGTATGTCAATTAAAATAGTATCTTATCACGCTATCTTTGATATGTCGCAACATTATAGTGTCTTGCTCGGGATTTTGAACTGATACAAAACAAACAACTTTATTACAAGATGATGACTGGGGAGTTTCATCGCCAGGGGCGATACTGTACCCCATTGCTGGTGGTGATGCGGGGAATGAAATAATGAATGAGCCCCTTCTGATACTGAACTGATACTGTTCGTGCCCCCTTCAGCATGTTTAATGAATTAGCATTAGAGGCCTCGCTACGAAAGAATCACGGCGTAGTCTGTCTGTAGCCACGGCGCGGCGAGTGGAGAGGGAAGGAGAGGGTGGATGGAGAGCGCGACGGCAGTGCAGCTGTGGTGGTCGACAGTTTCAGCCGTGTCTGCGTGGGCGCGCCATGAATTATGAAAGCTCTGCGGAGGAGCGGCGGCGGCGAAAGAAGGCTGAAGCTGCGAGACGGTGTCACCAAGCTGAATCGGAAGTAGCCCGAAATGGTCGTTTGGCTGCAGATACTGTCTTGCGTTAGCGTTGTGTAGGGTAGTGTGAACGGTAGCGTGAAGGGTTGTGTAGCGTTTGTGAAGGGTCTTTTAAGGGTTGTGTAGGGTTGTGAAGGGGAGTTCCCAAATGATTATCAAGTTTTGATTATAACTCATTTCCGTCGGATCCACCAATGGATCGATCATCTTTTTTTATTTAATTTCTGTGTTAGCGCAGCGAAGCAACTGTGGCTAAGAGCACCGTGCAGACGTGGACAGATGCAGAAAGGACAGCAGGAGCAAGTGGTGAACGCAAGGGTTAGTCTGCATCCTGGGCCGACTTTAGAGGGAACTAGGCCTACATTAGTCTGGAAAGTCTGCCGGAAAACCCAGGGAAAACCTCAGACAGCACAGCTGGTGGCAGGATTCGAAATTGAGAGTATCTCCATGTCACCAGAAGAAGGAAGGCGCCGATAACAACTTCCATCAGAGAAAAGCATAAGGAATGGGGAGGACCTCTCAGTATGTCACCGGATAAGCGCGTAAAGGTGTTATTCCGTAAAGCATCTGTACGCTGGGATATTCGTGACAGTATCCATGACAAGATAAAGGGTGCCCCCACAAAACGCGGAACAGAATTAGCAATGAACGTCCCATACTGTTATACACAGAAGAACTGTTTAAAATGGATAGTACGCCTCACATGATAACAGTGGGGCACATATGCGAGCAGATTTGAAATCCTAATTCATCGCGTTATTAAAACTTTATTTATAATTTATATTCTTTGCAACTAAAATACTGGCGCAGTCCAAATTTAAGGTCGTACGACCTGATGAATAAAATCGGAACGTGGACTGTATAACCTGATGATGATGATGATGATGATGATGATGAGTTGATGTGTAATGCACCAAGAGCAACAAGGACTGTAGCCTATAATGACAGCTCCTCTGTCGCTGTGGCCGCAGGGCCTGTTTGAAACTCATTTCAGTGGTCCCAATAAAGCCTGCGCACTTCCTGCAAAGGTCACTTCGCTGCACCGTTCGCGTAACGAAGCGAATGGGCTTAACCCGAGTTATATTTAAACTGAAGCGGGGGCGTTCAATAAATATTACATCATTTAAAAGTCATTCGCTTCCACGGATTCCAGGCTTAAATGAGAATGGGGGCTTCAAATGAAGTTTTTTTCTTTATCGCTGTGCAGCGTAAAACGGTGCGAGCTGCAGTTTCATGAGTGGAGGCATAGCTTGGTCTGAGAACGAAAGGGGAGGGTATATACAGGAACAAATAGCGGGCTTCGTAAACACGTAAGTACAGTAAGTACTCTTCTCTTGCATGCGATTTCAGAGACCAAAGTAGTTTCATCTCTCTCCCTCTCTCTCTCTCTCTCTCCGTTTGCTGCGTACATAAAAGTTGTGCCTCCTATTCTAAGCCTCCCTACTGAAGAATTCACGATTAACTTCTAACGGGAACTCACCTCTTTCTCCTTCGATTCTGTTACCTCTTCCTTGGTTGGAGTGACAGCTTTCTTCTCCTTCTCGTTCTCGACATGGTACTTGGTCACCGAACGACTCTCCTTCGTCGACGGTTGAGCGAGTGGAGGCGTCTTACTGCCTGCGGTCAAAGAATACACATCCGTACGCTTTGGCTGGTGTAGAATAATCGCAATAGGAGAAACAAACTCAGTCACGAGGAAGGAGAGTTCCGATGGTCTTGTAAACTGCATGGAAGTCCCCCTAAGGGAACACAACAAGCCGTTCGGAATCCTGCCACTGCCAGGTATCGGCAGTTTTGACGTGGCTGTATGTATGGGAATCCCTATATAGCCATAATACGCGAACAAATTGGAAGAGTCTATTTAATGCGTGTGGCTGTGCTCGATTGTGACACTATATACCATATTCGTATTTTTTTTTATTCATTAATCATACTAATGCTGGATATCACTATGGAAATTCATGTTCTGAGGCTGGAACTCAGAAGAAAGGACAACACAACCCACAAATGCCTCAAGTGCCTAGGAATAATGAAAGAGGGAAGTTACTTAAGAGGTTAACTTCTAGCGTTACGTCCTTGCGTTAGGTCCTACAGCTGGCTAACTTTTTCAGTGACTTCTCTCTTTCAGGATATCACTATCAGTCGGTTATTGGCAACGAGCAGTAACACAACCGGTTTCGTGAGAGAAGATGGACGAATCACAGCAAAGATAGATGGAAAGATGTGTTGGAACACAGTCTTAGTCGTTAAATTCACATTAAGTTGTTTAAGTTAAGTCTATGTGATGCCCTCCTTCGGTGTCGCAAAATAGGTCCGTTGTCAAACGAACTACTACAGGAAAATTTCCAAAATCTAAAACTTGAAGTCTGTACCTATGATTTGTCCAGGAGGTGTCTTCTGGCCAGGTGGTGATCGTCCTCCGGTCGGACTGGGTGATTTCTTGAGAATGGGGCCTGCAGGTCCGCTGCTCGGTGACCTCACTGCCGTCGGCCTTCTCAGCGGGACGTTCTTGTCGGAGGACTTGCGCAGAGACTGCTGAAGCTTGACAGCACTACGGCGCTTGTAGCAGACGCACGATACGGCCGCAAGTGTGACCACCAGGAGGGCGCTGCCGACGCAGATGCCCACGAGAGCCTGGCTGCTGGCTGAGGAATGGAGGCACGAGCCCAGTTAGGAATACGTCATTTAAAGCACAACTTTTCCACACATTTTTGCACATATTTACCTTCGTAGGGTAGGGGGGGATGTGTTTAATGGTTAAAAAAAAAGCAAAGGTTAGCCATACAAGAGGCTTGCTATTCCAAAAGAGAAATACAAACATAGAAAACAAATATAGACGGAGTAGTCGTCCTAGACGTAGTAGACGTAGTAGACGGAATAGTCCTGCAGTAGTTGTGCTCTGTGCAGGCAGGCATCAGAGAGATATTACCTTCGTGATTTAAACCACGCGCAGTTAAGTAACATATCGCCTGTTACAATGTCTCGGAACATTCAACAACCATGTCATGCGATGTGTCTATCATCGCTATATCCCATTATAGCTGCGCGTTTCCTATAGTGTGGTAGACTGCATAGTATGTAGAATAGACAATCTCAATTTCGTTCACAGAATATACTAGAGTTCTGAGGAAGAAACACACATGGTAGCTTGATGGGTCCCAGATACTGTCCTTCCAGCAAAGCACTGGCCTACACAACGCAGCCAGAAACGACCCTGAATCCACATGTCAATAACGCACCCAAAACGCTTTCCAAAGCATTATAACCTAGAAAAACACAACACATTCTCAGATGCAATGCTATTTCATTCCCTTTTCATTTTCTGTCTTCCTTTTCATCTCCCCTTTTCACATTCTCTTTCGACATCTGACCTGTCTCAATGGGTCGAAAAATCCCCCCTCCCCTCCATGAGTCAAGCAATATCGCCGCCGCTGCCGCTCTCCACCACATCCTGCGAGGCGCAATCGTATATCCAGCAAACCCGTCCCCTGGGATAGGATTGATTACTTTTTCGTCCACCCGCTTTTCCTCGTTCGGCCGGGTTGATGTCTTCCAGGAAATTCCACTACTCCGTGCGTAAACAGCGAATCAAAAGGGGCGGTCACAAAGTGACACGAGGAAGTTATCGATCCCGGAGCCAGACTCAAGGTCACGACCCATCTAGCCAGCCGTCCGAGATACGCCACGTGATTGTCCATTATAGTTTAACGTTCCTCATTAGATGGCATCCTTGATATCCTTCCTCGGATTACTGGTGCGAATATAGTGGCATTGGTCTACCATCTGGATATGCAGCTCATGCAATCACGGAAGATGTTTCAGAAAAGGAGAGAAGCTCCATTTAGTCTACCGCATTGGATTGGATAAGAAAGAAAAATATGGAGAGGTTAGTCCCGACCCAGTCAGGACTGGCTACTCCAAAACGCGTTTGTGGGTAGGCTACCGGCTGGAAGACACAACGCAAAAGAATCCGGGTGTAATGAGCTTCTTATCGTGTATTCACACGAGCGACAACCTCACGGAATATTCTAGTAGAAGAAAAGGCGAAAACACTGCTCACAGAGCCGAAGTTCCGACATGTGTTATGTTGAGCATTCACACGGTGCGGAATATCGGGAGTGGCGAACTGCGCATTTAGCAGACGACACTTAGCAGACGACACCGTCAACGTGTTTTCCTGTCGTCTGCTACGGAATATCTTGTGGCTGTGTAGCAGGATATTCCACACGGTTAGCAGTGTATACGTGAAGACACGACGTTGAGCGCTCACGCTCACGTGACAGAAGAAGGCTATGACGTTTTTCACATCTTCCGCTTCTGGGGGAATGTCGCTCGTACGAATACGCGGTTATGCGCATCTATTCTGCTATTATAGTCTCGCACGGGCTCTAGTATAGTGCGACCCCCCCCCCCTTGCATCTCTTAACAAATACGTTGTATGTATAGAGAATCGTGTTATGTGTTAACGAGTAAAAAATGAATATTTCAGCTCCAACTTTGCACAAAGAATAGATGTTTCCACCGTCACAAAGCGAATCGACACTCCACTACTCATGTGTGCTCAACTAGTGACCTGACGCAGGAGACATTCCTTTTGTTCCTGCTGTCATCATCTTGAAGTGAAAATGGAAGAAAAAAGAAAAACTGTCACATCAACGTTCATGCCAGTTACTTCGTAGCGCTTAGAGCTAAGATAAAGCAGTAAAAACAATTGAACAAAGATACACGTGACATCATGAGACGTTGGCAGACTTGGAGATTTTTATTCTGGCAAGAAGTGCCTTACCGCGTCTGGAAAAGACCCAGGGTTTTCCCTGAGGGTTACACTCGGACAGGCTCTACTGTGCTGTCAGACAAAGTGACGGTCACATGGAACGGAAACCGTTCTAGCTATCTAGCTATCCTTATAGGAGGCGTGCTTTGATAAATCATAGCAGCGCGAACAAAAATAGACGGAACAAACGGTACAAGAGATTGCCATCAGCAACCGTAAACAACTTTCGGAGGACTAAAACATCTATCCCAAAGTGCTCGAATGTGTTGCGCGAGCGTTTGAGCAACAACAAAAAATAAAAAGAGAAAGAAGAAGAAAAAAACACGAGTGGAAATAGAACCGAACGGGCGAATAAAAAATGCTTCTGAATATATTAAATGAATGATAGGTGCTTTAACGTCATTATTTACGGAAGGCGGGGAACGTCGTCAGAAGTACATACAGGTACAAAAGCGAAACCAAGCGCGCATAATTATGTGCATAATTGGTGACGATAATGTACCGCCAGAGATGGCATATTAGTTTATGTTAAGCAAGAATGTGAAGTGTGTGCGCGAAAATTTTTAAATACGGTCAGAACTCGTTGCGTAACGCTTTCTGTACTGTTTTTGTGTTTCGTGCAAGACTAACGTGACACATGCCTGTCAGATGTCAAATAACGCAGGCCAATATCCCGCGGTGGTAAGACGCTGAAAAGTGCCTCACTCTCATTCGTCATGAGGCATTCATTTTACTCTCGATATATACTTTCAGATTCTAGGTTTACCTTTATTCGTGATGAGCATATTAAAGCCCCGACTGGACGGTTTGACAGATTGGGTTGGTCAACGGGGTTGGGTTGGAATGGAATCTTTACTATCTTTACTTCTTTTGTCAATCACATTGTGCAGGCATTGCTGTCCGAATAGGATTGGTGGACCACCTGCCTCAATCTACTCGCACTTTGCATGTACGACTGTTTCATTAAAAACAGGAGGTCCAGAATTGTGCGAATACTGTGTGTGTGTGGGGGGGGGGGGGGGAGCGAAGATGAGTAGGGAAGGACTCTGAATGAAATTCGCAAAATTCAAAAGAAGTTATCGTAGTAAATACACCTACCGTACCGCAGTAGGTACTATGTAAAAATACCTAAGCTTCAGGTAAGTAATGAGATCTATTGAAGACCGCAGGATGGGCCAATACTATGGGACAGATAAGATATAATCAAAAATACAAAAAGACATATTGGCGGCTCGTGTGTATATAGCTAATTTATATACATGTGCACGAATGGCTGATGATATTGACATTCGACAATAAAATGTACCGAGACCAATAAGCTATACAAAGGAAACTACAAATACTGCAAAGAAAAACACTAATCAGTCAAACTCCTTTACAACGAAACTCAGGGGCCAGCGAAAACAATTCGCAGTAAAGGTGTTTTCGTTAAAAGTATATATATATGTCCATTATTGGACCTATAGGGCTCCAGCGAGACTGCAAAACAATTCGCTGTAGTGGTATTTTCGTTAAAGAGGTGTTCGCCTATAAAGGAGTTTGACTATAACCATAAGTTACAGACGACACTCAACAAAATATACGATATTATGCAGAGGACAGAACGCGAGAAGTCTTTATGATAATGCTGTAGCAAAAAAAAAAAGCAATAATAATAAATAACGTGCTTCGCATAGTGAACGTTTTCTGTCACACCACTTCCGTGAAGATGTACCGTTATCCGAGCTTTAAAATAGAGATAATCGATTCTGTTTTCCTTCTTACTTTTCTTCGTTTTTTGTTGTTGTTTTTTTTTTTTCGCGAATATTCGATTCGTACGCGCGCGAGAACCACAGACGTGCGGGCATATATGTACCAAAAGTTGATTGTGGAAGCTTCAACAGGATATGCACGAACAATTCGTAAACAACGAGGGTCACACCCCCAGCGCATCAGTTAACGTTACTAAATAATGATTCTGTCACAGCAGTTGAGATATGCTCTATAGCCGCATAAAAGCCCACTTCTAACGCAGGGCAGAAATGTTGACACCCGTAAGCGCTTCCATCCCCTAGTCGTCCATTTGAC
Source organism: Ornithodoros turicata (assembly GCF_037126465.1). NCBI lineage: Eukaryota > Metazoa > Arthropoda > Arachnida > Ixodida > Argasidae > Ornithodoros > Ornithodoros turicata. The sequence goes on from NC_088203.1 coordinate 98,964,832, forward strand.
CTTTGTGAAAGCGAGAACCATTCTATTGTTCATCAAGCCCATTCGATTGGGAATTCGTGCAATAATAATGCGTTCTGTAGGTCAGGATTACAATAATTAAACGTTCGGAGTCCCTGTCATTTGTCCTGTGATACGAAGCTTAACTCTCATCATTAAAGTTTCGTAGTTGCGTGGGATGACATGAAGCAAATGGAGTGGGCGAAAATCCGAGGGCTGCAATTTATAACGTTTTATCCGTTATTAGTAGCGAACACTTAACTTTGTACTGTAACGTATTTCCGGCATTCGTACCACTGAGCTATTTTCGTGAATGCGTGTGAACGCCTTTATGCATTACACTCTTAAAAATGATCTTCACCCCACAGCACGCTCCTAGCCAACCATCATCCGCAATGACAACGTTCTCGCCCCCGATTTGTTGAAAACGAGAGGCGGAGCCTATATATTTTGTTCCATTATGTACGGCACAAAATAGGCTCCGCCTCTCGTCAACTGGTGCTTGCTAACAGCTTACAAACCAAAGAAACGTTTCACTCGCGCACGATAGATGGCACCGTGCGCTAACGTGCGCGTGCGCGTGAGTAGCGTGGCGCGGAAACAAGATGGCGCATGCTCGCTCTTGGAACTCAGTGTCGATACTCTGAAGCGTAGCTTATTTAGTGACTCTAATGATGCGCACGTAATGCGATTTTAGGTTGGTATCGTGCTGCCTTGTTTCTACAAAGCCCACGAGGGCCATGACAGTGTCATGACATATTTGTTGTCATTGTTGTTTATAATATAAATTACTTTCAACCACCTTCCATTCCAGTTATAATATACGGAAAGCTATATATGTGTATATATAATATAAAATATATAATATATACGGAAAGCTATATATATATATATATATATATATATATATATATGCTACAAAATTTAGGTTCGAACGACCAGGATGTTGAATATAGATAGGGGAGAAAAGACACCAGAGACTGAAGTAGGGAGTAGGGAAAAGTTATTTATTCAGCTGGCATTTAAACTAAGGGTCTGGGGAAGTCTACGTTTCGGCGGAAGCTCCGCCTTCTTCGGGACTCGAAGAAGGCGGAGCTTCCGCCGAAACGTAGACTTCCCCAGACCCTTAGTTTAAATGCCAGCTTAATAAATAACTTTCCCCTACTCCAGTCTCTGGTGTCTTTTCTCCCCTATCTATCTATCTATCTATCTATCTATCTATCTATCTATCTATCTATCTATCTATCTATCTATCTATCTATCTATCTATCTATCTATCTATCTATCTATCTATCTATCTATCTATCTATCTATCTATCTATCTATCTATCTATCTATCTATCTATCTATCTATCTATCTATCTATCTATCTATCTATCTATCTATCTATCTATCTATCTATCTATCTATCTATCTATCTATCTATCTATCTATCTATCTATCTATCTATCTATCTATCTATCTATCTATCTATCTATCTATCTATCTATCTATCTATCTATCTATCTATCTATCTATCTATCTATCTATCTATCTATCTATCTATCTATCTATCTATCTATCTATCTATCTATCTATCTATCTATCTATCTATCTATCTATCTATCTATCTATCTATCTATCTATCTATCTATCTATCTATCTATCTATCTATCTATCTATCTATCTATCTATCTATCTATCTATCTATCTATCTATCTATCTATCTATCTATCTATCTATCTATCTATCTATCTATCTATCTATCTATCTATCTATCTATCTATCTATCTATCTATCTATCTATCTATCTATCTATCTATCTATCTATCTATCTATCTATCTATCTATCTATCTATCTATCTATCTATCTATCTATCTATCTATCTATCTATCTATCTATCTATCTATCTATCTATCTATCTATCTATCTATCTATCTATCTATCTATCTATCTATCTATCTATCTATCTATCTATCTATCTATCTATCTATCTATCTATCTATCTATCTATCTATCTATCTATCTATCTATCTATCTATCTATCTATCTATCTATCTATCTATCTATCTATCTATCTATCTATCTATCTATCTATCTATCTATCTATCTATCTATCTATCTATCTATCTATCTATCTATCTATCTATCTATCTATCTATCTATCTATCTATCTATCTATCTATCTATCTATCTATCTATATATATATATATATATATATATATATATATATATATATATATACACACAAAGAAATTATGATGAGATGGGGCTCATGCCGGCCAGCAGGCTGGCAGGCAAACTTTTTATATTGCTATCAGTGTCATACGTTTTATGACGCTAATATTTTTTATAAATTTACAACTCATATACAATGTACTTTAATTTGAAGCATTTTAGAAACGGGACGACACTATGCAGACTTGAAATCACCACACGTGCCCTCCGTCTAGTGCACTCCGTCTAGCGCTCGGGGAAGTCGTGCCAAATAGTCAATTAAAAGAGTGCCCGTATTACAAGCACTCTGCTCATTACACTTATCGGCACTTAAACAAACTCTGGACGCGCCTCGAAAACTAGTTACGCACCTTATTGTGCCTCAAAGACTTTAGACTGCGCACATTGGTTCGACGCGATTTCATCGAATCAAACGCGAAAATCATCTTGGAGGCAACACTGAACAAGTGTCTTTTCTTGTAATTCCATGATAACACCCCGACGCACCAGTGGCTATGTGAGGTATAAACATCTGAACCGACGGGGAGAAGACAGGAGTATGGAGTATACACTCTTAAAAATGAACTTCACCGCATAGCACGCTCCTAGCCAACCATAATCTCGAATGATATCGTTGTCTGTCCTGATTTGTTGAAAACGGGAGGCGTACGCCTTTTTTGTGCCAATTATGATCCGCATAAGTGTCACAAAAAAGGCGAACGCCTCCCGTTTTCAACAAATCAGGGCAGATAACGATATCATTCGAGATTATGGTTGGCTAGGAGCGTGCTATGTGGTGAAGTTCATTTTTAAGAGTGTAGGATACGTGGGGGGTTAGGATGCGTTCTGCACCGACTCTAGGGGGAACAGTGGCGACATCTGCCTAGAAAGTCCGCCGACAGTCAATGTTGCTAGTTATCGCCTCACTTAAAGGAAGACAGAGGGCCATCCAAAATATTTTCAGTTTAAGACGTCTGATGAAAGTATGTGCATCAATTTGCCGAAAAGCACAAAAGGTTTTGATGTATGCAATTTTTTCCCCAGAAAAAAAAATATATATGTATATATATAGAAACATAGCAGCGCGCGTTTACTCTCGACTAGCCCCGCGCGGTGTAACGAGGAGGTGAAGGACGATGCACACGTGCCGATGACGGCATAATGTCGGCGCGTTCCCGTTCACTGGTCACTCGAGATCAGCGCCTGGCTTTTTCTTTCTGTCTCGAGGGCTTTCTCCTTTTGTAGCCGGTAAACCTTGTTCCCTTGGGGGGGATTCGGGATTGAAAGGGTGACCGTGAGCATGGAGGGTTTCATTGTCCCGCCGGAGTTTCCCTAGGAGCAATGCTTCTTCAGAGCCCTGAACAGCTGACTAGCAGACGGCATTTCTCTAAACCAGTCAGCGAGCGTTGGCAGTAGACGTCAGCGCAAGGTCGGATGATGGTAATGCTCTCCACAATTGCCGCGCACGGTCGCTTTTTGTGGCGCACTATGACTCTGTGGGGTGAATTACTTCTCATGGTGCATTTTACTGGTCTGCTTGACCGTTTTACAGAAAGAAAACAGGGTATTGGAAGTGACTTCTGTGCTACTTTAATAGTCGCTCGCTACAAAGAAAAGAGCGAACGAGTTTGTATGAAGAAAAGAGCGAACGAGTTTGTATGAAGAAATGGGGGGGGGGGGGTTGTCAGTGCAGTCTGGGACACAGTATTCCTCTCAGAAGGAAGATACCACGAGACCAGTGTGGGAAAATGTATGAAAGAACGTAAGGTTGCGCTGGTGAAGTATCAGGACTTGGAAGGAAATGCACAAGGTGCAATAACAAAAAATAAAGCAAATAAAAGGATGACGTGATTCAAACGTACGCTTTTACCGTGTTTTCTTTTTTTTTTCTTGTCAGCGCCGCGAAGCAACTGTGGCTATGAGCGACGTATAGGCGGGGACAGGCGGAGAGAGAATAGCAGGAACAAGTGAGGAACTGGTGGGTTATTATGCGTCCTGGGCCGACTTCAGGGGGAACTGTGCCGATATTTGTCTGGAATGTCTTCGGAAAAGCCAGGGAAAACCTCAGACAGCACAGCCGGTGGTAGAATTCGAACCCACCGTTTCACTCACTGTGCTTATGGGTGCACAAACGCTTGCCAAGGTATTGTATATCGCCGATACAAGCAGCAGTTGAAACGAAGCGGCTTCTAAATTTGAAAAATAGAAACGTCATTGGTAGTACACTTGATCGGCACTTGAACGACGGTGATCGGCACTTGATTGGCAATTTATATCTTTACCTTGTCCAGATAAACCGTTTGTTCTAATTTTCTCAACCGCCTCTCTTCGATATTGTGCGGCGTTCTAGAATATTCCTATATTGCACGCAAATAAACAGCAATAAATGATGACGATGAGATGGGGTGTTTCACCGCCGTGATGCGGTACCCTACCCCACTGCACGTGGAACATTATGTGAAGATGATGAAAGATGAGAATACAAGAAAGGACTAAGGGCATCTGGAGCTAGCAAATAAAAGCGGAAGCAATGTGTATTATAGGAAACCCGTGCATGTAGGCTGCGGGGTTACAATATAACGAATTGCTCGTGTTTCGTGCAACGAACTATAAAGGCGTCAAACTCAATCACGATACTAGTCACGTCTCAGAACGCACGACATCAACTTATTGCGTAGGAGGGACGCGTACGGTGCAACGTCTTTGCCTTTCGAGTCAGTTATCGCAACGTTGCAAGTTGTAGAAAAAGACGCTGAAGCGTTCGCAAGTCAGTTCACACGGGTACGTCCGTGAACTTCCGAGTAAACCCCCGAAGGAAGTGTCATTTTACAACAATTCGGTAAAACATCACACATGACCAACGCATTCATTGCACACGAAATAAGGGCACCATGTGCCGTTCAGTCAATACTCGCTGAGCTTAAAATAATGTCCATACAGTATTTTTTGGCTAAAGCTAAATCCTTTATATCGTAGAAGCTATTTCAGCGATTACATCATCACATTTTTCCGTACCTCTTTCATAAGACTACAATCGCTCGAAAGAAAATGTCAGACGATGACAATTACCGCAATTTTAAGTCACTCTAACACCACAGAGCTACGCAATGTCACATGCAACACTTTTGACACGCACATTCTTTTTCAGATACCTTTATCGTCAATTCGTTTCGGCGTACCGTAATAATTTGTAAAGCGTATACAAATTGGCTAAACACAACATGGGCCATTTTAGGCTTCGCAGCGCAAAGCGTCCGCTCGAAGTCGAATTCCTTCGCCAGGTGTGAAGGACTGTTATTATACCACTCTATTATTGCATGTCCCATGGCAACTGACTTTTCGTTCATCCCCACCCCCATATGAATGGCGGTACGTGACATACTTAGACTGAGTTTATACGTAATGTCCTATAAAGAAAATATAAGATTTATAGCATAGAGAAATCCTTGTTTTCTTGAACAAAAAAGAAACTTGTATATATATATGTAATCCAGGGGAAAAAAGCCCATTAAAGAAACAAGTAAATGTATACAAGTACATAAATATATATATATCAACGAGATGCTTTCACTCTGCAGAACTCAACTAACGGAAGAGTACACGCGGTAAAGACCATACATTATGACAAGGGGGACAACACATCATGCGCGTCAGCATATAATATGTATAAATTAAACTCAAAGTTTGAAACCAGACTGTCACAAACAGCGATATCTCTTTCGGTGCTCAGTCGGCCTAGTGAGGACTCCACAAATTCATTTGGACACAACCCACGCATTAAGCCAATCGACAAAAACTTCTGTCACGAGCGCAGACATCGGCATTCCTTCGTAAAACAAAAGGTCGAGGCATACTAATAAAGTGACTGGACATTGAAAAGTGCGACCAAAACGTATACGGATTAAATCAACGAGCGGGACATTATAAAGCATGCTTTCACCTGCTTCAACAGCTTTGATCTCAGGTCCATCTCCATGTTGAAAAGGTTGAGAGCCGACCCGCAATTTCATCTCGAATCACGCTCAACTCCACAAACGCAAAAGAATGTCACGGATGATGTTCGAACACTGTCACTCCTTCTCTAAAACAGAAACGGTGTGCACATCGATGAATCACAGTGGAAGGGACCCCATCATGGCGACCAGCATACATACAAAAATGCCTTATCGAAAACAATGTACTCTGGTGGTAAGGATTCGTGCGTTCGAACGACCCGATCGATAATTCAGCGCATGCGCAATCAGGGGAGGTGTAGTCATGGAGACGCGACGTCAGACGGCGCCGATGCGGGTAATAAACACACGCAGACGGCTCGTCTTGGCTTGGATGAAGGTCTAGTTTAATATCGGTTAAAAGCTCAGGTCGTTCGACTGTGTACATCGGCTCAGTAGGTTAGTGTGCGACGACGAAGGAATGTCTAGGTTTTTGAAATGTAGAAGTAGTGCATGAAGCGGTTGTATTGGGACGGTTGGCTCTCTGATTGGGATTTATTGTGATTTATTTTTGTGACTGACGTTCTAAATATGGTATGCGTCACGTGTTGCATTCCTGACATAGGAGAGCCAGTAAAAAAGAGGCGGGTGATAAAACAGAGACGTTGCATGACGGTCGACGGAGTAAAACAATAACGGCAAGCTGCTTTCACTGCAGTGCGTGTCTTAGTGCGGGAAAGCCTACCTATTAATTCGATCACGGAAATTTTTTATAGGTGGGGGAATATGTTTATTATATTTAAGAAAATAGGAGCTTTCTTTTTATGGGACTATCGTTATTCCGACGACAAAGCCCTGTTTTCTCCGAACCATCGCCCTTACAGCAACAGCTGTACATGCGGAGTTAAGCATCGGATCAAGTGCGTGCGCCGTGTGTCAAAGATATCGCGGCGCGGTGAGTAACGGAAGAAGCGCGCTGCGAATTTTGACGCGATACGACGTTGTGTGACGACCCACGACGTGAGGTGTGGTGATGCAGGTGGCGGGAAAAGAAAGCACAAAACGCCAGACCTTCCGCCAGCATGGCTTTGCTGCGGAAGGTTCTCAAGTGAAGGTTCTTGTCGTGTGTAGGTACTTACAATATGAACTCGTTCAGAAAAGATAGTAAAGGTTCCTAAACATCTGAACAGCATTGGAGTTGGAATGAATTTGTAAGAGGTAATTTTGAAATATTAACATATTATATGTTAAGAACTGTCAAACACGGAGAAAGAATCGTAATAATGCCTTCCCACAATGCGTTGCGACAAAGCTGTCGCTGTATTTCAGCTGCTAGTACAGTGGCGCGCAGACTTGCCTCGAACAGCGAAGCGCGTGTCGTCGGGCGCTGATAGACAGCTGGAAACAAGGTTGGGATGATCCACTATCCCGTTGAAGGGAGGGTCGGTACGCTCAACGGATGCGTCAGATATAAAAACGGTGCAGTGCGACGAACGCATCCGTTGTGCATACCGACCCTCCATTCAAGGGGATAGTGGATCATCCCAATCTCGTTTCAAGCTGTCGCCCGATGACACGCGCTCCGCTGTTCGAGGCAAGTCTGCGCGCCACTGTACCAAAGGTCGCACAGATAATCCGATTTTTTTTTTCTTTTTCCATCTGACATCCTCATGCACGAGGTAAGCCTTTACTGGCAGCAAGGGATCAGCGCCTTTATTACAGTAGGTGAGGCAGACACTGCGAATGCTGTCACTCAAGAGGAAGCTAGCAGCAACAACAAGGATGGGATGAGGTGACACACCGCAACAATTGCTTTTTTTTTTTATTGCGCGTTAGCGAAGCAACTGTGGCTATGAGCGGTGTACAGACAAGGACAGATGGAAAGAGGATAGCAGGAAGGAGTGGGGGACAGGGAGGTTAGTATGCGTCCTGGGCCGACTTCATGGGGAACTGTGCCGATATTCGTCTGGAATCGGGAAAACCCACACAACAATTGCGGTACCATACCTCAGTGCATGTGGGTTAATATATGCGTGAGATGATGAAAAGGAAGACGCATACACACTCGCGCCCACACATGACACACGCAAATGAGATATATCACACACGTGGGAGGAAGCTAACTCGTCATATTAATATAGATAAATTCAGGCAGGGAGATTTGTGTCCCAACGCCCTTTACGTATAAGACCTCGTGAGCTCTGGAAGACGCGAACCTGTGCAGGGAACCGAGAACCTGGAACCGAGAACCGAAAGGGTTCTAGCTTCCTCTCTTTGGCGATAACCAAGGTCGTGCTGAACTATGCGAGGTGGTGAGTTCAAACCCTGAGGTTTTCCTCGTTTTTCCGGCAGACTTTCCAGAGGAATGTCGGCACAGCTTCCCCCTGAAGTCGGCCCAGGACGCATACTACCCCTCCCCCACCCCGTCCCACACTCCTCACTGCTGTCCTCTCTCAATGTTGGTCCTCTGCTCATGTTGGTACATCACTCATAGCCGGAGTTGCTTCGCGACGCTAACACGAAAGATCCCGTGCAGTCCACACGCCGTGGTAGGAGAAGCCAGCCGTTCACGTATTCTTATCTCGCAGTGATCGCAGGTAAGTCTATGAATTATGTAATTCGACGTGGCCCACCACGACGTGAGACACCACGGCATGAGAGAACGTCCGCAACACGCTACCGTATCTATCACAGCAATGAAAGATGAAAGTCACTGAAAAGGTTAGCCAGCTGTAGGACTCGAACCCACATCTTCTGTATTGCCTGGGTCTGGGTTCGAGTCCTACAGCTGGCTAACCTTTTCAGTGACTTTCATCTTTCATCGTTAATTTCTTAGGCAAATTGAGGCCTTGTAAGTATTTGTCCCTTCTGTGTTGTTAAAGCCTCAGAACATCAGTTCTTTCACTTTCATATCACAGCGGTTCACTTGTTGAGATGCCCGTCTACGCTGGCTCGGTTTCTAGTCATTATGAGAGTTCTATTCCTCAGCTCGTGCATCGGGTATGCATGGAGTGGTTTAAGTCCATGCTGCGCGTAAAGGCGCTTACCATGCCGTGGAGCAGTTCGGACGAAAAACATAGCGCGACTTACGAAGCACTCTGGTGTCGCTGTCCGAAGGACGTGAAGATAATGGTTGTCATTAGAAAATTTGTGATTACTGTTACAGGTTACAATTCTGTAAATCAGTATCGAAGACTGCAGCAATGCGCATCATGCCGCGCATGTATACACAAGGTTACGACAGGACCCGTTCCACGTCCAGACGAGCACGATACGCATGCGCGCGCTTCTCCTGCTGTCTTATTGGATACCGCCAATCTTTGCTTCCTGAGCATCCATTCGTTCCTCGCGTGGCTCAGTGGTTAGCCTGCTGGCCATGTCACGACAAGACTGGAAGGCACCCGGGTTCGAATCGCGGTGCCGGCTGTGCTGTCTGGGCTTTTTCCTGGGTTTTCCTCAGACGCTCTCAGACATATGTCGGCACAGTTCCCTTAGAAGTCGGCCCAGGACGCACATTCCCCCATGGCGTCAGTCGTGACGTTGCCCACATACGTGAGGCAGACTACGGCGAGCCCTTTCACCATCACCACCACCAAGACTGAGAGAAGGGAGTTGCCTCAGGACAGAAGCCGCCGATATTTCGAACAGAGACTGTTCTTCTTCTGGGCACCGTCCTCATCGTGCCCAGAAGAAGAACAGTCTCTGTTCGAAATATCGGCGGCTTCTGTCCCGAGGCAACTTCCTTCCTACATTCTACCGGTTCGCTGGATTTCTACCCATCTACCAAGACTGAGAGGTACCCAGGTTCGAATCCCGGTGGCGGCTGTGTTGTCTGGGATTTTCCTCAGACGCTTTCAGATATATGTCGGCACAGTTCCCTTAGAAGTCAGCCCAGGACGCAAATTCCCGTTAGTCGTTGCCCAACACTGTGAGGCCGACAACGACGAGCTCTTTCATTAGCACCACCAGCCACGGGGATGCCGCCAAAGACGGCTCTGATTTCATTGCGCTTTCTTCTAAACGGCAGGGCGTTGTGAATTAATTTTGCACGCATTATACTAATTGAGACAGGGACATTCATTTGAGAACAAGTTGTTTTTTTACATTTTAGTGCCCCTTTAAGTCTATACCACATTCGTCAATGCATGTCAGAGTTGTGAGAGCCTTTCAAAGCATCACTTTCACTGGCTCATCCTTGTTGGATGAGACTTTTCGTAGAGTATATTTCTCCCTCATCCCGTGGACTCAATAAGCGTGGGAATGGGGAAGTATGCAACGAAGGCAAATCAGCAATAGAACAGAAAAGACAGGGAAGGCGCAGGGCGCGTCAACCCCTCCGGACGGTCACAGGAACTATAAATCATTATTTTAGCATCTTTCGAATTGGGGACGCTGATGAGATGGGAGAAGGTGGTGGTGAGAGAGGGAAGCAGCACGCTTTTGAGCAGTACTTCATTTACATTGAAAGGTGAGTCATCAGAATCCCCCCTCCCCCCCCCCCCTTTGTCGAAATGAAATATCGCGATACAAGGAGTGTGGGCGTTGAGCAACGTAGGGGGAATTGCCAGGGGGGCACGGGCGAGCAGACCAAAGACACGGAACGAGGTAGGTCACAGCTCCCAAGCAGCAAAATGAACTGAAAGTCGAGTGCAATAGGGGTGGACGGGTAGATGAAAGGCCTTGAACAGATTCATGAAACTACAGAACATTGATAAGACACATACCGTCCACCCCTAATGCACTCGACTTCCAGTACATGGTGCTGCTTGGGCTATACCTGCACCGAATGTGTATTACCCTGACGGGCTTCCGGCAATGGTTTATCCAGAATCGCAACCACGTGTGGGGACGTCATTGTCGCAGTTACAGCTCCGTGTAAATACAGGTTGGGACAAAAGTGTACGGAACAAGCGAGCGGCGTACTTTTTCTTCCGTGCGACACACTCGCGGCTGACGGAATCGGGTGAGTTCACTATTTCGGAGGGATGTAAAGTTGCGCTGTTAGCGACACACAGCTGTAGTTCGGGTGTCGCTTGGGTGCGCCTGAGACATGACCTGGGAAGTGCAAGGTACCGCTGTGTGTCGCTAACACTGCACCCTCCCTTCTACCCCTCCGAAACAGTGAACTCGTCCTGCTTCCGCCAGACGCTAGAGTGTCGCACCACTGCGGACATACGTCCAAAGCCCCCTCCCCTTACAGGGGGTGCACAGGAGAGGAAGACAGGGGGCTTCGCCGAATACTTGGGGGAGTGCACGGGGTCGTTTGGAATCATCACTGGTGATTCCGCGCCGCGGGGCATGGAGGTGACTTCGCGCCGGTAGCGAATTTCAGCGCGAGCAAAGAATATAATTGAAGCTATGAACGTTACCTCATTAAAAGACGTTGCGTTCACAAACTTGAGCATAGTTGACCGTTCGAACACTTTTCGTGAGCACATCCCACGGTGATCTTCTACGGGAGGGGTTGAACTACAAGCGATAAAACCATGTCACCATAGGACACTTTCCCACGTGCAACAGCAGCACACCACCTGTCAAGGGAACTGCACTGCGGGGGACACGACGACGCAAAACGTGGGACAGCACAGAGCTCGCGATCAGCTTATCAAAAGACGGTTGGTTCTCTGATAACCCCAGGGAGCACGACTGTGAGTCAGCAATACTGGCAGGGATGAGATAAAGCACGGAGTGCCGGGCTATCGCGCTCGCGGGCTGTATGCTGGGGCAGCTGCAGTGAAGCAGCTTTTGTTTTCTTTCTAGCAAGTCCAGTCACGTGGACTCCTGTATAGTATTCAAAGCCTACTTGAATGATGGTGCTGGGCTGCTGGCGCTGCTCCCACGTGACGTTGTTCGGTTACGTGAAAGTGGAGATCATGACGACAGTTGAAAGTCGTACGCTATCGCCTCTGCGAGCGTAAGAGTCTGATCTGCGTCGTGGTCCTGCGCAATGCTCTGTTTATGTATTGCGCGTGCGCAGAACCACCAATGCTACCCCTTACGTACGCAAAGGCGACAGCGTACGGTATATGTACTAAACACACATGTTTTCCGCGTGCGCGGAAACACCAACGCTATCCCCTACGTACGCTATCAATGCGCGGAGCCCTATGTTTTATGCGTTCGCAGAAATACCAACGTTATCCCCTACGTGCGCAAAGGCGATAGCGTACGATGCGCTAAAATTCAGGAGCTTCGCGCGGTACGTTTCAGCGTGTCCATTGTCCTGCAGTTCCTGGCGGCAAACACCTCGAGTGATTTTGCGTGTGTGTGTGTGTGTTTATTTCGAGAGTCATTGATTTTAATGATCTGAAGCATTCACATTAAACCTGTGGGGGTGATGACAGGCATAAGTGGATTTACTGCAACGCGTATAGAGAAAGGCCACCAACATGGGAAGTCAGAGAACAACCCTTTGTTCATGTCCTAACCGCAAACGAGATGTGTACCGCTAAAGGGTAAAGTCATAAACCTGTCCGCACCCACAGAGAGCCGTTTATGGGGAGAGTTTGGTCATTCTTTGATCTTTTGCCGCCCGGAGATGGGGGCTCGCCGTGACGTCAGACCAGTCATCGCCCCGCACACTTAGCCGGAATCACCGTGCCGGAACGAAAGGCGAGCCGCTGCGGCACGGGGAGATTTCAAGGCGGTCGCTCCGCTCTAAAATGGCGGCACTGGCCTTAGCGCTGCCCGTCGTGTGACGTCAAATGATTTCCAAGCGTGGCGCCATCTATCGTCCGAGCTGAGTGTTCGGCGCAGAGCGAAAGGAATTTCTGAGGAGTGAGCCCAATAATGCTCTCGCATTAAAACAGCGTATTTCGCCAGAGCTAACGCCGGCGCGTAGCAGCCCTCAAACAGGCAAAAACAAAACTGAAACAGTCGGGAACATCGTCTTTTCCTGCTACTACCACCACCACATGCAGTCGTCTGCCAACTGATGAAGCGGCATTCTAGCAAGAGACACCGGACTCAATGCGACCAGCTGACAGCTGTTGAAAAGATTGTAAAGCTAAAATAAGGAAGAAACTGCCTATAGATAGGGAGTGACTTTTTCGGGTTAAACCCGATTCCACACGGTTATTCCCCCCCCCGAACCGACCTCAGACCAGTTCGGGTTAAACACGATTTCTCCCCGAATTCCAGCCACTACGAAATCCTCAAGTGACGCTTCCACTGAAGATGAACAAATGTCGCCACGTGTAACACATGTTAGAATGGGTCACTTACGTTCCCAGCAATACACCCAGGTGTGTGAACACTGTCTATGCCTTCGGGGATAACCGCTGGAAGGTCACGATCCCGCAACAAAAAAAAAAAGAAAAAGAAAAAAGAAGAATAGCATAGGAAAGGACTTAATAGACAAGAGGAGAAACAAAAACACCCGAAGGCACCATTATCGCCCGATTTCTTCCCGGACTACAGATTTAAAAATAGCGCCCGATTTTTACCCCCCGAATCTGAGAAACGCATTTAACCCGAAAAAGTCACTCCCTAACTATAGATGATCCATTGCAGCATAAATAAAAACTTGCTACAATAGCTTGGTCGTAAAAGAATTACCGCAAGACAGACATTGTCCCTTTTATTGGGGGTTACAGTATGTACAAATAGAAATATACATTCTAACCCAACTTAACATAACGATGAGTTGCCGAAACAAGATATGAGGCATCAATAAGACTCCAGGTGCTTCAGCACAGGATGTCTTTGCACCGTATCAACACTGCTTCTACAAAAAGCGAGACTGCGCATGCTCTGCAGCATTAACCCCACGTATTTACAAAATTATACATCGTGTACGGTGTTAAAATTGAAAAGAACTTGGCCTACAATGAGCATGCAGCCGGAGTTGCATTACAAAGTTTACTGCTTTTGACACAGAGCCCTGAACATAAGTGTAATGTTACAGATTTTACTCATTTTCACTTTCTGTACCTCCAGCAGTGAAACCAACCTCCACAAAGCGTGAGCTTTCCAGAATACAGTGGTGTGTGACACGGATTGTTCAAATGTGCTTCTAGTGAACGTGTACAATGAAACTTCTGTCTGTGACCACAAGCAGACTAATCTCTCAAAAACTAATTACAGCAGATGTTAAGATGTGTATCATACAGAAACGAATGTCCTACGAACGTCGTCCAACCTTTTTCAAGGGATAGGAAGCTCAAGAGTGTTCAAATAAAAGTTCATTGCCTCAGTCATACCATTTTTCACATTTTACCTCAATGTCGTTACCTCAATGTGTCTTGTGGTTTCCAGTTTACTAATTCTTATCCTTAGCATCATGAACAAAAAAAAAAGTTATTTTGGCACATTGGGTTAGTTCAGTCTAGAATTGTGCTTTATCAAGACACGATATTTTTTTCTTTGTGCCTCAAGGTTGATTTCCACTGCCCCATTCTCATAATGTGAGTCTGTTCCAATTCAAAATTGATTTGACCGAAATATGTCAGCCGCCAAAAAAAGCCAGGCAGCGGCAGGAATCGAACGTCAGCTTGTGTGTTCCAGCCTTAGTAGGGCTACTTTCCATCAGCATTTCCTATTGTACTGACTCAATCTAAGGATAAAAATTTCCACTTATATCTAATCTTGTCCTTCATTTTCATCCCCCCTTTGCGTTTGGAAGCTATACCAACATTGACACCATTTCCTATTCTTCCAACCCTCCTAACAGCAAACAAGAAGGCAGAGGGTGTCGAGCATGTCTGATTTCCCTCACAGTATTTCAAATGAGCACAAAGCCAAGAAGTACACTGTCGTATACGTTTGCTACACCACACAAAGAGCATGACTTTAAAAAAATTACCTTAAAAAACCACTACCTATGTCTGCAGCACTGAGCAATGAGGCTTGGCACCTTCAAAAAAATTTTGCCCCCGACATAACCTCACCAAAAACTCATTCCAGTGCCTTGTCACCACCTCGTTAAATCCGCCAGAAACCTAGACTGCCATTCTGTACAGTTAAATTAAAACTTATACGGTACCACATCCTTCCACAAGAAACGTCCTTCACCAAATTTCACCGGCTCTCTTTCGCGAAACAGAGCACCACGACCACCCAGTGACATGGTGGGGCCCACACAAGCAGATGAGTCCCAAGGGAAAATGTCCCACGGATGTCTCACGAATGTCCCACGGCAGAGCAGTTGAAAAAGCAAAAGGAATTGGCTGAGAGAGTTTCCGTCCAGAGTAAGTTACACAAAACCAAGAAATTCAAACTTCAAAATCCATCATCACTTTCCATTGCTTGAAACGTCATGTCGTTGATATCCGCAATGGAGCTTCCATGCGAAGAGTCTGGATCGACTGGTCCAGAACCCATGCTTCCAAGAATGTCATCTACGGCTGTGGGTAAAAGAAATAAGAGAAGCAGATAAGTGATCATTATCGAATAAAATGTGTTTTATACAAGTTTTTATTACAACATATTACAAGTGTTTGACCCAACTGAGTTATTACACCTTCTAGGCTTAATGTACTGACATAGTAAACCACAATAACTCAGCATACCAGTTATGATAAAAATTATTCAGCATTGTCGTTGCCGTGCGAGGCATGGGAAAAGAGAAACAGACCAAAATGAAAAAAAAAACAGGCATGAGGAGAACTCAGTTTAGTGGTGGTGCTCCATGTGCCGCTATTGCTGCCACCTTCAATCACTTGTGTGGCGCCTCTGCACGTTTGTGCTAGTGTCAGTTCTAATCAATAAGAGGAAGCAAGAGCTGATCCAATTACCAATGGCAAAAGTGGGAAACGACCATTTTTTTTCAATCCACATGAGTGATTTTGTCAGTGTTGCAGTTCTTCTTCTGGAGCCCAAGAAACCTTTCCTTCACTTTCACTGCCTTTTTGTACCCTTTACGGGGATTTTAACGGATTTTTAATATGCTCCTGATAGTATAATAATAAAACTCCGGATTTAGTAAATCTATGGCTTGGTCCTGACCAGCAGTACATACTACTATAACGCGCTTCTACCGTACCTCACACCATGCATTCAGGAGACTGTTCAACTCACCAAGCTGATGAACAGCGACGATATCCTCCTCGTCGTGAGTGTAACGCCGATCGATCGACTCCTTGATCTGATTGTTGGCTGCCTTAGGATCCAAGTCCATCGCCCACGAGAAGTTCATGAGCGCTAAGTGTGTGTTCCCCAACTTTTTGTGAACCTGCGAAGCAAGTGACAATTTTTTTCTTCTTTTTTAGCTTTTTCCCGACGCTCACCTTCCCACAAAGGAAATAGACGAGCGACTCTTTTGGAACGATCTGCTTCAGTTCGTCCAGTTCACCTAGCGCGTCCTGATACCTCTCCAGAGAAAAGAAAATGGATGCCCTGTGGAATTTGCAGAGCGGATTTCGAGAATCCATAGCCATGGCCTGGTCAAGTGTTAGGATGCATTCTTCCGTCTTCTTCAATGCATGCTGTACCTATACCAAAGTTAAAAATGATTACACGTGCGAACAACTTTATTCGGTCTACCAACTTACAACTCCAATGTGGCATAGAAGAACAGAGCTCTGCGGGTTGATTTCAAGAGCTCTTTTGAAGTGAATCTCTGCCATTCCGTAGCGTTCTTGCTTGTAATAGATCATGCCTATGCCATACCTGCACTCCAGGAAGTAGAAAATTGGGTATGAGTGAAGAAGATGGTAGTGTACGAAAATTCCCTCAAAACTGCGGAGCATTCAGTCAATTCCAGTAAGAGACACACTGCCTTCAAGTTTGCCATACATGCGTAGATTTGCACACGTACAAAAGCTTCTGGCACTGAGGGTGGTATATGTAGCTTAAGGGGCCGAGGCCAAGACACAGGGTGTCCCAGCTAAATGCGAAAAAATTTTTCTAAAATATATATATAACTTTTTCCGAGATGAAATCAATTGCGATATAGAATATGCTGAAGGGCACTCCTTAGGAGGGCACCAGCAAACTCCTGAGGCAATGTCCTAATTAACTTTTAATAATTCACTTTCTAATTATAAAAGCTACGAGGTTGTCCCAATGAGAACATCTGGTCCCTTCGGTTCCCTGATACCACTGCCGTTTTCAGAGCAAAAAACCGTTTGATAGGTCGTCCACAAAAAATTTGTGAAGGAACACCATTTTTTAAATTTATTTTGTTCATTGCACATCTTCGGAGACCTATCTTTCCGAACCAGAAAACACACCATACGTACTTTGGCATGGTCACCAGCAGCGGTCAGCAAGACTAGCAGCAATACACCAAGCAAAGTTCACGACACCCTATTGTTAATGGTTAGAGCCTGAAGTTTTAAGGTTTTACCCAATTCTTCCCCGAATTTGCACCCCGAATTGAAGGTTCACTCTTTAGGACGAAACCCGATTTTTACCCGGCAAATTCCCCCCAGTGGAATGTCTGTAGGAATGCGCTAACTTACTTGTTTGGCAGCAAATGCAGTTACATCACCGTTTGTACCAAACCACTACATTTAGCCTGAGTAACCGAGCCCGATTTCTCCCCGAATTTAGCATACTGGAAGTTTTTTCACCCGAATTCGCATGAATTTAGAGCGCATGTTTATTCACCCGATTTTTACCCCCCGAATTTAGAAAAAAATATTTCCCGAAAACTTCGGGCTCTATTCATGGTCTGCGTCAGGTTTTGTCGAGGCGCAGCTTTATAGACACTGTAAAATCAGTCAGTCACAATTCAAGCGCTCAAGCAGCTTCATGCCCTCGGGAATGCCGGTGTAGGTAATCACCCTGTGTGTTATACAATGTCACTGGCTCTCCTATACGGAAATGTATAGACCTCTAGCACGCACTCGTAGATAACATGCACTACCTATTTTTTTCAATTTTTTCCGTAATTTTGGGAAAAAAAATTACGGAAAAAATTGAAAACTCGTTTGCACTCGTAGATATTGCAAACTGCACTCGTAGATAACTTGCATTGCCTCTTTTTTTTCAATTTTTTCCGGAATTTTGAAGAAAAAAAATACGAAAAAAATTGAAAACTGGTTTGCACTCGTAGATATTGCAAACTGCACTCGTAGATAGCATGCACTACCTCTTTTTTTTTCAACTTTTTTCGTAATTTTGAAAAAAATTACGGAAAAAATTGAAAACTCGTTTGCGCTCGTAGATATTGCAAATTGCACTCGTAGATAACATGCACTACCTCTTTTCTTTGTTTTTTTCCGTAATTTTGAAAAAAAAAATACGGAAAAAATTGTAACCGTAACCCAAAGGGTCCTGTAAGAAGAAAGGTTCCTTACCAAGCATTGTAATGACGAGGATCGACCAGGATTGCCTTTCGGAAGCACGACATGGCTTTGTCAAGCTCTTCAGTTGCAGCCAACTCATGACCGAGGAGTGTGTGTGCATACGCAAAATCAGGATCAATCTGGATTGCTCGCTGAAGGAATCTGATTGCTGTCTCGTGTTCCCTCTGTAAACTAAAGCAGTTGCCCGCAGCGCACCATGTCTAGAAAAGACCGACCAAGGTTTCCAAATAAGAATGACGTCGACAAACGATTGAGCCAAGCGCTCAAGATCCATGCGTCCTACCTCAGGAGCATGTTTATCCATGTCCTGAAGATCCTGAGCAAGTGAAGATAGGCTAACTTCCCTTTGTAAGTGCCACAAAGCAGTACTGTAGTATTCTAAGCCTTGGAGTCGGTGCGGTTCGAGACGTCTCAGCTCTTCAAACACTTTCACAGCCTGCACACAGGATCGCGTGAACGAAAGGAAAAATGTCATGAACACATCTCCACGTAAGCACAGAATTCAAGTGAAGTTGGAACGCAATATAACTAGGGAGTGACTTTTTCGGGTTAAACCCGATTCCGCCTGGTTATTCCCCCCCCCGAACCGACCTCCGACCAATTCGGGTTAAACCCGATTTCTCCCCGAATTCCAGTCACTATGAAATCCTCAAGTGACGTTTCCACAGAAGACGAACAAGGGTCGCCACGTGTAACACATGTAAGAGTGGGTCACTTATGTTCCCAGCAATACACCCCTGTGTGTCAACACTGTCTATGCCTTCGGGGATTACCAATTCACAATCCCGAAAAAAAAAAAAAAAGAAAAGACCAAAAAAGAGAGATTACGAAAGGACTTAATAAACAAGAGGAGAAACAAAAACACCCGATAACACCCAAAGGCACAATCATCGCCCAATTTCTCCCCGAATTACAGATTTAGAAATAGCAACCGATTTTTACCCCCCCGAACCTGAGAAAGACATTTAACCCGAAAAAGTCACTCCCTAAATATAACTAGATCCTGAAGTTTTAAGGTTTTACCCGATTCTTCCCTGAATGGAAGGTCACCTCTTTAAGGTGAAACCCGATTTTTACCCGGCAAATTGCCCTCACTGAGAAGTCTGTAGGAATGCACACTAAACTGATTGGCACGAAATGCAGTTACAGGAAGTTTTGTACCAAACCAATACAGTTAGATTGAGCAACTGAGCCAGATTTCTCCCCAAATTTAGCATACTGCAAGTTTTTTCAACCAAATTCGCATGAATTTAGAGCACATGTTTATTCACCCGATTTTTACTCTCCTAAATTTAGAAAAAAAATATACCCAAAAAACTTCATGCTCTATGAAGATAGTCAGCAGCAGTTTTACGAAAAGCTAGTGCAATACTTGCAGGAAGGGTACAGTGCAGGGAAAGGCAATTAAAACTCTGTGTATTCTACCTGTTCGTACTCTCCCAATTCAAAGTGTGCCCTTCCCAAAGCTGCCAGCACCCATCCAGTATGATAGTGATGCTGAGGCAAAGCTTGGAGTGCTTCTACTGCTTGCCTGCAGCGGTAGCGCCCAAGGTAAGACTGTGCTCTGCCCAAATCTTGCAGCAACTGCATCAGGCCCTCTGCAACAGCAAAGGAGAATACTCCACATTACTCCACAACAAGACTAAAGCATCAGGGGAGGAGTGGGCATAGTCCCATCTCGAGAGTGCTGGTAACAGAGACATACCCAATGGGGTACTGTAAGAACTTAGACACCTCTCCACAGCAGGAAACCTACATGGTGTTTCACTTAACGTGTCGCAACGATCTATTAAAAAATTCGCGCGTCTGCAAAATTATGGGGCCAGCAGTGTACATCTTCAGCAAACTTTTGCCATGACTTGCAAGCACCATGATGGTCAATTATCAATCTCGAGAAATTGGGTTTTCCAAATTTATTGATTTCTTCACCCTCAGGGCAGGAGCCTTGATCAATAGCTGGGAAAAAAATGCGAAAAACAACGTTTTAAAACGCGTAAATTGTTGGCCGTACTTAGTTTTCTATCGAGTTAATGCAAGAAAATGGTGACCTGCCACTTCAGTTTCCTTTTCCATGCTTCTGCTGATAACGAGAGCAAGTCTAAAATGTCATGCAGTTATCCAAATCAATCCTAAGGAAGAAACAAAAACACTGTGTCCACTTGGAAATTCCCCAAGTTCAGTTTCAAAAATTCAATTTCTTGTGACTGAAAATTAATCAAAGCGCTCGTAAATCATAGCAAAAATTTGCGACGATAGGTACTGTTGACCCCATAATTTTCACACAAGTTGCTTTTTAATATCTCTTTTTCACATGTTTGGTGAAGCAACCTGTTCGTTGCATTAATTTTTTCCACTTTCTTTGTAACAGCTGTCCCAGTTTCAATGCACCCTACAATGGTTAGATGCCGCAATAGGGCCCGGTGTTTTAGGGTAAAACCTGATAAAGCCTGCTTTTTACCCCACCCACCCCCATATTGCCATCACCATCACTTAGGTTAAAACCCAAACAAATCCCAAAATGAACTTGGGAAAAGTGGCAATTAAGCCACCAATACAGGCACTGCAGAACGCTATGCACTCTGCGCTCAGCACAGCTGTTCCGTATCCTCTGACAATCTAAGATGCGAGAAGCACTCCTTTTTTAAATTTTTTTACCCGAAAATCTACTTTTCCACCCCGATTATCACCAGATTTTGCGCCTCCTTAAATAAAACCCGATTTTCAAGAAACATAAAACTCGAAAACACAGAACCCTATGCATAAAGGAGTACTACCACAAAACTGTCATTTCTTTGGGAAACCACCGCAGAAAGTGGAAGTTCTTTAGAATGAGGCACAGAAACCGTGTAGAGAGGGGCTAGCTGGACTCACCCGCTGATGCTTTCTGCATGCATAGTGCTGTGTGGGCCAGGGAAACAGTTTGGTCCGACTTGTTCATTTCATTCAGTTCAACTTCGGTGACTGCGGTTTGTCCCAGCGGAGTACCAGACGTTGAGCGGAGGCCCCGCGGAGATTTCACTTTTTTCGAAGACTGCGTCTTAGACACGAGGCCGCGTGAAGACTTTGGCGAAGAGGTTCCCTTGTTGTTTTCCTTCACAGAGTTTGAACTGCTGAAGAGACGCGAGCTACGCCGGACACTGCTCAACCCGCCAGGGGTAAGACTGCAATTAATTAATTAAATCGCTTTTATCCCCCCATATTCCAAAATAAAAATCTTAAAACCCAGAAATGCGTCTCACCTTGCCGTGGGCGTCTGTCCCAAACTATTGTTCCCTGACTGGCTGAAGATCTGTATCTTAGACGGATTCAATCCCTGAGGTTTGCGTGCGACGTTCTGAAGATGTACAAGCAACGTGTTATATTGTATTGATCAGTGATGGCCACTAACTACTTCTACAGTAGTTTAACTATAACCACTAACTACTTTGCGATGGAGTAGTTTAACTAGTAGTTCAACTACTTTTCGGGGGAGGTAGTTAAAACTTCTTTAACTGCTGCAGTGTAGTTTAACTACATCTATAACTACTTAACGTTGTCCATCAACACCAATCCCATTCTATAGCGTTCTTAGACCCCTAAATATGAATCGTGAGCAGCGATAAAAGCGAAAATTTGGTACACATGCACGACACAATTGCTCTGCACCTCCGTTCTCATCAAACAAGTAGCTCAGGGTAAAAGTCGGAAGCACAGTCGTGCCGTAAAGCTTGCGGCAAAATCGTAAGTGGTTGGCGCCTGCAGTAATCTAACTACTGTAGTCAACTACTCGAAATAGTAGTTTAACTAGTAGTTGCACACTACATCTCTGCAAGTAATTAATAACTACTTTTCAACTACAATCAGGTAGTTTAACTACATGTAGTTAACTACTGGCCATCACTGGTATTGATCATGCTCCATTTCAACCAATCGTAGAGATGGTGAGTGCGGTAACTCCACGGTTACCTTTTTTACAGGTGGGCAGGGTTCTTTGACCATAGCCTCGATTGTCTGTGGAGAGGGTGTGACATACGCTAACATGCTATTGGTTGTCGGAGAAGGAACACCAACCGCAGGGCTGTTGAGGGGCAGGACACCAAACCTACGCAAGCAAATAAGAAGAAAGATGAACAGACAGTAGATGTTTCGAGTCAAGCTCCTTGCCTTTGAGTGCCTGTACAAAACCCCCCATTTATTTTATCACTGTATTTTTCAATGCTTTCCAAACAGCATTTAATTTGAAAGATATGTGGCAAGGGCATAAAGGGATTGTCCAGGCTAAAATATACACTACGAGCCTAAAGTTTTAGGCTTAAACTCGTTTCTTCCCCCGAATTGAAGGTCGCCTCTTTAGGGTGAAAACTGATTTTTACCCGGAAAATTGCCCTCATCGAGACGTCTGTAGGAATGCACAATAACTTGTATGGCAGAAAATGCAGTTACATGACTATTTGCACTAAAACAGCACGTTTAGTTTGAGTAACTGAGCCAGATTTCTCCACGAATTTGGCATACTGCAAGTTTTTTCACCCGAATTCGAATGAATTTAGAGCACATATTTATTTACCCAATTTTTACCCCCAAATTAAAAAAAAAAATCCCAAAAACTTCAGGTTCTAAATATACTGCTGCATGTTATCTTATGATTAGAGCCTGATGATTTCAGGAAATATTTTTTTCTAAATTCGGGGGTTAAAAATTGGGTAAATAAACATGTGTACTAAATTCATGCGAATTCGGATGAAACAAAAAATAACTTGCAGTGTGCTAAATTAGGGGAATAATCTGGCTCAGCTACTCAAACTAACAGTAATGGTTCGGCACAAACGGTGATGTAACTGCGTTTACTGCCAAACAAGTAAGTTAGTGCATTCCTACACACATCCCAGTGAGAGAAATTTGCTGGGTAAAAATCAGGTTTCACCCGAAGGAGGCAACCTTCTTTTCGGGGTGCAAATTTGGGGAAGAATCGGGTTAAACCCCAAAAACTTCAGGCTTTCTAACACGTGTGCCACGATATGGGCTGAATTTTCATTAACGTTCTACGCAGCAAAGTTTTCAATGCAGCAAAGTTCCAGAACGGTTTTATCAACTTCGGTTTTATCAACGTGGATGTTCGACTGTATTGACTCACGAGGGTGAAAGGGGTGTGAGGGCACCAACTCCAGCAAAGACACTTTTTGCAGCCTTTCCACCCGTTGACTTGATTCCTTTGACCAGTGGCTCTCCTTCGGGAGTCAGAAAGCCAGACATCGACTGAGAGGTACCACCCGATGGATTGGAGCCACCGCCTAGCCTCACAAGGGCCACAGGAGCCTGCACAGGTGGAGTCGGGCCCAGGAAAAGAGGCACCACTGTGAATTTTCCCGTTCCTTGACTCCCTACTGTCTGCAATTCCACATGAAAGTTCATGAAAAACAGCCTGACGTCAGCGAGGCTGATTGTCAGGTCGTGAAACAGGAATTCTCGTCAAGAATATTCTGCGACTGAAGTACATTGCTGGGCAAAGGCTTATGGAACAGGAAACGGTATCACTTGAAGAGCATGAATTAGTCCCGTCTCATTGATGTCAAAATTAAACCTCCAGGGCCCACTCCCTTAAACAAGTGCACATGCCCACTTCCATCCACCACCAGGGCGGCACCGGGGGAGAGGACGACTGCACTCTCGTGTTCCATAAACTTTTGTCAAGCACCGTACTGCTATGATTACTAAATAAAAGCTAGAGCCACTAAACATGGGTGTTATAGCATCGATCACCTGTTATAGCACGAAGGGGTGACATCATTACGAATATCACACATATCAGACAAAACAACAACAACAACACAACAAAAAAACAAGGTAGTTGATACGAAGAAAGAGAAGACTAAGATTGTAACGGCTCTGTAATACAAAAGACATCTTTTATGGCTAGAACAGCAATCCCATCAGTCCCATCACTTCCAATATGGTGGGACGGTGGAATCCCATGTCAAACAATAACGCCCCTCAGTTGACACTGTGAACATTTATGCAACGTCAGTGAGATACCCTCCAAATCATGCGTCGCTAGTACAATACAGAGGTAGAGTAGTAGTAAACAGAGCAACAAAACAAGTACTGGGATGAATATGTATCCAAACATTTTATCTACCATATTTATTAATTTTGTTTGTCTAGACAAACTAAAGTCAGCTGCCATCCAGACACTTGCTCTGAACACATCCCATTTATGACAATATACCTGCGGCCTCAGATCCTGGCTCTGAAAACTTAACTGAAATGAGTGGCCACAACACTGCTTTGCTACTTGCATGCATATTTTAAAAAAATGCGAGACAATCAGGAGGGATGATAAGTAGGGCCCTGCATTTTAGGGTAAAACCGGTTTTTACCCCCAATTTGCGTCATCATCACTTCGGGTAAAGCCCGAAAATGAACATGGCAAAATGCCAATTCAGCCACCAATATGCTCACTGGAGAACGTTAAGCACTGGACATTCAGCACAGCTGCTCCCTTATCTTGCGCTAATCTAATCTGCTTGTTTTTAATTCTCCAGAACAATGACTGATAACGACTGATGAAGAGCGTCCGCACGAAACGTTAAGTAAGTCCCGGTTTTTTACTCCTTTGTTTTCTGTACCTGGCGGTCCTGTTTATCGTTCTGACGCTTTGGTTCTCCTGCCACCACGCCCAACATAACTGATGAAGAGCGTCCGCTCGAAACGCTAAGTATGATTTTCTTCCCTTTTTTTCCCTTTTTAAGTACACCAGTCCCTGTTTTTACTCCTTTAATTCTCCACCCAGTATCACCCAATTTGACCCTGTTTTACAGCTCCATAAATAAAGAAACAACATTTATAATACAATAGATATATATATATATATATATAACTAATATAAAAAGAAATAAAGAAAAACAAATAAAGAGTGATTTTTACTGCCCCCCTTTTCCAGTTTTTCAAAAAAACAAAGCCTAAAAACACGGGGCAAACTAATAAGCCACGTTTTCCCAGTGACAACTGCAAGCAAACTCAAGGACGACGGCTGACAAGAAGACAAGAAGTGTCATGTGTTGAACCCACATCTCTGTTCACTATCCCTCCGCAATCTACTACCATCACATCTCCACGACTGCCTGTCAGGGTAATGGCAGCCAGCGGGCTGAGGCTCAATTCAAGTGCACTCGCTAATTTTTGGTGAATTACTATCCTTGGATCGTAGCCTAAAGCTATGTAGCTTAAAGTGCCTGAGCTACAATTTATGTCGCTATCCAAGCAGACTGTTGCATACCAGGCAAACCTGCACAACAAAACATATTATGTACCGGAAAACATACCTTCACATCCTCTGTTATGCTGTCCATATTTGTTTTGTTAACAAAGCTAACTAGGGGGTTGCTGCCTTGGCACTGACTAAGGTTTTCCACCGACGACATGCTGAACACATCCGAAGGACTTGGAGATTCGCCTGCAGAGATTAGAAAAAAAGGAAGAAAAGAAAGACCTATAGTGATGGCAACGAAATGCCCAACAGATATTGGCGGCATGAGTGATAATACCTGCGGGAACTCCGCAAAGGAACACAAGGGAAACTTACCCATATTCACGAGGGATTCGAACGAAGACCAAAGAAATGGATTCAGCTTGAGACTTTTTCTGTAAAAACAAAAAGAGAAGGAAGAGGGGTTTCGACATGGTCTAAGCACTGTCTAAAGGTATGTCTGATACAGGGTTCTTCACCCACATTATGAGCATGTGCGGTGATTGCTCTGCTAACGCCAGGTAGGTTAGGCCATACGGTAGGGCTGTGAGAGTAGTAATTTTAAAACTGAAGCGAATACAACAAATAGTTATGCCCTCTCTTTTTTAGCGTTTTTGTGTTTACGAGTGCAGCTTTGGAACTATACGAATATGAAAGAGACATTTATCAGATTTGATATTCGAATATAGAATTTCATATTCAATTCATAGTTCAAACTGATTATACAAATTTTCGTTTCAGGATTCAAAAAGTCGGAATGCTGTAAACATATTTTTATTTGCGATGTATTAATTTTTCGCAAACAGCATTTGGGAAGTTATTTGAGAGTATTTAATTTCCTGATTCCAGGTCTACTTCCTTCCGCGGGATCAATGTCAAGCTGTGTTCACGGCTACATTTTCTCGGAATTTTTTTAGCGGCTGCAAAATTCACGAAAATTAATACACCGCGAATAAAAATATATCTACAGTATTCGCACAGTATTACTATACTGGTTCATGTATGGCTCGCATGCACATGTGCTCCAGTACCCCAGAAGAGTTGTTTGATTGGATGATTAGGCCCGCAGAAAGCCGCACATCACTGAAGTGCTAAGACGCATAATATTGACGATGAGATAATACACAATCGATAAAAGTTGTGCAGTGCCTCCACAACACACTGGTATAGATAAAAATTTCCATCCCAATGATGCAAATGAGGTCTTGGCAACATGATATTGTGAGCTCCAGTAGAATTCCAAAATACTGCAATGCATTTTCCACAAAATAATTTGGGAATTGCTTTCCAGTTTGTGACCCTGAGCCCTTCAAATTACATTGTACTGTACCATTCCCTTTACAATTTTGTACTACAGTCGAACCGCACTTTGCAAGTTACACAAAAGTAATCCACTGAGCGAGATCACTCATGTCAATCACAGATGACGACATCGTCAGTGTGTCGTCGCTTCCGAAAGTATTCAAGAAGAATCAGATGATGAAAGCGCGGATGCACCAGCTGTGACAGTAGAAAATGCGCGGGCGGCATTGAGAACAGCGCTAGTATTTTTCGAGCAACAGAACAATCTTTCGCAAGTTAATGGCATTAGCAAAGGCCTACAAGAACTGGATGCGTATATTAGAATGAAACAGATGACAATGGGTAATTTTCTGTGTAATGGTCAATAAAGATGTCCTTTTAGGATCATTCTGGATTTTCGTGTTTCACTTATCCAATTCCCCCGCTATCCAGACATTTTCGCAGGAAACGGAGCAGTCCGGATAATATAATTGTTGTAATAACTTGGACAGTATCATACTGTAGCATTTGCACAGTAATTGTCGGCACGATCAGTAACAAAATGGGGAAACGCGTTCTATTCGGGTGAAGAATGTTCTCAAGCATGTTTTGATGCAGACATGTTCCTTACAGGATGAAAATTTGCAACAGAAATCAAAGTTTAACACAGAATTCCCGTGTGATTCCAGGACGCCCGAACCTACGAATAGTTTCTTCGTCAAATAATTATTCTACAGCACCGAGCCCTGCTGCCCAGACACCTTCACATGAATACGCAAGAATGCTTTACAGTCAGGATGAAGTGTACTATACAATACCTGACAGAGCAAGAATAACATTTCAAACTGACATATAGTACTAATGCTCCTTCAGCACCGATACCAAATGCAGGTTATTAAACGATACGAGAGATTAAAATACTCCCAGCACTGGCTTGAATCTTGTCACCGTGGCGTAGCCAAAACGCAGCACCATTTTGCAAGCACACACACAAAGCAATACTTCCGTCGGCACTCACTTATGTGCTTCTGCAGCACGAATTGCACGTTCCGTACGGGCACACAACTGTCCCAACAGCGCCAGCGCAAACGGTGCGGTGTCACCGAAGGTCGATGCCAATTCGTCCATGCCAGCTTTCGTCAAGCTGCTCGCCGAAGGAATGCCAGAGAGCAGGGCCAATTCTGCCTCCGCAAACTTCCTCAGGTCCAGGCAGCATCGTGCCAGCAGGTAGCGCGCTTGCGGAGTGTGGACGCCTTGCCTTTGCAGGAGGGAGTAAGCGGAAGATGGATTTCCCGCCCTGTAGTGGCACGTGGCAAGCAGGTGCAAACTTTCGTCCGATCGAACTGGGAAGATGACGGCCAGCGATTAGATACAGACGACGAGCTGCTATCACTGGCACTACAGGTTTCACTATTGGCAATAATTGTGCAGGACATAACGTGAAAGTAGCAGACGCAGTAGCTATAGAAGGAACTTTACACCATCGCAGTACTATGAATGTCAGAAAGGACAATTCTGTGCACATTGATTCTAATGCTGGCATGCGCATTTTTGTGTGACTGCCACTCAAAAATTGGTTGGACCTCTTTCTGCAGTGGACAAAAATACTGTTATAATTTTTAAAAAAAACATGGTTTTTAATTACAGATCTCTAAAGTCTGTTGACAAATCAGTATTTTAATTATATGTAATATCGCTTTAAACATGTATCAAACAAACAGTTACTCACATCGACCAAGGGTGAAACACACTTGCTCACTGGGAGTAAATATTACAATTTATCACGCTAAAAACTTTCAAAAACTTTCGCAACGAATACTGCGAAGCTGTTGAAAAGTAATATTCTTTAACATTTCCCAAAGATTACGCCATCATAACTCTGCGTAGAGTGAAAAAAAAAGAAACACTTTGAATTTCCACTACAATAACTGACATCAATCCTTCACTCGAAGTTCACCCATAAACGTTTTACGCGTGCAGCCCCAGCTGTTGCACTTGCACAGATAAAGACCAACTCAGACTATCGCATCACAACCCTGAGCGTAACTGTGTTGAGCTTACCTTCTGCATATAGTCTCTCAGCTAGAAATATTGCATCGCTAAAAGCATAGTGATTCAAACAGTGCCATATTGCAGCCTGAAATGAAAACATAAAAACAAAAATTCTCAGTAAATGCGCATCAGGTCATGAACATCGCAACACAATAGCACTTCACGAGTCGTGCCTGCACATAAATATGTGCAATGTAAGCCTACTTTTCGAAACATACATCTGGCATTTCATAAAGTCACCAAATTGGCACCAGATTGGTGACCAGCCTGCTGTGTTTGACTAGCTGCTTTAGTCATCAACAGAGGTGATATCGGTAAGGTGATCTGTTAAGGGTGGCGTTCAAACACAACCGTTAACTACGTATTTCTCGTGTTTATATTTAACCTAGGTGTATATTTTTGGTTCGCAGCATAGAATATTGCATGCTGATAACGTTATAGGCTGATAATATGCTATCCACAAGGTATAAATAAGCTCACACACGTTAGCATTTTGAACTGCACACAAGGGTGGTGACATCCCAAAGGACAAGACAGGATGGGGAAATGGCACAAAACTTTTACCTGCACAGGCTCTTGCACAATCATTTTCGCTTCGCCTCAGAAGGACCCCAAGAAGTATCCGTATGTTCGAACGAATTCTGTCAGTTAAATTGTAAAATATAAACTACAAACGTTGAAAAACCTTTCCACAGAGACACAAGGCTAAATAAACGACTCAGCCATTCCTTACTTTGTGCTTTTTTTGTTTCGTGTGCGTCAATGTTGCTAGACGAGTAGCTCATATTCCTCTCTTCTGGATAACTTCTGCACTTAGCAAGCTTCGTGGCTATGTCGTCTGCTTCTTGATTGATGAATGCGTGTGTAAGTTGATTTTACGCACATTCGGAAAATGAAAAAAATATTACTAATGATAAAAAATAAATTATTGGACAGCAGAAATAAATTATTGTTTTTGTTTGTAACTGTGGGTGGGTGATGGTGGAACTGCTTGCTGTAATCATGGTAGTTCATGTTTTTTGGTGTTCATGTTCACCATGTTCATGTTCATGGTGGTCATTTCGTCCGTGAAAGGGGCGTAACTCAGCAGGCACTACTTGATATGCACTCGAATAATAATCAAATTGACAATTAATAATGGAACTGACATACTAATATCTGTCTTTGTTCAGCAGAACTGGAACGCGGTCATTAAACTCAGCAATGTGCAGAGCCGTCCAGAGATAACCAAACTTTCCATCCGGATCACCTGATCCCTCCCCCGCCCACAATTTCTGTCGTTACACAGAGTTTCAATTGACCTGCTGACCAAGGCAGGACCCCCCACCACCACCACCACCACCAACTCCCCCTCTCCCCCCCCCCCCCTCAGCAAAATCCTAGATCCGCCTCTGGCATCGCATGCATGTACTCATTTGCGCTTTTCTAACTTAATAATAGTAACAATAACTGGGAGTAGATTTACATGCAATGATGGAAAGGCTGATTTGTGTTAGGCAAAACGGCAAACCATACAGGGTTGCAGTGGGGAGTGGGTTGAGAAGGTTGTAATTCCTCGGTCGTGATACAGCGGACAAAAGGTGCACTTCGCACCCACTCGAACTGTTTTTAATGTTCATCCTACAAATAGGACTACACAAAGCGAAATCCACGAAATAACTTGACATCGAAACATAACAGAAAAAACAATAATAAAGTGGACTGTTATAGTGACTCCCTAAAAAAACGCTGCATGTCTGCCTCTGCCGTGTGCAATGAAGTCTCGATCCTTTATCAGAACGCTCATTTTGGTTCGGTTGGTGTGATTAGGAAACTGATAACATACGAGAAAGCTCCTCGTCCGGCGGCCTCCGGTCAGTCGCCTATATCGACAGGACCACGATGCCTAACCAATACCGTCTCCTCGTCCGTCATGCCCATCAAGTGGTGCAAGTGGTCAGGAACGGCGAAAAATGTCTCAAGGGAGAGGCGATGAAGAAAGTAGCCGTTATGCTGGCTGAAGACGGCGTTGGACTTAGCTTGGTCGTGGATAAGTGAGTATATAGATTAGAGGTGAGACGTTAGAGACGTCTACGGGGCAGACGTCGAGTTTCGTAGACTTTCGTTGACGTTGAAATCTCCAATCAAGGGATATCGGATTCGGAATATGCTATGTACATGCCGTGCTGTTGTGCTACTGCTGTTGTGCCGTGTGTTGTGACTACGTTGTGCACTAAAATCGTCAGCTGGCGGGGCCACAAGCATTCAGTTTGCAAATAATGCCAAATGACCGGCGTCCCTGTGTTTGCTTGGCGTCCGCTCCATGACGAGAGAGCTTTTTGGACTGGACCTTAGACGCACGCAGTATGTAACACCAAAAGAAAACATGCATGGGCATATCGGTAGACCTTGGTAACAAGTGCTGCTCCGGCATGTCGAAGTCTTTTTGATTTCATCCCATTCCTATAGATACAAAATAAAAATAAATAAAAATAAAGACGATAGCCGAGAGCGAAGTGGACGCGGCTTATGAATTTTGAATAAATGCATCTTTACGGCTCATCTACTGATTGTGGTCTCGCAATTAGACGGCATACTTTGGTGTTCTTCTCGGTGTGTTTTTGTATATGTCATTCTTCAAAGGTCACATTCCGCCCTCTTCCTAATCTTTACGGTCCTGAGTAATCTCAGACGCAAACCCAGACGTATAGCAGCAGACACAAGCGACTTATCGCAACATATCCTCTCCCATAGGGCCACGCGAACCAATCCACCGGTCGGGATAAGTGCGAGGAGGTGCGATAACTCGATTCGATGCGCTTCTGTCGCGTTCATGTAACCGCGGCATGATCACCTAAAACCACGAATACTGAATGCGAATTAGGCACGAGTTACCCTCATGTCCACTAGCATAGATGCCCCCCTCCCCCGCAAGTAAACCAGGGTTGGCTACCGAAACTAATAGCGTTTCCGATCCTGTTCCGAAAGCATCCGAAGTAAAATTTAAATTTGTGAGTTTTATTTATATGAGCGTATGCAAATGAGCCGCTCACTACCCAGTTCTTGGCCCATGGCTCGGGGATGCTCACTGAAAAGAAAGCTTTTCGATAGCTCCACCTGTTTACTAATCATTCAGCACAGGGGACCTTTGTGAAGCCCCTGATATAGTAAACAGAAGAAGCGTAGTTGTGATACGCTTATGGTGACTTGGAAGTTGCAAGCGTGAGTAACATTCGTGAAAACCGTGGTCATATATTAACTATTCATAGAAACCATAGGTACTATATTCTTGAATAAATGTTGTCTTTTGTGTGCACGTATCCCGAAAGTCCTCAGATAGATTTCAGTATACATACGTAGAGGTACTATATTTTGTCACGGTCTCAAATTAAGCTTACCAAGAAAAGAAGGAGGAAAACAATAAACCGGAGGGACCGAAACGGAAACAACAGTGGTGGAATCTGAAACTGAAACAGAAACAAATATGGACCAGTGACGGAGCCGGTAACGGCAACGAAAAAAAGGTTCCGTTATATTTCCTTGCTTCGCACAGTTGCTTGTATACTGGTCATGTTCCGAAAACATGCCAGACACACTCTGAACACATTTAGGTGCTTTTAAAGCAAACACCCAAACGTAAGGTAGGGCAATGCAAAGTATTATCTGAAAAATAAAAATTAAATGAAATGAAAGAAAACAGACTTGGAGCACCCAAATATTCGCACCAACAAGACAAGTGGATAGGCTTCCCCATCTGCATGGTGTCCGCCACCTCCTCCTATGCCCGCTCTCAATGTGCGGAATACCTTATCCGCTGTATTATCCGCAGAGAGTATATACCATCTCTGCCTGCGGCTCTTCAGTTGTCTCTGAGTGTAGGTTCTTTTTCTGTTTCAATTTCTAAACGTAGGTTCTGATTTCGAATCTCAACCGTGCCGTATATAGTTATACGCACTGACCATTTAAGCTTTCGTTTTCTTTGTCATAAATCCGCTGTGATTATTTTTGACGAGACTAAATCTCCGCGTGTACGGTCCAACAACGCGCTTTGTGATCGACTTCCTTCCCCCCAAAAGGCAGCTTCGGGTTCCCACTATATATATTGCCCGCTCGCACGAACGGAAATTAAAATTTGAGTTCGCTCGCGTGGACGAGAGGGAAGAGAGGAGATACAGATACACGCCGATAACTCAAATTCCAGTCATATCACCAACTAGCACAACATTCTACGCTTCTCGGTTGAGGAAATTCTTCAGTGGTATCCTCACAAGCATCTGTACCGCTTCAGGCACACGCTATACTGTCCTCAACTATTCGCGTTCGTATATATAGAGCACTGGCAAAGCCACTGGGGACAGCACCGAGGAACTTGTTCAATGTTCATGCAGGGCTGACCAGATATTCATCTAATATGACTCTCACAGGCACGGCAAACTCGCTGCTGTCGGTAAAGACAACGTAATCGAAGCCAGTTTCAAGCACGCCGCCTTCGACAAGGTCATTGACGCCAGTGGCTGCTGCATCCTCCCTGGTGAGATAAACTACACACTCACTATGCAATGCAGCGAATTATCCAGACCCCCCTACACCCCCTAACACCCCCAAATGTTCAGTGACACCCCCTCTTTTTCACCATTCACCAGTGTACCCCCTACAGGGGGTGCCCTTGCGATTTCAGATTTAGACACATGTCGGTAATGATATGTTAAGCTGTAATGACGTAACTATAATAATGACCCCCCCCCCCCAATTTTTTCCAACACCCCTCTGTGCATGGATAAACCACTATCCTGGATATATATCCTGGACGTATCCTGGATAAACCACTGCTAAAATGTCTTCTGCAACTCGTTCTACAATGTTCACTCAGAGTTCACTACCGGAGCACCTGGACATCTGTTTCGCCATTGATATGGCTCTTCAGCAGGCATTACATGGGACAAGTTTGTTTGTAGAAGGCGCTGTAAAGTCACGTTGAAAGTGATGCATTTTGTATCTCCAGTGGCGAGAGACACTCTGAAGCATGTCCAGTTGGTGCCCCTGTGGCGACGTTGAGGAACAATCACTTCTATATGCGATCGATTAGCATTGGCTTACATATTCTCCACTTACATATTCTCCACATACTCGTCGTGATGCAACTCATATCCCAGTCGGAATGAGAAACGGCATCCTTGGAACGCACAGAACAACCCTCTTTGCTTTTCCAGGACTTGTAGACTCTCACACACACCCAGTATGGGCAGGAGACAGAGTGCACGAATTCGCAATGAAAGTAAGACATCCATCGTACATAGCAGCCGGTATGAAAAATAAATGTGCCCTTTCATCCAGCTAGCCGGAGCAACGTACCTCGAAATACACGCCGCTGGTGGCGGCATCCACTTCACAGTCGACAAAACCAGAGCAGCGTCAGACCGGGAGCTTCTGGAGTCCCTCTTGAAGCGGTTCGACAACATGCTCCGCTCTGGAACAACGCTCGTTGAAGCTAAGTCTGGCTATGGCTTGGACACGGAAACGGAACTGCGCCTCCTTAAAACCCTAGAGGCAGCAAAAGGCAGGACAGCGCTTGAGATCTCCAGTACTTACTGTGGTGCTCACGCTGTCCCTAAGTAAGCGCTCGTTATCGCAATACGTCGCTCCTGAGTATGTAACTAACAAACGCAAACCCTAGGGGAAAGACAATGGAGGAAGCAACTCAGAACATTATCTGCGAGCAGATCCCGGAAATCCATCGTCTGATGGCAGAAGGTGTCCTTGATGTTGAAAACATCGATGTGTTCTGCGAGAAAGGAGTGTTTGATGTAGAAAGTTCTCGAAAAATCCTGCAGGCAGGAAAAGACATCTCTTTGAGAATAAACTTTCACGGCGAAGAACTGTCCAACATTGGGGGCGCAGAGGTTTGTCATATCTGTAAGAACGTCAAAGGAACGTCCTGGAAATGTTCTATCGATATTTCAGATGGGAGCCGAGCTCGGAGCCACCGCAATCTCTCATCTGGAGTGTGTATCCAAGAAAGGCATTCAAGCCATGGGCCAGAGCAACACGACAGCTGTTATTTTACCAACTACGGCGTTTATTCTTCGTCTTGAGTCGCCACCAGTCCGGGACATGATCGAAGGAAACGTTCCGGTGGCTTTAGGGTCAGACTTTAACCCCAACGCGTATTGCTTTTCCATGGTAAGACTATACCATAGTATAGGCCTAGCACCTTACGTACTCTGTAACGGACTGATTATGTGCGATAGCAGCATTACAGCTTCTGTTGCAGTCGTGACAGTCGTACAACAGTCGTGAACAAAGTGAAGGACACAGACGCGCTTGCGCGAACGTTGAGAAATTTCCTCAGCGGTGTCCACAGTAGTGCTTCGGACACATGCTCTTGTCCTCAAAGTTGCTCGTGCATCTAGCTCTGTCAAAGCTACTGAGGATGGCACTCAGGAATTCCTTCAACGTTCGTGCAAGCGGGCCCGGTCTTCCACTCAGTACAGGACATAACAAGGTTGCCAGCTAGCTTGACATGTCCTGCGTGAGAGACACTGAGAATTCCTTCTGCAGCCCATGGTGATGCACATGGCATGTGTGATATGTCACATGAGCCTTCCAGAAGCACTAGTAGCGTCAACCATAAACGGTGCAGCGGCTCTGGGCAGGGCAGAAACGCATGGGTCGTTGGAGGTTGGAAAGATGGCCGACCTTCTGCTTGTAGAGGCTCCGTCGTAAGTACTCTTCAGATTGCCATGAAAGGCAAAGCTTCTTTGTGATTGAGTGATTGTTGTCGAATATTAATCGCAGGTGGGAGCACCTGATTTATCAGTTTGGCAGTCACGACCGTATCATCAAGTACGTCGTCAAATCTGGAACAGTGGTGCATCAGAGAAGCAATTGACTTCGAGAAGAAAATGCCTGAAATCGTGTCTCTGAAGGGAAAATAATAAAATCAACTCGATAATTTCGTGGACATTGCTCGAACAGGTACCTATAATTTATTTGCATTACCATAGGCAAGAAACAATGAATACACTGACATATTCACATCAGTCCACACAAAAGGAACTATTCTAACGAAGCTGTATATTTAAAGGCAAGAAGGAAGAACACTGAAATCATGCTTGGAGATAGTGCGATGTGTAAGGTGGGTGTTCAGAAATGTATAGGCTTCTAAAAGAAAACAAAGATGTCACTATTGGTTGGGCGTTACTGAAGAAGGGTGCTATATAGGTTTGTTGCTAGCTGTTTCCACCACCAATTGTTCAAGCGGAAAGTGGCACCAGTAGCCGAAATTGTGCAGGCTGCTCGAGCACCTGGGTCATATAGTTACGTATCGTATCTTGTACGGAAGATTTTAATTTACGGAAACTTACAGCATGTCAACGACAGTCAGCGACATGGTAATCCTGCTGCGAAAGTATAGCGAAATGTTTACGGACTTCTAAGCCACGCCAGGGACATTCGCGACTACATGCCGCAACAAGCCTATATCGTTCTCATTAGCTGTCTACCCTAATTGACATTTGTAAAAAAAGAAAAAGTATGCGACCTTTTCTCTTCGATGTCACAAGCACATTAGAAGGGAACTCATGTAGGTAACCCAAGCAGCACATCTTGGGTAAATAATGGCAATACCGGTCCAATATTGGACCAAGACTGGACCAATATTGGCCCTCTATTGTCAAATATTGGTACCAAGACAGGACCAATGATGGCCCTCTATTGCCAATATTGGGCCAAGAGAGGACCAATATGGGCCCTCTATTGCCAATATTGGTACCCAGACAGGACCAATGATGGCCCTCTATTGCCAATATTGGGCCAAGACAGGACCAATATTGGCCCTCTATTGCCAATATTAAACCAATATTGGGCCAAGATGTTGTGCTGCTTGGGAAAAGTTTTGATAACACAATGAGAAGGCGCCGATAATAAATAGAGGGGAAGATAAATCGGTGTCAAAAACCCCGTCGAAGAAATTACTACGGAAGATTTTTCGAGCTGTGAAAGCAGCAAAAATGTTTACGGACCTTTAAGCCACGCCAGTGACATCTGCAGCTTCCACGGCAAATTCACGAACGTCTCGTGTCTCATGCCTTCCCAGTTGTGAAAATAGCAAAATGTTTACGGACTTTTAAGCCACGCCAGTGACTTTTGCCACTTTCACGACTTTCCTAGAGGTTTTCTCTGAGTGGAAGAAGTGAGAGGAGGGCATTGAAGGAACGGTTGCATACTGTGCCGGGAACAGGAAAGGCTAAAAAGACGTCTTTAGCTTTCGGTAACAAAGTAGCTACGCATGCGACATAATATCACGTGACTTGCGAGTGTAACTCAGCAACAGATTACCGAGCCTGCTATCACATACAAATCTAGAAAGGAAATTCTTGTGTCCCACTGAAGGCATGTCCGCGTGTGTCGCATGGTCGCAACTCCCCAAGCAGCAAAATGCACTGAAAGTCGAGTGCAATAGGGGTGGACGGGTAGGTGAAAGGCCTTGAACGGATTCATGAAAGTACAGAACATTGATAAGACACATACCGTCCACCCCTATTGCACTCGACTTTCAGTACATTGTGCTGCTTGGGTCAGTGCACGGCCTCGCGCACACCAGTCTAGTTTGAAATGCTGGACACGCTTATCTGCTGTGTGTTTCAGTTAAACTCCAGGCTAAATAATTCGCGGACCGGTGCACCAATCGTAGAACTTTCTTTTTTACGAGTATCTGTTCTGCGCACCGTGTGAATGAGTTGGAGGCTCTCATTATTTAAATAAAAATTCAAATGAGTTTCGTGAAAGAACAACTTCTAAGGCTGGGCGCCGTCGGCATTAAAATGGGTACAACCCCTTTTGGGACCTTCAGTGGACACCTTTAGAGAAAAATCTGCCACCGAAGCGGGCCATCTGTTGCAGTAATTAATTTGTTTCGGTTTACATATTTTTGTCGCGGCTGGTCGCGGCGAAGTGCAAAAGGACGTAATTCATTGGTGGACATGAGAGTGGAACAGCGTCCTTTTGCGCTTCACCGCGACCAGCCGCGACAAAAGTATGTAAACCGAAACCAATTAATTACTGTAACAAATGACCCGCTTCGGTGGCAGATTTTTCTCTAAAAGGTGTCCACTGAAGGTCCCAAAAGGGGTAGTACCGATAACAAGGTCGTCGGGGCAGTACCGCTTGCGGTGCTGTTCCGGGAAGATCTTTTCTTTATCTACCCATTTTAATGCTCACGGCGCCCTGCTTTAGAAGTTATGTTTGTTTGTTTGTTTTTTTACGAAACTCATTTGAATTTTTATTTAAATAATAAGCGGCTCTAACTCATTCACACGGTGCGCAGGTTATAGGCGGTATCGAACAGATATGATGTAAAAAAGCAATTTCTTTCGATTGGCCCACCGGTTCGCTTTCTGTTGCAGAGAAACAGGTCAAGTTGCAGGTAGGTCTTTTGTCCGTGCTTTGCAAGTGTGCGGCTCAGTTTTAGCGCGTGTATCCTAGGTCCACACCATTTTGGCACTACAGTCTGACAAAGTGAACGGAAATAAATTACAGACCGATTATGCAGGATGGAGGACAATAAATAGAAGCCAATAAATTAACAAGCGCCACCGCCTTAAAGGCAGCGTTAGACACAAAAGGACAAGCATGCGCATTCACCGACATGATAACATGTAGACATCATTCAACAGATGGCCATTTAGGCCTTGAACCAGCACAGAAATACACAATAATCGACGTATAGGCTATACTGCAAATGTACGAAAGTCTGCTGTACGCCAGTAAGAATAACAGTCAAGACAAAAAATGACATCGCACTGACAGTATGATCTGTAGTATGGCACGCCTAACGTAATGCTCGGTATCACAGTATAACAAGTTCGCCAGCAACAATGCGCTACGGCCTTAGGCGAAGGAAAGCTCAATCAAGACCTGCTCGGAACACATTCCAGCAATAAGGCTCAGGCAGTGAAGACGTCCCGCGTCACTCGTAGCAGCTCACCGGCATGCATGCTGAGCTGAGGCTCACAATAAGGTAACGTTTCTCAAAGCTTGAGGGGGAACAGAGACATAGGACATAACAGTCACAAAATGTGACGCAAGCTATTTGTTCATCTTATTACGGAATCTGCTAAGACCTTGTGGCTCTGTGAAGACATGCAACAGTCGTTCCTCACACGAATTGACCCGAACTACACCTGTTGCGTCCCATCTAAGACGCCACGGCCGTTAGAGAGCGTAATAGACGACTTCAGAAAATCCCAGAGGGCTTAACGCCACTTTGAACTATGGGAACTTGCTGGTAACAAAGGAGAAGAACGTCTCCAAACTGCGGTTCCTCCTCTCTCGCCCGATAGTGCGCGAGGAGTCAAGGTCAGCGAAAACGAAACGTGAAGGACAGTTCGTTCCAGTAATCTCCCAGGATGCAACCGGGTGCTCAAGGAGCACTGGGATTTCCTGAAATCGTCTGTTGATCGCCTAGGACCAAATGTACACTTAGCAGCAGCATTCCTGCATAGGGTGTCGTTCGCACACTTATTGTTCAACATGCGGAACCCTGGAGGGCACGAAGCCACGTGCTGGTCACCTGTCGACGCAAGTCGGCAAACATTGAAGAACGCCCTCGATAAACTAGACCGGCGGCCCTTCAGCGTCAAGAAGGTATGGGGAGTTGGCACGAGCAGCACAGCAGCACCGACAACCTGCGCTGTGTGCCCTAGCGAGCTACATCAAGGACATATGGGCTGAAGATACTCAGTGTGCCAAATGTTCAGTGGTAAGACTCACTAAGCGTCATGGGGCACCTATGGTCGCACCGGCGCGACCTATACGTTTCATTCTTTTTCTACATCCATCTATCCAAGACAGAACACGAAGTACGCAGCCTTGTGTCTCTCTTTTCCCTCAAGCTTAAAGGGATAGTCACATCCGTTCCATACCACGCGAAATACTGGTGTAGTTTCACTGTTATTCGACGGAATACATGACACAAAGAGCAGACGCCGGATGTTGAGAGGATGCCGGAATTCCCTCTCTGGAAAAACGAAGAAACGTCATTGTATAACTGGCCAATGATGGCACGCCTTTGAGAAAAGGAATGCCGCGGCACCTTTCCTCTTCTGCGCGCCGCCCTCTCACTCCTTCGCTGACGGAGTGACGTCACACGCTGGCGCTTCTGCAGCCGCGGAGATAGCGCTGATCTTTAAAATTCGTTTTATTCCAAAATTCGAAATAAAGTGCCAGGTAGACTTTTGGCCGATGCCGAACACAGTGGTATCGGTTTTATAGCGACGTGACGACGAAACGACGTGACGTAGACACTAAGAGTCCACCAATGACGACTTGCTTTCGACTGCCGTAGCTATAGAGAGCACTCTAGATCGAGATCGCCCATAGGGGACGACACCGTCACCTTTCTAGTGTGGATACACGCCGGCGGATGTTAGGAGTTGATGGTTCTTTTCCGTAATTCTAGTGTATATTCACCGGAAGATACCTTGTGCCGCGATGATACGATACTGTTCGGTTCCCTAATGCTCCACCTAAAGCACTGAACGCGGAAAATAAACGTGTAAAAGCAGACGACGCGAGGAAGCTACCCACACTACGGTAGTTTATCATTTCTCCGCAGCGCGCCGACACCGTTCGATCTCGGGGCCAATAGCAAGACTGTGTTTAAAATCGCCTCTTGCGATTGGCTGGCATCCCGACTTTGCATGCCCACGTGCGAAGGGGTGAGAGGAGGTATAAAGCGGGGCTTCTGCATCAAGATAGAACACACTTGTGGGGTGTCGTGCCGTCTGCGACGTTAATGTAGTTATATTTCGCGTGTTCCTTGAAATAGGTGACACAAAAGATGGAATCCTTTTCGCATATCAACCGCACATTATCTACGTCACTTGCAAAATTTAAATTAACCGGGATAAACCTTCACTCGGTGCACGATCCAAGCTTTCCTAATAAATTACCAACGTGCAATGAAGAAATTAACAATGAAAGACGGAAGTCACTGAAAAGGTTAGCCAGCTGCAGGACTCGAACCCACATCTTCTGGATGAAAGGGGCACGTGTGAGAGAGAGTGGTTGATTTGTCCCTTCAGATAACGCGCCCTCGGAATCCAGAAGATGTGGGTTCGAGTCCTACAGCCTGGCTAACCTTTTCAGTGACTTCCATCTTTCATCGTTAATTTCTCAGGCACTTGAGGCTTTGCATGTATCTGTCCTTTCTATGTGTCACAGCCTCAGAACATCAGTCCTCTCATGTACCAACGTGCATTCGAACGACGCAGGACGTCTAACCTCTGCCTTGCCCTTTGTCACATACCGAACTCCAAACTCTCTATTTCAGGTAGCGAGGAAGTCAAGAAGAAGAAGAAGGAAAAAGAAGCATTACGAAGCTCGCGATGCAGTATCACAGATGGTCATATAAGAAGAATACGATGTCTAAGGCGAATGTTCTACGTTGCAGGTGTCATCGATGTGCAGCAGAATTTCTTTCCGTATGATGATCCCGACTGGGAAAGGCGAGTCAATGCCTCGGCTGCTTCGATCTCGGTCCAGTGAAGGTCCGAATTACTGTAAACCAAAAAAGAAAGCGTGGTCTCTGAGTGTGGCTTATACCCACAAGAGGCCCACCCTCCCGTACTCTTGGGTTATAACCTGCTTAGTGTCGGAACGATGCATTATAAACATGCACTCTTCGAACTCTTGTGAGGAGTGCTGGGAGCTCGTGGCGAGATTGTGCCGTTACAGCGCAGTCGGCACTTTGCTATCATTGGCTCGGGTATAATTGGGGGTTTACGTCGCGAGACAACTGAGATCATGAGCGACGCCACAGCGGTCGGTCTGTGGATTGCTTTTGTCCACCTGAGGGTTCTTTAGCGTGCGATCAAAGCTCATCACACGGCACCCCGTATTTAACGTCCCTTGCGGAAGACGGCGTGTCTAAGCAGCTTGTACCCTGCCACCAAGTTGCTGGCGTCCTCGGTCGGGTTCGAACCCGCGATCTCGGGATCAGAAGGCGAACACGCTACCGACTGAGCCACCGAGGCCGGTTTCATTGGCTCGGGGCCATCATCATAAGTTCATTACCCATAAGTGGACATCAACTTCAAAATCCCAACATTCGATTTCACCTTCAATATCACATCAGAGGTCATCCTTCAACCTTACATCGCATCTCAGCCCATCACTCAACGTCTCATAATCATCCACTATGTAATAGTGAATACATGACGTACATTAATGAATTTGCCGACCCATACGTTGCAGCTGGTGTATAGTAATCGTGCCTCCGAGTTTCTCACGAATATATAAATGCCTCGAATGGAAACCGAGCTCTGCAGGATTCTCCACAAGTGTTTAAAGGGGTGCAAGCATAGCTTTCATGTGACTTACTTTTGTACGCTGTTTCCACCGCTTCGTTTCTTAGACGCAGGTTCTTGCGCTGTAATTGTGGGAAAGGGTTTGAGCATTTCAACGGTGTGGGCTATGTAGATAGCACATATTAGCGGGAATACGGCAGCTTTCTTTTTTTTCTCTCTCTCTCTTTGGATTCCGTGTTAACGCCGCGAAGCAACCGTGGCTATGAGCCGCGTACAGATGGAGAGAGTACACCAGGAAGGAGTGGGGGACAAGGGGGGGGGTAGTATGCGTCCCGGGCCGACTTCAACGGAACTCGGTGCCGACATTCGTCTGGAAAGTCTTCGGAAAACCCAGGGAAAACCGTATAGATAGGATTCGAACCTACCACCTCCCAGTCTTCAGCACAACCTTGACTACAACCGACGCGTGGGGTGGAAACACATAAATTACAGCCTTGTCTCTACCCTACCAAACACGACTCTTCTACACTGTTAAAACAGAACTTCACTACATAGCACGCTCCTAGCCAACCACCATTCCGAATGATATCATTCTGCGCACTGATTCGTTGAAAATGGGAGGAGGTGCCTATCTGAGGCACATTAGGAGGGTGGTTCCATAAGGTTCGGGCCCGAGGTAGAAAATGCGCGCGAATTTGAAAATGCGATTAAGGACGCGTGGCGCCATCTGTTGGAGGGCCTGAGCACCACCCTCAACCCTCTCCATGCTTTTGTCGGTTGGAGAGTGGAATTTCAAACACCCAGGGTGCACTCTTCAGTTAAAATGGAAAAAATCGAGTACCGCGCTGTGATAAAATTCTTGACAAAAGAGGGACTTTCGCCTAAAGAAATTAAAGCGCGACTCGACAACGTGTACAGGGAAGCCTCTCCGTCGTACACAACGGTAGAAGACTGGGCTAAGCAGTTTCGACTGGGGCGAGAGTCCATTGAAGAAGATCCACGCGATGGTCTTCCAGTGGAAGTGGTGACACAAGAAAATTTGTCTCTTGTCTAGGAGGAAGTGCTGAGCGACAGGCGTC
Source organism: Ornithodoros turicata (assembly GCF_037126465.1). NCBI lineage: Eukaryota > Metazoa > Arthropoda > Arachnida > Ixodida > Argasidae > Ornithodoros > Ornithodoros turicata. Next base: position 99,008,133 of record NC_088203.1, read on the forward strand.
TGAAGGTGAAGGAAATAAAGGCTGGGGTTTTCCAAAACAACCGTTTTTCGCATCATCGGCGAGGGCCTTCACATGAAAAAGGTCAGTGCGAGATGGGTGCCACGACTTCTCTCGTCAGTTCAAAAGCAACAGCGCGTCGTCTGTGCCAAAGAGTTTTGGGAGCTCTGTCAAGAGAACGAAGGAGAAATATTGAAGTAAGTTGTCACAGGGGATGAGACTATGGTGCTCTACTATGATCCCCTATCGAAAAAGGAGTCGATGGAATGGCGCAAACCAGGAGAAGCACCCCAAAGAAAAGCCAAGGTCACACAATCCACAAAGATCATGGCAACAATATTTTGGTATTGTCACGGGATCCTCCTCATCGACTTCAAAGAGAGCAACACCACAGTGAATACGACTTATTATGCTTCAGTCCTGCACCGACTGCGAGACGCCATCAAGGAAAAAGGCGCGGCAGGTTGAGTCGAGATGTCCGGTTGCTCCAGGACAATGCCCCTATCCACACGGCTTCTGTTGCCAAGGCTGCACTGAAGGAGTGCGGCTTCGAAGAAATCCACCACCCACCCTACAGTCCAGACTTGGCACCGAGTGACTACTTCCTGTCCTCAAACTTGAAGAGGGATATCTCAGACCCCGGAGATTTCAAAACGATCGTGAGGTGCAAGAGGCAGTTTTCCAGCATTTTGCGGACAAAACTTCGGACTATTTTCTCAAGGGTATACGAATGCTGGTTGAAATGTATCAAAAGTGCATCGAAGTTAAGGGTGACTATGTGACGAAAAGTGATACACTTGTTACGTCTCTATGACTATTAAAAGTTGGTCGGGCCGGAAACTTATGGAACCACCCTCGTATGCCTGTCCCAAATAGGCGCCTACCCCTGTTTTGAACAAATCAGGACACAGAATGATATCATTCGGAATGATGGTTGGCTAGGAACGTGCTATGTGGTGAAGTTCTGTTTTAACAGTGTACAGTTCTTCTTGTCATGTCCCGCCATGCAATGCACAATAAAAATGTTACCGCTGCGGGAAAACGGGAGGAAGATGGGAAGAAAAAAATAGGAACTTACCGTCTTGGTTTGGCTTGGATTCGACTTTTCTCTTTTCGCCTTTTGGCGTCTGCTTCGACTGAGTGTGCTTTGTCCTTTTGGATGTCAGGGTAATTGCAGATTCTGAGGACTCCGATGGTGTTTCATCGTCTGCATTAATGTACCTCAACAGCATACTAGTCTTGTATTTCTTGTATGGCGTCTCACTCTTGCACTTCTTTTCACTGCGGTGGAACTGCGCCTTATCTTCCCTCTCGAGGAAATGGTCGCGGCAATCTGCATGCATTGTGCAGACGTCACAACACGATTACAGAACGTGAAGTAATTATGATAAGATGGGTTCAACCAAGGAACAGACTCAAAATTTAAAATCAGTTCACAGCTGCTCAAAAGTGAGAGCCGGAAGGTTTGTTGATAAATTGCGTTATTACTGTGCAAGGTCACTTTGTTCTGCTACACGGATAGCAGACGACACACGTCATGCAGGAAAGCTGTGCGTTGCCCTCCCGTAGTGCAATCCAACATTCGCATATATTTCGCGATATCGATCTTCCATAGATCGTTCCGAAGAATGAGCAAATATGGGGTACCAGGTAAAAAAGACGAAAAAAGTACCCAAGCAGCACAATGTACTGAAAGTCGAGTGCAATTAGGGTGGACGGTATGCGTCTTATCAATGTTCTTTAGTTTCACGAGTATGTTCAAGGCCTTCCACCTACCCGTCCACCCCTATTGCACTCGACTATCAGTACATTGTGCTGCTTTGGTAAAAGGACTTCCATATGTACCCACCCGTGACGTCATCCTCGTTTGTTGGCACTGATGATTCATCACTGGGGGAATCGGAATCGTACATGAGTTTGCTTCTCTTGACGCTCTGCTCCGATGTTATGGCACGACCTTCCCAGGGTCGTTTTAAGTTAGGCCTGCAAAATAAAAACACTTTATAGAGCCCTGTGCCGCACCAATCGTTTTGGATGAATAGCTATTGAGCAATCAGGCGCACTTATGTTTCTATGTGTCACCAACACAAGGGTAAATTGTAGAGCTATCACCTTTCGCTTCCCGTATAAGCGAAATTGCGTCTTGCCTCCTACATTTTTTAAGAAAGTGTATCTTACTGAAATTTCGTGTCTCGATGAAGTTGTTGTTATATTGCCATCAGTGAAAGTAACCGAACAGTTCTTGCATCATATATGGCTTTCCTATCCTGTTGCGTCAGCAACTGAACATCACATCAAGATCAAATCCACAAGTCTTACCCTTACGCAAGAGAACCATGTGCGGACAAAGATGTACCACTGGGAGAAAAATTTACCAGGAAGGTAGTGAGACTTACCAAAACGGAATGGAAAGCATGTCCACAATTTACCGTGTGCGTTGCAGGTCTGCTGCCGCACATGTTATCTCCAACGCACACACGCAAAAGAAAAGGCCGTCACGTGACATTGCGATTGGAGGCCCACCGCGCCCTTATCAGTATCAACACACTCTGCTCGGTCAAATTCCAAAGAGATAACATTGACATCAAGTCAGGCAGCGCACAAATCGCATATGGGACGCAAGAATCAATAGGGAGTTTCGGACCAAGCTTATCTCTTTAGAGCCCCACAAAGTGCTTGGATATTCTATTCTACTCCACTTCTGCTATCTCACATTTCTCAGAAGACCTTTAATTGAAATGACAGTTAATTGAATTTTATGTCTAATTAGTGATTTATATGGTCCGCGGATACTTAGGCACTAAAAACGATGAAAACAGGCAGCCATTAGGCCGTCAAAAATACCAAAATAGGCAATAAAATTCAAGAATGGGGATGTTAATCTGGTACGCCCTTTGACTTTGTTGCAGACTTGTACGTATTTGGAGTATTGTATTTAAAATACTGTATTTTAAATACAATTTGCGGTATTTTGGTACTCTACTCAATACTTTTTGTTTTGTGTATTTGTACTCTATTTAAAATACATTTTATGGTATTTTCTACTCAATACTCTAATTACATATTTTGGATCTCCCTCTCAAACGTTCTGTGTCTCGTCTTTCCATTATCTTGCTTGTTCAGTAGAAATTTCCTGAGTCCCTCGGACTTGACCCGGACATTGGCCCTTCTTGGAAGTCTCCATTTAGAGATCTTGCCCCGTATATACTAATCCTTTGCGGATGAAGGTTCTATTATGTGTGCCCTAATGTGGTAACGCCGAATTCTGACCTCGCCGAGCAGGGACCTGCTAGAAGTTTGATTTGTTCTGGGTCACATATACTTAGTGGAGTTATATGATATCTCTTTGTCATCTTTTTGGGACTTGTGTTTAGATGACTCCTATCATGCAGGGACGGCTTGCATAGTACGCGGGTTTCAGGTTATTCATGTCACATAGCGGCGGCTCGTCGCACTGACCAGTGACTGGTGGCTTTTTGAGTTCAACGATAAATAGTATCTTAATTGTATTTCAAATACTTTTTGAAGTATTTCGTACTCTATCTTAATTACATTCTAACATCAGTATTTATTATCTTATCTTAAATACATTTTTGAGTATCTTGTACATGACTGCTTTGTTGGTGCTTCAGGCTACGGTACCATACAACCTCTGACGTCTGGTACACGAACGCTGACGCACGGCTTGGAACCACACTATATTGTATAATACTTCTAGTTTTCCGTCCTCGAACATCGTGAAATGCCCGCAGAGGCCAAATCTTTTGGTCAAATGTACACATGAACCCGTTCTAGCAAACCAATGTATACTGCAGCAGGAAACCAAACGCAAAAACAAAAAAAAAAGAACAAAAGGCGCAAACACGCAGAAACGAAAAGCAAAATGCCGCACTCAACATGAGCCTGAAAGCCGTACTCGCATTTACACCTCTGTTATCGCGTCTAAAAAGTAAAAAATGCTAAAAAGGGCTACAACTCAATGGAGTCGATAAAAAGGCTTTTTAACCCCGACATTGTCGCATTTAGGTGTGTATATAGGCATTTATAGGCAATGTCTAAAAATCCGAGCTCTATGGTGATTTAGCAGTTACAGAAAAAAATCTGAATCTAAGAAATCTTCATTTTTCTTAACTCTCTATAAGATTCTTAAAAAGAGTCTTAATCTAAGAAATCATCCACAAAAATCTGCACAACCAGTATCTATTGTGTTCTCATAGCTTAAAAAAAAAACTGTACGGAATAAAAAGAAATACTCTGGATTGCCTTTGAACTCTCCGTGAACAGTATAAGGACAAGAGAGCGTTAGATTTGGATGGCGGTGGTTATGGTGGAAACAGCTTGCGGTTGTTGGCCTCACAGCTGCGGGCATCGTCACGATGGATGAATAAATCAACAGAATGATGAACAAATAGGAGAGAAGTACACAAGTATGAACACAAGAAAGGACAGAGTGGTAAAATAAAGAAAGAGTGATTGGAGAAACCTGAGAACACCATTAGTAATACTCACCTTGCAGCTTCTAAACCGGGATGCAGTATGGCTGTAGAATAGCTATGTTCAGAATGCTCGTTGTGCCCTGCACTGTTCATGCCTATTTGTTCTGCGTAAAAGAGGCAAGATGTCATTAACACGTCTTTCACACTGACGCCTTTATCCGAGCGAACCAAGAAAAAATGGGGTCCTTACGAGGCATATTGTTGACCTTATCATAATTGCTGTCATCATTATCGGGAACATCGCTGTCCCAGATGCTGTCATCAGAGCTGATACTGAGGGGCTCTGAATTTCCAGATATGCAACTGTTGTACTGCCGAATCATGTCACCCCAGTTGATGTTTGTCATGTACACCTGAATAAAAAGAAACACGGAAGAACGCTGTCACGCTGTAGAATGTAGTGTAGCACCTCCGACAAAAATTATGCCTTCGCGAGAAGGGCGCTATCCATAGAAGACATAATTAGGGACGAACATCAGACATGTAGATCAATAAATACACACGACATTTTAGAAAAATGAACCAATCTTTAGCCACCTGTGGATGCAGAAACAAAACAATGACGTTGGTATCTAGCCAGCTGCTACTTTCCACTAAGTTCAACCTTCCCTGTCCAACCTAACTGTTCCTCCGGCAATTACTGAATGCATATAGGTCCATGGGAAAATTCGGTAACTCCAGGAATGGGACAGTGAAAGTAAAGGAGGCAATTGCAGAGGGCAGCTGCTTCAATCGGTTTGCTTCTAACACACTTCGCAGGTATACTACGGCTGCTGTTATCCTAACACAATTCACAGGTAACCTCTAACATTATATCACAATGATCAAGTAGACAAAATCCATGGAAGACCCGTTTCAATCTCGTAAATTGACGATCTCTGTACTCTCCGTTTTGTTAAGACTGAAATTGAGCAACCTTGCTAAATAATTCAGGAGGGAGTGGGGGTTATGTTTAATAGAATGAAAAGAAAGAAAAGGAAAAAAAGGAAATGTCAGCCAAGCTAATGTCGGCTTGCTATTCCAAAAAAGAAAAAGAAAACTCAAATAAACATACAAAAAGAGAGAAAAAAGAAAGAAGGAGAATAATAATAAATAACTCAATTAAGCTTGCCGTCTTTGAATAGCTGAGCTTCTTCTGTGGAGCAGGAGTCAAAGGAACAAAAAAAAAAAAAAAAAAAAGAAGACGTTCATCCTGCGTAAAGCCACATGCACATAGGACACTGCTGCGCTTTTCACACGAGTAAGAATGCACATGCAATGTTTCCCCGAACCACAGAAAAACACCTTTTGAAGACCACTTGTGTCGGGAAAACCTTCTTATACTTACGGTGTTTTTGAGCCTTCTCCTCGCGTTGGCGAACCAATTGGACACCTGTTCTAATGTCATGTGTGAACCCATGGCTAAGGCCACTTTCTCCGCCTTCGTCGGGTACGGTTTGTCTCTATGTCTGATTAGCCATTTCTTGAGCGGCCTGGCCATACTCTGAAGAACGTGACGTTTCTTACGTGGCCGTTCTTGCAAGCGGCATCTGTAAACAACGAAGAAGTGTCACAGTCCACGTTATTGTATTGTCAAACTATGAAAAGGTTGCAGGTATATTATATATCCTTTGGCCTTTTCGTCCTTTGTGTGACGAAGAACCCATTACTGTGCTTCTTGAGGGAAACCGTGACGATCAGCGAAACACTGTGGTCGGCCTCTGAGATGTTTTTCTCTGGTCTGTGGGTCTATTAACGTGCGCGCTGATCCTAGGACATACACGCACACTGGAAATAACTGGTGTCCACAGTCCACCCCCGTAACTACTCAGCGGTCTCGTTCGTTACCAGCCACTGAGACCGGCTTTACATCCCCGTTAGTGGCGAATAATTTTATCGTCTTCTTCTTGAGGTGCTCAGAAGGTGCTCAGAAGGACCCGCGTTTTATTCTATTTTATTTCGTATACTACTAAACGTACTTCAGGACGTCATTTGCCTAATTTGAAATGGGCCGATTGTAACTTTGCCCCAAATGACCGGATTCTGCTTTTGAAAGAAAAAAAATAGAAAAACAAAAGAAGACTAAAAGCAAGAAAGAATGAGGATGAGGAAAAGACAACCACAGGAAGTGGAAGCTAGCGAGTATAGCCCCAAAACAACACGGAGGGTACAGAGATTCCCGGACAATAAGGTTATGTTCATGTCCTTCTCCTAGGTCCGTCCGAGGCTGGTCCACCACGGCAACTGATCCCGTTACCGAACACAAAACATGAGACATGATTCCAACCAACACCGAAGTTTGCACGTGCAAAACAACTAGCTTGGAATGGAAACCGGCACGACGGTTTGTTTTTTCTTTTCATTCGAATGAAGCAGACGACGCGGCCTTTTTAGCAGACGACCCACGTGGCAGACGCGCGTTAGCACATGGAAAGCGAGGGGTGTTGGGCATCACCAGCCAGGCGACCCCCTGCAGACAACCGTGGTGTAGATTACATGCCCCCTCGCCCTTCTCCACGACACGGTATATACTAGTTACTCGTTGCATAAAACGCTCTCTGCTGTCTTTCACATTTAGATGCAGGAAGCAGTTCCACGATGCTGGAAGTGTTTAATCGTTACATTTGAGCTAAAGGATAAAGGAAATAGCGATGCAGATATAAAGTGGAAACGCGAACGACTGCGCAGTTGCTTACTGGTGGAACATGTAACACTAGAATGAAATTGCAGTGAACTTTTTCTTAACCTACGGTGAAACGTCGAATGGAGGAAAAATAGTACAATAAAGAAATGACGCATTGAAAAACAAAATAAAAAATAGAATCCCGCAGACGAAAAAATAAAAGCGCAGACGAAAGAATCTCGCCTTCTGCGATACTGCGATCACAATGCTATTACAGTTCTCGGGGCCATTTCAACTGTCGCACATGCCAAGCGATTGTGTCGAGAATCATTCCATACACTAACATGTTTCTTTATTGTAAGACTTGTCAAGAACACGTGTTCGTACTGCAGGCAAGGTCATAAATTATAAGGCGAGATCATGTTTCTAAGGCCCGTTTCCCCCAACGCTGGTTAACTTTGAATCGAGTTCAAGCGTTGCTAAAACTTTAAGTTAACGCTCAATCCTTATTTTGCAAACGCTAGTTGGTGACGCGATTAATATTATTAGTAATAATAACGACCTTTTGTGAAGCACAGTTAAGCGTTAAATTCAAGTTAAATGACCGTTGATCTGGCTTCAAGTGTTAATCGGAGTTGGTGAAACTGGGCGTAGGTCACACAAAAACAAAAACGCTCAAAGAAAAAGAGACCACCGTAAGTACGGTATAAAAGACCCACAACATATTTTTTTTTTTTTTTTACCTTGTAGGTCTCATTCGAAGCGTCCGTCCAGATCGAGTCCTGACAACTTCCTCAGCAGCTGCTGTGTCTTCTACACGGTTGAGGTAAGTCTGGTAGCGGGCCAGGTTCAGAGAGGATAGCTTGGCAGATTCGCACTTCAGTTCGCGCCGTTTGTTACGAGCAGCATCGCACGTGACGCCATTGGCTCGACCCTGGGGTCCCATCATGGCTGTTTTGTAACCTACAGCAGCAGGCAGAAGAAATAACGGGTAACCACTCAGCAGTGTGTTTTCGTGTAATACAGAAATGACCCAAGAAGCTCAATCTGTACTAAAAGCTAAAGTACATAGGGGTACCCAGTAATTTATTCAGACATCCCCTAACGTTTACCTTTGCACCCCTTACCGGGGGGTCCTTGCCATTTCAGCTTTATGCACATGTCGGTAATGATATGTTCAGCTGTTATGATGTGTCTGTAATAATTGCCCCCCGCCCCGTGCTCGGGGTTCTGGATAAACCACTGAGGTAACCTGCAGGTGTGTTATAAGGACAGTGCTTCATTTCACCCATAGGAGCCCATGAAGAAAACAGCCCTACCTATTCGTACACCCTATGCACTTGCACCTTCAGTACATTGTGCTGCTTTGGGAAAGTTAGGAAGAATACGACACGCGTACGAGGTGAAAAACTGCACGTGTCGTTTCGTCTTGGTCCTACGTTGCGTGGATCTGCGCTGTTAAAGCGACAACTTTACAATGAAATACGCAACTACCGTGTAGGTCCGTCCGTTACTTTATATTTATAGTGACAACCACCACGTGACAGCCACCATGGCCATGTGTCGTGGTCATGCACTATGGCCACGTGAAGGTCTTATACAGAGCCACCGCATTCAAAGAAGTTTGAAGCTGTACCCGAAGACCCAGAAAATTTTATATAAATGCGAATAACTATTGATTGTGCAAAAGTGGCATGAACAGATGGAACGTCAGAAGGCATGCACCTGCAATAAAGCACATTAAAGGGTGCGAAGTTAACAAAGAACCTATGGCGGGGAGGGGGGAATATGTTTACTAAAAAAGAAAAGGAGAGAAAGGAAATGTTAGCCAGGCAAAGAGCTTGCTATTCCTTTAAAAAAATAAAAAATGGCGGTTATTCACAGGAAGTATACAGTCAGACACATTTACGAGTATGGTACTATAATGTTTCGGCATCTATGTATCATCTAAATAAAAAATAGATACTTGGACGCCTCTTGTATTGCTTCTGTGTTTCCCAAATACCACAAATAGAGTGTCAGTTAAATTATGCGTGTGTAGTATTCAACTTCGGGAACACTACAGCAAAAACTATAGGTTATTTGGATGAATGGATGCAGAGGGATACGTTTGTCTATTTGTAAGTTGCACGAACAAACAGTCTATAGAGGAAAAGACATAAAAAAAAAGAAACGTAAACCAGGCTGCAAAACTATACAGTCAAACTCCTTTATAGCGAACACCTTTTTAACGAAAATACCACTACAGCAAATTTTTTTTGCGGTCCCGCTGGAGCCTACAAGTCCAATAACGGACATCCTTTTTAACGAAAATACCTTTACTGCGAATTTTTTTTGCTGTCCCCTGAGTTTCGTTGTAAAGGAGTTTGACTGTATACTGATCACAATCATGACCAAGAAATTAGAAAAACACGACATACTGAGGCTGTAAAAGCTCTAACCTCGCAACATGAAACGAACACCTCTTCTAAGCACGCGGCGAGTCCACGAGAGGACATTTGCATTTCGACGAACACAAAGCTATGTTTGCAAAACCTCTCAGCTGCACAGCTACAACCCGGCTAAGAATAGCAAATGCCTTCTGAAACCGCGCTCTCCCATGTCTTCCTGTTGTCAGCAACTGAACTTACGCATGATATAACGACATTTCCAAAGCCCACCAATAAAACCGAAACGTTCACGAACGGGGACATCAATAAATTGCTCCGATATGTCACGCAGAATATAGAAGACACTTTCTTCGTGTTACGCAAACACGTTCGTATCCCGTAACATCCTCTCTCAGCGCACGTTAGGCTTACGTCGAGGTCGTGTTTGTATTATGAAACGAAAGAAAACAACACGGATCCAAACGTCGGTCTAGACCCATTCTTATGCATTACGTTTCTGTCTATCACTGCGTAGCATACTGCGGTATTTCGACCTTCGTTGTAGCCGGGCGTTCCAACGTACATCGAAATAAAACATGCATCAGGCTTATGGGACTACTGGCCAAAGCACGTTTTCTATGGTATTGCTCGCGTGAAAGAAGAAAATATGCCGCATGTTTCATCAAAACAACTCCAAACGGACAACAATCCTTTATGAATTTACAGCTCACAGTAAAGTTGCTGAAATATATGTAAAAAGTCGCTAACAAAACAGAAGGCATGTTTGGAACCTTGTGCGCCGGCAGGAAGCAGTCAAGCCTAACTATGTTAGCATTACTTAACACACAAAACCACTTCATAACGACCGATCATACGTGTATCCAAAAGAAACCGACAGATGAAGCAATGTAAAGCACAACAGGGACGTCTCGAAGCACAAACACACACCTATTAACGAGCTTACATACCTTTAACAAGATGGTGGCCGATGTCCAAGACAAGATGGCGGGGCTTTGCCTGAATTTAATTTCTCTCTTCGGAGACCAATTCTCGCAAGAAAACCCGCGTCATTTAAGGTGTCCACAAAACACAAACAAATCAATGCAACATTTTTATCAGGCACTTTGGCGATAAGACCAAGAATGTCGAAGCACGGGACAGGCCTTACAGTTCTTCAAGTAACCAAGGTAAGTGAAGTTGTATGATGCGCGTTAAATTTAGCTACTCAAAAAGAGGCAGGACTTGGCTGGGGGTCCTGACAGGGCTGGTACGATTTTTAGGGCTGCTCGCCTTCGCGTTGGTCCTCCGTATCCAACGGAAGGGTGGGGGTAGCGAAGCCCAGCCCACCACCGTGGAGTTTGGCCATAGGGTTCAAGCAACTGACAGGAAGACACTTCTCGTTAGTTAGCGTAGTGTCAGGATGAAAGGACAGTTACAGTAAACAGAGACGTGTGAGGTGACGATGACGGATACTATAGAGAATGAGGACGTGCTTGAAGAGGACGTTTCTGTCAACGTGCGTTTGTATTGCAACGTTGTGTGGGGTGTTGTGGGATGGTCGTCCGCCTAAAGTGCGACAAGGTAGGATCTCGGGTTGTTTAAGTTGTCCTCATCACCAATCCTGGAGCCTGGATTGTACCTTTCAGAGTTTTTGCCCGTGGAGAACTGTGTTTACACCCCACACAGACCAAGATATAAGAGACCGTGTGACCATGACCGACACATGTCACGGTCACGTTCGCAACGCCAGTACCAGGGTTATTACTGTCATAATACTGTAGTGTCGCTGCTGATTCGGTGTGTCTTGCTGACTGTCATGATACTGTCAGTGCACATTCTGACAGCATGTATGCATGCGCATTTATTTATATTGTTATATTACTATATATTACGGATAAGTTTGCGTGTGCGTGTTTATACTGGTGAATTCAGTTGTAAAACCACACACACTCCACGATGCGTTGGATGCTGGTGAACACCGTAAATAATACAGGGTTTATGTCGCGAGAATATTATTATCATACATCACGCTATACCAGACCAGAGGATTTCATATCCGGCGTTTTAGTTTTCTGCCACCAGATGTGTATCCATTCGACGTGGATCAGTATGTTTATGATGTTTTCTATCTCTTGGTTCTCCTCTCGTGTAACGCCCCTTTGTGAGCATTTCAGGTGCTGACATCAACAATAAATAAATATTGCCATCTTAGTAAACTCTAAACGTTGCGTGAATGAAGGGTGCCGCTCAGCAAAGTAGAGATAACATACTGTTTTGCTGAGTTTTGCGGTCTTAATAATTCGCTTATTCGCGTGGAAACGCATTTCGGGAATATTTCGTGGAACGTTAATTTTGCAGGCCACAGTCGATCAATTGGAGCTTTTCTTTCCATCGAATAGCGATAAGTACTACACACAGAAACAACAGCTGCTGTCAACTTGTGTTTCTTTCCTAACTTCTTTCCCTCCTATCGCTCTCAACCGCCCGAGGTCAGAGTGCCGAGTCTGTGCTGAGGTCTGTGTCATCGGTATATAGATAGGACATCGAGAGACTGACCGGTACTCTGCTTTGAGGCGCGGCGTGGCATTCACTGTATAATGGTGTCGTATTTGCCTTGTGCTCGGTTGCTTGCGGTGTCCCTACAGCCTTCGAAAACGCGTCTCGTGAAGCCGCCGACCAGCTCACACACCGTCGCGAACTGCAGTGCCCATACCCCGCTCCCTCCGATCTCGCAAAACCAAAAGATTTCGCAAAGGATTTCGCGAAAAAAGTTCGATCGCAAAATACGCGAAAATTAAGTCCTCGAGAAAATTTATTCTTTTATATCCCACTTCAGGCGCTGCAACATTATTCATAAGTAGAGCAAACAATAACCTGTATTAGAAACCGAAACAAAGCCTTGATGATGGGAACAAGAAAGGGGACTTGAGCGGTGACAGAGTCAAACTGTCTACCCCGATACTCTTACAGTAACATTACTAAGAAAATTAGTATCGAAAAGAAAGTAAAAAGGAGGAGGAAAGTTGTTGTACGGAGAGGGCGAAGGTTCGATCGATGCACAGAAACATAAGCGTTCTTCGGAGAGTTCTTCATGATGCGGGAACCTTTCTCTGAACCTTTCCTATCTTCAAGAACAAAGGATCTCCTTGCGTCCTGCTTCTGAAGAACCTTTTAAAGGCGAAAAATATGGACAAGCTGAAAAACAGAAAAAAAAAATTTTTCGAACGGTTACTTTTCTGTGCTCCAGCGGAAAGCACTTTACCGATGGACCGCATGCGCTCAAGAAGGGAAAGACAACAAGTCAGTCGGATTCAACCAACTCAGGGAAAAGAGGTGCCAGAAATCGAACCTGGGTCTTCTGAGTCTTCCCTAATTGTGGTCTGCCTCGGCCAATTCTCGTTATTTAAGCCAGTGAGGTTTCTTCAAGGAACTTGAAGAAACCTCACTGCACCGCTTGGTGCTGCCAGCTTGGTGCTGCGGTGACGAAGGACACAAAACTTTCGACGATAGCAAACGGTCGGACGACGACACGAGTCTAAGTCGCTTCGAAGACTTGCCTGTGTACTTGGAACACAAAAGGAGTATCTGTTCTGCACGGTGTCACGTGCGCTGCAATTAGGGGAAGCATACTTACAGAGGTTTTGGAAGAGTGGAGCGCTGAACGGGACATTCGGCCGTATAGCCTCTTGCAGGAGAGATGCAACTTGCTGAAGGAGGGACAAAGGTACTTGGAAACGTAACTCAGGGTCAACCTTTTTCAACATCCAAGTTCGTGCATCTCCAGTCAGCCAAGAGGCGTTGCGTATTTGCTGCCTGAGTTCGGTGATCATTCGTTTTTAGCGTAGTATATGCACACAATTTCTTTGTTTGTCTAGTGTGGCTTACGACAGGTCAGTCTAAGAAAATCTGGCTTGCTACTCTTGGACGTGACAACGTTGAAGAGTTCAGCACGCGGTCTGTGAAGCCCCATTCTTAGCTATGTACTGGTGACATGGTCAGGAACTTGCCATGATGGTCAGGAATACTTGGCCTACTTGTCGGAGCCCAGTTTCCAGTAGCCTGGTTGTCATGCCCTTTTGCGACTGCAGCCTATACGAATACATGTGCACCACATCTTGCACCACCGATGTAGGAAATCCCGTAAGAAACATAGATGCAAAGGCTTACTCAAGGCCTTCTAGAGTCACGTGGAGTTTAGCTGAAGTTAATATACTCTTAGTCCGCTATCGGCTTGTTGTTAGAAGGATCCAATGAATTACTAGTAAAATCATACTTGCACTTACTGACATCAGGACTCAGCTTCGATGGCTTCAACACAAGGGTTCTGAAATGTAGTATATTCTGCGATCACTTTCAACGCGCATTTATTTTACAGTCTCTCGAAGAAGGTATTGTACAGCTGGACTGGAAAAATTGGCAGTTGCGCTCCACAAGCCTGGTGACTGTCGTTTGCCCCACGAATTATCGTTCGAGATCACTATCGAATATTCCCTGTAAAATACTCAGCTTATCATTTACTCACACCTCGATTTCCATTCACACTCTTCTCCAGATCAGCGCGAATTTAGGATGACAAAACAATAAACAAATCAAGTAATCCGGGCTTACCGCATATTTCTTGATCTTACAAGAGCTTTTGCTTCATGAACAACGTATAGCCTTCGTATCGATAACAACATTGTAGCTCGGATTTGTTCATGTCTATGTAACCATTCTCAAAACGACTTCGCGAATGATATAGTGTACCTGATCCACTGTCACTGTCACAGTCTGAAGTTTTCCCTGGATTTTCCGGCACACTTTACAGAAGAATATGTCGGCGCAGTTCCCCTTGAAGTCGGCCCAGGACGCATATTGTCCACGGGCGTGCCGAGTCTATAGGGGACTAGAAGCGGGAACTACTCCCCGTGTTACTCTTTTTTCTTAGAGTGCGCAGTTGCTTCGCGGCGCTAACACAGGATAAAAATAAATAACACACCCGTGCGACTTTTCTGCTGCACTTGTAATGCCATCTAAAGCCCGTCATTTCGCGATGTCCCCAGCCTCTTTACGTTCAGCATTTACCGTTTTACGCGTCATACATACGCTATTTACGTTGAGTCCCGAATATAACTCGTGACAGTTTCCCGTACCTTAGCAGGAAATGCGTATACACCATTAACAGCATTTCGACAGAATGTATTCCTGACTATAAGTATCTTGAAGACTTCATTGTTATAGTAACCTTTCATGGAGCACTCGTGTTAAACATATTACGAACAACGCTCACTTTATGTAACGTGCGTCAAAATTCCTCGCTAGTTCCAGTTCATGCCAATACTGCAAGCGCTTGTGTTCAGTGGCGTAACCAGATGGAGGGTTTGGGGTGGTTCAGCCCCCCTTCCGAAACCGCGTACCTTTGGTAGTGCATTTGGGAGAGGGAAATGAGAGTGAAATCGTCCTCCCCCGAATCCTAAATCCTCCTCCCGAAATATTTCTCTGGCTATGCTATGCTACACTGCTTGTGTCAGAATGTGCAGCCTCAGTATGGGGTTCTGATCGGGGCATAGTACTCGTTCAGCTAATCATGGTTCCTACTGAATTTTGGAACAAAAGTTCAAGGGTCCTTCCAAGGACCTTTCAAGGCTCGGTCGTCGTTTTGCCTGGGACGTAAAACGTAGTTCATGACAAGGGCTTCAACATTTCACTAAAATGCAAGACACAGTTACCACACGAGCAAATGCATGGGGACTGCGCAGTACTGATCCGTTCACAAATGTGATTGATGGCTCCTGAGCATTAAAGACCCTATAGGACAGAAAAGAAGGTTGACGAATACAACGCAGGGCGCCGTTCATTTCATGCAGCGGTTTCAGTTGCTGATTCCTATTGCAATGAGTGTGTAGAGGAGGTGGTGTTCCTCTACATGAGTCCTGACCTGCGATGATGGAATGTCCCAGCGGGCAGATGTGCGTGGCTTCACGCTAGGACGGTGCCAGTAGAACTGGCTGCCAGGCGCAGTAGCGCGCGGCAGCAGAGGCGCATCGTCGTCGGTCCGCGTCTGAGGGGGGTAGTGATGTGGCGGCCCGTGGACGACGACGACGACGACACGCCTCTGCTGCCGCGCGTTACTGCGCCTGGCAGCCAGTTCTACCGACACCGTCCTAGCGTGAGGCCACGACCATCTGCCCCCTGGGACATTCCATCACTGCCGGTCAGGACTCATGTAGAGGAACACCACCTCCTCTACAAGTGCTAACACCAACACCTGTGGTTTTGAAGTTGACTCTCGAAAAGCGGAATTTGTACTCGCAGCTCCACGAGAACAAGACAAAGATGCAAAATCAAGGGTTCTCGCAATGAGTGTTATAAAATTCCAGGGTTTTCCAGACCTCTAAAATGGCATTTTCAAATTCCAGGGTGTTCAAGGGTTTCAAGGACCAGTGGGAACCATGGCTAATTGAATCACGGCATTGCGAGACAGCCTGTTTCATCCTCGGAATTCAGGACCAGACAGCCAGCGTATTTACTGTGAAAAATATTCTTCGCCTAGCCGATCTTGCACTCCGCCACAAGGTATTTTGTCTTTGCTTATTTCATGTTTTTTTTTATCATAATGACTTATTCAAACAATCGTTAATCATCCTGCCTTCACATATATCTTCTAGCCCCCGTATTCAACAAAAAGTAGGAGATCCTCCGAGTTGAATTTATGAGTCGCTCCTGCCTGTGTACGGCGTGCAGCCGCCTTTTCGGAGACTTGTCTCAACCATTGGGTTTAATCAGGGAGTTCGTCTGTGTGACCTTTTTCATATGTATGCTACACCAGCACGAGTTGTCCTGTGTGTATCATTGTGTATTTCTGCTATTGTGCTGTTATGTAGCTCCCATAGCACATGTATTAATGGCAAGGGACATCCATCTATAGCTCGCAAACTCGTTATTGGTACTCTCCGTAATAAATCATCTCTTCAGGTCTCGAGTCTCCCAACTTTGTTCCTTTCCATTAGTTAGTTCTACTTTCCCTAAATACGGCCAGTGAAAATGGAGTACCGTATAGTACAGTACAGAACACGTGATACTGGTGTCTTGACGAATAACCTAACGGCATGACACGGCTGCGCATCCTAAACCCGATGTTTCATTTGCATTTATAACTTTCGAAGTTTCTCGCAGGTTTTCTCACTGGAAACGCACGCGACTCGCTGGCGTGGACGCTAGCAAGTTGTGGTGTTACTAAGGCTGCGATGCGAGCGTCTATATCGCGCATCGCTCCCACCAGCGACTTGGCTATATGTGCTGCACACGAGGAACGTGCAATCTCCTGTGAAAATTTTCCATCTACATCCATAGAGTGCTCGATGATGGAGATGGACACGCCTGAGAGGGTACGCAAAAAGCATCGCATTGTTTCATCGCAGACGCGCCTCGGATCGGCAGCGTCATCAATCCCCATCTCCAAGCAGACGATTTTTGCGGGCGTATTTCATTCCCTTGCAGATCTTGTGCTTTCGACATTTCCCGGAAATGGACACAATGTCCCCCAAATTCGTAAATATATTATTTCATGATTCGTCCTGCCGCACGTTTATCAAATACATATGTTTGTGCAACGCAGATCCTTCGTGTACACTTTCAGTTCAAGCGAGACGCGTCTCACGACCCTGAACGAATAGCAGCATTGGGGAAATTTCAACAAGCGGAAAGCCTTCGCCGTGCGTTGTACGAAGAAATAACGCGAAAATTGAAATACCTGCGAGGCAGAAAGGTAATTTTCGAGTTAAGTGATTATTTAGTTAAGCGTTAACCGACTGCTCTCACTGCAGGAACAGCTGCGAACAGGTGAGAACTTTTGTATGCAGGACACCAGTAAACGCTTGAATGAAAAATTGGTTTCCATCAACAGAGTCCCTCCACTTGAAGGTACCACCGCCAAACGGTCGGGTTGCAGGAAGTTTTGAGCAAGTTATACTTGAACTGGAGGGTACCATGACTGCAATGGAAGAAGGTAAACGTACATGTACAATGGAAGCCATAAACTTAACTGCATTCATTGAAACAGAACTCGAAAAAAGAATCGAAGAGGTCTGTAAGCTGGAACAGGATCTGAGGGAGGCCAACAGATCATGCACCAGCTACAGAAAGTAATCTTGCACACTTTGACATGTGACAAATTAGTCACTCACCTATGTGTTTGTATCAACCATTTCTTCCTCTCAGCTGCGTAAAGAGAGCTCAAGACGAACTGAATAAAAAGATTGAAGAGAACCTCAGAGCTATAATACCAGAAGATCACGCACCAGAAGTGATGGAATTGAAAGAACAAGTTGAAGCCATCTTGGAACAAAGTAAGCTCGAAATTATTAACAACTTCAGCCTCAATTTTTTGCACTATTGTTTCAAACACGTTAGAGAAGGCAGCCGAACTGGAAGAAGACAAACTTGAAGCAGAAATACAGGGTACCAACTCATTCATGGATACCACTGAGCCTCCCAGAGATTAATTCATGTTCCCCCAACAACAACAACAACAATGCTGGTGAGCCCAATGTGTGATGTGTATCCTTAAGACAAATCAAGAGCAATTCCCCTCTCTGCAAACCATACAGGTCTCACCTGTTTGAGATCCAAGTTTGTTTCCAATTGCAGGAATGTGCTGCAGTATTTTCTTTACATATAAAAAAACTTTTACAAAAATTAGAGCTGGTCTACTATATTACAAAATATTTATTTGTCATGCACTTCAGCAAAGAAGCGTCATGAATGCCACTTCTTTGAGTTGGAAAAACCTGCATACGTCAGACGTTTGCCTTTCCAGAGATGCATTTCGACGGTTTATGACTCCTACTGACCTGAAAGGTCAAATAAGCACAAAGAAATGCAACACAGAACCAACATGTCCTATCCAAGAGCTCAAAATCTCATGTCCTTTCAAAATGTTAAAAAAATTACGTTAAAGTGCACCGATACCCATCTTGGCACGCTTTCACAAATAGATCTCGCTTGAATTAACTAAAATATGAACATTTCTGGAACCAGCTGAACCCAGTTAAGTACACCTGATGTGCCAGTAACATTTCAAGCGCAATATTCCTTATTGACATTAAGAACATCAATTTGACAGGTCTCAAATTTAGTCTTATCCCCCCACCCCCATCCCTTTGCCCTCCACTACACCTCGTGTATATTTCTTTGCTGTTATCACAAGAGAAAACGAAATTTTCACCCATTATTTTGCATGCTTCTCGTGTTAAACTCCTCACTCTTTTTAAGCAAGTACAAGACACACAAAAATAAACCGCCTTTTTTACAACATTGGCAATCTTGATCAAACAGAACCACTTTGAACATCACTTCTTGCTCCTTAGGACTGACGTTGCACATGCTTGCTTCTCTCAAAATCGCCGTGACAATCACAGTTTGATGCACCCTGGGTCATTCACACGTTTTTCTTTGAAGCTCTAAGACTGTCTTTTCTTTTTTAAATAACGCATTGTTGGCAGCAGGGTTATGTACAAGGCAGGGGAGTAACAAAAATGTAAACAGGGGCGTGAACAGCGGAGGGGTGTGCTACGCCACTATCTTGTTAACCACAGTTTGGTGCAAGGTTGCTAGCTGCGCCGTCCACTTGTCAAGGGCGTTGTACCTCGCGGCCCCTTGACCTCGGCTGTTGAGTTCGAGAACTTGGTTTACCTGGTCGATGCGGCCTTGAATTGTGCTGTTGAGAGGGGAAGAAGAGTTTGAAAACAAGGAACTCCGCGGGGAGCTTTCAGTTCGAACAAAAGGGGGGGGGGGGTTTCGAATGCCTTACCTGTCGAGAATGCAGGACACTAAGAGGTTTTCTACTTCGCTGGAGTCTATGTTTAGTTCCTGAGAGGCAGAAAACATGGCTTTGTAAAAAGAAGTGCTCGAAATTAATGACTCAATGGCGAGGAAGTTGGAAGGGGTGGGAGAGATCCAGGAATAAGTCTTTGCTAAGGAGCAAGTTCAAGAGCAAAGTCTAACGTAGTTTTCAAGGGCCTTGCTGGGTGCACGTGGGTTAGCCTTTGAAGATAATGTGAGGATGATGATCTCACATTTATCGACCAGTAGGAGAAATATATAAATACAGACCCCAACCTGTAAAACTGTCTGACACTTTTTCGTTCTGCTTCATAAGGTGTATGTTTGTGTTGCTCTTAAAACAAGAACTCTGCCCTCAGAGCTTAGGACTCTGGTCCTCACTGTGATGTGACTCATTATCTCATTCCCCACATCACCACCAACAAAGGGGTAGGGTATCACCTCTGGTGATGCAAACTCCCCAATGATCATCATCATCACCATTAAATAAAGAAGTTCTTGAAAAACAAAAACGTGTAAGTAACAGCATTCCGGGCTCCCATTTATATTGACCCCACACAGAAAAATGTATCGCGGAAAATGTTGAAGCAGGCAGTCAGCATAGCATCATAGTTGATGTCCGCTTCAACACAGTTTTTTCTCTTGTCGGTACTGAGGCACTTTGGGGAAAATCTCAAAGTGTATCCTTAACTGCATTAATGGTACACCTTAAGATGGTTAGCATTAATGCAAAAACTCCTGCATGATGGATGATCAAAACTTACTTTGGAGATAAAAGGTATGTGAATCCTTGTGTAAGGAGTGATAAGCTTTATCAGAACTTGCGTCCTGATGTTCCTGAGCAAATCTAAGTATAAAAAGAGCATGTTAAATAAAGTTTGCAAAGGAGACAAAAATACGGAAAATGTCATCAACATGCAGCCATTCCAAACAAACCTTCTATGTGCTCCCGGATGAATTGATCGTCCATTATGTTTTTTCTGTTGGTTTTAAGGATGGCTTCAAACTCCGCAATGTCATTGTTCTGGTACGCGCTGAAAAATCAAGTCGTTGAATTACATATTTTCATTGGAGATAAGAGGTTTGCAAAGCAGAAATCTGATATCAGCCGCAACAGGTTGAACTCCACACACACCTTACTAAGTTAGTCATGGCCAAAATTTCGGGGTCATTCTTGTATGGCTTTGCTTCTTGGGAATCAAACGGGTTAATTCCTGACTTCATGAGCATGTTGGCAAGGACCAGGTACTTCAGGCACGTTGTTCTCCTTTTTTTTTAATTTAAAGAATATATTATTATTATATATATTATATACCGGGTGTTTCAGTTAAATCTCCGGGCTAAATAATTCGCGAACGGGTGCACCAATCGACGAACTTTCTTTTTTACAAGTATCTGTCCGATACCACCTACAAGCTGCGCACTGTGTGAATGAGTGGGAGGCGCTCACATTATTTAAACAAAAATTCAAATGAATTTCGTAAAACGGGGATTTAAGTGAAACTCCCGGTATATATTATTTAAAGAATACAGAAAGAAAAAAATTGAGTGGAAAGTACCTTGGACTTCCAGACTCGTCGTAATTTTTGAAGGCTTCAAAGAAGTCTGTGTGTGCTTTTTCGTATTCGCCTTCCCTTAAATGCATCTTTCCTCCACATTCTGCGACAGAGTTCATACGTAACAATACTCAGTTTATTATCCCTGTCAGATGCTCATGCTGATGACCTTAAAGGGACTATGAAATTTCCCGAACCCCCATACTTTTTTTCGATGGAAACTGTTCTTCCCGCAGAGAAACTAATATGCCACAAATTTTTCCGGACGAAATCGCTCCACTCTTCGAGGAGCGCGCGCTGGAAATGTCTCTTCCGCGTTCCTCCTCTCTCGCGCATATTTCCCTGCCGATGGTGTAACTGTACGGACTGCACTTCGGTTCCCCGTTACGTCACCGGTGTTGCACAATGGCAAGTAATGCCGCGAGCTCGCGCTGTGGCTGCCGCCACTGACGAAATCTGCCGATCCCTCGAAAGCTGCTGTCATGGAGATTTCCACTCCCGATGAACGCATACGCGGGATCCTACGGCGCATGCTCCTGGCGGGATTCCTCGGCTCGGCAACACGTCACGATGACGTGTTGCTGAGCCGGCGGTGGTCGCGTCAAGTTACCCGTTGTGTCTCCACTCGGCAGCTCCCCACGGCGCGGCGCCAGCTGTCCTCCCTTCGCCGCTCCGTTTAAATTCGCTCCCGAGAAGTCCGCTCGCGCGACGAAAGTAAAATTTCGGTTCTAGACTCAGAAAAATGTCTTCTTTCGAATGAAACGAAGAAAAAAAATCGTTTCATAGTCCCTTTAAGTGAAGCAGCATTATGAAAAAACTCCACATGGCCACAATGTCTATACATAGTATATAGCTGCAGGGGCAAGAACACGGGGTTACCTACGACAAGGCACAGTATTTCTTCCATTCCACAAAAAGTACCGCAGGAACTGCAGATGCAGACACTTTAGCCATATACGGAGTGCTTAAAAATTGTGAAAAACTTTCTGCTCCCAGATTTGTTTCAGATATGAAAAATTAAAAGCACCTCCTTTACATTGTCAAATTAACTTACAGTGCCATTTTTCCTGAGCTGTCAGGGGATTGGTTATATACTTCGAAATTAATTCTAGAAGGCATATTTACCAGAAGAGTAACAACAGAACTGCATCATACGTCTCAAAATTTTAAAAGTGGAGCAAAATAAATTACCGTAACAAAGCGTCTACTGCTGCAGAACAGTGCAAATTCGCGTACAGTGGAAACCCCGTATAACGATATCGGCAGTCGTCACAAATTTAATCGTTATGTGACCAACATCAGCACCCACGGCAGGGCCGACCTAGGTCAGCGCCATCCTACGGAAGCTGTACGCTGCACGTTACTCAGTGAACAACACTAATGCGGGACGCTATGAAAGAATGTGGAAATACAAATGTTTTATCGAAAAATAGCTCATTAGCTTTGATTGCTTTTGGCTGCCATTGTAGATACACGTAACGTAACGTTCAACTGTGTCAAGGTGGGCGACGTACTCAGCACGCGGTCCGTGCTCCACGATAAAATTCTTGACAACGTCAACAGCACGATCTACTAGATTACAGCGACCATATGTCGTAACCGGCAACCCCCTATGAGGAGCTCGTCCGCACGATCCACCAGGGGCGCTACTCATCGGCCCGCAAGATCTACATCGTGACTGGACAATGGAAATTTGAATTCTGAACACGCAGAAGCAGACGTACGACTACCGTAGCAGACGCCAGTAACAGCTCCTATTAAAACACGTAGAATGATGATGATAATAAACTTTTGAATCAAACATCTTCCGCGGGACATCCACCGCTTGTACAAAAATACTAAGGTAAGCCAAAGTGCAAAGTATTGTAGAAGCTGAGGAAGTAATATCCGGGCCGATGAGTGGCGCCACCGCTAGCTTCCAAACGCGGCGCTGGGAAGGGGTGCCTATGACATGATCGTTGTAATCTAGTAGGTCGTGGCTGGAACACAAAGTTATCGCTTTCGCCACTGAATGCAGCAACAATTTAGCAGTGGCAAGGCGGTTGCAAGTATCCGAAGCAAATGTTAGAAGATGGCTGAAGCAACAGGGAGAGACGAAGAATTGCGCCAGTATAGTAGATTCTGGACACTTGGTGAGGTGTGCCTGGTCACGTTGTCGTGCACACTTTTCTTTTTTTCTAAATTTGGGGGGTAAAAATCGGGTAAATAAACATGCGCACTAAATTCATGTAAATTCGGGTGAAAAAACTTCCAGTATGCTAAATTCGGGGTGAAATCAGGCTCAGTTACTCAACTAACTGTAGTGGTTTGGCACAAATGGTGATGTAACTTAATTTTTCTGCCAAACAAGCAAATTAATGCGTTCCTACAGACATCCCAGTGAGGGCAATTTGCCGGGTAAAAATCGGGTTTCACCCTAAAGTGACAACCTTCAATTCGGGGTGCAAATTCGGGGGAGAATCGGGTAAAACCCTAAAACTTCAGGCTCTACCCATTCTCTGTTTACCTTTTTTCCAAATGCGTATCCCCTGAACGCTGGGGTCGTCTTAGATTCGAGAAAATACGGTGCTCGGATTGGCAAACCTTATCGGTACGCGTGGGTCCATTCTCCATAAAGACAACGTAGTATATTTTGACAGTAAAAGTAAAAACAATCGTTCTACGAGGTATCATTGTGCGAGGGTTTTTCTGAACACACAGTGGGTAGCAAGCGCAAGGGCCCTTGGACATGTAACAACAGCAGTTTTTTTTTTAAAATAATAGTATTCACGATTTATCTGCGAAGCGCTGCAGCAAGTAGCAATACATATTTGTGAAAATTCATCACATTGTATGTTCTCCAACGTAAATGTTAGCTTGTAATGCCAAACGTATATTAATAACGTATACTTCACCTCTAATGACGCCCATGATCAGAGGATGGGGAATTGCAGACTTTATGTGCAGCGACTGCTCGTAGAGTTTCTACACAAGAAGAAAAAAGGCGTGCGTCACATTCCTACGTGCGCTAAAATGAGTGCCGGGATAGCTACCTTCAATTTTTTGTTGTTCTTCTGTGCTGTGTACATCTGTATTTCTAAGGCATAGATCTCGAGGAGCTGCGTTCCTTTTTTGAGATCGTCCGCACCGTCGTCTGTCTGTGGAAATCAGTTTAGAACTGTGTTAGTCCCAAGCAGTGATGGCCAGTAGTTAACTACATGTAGTTAAACTACCTGATTGTAGTTAAAAAGTAGTTATAAACTACTTGCAGAAATGTAGTGTGCAACTACTAGTTAAACTACTATTTTAAGTAGTTAACTACAGTAGTTAGGTTACTGAAGGCGCCAACTACTTCCGATTTTGCCGCAAGCTTTACGGCACGATTGTACTTCAGACTTTTACCTTGAGCTACTTGTTTGATGAGAACGGAGGTGTAGTACAATTTTGCTGTGCGTGTGTACTAAATCTTCACTTTTATCGCTGCTTGTGATTCATATTTAGGTGTCTAAGAACGCTATAGAATGGGATTGGTGTTGATGTACAACGTTAAGTAGTTATAGATGTAGCTAAACTACATTGCAATAGTTAAAGTAGTTTTAACTACCTCCCCTGAAAAGTAGTTGAACTACTAGTTAAACTACTCCATCGCAAAGTAGTTAGTAGTTATAGTTAAACTACTGTAGAAGTAGTTAGTGGCCATCACTGGTCCATGATTTTTCCGTACATGAAAGCCTAAAAGTTATAGCTACTGGCCTTGTATGCAGCTCTCAACTTTATGACAGTGCATGCTCAAAGAGCAGAAGCAGTAAACTGCGGAATGTCACGATACAACCAATGTCTGCAACAGCGGTTAGCCTCAAAATATAAGGAGTCACAAACACAGAAGTCCGCCGGGGCTAACACTGAACTGATATCCTTCCCATGGAATCCTAAAACTTGATTCTGAAAAACCTACCTGGCAAGATTGATGCAGCTGTTTAAGGATCTTGGCCAGCTTGTTGTATTCCCCTCGATCGAAGTACAATTTTCCAAGCTTTGTGTTTGTTTTGAACCACAACCTATCATTCTTTGCATCTTTTAAAGCGTCTAGGGTAGTCTCATAGAACTCTTGAAGAAGCTCCATCTGTTGTAAACGCAATTGAAAAGGCACATATGTTATAGAGGGCGCGGGTTATGAATAAAGGCTCACTCATCAAACAAAACCCAATCATTGATAGGAATGCAAGAAGCCTGCGGACAAATGCCATGCTGTACATGATACATTATGTATACATGATTATTATTAGGGCCTGACTTTTTAGGGTTAAACCTGTATCCGTCCGATATTTACCACCCCGAACGAAATCTGTAAAATTCGGGTTGAACCCGAATCTACCCGAAAACATCCGGGTCGTGTGGCACACTCATAAGCGTGCATTAAAATAAAGTTTGATAACATTGCTAAACATTAGTTCCATGTTAAGACAAAGTTTTATTTTTAAAAAAATCACCCGAATTCCTGACGACAGAATATGCCGTAACGGGATTTAACCTGAATACACCCGAATTTTCAAATGAAAAATACCACCCAATATTTACCCCCCGAATTTGGCCAAAAAGAAAACCCGAAAAAGTCAGGCGCTAATTATTATGCGAGTTGGTGAACGCTGAATTGGATAAAATCACGAAATTAAAAGATATTTCCGCACAGTCTAGGTTAAGCCTATGTTCGAAGGGCCACAAGGTAAGGTAATCATGAGCTGAAAAGTTAACTGAGGAACGTTTCGTGGTATGTCTCCAGGATTTTTTTGTGGCTCCTCCAGCTTGTATATGTATTTGCTGGTTAAACTGAGGTTTTGCATCAAACTTATTGAGGGTCACCCCCAATAATACTGCAACCCAAACATCAGGATATCTCACCTGTTTGGAGGTAGAAATGTAATCCAGGATAGAATTTATGGACTTTTCGGAGTAATTTCTCGTGACAGCACTCTTTATGTAGGTGAGCAGTTGCTTGTACCTCCCCATCATTTCTTCGTATTCAGTCTAGGGACAAGAGTGAACAAGGGAGAGAAAATGATTATGTTTCTTCAAGATGACCAACAGATTGTACAGTCCATAACCTTAAACCCTGAGACTGGGGGAGAACAAACGACAATGCAGACAAGGCCTCAAACACAGCTGAAAGGTTTACTCAACTACACAAACATATAGGGGGTTCAAGTGGGTGAGACAGATGGGTGAGGACGACGTAAGAACATCCCCAAAATCAACGGGAAGGTGAGGGAAGGCTTGCTGACACAGTTCCCAGAAGAGATAATGGACAGCATTTCCTTCATAAGCCTTTTTTTGTTAAGGTCGCTTTCACTGGACACAACAAAGGTGTCATGCCATCTGGGCACACAACCTCTACAAACTTCTAGGTGAATTACCAATTAAGAACAACAATCATTTTTTAGGCAACATTTACTTTGGCCGATATAACAGAAACCACATTCCAGAGGTGTCTGATAAGACGATATTAGAACGACAGCTTGCATACACTGTTGTGTGAATTTTACACGGAATTTCAACTTTTTCAAAGGGGTCAGCGAGTCTAATCGAAAGTCATTTCTAAATACAAGGTTCACATAAAATTTCTTGGCAACAAAAAGAAGGTTACGAGATATTTTATGAAAATAAGGAATTACGACAGGATGACCAGTAGCCCCCTTTTCTTTTGGGGATCAGGAAAAAAGCTTGCTCTCAAGCGACATCAGACCATGAAAAATCGTGCATTGGGAGTACCCCGCGTCCCTCAACCGAGGTAGTTGGTGGGACAGAGAAGAATGCAACTTGACAGTTTTTGAATGACCGCTAGTAGCAGGCAAGATAGGTTTAGGAACTAATTTGCCATAGTTCCAGCAGAGATAAGGGCTGAACAAAAGTCGCACGTCTAAAAATTGTAGCTCGCCATTCATGGAGTGTTCGACAGTAAATTCCAGTTCTGGAGTGGCAGACCTGGTAACACGTTCACAGTCATAAATGATAGGCTCTTCGTTTGACAACAACAAAAAATTATCGAAAAGTCTTCTTACAGGTCGAGAGGCGGTGGAAACGGTTGAAATAAATGACATGACAGCAGAATCAACAGTATGCAGAAAAATTTCTGACAAAAGCGGTGCAATGGCAGAACCAATACAGATGTCGGTCCTCTGAGTAAACAAATCTCAATCGATACTTATAGCAGCTGATTTAAGAGTAGCTTCTTGTGATGCCATGTAAGGTCAGCTGAGCGGAGGGAACCAAAAATAGAAGAAACCAAACAGTTCTGTTCGAGACCTTGTCTGTGGTGTCGTCTTTTTGTCCCCCAGTCCCGGGTTTTTAAGTTATGGATCTATACCACCAGCTCGCTTGCTACCTCTCTATCTTCTCGTGATAGATTGTACAGATTTTTTTTCCAATTTTTTTCTAGGACTCACCAGCTTGAAATTAATTTTTATCATCTGCTTAAGTGCCTTGAATCCCCACTCGCCCTTGTCACCATTTTCAAGATCCAGCACCTAGAAAACAAAAAGGATTTGACAAAATTATAAAAATGCCAAACGACAGAGGTAACTGAAACAGTATAGAAAGTGCTGCACGAGTTGTTCCAGTTTTTTTTTAGAATTACTGCCTGATGGAACTTAAGTAGATTTTCTTATATATTGTTTTTATAGCAACATGGAAAGCTATTGAAAAAAAAAAAAAAATCAAGCCGGTTACCTTTTGAAAACTGACAAGTGCCGTAGCAGGGTCATCTTGCTTGAGGGCCTTTGAGTTGTAGTATTGGTTTTCCAAGTCCACATCAGGCTCTGAGTTGCTATCTTCTGAGTACTCCTATGTGAACAGTTGTATAAATACCGATGAATTAAAAATGTAATATGCTTTGACAGATCACATTACACAGGGGTTTTCTGCTGTTTCCAGTAACAATTAACATGACTGTTAGACAGGTACCTAGCTAACAGAATAAGTATGTCAGGGTTACGTGGAAAACATGCTGTTATATTGTTTTGGCAGAAGTGACAGCAATCACAACAACACAAGGTAGACTGCCTCAAGTACTCGTTACTGACCTCTACAGCTACAGACCCAAAACAGAGAGCAAGTGCATATCAATTAGTGCATGAAATCTAACACAGCAGGATCATAATTTCTGCTCCACATGTGCGTGAAAACATTTAAAACGCACGTGTATTATCGATATAAACGAAGTACACGGGTAAGTTGATGTATCCTCAATTATTCTCATACTGTCCACCGATAACAATGAACTTGTATATCGCTAAATACAGGATCGTCAAAGGGCGTACTTTCACCGCAGTTGACTACCATATTATGGTACACTCCTTATAACAACACCGGACTAATAATAAGCCGGTGAATGGCTAGGCCTAACATCACTTGATTTGCAATTTTACGCGCGCTCTAGGAACGGTCTGATACAACATGCCAAACGCTAAAACGGTAAATTAAGCTCAGGTCTTTCGTGTCACGTCGACCACAGTACTATTCAGCGACGGCAAGACTCACCAAATCATAGTCCTCTTCATCATCACACATAAAATCGTCCTCCCCGTCCGACATTTTGGATACGACGCAAAATAGCGAACGACCGCCTGGCGGCAACGATCTTCTTTTAAGAATTGGACAAAATTATTTGCCTAAATTGAAGAATGCAGAAGTATTACGAGCAGCGGAGAGGTCTTACATGCACTGACTGCTTCATTAGTTACAGTGTTCTAAAGGTTTTTTTCCTCTTGTTTCGAATGTGACTTCCACCAAGGAGCATTGCTGTTGTAGCACTTAAATGGCTTACGTAAAACTAGGCATTGTAGGTACTGAACATTTTGATGCGCAAACAGGTTTTGTACCATGAAGCACTTCGACCATCAGGAGATCAGTGCATATTACCCAAAACTTAACAAGTCTCTAACTGTGTAAGATTATACTAACCGTGATAACAGTACATCGGACTGGCGGTGGGGTCGGATCGGGACCCTATTCTCGTCAGCTTTGCGCAGTGGCGGTGTCGTAGCCTGTGAAGGTCACCTGAGGCGCGACTATTGCTAGTTGAAAACTTTTCCCAATACCCCGCCGGGACGACGTGAAATACCGTCGGCCATGGCAATTTTTGGCAGCCTCTACGGAGGCCACTGAAAAATCAAAAAGCAGAATTTGAAAAATGTAAGAAGTCTGTATGAGTCTTGCTAGGCTTTGGTCGTATTGGTGAAAGTAATGTTTAATATTTGTTCTACGAAAAAATCGCACGCACGTACCAACTGGTGATTAAAAGTTAATATCCCTGATAGTAGCGAGCTTGCATTACCACATGGTTATTCTCCATTATGACCACCACCTTTCCCATGCCCATGGAGAATTGAGCCTCCATAGACTTCTACTCGAGAAACGTCATCATGACGTTAGGGGTAGGGTTTTATGATTTTTCAAATTCGGGGGATAAAAATCGGGTGCTATTTACATACGAGAAATCGGGCGCTACGATCTCTGTTTGATATATCATCGGGGAATTTTCGGGTGAAACGAAATGCATATGAAACAAGCGGCTGCTGTGACAATGAGACAAGAAACAATAATCTTTATATATTTGCTCGGAACTGGGATTGTGATGGGCCGCGGTATTCAAATACTTAATTGCCCGAGCTCCACAAAAGTTCGTCTTTGAGTCCTGCAGGAGAGGATTATAAACGGAGGACAAACAGGAGGGAGGAGGTTGTCATAAAATAGCTCTCTCTGCTGATATTATGATTCACGTTTTCGAAGGTTTACCTAGAACAACAAGTTGAAGGACCGCAACGATTTCGGGTAGATATCTAGTGTTACCCGAATTCTTGAAAATTTGTTCGGGGGGGAACTATCGTGAAAAATTGCCTATTCCAATCATGCAGACCTCACGACGTAAATCTACCTACAAACTAGGTGTTTCACGAAGGTCCCCCGGCTGAATAATTCCTAAACAGGTGGTGCCATCGAAGAACTTTTTTTTTTTGTAAACATTCTCCGCCATCAGCCAATAAACTGAGTAGTGAGCGCCTCATTTGCATATGATCACTAATTAAACAAACATCCGAACTTTCAAATATTACTTTGTACGCTTACGGAGCCTCTGGTGTATGAATCGGGTTTATTCCAAGAAAGAAAATGCGTCAACACTTAGTGATTTTTTTTAGTAATTAATCGGTTTTGGTTTACATATTACTTCAGTGGAGCCGTGCACCAATGTGCTCTTTGGATGAGCTACCTGGCTGACAATTTCATGTTCATCCGCCTAGTTCAAGCACAGGGTCAACGTTGCAGTTGCTATTGTCTATCTGCAAACAGCTCCTTTGGTGTACATATTTTTTATGGAAGATTGAATGCCAAGAAACTCAGAATCTTCCATAGGTTGTAAACATCCAGTCATCAATGGAGAATACTAAACAGTAAAAACAAGTACACATTAAACAAAGATAGAAAAAAGAAATACAAACTGATAAAAGACGGAAAATTATAAATAACCAAATCAGCACCAATATGCACTCAACCCTCGACTTACGAATTCCCTCGCATTGTGAATGTTGCTCTCCTGAACAAGACAGTTCTTGTTTTCGCTCTCAGTTCATGAACACTCGATTTCCAAACAATGAGCGCATGTATGTTTTGGAGACGAATCTTGAGGACCACACACTTTTTTACAGCAAATTATGAACAGGTTAAGTACATTGTCCAGTTGGCCATTAGAGTGGAGGTGAGAACAGGTCAGCAGAGGCCAACAAAGCATAAAGCGTGTGCCACTGTCAAAGGGCAAGAGAGGAAAAGGTGATCGACCTATTTACCTCGAAGTATATGATCCATCTTGCTTGGGCATGACGGGTTGCCGGAGAAGTGTATCACTTTAGAGCCAAACTTTGATACAAACACATGCATATCGAGCATGCAATGCACTACTTTGAAGACAGGGAGAACGAGTGAAGCATTATGTTACCACTGTCTCTCTTGAGTGAGATTGACACGGGTGAAATGAAAGTGCAGATCACTATTCCAAAGTATTTAAAAAAGTAAACGTGTCACATCCCATGTCATAACGTATTTCGTACCAGTATGAGGGTTTCGTGCTCTCCTGTTCATTACAAAGCTCAGTTTATGAACCCCACAATATCTGAACGATTTTCCAAGTAGCATAAAATGAAACAATAAATCAAGGATTGACTGTAGATGAACACTTGAGACAAAATCCCAGTCATGAACAAGTGCTTTAGTCAAGGGAGCAGCTATAGACATTAAAGGTAGCCACAGGAACATGCTGTCGCTAAACAAGTAAAGATGCCTAAGAAATATAAGAAACACAATGTGCTGTCCTTGCTGTCTGTGATCTCACTTGGTGGACACTGGCTGGAATCGTAGGAAATTCAAATCTGATCCCATATAACGTTACATGTTTCTTTTTTTGTCTGCTGGTTGTTGCAAAATTGATCAGCTTCTTCAGCTTTTTTCCTGTTATCGTGTGAGCCCTGCATTTAAGGCCTCAAAACTGAAATGTTAAAAATAACAAACAGAAGTATCCACTGTGACATTGTCTGCTGCACATGTGCAACATTTCACTGCGGTTTCATGCCATAGATGAACAACTATGAATCAAGTTTTTAGCAATTTGGATGACATGGTCTTTGACGGAACTCCCTGAGCAACAGAATACGTTCCTAGAAGGTTTTTTTTTTCTTTTTGTATGCAAGCCCCAAGGCTTTCAACGCTTATCTACACGGATATAAATGCTCTGACATTTTGGGGAGTCTGACAGCTGAACTGGATCTTCTGATCCCCTAACATGTGGGAGAACTATTCCTTCTACTTTTTGTTGTAACGATAACTTCCCACAAGACCACCTAGTACCTCATCCTCTAGGCCAGCTATAATGAAGTAGATAGGCAAACGAGGTGAGCTCCATCTAGGGACAAACACAACACGTGAAAAAAAAAAAAATATATATATATATAAATAAAATAAATACCTCCAAGAGCCTAAGGGTGAACGTCAACAAGTAATTCCTGAAAAAGTCAATGAGTGCCAGTGCCAACTCATGCATTCGTACATGAGAGTATGAATCTGTGCAATTCACAAAACGGTCAGGCCTATGTTCATCCAATACCCGAGTTATTTACTCATCTTGTCCATATTTCATCAAAACAGCTGGATTCTAATGTGAAGAATTAACACACATGAAGTTCTGGGCCCGTACGCGTAAAGGTTGTGTACGAGTCCGACTCATTCTTAATCGCTTTGGCAGAGTTTCCGGCACAGGAACTTAACCTTTATGCAATTGGGCTCTAATGCAATGTCCTAATGAAATATCCATGCCTTCTCAAAAATAAACTGGGTTAATAATCACCTGTCATAAGTGCAGAGACACACTAATATGCAGATGGTGATAGTACATTTCAAAATGCACTTGTCAGACACGTAGCCTTCTTGCTGGTTAATTGAACTGTCCATTGAACAGTTCCTTGGTTTTTTGTTTCAAGTGTGTTCTGATTAACAGCAATTGTTTCCTGTCCTTAACAGTTGTTCAAGATTCTCTTCCACCCAGCGACAGGTGAAGAATATCAGCCAGAGAAGATCAGGCTTGCTTGCATCACATGTAAAACACAACTCCATATTATTATTAACTGTAGCTCACTCAGAGTTCGAAGTCATGACTTTTATTATATGTTCACATAGTACATAAAAATGCTGAACACTAACGCTTTGTCAGTGGCGAATATGCTTGAATTCACCAAGTAATAAATCAAGAGGGGTCTCGGTAATATGAACGAGTGTTACTCAATATGTGTCGATTACAAGCACTCGGCTGGTCCCTATACATACGGCCCTTCGAGCAACACATTATTTTGATCCTGCAGGTTGAAAGCATTTTATACTGTGGAAAAATAGCAATCGGTGACACAAATGCACGGATACATTTACTCTTTATATTTTCCCTGATACACTTGTATGTTCTCGGGGATTCCGCGGGACTGTCGGAAATCCCCCCAAATAATTTCCCCTTGCACATCTCAAAGTCGCAAGAGGCGGCATAAATTAAATCCACATACTGTCGGCAACTCGCGGAGTAAATGCTGTGCACAAGGCAAATTTGATCTCATTCTTCAAAAGAAATACCTGTACACTGCAGAAAGCGAACGAAACTGAAAGCAGAGGTATACAGCTTGCAGTCAACAACATTGCAACTTATATAAATAATGTATGTAACCATTTCCCAAGTTTCCGATGTGAACACCTGCTTTATTAGCTCGCCATACGGACACTGAACAGGAAGGTAAAAAAAGCTGAACAGACGGAGCAGGTTCATCAGATGAAAATCAATAAAACATGTGCCAGCGCAGCCCTTTACAAGGCTTCCATTCGCTCTTGCAGTAACCTTTCTCTCGGCTGCTTTAGCGTGGGCGTACAGGACAGAAGACCCTCAATTACATTATCTGCTAAGAAATTCCTATTTTGCGTAAGAACCTTAGTCTGGCAAAAGGGACAAATATCTCTCTGCCTACGCCAGCTTTGGATACAGTAGTTGCAAAATGTGTGTCCGCACTGTAATATTACTGCTTCTACAAAGAGTTCATAGCAAATGAAACATGTTAGTTCATTCTCCAAGACATCTTTCACGATGGTGACAACATGGTCGCTCTGAGACAGCTTCAGTTTCTTGGGGCAGCTAACTTTTTTCGGGGACACTTCTCCGCTGGATACATTACTGTGTTCTTCTAGGCTGCCACACACTCTGACGGTTGCTTCGCACTCCGGGCTGCTGGAGCTTTGCTCCCCTGCTCCCGTGACCATGTTTTGTTCGAGCACCATGATCAGGAAGGCACGATTGGCAACAGTTCCTGCTCTGGTAGAACGACGGCCTTGTTGAGCAGCAGCTGTTTCGGGGTCATGAAGAGTGAAACGGAACACAAAGCGCGTTCTAAGCGGTGGTCCCAGTGACACCTTATCCCCGTGCTGGAGCAGGTGGGGTTTGTTGGGGTCCAGTTTTCTGTCGTTGATGTATACACCGTTCATGCTTCCGTCGTCGGCTACGTACCAGAACTCTCCGACGTGCCTGAACACGGCGTGCCGACGTGAGACCATTACGGAACGTATGTTTACGCTGCACTCGCTGCTGCGTCCTATCACTTCTTCCTCGTTCTGTAACACAATCGTAAACGGCAGACCCGTGTGGTCGTCGAACTGCTGTCGCTGAGCCAAGTCCTTGTGGCCTGCCATATTGGCAGAAATCGCAGGAATTCAACGCGGAAGACAACAGCCCGCCCAATCCTCAACAACAAACCGCCACACACGCGAGCGCCATTTTCTTCGACGCTGTTGCTAGACGAGGAAGTCGCGTCTCGCGAGATTTTGCGGATGCCTTCGAAGGCGTTCCAAACGTAGTTCGTCCACTTCGTTTTCTAGCATGAGCGCTCTATTTTGCGTGATAGGTACACTTTTCGCGTATTTGATGTAGGTTGGCCCACGCAATTGCTCGAATAAGTAAAGCGCATTAATACTCACTGTAATCACTGCAATAATTTGTAATCACTGCAATAATTCTACAGTGACACATCGTGGAATCGGCACCGGCGAGAGGGGGGGGGGGGGGGAGCGCAGCCGGGGATAGCGCCTTGGGCCCGGGTCCTTTCAGGGGCCCGCAGGAGCCGGAATCCGTCGTAATCATAAAAAGGAGAAATACTTGGATTATGTTATCGAGACTTGAGGAGTGGGGCCCGTCATTTCTCTCGCAGGCCCTGCATGGAACTATAGCGACATACGTTTCGATAAGAACATCTTCAAAGCAATTTATCAACCGCTATTCATTCTTCGCACGATTGGAGAGCCTCCTTTTGAGAACCCTGCTTTCTCAAAACTACACTCTTAAAAATGAACTTCACCACATAGCACGCTCCTAGCCACCCAATGATATCGTTATCTGTCCTGATTTGTTGAAAACGGGAGGCGTACGCCTTTTTTGTGACAATTATGAACAGCATAAGTGTCACAAAAAGGCGTACGCCTCCCGTTTTCAACAAATCAAGGTAGATAACGATATCATTTCAGATGATGGTTGGCTAGGAGCGTGCTATGTGGTGAAGTTCATTTTTAAGAGTGTATGCTCACCATATCAAAACTACCTCAAGTAACGGATATGTGACTCGAAGGCATTTTATCTGAGTAGGAGGGAAAGGGTTGGAATTCCGTAAGGGGTAGTGGTGACACCTTGATGAGCTGTTACTGTAGCATGTGTGTGTGTTTTTTTATAAGACCCTTTTTTCAGGGGAGCTGAGAGGGTGTTGCAGGATCTTTGGGCGAGTGTTAGGGGTTTGCAGGAATGTTGGGAAAATTCTTTGCTAAGGTGACGAGCATATGACATCTTTCGAAGTGCCTGAGCACTTCGGCTGTAGTAACACGGTTGATGATTAGACTGCACTCTTTAAAATGAACTTCACCGGATATAGCACGCTCCTAGCCAACCATAATCTCGAATGATATCGTTATCTGCCCTGATTTGTTGAAAACGGGAGGCGTACGCCTTTTTCGTGACATTATATGGTGTTCATAATTGTCACAAAAAAGGCATACGCCTCCCGTTTTCATTATGAACACCATAATGTCACAAAATTATGAACATAATGTTACACAATTATGAATACCATAATGTCATTAAAAAATAGGCGTACGCCTCCCGTTTTCAACAAATCAGGGCAGATCAGGGGCGGATCTAGGATTTGCCCGAGGGGGGGGGGGTCCGCTATGGACAAGTGCCACGTGCATGCTGGGATTGGTCAATTGAACCCTATGTACAAGTCTGGAATTGAGGGGGGGGGGGGTCCGGACCCCGTGGGCCCTCCCACTACATCCGCGCCTGGGGCAGATAACGATATCATTCGAGATGATGGTTGGTTAGGAGCGTGCTATGCGGTGAAGTTCATTTTTAAGAGTGTACGCGCAGGGTCCTTCCCAAAGTTGTTAACGCCATTCATTGGGGTGGAAGCAGTACCTTCAATGCGGACACTCACGCAGAAAATTAGGGAAAAAAAAGGCACATTCACGTAGAAAAAAAGGCATATTGGTCATGGGAAGTAAGGTATAAGAGCGGTATAAGGCAATAGGAATAATTAAGGTATAAGGTATGTAAAAGAAAATAATTTTTGGAAAAAGAAGAGCTTGGAGGCCGAGCACGGCCTTACGTTACCTCTGTTTTTATTGACCTCTTCCTTCAGCTTGTGGATTTACATTTGTCCAGTCTAGAACCCCAGAACAGCAGCAGATTGGGGCGAGAACGTTTACGATAAATTACAGCTGAATATATAAATTCCGAACGAGTTTAAGAAAAAGAGCTTTTTTTTTTAAGTTTACTTATTAAGTTATCAGATAAAGCGCAGTCTAGACTACTAGACTAGTTCATCGCGTTTGGTCGGCGGATATCCGCGAAATCAGAACCCCAATGAGAACCACGAAGGAGGACCACGTTCCTAAAAATCACACGATTATACTCGCGAAAAGACGACACTTAACTAAAACCTTCGTCCTGAGACTTATAAGCAGTGAATACACGTTAACTTCATACAGTGCAAGAGCGACAGCAACATTTCACTGTCCTACCGCCTACGTCTCCCCCCCACCCCACCCCCCACCCTTCCCGCACGAACGCTTAATCCTTCGCCAGTTTAGGGAGGCTTGACAAGAAAATATCGCGCGAGATATTATAGTAAGGCGTCGGGACCTGCGTCATTTTAAATGCCACTTTAAATGCCATTTTAAATGCCACGCAAGATCACGAAGCAGATATGGTACGACTGTGAGGGCCATGATTTCAGGATTACCCGAGAGAGGGAACACGCGTCGGGAAAGGAGAAAGGCTCACACTCGCCGGGAGGTTTAAGTAAGATTCATAGCTTGTATTCAAACAATTATATATACGCTTCGTGACACACGTGCGCATACGAAGATGCGTCATATTGTGTTCCTTCTCCGGGAAATGTTCACCGTTGGTATATTATTTCCTCGAGAGAGGCGAGGAGTCATAAACGCACTTTGTGATGTCATAAGCACGTTCACATGCCGTTTCCTGCACACTTTGGAGACAGAGGTCTCAACATTCCCCCCGAAGTTGGCCCAGGATGTACACTAGCGGCCACATCTCTCATTCCTTTGCGTTGTCTTCTGTTCATTCTACAGTCCCCAGTATGCGTGCGAAAGGAAATAGCGGCTGCACACTAGGTGTGCGTTGAACTCGGCTTTGCGTTTACCACGTACGCGGTATAAACATTACTCCCGTACGTAGTGTCATTACGTACGCTACAACTACACGTCTTCACTCTCATTTTAATCAATTGGTCACTCAATTTAATTCAAGCGCTACCCAATTTAATCCAGTGGCCAACCAAATTAATCCATGCGCTACCCAATTTAATCCAAGCAACGCATGTAAATGTAAGAAGGAAGTCATTGAAAACGTTAGTCAGCTTCAGGACCAGAACAAGGGACCTCAGAACATCAATTTCCAACATGTAACCGTATTCCATATACATGGCTGTCCACCAACCATGATAGAAATTCATAGTAAAAAACTTAGGCCCCGGAGAGACATGCGGTCAAGGGATTTTTTTCTGTCAATAACTTTTGCCGCATATTGGTAACATTTTTATTTCATTTCAATTGACGGAAAGTTAATTTCTTGAATTGAACTCCGAAATTTCCCAAGGCAACCTAACGTTTTCTTTGCGGAAATGTGTTCCCCGTGGTCATTTTACTCAGTATAACACATAATCCCACTCGTAATGCAATGGCAATTGCCGAAATAAATTCGCCGAAAATCCGTGGAAATGAGCACTTGGCTCCGCCTCTTTTTTGACGGCTCGTAGTTTGAGCCCAACGCTGCGAAGAAAGGAGGTTACATTGACACGCCACCCAATTCAAGAAATTAACTTTCTGTCAATTGAAATGAAATAAAAATGTTACCAATATGTGGCAAAATTATTGGCAGAAAAAAAAAAAAATCCCTTGACCGCATGTCTCTCTGGGGCCTACGTTTTTTACTATGAATTTCTATCATGGTTGGTGGACCACCCTGTATACTTCGTCATTGAAATTGTCACGACTGAGAGTGTCATGATTACGCCAATGTATCATGGGTCTATGACTACTGATCCAACAACCCCAGGTTTTTGCAGTGTCACGCGGTGTTTAATGACTGTTTTTTGTCATTATGACATTTCATGACAATTTTAATGACATGAACCGATTTTATGGCTGCTTCATAGTGTCACATACAGTGTTTTGTAATTACCGATGGTCATTATGACGTTCCATGACTATTTTCATGATATGTAACATGAATCGATCGAACTTGATAGAGCTCTCTCTTCCCCAGAACCGATTTGAGACGCCCAGCTTTACCATTCCACGTTCTCAACCGCATTTTACTCATTTTCCCTGACTCGCAGTATTTTTATGAGCCCGAACAGAAAATCGCTATCTTCTTTATTTCTCGCGAAAGAACGTTAACGGCCTCGAGCAACGCGAAACATTTCGACGACACAGCAGTCACAGACATTTCTTTTTGAACACTTCTATATGCCCCGAGTCACGAAAACACGTCGATTCGAAGACGAGTCGAATTGAATTGGTAAACTAACTGTAAACTTTGCAGCCGTACTCGCGCTACCCAACTGTTTTGCGCTCAGGGAGGCGCGAGGCCTCGTTTTCGATTGCACCGCTCTGATCGATTCAATGGTGATATAAATTTTTCATCCGATGAGATGTCATGTAGGAGTTGCGTCACATATGATGAAACCACGTTGAACTTGTCAGACCTGTAAAAATTATTTTTTTAGAAGCATTTGAACTACAAATACGACCACATGCTTATAAGATAACTAGATTATAAATATAAAATATAAAATTATAAGATACTAAATAATTGTGGAAATATCAATTGAAAGCGCAAGTGAAATGTCTACGGAGACTAGAAATATACGCTTATTTTTTTAAACTCCGTGTTAGCGCCGCGAAGCAACTGTGGCTATGAGCAGCTTACAGACGTGGACAGATGGAGAGAGGACAGCAGGAAGACCGGGGGGGGGGGAGGGAATCCTGTCCAATCTTATCCAATCCACCTGCCACCCAAAATGGCGCTGCCCACGTTGGATAGGGGGGGCAAATAGTGAGGATAGGTTGATGGATAGTTCCTTATATTTCAAGACGTCATTGGTCCGAAAGCTGAAAAAGTGGGTGGAGCTTCAGGTATATATACCCATTAAAAGGCCAGTCTCCCTTTTAATATACGGCTCTGCCACATGGTATTCCGTAGCATGCCACAAGAAAAGACGCAGACTGTGTCGTCTGCTAACTGCGGAGTATATACGTCACTCCTGACATTCCGGCACTGTGAGAATTCTGCTCAACATAACGCGTGGCGGAACTTTTGTCCCGTGAGCGGCTTATTTTACGCGTTTCCTCGCACTGGAATATTCAGGTGGACATGTCGCTCGTATGAATAGACGCGCTTTTCCGTTGAAAGTTCCCCCAGTTCTCTCCAGACTCGTCGACGCTCCATCGAGACGAGACGCGGAACAGAGATGAAAGCGAGGCGGCCAAGCAGCCATAAAACTTGGCTAATGATTCGATTAAGCTCGTA
This sequence comes from Ornithodoros turicata, assembly GCF_037126465.1. NCBI lineage: Eukaryota > Metazoa > Arthropoda > Arachnida > Ixodida > Argasidae > Ornithodoros > Ornithodoros turicata. Next base: position 99,047,621 of record NC_088203.1, read on the forward strand.
TAGCCCAGAGAACGTTGCGAGAATTACGAGGGCGTCGCAGTGTTGTAGAGAGGAAAGTATCAAGGGGAGCAACCGCGTGAACTGAGCTCGATAAATGCTCCCTTCAGAAGAGATTTTACGCCCTAATATATGCGACGATACGGAAATAAAGTTTCTGAGCCGTCCCGAACATAGTCTCCAGATTATTTATAGAGAAGCTTAGAAGCTATATAGGAGGAATCTTTATTAAACGCTGTCGTTAGTGCACGCCTGAACGATACTTTTGCGTTGTGCCAAGTGCCTATATGCCATAATACTTTGGCGCTGGCGAGTTGGAACACATGCATGTCGATGGGCACGGATGCGTAGCAGCAGCGCAGTGCATGTACGTAGTACGAACAGCATTATGTAATGTTGCATGTACCATCTTTCACGGTGTCTTCACCAAATTACTGCGAGCAAGGGAGTAGAGTATCGCATGTGTCGATAAAAGATCCCACTTATTATCAACAAAATAAGGTGGTAGCTGTTCATAGTATCTGTCTCTCTCTCTCTCTCTATATATATATATATATATATAAAGAGGGGGAAAAGCCATTAAATAAATAAGTAAATGATGCTAGACGTGTTTGAAATTCAAACTTACAGATTAAAATGGCTTCTATGGCTGCACGTAGAGAAACAGATACTCATTGAACGATGCGACAGCACCAGAGGACACGTGTTTCGCCGTGTTTGCGGCTCGTCGGCCCTGGGTAGCTGCGCATCGTTCGGCATTGGCAAACCAGGGGTCACTCAGCGAGCGATATACACCTGGGAGGGTGACTGAGCACTCCTCAATGCTACAGTGCAAGCCAGTGAATTATAAAGAAGGGGGAAAAGCCATTAACAAAATAAGTAAATGATGCTAGACGTGTTTGAAATTCAAACTTACAGATTAAAATGGCTTCTATGGCTGCACGTAGAGAAACAGATACTCATTGAACGATGCGACAGCACCAGAGGACACGTGTTTCGCCGTGTTTGCGGCTCGTCGGCCCTGGGTAGCTGCGCATCGTTCGGCATTGGCAAACCAGGGGTCACTCAGCGAGCGATATACACCTGGGAGGGTGACTGAGCACTCCTCAATGCTACAGTGCAAGCCAGTGAATTATAAAGAAGGGGGAAAAGCCATTAAAAAAATAAGTAAATGATGCTAGACGTGTTTGAAATTCAAACTTACAGATTAAAATGGCTTCTATGGCTGCACGTAGAGAAACAGATACTCATTGAACGATGCGACAGCACCAGAGGACACGTGTTTCGCCGTGTTTGCGGCTCGTCGGCCCTGGGTAGCTGCGCATCGTTCGGCATTGGCAAACCAGGGGTCACTCAGCGAGCGATATACACCTGGGAGGGTGACTGAGCACTCCTCAATGCTACAGTGCAAGCCAGTGAATTATAAAGAAGGGGGAAAAGCCATTAAAAAAATAAGTAAATGATGCTAGACGTGTTTGAAATTCAAACTTACAGATTAAAATGGCTTCTATGGCTGCACGTAGAGAAACAGATACTCATTGAACGATGCGACAGCACCAGAGGACACGTGTTTCGCCGTGTTTGCGGCTCGTCGGCCCTGGGTAGCTGCGCATCGTTCGGCATTGGCAAACCAGGGGTCACTCAGCGAGCGATATACACCTGGGAGGGTGACTGAGCACTCCTCAATGCTACAGTGCAAGCCAGTGAATTATAAAGAAGGGGGAAAAGCCATTAAAAAAATAAGTAAATGATGCTAGACGTGTTTGAAATTCAAACTTACAGATTAAAATGGCTTCTATGGCTGCACGTAGAGAAACAGATACTCATTGAACGATACGACAGCACCAGAGGACACGTGTTTCGCCGTGTTTGCGGCTCGTCGGCCCTGGGTAGCTGCGCATCGTTCGGGATATATATATATATATAAGGGGAAAAAATTAGCAGGAGCGCTTTTTTTTCCTTATACATTTGACTGGGTTTGCGCTGGGCTCTCAGAGGTGTCTTATGACACCCTGACGGGAGGCATCACGTGCCACGTGACCTTCTGACGCCATCCGCTCGAACGTTGCCTGCCTGCGTACTGCTGATGAGGCCCAAAAATGCCGAAACAGCTGTCCAGTACTGGCATGGCGACGTTTGACTTACAAACATATATATATATATCTCGCACACAGTCAATCAATCAACATATCTAATTTCTCACAGAAACCCCAAGGCGAGCGTTAGATGGGAGGAGCAGGAACGGGGCAAATATCAAACAAAAGAAAAAGATACACTGATACAAGACAAGCGCACTTTCGAAAAAATGTATGCTAAAAATATAAACAAGTATAGAACAAGCGCATACAAAGCGTACCTTACGCAAATATAAAACTAGCAGAAATAATTGAGCGAAGCACATATGTTTATAATGAAATCTTAAAAGGTGGTGATTAATATGGAATTGCGAAAGCTGTGGTGGGGGTGGCAGCTACGGTTGCAATATTAGATTTGTTTATTTATTTATTTATTTACTAGTTTCACGTGCCCGCCAACAGCGTGAGCCTACATAGAGGTGCACGGAAAGAACCAGCAAAGAAGGTGCAAAGACCAACTTACAAAACAATAAAAAGTTACAAAGAGGATAAAAATAAAGTAAAAATAGCAAAAATGTCCACACTATTGTTCTCAATGTCATTAAAGCAACACTGCATGCGCGCCAAAGGAGAAGACGGGTGACAAAAACGTGGATAAAAAGTACGATGAACTCTACAATGTCTAGATGGCGCATAAAAATCGACACTGGCTAACAATAAAGGAGCATCTATTTTACCATGCACGACATTGAACAAGAAAGTCATATCCCGAATATAACGACGTTGCTTCAGTGACGTCATCTTAAGCTTCGCAAGGAGGTGATTGTATTCATAAAACCATTTTCTTTGTGAATACCTATCGTAAACAATTCGCACAAACTTCTTTTGCACATTTTCGATGCGATCTGAGAGTGTGTTAGAGAGACAGTTCCAAACGACGGATGCGAACTCCAACTTGCTTCGTACTAGACAATAGAACAAGCAGACAACAGTATGAAAGTCTTTAAAATTCTTGGATATGCGACAAATGAAGCCCATCATTCTCATTGCGGAGCAATACAGTAATGATACATGGTTGTTGAAATTCAGTGCCGAATCGAAAATGACCCCATGGTCACGAATGGTTTCCACTCTCTCTATTTGGACGCCTTTAATGTCATAATCAAACAGTAATGTCGATATTTTCCTTGTATAAGATACAACTTTGGTTTTTTTCACATTTAGAGACATGCCGTTTAAGTAACTCCAGTCGCTGATTGCATTTATGTCTTCCTGAATGGACAGGTGATCGCCGTAGCAAGATACGGAACGAAAAATCTTAACGTCATCAGCAAACATTAACAACTGGCAATGTTTCACGACACCGGCAAGATCATTTACAAAGACCAAAAATAAGAGAGGACCTAGGTTACTTCCTTGCGGTACTCCAGATACAGACTCGAACGGAACGGAAAAAGTTCCGGCAACTCGTACCACGTTCCTCCTTCCGAACAAGTAATTTTTCAACCATTGACAATATCTATTACACAATCCAAACTGACAAACCTTTGAAAGTAACAGCTTATGGTTAACTCGATCGAACGCTTTCTTGAAATCAAAATATACCGTGTCAACTTGATAACGATTACAAAGAAGTGGAGATGTGTAATTCAAGAAAGAGCATAAGTTAGTTTCGACAGATCTGCTTTTCATGAAGCCACACTGCTCAGGACAGATTCGTGTACAAAAATGCGTGTATAATCTATCGTGAACTATGATCTCAAAAACTTTTGAAAAGGCACACAGCAATGAAACTGGTCTATAGTTATTCACCAAACAAGGGTCACCTGACTTGTACAAAGGGACAATTATAGCTGTCTTCCAGCATTCAGGAAAAACGCCAGAAGACAAGGATATATTGAAGATGTGAGCAAGTGATTGCACGAGCAGTTCGGAACAACCCTTGACAATGAAGTTCGGGATTCTATCTATCCCACAAGACGACTTAGGTTTCAATTTCTTTATCGCTAAAAGAACGTCGGCCTCACTAACAGGCTGGATGGTAATGCAATCACTAATACGATCTAAGTCGTATTCACTCTTATCGGTATTCGAAAAACACGAACTGAAGTGGGCTGCAAAAATGTTGCTCACCCTATCTGGATCTACAACTGTAGATGATTGCTCTCTCAAGGCAATTACCTGGTTATGGTTGTCTCGTTTATGTTCACGAACGTACTTCCAAAAGTCTTTTGGATTGGTAAGAAGGTTTAGTTCCACAAACTCCTCGTGCCGTGCTTTATCACACCTGAACAAACGCTTCGAAGTTGCTCTCTCACAGCTAGATTTTTGATACCAGTAATCAGAAGAAGTTTTCTTGAACATACGATGGAAGTGGAGTTTTCGCTTCAAACTACATTTCAGCTCAGCAGAAAACCACACAGGGTGTCTGCGTCGTTTTGACTGTGCTTTTGGAACAAACATATCAATTGCATTTGACACAATGCCTGGTAATTTCTCAGCTGCGGAATCGGCGTTCAGGTCTAGTGTCACACTGTCAAATGATAGTAGATGGAAGGTTGTTCCATTTCGTGGACGAATTCGAGAAGGTAGACGGGAGGGGATATATCTAATGGTATAAAAAAAAGAAAGAAGAAAAAAGAGATTAAGGAAAACTATTCAGGCAGGCAGGGAGACATCACAAAGTGTCCGCGCAGTTGGGACCTCAACGTGCTCAGTAGAGCCAAGTAGTACCGAGAGGGAAAGGAAGAGGTGTCTCTAAAAACATAAATATAAGTAAAATAAAATTAAAACATAATAATAATTTTATGGAACTCGCGCGTCACGGAGCGAAACGAGATTTCGCGAGAATACAATATGATGAAAGATGAAAGTCACTGAAAAGGTTAGCCAGCTGTAGGACTCGAACCCACATCTTCTAGATGACCGGTCCAGGGCTCTACCAATTGAGCTAAGCTAACACACCTCCCCAGCGACTTCGAAGAGCGCGTCATCTGAAGGGACAAACCAGCCACTCTCTCCCACTCATCCTCCTTTCACTCTTACATTTTTGCTCACTCATACACACACATTCATACGACGGGATCGACGCAAGCGGCAAATGTTGAACGTGAGAGAACTGATGTTCTGATGAGGCTGGGGGAACAACATAGAAAGGACTTGAGGAAAGGGTTTGAGGCTTTGTATGTATTTGTCCTTTCTATGTTGTTCCAGCCTCAGAACATCAGTTCTCTCAAATACAATATGAGACTCATAGATTTCAATGTTTTAAATTAGGTAGGATTTTCGAGGCGCGAGATTTGTGGTAACCCGTACGTCGTAGTAACCCGCTCCTGCCTGATAAGACTTATTCACCCTAAATGGGTAAAAAAAAAAAAAAAAGAAAGAAAGAAAAGCAGAATAAGAAATAAAGACTGTGTGCATCCCATATTTCCGGAACTTGGGCTGCCGTGAACAACTGTGCAGCGAGTTCCAAGCACATTTCCCCGCCGTCACCCTTCAGGCACTTTACTGTCTCAGCATCTACGGCTGGACGGGTATCTGCCCTCGCCTCGTTTACATTTTACGAGGAGCCTATCGCCAATAAAGGCTGTAAAAAGGGCTCTCCGCTGCACTTCAGCACGGCAGGCAAATTGCACGTCGAGAGAGATCTCGTAAATACAGTGAAACGCACGGTCGCTCGTAAGCGACCGTAAACAAAGCACGTCACATCGCCAATTTAAAAAAGAAAGAAAGAAAGAAAATAAACAAAAGGAAATGTTCGAGCTTCATTGCATGGAACTAGGAAAACAAACAAACAAACAAATAAGAGGAAGCAGATATGCAAGAAGAAACAAGCTGCCGATGCTTTATTCTGACACAGTTTGTTTTCTTTTTCGTTTTGGAATTCGCCAAGCACAGACGGGCCGAGATCATTTGCGAAAAATAAAGAATGCGGTCGACGATTTACGTTCTGCGCTATGTGCGATAAATTTTTCGCGCCTCGATAAGTGGCGAGAATTTTAAGTATGAATCATCGTGAAAGTATAACATAAAAGTCATAGTGTTTATACGTGTGCCCACACATCCGTTATTCGTTCGGAATGTAGTGAACGTACGTTCGCGAAAAATTTGTTGTACTTTGTTTTGTTTTTATTTTATGCGAATTTAATTTCGTTCCATTTATTGTTCGCGTTCATGTCCGCATTTCGCGGAAACGAAACAAGAGCGCGGCAGAATGAAATATGGTTGCGTTGAGCGTGTTTCAAGAAACCACAGAAAGATATGATTAGATTGTCCAAAATAAACTTGTACGTTTAAAGTGAATTTCCGCCCCTATGTCATCTTGTCTCTGCTTTTTTTTGTGTGTGTGCGTTGTACCTCTCCGGCGTGTCAGGTGCGTTTGCCACAGAAGCGCGAGATCATGAAAAAGCTAAAAAAAAGCACATGTAAAATACAAAATCGGTACCGAATCCACTGGCCTGCTGCTATGCATACGTAATGCCCATACCTGAGATGTGAGGGAGAAGGTGGAGGCGAAGATTTCGGTTTTCCAGGGGACAGGGAGAGAGGGAAAGAGAGAGAGAGAGAAGAGCACAGTACAGACGCAGAAGGGCCATACTTGTGACGTCACGTGCTCACCGTATCCACTTGGGCTTCCATTGCAGAAACAGCAAATATCGAAAATGTAAAGCTTATTGAAATTTTTTCTGGTAGTCGCATCTTTTGAAGAGCCTTTAGACGAGAGGGTTTTTGCAGATAAAGATTCGAGCATGTTACTGGATTCCATGTCATCATCAATTTTCCATCATTTATTGTTGTTGTTGTTCCGAGGGCTGAGTACTCTTTGAACACAATTGAAATGAATAATTACACAGTACCAGTTACATGAACTGTGTGCTCAACTATGCATAAACTGTGTGCAAGCAGGACCTATACTGATGACTAGTACAATTACAGCCGACTGCGACTGTTATTATGCACTGCCATTTTCTCGATTAATCAATAGAGTTTTGTATCGGTGCATTGAACTTACTGCAAAGTAACGCTAAAAAAATACAGCTACATTTTATTTAAGCAATATGTGCTTCTTATTTAGTGACTTAGCATCGCCATAATGAGGGCATGAGTACAATGAGCAGAATGGATAAAAATGAGCACAATACAGCGCTTTATGTAGTTAGCGGATCTAGGGGCTCCTGACTGCATATGAAGTTACGTGGATATTACGAAACCTTTCTTCCTGTTAATAAAGCGTGACTCTGGCCTATTTAGAGAGCTCTATCGCCAAGAGCAATGACTTTTGTTTTGTCATACGAAAAAAAGCGGATAAATGCCGACTTCTATTAGCGCAGCTATTGCATGAATTATTCATCAACAATGACAAACTTTTCTCATTCGTTAAATTCACATCCTAGCTTCACGCGCCCGAAATGGTTCTTGGTTCTTGCCACGTTTTTTTTTTTTTTTTTCTTTCGTAGGCGAGGCCATTTTTCATGGCTCGCGGGAAACAAGCCTAATACTCATTAGCTTCAGCGGGCGCATACATGTGTACATATATTAACACGGAATGCCAGGGAGAATCAGTGTTAATATTCACAAATACTTATTGAAGTACGTTTTTGCGTTAATATTTCCGCAGTTTCTTTTTTCCTTCTCAACCATGGGTCCGTTTTATTGAGTTCCCGCTAAACGGCTGGAGCTAATAGAGAGATTTAGTGCATCGCACGCAAAGGCGATAGCGTACCCACTAATGACGTGTTCCTATCGAATTCCGCTAGAGACGTTGCGAAGCAGACGTTACAGAAAGTAGTGCGGAAGAAGAAAGAAGAACGGCCTTGGCTCAAACGTGCGAGATTACATTCAGGGATTCAAAGTTTTGACGTTCTTGACGATGTACGGGCAGCTGTAGCCTTTTTTTTTGTATATTTTCAATTCCGTGTTGCACCGCGGTGCAGCTGTGACTATACACTCTTAAAAATCAACTTCACCACATGGCACGCTCCTAGCTAACCATCTTCTCGAGTGATACCGTTATCTGCCCTGATTTGCTGAAAACGGGAGGCGTACGCCTTTTTTATGACAATTATGAACAGCATAAGTGTCACAAAAAAAGGCGTACGCCTCCAGTTTTCAACAAATCAAGGCAGATAACGATATCATTCGAGATGGCGGTTGGCTAGGAGCGTGCTATGAAGTGAAGTTCATTTTTAAGAGTGTAGGACGCTGGCAACATATCCCTGAGCTTGGGGGAAGGACAAAAGACAAAACACCTTTCTTTTGTCCTTCCCCCAAGCTCAGGGACATGTTGCCAACGTCAAGTATACACCAGCTCGCTTGCATTTTATTTCTATGCGACTATAGGAGCCTGGATGATGAAGAGAGATGACCAGGAAGGAGCTCGATGGCGCGGGGATATCCGTCGATGATGGTGCACGATGTGACTTCACCAGTCATCCTGCATGATCGCATGAATCCCGGAGCAAGGTGGGCTGCACACGGCTTCCTCTCCTGTACCACCATCATCTTTCCCTCCTTCTTTCACCCTTCTCTGTTTCCCTCCCCCTTGGTGTACCGAGCCACGCCATTGAATGACCGTGCACCAGCACCAATCTAATGCGCTTGTTGTTTACCGTGTGGTCAAACGCGATGAGAAACTTTCGATCTGGAGCATGCGCCGACTGGGATACGCCTGCTCCAGTTGAGCACTTGCGCAAATCTGACAAGCGGCAATGGACACAAACGGAAAACAAACAGACAGTCGCGTCTAATATTTGAGGAGGTGTACACCTGATACACGTAGGTTGCGTGACAACGGCAGTGTCGCACTGATAATGGCCTTCGCTTTTCGTGACTGCAAAATGGCGTTCTCAGAAACGGCTTCAGTCGCGTTTAAAACGTGGATGATTCACATTGGTGCTGATGACTGCAGTTTTTATGGCGCGGAAGCGTTGGAGACGTCGAAAAAAAAAAAGAAAAAAGAACCTAATACCTTGAAAGCGTTCTGAGACTTTGTAATTGCAGTACAACATCCAGTAGCTACAAACGTAATTGGAGATTGATAGTTTCTCACGAAACGGATACCCCAGGCATTTCAATATACCGCACCGGGAAGATACGAGGGGTGTTCAAGTCAAACCGGGACTTTTCATTTTTCGCAAAAGTAAAATGAACTTACAGGCGAGAAATTAGTTTTATTTTTCAACGTAATCTCCAGGTGCACTAATGCACTTGTCCCAGCGTTTCACGAGGGCTTGAATGCCAGCAGCGTAGAAATCCTTACCGGCGCGTAGCAGCCATTATCGGACCGCATTCTTGACCTCGTCGTCGCAGCTGAAGTGGCGTCCCCCAAGGAACGCCTTTAGTGGCCCGAAGAGATGGAATTCGCTGGGGGCGCGCTCTGGACTGTAAGGGGGATGTGGCAGCAACTCCCAGCCAGGTTCCTGCGTAAGGTGCGTCTCGTGAGATGCGCAGTATGTGGGCGTGCATTGTCCTGTAGGAGGAGGACTCCTTTGGTGATGAGGCCCGGCCGCTTTTGCTTCAGCGCCTTATGTACATCCCTGAGAACCTGGCAGTAATATGCACTATTGATGGGCAGACTGGGCAGAAAATCAACATGAACAACGCCAGCCTTGTCCCAGAAAACCGTGGCCATGACCTTACCCGCAGACGGGGTGCTTCGGAACTTCTTGGGGGCTGGCGAGCCCGGATGTTTCCACTGTTTTGATGCGCGTTTAGACTCAGCAGTGAAATGGTGCACCCATTTCACTGTTTTATCCGTTTCACCCGTTTCATCGCACGTGATGTTCCGATCAAGGAACGGCTGTCCTTCAGTGTCGAAACGGTACCTTAGCTCTTGGGCAGTGGCGTATCTAGAGCTACCTGCGCCCATGGCAACATGGTTAACATGATGTCCTTGGGGATGCGTTTTCGTGTGGTCCGCACTAGGTTTCACACTACAACCTCCCTAATGGTGGTTGCTTTAGATCATTTATGAATGTGCCAGGTTGAGTGCCCGACCTGGCACATTCACACCCGACCACATAATGGCACCCCTGTTCACCTGGCACCCATGGCACCTGTCCACACCTGCCACACCCTAGATACGCCACTGCTCTTGGGATATTTTCAGTCTTCTCTGCCGGTCAAACACGGAGAGCTGCCTAGGGACCCAACGGGCACTAGCTTTCCGAAACTGGAGGTGTTCATGAATGATAGTGTTCAACGTTCCTACAGAAAGGTCCGTCTTTCGAGCCAGTTCGAGACATGTTATCTTTCGGTCCTTGAGGATCAGGCGCTCCACAAGTTGGATGTTCTCAGGAACTCTGACACTGGGCTCTGAGCCGCGCCGGTCGGGATCGTCCTGCACTGATGTACGGCCGTCCCGGAACCGTTTGCACCACTCAAACGCTTTGCTGCGGCTAAGTGTATCGTGGCCATACTGAGCCTGACGTCCTCTGTGAATTTCAGATGACTTTACGCCTTCATTCACGAGAAACTTCATTACAATTCGCTGTTCGATGTGCGCGCTCACCTCGTTGTCGGCCATCTTGTCCAGCACGTGTCTTCTGTTTTGCACAAACTTTGGACCAACACGTGGTGAACGCGGAGGCCTGTCGCGTGTGAAAATGACGAAAAAGAAGTAGCGCGAGCCATTTGTACACTCAGGAGACAGAACGTCCCGGTTTGACTTGAACATCCCTCGTACATTCAATAAGAGGAGGGTTTTACACTGCCCAATACTTTTAACCAATACTGCAATTACTTTTGTAGCTACTGCATGTTGTACTGCAGTTACACTCTTAAAAATGAACTTCACCGCATAGCACGCTCCTAGCCAACCATCATCTCGAATGATATCGTTATCTGCCCTGATTTGTTGAAAATGGGAGGCGTACGCCTTTTTTGTGACACTTATGCTGTTCATAATTGTCACAGAAAAGGCGTACGCCTCCCGTTTTCAACAAATCAGGGCAGATAACGATATCATTCGTGGCAATGGCTGGCGCAGAGCGTGCTATGCGGGGAAGTTCATTTTTAAGAGTGTACGTGGCGTCTTGGCGTGGCGTCTAATCAGACGGGCAGCGCGTACAAAATGGCAGTGCCCATAGTTTGTTTGCACCGTGCAGGAGTGATGACATATCATCAGATTTTTGAAGTCGCAGGGTTTGGAAACTTATGAAATTCATAAAGGAATGTCGCAACGGTATCGAGGTACCCGCATTGGTGACCGAACCTGGGTACATCACACACTAGGAGCCCGAGCGCAAGTGGGAGTCTTCAGGGTGACGGCACATGCCTGCAGTCGTGAAACAGTTCAAGCCTGAGCCCTCTGTTAGAAAGGTCCTGTTCGCTCTGCTCTGGGACGGGAAGGACCAGTTTTGGAGGACTATCCGAAAAAGGATGAGACAGTGCACTTTTGGAGGACGGCCCGAGGAGACGTATGCAGGACTTTTGTTTGAAGGCAACTCTGCAACTCTGGACACCATTCGGAGATTGGGATTTCAGATCTTCCAGCATCCCCCGTGCAACCCTGTCATTACCCCTCCTGTGTTTCTGCCCCCGCAGGACGCTTCGGGAGGCCGAAGATTTGGAAATGATCACGGGGTCACAGAAGCAGCGCCGAGGCGGTTAATTCCTGACTGAATGCATAACCAAAAACATTCTTTTTATTGTGGAGCAAATAAGTTTGTGCACCGATGTGAGAAGTGTAATGGAGGGCGCGTGTGTGTGTGTGCTGGGGTGGGGGGAGTTCTTGTATAGAAAAAAAAAACGTATAAATTGTATCTCAAATTGAATTTTTACCCCCAAATATTTAATTTTCTACTCGGTACTTTTTGCAACACTCATACAAACCTTTGAAACGCACGTACGCGTCAAAGTGTGAAGTCAGAGGAGCGAGTAGAGCTGCGGCCATTCCAATGGACCTTTTTCAACGCGGCCTATGCTCATGCGCATGACCTCGAGGCGCCGGAGAGGGTTATCTCCGTCGTCACTAGATGGCGCAGTATGGGGACGACAGAAGTGGGGACGAGTGGGGAGACCGCACGAACGGCGCCAGCTCGTCGGTCCCACTCCGGACCGATACTGATCCTTTGTCTTCCCCACGTGTACCTGTTTTGCCGCGCTCCGAGCGTTGTTCGCTGGAGAGCTGCTAGGATACGACGCGTATGTGAAAAAGGTACATTGGTAGTCGTAATCACGTGACCTCTCTCTCTCTCTCTCACTGCTTCACTGACGGAGATGCCTGCAGTGCTGTCAGGGTCGAATGAGTTTTGGTATTCCCGACGCCGATTTTGACAGGTCTATTGCTCCGTTTGCCGTAAAAGTTAGAACGCAGGGTCATGTCGATGCACGCAACCGCGTTTTATATTTGACAGGCATGAACTGGGGCGAAATGTCACAACCCCCTTCAATACAAATAAAAAGTGAAAAAAAAGGAAGAAAAGAGAAACACACCCGCGCATATACTAACATATAGAAATATGTTTAGCATGCATTGCGCAAACCTTAATTCACGGTACATCCAAAACAACTTCTGCACTTTGCTGCGGTGAAACACCTTGTCGTTGTATAGTTGTTGTTTCTGCACGTCTCTGCGTCAGCCATAGCCATGGGATCAGAGGGTGAGTACATCCAGCCCTACCATAAATAAAGTATAGGAATAAAAGTTGCAGACTTTCCTAGGGTAACTTATTCCATTCATTTATAGTGTGTGGCGAAAGGAACATTGTGAAACATCGGTCCTGTACTTTGCTATATTTTCTCTGTACTTCGTCTATCGAATGACTATTTCGCTGTGCTATATGTACAGTGTCCTTAAAAACAATGGGTGGTTTCAGAGAATAGTCAAAGCAAACTTTGTCGGATTCATTACAGCGGATTAGTGCTGCCCTCACGACAAGGAAGTAATCTACGAGGGCAACTGATATAACGACAAAACTAACATTACATTAGATAAGGATTAATGTTTAAAATATAAGGTGAGATGTTGGGCCCTTCGGACTAGGTCGGTTGCTGTTCATGCACGAAATCACTTACGTTGATACGTACATTCATTTATTAAACTACTAATTAAATAAAGTCAAATATAATTTTATTGCAAGCGATATTATTATTCGCTGGGACCGTAATAACACATCGTTACCGGAGCAATGAGGTGACATTTAACATCGCTCGAAATCCTGCCTCGTCTGTCAAGCTGTCCACCAGGAGTCACCATGCAAAATATTTTCGCTCCGCGGTGCGTTATAGCTGCGCAATCGAATTTACAAAAAAAAAAAAAAAAAAAAAAAACGGTCGGAGAAGGCACCCGCGAACGGCCGATACGATGCTCTCGTGACGTGCCTTGTTTCTTTCGTTTTTTCTTCGCAGCTCACGCGCCGCTTGTACATGCTTGAGAGCTGTGCCGCTGTACGTCACCGGTCACGTGAGGGGAGTAGCATACGTCACGACGTCCTCTGGTTCTGCGACGCGCTCTTTTCACGAGGAAAATGATTTTTTAAAGGTGTGCGGAACAGAGCGCTCGCTCTGTAGGGTTACCAACAGTCATCGTTTTTTTTTTCGCAGGAACTCATTTTACTCGTTGGATTCATTTTATTGTTACAGAATTCGTTGGAGAATGGCGTTCAAGTTAACGCTGATGTGAGCTGTACGTCCGTACTAGTAATAGAGGGTTTGAGTACATCGTAAGCTATCGCCTTTGCGCACGTAAGGGATAGCGTTGGTGGTTCTGCGCACTGCGCGATGCTCTCTTTCTGTTATGGGCGTGCGCATCACCGTCGACGCTATATCCCTTACGTACGCAAAGGTGATAGCGTACGATGCGCTAAAACTCTCTAATGTCTTACCTGACACGCTATTTCACCTTTTACGCTGCTCGTCATCAGCCTATCAGAGAGAACACGAAGAAAGGAAAGCTTAATACAGGAACTAACAGGCACCGGCTTCCCGACAGGGTTATTATCAACGCTCACAGAGGTATCCCGAAAGGGGAAATGATGGGACGACAAACGAACTCCTTTCATTTCCTGAACACGTAGCACGTGAACTGCAATTATAGGGCGAGGAAAGAAGTCGATTTTGGACGAGGCATCCGACAAACCCCGGCAATGATTAATGGTCGGTGGAAAATACTCGCTGAAAGCATTACGGATGCATTACGGCAGGCTGTGTGCGTCGCCCAGATATATTCCTTCCGTACTAATGTCGGAGTCAATACGGGAAGGATGCTGTTTATTGTGTCAAGAGCGAGTAACCATGAATATACCAACCTATGACCTATACTTGAAGAACGGCAACGGGGAAAGCTTTCTTACGAGTGAATGTAGACGATGTGCCGAAGTTACGCGAAGCCATTTTTGTTTAATTTCCTTCTACCACGATCAATCTGATGGACCAGACGACCGGCTGGGGAGTCGTGAGGAGACACTCTACTCGATTACGTCACCGTCGACGTCACCGGGCTGCGGCATTCACAACATCAACAACAACAACTTTATTTTGAGATGATGACTGGAGAGTTTCATTACCAGTGGCGATGCCGCTATCCCAATGCTGGTGGTGATGTGGGGAATGAAATAATGAGCCCTCTCACAATAGGGATCGAAGTTCTATGGTGTCCAAAAAGGTCAAAAGAGCTTTAAGAGCGGATCATTTGTGGGCTTGATTTGGTCATGGACCAAGCAATTTTGATAAAGAGAGGGGGCGAGAGTCAGCTGATTAAGAGACCCGGAGAGGGCAGTTCGGGAAGGTTGGTAGTGTGGGCAATGAAGAAGAGTGTGCTCTAGATCTTCTAGAGGACCGCCGTGACAGCATCTGGGATATGTTTCGTGGCATGTGGAAGGCAAAAGTTGGATGAACTCTTCTCAGCATAAAAAAAAGGGGGGCGGAGGGGGGTCGCCCAGGGTGCAAGATTTTTGGGGGCGCAAATCATCGACAGAGGGGGATAAAAAGTCAGTAATAAAAATAGTAACACTGTTTACCACTTGAAAAAATCTGAATTTTGTAAGATTGGGTTCTGTTGGAACGATATCCTGGGCGCCTCAAAGTCGGACGCGATTGAAGCGGGGTTCGATATACCACGCCGGTGTGAAATTGCATCCTGTGTGCTTCGACAGTAGACACTGCATTGCGTTGTAGTGCGTTGAGACGGCAGCGCATATTCTCAAAGTGAAGCAACCGAAACGCAAAGTCCATGAAGCGCTTTCTACTGGAACGGGGAGCTATAGTATCTGATGCATTCTTTATTGTTTGGGGGCGCGAATGCATTCCTTTTATGTATCTTGTTTGGGGGCGTGATACTCGTTTCGCCCCGGGAGCGGGGAACCCAGGCTACGCTAGTGATGGGGGGGGGGGGGGGGAGAATGCCAGGTGTCCATTGGCGGGAGGCAAGGGGTGTCCGACGATGGTCTCCTCTCAACAGCAATACCACATGCTTGCTAATGCTTCGTATTCATTGTAATGAATACGCAGCCACACCAACTCTGCGCATGCGAGAGAGAGAAAGAGAAAGTGAGAGAGGGGGTAGAGTTTCGAGAAACCACGTGATGAGGTCTCTATCCACTCACAAAGTAGCACTAAGGTGATATTTGTGGACCGGCAAGGCACTCTGCATAGGTCTACAAGAGAAAGCACGCAAGCGCCTCACCTTGAGCTGTCACCTCTTTATTTGGGAAAGGGAACAATGAGGTCGCTCCACAGGCAGTAGGAGAGAGGGAAACTGAGTAACTGCGCAGAGAGCTTACTACAACTGATGTACAACTGCAAGTTATACGCCAGGGGGCGCTGTGTGGGGACGCCTTAGTGGCGCCATTAAGTTTGTCCGCTATGTTAATGACGGATCCCGTCTGTAGACGTCCGTTGTTTCTTCTTTATCGACCACGCTTGTGCGTCTTCCTTGACTACAATGGATCAAGGTCATCTAAACAAACGCACACGTGCTGTTACGGTCAACGCGCTGCAATTCGAAATAAGCGTGCCGCAGCATACGGCCGTTTTGCCTGGGCGAAAGAAACTGCGCTATTAAAAATTAAATGGGCGGGGGTGGAGGTGTCGAAGTAGCTTGTCGTTGTTGGCCGCACACTAGTAGGCATCGTCACATTGAGAGTGCCGCTCTCCCATTGAACAAAATCTGCAACTCGGCGGCATTTTGTTGACATGCCAGTTGAACCGCACACTCTTAAAAATGAACTTCACCGCATGGCGCGCTCCTAGACAACCTTCATCCCGAATACGCCCCTTTTTTTGGTACAAAAAAGGCGTTCGCCTCCTGTTTTCAACAAATCAGGCGCGAGAACGATGTCACTAGGGATGATAATTGGCTAGGAGCGTGCTATGCGGTGAAGTTCATTTTTAAGAGTGTGCGGTTCCACTGGCGTGTCAACAAAATGCCGCCGAGTTGCACATTTTGTCCAATGGGAGAGCGGCGCTCTCAATGTTGTCAGACGGCTGTCGGCATACACTCTTAAAAATGAGGGGGGGGGGGGTCGAGGTAGCTTGCCGTTGTTGGCCGCACTCAAGTGGGCATCGTCACGACTATAGCCAAAAAAAAAAAAGGAAAAGAAGGTGGGAGAAAGGGGAGTTGAGGACTTCAAAGTGATGTAGAAGCAGGATGACCGGTACTGATGGGACGGAAGCACACTGTAGGTGAGAGGTGCACTCTTAAAAATGAACTTCACCGCATAGCACGCTCCTAGCCAACCATCATCTCGAATGATATCGTTATCTGCCTTGATTTGTTGAAAACGGAAGGCGTACGCCTTTTCTGTGACAATTATGAACAGCATAAGTGTCACAAAAAGGCGTACGCCTCCCGGTTGATGGTTGGCTAGAAGCGTGCTATGCGGTGAAGTTCATTTTTAAGAGTGTACACTCTTAAAACAAAGCTTCACGACATAGCACGCTGAAGGCCAACCATTGTACAGAGTGATGCCCCTAACACTTTTGATTTGTGGAAAGCACGGGACATACGCCTTGTTTTGACAATTAACATTTCTGCATAGGTGGCACACAAAGGCGTACGCCTCCCGCTTTCAACGAATCAGGGGAGAGAACGATGCCATTCGGGGTGATGGTTGGCTAGGAGCGTGCTATGCGGTGGAGTTCCACCAATCCGCCAATCACCACCACCACCACCATCATTTTTAAGAGTGTAGTGCCGGGGAAAAGGAATGCAATACTCTGAGCGAAGCTATTCAGTGACTCTAGTTGGCCTCACGCATGTGGTCATGCGTCACGACTGGAGCCAAGATGAGATGGGATGAGAAAGTGGAATGCCCACATTGATCGTTGATGATTACATGGAACGGGACTAGCAGAGGAAATCCTTTGTGGAATGAATAGTGGTCAGTAAACTCAGGGTCAGAGTCTGTACACACGGCCCGCCTCCTGAAGGAAGCGGACTAGGCTGTGCGTTTCTGAGTATCTCTCGGCGAAAGGGCCTCATGGGATGGAGGACATCATCCAAGGTACCATTTCTGCAGCTGCCCTATGCACTTGTCCGTCAGCCCATTGTACGCACTGCACGATGTGTTCCATAGTTTCGGTTTGCTGAAGTGTCTGCAATTTGCGTTACCCAGGGAACCAATCTTGTATAATAGACTTATCACTGGTTACAAACAAATGACGTCAGATGGTACAACAGCGCCGCCAACTTGATAGACTGGAACTACTACAAGCAAAAAAAATCAATAAGTCACAAGAAAGCCCCGTCTAAATGTGGCTTCTCATATTGTAACATTTTTTTGTAATTCTTTACGTACTATTAGTTATATGGCCTTGTTCTACTCCATTCTACCGGTAGCCCCTTCTAAAGATGGCTACCGGGCTCTTCCATCTTCTGTAGCCTGAAGGGCACGAGTTTCTCGCGGAGTGCACGTGGTGTCTCTATACAAAGCAAGCGCGGACTAAGTTGTAATAACAAGCCACATTCCGCAATTACGACATTGGCTTTCAGACGAGGAAACTCTTGGGATGAAGCCTTTCTTTTCTTTCCGTGGTGAACTTAGAACGCGAATGAAGACACGAACGCGACTAAAAACGTCACCTCATTTTGTGTGCCACTAATACAAAGAAGCCACCCGTGACCCTCGTGAAGGAATATGGCTTTGTGAAACGGCTATGGTCTCCGCCAGCGCTGTTTCGGTTTCACTATGTCTACCAACGTCATGATTACGTCACGGTGACGTTTCTTCGGTAGAGGTCTATTGCGGTCAGGGTCGGCGAGAGAGAGGGGGGGGGGGGTCAGCCGGTGATGGAGCCCCGGGACACGAGCCTTATCAGGGGCCCGCCCGACCAAAGCCCCGACGGTTGCTAGCACCAGGAGACCTGAGGAGGGGGCCAGGGCAGGACTCATCAGGAGTCATCCCCGGGGCCCGTAATTTATCTCGTTGGCGGTTTAGTGAACGCGGATCCTGCTTGCGGCTTATAGAGCATGGCTTGGATATTTCGAAGGAGTTCATGGGAAGACCTATAGCCGATCGTTTTGCAAGTCCTCCCGGATCTCACGTCCCTGTCCCTCCTCGCGCGCGTTTGGATTACTACACGCGTGGTCCTGCTTGCCTGCTTACGTTCGGTTTGCACATGGCTCGCAGAACGGAGTCATAGAACCTAGCACGTCATAGAACCTTTAGAGATTGTCTCTTTTCCTGTATGAAGCGGTGCATGCCATCTTTGACTGTTCATGTATACTATACCCTTGGTCAACATCTATGCACCCTGTCGTTCATTAAGATTTCAACCTGTTTCTTACGCAGACCGTCTGTACAAGCAATATCCGACAAATTGCCTTTTAAAATATGCATCCATGATCCATGATGTAGACATATTTGATCCGTATCACACATTTTTCGACGCCATTAGTTCTGCTTAAACTTTTTAACTTGTTACATGTTACCATTTCCACACGATGCCGTACCCTGATGTATTGTCACCCTAAGGCCGGTTCCCTAACACTAACGGTTGTCAACGGCCACCTGAGTATTGTCTGTCTGCTCCAGCCCACAAACGTTTCAGGCATAGGCGGGCCACAACTGGTTCTGTTATCCTTAATTTGGAATAAATCGACTTAAGTTATTATTATTATTATTATTATTATCCTTCAACGTTGAACGAGGCCCGTCGCAACTGGTGTTAGTTTGCATTAATTGTCTCGCACACAGTGTCCTGGGCAAAGAATGAAGGACAATCGTTATCCAATAATACGAAGACCGGTGACGACCCTGCATCATCACAGAAAGGATATACCACACGTGTCATGTAGTCCCCCCACGCAACAAAGCACAGGGAATCACGCATGCCGTGTTAAGAATCCATACCGCCTAGGAAGCAACCCTGCGTTCGGGACCACCATCAATGTCTCCGCGTGATGAGACTTTCTCCAGCAGCGTGCGAAAACACACGCCTTGGCCGTCTAACCTCGACCTCAGCGCGCCAATCGAACGCCGACTGCCACCATCATCAGCAATCGCCGCTTTGTGTGGAAGTGGCCTTTCCTCTCGACGCTTTACGTGGCACTAAATTGCACTATTATGCATGCGAAAAAAAAGAAAAAAAGAAAGAAACTTTATTTTTTGCGAGCTTCAACTTTGCCATTACTCAGCGTAGGCTTTATCGACGACGTGATTGCAGGGCACGCGTGATTGTGATGCTGGGATTTGTCTGACGCTCAAGTTTTATGCAGATAAAGAAGAGTCTCGGGAGGAACTTTCTTATCGAATGCTGTGTTCCGAGTGGTAGGTTTTTCTGTTCTCTTTGCTGAAGTTCTGTGCATTGACCTGTGACATTTAGCAGCGAAAAAAAAAAAAAAAAAGCAGAACTTCGCCTATTACATCACACGGAGTCGATTCTGTCATTCGGAATGATATCTCTATGTCACCTGTCTCTTTCTTCTTCTTCTTCTTTTTTTAAGGCTGTACGTCCTTTTGCAAAACTAATCCAAAATGCAAAGTGTCCAGAAAGGGGCGGACCCCCTCCAATTTTCAACCAATCACGAGAGAGAACGGTATCATTCGAAATGATGGTATGCGGAACTTGTTCGGGTATACGCTGTGTTGGTCGTGAAGTTCTGTTTAAAACAGTGTAGAGCAGTGACATCAACCATGTTTTGCGTAATTACGTGCACTCTAAGAAAAAAGTATGTAATTAAGTAAGGGGAGTAACTGCAGATTCTAGACCCCCAGAATACAATTACTCCCCGTTTCGGTCCCCTGACCCTGAAATTTACTCCCCAGGACCGCAAATAGTAACCAAACTTCGCAAATGGTCCCTTGAATGCAGCAATCTACGCAAATATGTGCTCTTCGTGAATCTGACGTAACAAGGCTATACATGCCCTTCTGCACCGCTACCGGTTTGTTGCCAAAACGACATCCGGTTTCACAGCAAACACGGTCTGCGCCAACCGCTACACTCTAAATATTTCCACACCTTTAAAGGTGTAAAAGTGGTGTATTCTCATGTATTACACCTATTTTACACTCTAGAACCTTGGCTGGAAAATTTTCGAGGGTGCAACTATGGTGAATTACACCTTTTTATGAGACATTGTCAGGGGTGTGTGATGAGGGTGCAACAAAGGGTGTATTTGGAGGTGGGACAGGCTCCATTACACAGGCTAAATGTGTTCCTGTTCCTGTGCAGTGTTGGAGTGCTTGTGGTACTCAGAACTTAAGCTTGTGATACAAGTTGTGATATAAAAACCAAATGCTCAGTTACTGAACATTTGGTACACTGTCATATAACCCCTCAAGGTTAGAGGACTATGTGGTAATGCTGTATTAAGTGATACGTTTGAACACCTTCATGCCTACGTTATGTAGGATATGTATGCTGCACGGCATAATGTCAACCCAATAAAAGCATAACTATTCAGGTCCTGTGATTGTGTCTTATATGTATGATGCCCCCATACATCCACATCAATCACCTATAACACGTGTGTGCTGTGCAACATGTGTCTGCAATGTCGTATTTTTGCTTCACACAGGTTACAGCTGAGTAGTATACCTGGAAAGTGTTAAAAGTTCAGTGTGAGAAAAGTATATTCTTGGCTTTTTAAATAATATTTTACATTGCTGTGATCGAAGAGTGATGCCAAGATAGCCACAATGACACTCCAAAGTACCAAGCATGTGCCTTCTGTAAAAACTAGAAACCCTATACTTTCGCAGTGAAGCTGTAATAATTTCCAGTTGCCACTTCTATGGATTGCAGGTTACATTACACCCTTCCATACAATTACACCCTTGATTTCTTAAGGGTGTTCCGTTACACCTAAAAAGGTGTGCGCCATGCACATGTTCTTTTATACCCTTTAAGGTGTAAAATTATTTAGAGTGTACGGCGACTAATACTGTTATCGGTTCTGATTTGAGGCGTGAGAGGGACGTAGTATACGCCTTCTTATAGGCAATTCAAGTTGCCACAAAGAGGCGTACGCGTCCCCTTCTCAACAAATCAGGAAAGTGAAAGCTATCATTCTGCATGGTGGCTGGTTCCGAGCGTCCTTAGTCGCGGAAGGACCGGAAGTCTTCGTGGCACCGAAAGTTAGGATGCGGCCTTGTTTATGTTTACACGAAAATATCATGTATATATAGGAGGGCTAGTCAAATAAAAACCACTATTTTTTTTCTCCTCACAATTTATTCAGCAAACAAGGTACATGAAGACATTTTTCGATGTAGTCTCCATGTCGTTCAATCAGTGTTGTACACTCTTAGAAAAGAGGGGGGGGGGGGGGGCGGTGTCGAACTAGCTTGCCGTTGTTGGCATCGTCACGACTGCAGCAACAGAAAGAACAAAAAAAAGGGGGGAAATGAGGGGGTGGGCGGTAATGGCAGGATCAGCTCGCCGTTGTTGGCCACACAGAAGTGGGCGTCGTCACGACTATAGCCAAAAGAAATTGGGCCGAAGGATTGGTCGCGCCCGAAGCCCTGGGTGTTCCGTAGAGCATCATGTTCGGCTATTTTTTTCCTGATGGGATAGCTCTTCAATATCCGTGTCAATCATCATGAATTTGAGTAAATTCGGCACGCTCTTCACATTGGTGGGGCAAAAAAGTGACCTTTACTTGGCAAATTCCCGAGTTCAGTTCCCAAAAGTGTACATAATAAAACTTACGTTAAATGACTTTCACATCAGGAGATGACAAAAACATAAGTAAGAACAAATGCCATTGACCGCATGATTCGAGGTGGCGTAGTTTAAAAAAAAATTCTAATTCGATTACACGTTTTTTGGGACAGCCTGAATAGCAGAGCGCCAATATAGCACCTAGTGTACTAACACACTACACACACCCCGCCATACATTATGTAAACTACAAAGAGACACCTGGAGGCTTGGGAAAAAGAATGCAAAAGAACTAACGTATCGCTAGGTCTACTGTGGCCAGTGTACCATCGTTATTGCATTGAATTACTATTGTTATTATTGTTATAATTCCTGTTTGTTCTCCTTTTAAACTAATAGTGTGCAAAGGCTGTTGTTAGTATTTTCTTTATCGTTTACCCATGTAATGACCCTTAGTGGTCCCTTGGGTTTTGGAATAATAAATAAATAAATAAATAAATAAATAAATAAATAAGTATTGCAAACATCAGCCACATCGGGACCAACGGGAAGGTCGGATAGCATCTCCCAAAGAAAAGCAAAGGCGACTACGAAGCCGAACAGGGCGACGGAGGCAAGACGAAACCAGACGACCGGATCCCGGAGCGCGAGCGACGCCCCACGACGACAAACTAACTGACCTTTTCGTTTTATTTCTAGACTTCGGTCTAGTACTGCGCCTGTGGTTCTCTCGTACCTGCCCTGATTCGAAAGGGATGAGGCACACTTGAACCTGAACCTAATTGTTGGGGATGGGGAATGTACTTTTGTTTGTTTTGGGTTGGTTGTTTGTTTGTTGTTTTGGGAGTAGCAGAACTGGTCAGGAGCCAAGTTCAATTTCTTCCTGATTTTCTTTTAAATAATCAATCAATCAATCATCGCAAACCAACGCGCATAAAGAGCGTAAAGACTGTCATCGGACGGTTCTTACTTGCAAAGCGGAATTTAGCGGAAGTTCGGTGGTCGTTTCCGTTCTCTCCCATCATGGCTCTTCCGAAGTTTGACAGCCTGCGGCGAAACAAGTTTTATCAATTGGCCAAACGGAAGATTACCAGACATTTTGAATGACACACTCCTCAGTTCCAATGCGGTCGCCGTGCCGCAAAATACGGAAGCAAAACAACTCCACGACTTCCGCGACGTCATCGCTGAAGGAGCTCCTCATTGGCCAACACGAATCTAGTGCTAATACTAGCTCTGAAAAATTGTCAGCAAACTGAAACTATCGAGCACATCATACTGCGTTGCTGTGCATATGCTGCGGTGCGGGAGAAATACCTTGGTTATTGCAGGAACTGTACGGTGGATGATGTCCTACATCCCAGAGGCTCTTTCACGGAAAGACACTCCAAAATTCGCAGCCTCGTCTGCTTTCTCCAGGAATCTGGCTTCGCTCAAAGGCTATGAGTACTGCTCGGACTTCTCGGCAACTCTGCAGTGACAGCCCTAAATCTTAACTTTCGGCCGTCATCATTCTTTCATCCACTATCACCATCTCATCTCATCCTGGCTACAGTCGTGACGCAGCCCACATTTGTGAGGCCAACAAAGGCAAGCCGGTTTTCGTCACCACCGCCACCACCAGCAGCGTTTAAAAAGTTGACACGAGCTCAACCAACACCTTCTAGATAACAGGGAAGACCTCTGCACTCTTTCAATTGACGTCACGCAATAGATGTGGCGTTGCTGAAAGAGAGGATAAGAGAAAAGCTGATTCATTAAAAATGTAGGCCGCGCCTGGTGCACGTCATTATTTTATTGAAAGCGTCTTGAGGCTGCCTTTGTTATCTAGAAGGTGTCGGCTCAACTCCGTCAAGCGCTATTCTTTAGCGGTTTACAGCACTGCGGTGAGATGTGAGAGGGTGAAGGAGTACAGTGCCGCGCGTCGAAGATGAGCTTTAACTTGCAGAAACAAAACAAAAACAAATGTATCTAGTGACGCTATCGGAACTGCCCTTATCTTGGGTTGCATTTTCTGTTTTCTTTTAATCTTTTTTCAGGACGCAAGAGGGGATACTGTGCTCTTTCACCCTCTCACATTGGGGGTGAAGGAAATGGCTCTCCGAAGCTGCGCCCAATGAACAAAATAAAGAAAAAAAAAAGGTTTTCCTTCACAAATTTTTGCGGACGATCTATCCAACGGATTTTTGTTCTCAAAATGGCTACGGTATCAGGTGACCAATGGGACCAGATGTTCCCATTGGGACAACTTCGTGGCTTTTATAATTAAAAAGTTAATTATTGAAAGTTAATTAGGACATTACCTTAGGAGTTTGCTGGTGCCCTCTTAAGGAGTGTCCTTCAGCATATGCTATATTGCAACTGACTTGATCTCGAAAAAAAATTATATATATATATATTTAAAAAATCTCTTCGCATTTAGCTGGGACATCCTGAATATATAGTATATATACACATAGTATTGATATTACTCGACGTATCGCAGCTCTAGCGGATGTTGTTCAATTCACGTATTCGATACGTCAAACGCAGATTCTCAACTTATTTCATGAGTTTACGGTGTGAGGCAGCTATAACCACGAGTGACGTCACCTTGGTAGGTCCTTGGAGATGGCCCCTCTGGGTGTAGCTAGAACTAAGTTACTTACTGAGCTGCTTGCCTGCCAATCAGTAGATGTGCGTCGCGGGACGGCTTCACAAAGAACTGCGCGCACATTTACCTTAGTACTTCGTGCTGTATCTGTACTGTACTTTAGTTACAACTTTAAACTATTCTACCCTATCACCGTCCTCCCGACGTTCTTCATATAGAAGCGACCTCCATGTTCAACCACCCCACTGTGGCCTTCCCTTTCCGTTCCGCGCCATTTTCACCCTCTCCCTATCTGGAAACGGCTACCATTAGCAGGCGCAGGTGTCGCCGTGCGTTAATTCATCGCCGTTATCCCATCAGAACGCCACCGTCTGCGCTGTTGAGGCTAACGACTGCAGTTTTATCAGAGGCCAAACACAGTTGGAGAAAAATGTTCACAAAGGCAGAGCATCACAACAATTTCCGCCCAAGGAAATGACGCTCGTCCATCTCCGAGAAGAGAGAGGGGGAAAAACGACGGCGTGAAGAACGCACTTGACTGTGATCCGTTTTTAGGGGTCGTCTAACAGCCACGGGCAGAAACATGTATTAGGAGGAGATTTTGTTAAAAATACGATATTTATTCGTTTCGTCGTATGGTTCTCTTTGTTGGAAAGTACCGTATTTTCCGGTGTATAGCGCGGACTCGTGTATAACGCGCGTCCCTAAAAACGGGCCGAATTTGAAACAGTGAAGAAACAGGTCTATAACGCCTGTTTCTCTGGGCCAGGAGGAGCGAGTGAGCAGCAACGTCAGCGCCCCAAATTAGGCAACACGCGGTAGTTTAGCAGACGACGCGGCACTTTCAAATACAACAACAACAACAACATAGATGAATGGATGATGATGATGTGGGATGTCTTTCAAATACACGGTCTCGAGTTGTTCGCACTTTTGAAGAAGCACCGCTTTTTCTGTGTATTTCTTACATGTTTTGTAGCTTTCATTGGCACCATACCGTTTGAAACACCACGCAAAATCCGCTAATGAAACGACCGACTGTTGGGATCTGTGGCCGTTTGGGCGCCCGAAATGGCGCTGTGCAAACTTCACTGCAACAGCCCTATAACGCGCATCGGTGCATAACGCGCACTGCAATGGTCCTACAAGCTTCTCTACTGCCGCCAGCCTACACAATAGACCAAAGCGGCGCATCATATATGCATACGCTATATTTGAAACCCATTTTGTGAAATCCGTTAAACTCCCATGCAACAGCGTCGCTGTCATAGTATACTTCGGTGTCCTCTCTGCTTTCCGTTTCGCGTCCCTTCTGAATCACGCCATTCTTCTGAAATGAATTCAATATTATTGAACGTTGATGAAGTCCAGTGTCCTATCGCCGGTTTTGTCAAATGACCCTAAGAGATATGGAAGAAAGCCACAGCACACCCTGGAAGTGGCTGAATTTTAACATCACCGACCTGAAAAGCAACTCTGCAGGAAAGTACTTCCGTGTATAACGCGCAGGCACTTTTTTATTTGCACTTTTTTTCATTTTTTGTTGTATAACGCGCGCTTTAGACGGGACAATACGGTAATTGTTCTGAAGGTGAAACATACAAAGGGGAAAAAACACAACAAAAGCCTCAAGCAACTGTGTCTATGAGCGGCATACATGCGTGGATAAATGGGGAGAGGAGAGCATGAAGAAGTGGAGGACGGGGTTAGTGTGCGCCCTGGGCCGACTTCAGGGAGAACTGTGCCGACATTCGTCTGGAAAGTCTTCAGAAAACCCAGGGGAAACCTCAGACAGCACAGCCGGTGACAGGATTCGAACCCGTGTCATCTCCCAGTCTCGACGACGAAAGTGACCTTCCCAACCACTATGCCACGGGAGGCGTTGCTATATTTATTGATGGAGCCTGTATCTCGAAGCCGAGTCAGTGTCGTTTTGCTTGAAATGGGGTGAACCTAGCGCGAGTCATATATAGTTTACTCTTATGTGTACATACGCATGCCTTATCGTAGACATACAGTACATGCACACAAGTATATAAATAATTCACTCCCGCGGTGATACAGGGATACGTTCAAATAAATTCAATAAAGTCGCGTTGTAGCGAACGGGCCGGGAAAATTCGATATAAGCGGCTATTCGATAAAAGCGGAAGTGCCCGAAAAACACTGATAGTAGCCTCGGAAGCGCGCGAGAACACCGCGGGAGCCCTAAAACAAGTATGCAAGGGAGCCGACTCTTAATTTCTTTGGACAAAAAGAGGGAGATAGAAAAAAAATGTAAGCAGTGTGTTTCGTACGGACTTTCGTCGGCGCACTATTCGCACTAAATGGAGTCGGCCTGCTGGACACTTCGAATAACCGGTTCGAGGAACTAGCATATCGTTCGGGACAACGTGACACTCCGAATAACGGAGGCCGTATATAGTCATAGGAGCCCGTCCAATCACAACGACGTTTTTGACTGCAGTAACCATGAAAGCGAGCCATCTTCAGCTGCGCAGGCTTCTGCGGCGATTATGCGAAGCAGACGGCTTTTGGAGTTCATATGTCCGCTTAGCGAAGTGGCTAGAGGGGGCTCCGAACAGGACTTCTTTCTTGCAGACGGCGTTAGCGCAGCCAACCGCCGACACAAGTCAGGATGTCATCTGCTTCACCCAGTCGCCGCAGACGATTTGAAGCACCGGCTTTCTGTGGCTACGAGTGGCTGCTCGTGCGGCTCATGGTGGCTCGTCTCAATGACTAGGGCCGTGATTCGCTGCGTCATGTCCTTTAAGCGACAAGGCTTTGCTTAGCGAGGTGGCGTTTCGCATATATAGCAGACGTTTTGGCAACCATCATCACGAAGCCGTCAACGGAACTGTCGTCTGCTTCGGTGATCCGCCCTACCGAGCCATTGTTAAAGGGGCCACTAAAATGCAAAAAACAACTTGCTCTCAAACGAAAGTCCGTGTTTCGATTAGTATAGTGCAAGCAGAATTAGTTCACACAGCGCTACCGTTTAGAAGAAAAACACAATGAAAACAGAGCTGTCTTTGGCGGTGGTGGTGATGGGGGTTGATGGGGGGTGGTGAGAGGGGGTTGGCGGTGGTGGTGATGGTGAAAGGGGCTCGTCGCCGTCGGCAACCAAAGGGATCCTCAGGAAGACAAAGATTGGCGGCATCCAATGAGACAACAGGAGAAGTGTGCGCATGCCTATCGTGTGCGCGTGGATTTGGAACGGGGTTGGTCATAGTGTTCCGTACATGCGCGGCATGATGCGCATTGTTACATCTTTCAATACCGATTTACTGAACTGTAGCCCACAACAGCTATCACAAATGTTCCACTGACAACAATTATATTCACGTCCTTCGGACGGCGACACCGGTCCACTTCGTAATTCGCACTGTTTTTCGGCGGAACTGCTCCATGATGTGGCACGCACGTGCACGCGCAGCATGCACTAAAAGCACCCGATATATACCCGATGCACGAGCTGAAGCGACTTTCACTGTTTAGTGCCGAAGCGAGAAAGAGTGCCGTATAATTCTGATTGTAGCTTCGTAACGGAATCAAGTTTAGTTTTGAATTATGACAACAAGCGCGAAATTAACGTAGCGTTGGAAGAAGAAAGTCACTGAAAAGGTTAGCCAGCTGTAGGACTCGAACCCACATCTTCTGGATTGCCGGTCCAGGGCTCTACCAATTGAGCTAAGCTAACACACCTCCTCAGCGACTTCCAAGGGTGTGTCATCTGAAGGGACAAACCAGCCACTCTCTCTCACTCATCCTCCTTTCACTCTTACATTTTTGCTCACTCAAACACACATTCATACGACGGGATCGACGCAAGCGGCAACTGTTGAACAAGAGAGAACTGATGTTCTGAGGCTGGAACAACATAGCAAGGACAAATACACACAAAGCCTCAAAAAGTGTGTCACATAATTTGAAGTGAACTTGTTTTTGCATTTTAGGGCACCTTTAAGCACACGACTACAGAGAAACGATGCTATCGCTATATCGCTAAGTACGGTTCGTCAAATAGCTCGGCGTACTTCTCTAGAGCGTTTCTTTCCAACTTTGATAGCGGGCAAATGTAACGAGGAAAATAAACGTATGCCGTTACGCACCAAAATAAAATTGATTATTGAACGTAGCAGCCTGTTCTTTTCTGTCTGCAAGGCTATTTAGTTATTCACGTAAGAATACACGTTGACTACACGCCAAATAGCGTGAGACAGGTCAGTTCATCACTATGCTATGAGCTCGGCTTTTCATTCTTCACCATTGTGGGACAATCTCTTAGTGCATTGTAGTCTATTCGAACGTAAGACATGAATCAAAAACCAACAACAACGTCAAACGAGAGAAAGCAACGTAGGCGTTCAGGCGTTCCGCAGCTTCGATTGCAGCGTTGTGTGTCGTACAGGTAGAAGCGAGTGCGCTTCCCCGCAGTAACACTATATTTGTGGGGAAGCGAGATGTTCAGGTTGTTGTCTTAACGTTGTGACAGGTACAACGAATATAAAGACAATAAAGCTTTCTATGTTTATTACAGCTTCATGTTTGTTAAAGCTTCGTTGTTTTTACATTCATTGCCTGCACCAAAGGGGTGGGGGGGGGGGGCATGACTTCAACTTTGACATCTCTCTGTCGTTGTGAGAGGTGAAAGCCTCGGTGACAGTATTCTTCGAGGTTAACGTCCTTTATATCGTTTTTGCATCGAGGCCCTCTGAACCTTCATCAGTGATGGGCAAAGTACCTCGAAATTGTACTTAAAGTTAAATACAAAGTACTTGATGTCAATGGTACTTCAAGTACAGCACAAAGTGCCGTATATTGTAAATGTATTTAAAGTGAAGTATAAAGTACTGCGAAAGTACCTTAAAGTACTCGTCAAGTATACTGTAACATTTGCAAAGCGCAACGTGTCATTGTTTGTTGGTGAGAAAAATATGATTAGGCGAATATGATTTGACTGGCTCAATGACAATGCAAGTTTTTGAAATATGGTAGTTGTCAAAGAGACCAGACAGTGGCGCCATATTTCAACTCTTCATGTTCTAAGGCATTGAGGCATGCGTTGTGTATGTCTGTCTGTGTGTTCCAGCCTCACAACATGCACCATCATGTTCGCCAATATTTTTTGTATATGCTGGTTCTGAAGCCTAGCTCGTTGGTACGTTCTCGTGAGTATGAAGTGTAACAGATGGCATAACTTCCATTTACGTCTGCGCAGGAAGCCAGCTGTGCTACTGGAAAAGTATGTTTACTTCCCGATTTATGGGGGAGATGACATCCGCGCATCTTTGGTATACCATGAAAAAGGACAGCAATTTATTTGCTTCTTCAAAAACACCACTTCTAGGCACAATGCTTACTTGATATTTTCCATTTTTTTCTCTTTCCATGTCCGGGTGGGTACTCGAGTACTTGACGGGAAAGTACTAAAAAAGGTATTGGAGATGTGCTTAAAGTAAAGTACAAGTATTCAGAAATGTACCTGTAGTAGTACTTGAGTACATGGTACTTTAAGTGCTGCGCGTCACTGCCTTTCATGTACTCTTTCCATGCGAACAACCCCGGATATTCCGTACCTGGTTATTTTGTACCATTATGCACGTGCATAGTGGCACAAAATAGGCTCCGCCTCTTTGTATGATTTAGAAACTTTAAAATTTTATGATGTATAGGTCCCGACATCCATGCGTTTCAATTAGACTTCAATAAAATCACAAAAGAAACGCTACATCCGATATGTTGTCTCAGATCGATTTCGACAGAAAAGAAGAAAAAGGAAAAAAAACCCTTCTTTTTCTGTTTCCTTTTGGACCACCGCGCTGCCCTATAGACTGTTAAAAACGAACTTCACCCCAAAACACGCTCCAAGCCAACCATCACTCCGAATGACCCCCCCCCCCTGATTTAATGAAAACAAGGGGCGTACGCTACTTTTGTGGCAATTATGAAGTGCATAATGCCACAAAAATGACGTACGCGCCCCGCTTTCAGCAAACCAGAGGCGAGAGCGATGTCACTCGGGATGATGGTTGGCTAGGAGCGTGTTATATCCATTTTTAAACGAGTACAGTTGGGGTGATACCAGAACGCAATGACTTCCGCTGATTTTGATGCCGTTATATCGATAACATTGAAAGCTCTCGCGTTGCATTTGGCAGATACATCATGTCCTGCACTCTTAAAAATTACTTTCACCGCATAGCACGCCATCATCCCGACCATCATCATCAGTCAGCATCATCATCATCAGTCAACCATCATCCCGAAAGACATCGTTCTTGCTCCCGATTTGTTGAAAACGGGACGCGTACGCTTTTTTTTTGTACCACCGATGCAGTACGTGATTGGTACAAAAAGGCGTACGCCCCCTGTTTTCAACAAATCAGGGGCGAGAACCGTGCCATTCACGATTATTGTTGACTAGGAACATGCTATGCGGTGAAGTTCATATTTAAGAGTGTGTATCTACCCTAGTCAATACATCCACTCCGCATTTTTTTCACTCTCTCTCTCTCAGCGAAGCGGGCAACAATGGGAAGCCACAGGAAACCATCGAGCTACTGTTCAGATTCTCGCTGGCTTTAAAGCTAGCGCTGCCCGGGAGAGGGCCCTGGTGGTCACAACCACGTGACTGCTACTTTAGGAATCCGATTGGCCGTATTGATTGGCTGCAGAAGCGCCTACTGCGCAAGCCACACAAAGATTAGAGTAGAGCCAAGTTTTGCTGCAGATGGTATTGAGCATGGATTCTCGTGATGTGCTGTGTCTTGCTAAGATTTTAAAAGATTATACTGGCTAAGCCTTGAAGTGAGGATGCGAACGGATCAAGCGTATTCTAAGAAAACTGAGGGTGATGTTTTTTGATCAAATAGGAGTGACACGTCATACAGTAAAGAAATCAAATTTTTTGCTTCCTTCGAGACTGCACCTCCGCGTCATGATTTCGGACGACAGCAATATCTTGTTAATTCGGCATTCTTAGCTGGTATCTCTAGGCCTTTTTAGTTTCTGATGCGCTTCCAAGCGCATCGTTGTCATGAACACAATCCGACACAAACACATCTAAGCTTGCCCGAAGAGCACAAATTACCTTGTACCTAAGCAATCGCTACTGGTAGTCAACACAATCAACTTGAGTCAATTCACGCTCAAGTTATTGTATTCCAAACTTCGTAAAGCAACATCAGGTCTTTGTTGTCATGCATACCACAAGTTGATTGCGAACAAACATGGCTACCCGGAACCCGCCATTGCAAAAATATCCCTACTCTTCTTCCCTTACCCGGACTCCGACTCGAGCGCTGCGAAAAAGAGCATGGTGGGAAAGAGACGAAAGAGGGGACTGAAAGGAGGAGTGAGGGGGAATAGCTCCCTCGCCCGCCCCAGAGAAACTGGCGATCGTTGGACATTGTGTTGGTGCCCCCATCGGTAGTGTGTGCGTGTGCTTGTGCGAAGTGTGGTGGATTTCTGTAAGTGGGACATCTGAGAGTACGAGACCTCTGTTGCGACCTCAACCGACGACGGGAAGACTTCAACAAGGACGTCGTGGACCAAGGTGGGTCTAGCCGTACGGGTCAGCTTTTGGGCTGTGGGCCAAAGTTCGCACCCCGAGAACCGTTCCTTCTCCCCTCTCCCTTCATTGCAGCACCGGTACCATGTCGCGCGGCAAAGGATGGAATCGATACCTTTTTTGTCTCTCATGGCTCTTCTTTTCCCTGTTTTTTTTTTTTTTTTCGTTTTCAAAGAGAAAGCCAAGTTGTGTTATTCTACGGCTGATATGTCAAGAGTGTGGTTCGAGTTTCTCGGTAACACGAGTTTCGTTTCGCGTTACGGAAAGGAGCACAACGCGTGAAGTTTTGCAAATTTGAAAGCAAGAAGAAGGTAGTTTGACTCGAGTGAGACCGTGTTTTTTTGGGGGGACTGGTGAAATGCCGACTGAGTCGATTGAATTAAGCTTCCGCCTCCGAGATTGCTAAATGCCAAACGTCACAGCCCCCTGTTTGGTGGGAGCTTTGTTAATAAATAACGAAAGAGGGCTTTGGTTTCTCGGCTGAGAAAGTCACCGAATTCAAGTCAGTGTGTGTATCAGTTACGGTAACGTCTGACATCTTCGATAGAAAAAAAGAAAAATACACGCGTGAACTTTCACAAAAGAGCGAGGTGCGCTGCCTATAACCGTCGTGTATATCTGTGGAAGCTTCGTCTGAAAGGAACAATGATATAGCAGGTCTGTTCCATGAACGCGATGAAATTATATCTGTAAAATATCTCGTCAAACAGCATGATGCTGCTTTTTGGCCAACCCTACACTCTTAGAAATGAACTTCACCGCATAGCACGCGCTTGGCTAACCATCATCTCGAATGATATCGTTATCTGCCCTGATTTGTTGGAAACGGGAGGCGTACGCCTTTTTTGTGACACTTATCATAATTGTCACAAAAGGGGCGTACGCCTCCCGTTTTCAACAAATCAGGGCAGATAACGATATCATTCGAGATGATGGTTGGCTAGGAGCGTGCTATGCGGTGAAGTTCATTTCTAAGCGTGTATGCAACTCTGACTTGCATTGCATTGAATTGAATTGAAATTAAATTCAAGATATCTTCCTCGTAATTCTTTTTATGAAATTTCACACGTCGCTATCGGGGGGGGGGGGTATGTTTATTGTATAAAAAAAGGAGGGAAAGGTTAGCCTGCGCTACGGCGGCTTACTATTCCCAGCAAAGAAAGAAAAAAAAAAGGAAGAAAAGAGAAAAGAAAGACAAACAAAAAGGGAAAACAAGCAAACAAAAAGGAAAACGACCACGAAATTGATCACAGTTCACAGGCCACAGATCGGCAGGAACTGAACAAGTGCCTTTGTCACCTGACTATGTTGTGTGGGGCCTATAGCAGCGTAGCTAAGGGAAAAGTCCGAAATCCTGCACTCTTAAAAATGAACTTCACCGCATAGCACGCTCCTAGCCAACCATCATCTCGAATGATATCGTTATCTGCCCGGATTTGTTGAAAACGGGAGGCGTACGCCTTTTTTGTGACACATATGCTGTTCATAATTGTCACAGAAAAGGCGTACGCCTCCCATTTTCAACAAATCAGGGCAGATAACGATATCATTTGCGATGATGGTTGGCTAGGAGCGTGCTATGCGGTGAAGTTCATTTTTAAGAGTGTGAGGCGGGCGATGCGCGACCGCAGGAGAAGACGATGTTGGCGGTAACGGATGAAGTGGAGCAGCAGGTGCGGAATGTCTCCTTCAACATGACAGGTGGGGCAGTTGGGTGACGAAAGGGGGCCCATCTTAAAGAGGAGCAGTGGTGTCCGCGCCACATTCAGTCGAAGCCTGTGGAGCAAGGACACTTCCTCCCTGGGGTAGCGGCCTACCAGTGTGTGAGTCATCGTAGGGTCAATCGAGCGCAGAAAAGAGTTCGTCCTGACAGCGTCTCGGAAAAAAGGCCTGAGCGCTATTTGGTCGCTATCGGAATGTCTATAAAACTACGTAATTTACGCCAATTTAGGAAGCAGGGTTCTGTCTACATTTTTCTTCATCCTTCTAACACTAAAAAGATATAGATTGTTTTGATATAGATAATTAATTGATGTAGATTATTTTTCTTGCAAACATATATGACTCGCAAAACAAGGCGGACATTTGTGTTTAGTAATGCCTACTACTTCTTTAGAGCTAGCGTCACGAATTGCGTTGCCGGACTTGACCAACAGATGCAAGGTTCCACCACCCTATACCATAACGCAAGCAAACATCAGCTGTGTGCAAACCTGCTTAGTAGGATAAAGCTGCATATCCTACTACTACCACTATATGCTGCTTTGCAGACTTATTTTACTACGTCTGTGTCTTACCTTCCATCTCCTTAGCGCCACAACACGTGCGATGTGCGTGTGTCTGTGCATCGATAGAGTTGCTATTCATTTATTTTGTTTTAACATTCCGTTTTTACTTCTCTCATTTCTTGACGATCCAAACTTTTTACACACTTTTTAACGCACACATAAATACATAGCTATCACGGGATTCGAACGTTGAGAACCGTATAGCAGTTGAGGATACACATATTGCGAACCTTCATGCAGTTCTCCAAGCGTTACATCCCATGACATCATCAAAATAACAACAACAACAACAACAACTTTATTTTGTGATTATGACTGGGGAGTTATGACATCATCATTATCTACACTCTTAAAAATGAACTTCACCGCATGGCACGCTCCTAGCCAACTATCATCTCGAATGATATCGTTATCTGCCCTGATTTGATGAAAACGGGAAGCGTACGCCTTTTTTGTGCCACTTATGCTGTTTATAATTGCCATACAAAAAGGCGTACGCCTCCCGTTTTCGACAAATCAAAGCAGATAACGATATCGTTTGAGATGATGGTTGGCTAGGGGCATGTTATGCGGTGAAGTTCATTTCTAAGAGTGTAGTTGTTGTTCCAAGCGTTACTCTCGTGAGCTGATGCTCATCATTACAGAAAGTGTCAAACGAGATCAACGGACAAATAGCTCTCTCTCTTTCTTTCTCTCTTTCATAGCTCTCTTTTTTCTGGCTCTATTGTTCCACCCAGAAACGCGTTTTGCAGTAGCCAGTCCTGACTGGGTCGGGACTAACCTCTCCATATTTTTCTTTCATATCCAATCCAATCCACTCGTTACTTTGCGGAGGCTTAAAATTAGTAACTCGCTCCCTAAAAAAAGAGTTTCCAGACCGCTGTGGGCACAATAAATACATGCGACAGTTCAGAAAAAGTTCGCTGGATCCGTTCCACGAATAGCTCCGCGAAGAACTCATTAAGACTAACAGTTAGTATATATTCCATTAACACCACGCTGTACGTTAAATGCTTTGAGACAGTGCTGAAATCAGTTTTGCGATATCGGGTTGGGCACCGTTGTAGCTTCAACCAAGGACAGTGCTCTACACGGACTCGTAGGCTGGTCGAGGCTCGCACTGTTATAATAGAGGGGAGGGGGGGAGGTAATGTCAGAATTGGCTCGCCGTTGTTGGTCGCACGCGAAGTGGGCATCGTCACGACTATATCCAGAGAGGGATAAAGAACTTCGCCGCATAACGTGATCCTGGCCAACCCATCATCCCGAAAGACATCCTTCTATCCTTTGATTTGTTGAAAAGTTGAAAACGGGTAGCGTACGCGTTTTTTTTTGTGCCACTTACGTAGCTGCGTTAATCGTCACAAAAAAGGCGTACTTTCGGCGCTTTCCACAAACGAGAAGTGATAACAGTACTCTAAGCAATGGTAAGCCTTCATCGCATAGCACGTTGAAGGGCAGCCATTGCGTAGAATGATACATTTATCACTCTTGATTTGTGGAAAGTGCGTGGCGTACGTCACTTTGTGACAATTAAGATAGCTGCATAAGCGTCACAAAAACGCGTACGTAAACCCGTTTTCAACAGATGAAGGGGGAGAACAATGTCATTCGGGATGATGGTTGCATACACTCTTAAAAATGAACTTCACCACATTGCACGCTCCTAGCCAACCACCATCCCGAATGACAACGTTCTCGCCCCTGATTTGTTGAAAACGGGAGGAGGAGCCTATTTTGTGCCATTATGCACGGCACAAAATAGGCTCCTCCTCCCGTTTTCAACAAATCTAGGGCGAGAACGTTGTCATTCGGGGTGATGGTTGGCTAGGAGCGTGCTATGTGGTGAAGTTCATTTTTAAGAGTGTAGGAGCGTGCTATGCGGTGAAGTTCTGTTTTAAAAGGGGGGAGTATATGGGGGTAAGGACCACTAATAATAAATAAATATGTAAAGTTAAAATACGCGTTAAAATAAAAGTGTACATGAGTGCTTTGCGGATAAGTACCGATTGGTGCATATCGCGTGCGACAGTCGTGCGAACAAAGGCGCCAGAAAGAACTTATTTTGTTAAACCGAAGTTCCTTTTTTTTTTTTTCAATCCCGTCACCGTGAAACATCTGTGCCAAACAGCGAATGTTCGTGCTGTTCGTTCGTAATGCTTGTACGTGATCTTTAGATGACACTCCTGTACGTGGAAAGAAGTACAAGGCTAAGCTTAGGCAATGTCATGCATAAACATAGCACAATGAGTGATGTCCCTGTCGCGATGGGCACACTGACAATAGCCTAATATGACATATATTCGCTGTGCTTGGTCTAGATTACTTATGACGTCGGCATGTCTGCCTCCCTGTCGAATGTAGAGGTTGTATCGTAGCGCGCATCGGACGACTTGAAACGAGCGCTCACATATTTGGATTAATTAAATTAATTAATTAAATTAATTAATTAGATTAATTGCCGTGAACTTTTGCAAAACGGTACGAGTTCTGTTTCAACTAACGTTTGAAGAAAGTGGAGCTACCTCCAGCAAAATGCAGGCGCGATACTCCGACAGACAAATGGTGAAACGGGAAAACGAAACACACAAGAGGTGAAACAAAATAGGCGTTAATGTTACAAAATAACAACATTACGGTTCCCGTCGTTTTATCGCTGCCTTCACGTCGTCTTCGTTAAACTTCTGCATCTTCAGCTGTATTAGATCGCAGTCTGCAAACATTTGTCTTATTTGTGAGACAAGTTTTGACAAGCTTTTGAGACGAGTTTTGACAATAGATCATCATTTCGGGCCTTCTAAACTCATGATCACAACCATCTGATAAGGGGTGAGTTCGGTCCTGCTACGAACTCACGTGAAAGTCGACGTCACAGAGCAAATGCGATGTTATCTCGTGAGTGCGCTAAGATGCGGCATGATCGAGCTCACCGATACGCCATGTCGACCTTCACATTGAGTTCGTAGCAGGGCTCGAACTCACGCCTTATCGGATGATTGTGATCGTGAGTTTCGAAAGCCCGATAATGCCGAGCTATGGTTTTGACACATGTTGAGACAAGTTTTGAGACAAGTTTGCGAGACAAATTTGGCTCATTTGTTGTACATCTATTGAAGACAAGACAGGACAGTGAGAGGGGATGAGCTGTTTACTGGTGAAGAGACCACACACACACACACATACATTGAATGATGATGAGGTGGGCGATTCACCGCCGCTGAGGCGGTACACTGCCATATTGCGAATTGGGAACGGATGAGGGGATGACGATGGGGGAAGCACTTTCAGAGATCCGTCACCAGACCGGTGGAGCGCAAGTACTCTCCGCAAGGAGACGAAGGCCTTGCATCTGGTGGGCAGCGTTCGACCACGGTCCGAGGACTGTCACGTGGTTTAACGGCCGTTTGTCAATACGGTTGCATAGAAACTTCCACCAGTGCACGCTCGTCGTGATATTGCGCACAAGTCAGGATGACGTGGCAGAGGTCGCCGTGTGTTCCGCAAGTGGGGCAGAGGGAAGACGAGGTGGAGCCGAGACGGTGGTTTAAAGGCAGGTGTAAAGGCAACGTTGAGCCTCATGCGGTGGAAGAGTGCAGTAAAGGGGCGCGGTAGTCGCGGAGGAAGTACAGATTGGGACAAAAGTTTACGGAACACGCGAGCGGCGTATTTTTTCGTCGGTACGACGAGCCCTAGCGGCTGGCGGAAGCGGGTGAGTTCACTGCTTCGGAGGGGTGCAGGCGTGCGATGCAAGAGACACAGCGGTAGTTCCAGTATCGCCTGGTTGTTTGGGAAGTGGAAGCTACCGCTGTGTGTCGCTAACAGCGTACCCTTCCACCCCTCCGAAATAGTGAACTCACCCGCTTCCTGCAGCCGCTAGGGTGTCGCACCGAAGAAAAGTACGCCGCTCGTGTGTTCCGTAAACTTTTGTTCCAACCTGTACGAGAGAAAGCATGGGGTGAAGAGAAAAGAAGGGACCGGAACGTCGGTCGTCTTCGTTTACGCAGGGCGAGGAAATATTCAACAGGCTGCCGCCCGCGAAGAAGCATGGTGAGAGGTCCGGAAGTACTATGATGCATAGTGCTCGGTGTTGCGTTCAGTCTAACAAAATATGTTCTAGAGAAAGGAGTGCCCTGTAAGTTAGGCGCCTCGCTGGCATGCTGGCTGTGCCCTGCATCAGGTGATTTCTCCTTTGTGATCAGCACTTCGGACAAGCCTGGTCCGAGAATTTCCAACTGCCTCGTTATGTGCCGAGAGCTGCTCTGCACGCCTCGTCGTTCGCCTTGCGTTCTCCACGGAGTACATGAGGCTGTTTACTGGCGAAGAGAAAAGAAGGGAATGAACTGAGAATATGGGATCGCGTTAGAGGGGACCGGAACGTCGCCGTCTTCGTTTACGCAGGGCGGTGAAATATTCAACAACATCTTCAGCTGTATTTGATGGAAGTTTGCATGCATTTATCGTTTGCGAGACAAGTTTTGAGGCAGGTTGAGACAATTTTTGATACAAGTTGCTAGACATGTTTGCGAGACAAATTTGTCTCGGTTGTTGTACATCTTCAGCTGTTTTGGATGGTCTGCAAGCAGTAACAGGAAGCGTCCGACGCTTTCAGATATATGTCGGCACAGTTCCCTTAGAAGTCGGCCCAGGACGCACATTCCCCAGGGCGTCAGTCGTGACGTTGCCCACCTCTGTGAGGCCGACAACGGCGAGCCCTTTCATCATCATCATCACCACCACCACTACCACCGGCCGATTGTTGGCTCCAGAAGAAGAGTTGAAGAGTAGAAGAGAAAGACCGACATCATTGACATGATCATCGTAGTTCCTGGACATACGGAAAATATCGAAACGATTCCTGTTTACCAAACATTCTTCGCAGGGGGCAATGTATCTCAGCATAACACAAACAAAAAGCATACTCCAAACAGTCCAGAGTCTTCAGTTGTGCAGCAAACGGTAATATTGGGAACAGGACGTTCCCTAATATTCTGGATCCTTTCGACTGATAAAATGGAGTACGTAACAGCTAGCTGGTGGAGAAACTCCAGACCAATGAAAGCCTTGGCGCGGGCACGCGCAAAATACGACCATAACACACACAGTTTACAAACAGAACTTCACCGCAAACAACCAGCTCCAGCAGCTTGGACAGACACCAGCAACTTGGCGGCACGGCTCAAGTCACTTCTATACTCGTGTTCAACCTATAAGAACAGCTCAAAGTGTAGCTTGTCAACCCTAATACAGTTATTCCACCGGAGATTCCTCGGTAGTTTTCCCACTTAATGACAATACACACTGAAGGCTCCTATACTTGATGACAACATGCATCTAATCATCAACCCTTCAAACCCGCCTTTCGCCGAGGAGGGTGAGGGCGGAAATACCTTTCTAACAAGATAGGGTCAAGCAATGCAACAATATAACACACACTCCACTGACGAAATTGCATTCAGCAGCGGGACCAGGTGCAGCCCATAGGTCTCTTATAGTTTCGGTGTTGGCTCACTACTTCTCGCAGCGTACAGTGATGCGGCAAGCGATTGCAGCCAATAGGAAGAAGCTAGGGCGGGGCTGAAACGTGGCGTTCTTAGGCTGAGCACGACTGCACATACGTCGTCCTCCACAAGGGATAGGAGAAAGTTTTATTAGTAGCGTACGCGATCGCGTTGCGTGCGCGTAGCTCCCTATTAAAATGCGGTGTGCCCTTCACTCTAGAAACGCATGGGAAAAATAAAACGGTAAAGGAGTAGAAACAGAGCTTCATCACACTCTTAAAAATGAGGTGGTGGTGGTGGTAGTGGTGCAGTGAAAGAGCTCGCCGAGGTGGGCAACGTCACGACTAACGCTATGCGGGAATATGCGTCCTGGGCCGACTTCTAAGGGAACTGTGCCGACATATATGTCTGACAGCGTCCGAAAAAAAAACAAAAAAAACAGGAGGAACCCTAGAAAGCACAGCCGGCACCGGGATTCGAACCCGGGTACCTCCTAGTCTCGACCTGACATGGCCAGCACGCTAACCACTCGGCGGCGTACATCTCACGCTTTCAACAAATCATAGGGGCAAGAACGATTGATGGTTGTCCATAGGAGCGTGCTGTGCGGTGAATTTCTTTTTTGAGAGTGCGGGCGAAATTGATCCACGGAGATCGCTGTGTTTGAGACTTCATGTTGTGTCTGTCCCTTCGTGTTCTCTAGTCTCGGGGTTTTTACATTATGCATTATACTGTGACGTCGTTCGCGAGCACAACTGTCCCGCAACGTAGAGCCACGAATTACTAAACTATCAACCACTATTTCGGAGCTTAATTACCAGACATCGATAGTGAAGCCGAATAAGATATAGTTAGAATCCTGCCTCAATACGGGCTCTTCCATTTCTTTCCCGTTTCCGTACATAGAGGCCGCGCCCTCCATGTCCAGAGTCACAACACGCAGCCTATTTTCTCGGCTACCGGGCACAGACTTGTGCCACTAAGCACTTAGGCAATTACGCTGGGAAGATAAAATCTTTTTCTTCCGTCTTGCTAGGTTAAGAGCGTCAGAGGCGCCAAGGGAATACGCTCGGTGAGCTAGCCGCTATCAGTGTCCTTCGACTTGAATGGAGAGAAATAGGCTCAAACGCGCCTCGCTGCCTTCGATGTCGAAACAAAAAGTGTCTCAGCGTCGCCGTACAGCAAAAAAAGAAAGAAAAAAAAAAGCAAGAATAAGGACATATTTTAATCGATTCTGGCGCGTTGGGAACAAAGAAAGACAAAAAGAAAGAAAAGAATGCAAAAACTCGGGTTTATCACATTTTGATGCACTGTGATTTGTCTTGCACAGCTCATACATTATGCAGATTCTCCGTTCGAAGTGGCGTGATGAAGTAACGTCTCCTACAGTTCGAATATGTCCGCGGCACGCAGGACTACACGCTACATGATGTAGGCGTTGTTTATTTGGGCTCTGCTGTAGATACATCTAGAACTGTTTAAATACATTCCCCTGTGTTGTCCCCCCCCTGCGTTAGTTGTGACGTTGTCCGCTGAAGCGTGGTCGCCTACGGCAAGCAGCTGCATCATCTCCACCTTAACTACTAGCACCAGCTGTGGTGTTTTTAACCCGTGGCCTTTCTAACCAGAGGTGACCCAAAACTCTTTCCTCAGTCTACTTTCTGCCTTGGTGCAAAAGTCTTTCAGTGGGTTCCAGGGCATTGCGGAATAACTGGGAACCACGAGGCCGACGCTGCCGCTGCCGCTGCACACCAACAACGGCCTTCTATGCCCATTATACTCTCGAGAGGAGACAGAAGATCCCTCCTCAGGCATTTGTCTGATTCCTGGTCTACCCTACAATGGCAACACGACATTCCAACTAGGTCCTCTTTGGGAACTGTAGACCCAACGCTGTCATACCGGCTGCCTGCAAAGCTTCCTCGTCCTCTGAAGTCGCTCATCCACAAGCTACGTCTGAATGTGGACTTCACTCCGTCCTATCGATACGAGCTAGGCTGTGAGGCTAGCCCTATGTGCAACGAGTGTGGTGTACCTGCCAACGTAGAACACATACTCCTCCGCTGCCGGACCTATCTCAACGAGAGGCGTACACTGCAGTCACAGCTTGCCACCCTTGGCTGCCGCCCCTTCAACTCGTCGACCATCCTCGGCCCTTGGGACACCGCGGCCGACTCCAGGGCGGCCTTACGTCATGTGGTTGACTTCTTTGAGGCGACAGGCCTAAAGGACTAGTTATGACCCCAGCAGCGCCCTCGGACATTCCCACCATCACGATCACGTTCAGCATCGCCACTTCGATCATTCCCGTCATCTCTCATCGTCATTACTCATCATTGTCACCACTCATATTAGACCCCAAGCTATGGGGTAGCGTTCCACTCCTAGAGTGGAAAACCTCCCCACTTCATCATCACAATATATATGTTGTTGTTGGTGCAAAAGCAGCTGGATCATGATGTTCCACACTATAGTAAATAGGTTCCACAAAAGGAGTAGTCAGCACCTCATAATTACTGAGGCTGTCCCGTTGTTCATTTTGTCTTAAGTAGGGCCGTGCGAGTAGTGGTTTTGAAACCGAAGTGAATACGAAGGGAATAATTATGTACCAGTAGCCCTGACGACGACGACAACAACGGATAAATCGTGACTGCGACATGGGATGATTCACTGCTGGAGAGCAGTACACTACCCCATTACACGCGAAACATTCGATGTCAGATGGGAGACTGAAGTTAAATGAGCTTCTTCCCTTCCCCTTTCACAAATGAGTGAAACTTGCAGCCTTGTCTGAGCAGGCAGACTTCACTCCTCTTCCTTTGAACACTGTATACCGCCACCACCAGAAGCTATATACAAGACGTTTTAGAAACAGTTGAGCTGTCCTCCACTGCATGGTTGTGCTACGCCAATCAAAAGCGGGGAAAACACACACACACACACACGAAAGAAGCATGGATCGTCATTGGGGTACAGAGTATGATACTACAGCGTCTGGAGCAAACCGGTAGAGACAAGAAAGAAACTCCATGAACATTAGAAAGCATCGACGGAGCGAAAGTTGTATATACCCATAGCCAATATGATGTGAATAGTTATGCCTCAATACCGAGCCAATAGTTATATAACTGAACCGAACACATGTACGCCATAAATACGGATATGCAGCATATATGCATAGAGATGCAGCACACGAAAAAGCACCGTCAGTCGGGTGCTTCGGAAGATTCACGAATTGATCAACGGATTACTTGTCATTCTGTAATCCTTAATCGAAGTATGCGACAGAGGCCGGAATGTTGTGTTTGCCCTTCATGTTTCATTTCCTCGTCTACGGCTACCGTAGAGTTTGTTTCCCTTAACAGGCATCATAGGCACGAAAGAAAAAAGGCCACTAGACGCAATTTATAAGCCAGCTTAACGTTACAGCGGCGCATTGAAGCTTACCCCGGATGACCCAGCTTTGCTTTTACGCAAACGATCCTTCCACAAAACGCAGCTGGCGCCCACACCAGTCTACGCGCAGCAGCGCCGTTGAAACTTGTGCCGAGGAATTGAATTAATCAGCTTAGCGGGGTCCCAGATTAGTACAGGAAGAATCTTTTAGCCCGCTATTTCA
This sequence comes from Ornithodoros turicata, assembly GCF_037126465.1. NCBI lineage: Eukaryota > Metazoa > Arthropoda > Arachnida > Ixodida > Argasidae > Ornithodoros > Ornithodoros turicata. The sequence continues at coordinate 99,091,313 of NC_088203.1, forward strand.
CGTCTCCACTTACGTTGACCGTGCGGGAAAAGCGGGGGAAAAAAGGAACGCGGGAGGTGTGCATAAACGGGATAGAACTGTACGAAGGGCAGCACCGAGGCCACAAACGAGCCCACGTATACGAGCATCTGTACCCGAGTCACGTTTAGGAGATTCGCCCTGTATATAGAAGGTTCCTGCGCTGAAACGCTGCTGACATTGGGAGCTACGGCGAACGTTGGTAAATGTTATGCATGCTGCTAACTTGCCGTTGCGCGGTGTTGGGGGTTAACTTAATTTGCGCACCTCCAGGCTGAACCTGTCCGCGCTAGTGCTGTGGGCATAATTTTCAGGTGCCCGCACGTGCTCATAAAGTGTCTAATATGTGAATCTCATCAGTGTGGCTTTTTTTTTTTTGCGTTCTGCTTTCTCGCTCAGCAATGAGGTACAATGTTCACTCTTAAAAATGAGGGGGGGGGGGTGATGGCAGGATAGGCTCGCCGTTGTTGGCCACACAGAAGTGGGCGTCGTCACGACTATAGCCAAAAAAAGAAAAGGAAAACGCATAGCAAAACAAAACACAAAGGAAGGACGGACGGATGGAGGATAGAGGAGGTTGAAGGATGGGGATGCGGTGAGGTGCACGAGTTCATCGGGGAGAGTACAGTATTAGATGGGTCGATCAGCAAGGCCTGTCTTCAGCAGGAAGAGAATGAGGTTTCTTGCTTTGGCGGAACGTTCGGCAGAAGAACCAGCGGGGTAGAGGATGTCTGCTAGCGAGCCCGAGGTGGAGCGAGGGAGATGTGTTTCGCGCGCAGAATGGTATGCTCGGCAGTCTCACAGGATGTGTTCGATTGTTTCGGGTTGTTGACAGTGGCCACAGCAGGCGTCACCCCTAGAGCCTATCTTGAACAGCTGAGAATTGGTGAACGCGCACCCAGTGCGGAGCCTATGGAGCATGGTCTGGATGCTTCGAGGAAGATTTTTCGTGGGAAGAGGAGGGCGATTATGATGCATGATGTCCCGTATTCCAGGGTGGCGCTGTTCAGCAAGGAGCTGAACAGACATCTGCCTGTCGGCGTCGTCCGGAGTTGGCAAAACATTGCTGCAGCCCAGGTGTGCCGAGGACGCCAGCTGGTCAGCCCTTTCGTTGCTGCCGACACCGACGTGGGACGGTATCCATTGGAAGGCGATATCGCCTCCAGCTTGTTTATGTTGGGCGCACGATCTTCTGATGCTTCGCGCTAAGATGTTGTCACACATGGGGTTCATCACGTCCCATAGAGCGCTTCTCGAGTCTGTGAGTAGGACTGCTCTTAAAAATGAACTTCACCGCATAGCACGCTCCTAGCCAATCATTATCCTGAATGATATCGTTAGCTGCTCTGATTTGCTGAAAACGGGAGACGTACGCCTTTTTTGTGACAATTATGAACAGCATAAGTGTCACAAAAAAGGCGTACAGAAGGCGTACAGGCGGCAGACAGGAAAGGTATATGATCCAAGCCCAGGTTACGTGAATGCGACGGAAGCGCATCGTGTCGAGTTATCGCACCTATCCCGACCTGTGGATTGGTTGACGTGTTGACCCTGTGTGAGAGGACTTGAGAGGATTTGTTACGATAAGTCGATGGCATACGCTTTTGTCGCACTCATGTAGACGCCGTAATTACGGTAGATAATTATGTTAATAAAATATTGTGAACAGTGAAATTGCCAGCACAGAATGAACACATAAAAAGAACAAGAATGGACGAAATGAAAGAAATAATCGCGAGAGAACGAAAAATAGAAGAAAAAAAAAAAGGAAGCACACGAAGCCTCCTGAAGGGGAAGAAGCCCAACCGCATCCTACACACACCGATCATGGCTTATAACAGGAAAGAAATGGCTGTGATGATGAAACGGAAAAGGGACAGCTAGAACGCCCGACAAGAAAGATAACGATGTTTTATGTGTGTGAATTTTTGCTTTTTTCTTCTTGGCCCGGGTGAAGTTTTTTTTTTAAAGAGTAGCGAGCCAAATATTGTTGACCTCTGTGAACAGTTAAAAAGAAGAAGAAGATGATGATGATGATCAAGATTGGAGTTTTTATGGCACACAAGCGACTAACTAAGGCTATAGTTTCGCAGACAACGATAACCAAGAAAACAGCGATCGAAGTCGAGTTTCCCCATCCACAACACGGGAACAAAAAAAAAAAAAAAAAAAAAGGGAGAGATTAACGCCGCGTCTCATAAATCCCCTCGCTCCACAGACACCTCTTATAAATTTCCCCCGACCTTGCAAGGCGTTCAGAAAGGATCGACAGCGCCAACAAACAAGAGAGGAAGAACAAACTTAAATCTGATCTATATCCAAACAGGGAGCCCAAGAGCGCATGCTTGGCAGCAGGGAAAAACACCTGGCTGTGTGTACTATATATTTCAGCGCCGTTGCGCAGGGAGAAAATAAAACGTGGCGGAATAAATCGTAAACCCTTCTTATGGGCTTGTAGAAAAGACGAGGAAAAAAAATCGCATTTCGGAGTTTTACTCAGCAGGGGAAATAGGGGTGTACAGAAAGAGGATCGTAAGGCAAAGATCTCATTAGAGCCTCGCAAGTTCTTTCAAGTCCCTTCACAGACTTCTCGACAGGATAAAGGTTCTTTTTAGAGGCCTTCTTCCTTCGTTAATCTGGCGCAGTGCTAGCGAAAGCAAAGTGTTTCTTCTCAAGTTTCGCGTAATTAGCAAAGCCTTTGTCAGTGACAGTCACCTTTAATTAGAAGCTTGTTGAACAAGTTCTGCGTCGCCGCTTTCATATTTCCGGTATATCGAAAAGAATAGTGTGCTAAGGACTAGCTTCGCAATCGCTTGCTAAACGGTTGCTTATTAGCTTCTGTCTACAATAATCCTCAAAATCATCATAATCATCATCATCATCCAGTTCCGAAGACAGTTTATCAGTTTATCCATAGAATGAGGGCGCCCAAAGGCATAGGGCGCCCTATGTACATTGCAGACGACACTTTGCGGACAGCAAGGAGACGACCGATAGTAACAACGTCGCCTACCACGGAAAATGTTGAAAGTTAGCAGACGGTATGTTGCACCTTTCTGTCCAGCTCAAGAGAACGCATCAGGGCGATTCTGCAGCTGGCAATTTTTGAGTGGTTCCGGATATTCAAACAGCTATAGCTGAGAATTTAGGGTCGTCTTTATTACATCGCAGTACGTAGAAGAGCAAGGTGCAAGTATCCGGCGATAGAGATTCACAACAGAGAGAAGACGGTAGAGAACATCTAAATTTTAATGAGACGAGACTTTCGTGCAGAAGGCTGCACTTCTTCGGGTCTAAATATCAAGTTACAAAATTCCAGAAAATATAAGACATGTTGTAACGTAGAGAGCGAGGGTTGGTACAAACATAAAAATAAAAATACAGACATATATAATAAAATAAAAAGGGGGTACGACTCCATCAGCTTTTCCACATTCCTTACACTACGAGAAAGAGAAGTCGTTCCGGATCACACGCAAACGATACACAGAAGACACGTATATTTCCGCTCAGTCTGAAGTTTAAGCTTCCAGAAACAACGGTACAGTTTATCTTTGAACACCCGTCATCTCATAAGAAGGCGCTAACATTGGTGCCGAAGGTTTACAGTTTCGTCAACTGGTACAATTCTCTAGTAAACGCGAATAACGTGTTGGGAATAGACTACATTAGTACCTGTTGACTAACTCTCTTGCACGACACACGGCCCGGGGATAAAACGTTGTGAGTTTAGGGGAAAAAGAAACGGCCAAACGAAGCCAACGAGACACAGCGTTGCTTCTGCTCCGGCGGCGTAATCATCAATCATTATAATAGCCGTAGGATATACCTAACAGTGTGCTTAGTGGTCTAGCGGTATTTAGTGCATTAAGCGAGCCTATCAGCAGAAAGTAAGGCTTCCAATGGAAGGTTACGAAATCAAGAACAAATTGAGTAGTTAAACGCATGAAGTCATTTCAAAGGCGGTTGATAAGTGTCAATGAAAACGCGACTCTCTACCTTTTTTTTTTCTCTCTCTCTCTCTCTCTCGCTTCGTTGCCATCGAAACCTGAATGACGTTGTAGAATGTTTTTTTTTTAAATACATAGAAGGTGGAGAACGAAATGCGAGGAATGGAAGAAGAGTTGCGAGGAGGGTAAAAAGAGAGCGTGCGTGACATTTTAGGATATGAAAGAGACATGTGAAAAATGAAATGTGGCTATAGAGCAAAAAAAAAAAGGTGAAAATGAAACGCGACAGTGGAAAGTAGGTGACACAGTTTCGAACGTGTTGTGGCAGAGCCTGTCGCTTTCCCGCCTTTCTAATAATGTTGTAACACATGTGAGCTGCAAAGTGCAGGCCTTTCGTGAAATTCTGCTGTTTCGGTTTTATACACTTTTGAATCTCTGACCTTCGCATCTGATCTGTGAATCTTTGCACTTTTGAATCGATGAATGCCTACTGTTAGGTGTTATAGAACGGTCAGAAAAGTGGAAAATGGATGTGTGCTGCAGAGGGAGCAACTTACAGAGCAACATTTAGCGAATATTGTTACATTGCACACTCTAAAAACATAGGTGGTGGTGGTGCACTCTTAAAAATGAGGGGGGGGGGGGGTGTCGAGGTAGCTTGCCGTTGTTGGCCGCACTCAAGTGGGCATCGTCACGACTATAGCCAAAAAAAAGGAAAAGAAGGTGGGAGAATGGGGAGTTGAGGACTTCAAAGTGATGTAGAAGCAGGATGACCGGTACTGATGGGACGGAAGCACACTGTAGGTGAGAGGTGCACTAGACGGCACAAAATAGGCTCCTCCTCCCGTTTTCAACAAATCAGGGGCGAGAACGTTGTCATTCGTGATGGTGGTTGGCTAGGAGCGTGCTATGTGGTGAAGTTCATTTTTAAGAGTGTGGTGGTGGTGGTGATATGGCTTGCCGTTGTCGGCCTCACGTGTGTGGGCAACGTCACGACTCACGCCCTGGGGGAATGTGCGTCCTGGGCCGACTTCTAAGGGAACAGTGCCGACATATGTCTGAAAGCGTCTGAGGAAAACCCAGGAAAAACCCCACACAGCACAGCCGGCACTCTGAAAACATAACTTCACCGCATGGCACGCCGTGAGCCAACCATTGCCACCAACTATACGATTATCGCTTGTACTTGGAATACAGAGAGGGGCGTACGCGTTTTTTGTGGCAATTTTCATAGATACAAATTGACACAAAAAGGCGTACGCCCCCCTCTTTATTCGAATCAGAAGCGATAACCCTGTCATTCGTGGCAATGGTTGGCGCACAACGTGCTATGCGGTGAAGTTCTGTTTTTAGAGTGCATGAAAAAAACGACGTATTTACAGGTGACTTACAACATTTCCGTCTCTTCCTGTCCTGCTTCCGACAGCAGTCCATGTCTACACTCTCACATGCGACGCAAGTGGCATGTCATCCATGTTCTTTCCAATATTTGTGAAAGTAACATTATACTTCTGTCAGCTACAGCATTGCGTAATTATAGGAAAGGTGATATACAGGGCGTTTTTTTTGTAAATCATTTATATAATTTTTATAAAAAAAGCTGTCGTTGGCCTCACTTATGTGGGCAGCGTCACGCCCTCTTAAAGTATATATCGTTATCTGCCCCGATTTGTTGAAAACGGGAGGCGTGGTGCACGCCTTTTTTGTGACACTTATGCTGTTCATAATTGTCACCAAAAAGGCGTACGCCTTCTGTTTTCAACAAATCAGGGCAGATAACGATATCATTCGAGGTGATGGTTGGCTAGGAGCGTGCTCTGCGGTGAAGTTCATTTTTAAGCGTGTTGGGGCGTTCACTGCATAACATGCTCCTAATCAACCCCATCTCGAATGACATCGTTCTCGCCTTTTTATGGAAACTTATGCCCTAGCCACACGGCAAACTTAATGGTTACGCTAATTGTCACAAAAAGACGTACGCGTTATGTGCTGAAGTTCTGCTTAAAGAGTGTATTAACCGTGCTGCAGGATACAACACGGTTTAATGTGCCTAAGAGTACCTAAGATGTGAGAGTACCTAAGAGTGCCTAAGATGTACCTGAGAGCAGGGATCGGAACCGGAACTGAACCCGAACCGAAAACCGGAAAAAAAACGTTATTTTCTGACGAACCTGAACCGAACCCGAACGATTTTTTTGCTTGTCCTGAGCCGAACCGGAACTGAACCGAAAAAAATTGATACGGTTACCGGTTTGGGAATCGGTTCAGAGGTGATTTAATTGTACTACTGACCAACCTTTTTTTTGCTCACCTGAACGGTTATCTCACACCTTTCTCTTACAATCGTGTACGGTGAGCGTAAGCCTGCTTGCATGTAGCAAAATTACTGCCCATGGACCGGTTAAACCGAGGCCGAAAAAAGTAACTGTTCCAATCCCTGTAAATGCCCCGACCGCTGACAGATTTTTTTTTTGTCTGTGTATGTGCGGGGGTGGGTGGGGTGTGTGTGTGTGTGGGGGGGGGGGGGGGTTCTCCCTGAGCCGAACCCGAACCGAACCGATATACCTGAACCGGACCGAAAAAAATACCGGTTCCGATCCCTGCCTGAAAGTGCAGGACGAGATGAGATGATGTGATAACAGATGAAGGAATGATGACGGCCGAAATGATCTTCACCACAAAGCATGCCCGTGGCCAACCATCAAACCGAGTGATATCGTACTTTCCCCTGATTTGCTGAAAACGGGAAAGGGGGGGTCGTACGCCATTTTTCTGGCATTGTTCATTCATAATTGCCACAAACATGGCGTGCGCCCCCGGTTTTCATCAAGCCGAGGGAGAGAAGGCCGTCATACGGGATTATGGTTGGCTAGGAGCGTGCTATGCGGTGAAGCTCTGTTTTTAGGTTGGTATAAAAAAAATACAGAAGCCGACACTGAAGATCTTCAGTGTCGGCTTCTGTATTTTGTTTATGTGATCTACAGGACTTGACTCCCCTCTTCGTATACGCATTGGTATAAAAAAGAAAAATATGGAGATGCTGTTCCAACTCTATATACTCATAGCTTTTTAGTAACAATCTGCAAAGGAAAAAAAAAGAAAAGAAAGAAAGCCCACTCAAGCACTGCGCTCCCCCCCTCTCCTGCCTTCCTTCCCTCCTCTCCACACACTTCAAAATCGCTCTGCAGCGACACTATGGAGCGTGTGTATCTGCTGGGTTTCCCACGCAAGCGAGCTCATTGTTGCCAGCGCTGGGAGTTTTCCCTCTGATTTGCAATGCTGATGGTGCTTTCATAGCTCTCGCGGTTTGTCGCGCATTCTGATCGCACATACTTGCTGCTTAAATGAACATTTCCGTACGCTCCGGCACTTTCTGCCGCCTCAGAAAGCGTTGAGTAGCTTTGATGCTGAAGAGGATTATATTTGCATATTTCTCAACTGGTCCCTTCTCGCATGGATATTCATAACCAGCGCTGTCAGATCCATATCCGGATGGAACGGATACGATGTCGAAAGGGTTTCTGGCACGACGGCAACCGCCGAAAGATATGAGGAGCGGATTCGTTCGAATGAGACATAAGTGTCACAAAAAGACGTACGCCTCTCATTTCCTAAATACCACGCTCTTAAAAATGAACTTCACCACATAGCACGCTCCTAGCCAAACATAATCTCGAATGATAGCGTTATCTGCCCTGATTTGTTGAAAACGGGAGGCGTACGCTTTTTTGTGACAATTATGAACAGCATAAGTGTCACAAAAAAGGCGTACGCCTCACGTTTTCAGCACATCAGGGCAGATAACGCTATCATTCGAGATTATGGTTGGCTAGGAGCGTGCTATGCGGTGAAGTTCATTTCTAAGAGTGCAGAGGGAGGGGGGAGAATGAGGGGCGGATAATGGCAGGATCGGCTCGCCGTTGTTGGCAACACAGAAGTGGGCGTCGTCACGACTATAGCAAAAAAAAAAAAAAAGAAAAAAAAGAAAGACGGATGGAGGATAGAGGATGAAGGGTGGAGATGCGGAGAGGGTGCATGAGTTCGTCGGGGAGAGCAAAGTGTTAGGGGGGTCGTTGATCAAGACCCGCCTTCTGCAGGAAGAGAATAAGGTTTCTTGCTTTAGCGGAACGTTCGGCAGAAGAACCACCGTGGTAGAGGATGTCCGCTAGCGTGCCCGCGCTGGAGTGAGGGAGATGGGCTTCGCGCGCAGAATGGTATGCTCGGCAGTCTCGCAGGATGTGCTCGATTGTTTCAGGCTGTTGACAGTGACCTAAGCATGCGTCACACTTAGAGCCGACCTTGAATTAGTTGAGAGTTGGTGAACGCAGATCCAGTGCGGAGCCTATGTGAAGCATGGCCTGTATGCCTCGAGGAAGGTTTCTCTTAAAAATGAACTTCACCGCATAGCACGTTCCTACCCAACCATCATCTCGAATGACATCGTTCTTTCCCCTGATTTGTTGAAAACGGGAGCCGTACGCCTCTTTTGTGACACTTATGCAGTTCATAATTGTCACAAAAAGTGCGTACGCCTCCCGTTTTCAACAAATCAGGGGAAAGAGCGATGTCATTCGAGATGATGGTTGGCTAGGAGCGTGCTATGCGGTGAAGTTCTGTTTTAAGAGATGTTCTGATGTCTGTTCAGCTCCTTGTTGAACTGCGCCACCCTGGAATACGGGACATCATGCATCATAATCGCCCTCCTCTTCCCACGAAAAATCTTCCTCGAAGCATCCGGACCATGCTCCATAGGCTCCGCACTGGGTGCGCGTTCACCAATTCTCAGCTGTTCAAGATAGGCTCTAGGGGTGACGCCTGCTGTGGCCACTGTCAACAACCCGAAACAATCGAACACATCCTGCGAGACTGCCGAGCGTACCATTCTGCGCGCGAAACACATCTCCCTCGCTCCACCTCGGGCTCGCTAGCAGACATCCTCTACCCCGCTGGTTCTTCTGCCGAACGTTCCGCCAAAGCAAGAAACCTCATTCTCTTCCTGCTGAAGACAGGCCTTGCTGATCGATCCATCTAATACTGTACTCTCCCCGATGAACTCGTGCACCTCACCGCATCCCCATCCTTCAACCTCCTCTATCCTCCATCCGTCCGTCCTTCCTTTGTGTTTTGTTTTGCTATGCGTTTTCTTTTTTTTTTTGGCTATAGTCGTGACGACGCCCACTTCTATGTGGCCAACAACGGCGAGCCTATCCTGCCATAACCCCCCCCCCCCCCCGTCCTCGGCCGGGGGGCCCTATAGTTCATGGCTGGGATTCACATAATGTGGGTTTCGATTCTACATAATGAGCCCGGATTTATACGGTACAAATGAGTACGATAGACAGAGTTTGCGTGGCCCCGAGTTGTTGGCACACCCCTCAAACATATCGTCTAACAATGCGTCGTCGAGAATACAACGTGTAATCGATTTACGTTAATGGTAGTTCATGGGACAGAATAAATTGTCCAAGCTCGCGTGTAATAGTATCGACATTGCAAGGGGTGAGAGCAGGCGTCAGGGCTCTAACCGGAAGTTTAAAAAAAAAAAAAAGATGATACACGATTGCTTTCTCGTGGTGCTTAAAATCTACATGCGAAACAAATCAATGGAATTCTCTTACTATTAGATTTCAATGTCCATTGCAATATCAGCTTATTCCTCACTCTCAGAAAAAAGGGTGTGAAAAGGTGGTAACTTCTATAGTTACCACCTAGGTCAACATAGCGTCTGATAAAGGGTGTACAAGGGTGGTAAAATCAATTATCATATATCCAAATTGCTACAAGAAGGCGTACTGCCCCCTCGCTCACCGAATCAGAAGTGGTAACCTTATCATTCGTGGCATAGAGAGTGAGGTAGCAGGTAGAACTTTGCAACCTTTTAGGCACAACATATGCGACAAATATTACCTCCTAAAAGGGATAACCCACCTTTTTTCTGAGAGTGCTTGATGTCGTTGGGGGGTCAGTCGCTCTCGGTTTTTGTTCTGGTATTCATGAAATCTAGGAAACAAATGAACAGGTTTAGTCCTTTTTTAGTCCTTTTCAGGAGTGGACGCATTGGCGCAACCACTAAACTACCTTTTGGGACAAAATGCAGGGTAGTTTATGCCAAGTTTAGCGACTATTTGACTATAGTGCAGCGGAGTAAATTTCAGGTAAAGGAGACTATAGTAGGGAGTATAACTGCAATCTAGAGGATCAGAAACTGTGATAGTTTCCTAATTTAGTCTTTTTTTTTCTCTCTATCTCTTCGAATGTATAGGATTGTGACAGAGATTGTTAATTGCGCCATGTTTAATTCGTGCTCACGTTCACGGTTCTAAACTTAAAACCAAGTTACAAGTTGTTCGTTTTTCGTCGTGGCACCTCCCTCAGGGACAAGAGCAGCCGCAGCTGTTACTCTAGCTAATGATGATGCATTTAAGTTTTTATGGCGCAAAAATAAACCAGGGCAAAGTTGCGCAATGACGTCACAGCCCGTTGCTTCTGTTTGGTTTGCTGACAAAACCTGGCAGGAAGCGTGCATGAGAAATGGTCGAGTTTACATTAAAATCGTAATTTCCAGCACGCGTTCCTTTCATCTAGTCTAAAACAAGAAAACATAAGAAAACGCATACGGACATATAATGGGAGTAAACGAAAGACTGCCTCAAAGGAAGAAAAAAATAACCCTGGACGCAGTAAAGAACGAACATGGACAGGGCGGGCCCCCGACCGCGAATATTGATCTTTTTCTGGCCACACCGATTAACTATCGCCCAATGACGTCAAGACACTAAGCAGGTTCGTACCTATAACTACTTTTCTTTGTCACCCATTTCGCTGTCTTTCGTAGCAAAAAGACGAAAAAAGAAGAAAAATGATTATTTCATTTACAACAACCTCCTTATTGCTCTTTTCAAAAAGAGATGAGGCGCTCGAAGGAAGATTATAGGAGGTGCAGGCTGTAGTAGACGTTTCAGTAGTCGCTGTAATTAATTGCAAGAACTCTCTGACAGCGGGGCTAAATGGAAAGAGCGTGCGCTTTAGAAAGCCGCCAAAATGTACAGGCCAGCTGCTCTGATTAATGCCGTGCGTGAGTTCGGATTAACTTTTCAGATGCTGCGGTTTTACGAAGGCGCGGTTCGGGCTCCTAATGGGCTGCGTGTTTTATCCATCTGGCTTCGTTGATCTGACGGCTTAATGTCATCATCGTCATCCCAATTTAATGGTGTAAGGCGTGATTTTTAATAGTAGTTCCCGTCACGTTTTTACTCTCGTCCTTGTTAAACCTCGGGAATTTTGACAAGGCTTTCTGGACGTTCTTATTGTCTTCTTCCGTTGGGGAAGGGGGGGGGTATGTTTATTAAGGAAAGGAAAGGTCAGCCAGACGGAGGCCGGCTTGCTATTCAAAAAAAAAAAAAAATGAAAAAATGGGGGAAGAAAAAAGTTAAAGAGAAAGGAAAAAGGGAGAAAGAAAAGATAAGGAAAAGAAGGAAAGAGAAGGGGAAAGAAACGAAAAGGTATTCGCACTTCATCTATCACTCTAAAAACAGAGCTTCACCGCATAGCACGCTGTGCGCCAATCATTGCCGCGAATGATATGGTTATCGCTTCTGATTCGAAGAGAGAGGTGGGCGTACGCCTTTTTGTGGCAATTTGAATACATAAAAATTGCCACGAAAAGGCGTATACGCCCCCCTCTTTCTTCGAATCAGGAGCGATAACCCTGTCATCCGCCGCAATGGTTGGAGCACAGCGTGCTATGCGGTGAAGTTCTGTTTTTAGAGTGTAGCAAGAGGTTGGCGGATGAGAGCCAGGAGGAAAGCACGCGCGAAGAAGATATCGCGGAATAAATTCCTGGACTATCCGAAGGACGCTAGGACGGTGGAATATTTGTGAGAGAACGCGAAGGTGGGTGTTCAAAGCAATGCTGCTAGCAGACGACACAAGCAGACGAGCACCGGAAGAAGGAATATTCTGCGCCGAGCGGACAGAATCTTCTTGAGGTTCGGGGAATACGCGAGAACACGTGACGTAAGTCTCAGCCAGTCACGTGCACTCCGCTAAGTCTGACGCTGCTCCTGCAGCACTTGCGTCTCAGACGACATCTCGCCCGATAAAATCGCTCGCGCGGACAGCCCGTTGACACCGCGATACCACCGTGGCGATAAGCGATGCACAGGCGTGGGCATTTGGAGAGAAGACATTACACTCTAAACCGTTTTACACCTTAAAGGGTGTAAATCAAAATGTTCATGGCGCACACCTTTTAAGGTGTATTCCAACACCCTCATGGCAACTGGGGTGTAAAGGGAGTTATCATATCTGATGATTGTATCTCGGGTTGCTACCTGCTCATATCTTGTTTGGGCGCGCATGTTGTTCCTGAAAATAATTGTCAAAGGCGCTGTTGCGTCATGTGCAGTGCTTCCCCTCAGAGTCAATAAAAGAAGGCCCCGACCGGAAGACATTTTTTTCAGGTTCTCGGCGCTACCAGTTCAGGTTGCACTACTTGTCATATCTTGTTCTTAATGCACAAACGACTATGACAGGTGTAACGCCGAATAAAACTGCTGGGCTCATGGCAATATGCGGGTTACTGTGTATTCACAATTACCAGCACATTGCATATAATCACATTGAGGTCCAAATATGTATGTACATCAAGGTGATTTAATATGTGTGTGAACATGCACAGCCGACATACAGAAAATCATGTATGGCGTGGTAGCTGTAAATAGCTTTTCGTGAAATTGTAGACCTCAGCGGGTACCTCCCCGATATGCATGTTCATGACTTAGAACGTTGCATTTATTCGTTTCTTCAAGGCTTTGCAGTGTTGTACCCACAAATATCTAACCCCTGTAAAATGCATTACATTGTTCATTATCCGCGACTCATCAGGATGTTTGGTCCAATCCTAGCTCTATGGTGTATGCGTTTCGAAGGGAAGATGTTGCTAGAAAAACTCTACATTTCAAGAACATAACCCTTTCATTAGCAAGAACACATCAATTTTATCAAATGTACGTGTGGTCCCAGTCCTTCATCAGAAATGCCACATCTACTCATGGTTCCAAGGAGATACTACTTCAACATGCCCCAGAAGCAATTCAGTGTTGCACTCATGACCGTGATATTCACGCAAAATCTATAGTCTATGTGAAAAGTGCAGTTGACAATGATAACACTCTTGATTATTAACTCTGACACAATTTCTCTCATACAAACATTAACTACAGTTGAGTATGATGAGCACTATCATGTGTTTGTTTTGTCTTGCAATGAGGAGCAACGTGTTTTAAGAAATTTAGGCACTATATCAATAGATCCTCCAAATCTGCATACATTACTAGATGCTAGACGTGTTGTAAATCCACGTCATGCACTTTTGTAATGTAACTTCCCGTACCTTGTTGTTGTATACATTCACTTTTGTTCACGTGAACGAAAATAAACACACTCCCTTCCTACACCCAGGCGATACACTGATCACCATATTTCACCTGAGGGGGTATTACACCATCGTTACACCCTCAGGAACTTCCAAAACAAAGTTGTAGGGCGTGAAAGGGGTGTGATCTTTGTTAATACACCTATTTTACACCTTTAAAGGTGTGAAACGATTTAGAGTGTAGGGGGGACAGGGAGGACAGAGGGGTTAGTATGCACCCTGGGACGACTTCGGAGAGAAGCGTACCGACAACTATCTCGAAAATTTGCCAGAAAACGCAGGAAAAACCTGAGGCGGCACAGACGGTATTTTATCCCACGGCTTTCTAGCACACCCCGCCAAAAATCACTCATGAGCATGCTTACCTATGCTCACTCTTGCATAAGACAGCTGAAATGAGGCTCATGCTTGGTGAGCTGAGCATAAGTGGTGTACCGCCTCAGCGGCGGTGAATCGCCCACCCCATCATCATCCAATGTATGTGTGTGTGTGTGAGTGAGCATAAGTGAACTGGGGTGACGCTCACGCACCGTGAGCTGAGCATGAGCTACTCGCGTTCAAGTACGCGTTCATGGCCACCAACTGAACGACCACGTACAAGAAGGTGTGAGCAAACGTGCATGAGTGAGCATGCGAAAATCCCTGAGCGTGATTCAGGACCGGACTTCGTTCGTGAGTGAGCAGCGCTTAAAAAACTAGTATATTTAAGTGATGATGCGTGGAGAGTTTCATCGCCAGGGGCTGTACCCTACCCCATTGTAATGAAACTCCTCGCAGCTTTTAGTGACAGAAATCAGTACAGAGAGGGCTGTCGTGTGTCGACCTCTGCGTACTATAGTGCTTACCTCCACTTCTCACAATGCACCACATTGGGGGCCAACCAGCGGCTGCCCGCTACGGCGGAGTTGTCTTAGTACAGTGGCCTGCGCTCTTAAAGCAGGACTTAAAGCACTTCAAGCAATTGAAACTTCCGGCATACGAGGCCCATCCGCACCCCTAGTCACCGACGTGTTAATGGCTTACCACACTATCTACGCCGCAGGCCACAGGCTCGTTCTCCAGTGGGTTCCAGCCCATTGTGGTGTCGTGGGGAACGAGCAGGCCGACAGCGCCGCAGAAGCAGCACTCTCGTCTCGGAACCGGACCCGTATTGTTCTGCTCAGAGGAGACCGCCGTTCAATTCTGCGACGTCTAGTGACACCCCTGGCTTCCCGCCAACGGACAACCGACATTCTTCCCCCCTCTATGTTGAACAGAGTTGATCCCATGCTCGCTTTCCGCATGCCACGAAACACATCTCGTCAGGATGCTGCATTAATCCACCGCATGCGCCTCGATGTGGCCTTTACAGCTCAGTGGCGTTACCGCTTGAGACAAATTGATTCTCCCACCTGTTGCCACTGTGGTGCTCTTGAGGATCTGGAGCACATTCTTCTTCATTGCCCTCACTACGAACCTTCCCGAATCACACTCTCCGAGTCTCTTCGTCAGCTGGACTCTGGCCCTTTCTCCCTACCGAAATTGCTTGGTCCCTGGCCCAATCCAGCCCAGCAACGCTCTGCGCTCAAAGCTCTTCTGACATTTCTGGACACCATCGGACTTCGATCGTTATTGTAAAGGGGCTCGTTATTTTATTCCCCCCATTCCACCAAGCACTGGGGTAGAGTATCGCCTGTTGCGATGAAACTCCCCACTCTCCAAGACCGAAAATAAAGTTGTTGTTGTAAAGCAGGACTTCACCACATAGCACGCTCCTAGCCAACCACCATCTCGCGTGACATCGCTCTTTCCCCTTATTTGTTGAAAACGGGAGGCCGTACGCCATTTTTGTGACAATTATGAACTGCATAAGTGTCACAAAAAAGGCGTACGCCTCCCGTTTAAAAAAAAATCAGGGGAAAGAGCGATGTCACTCGAGATGATGGTTGGCTAGGACCATGCTGTGCGGGGAAGTTCATTTTTAAGAGTGTGGTCCACCAGTACGTCCCCGCAATGTCCGTCGTACTTTGTCGTTTGGAGGCCCCGTATCACTTTTAAATCCACGGATTCACGACGTCCTCCTTCAAAGTAAGTAGCCCAATCCGATTAGGTTCCCGCATTTTTCTAAGTCGTTCCCACAAATCTTGTGAAGGTAAGCGGGTTGTCCGAGTGAGTCCGTCTCAAGTACTACTTGCTCCCGAATTTTTCTCTGGGCCGGTTTCGAATAAATGGATTACACTTATACGAGTACCTACCCGCTGTCGCCGGGGAAAAGTTCACGTGTCAGGAAAGGAAGACGACGACCTTACCGGTTCTGCTAATTTGCCACGCTTAGAAGGATCTCGAGCGATTTTTTTTAAAGCGAGTTGAGTACAAATCGGCGTGGCTGATTGGATACAGCGTCTGCGCACTTGTGGTAGCGGGAAGGTCACATGGAAGGCTGTGAGGGGGATGGGTTCGTATCCTGCACTCTGAAAAAAGAGCTGCACCGCATAACACTCTCCCTTGATTCGATGAAAACGGGGGAGCGTACACCAATCTTGTGGCATTGTGCGGTTCATAATTGCCACAAAAACGGCGTGTTCGCTCCCGTTCTTCAGCTCCCTGTCTTCAGCCAATCAGGGGAAAGAACGATGTCATTCGGGATGATGGTTGGCTATATAGGAGCGTGCTATGTGGTGAAGTTCATTTTTGAGCCAGCTGTGCGGTCTGATCACTCTAAAAAAAGAACCTCACCGCGCGTACCACGGTGTGCGTCAACCATTGGCACGAATGATAGAGTTATCGCTTCTGATTCGAAGTGAGAGGGGGCGTACGCCTTTTTGTGTCAATTAACATATATCCAAAGGGACGCAAAAATGCGTCTCTAGCCCCCTTCCCCCCCCCTCCCCCTCCGCAGTCGGCCGGTAACGTTCCCCCGTTTCAATCAATCTCCTTCTGTTTTCACTTCGTCTGGCCGTGTTTGCTAGCCGTTCATGCACGCTGGTGGAGGTGGTGGTGGGGGTGACGAGATGGGGGGTTGCCGTTGTTGGCCTCACTGATGTGCACTCTTAAAAACGAACTTCTCCACATAGCACGCTCCTAGCCAACCATCATCCCCAATGACAACATTCTCGCCCCTGATTGGTTGAAAACGGGAGGTGGAGCCTATTTTGTACCTATTATGCCGTACATAATGAATGCAAAATGTATCCGCTAAGAAGTAGGCAGGTCACTGCCAGGCACGACAATGCACGGCATGAAAATCTCTTACTTCTTTCGGCGAGTCCCGATTCCTGGAGGAAACAGACTACACTCTTAAAAATGAACTTCACCGCATAGCACGCTCCTAACCAACCATAATCTCAAATGATATCGTTATCTGCCCTGGGGGCTTAATCGCTTCAGCGTTGTTACGGTCGTCACAAGCTAACGAGTGGCGGGAAATTCAAAAAGGTGGGCACGTGACACATTGCGCGTGACGTATACCACGGCCTTCACGTATCTCGCGAAGAGCGCTGTGCACGTGTTTTATCACGTGCCCACCTTTTTAAATTTCCCGCCCGCCTTTTTGAATTTCCCGCCACTCGTTAGCTTGTAACGACTGTACCGACGATGAAGCGATTAAGCCCCCTGGTTCGTTGAAAACGGGAGGCGTACGCCTTTTTTGTGACAATTATGAACCGCATAAGTGTCACAAAAAGGCGTACGCCTCCCGTTTTTAACAAATCAGGGCAGATAACGATATCATTCGAGATAGTGGTTGGCTAGAAGCGTGCTATGAGGTGAAGTTCATTTTTAAGAGTGTAGGCAGTGCGTGTTTTGGAACTCTTAAAGCAGAAAGTTCCACTCTTAAAGCAAAACTTCACCGTATAACACACCCTGGCCAACCACCGTCCCGCACGATATCGCTCTCTGCCCTGATTTGTTGAAAACGGGAGGCGTACGCCTTTGTGTCACACCCATATGGTTATATTATCTGTCACAATTTTGGATGGTTGGTGGCACAAACTTGTCACGAAAAGGCGTACGATCAGCACTTTCCACGAAACAGGAGCGACGCTATCCTTCAGCTTGCTATGTGCTGAAGTTGTGTTTTTAGGGTGTAGCTACAGTTGCTTCGCGGTGCTAGTGCGGAATAAACGATAACACGTCTACGTTTCTTTCCAGTTTCCACTCACTGACTTACAAACCGAACATTACCGATTAGCGATTTCCGCGAAAGTTTCAACATCACGTTATATCGAACTGTGTATCGAGCGCATAGTGTATTTACGGCTAACGTGGCGGCCTCCTAGCGGCTAACAAAAATACTAATCAAGGGAGCAGCAGGGCGTGCCTCAATTCACGTACACATCGAAAGACGAAAAGAGTGCGATTGGCGAAGCCCGATAAATCGACCAATCTGCGCATTTGCCGCATGGGGTGAAAGTTCGTTGGGGCAATGATGGAGAAGTTTCTCTGTACCTCTTCGCGGAAGTGCCTTCGCCTGTCTGGGCACTGGCGCAATTAAATGGCGGTCAAAGTGATGCCAAGGCAGTGTGTACAATTAAGGGTCATCGCCTATCGATAAAATGAACGTGGTATAGAGAAACTGGGAACTCATATTTCAAAATGTCTACAGATATGCGGTATCTTGCTCCACTCCTTTGTAGTTCGGTTTATGCAGAGGTTAGTTTGATAAAACTAGCGATATTCCCCAGAATGTTCCCACGGAAGATGCGAAAAACGTCACAGCTTCCTGCTACCACGCGAGCGCGAGCGCTTACCCATCGGGTCGTCTCCTCTCTTGTTCTGATAACCTTGGGGAATATTCTGCCGCTGTACCTACAGATTACTCTGAAGCATCGCATCATCAGAAGTACATGCCACGCAGCCCATTTTGACCTGCGTCAGTCGTGTCTAAGCATATTCGTGTTTCTAGAAACTAGATAACCCGTATTAAAGTGACCTGGTTGTTAAGGATGGCATCTGCGGCAGCAACATCACCGCAGATATAACAGCTGTCCAACAAAAGCTCTCTCCACTCGCAGCATGCAGCGCGGTATGCATCTGACTCTCTAGGATGTAGCCCTGGAATAAGTTGTTCTTGTATTACCTTGCGTTTGGGGTACAACCTGTCCTAGCTTGCTGCGTATCAATCTGGAAAGAAAGAGATGGAAACCTTAGTTCCGTACTGTTCACAAGCCTCAGGGAAAAAGAAAGCCGAAGTTCTGTGGTTGCATGTAGTGTATGTGTTTACGGCTCAAATTTCGCTACACAAATACTGGACAGCAGTTTGCTTTACATACTGTATAACGACAAGGCGCAATGCTTGCCCACATCGCATTTCAAAAATATTTTGCCCTCGCCCTATACGAACGAAGAGCAGGTTAGCACTGAGCAGCTGTTTCGGCCTCATTGGGCCATTGTCGACATGTCAACGGTGCGCGGGTAGTCAGCGTTTGAATGGGTGCCGTCAGAAGGTCACGTAGAACGCACGTGAATGTCATATTCTTGGACTTTATTTTCAACGAAAGGAAGGTCTGTGTTCCGCGGGTATTTAATGAAATCCCCGATCAGAGTACCATAGCACAGCCGCTTCGGAGCGGTCATGGATCTAGGGAAAAGCGGCCGCTTCAATCTCTCGATGTTCCAGTAAAGTGTGAATGCTCAGCATGGCACGCAAAGGAATTTCAAAGTGAACTGCTGGTGAACCGGTAAATTTCGAAGTTGGTTGGTTGCTTGGTTTAAAAAAAGAAAAATATAGAGATGTTAGCCCGACTCTACATTGAGCCGGCTACTCCAGTACGCGTATGGTAGCGAGGTCTGGCTACAAAAGGAGTCTAAAAGGATGCTCGTTCCACAAAAAGTCCTAAGGAAGGAGATCACAGAGTGTGAAACATGTCGATATGCTGCTGACCAGTCACCGAGTACCTTCTTGAAGTCGAGAGGACCGTTGTCGTGTCTGACAAGGCATCCCGGGTAACATCACGGCTTCTACGAATCGCTGCGCAGCTGAGCAATATATGTTCGGTAGCCTATGGCACTCGCATTGGGTGCAGGGTGTGAGGGAACTATTCCGATACGGTGTAGTATTTCAAAGTGATTGAGCGTCTTTATGTTGCTATAATATTGGTTGATATATTAGTATATTGATTGCGATTGAACGGCGTCACTGACCAAAGTTATAATGCGAAACATATGAATCCCGTATTGGAAGCAATGAAAATAGCGGTGCTGCGCTCAAGAACAGAGAGCTCGAGAACACTCAAGCGGCTGGGATCTCATTGAGCTATTCTGCAGTACCAGCCGCTTCAGTGCTGTCTGTCTGGGCTGGGGAGCCATTTCGATTGTTTTGAATATGGAATTCGTACGTTTTCCATTGTAACTTTGCACTACGACGCTCAATCACTTCGAAGTTTACCATGACTGAATGTCCTTCAGAGCTTTATATTGCCACGAATCATCATCGCGAAACTTCCAGGGCAGGCACGAAACGGTACATCTCATCCCGGCGCATGCTGAAGAAGAAGCAAGAAGGTTCCAGACACATCGCCTGCTCTCTGGCAAACGCTCGTGCTGTTTCTAGACTTTTCGGCGCGACGCTTAAATGCTTGTGCGCTCCAAGCTGGAGCATTCATTCTTTGGACTCAGTTGTGTTCAGAGAGCTATCACTCTTGTGTTTTGCTACCAAGTAGTCTAATAAACCGTTCGCTGTTTATTCGACGACTCGCCGACACATTTCGCTTCGTGACAATATGTAGACAGCACAATGTTCCAACAGCATTGTGTATAATCGCCGATGATTGCATGTCGGTGCGGGAACACCTTTATAGCGTGCCACACTGTAGTTGTCCGAATTCTGAAGCGGACGTTTGCATTGAACAATCCTCTATTGATATTGCAACAAATACTTATATATATATATATATACGGGTGTCCCTACCAAGCTAGTATGGGACCCCGTGTTAGTTGACAATGTGAGTTAACAGCTCTATTTGCATGAGCAAAGCATTAAAATGCGAGCAAGCTGGTGGATCGATGGGGACGTCTGTCTACGTATACTTGTGTGTGGAGTCCCGTCTTCTTGAGTTTTGTGTCTATGTCCCTACCACCTCCTCAAGCTCAAACAAACGATATCGTCTGCTATTTGCATGTTGATATCAAGTTATAAAAAATATATAATAAGCTTGATTAAGTATAATATACTGAAAAATACACTGTGGCAACCGAGAGGTAATATACGAGACTCATCAATACACGAGACACATCAATAATTTAATGTAGTGGGTTAACACAAAGAAAAAAGGAAAACATTCCGTCCAACGGATATATCAATAGATGTAGTACGGTATATATTGGTATTGTTGCATGCTGAATATTTGTGGCAATAAAAATGTGATGGGATGAAGAGTGCTGGGGATGCATGTATTACTGCGCACATTCAAAACAAAGCTTCACCACATAGCACGCTGAAAGCCATCCATTGTACAGAGCGATACCTTTACCATGCCACTCTTAAAAATGAACTTCACCACATAGCACGCTCCTAGCCAACCACCATCCCGAATGACAACGTTCTCGCCCCTGATTTGTTGGAAACGGGAGGAGGAGCCTATTTTGTGCCGTGCATAATGTCCACAAAATAGGCTCCTCCTCCCGTTTTCAACAAATCTAGGGCGAGAACGTTGTCATTCGGGGTGATGGTTGGCTAAGAGCGTGCTATGTGGTGAAGTTCATTTTTAAGAGACGGCAAGCCCTTTCACCATCACCACCACCACCATCATTTTTAAGAGTGCACTCTTGATTTGTGGAAAAACTATGTCACTCGGGATGATGGTTGGCTGGGAGTGTGCTATGCGGTGAAGTTCATTTTTTAGAGACCAGCTCGCGTGACGCAGTGGTTAGCGTACTGGACGTCGAGACTGCACTCTTAAAAATGAACTTCACCACATAGCACGCTCCTAGCCAACCATCATCCCCAGTGACATCGTTCTCTCCCCTGATTTGTTGAAAACGGGAGGCGTCCGCCTTTTTGTGACAATTAACATTTCTACATAAGTGTCACAAAAAGGCGTACGCCTCCCGTTTTCAACAAATCAGGGGAGAGAACGATGTCACTCGGGGATGATTGTTGGCTAGGAGCGTGCTATGTGGTGAAGTTCATTTTTAAGAGTGTGGGAGGTACCCGGGTTCGAATCCCGGTGCCGGCTGTGCTGTCTGGGGGTTTCTCCTGGGTTTTCTTCAGACGCTTTCAGACATATGTCGGCAAAGTTCCCTTAGAAGTCGGTCCAGGACGTACATTCCCCAAGTGCGTTAGTCGTGACGTTGCCATCATTTTAAAGAGAGTGTGGGGTCCCACATATGCCTTTTTGGACCGCTTCCGGTTTGGTGCCGAAACGACATCCGGTTTCACAGCAAACGCGCCCTGCGCCAACCACTGTGCCGATCGATACAGTTATCGCTTCTGATGTGTGAAGAGAGAGGGTCGTATACGCCTTTTTGTGGCAATTCAAATTGCCACAAAAAGGCGTACGCCTCCCGTTTTCAACTAACCACGAAAGCGAAAGATATAATCTTGCATGGGAGCTGGCTCCGAGCGTCCTTAGTCGCGGAAGGACCGGAAGTCTTCGTGGCACCGGAAGTTGTGGCGGGGGCTTGTTTATGTTTACCCGAGAATGTCATGTATATAGCAGGAATGTGTAACTAGTGTGTTGCGGCACTTCTTCTGTGTACAGTTGGTTGCAGAGGTGTAAGTATTATAGAATTAAGTGTTATTGCAATCTGCTCGTTTATAACTTTGTATGCTAACCGTGCGGTGATCTGAATGTAATATATTTCCCCACATATATTTCTTCAACACATTTGTACAAGAGGCGAATCACTTCCTCGTAAATGGAGTGACGATTTAGACAACTTCGTCTTCAATTTAACCAATCGTTCTATTCGCCTCTCCAACTACCTATAGAGGCGCTCGCGTCGTCTTCAAGATGGCGCAGAAAAGAATGATTGGCGATGAACAAATCGCCCTGCTTCATGCCTTCTTCCACGAGACACGTTTCAAAAATTGTCCAAATAACATAACTCGCGCATGGTTTCCTGCTGTCTTCGTTGTTTTCGTTCACGCCGCTCCTTTGATAGTATCTTTTTCATCTTCCTCTTCCCGACATTGAATATTCTTCTCCGCAGTAGTTTTGCACCGCGAAATTGAGCAGTTGTGTTGCTGTTTGAGCTCTGTAAGCCGGGACACTCCATCGCACACGAAGGGAAGTCGCGGCAGTTTCGGGTCAGCGCGAAATATACCTGTCGTCTGCTGTTACTATCATTCATTGAGTGTTTCTGCTGGGGTCCGCTAGGTGGCGAGCAGCCTGCTGGAGAGGCGAATATTGTGGCATGCTTTATGAGTGTGCGCTTTCTTCCCTTCGCTTGGGCTCTGCTGCTCGTGAACACGCACACGTCTTTCAAGGCTGCGGTTCGGTGGACAGGGTGACCGGTGCGCTTATCGGCGATTGACGCGCTTACCTACCGGCAGATGGCCCTGAAAACACTACTGGTGAATGGTGCCTTATCGGCCACCGTAGGTTTTCGCGAAACTAGCCCTGTAACCAACAGGTTCGGTGACACTAACGGTACCGTGCGCGTTTTCTTCTTTCCGAATGCATGCAGGTGCATAGGGCGCAACTCGCGTGCGCGGACGCGTATCGCAACGTGCTTGCATGCACCGTAACGCGCGCTGTGGTCTGCTACACAAGCGTAACGACATCGAGTGTGATGTGGTTTAAAATAAACGTGACGGCGGAAGTTATGTGCTTGATTATCGACACAAAATGGTTATAACGACGTCATTCGCGATGATGGTTGGATAGGAGCGCGCTATGCGGTGAGGTTAATTTTTTTACCCTTAGCTTAGAAGTCGGCCCAGGACGCACATTTCCCCAGAGCGTTAGTCGTGACGTTACCCTCCTCTGTGAGGCCGACAACGGCGAGTTCTTTCAGCAGTACCACCACCATCATTTTTTTTTTGCCATTTTTAAGAGTGCGGGAGAGCGGGTTAAGCCAGAACATGATCTAGATAAAATCTTGACCAGATCCAATCTCGATATGGAACATGTTCTGGCTTAACCCTCTCTTCCACTTTTTCCTGGCAAACGCCAAAGAAAGACAGTTGACAGTTTGTTCTCGTCCCTTCCACTTCTGTCGTGTTCGTTTTTAGTGTCTTGCGCCCATTACCTTACTGATGCACCGGTACCCTCCTGTCATCTCGTCCCTAATCATCTAGACCCAGCTGTGTCCGGTTACTACGGAGAACACCAAGTAGTCGAGCGCTGTGCCTTATATAGCCACCATCCATCATTATCTTCGTTAGTTAGGCGGATGAAATTTATCGGGCGCGTCTGGCCGTGAGACCACACCCTGCCAGCACACCCTGGTTTTAGTGGTCCCAAGCCTTCACCTATAGTCACTAGGCAAGCACGTCAGTCGCAAGACGTACGTTTCGTTGTACGTTTCGTTGTGGCTAATGGAAGGACCCAGTTGGATTCGCCTGATATCCCTGCAAATTAATCTGTTGGAAGACTAACCCCTACCTCTTTTAGCGGGGTGACATTAGATGTACCACCAGGGACTGGATGTCGTATCCACGTGGCCGGTACTGCACCGAGAATTAACGGCACGCTTCTGTTCTGGATTTTACTTTTTTTTTTATGACCAAAATCATTCTGCGTTTGGTAAGGTACAAAAGTGATAAAAAGATTTTTATCACTTTCGTACCGGACGAAATGCAGACTACTGCGAGAGAGCGTGTACGTTAATAAACAGTAGCTTCAATTATTTTATCTTTTTATCACTCGTGTTGACCGCACTTGACAAAGTTTCTACATTCCTCGATTGACCAAAATCAACTAAGAAATCAACAATGCGGCATGATGAAACGCAATCGATAGCAAGAGGTAGATGCTAGGAAGAAAACGAAAAAAAAAAAAAGAAGAAGAAAAAAAAGAAAGGAATAGAAAACATGCAGGTCTAGGACTTACATCAACATGGATTCCTGCTGCTCCATAGCGCTTAAAGTTGCATGCTAAGCTAAACAAGTAAAAACAATTGAAGGCAGGTATGTGTAAGCGAAGAGTTAAAACACCTTGCCCTCTCCAGTATCCGCAAACCGCGATATCGTATCAGTGCACACTGCCCACGGAGTGAAGGCCAAGCACCCAAAAGCAGGAAGATACATATGCTAACGAAGACGTTATGCGTTAACGTTTCTTTCCCCCTATTCCTTGCAACATTGCTTGAACGAAACTGTGAACGATACAAATCCTTAAACGTTAACTTGTAGCTCAACGTAACTCTAAACTTCAAAAACAAGATTATTAAGAGAAAACATCAACCTGCTTTGACACTCGGTGATAACTTCTGACACACTCTGTGTTCGCGCGGTCTGCTGAACCATGACATTATGAACCAGTGAGTGTTTCTCGGCGCCTGACGTCTCTCCCACTTTCCTTTCCCCCTTTCTCCTTTATGCTTTCTTCTGATTGACCCACTCTACCTCTTTCCTGTTTGTTTGTTTGTTTGTTGTTCTCTTTTTTTTCTGGCTCTATTGCTCCATCCACAAACGCGTTTTGGAGCCAGACTACTACTAACATCTCCATATTTTTCTTTCATTTCCAATCCAATCCAATCCAATCAATAAATGTTCCAAACAACGCCCGTTCATTTAAAAGAAAAAAAAAAGGTAAAATAAAATCCAAAATTCCGCATTCCCAGAACAAACTGAAGAATCCAAAGTAACAAAGCGTTCTGCTCTTTCGGGAAGCGAGCAAACAACCAAAATATGAGCAAGTAGCAAAGCTTGCACCCAGAGCAATAAACGAGCTGGAATGATAATGCTTTTTTTTTTTGTCACTTGCGACATACGAAACTAACATTGGACGCAGTTATTTCAGCGGCCATATTTGTTTCGCTGTTCCTCGTCCAACATTCTTCCGCTGATCCCAGCGTACAAACAACTGCCATGATTTGCAAGAGAGAGAGAAGGAAGTAAATGTTGCGCAGCATTTACTTTCTCTTCATTGTTGTCTTCTTTCGCGGTGCGTCCGCCGGAGCGTGTCTTGAGTAGTTTTGTTATCTGCGGAGGATTCCGCGGGCTCTTTTTCAAATTACGTTCTAATATTATTATCTTACCCTCCAACGCCGTTTACGGAGCAAACATGCGGTTGTGCGTTAAACTCGCGATCCTCAAACAGGACGACGTGGGGGAGAGAAAAACGGTGGCTATGCTGGTTTGCCTCAGTGACTACATGTTATTCTCCTGTGTTTCTTTTCTTTCTCTTTTTAAGAGAGACAAAGAAAGTGCCTGTAAGATTCGGGATTGCAGTTGAAAACGAATGGTTCTCTGAGATAACGCTACAAGAGAATGTTACCGAAGTCTTCTTTCTCTGTCCTTTTTCTTTTTTTTTGCTCGTTTAAAATCCGCGTTCAAAATGAGGAAGGTATTATGTGTGCAAGCTCATTTGGAAGTTGTGTAAAATTCCTTCATTTATTTCTTTCTCACCGCGCACGCGAAATTAGTCAGAGAGCATAAGAAAGAAAAGTTTAGGGAACATTGCGGCGGACGCGAAATGTACTAATACACAGCGAAATTTTGTAGAAGCGAAGCATGAGGTATATTCTGCGGCCTTTCTTTTGTCCTATCTCATTTTCAGACAAATTCTCTAAAAGTATATCTTTGCCACATAACCCTCTCATCACCAACTGTCACCATATGGAATCGTTCCTTTTCCTGATTGGTTAAATATGATAGGCAAGTACGCCTTTTGGGGGCAAACTGGGATATGTGACTTGCCACAAAACGGGGTATGCCCAGCTCTGTCGACAAATCAAAGGCGATAACTCTACCATTCAGCGTGTTATGCAGAGAAGCTGTGAAGAGTGTACTGTTCAGGGTAATCAGACGAAAATCTCAAGCTGAGACTTAAGTGTTTCTCAAATGCTATACTATTTTACACATTTTGCATTCGGGCCTTGCATACTTGTACTTTGATTCCCGCGACCGACATTTGTGACGACATTTTGCCGGAAAGTTGCATCTTCATGATTTTATACCAATAAGTGCAACACCATCACCATTACCATCACCGTCGAAGTAGAAATCATAAAGTAAAAAAATCCAAGTCCTGAATATAGCCCGCACTGACCCATTTTTTAAACTGTCCAGCGGCCGTGCAGTTCTTTCTCCGGCAAGACGAAGATAGCCCATTCCAGTACATACGTACTAAATATAGCGACCACGAGAAGGCCTCCGCGTATGTGGCCGATCAGTACTTGCAGTTGCATGCGGTGACCCGAACTAAGTATAAACTGTCTTATTCCAAACTGCTCTCCGAAACAAATGGAATACACAAAGATCTGAGTAAATACAGCAGTACTGTTTCGGTCCAAAGCAACTTCGAGAGAAGCGGTATTAAAGAAACTGCCATGTTGCGATATGAGGAGCTCTCGCGGGGCTGGGGATAAGTTTAACGTCAATGGGGGTGTCTTGCTTTTAAAGGATTAGCCCTCGTTTGATGTGGACAGTCCGGAAATAGCCACGAGAGGAGATAAGCGATGTGGAGCTCAAATTTGTCGAAGGCTGCGTCTTTACGATTCCTCGCTTCGATCGCGGACCAGGAAGATTTCTTCCCGGGAAGAATTTAAAATAAAACTAAGCGAAGTATATACACGTGTTTGGTTCTGTAAGATGTTCTACTTTGGGTTCAATTTCACCGGAGCACATTTTTTTAAAATGTGATAACTAGTTAGTTAGTTAGTTAGTTAATAAATTAGTAAAATAAAGTAAACCTTGGAGCTTTCAGCAACCCACCATGGCTGCTACCTGCTCCATTGCAAGAACTGTATAGCTATTAAACCCTTTGAATCACCCCCAAAATCCTCACAGCAATCAAAACAAATCACAGCGGGATCCCTCACATTCTCACGGGCACTCAATCAATAGATCCTGAAAACAATATAGTACACTACAGATCTACAAAATACGGTGTCAGCAGTTCACAATAAGATGGAGTTCGCACTTAATGTTCACAACACAGTTGTGAGACCCGAGCAGCACAATGTACTGAAAGTCGAGTGCAATAGGGGTGGACGGGTAGGTGGAAGGTCTTGAACAGACTCGCGGAACTACAGAACACTGATAAGACACATACCGTCCACCCCTATTGCACTCGACTTTCAGTACATTGTGCTGCTTGGGCAGTCTCACCCAAGAAGGCTACCAGCAGACGGATTGCCTTTCGTTGATTGCGCGGAGTATCCCGAGGACCCAATAAAGGAGTCAGCTCCACTGGGCGGTCCGTCATGCGTAAAATGTCGGCAAAATGTGATAACTAGAGACCGGATGCTTAGGCACTAAAATGGAAAGGGAAAGGTCAGCCATTACACGAGGCTTGCTAAAAATGGAGAAGAAATACAGAAACACAGAAAACTAAACAGAAATATAGACGAGGACAGCTCCTGCACTAGGCGCTGCGTACAGGCAGGCGTAAGGGAAGTGTCACAGAGGCCTTCAGCTTCTCGAAGGAAGCGTGGCAGCGCAGTTGTGATCTCAGCGTGCGCCGTTGGGCCAATTAGCACTGGGAGGGAAAGCTCGGGGTAGCCCAGATGAGCGAGACTGTACCGGAGACTGGACCGATGACCTTCTTACCGCTGGCTGGCGAGGAGGATGTGTTGCACGTCTGCTTCTACATGACACGCTCCGCCAGCAGGAGTGTTGCAGCCGTACCAAAACGAAGGCAGAAAGCATGTGAGCAGGTGGAGACGGACTAACCACCCTGAGAAGGAGACATATAAAGCGGCCGTATTCTCAACGATTCCTGAGGGCTCCCTGTGTACGCGGCAGCCAGGAGAGTCGCCAAAATGACGTCCCGAAGCAACCCCATCCGGAAGGGGAGTCCTAAGGAACGGCCGCAGCCAAGTGAGCTCACGAGCTCCCCGTGCGCTCCGTGAGGAACGCTCGGAGGGACGCCGTGAGGAACGCTCGTTCGGAAACAAATACTATGGAAGGTTTGTGCGACTTCATTGACCACGTGGAGCAAGTAAACCGTGATGACTGGGGTGTCGCTCTACCACTCAAGGTGCGTGGAATCCGCGATTGGGGAAACCCACTAGAGCGGTGCGACGACATGCAGTTCAAGGAGAGGTATCGGCCAACAATGGCATCCAGTGCACGAACCCTATCAACTTCTTATGCTCAAGAAGCACACGTACAATAGAAGTGTGAAGGATGAGAATGCATGCACTACTTCACATTAAAAGTTAAGATGGCTCACCTATTTGGCGGGCGAAAATTGGGAGGACCCGTTCCTTGCAAACTGTCACTGGACTTGCAAACTGTCACAAACTAAGGACTGTACATCCGCAGCCTTATCTTTCTTCGTTTCCGCCTCTATATTTTCCAAAAGCTGTCCTACAGATCGTTCTTGCTCGATACCCTGAGCATTGAACTCATTCGTGAGGCGCGTTCACACACACACGCGCACGCGCACACAGGCAGACAGACGGAACCCTGGAGACACGAACCAACACTTTTAGTTACGTTAGAAGTATCAGAACACTTCGGGCGACGAGTTCTGCTACTCTCGTCTACTACCTCTTCCTACCTCGTCTGCCACCTCTTTTTTCCCCCTTACAAACAAAACAAACAAACAAACGAACTTTTCAAATCGAGCCCAACAATGCGCTGACGATGAACTGACGCACTGAACAGATGAACAGGATGAACTAAACAGGTGGACGAGATGAGGCATACACACTCGCACACACACATGACACACGCAAATGAGATATCACATACGCAGGTGCGTCGTAATGGGGATAGTAGTGCAAAGTTCAAAGCGCTCCTGTACTGCCGACTCGACGTTTTCTATGATGAATAACGGAACTGTCCTCGTATTTCATAGCGGAGTTTTTAACGTACGCCCACGCCATCCCTCAAAGCATCATTATTTCCAGTTGGCTAAATGTCACGTAAACAACCTCTTCAGCACTGTGGACGCTTCGCAATACGCATAACCATTTTTAATGAGTTGCGACGTTTTACCGTCATATCACGTGCGAAAGGTCAAACTGTTATTTATTTTCGAGACTCGTAATATGTTCTATTCTGTAGTCGCGACGAACAGGTACCAATACAGCGGTGTGTCTCACGCCGACAGTGCACTCACAGGATGGCAGCACATTATCCAGGATGAAAGCGAGCTGCAACAGACCTCTCCCTGTTCGTAAACAAATGACGTCATAGTGCTCGACAGCGCCACCCATTTGGTAGAGTTGAACTACGCAGGAAGCTAGGGGGCGAACAAGGTCGCGCCCGAAAGCCACGGTCTTGAGGGGATTACGGTGGTCCCTGACAGGGACGAGACCTTCGGTCCTACTTTTCTTTCAATAGGAGGCAGCGAACAAGTGAACATTCGTGGAACCCAGCGCTCCCCCTTCCGATTTGTTTCGGTTTCAGTCTGTCTACGAACGTCATAGTGACGTTTCTTGGTCTATTCAATGGAGGTTTGTCTTAATTGTGTATTCATCTCTATGATGGTAATTTCAATTTCAATGCATTCAGTTCCTAATATTAAACGGCGAGAAGAAGGCCTGCTGGTTGTGGCGAACTTTCCTAGAAACTCTGAGACTGGGGAAGAAATTAGACGACCACAGCAAAGGTATTTTGTCGCTTTCGTCTAATTTTTCTTTTCAGCCTAAGGGTTTGAAGTACGCAATCTCTCATGTACACGTTGGACGAGAAAGCTAAAGGTTGCCAGGTGGCGACCTGACAAAAGATCTGCCGCTCAAATTTAAACAGTGGCTTTAAAGTGGCACCACATCAACGCAATGCGTAAATAATGGTCAATACCGCGCTTTAAATTTTGACTAAACGACATAACAAAAGCTCCTATATAACGAATATTAAAATTCAAGAGACCGCATTTGGCTTAATCGGGAAACGAAAACAAAAGCAAACATCCGACTACTTCCTCGAACTGATGACTATACTTGCTTGATTTACGACAACTGGCTGACTACTTCGATCTCTCACCACGCTCATGTACCGCAAAGGCTTCCTCAACGCACCGTACTTCAACCATAAATCAACTGTCGACACTTCGAACGTCTCCTCCCCATACTTCATGCGATCATCGAGCCACGACAAACTACTTCTCTTCGATATAATCCTTATCACACTTTTCCATTTGCATCCTCTACCGCCTCCCGCTTGGTACTACATCAAATCCTATCTCATCCGCACATCAATTCACTCCGACCCAAATCACCGTAACATCGCTCAACATACACATATAACGCTTTATTAAGTAATACCGCCACTGACTGCAAGGGGTTCCTACTAATGCCCGTATAAATCACAGCTGGGGATACGGCTGTGAGAGCCATTTCTAGCAGCAGCTCTCATCCACGCATCCGAACACGAGTGGACCCTGGGGTACCGTCCTTCTTGCAACACCGTTCGTCCACCAGTGCTCGGGAATAAACGCGTTTCCCGTCGGTGACGAGGCAGTGTTGGTTCATCAGCAACGTTTACTTTCCGAATAGCTTGGCTGGCTGAGAGATAGGTTGCAGTTTCAACCAGTTTGCTTTCGTGCTTCTGTGTGTGTGTGTGTGTTATTTTGAGTTCTCGTGCTGACACCATAAACTTTGGATGAGTTTCATCTTTGGCACATGGCCATGGTTTACGCACGATGTAAGTTGGATGGACTTTAAAGGGGTTGGAAGGGAAGTAAACTTTCAGACTCGCTTACGGTAGGTACTGACGAGATGGGGGGAAAGCGAAAGTCGAAATTTTTAGGACGTCGTAAGCGATTGAAGTTAGAAAAGAGACAATGCTACCGGCATTGTATAGAATGCCTATAAGGGTTGCAAAACAAGTACCTACGTCAGTTCTCAAACAGCTGACAGCGGATATGATGCGTAACCCATATGCTGGCCACACTGCAGTTTTCACTGATGTACCCACCAGCCGAGAATGCTCATCGTCTGCTGTTGTCATCCCAATGGACGATGTGTCGCATGGATACTGTCTCTGACACCGCGCACATAATCAACGTCGGCTGAGATACATGAAATCCAGTTGTTTCTGCGAAAGATATCGCATGATACTCTGCGGTCCTAGGTAGTTTACACGGATTCAAAGGCTGTTGTACAGTGTGTACTATACACTGTACTATATACTCTGCTGCACAGACTGCGTCTGAATGTAGCCTTCGCTCAGGGTACTGTGATAGCAGCCCCTATGCTCCAAGTGGCGCGTCGTGGCGATTATTGGTCATGCCCTCGTAGAATGTGAGCTCTACCAAACGGAGAGGCGGTTACTATGTGCACAGTTGAATACTCCTAGCAGGCAGACATGCAACCTGGCTGCAATTATTGGCCACATGTCAGCACCTTATGCAACACCGTCGAGGTCTATAACGTCCATGGAATTCCAGGTGTTTACCGGATTGCTCCAGACACTTTAGTATCGTACTCTGTGCCCCAATGATAATGGGTGTACATCTATTTTTTACGTTCTTTTTTTTTTTGCTTCGTCTTCATCAGCCAGCAGAGTACAGAGTTTCGTGAACGACCTGTACGTAGCTCATTTAACTTCATTCGAATTTAGAATGGAATGGGCAGGGTATCGCAATGTCGTCCATGTTTGAATAGCCCGCCTCAGCTAATTTCTCGTTGTTTACGTTGTATCGCAATGAGGTAGGGCGATGAAACCCCCCCCCCCCCATCCCCTGGCGATGAAACTCCCCATTCATCATAATCCAATAAAGTTGTTGTTCGTTTGGATACTGTATGTGAGGAAAAAAATATACAGATGGCTCTGTGGATCGGTCGATTGATTTGAAAAAAGAAAAAAAAAAGGAGATAATTAGTCCCAAACCACTCGCGACTGGCTACTCCCCGAAGTTATATGAAGTTATGCTCTGAACTCCTAGAAGTTATACAATAGATACAGCTTTTTGTGGTGGCAACTCTCAACAACGGAGCAACAGTACTATTTTTTTACAACATTAGGAGCAATCCGGGGTCGTTGGTATACGTTCATGTTTGCGAATAGCAACAAGAAGGCAAGGACAAAGGTAGATGAAGACAAGGACAAAGGTAGATGTAGACAGGACAACTGCAGACTCTTAACTGAGGTTTAATCAAAGAACACAGCATCTTAAATGCTAACATCAGGGTCACTGACTATCACCTAAAAATGTAGGGAGTAGGACAAAAGTTTATGCTGCCGGCTGGGAGATAGCACTCAACACCTTGTCAATGTGTAGAAATCTATCTTTACAATCTATCTATCTTTCTATCTAATCTATTTTTTGCAACTTTGGAATGGGAACTGGAATGCTTCTGAGCCAGCTCAGTGACCAGTTCTTCGTGCATCGTTACTAATGTATTTATTCTTCTTGTTGTTTCAGCATCTATCCTATTCCGCACTTTCAAAAGTAGGATAATTTATTGCACACTCCGTCTGATACACAAAAATGTAATAATGATGATTTCTTGGTTTACCTCATTAGACAACTAATACTAAATGATATAGTCGCGCGATGGCTGATACGTTCCTTCAACCTCTGTTGTGACAACTCGTAGTCATTGCCCTTTTATAAACTAATTGCACAAACATGTGCGTTATGCGGTGGTTCCATTGGCTCCTATTCATTGGCACATTTAGAAATCTATCAACTTCTGGTTTAAATTGAACCTAAGAGAAATAAGGGCTTTAGTACTTCTCTTTGTGCGCAAAACAGACGCTTAAAACATTAAACAAACAATTTGTCGAAGTGTTCCAGAGAAGACAGGAGCTTTTGAAACTCAAAGACATGACAGTGCCGCAAAAACGGAAATCAGACTTCTCCGCAAAACATCAGTGTCGTACAGAAAAGCCATCGGAAAGATCTTTCCTGTGTAGCGCATTGGCGACCATGACGGCAACATTAAGAGTCAGTAACTCTGCATGCGCACTTCCTATTGCTCGCTCGCGTTCCAACACATGTATAATGCAGCAGCTTATGCTGACAGAGTCAGCGAAGTGTTCCCGGGAAATTGTACTTGCAAACTTTGTCAATATCACCCAAGGGCATCGATGCTCCGCCAATTATTCTAACGCACCACGAACTACAGACTACAAAACGAGAAAATTTGCATAGAGCTGTCGTCTGCAAGTTTATGTGTGTCGTAGCACTGTGACATCTCGATTGACAGACGATACCCATGCCTCAGTGCTATTATTGGAGAGAAAATGTGGTTTCAAAGAGTCTGTACGACGTACACAACGCGTCAGCTATCCCTATAAGTCTTTCGTTCATGTGCATTACAAATAATGCACCACTCGATACGTCTGTTTATTGTGAACTTTTTCACTATGTACCCTAACGTGCTGAACAAGGAAGAATATCCCATCGACTTCCGATGTCTCACATTCCATGCCAGAAACGCAAAAGCCGCGAAAGTTGAACGAAGCTTACGTTGAATATTTCGAAAGGTCATTTTTGCCGTCACCGTCAATTTCAGTTCCCGGACGCACCTTAAATATAATCCAGCTGCCAGCATCATCGGTCATATATCCGCAAGCAACTTTTTATACATGTATAACGGTGGGGCATTTCTGTCCATTCTTCAAATATATATATATATATATATATATTTTTTTTTTTGCTACTGTTCAGGATACTCTTCAGGTACTGTTCGGGATATATTTTATATCATGAACGGTACTGGTAGTAGCAAAAAAAATGTTTAATATATAAAGGAGTATAAAGCATATTTATTATACTTTTATACACAATACAAGCATCTATATATATATACACAGGGCGTCTGTTTATCCTTTACAGATTTTTCTATAAATAAGCTATGAGAGCAGCATCGATGTCGTTTTTGCAGTTGAGTTAATACATCCAGGCGAACTTCCTCTCGTAGAGAGTATGTAACTACAAATTGACTAATTACCTAAAATTCAATCATTAGCTTTTTATTTAGGGGATTCCGTGCAAAAGCGAGATAGAAGAATGGGAGACAACCCTCTTTGAAAACCATTCGATCTTTAAAAAAAATCATGAAACGCCCACGTACGTTGAAATATCCATAGCCGAATTTTGGTATGCAAATGAGCTGCAACCACGGTGCACCGCGATCGCAGTGACGACGGCGCTCATTCCACGTGAGAGGGTCGATGGTGGAGGAGGTTTTTGGAGCGATGGGAGATGATTGGAGGAGGTGCTGATCTGTTGGCCAGATCAACCGCTTTCCGGCCCATATAAGCCTCAGTCGGCGAAGGTGCTGGGTGTACGAGCTGGGTGCTTTTGCGGTTTCGGCACATGTGCATATCAAAATTCGGGGATGGATATTTCGCGGGACGCTCTCGTTTCAGAATTTTTTCAGAATGCATTTCAAACGAGGATTGTCTCCCAGTTTGCTATCGCGCTTTTGTCCGGAAATCCGCAATTAAAGAGCTAATTTAACGAATTTTCCTCCATACACCAATACCTGTTGACGGCAGGCTTAGATATCTAGTGGGAGAAGACAGACGTCATCGCCTTCACGAGAAGGAACATGCTTCCATATCGTCTTTCTGTGGCTGGACAACAGCTCCAGTACTCCGCCTCATGGAAGTTCTTGGGTGTAACGCTGGACTCCCGACTCTCGTGGGGAAGATATATAGCGGGCCTATAGAGGCGAAACTCTCCAAGGGGATCGCTGTAACGCGACACATTGCTGGCCTAAGGTGGGGGCTGCGATGCGCGATCTCTCTTTGGCCATTCATCGAGCCTTGGTGCGTGGTCCACTCCTATACAGCCTTCCAGTATTACACGGCATCTCGCCATCTTCCGAGTCTAAGCTTCAGTGTCTTCTGGCACGTAGCCTTCGTGTGTGTCTGGGCGTGCCAAGAACAGCGGATACTTGTTTGGTCATGGCAGAAGCGAGAGGGTATCCGCTTGCTATCCAGCGCTTTAATAAGACGAGCCGTCACTATCTCCGTTTGTTGGCTCATCACCGGCGGCACCCTTTACTGATGAAGCTTTCCCGTCGCAGGAATAAAATTCCGGTCCTGCATTAA
Organism: Ornithodoros turicata; assembly: GCF_037126465.1. Taxonomy (NCBI): domain Eukaryota; kingdom Metazoa; phylum Arthropoda; class Arachnida; order Ixodida; family Argasidae; genus Ornithodoros; species Ornithodoros turicata. The sequence continues at coordinate 99,126,765 of NC_088203.1, forward strand.
ACAGCTGAAGCCTGACCTGCCACGTTTTCAAGTTGAGCCCCGGGCGCGTTCAACTCCACCTTGGACCCTCCCTCTACCATCTGCTTCACTATTCGTTCCCGTGCTGCAGAGAAAGGATGATGTCGCTGCAGGTGTGTCCAAGGCGCTCACACTGGATATGATGAGCGAGCTGTATGCAGGCTTTACTCCTGTTTTTACGGACAGCTCGTCCACAGAAACCAGCTCCGCATGCGCCTATATTATTCCATCCGAAGACATAACTGGTATCTCCCGTCTCTCGCATCCGACGTCGTTAACATGTGTTGAGCTGCATGTTTTGCTCTTTGCCATGCGCAAGATTCTGCAGTGTTCAGCTTGGCCTTGGGTCTTTTACACAGACTCAAAGGCTGCTCTCCAATGCCTCGCAACAATGGGCATTCGCGATCCTCTCATGTCCATTGTCGCTGCTGACGTGCTTGAAACTTACAAGGAGCTGCTGGACCTGGGCCACTGCATAGTATTACAGTGGGTACCTGGTTATGTCGGCGTACCCGGCAATGAAGAGACCGACCGGGCTGCCCTACGGGGTCATCAGATATTTTCAGCCCACTATATAATCTTGCACAAAGGTGATCGTCAGGCCCTTGTCCGTGCTCTCTCTGCAGACAAGACACAGTGGCTGCATGACATTACACCCTACTCTCTGCTCAACGCAGTGGATCCGTCTCTTTCACTGTCGCTTCCTCATCGCTTTCCGCGACACTACGCATCCCTTCTTCACCGCATGCGGCTGAATGTTGCATTTACATCAGTTATGAGGCAGCGTCTTGGCCGTGCGCCATCGGACCTTTGTGCATCATGCAATGTGCGCGCTGACCTGCACCACCTACTTATGGATATTTTTTTTTGCACATATTCTGTAAAGGATACAAGAAAAAAAAAACGCCTTGTGTATCGCCTGCATCCATAGCATCACTCAAAAAGAACAGTAAAACAGTAACAATGGTACGACCTCTGAGTGAACAGAAGAAAAGTATGAGTTTGAGTTTGATTGTAGGAAAAAAGAAAAGAAATAAAGAAGAAAGAAGAAGAAGAAAAGTATCTCAGATCTTATGCCCGCGATTTCACTGATTATTACACGCATTATTCTGCCATAGGTTAATGAAAAATCTAGAGCTGCATACCTCCCTCAGCGTTTTATAGAATTTTAGTACAGCGGACGCTATGTCTTTGCGTACGCGGTAAAGAAAATTATATACTTTATCAAACAAGTGGGCTATAGTGAAGAAGTTGGTACATATTCATCATGGATGCATGCAGCATAGGGATGAAGACAGAATTTGAAAAAAAAAAAAAACATATTTATACACTTTGTAAAATGATAAGCATGAGCTGCCGCTTGTAGACTCTCTACTGGTGAAATTTTATGAAAAAAAAACATATTTATACACTTCGTAAAATGATAAGCATGATCTGCCGCTTGTAGACCCTCAACTGGTGAAATGTTATGGGAAAAAACATATTTATACACTTCGTAAAATGATAAGCATGAGCAGCACGTGACAACTAAGGCAACGCAAATTAAATGCCTGCTTGCGCTGCTTTAGTTTTCACGCGCTGCTCATGCTTATCATTTTACGAAGTGTAAATATGTTTTTTTTTCATAAAATTTCACCAGTTGAGAGTCTGCAGGCGGCAGGTTCTTTACGTTCTAACAATACTGTCTTCGTCCCTATATGCTGCATGCATCCATGATGTCTATTGTATCAGTCTTACTTGAGGCCAATACACAGCCGAAAGCACTAATCAACTTGTTATTTTGGTGTGCTGGCTTGATTAACTGAATCCAGCCTGCTGCTACTGGCTGTGTCATTTGTATTGATGTCCTGAGTACGCAAGAATGAACACGACAGAACCAGGCGTTGTTCCTCTCTAGCGTAGGACAATAACGAATGACAGTGGCGTATACTTTCGCAGACGAAGAAGTGACTCTTCAGAGTGGAGAAGTTTGGTCGGGCGGTCGACCTACTTGGAGTCAGCACACCACACGAGGTTCTTTTTTTTTCCCCCTTTTTTTCGCTACTAGATCTAGCAGAGGTAAAAACAAGGGGCAGTCAGCGTCCAAGACGCACAAGCACAATGAAGTACACGCAGTGAAGCTTTCAGCTGTTTATTGACACAAGCTGTCGTGCGGAACATGCACTCCATCAGTTGAAAACATAAATTATTTGTGTTTTCACCTGATGAAGTGCAGGTTCTGCACGAAAGCTTGTGTCAATAAACAATTGAAAGCTTCACTGCGTGTACTGGATATAGAGTAGCTTGTCCCACGGCGGGCGGGCTCACATCTCCATATTTTTTCTCCTACCATCGTCGTAATCATCACCAATCGACAATACGGTCAGCGAGACCCAAACAGCGAACTGCGTTATTGGCTTGAAGGCTCAAGTGGTTTCGGTTCTGCGTACGCAACGTAATCTAACTTGAAGCTGTCGGAGCAATTGTCTGAAATAGTTTCGTTAGTGTTCGTTCAAAAACTAGCCCGTATTTAAATCTACGGAGCGAGCACGCAACTGTAAGGATTCCGATGTCCGTTTCGTTGGGATGCGTTCGCGGTGATCCAACCCTATTTAACTTCCCGTGCCTCTTAAAGAGTATCACCGGCAACATCACGCACACACCCGTTTCTTGGTAAATATTTCCTCGCTCGCTCTTGTCCAGTCTTGTCCGCCGCGGCGCGGTTTAAGCCGCCACTCAATGCTGAAACGACTGGGCGTTTCGTCGTCTAAGCTTCCCTTACCGAATCTATCAGTGATCCTACGGGGTTCGGATCCCAGAGTTTGAGTCTTGTCTGTGTTTCTGTTTTCTGCGTTGCTCAAACTCAGGATTTTGTCCATGATTGGGGGGGGGGGGGTATATATATATTAGAACAAAAAAAAAAAAAGGAAAAAGAAGAAAGGTCAGCCAAACGGTATGTCGGTGTCTCCATGATGGGATTCAGACTCATTCCGGCTGCTCTACTCCCACTGAAAAGGGACCACGAGGTTCTTATTCTCTCATATTATTCCTTCTTGCTTCAGATATATACTGCTTGCAGCAGTGTTAGACAATGACAGCTTGTAGCAGGCAGCTGGGGCCAGTGTGTCGCCCAACATTATGTAGATTAAAGCAGCCTCACGTCGGCCAAAGGCTTGTGCTTTAATCTACATTCGTTGGATCGCAGGATTTTTCACTTTTTAACATTATGTTCACTTACGTGACAATAATGATTTTCTGCGCAAACGCAACTATTTTGTACAATTTGTAAACTTCACAACATGAGTGTCAGATAACGGGATTTCTTCTAGGATTCTGACAATCGACAACGCTTCGATCCTAAGTGTGTTGTACTCACTTTTCGGTGCGTGCGCTCTTCGTGTACAGTGCAGTATAGCTATCAGCCACTGGCAACAGTGCACTGGCCAGGCCTCCAAGCTCTGAGATGCGCGCTCCAGGAGTCTCACCTTTTCATTTTTTTTTCTTTTCTTACTTTCTTTTTTCCTTTTCTATTTTTTTTATATGAAATAGCATGCCGACCTTGGTCTGGCAGACCTTTCCTTTTAATAAATTTATATTCTCCCCCCCTCCCCCCCTATCAGCCACTGACATTAAAGAAAAGCAAATGAGAACTCTCGCAATGGCCGTTGCCTTAACGATTCACAAGACAGCAATATAAAAAAAAAATTCATTAGATTCGTCGTTCTAATTAATTTTTATTCGACTTTTACTTTTGTACTCCTCTTCGAGCACGTCAGTTTCTTTTTTTTTTTTTCATTTTAGATGAGATTTTTTAAATCTTACCCGTTTTTCCGACGGCCACTCGTTTTCCTCTTGTTATACCTTCACTCTCCGCTCCGTTTTTTTTTTATGTTTTATTAATCACCGAAGCACCGCACATAATAGGTATATCAGGGTATTAGGGTACTTTCCGTTCTAGACTGTGTTCGTGCTACGATCAATCAGGAACACGCATAAAACTTTCCAGGACCTGTTTTTAGTTCCCCCGGCGAGGGCTAAGCGAGGGCAATTAAATCGTAGCATCAATTACGCTTCCAACCCATTAATAAGCACCACTACCCCGTCCGTTTCTCCCAAACTTTTTTTGTGATAATTTTTAATCGGATTAAAGCATTACCGTAGTGGAAGGCTCGTAAAAAAGGAAAGAACCAACGCAGAGAATAGAACGAAAGCAAAGTCAGAAGTTACGTTAAACGAGCTGCGTAGAACAAAAAATTGGGACGCAGGTCAGTCATGTTGCAGGTAATGTTTACACTAATTGCACTAATTTGTGTTCCTTTGAGGTTTTTATTTTAGCAAGTATGGAGTAAGGTGCATCACAGGAGCAGCAACACATGTGCATGGTAATGTTTGCAACGGTGTTAACGATAATGACGTTGGCGGATGAATAAAAACAGAAAACAACAGAGGAAGAAGAAAACAACGAGGTTGAGAGACATTACCAACATTACCTTCTCGGGTGTCTTTGGCACAACATCGGTGTGGCATCTTTTATCAACAGTAACGCGAGGAATGTTACAACTTAGCGCCTCAACGGGGACCAATTGGACTAAGCCAGAGGAGAATGTTGAAAGCTTGTATCGTTGGCACAAGTCGCAGTGTCTTACGAAGTTCTTCACCTGCACAGACTTGCGAAAGCGGGGAGTTACAGCGACTTGCTTCACTAGTCGAACCCGTTGCGTAGACGTGTTGGCAGTCATTTGGAAAGTGACCTACTCTAGTCAATTATAGCTTGCGAAGTCTCCAGGAAATCGTTTCCTAGCAAAATCTTGTCCACTTCCAGGTGACGGACAACAATAAAGGGATATGTGAAAGTTTGGGCGTCGGCTGTGACTGCGACCCCTGTTTGTTCTTGGACTACGGGGGCTTGGCCGTCGGCTCTTTCGAGTCTTACAGGTGACGAAACGATGTCGAGTCCAAGCGCATCAGCAAGAGCGCAGTTTATCGAAGAACGTGACGAACCAGGGTCAAGAAGGGCTAGTTGCGGGCATCCATTCAACTTGCTGGGGATCACTTTGGGGACACCTGCTGCAGTGCTACACACCGCATGGTTGACTACTGATGCCTCGGTGCAGGTGTCAGAGGCATCAGTCAGTCAGGCAGGAGAGAGGCATCAGTCTCTCGTTTCCCGGCAGCTGCGACGTCACTTCCGCCATAAACCATCGCTGCAACTCTAGAAATTCTTGCGACAGAAGAAGAGGACAACGAGAAGCAAAGTGTCCTGCTGCTTTGCAGTTTCAGGCACAGTCTTTGGACTTCATTGTGATTCCTCGACCTGCGAGCTGTTCCGGGTGACGGTGCGCTCCGAGGAGCTTGACGTGGACGGAGGTCTAGTGACTGCGCGAACCTTTTGGGAGGGGGTTTCTGTGCGTCTGCTCTAGCAGTCGAGCGGATGCTTCGGCAATTCTTCTCCGGGTGTTGGGGATTCACAGAACGCGAGCTCTGCGAGACGTGGAAGACAGGTTTGTGTACATCCCGAATGTGTGATTTTTGCTTTTTGCGGCACCGTCGACATATGAGATGCAGCCAAACGGTCGAACCGAATGGAGGAATCGTGGAGATCATCCAGAGAAGTAATTTCCTTATCGAAGTAATGTTTCCTGACGGTTGGCAAAAGAGCTTCGACGATTACCTCGCACTTCTCCCTTTCCACCGTAGGATACTTGCACTCTTCATCAAGTTCTAGCTTCCGGAAAGCGAAGTCAACACAGCTTTCTTCGACAGACTGGGTAGCAGCAAGCATCAAATCTGTCACCTAACCCGTGTCGTTTGCGGAAGGCTGCTTTCATGTCTCCCCACGAAGTGATCTTTGAAGATTTCACGTAGTAACTGATCCACGTGAAATCCGTCGGGGGTAATTTGGACACGATGAAAGGAATGGCAACCTTGGGATGTACCTGGTAGGTCTGAAACCAGAAGTCAATCTGTCGAACTCATACCAGGATATCTTTTCCAAGCTGAGGAACAGCGTTGGCTGCAACAGAGGTGACTGTATGTTCCTTTGCGACAGATGGAGTATCCCCGGTTAGATGTTCCGCAGACGTGGTGCGTTCTCGTTGTCTTTGTCCTCTTCCTTGTCTTTGTGTTCCACCTCTGAAACTTGCGAAAGATCGACGATGAAGGTGATGAGTGAGCTGATGCGAACTCCAAGCGATTCAGCCGTTGAATAACAGGTGCCAGAAGATTGCAGGCCAGGTCATGTGTGGCTTGTAGATAAGGAGTTTCCGCTGGAATGTTTTGTTCCGGAACGGGTTGACGTTCTAACGGTTCCTAAGAAGCTACGAGCTGTGCTCGCAGCTCGCCAATCTGCTTCTTCAAGGTGTCCACCTCGGCCACTGAAGAACGAAAAGCCGAAAGCTTCGCGGCATCATCCATGTCAGCAGAGTGAACGATGGGCCGACATTTTCTTCCTCGGGTGTCTTTGGCACAACATCTGTGTGGCATCTTTTATCAACAGTAACGCGAGGAACGTTACAGGTGTTTAACGATTATTATCACGAAAATAGTTTCTTTCTAAATATAGAAAGCATTAGATAATTGGCTGCTGCCTTTCTTTAATCATTAGTAAAAAAAAAATTGCTAGGCACAAGCGTAAGCACAAGGACAGCGAAACAGAGGCGCATAAACAGAAATAATATTAACATAACGGCATAAATTATTATGATTATTATTTTCTTTTTCAAACGAGACCAATAATCATATCTGCAGCTAGCACATTGCCTCAACACTGGGGACGACAATGCCAGAGAAAGCAATTTACTTGCACATCTTAATTCGTGATTATTTTATGGAAAAGAAGACTATGCAATTAGCCCATATGAATTTCCCGTAATCATTCACACGGAGAGAGTCTAATCACAAAATCATTAGTGCGTCACGGTTTATCACGTAAAACAGGGTTATTAAAACTTATGAAAGATAATAAAACCATGTTAAACTTATGAAAGATACTCGGAAAACCTACCCAACAATGTACTTTACTATGCATGTTTCAAAAAGGCAGGATATCTCATATAGTATGCGCATTCATTAAACGTGCATTGTCATTCCATTAGTCATAAAAACATCTAGACACAAAGGGATCTACTGTAGCACTTCTAGTCAGCGGTACAGCTTACTGAGTAACTACATAGGCATTACACAGTTTAATGACTTGCGCAATTGCTTAATGCGTGTGACGCAACTATAAGTTTATCGTACATAGCCCCATTTAGTAACCTCAAGGTATGTGACTGTTAAGTGTAAAGCGAGAGTCCAGACACAAACTAAAGATGCAAAAGAAGCCGTCACGTACTTTCTTGTAATGCTCAGAGTCAACGTGCGAAATGCTTCAATTAAATTTGCACGATTTATAATTGAATTTTATCGCCAGTGCTTTCGCTGCAGTGATGTCACTGCGAGAGGTTTTCGGTTTTCGCTCCGGCAGGTGTTCAAGCCACGGAAATCCAGACATCATATCATATCTCTGATATCAATATCTGATATCATATCTCTAAACATTGATCAATCACTCAACCACCTTTATCTCGGTCGCACATCGTTGTGACAAAGTTGTGGCAAAAGTGAAGCAGTCCATGCTTACGTAACCGTGAAACCGTTGTGTACAGCTTATCTATTACGTACATAACAAATTTTCCCGTGACAACAAAACCGAAATGGGCTGGGAACATAAGGTTCACGTCACGTTTATCTCTAACTAGAACGATCTACCGGATGAAATTTTCCACAACAGCATCTACACCTAACTCGCAGTCGAGTACGATTTCGATCTCAAAATCGGTCGACGGTTCTAGTTTGACCTTTCAAATCAAACAGTGCAGCATCATTTCACGGAGATACTCGCATCTGACTTTGTCTTCTTTTACTAGAGCGTTACCTTGCCACGTGTTCTGTAAAACATTCGTCCAGTTATATTTTCCCCCGACCCTTGCCCTTTTAGAAGTACCGACATCATCCCGCCTTTACACCGTTCTTGCTCATGTGCCCACGCAATGTAGCAGTTACACGTAGCAGCGACTGTGCAAAGGAACCTCGCATCAGCGATATCAGTTTCCATCCCACACGCCTACAAGGTTCCTTCAATTCCGGCACCATTTCAAACTCAGGCCTCTTCCGCATATGAATGGATCCTCCTCTCCCATCGCTCTTTGCCAAACCGAATTGGATACCTCGACCGGCACACGCTGCAAATTCGACTCGACGCCATTTAAATCTTTCCGATGCTTTATTTACTTTATTTTTTTTTTCCTTCCAGGCCTCTCATCATGAGGTGGAACCTCGAATCTAATTTCCAAAGCGCATTTCCATCTTTCTGCGCGGAGACTTACAATTTCACGACATTTTTCTCTTCTTCCCTTTTTTTCTTTTTCTTCTCATTGATCGCAATTGCTCGCCTCTTGCTCTTTTCATTCCAGCACGGAGTTTTCCGTGAATGGAACCGCCTTTTAAATCGCGTACTGTATACCTTCATATCGGACGGTGCTCTCGTTTCGCGTCGATATGATATTCAGGCGGTGCTGCGTCCAAAGGGGTGGCTGGATGACTGCGGAAAAGATCTATTTACGATGTGTCTCCTCGGCGGTGTATAGTTAGCTTTCGTATTTCGCCGTCAAGTGGAGCTCATTCTCATTTTGCGTGGGCTCGCGAAAATGATTCTTTTTTTATTTTCCTTTGTCCGAGCGCAGACTCTTTTCTCTTTCTTTCGTTTTGAGTAGATTTCAAATTTTTATAGCAAGTAGGTTCACTCTGTCACGTTTTATAGTTGGTGTCAACAAGCTTTTCAGTAGAGACGGATACGATGACGAAAGGGGAAACGGGATTTCTTCCCGTTGGCAGCGGAGAGTGATCATTAACTCGTATGTATGATGATAATCATATCATTCAAATTTTTGAGCTGCAAAGGTGGCACCTTGGTGGCGGAGTACAAGTTGCTTTGTACAAGTTGTCTTCAGCGAGCGACGTTAAATACTGTGGGTACCGTCTGTTGAGATTCCGAAGCACTTTAAAGAATCCCCAGGTGGGCCAATTTAATCCACAGACCGACCGTGCACTGTGGCATCCCTCATGATCACAGTTTTCTGGCGACGTCAAGCAGCCACGTATTATTCAACCTATGTGACTAGAAATAGAAGGAAAGAAACTCCTTCTATAGCTAGACTGCAATAACATTTTGTGTGTGTGTGTGCGTCACAAGAAAATTTATTAACGTCACCGATTGGCTGGTTGCGCTTCTGGGACTGCCTCTACTCAAGTGCAATACATGCTGTACAATACAATAACTATACAATGCTATGCACTAACTATAAACTTATGTACATAGCTACAAGATTAGACATGCATAGGAATGTAGGTATGTGTAGGTGAGTATATGTATACTAGACACTAATATGTACAGTCAATATGGACAACCACATTGATGTATATATATATATATATATATATATATATATACTATACAGAGCCACTATAGGGGCTGGCTACTCCAGGACGCGTTATTCAGGAATGAAAGGGAAACTACACAAAGAGTGACAGTTTCAAAGTGTCACCATTTTGCTTCTTGAAGCTTTTCAATTCGTTTCTGTATAGCTCTCGTACAAATGCAGATTCGGTTATACAAACTTAGTACAAGTGACGATTGTCATCTCTTAATGTTTCGCATATGCATACTGAAGATTTTCTGTTTGTTTCAATGCGTATCATGTATGCTTCAGCAGTGATGTACGGTGAGAAGTTTATTTTGCGTAGCCTTACGGGATGATTTCATAGATTATTCATACGGGAAGTGGAAATTTCCTGGGTGGTTGAATCTGGGAAAGGCCATTATGAAGTGCATGTCTCGGTGAGACAACGTGGTTTCTGTATGAGAGGTTCAGTACTTCGTTACGGATTAGGAACAGTGGAATGTTTTGCCCCGTGAATTTTTTGTCATGTGAAATGCGAGTGCCCGTGGAGGGGCTCGGAAAATCTTGGGTTCAACACCTCGTGGAAAGAACAAAAAAGAAAAAAATCGAGCCGTGGTCAAACCTACAAAAGGCGAGAGTAATCGAAAACATCTGAGAGTCAGACAACGTCGATTATGGAACAACAACAACAGATAAATTAATGATGATGAATGGGGAAATTCGCCTCATGAGGTGCGGCCCACTACCCCAAAGCGCAATGGACGGAATGAGCTGTGACCTGATGATGAGACGATGAACGACGCTAAAGTGAGTTGTCAAGAGCCAGCGGAGTCGGTGAGTCAACATTAGGGTCGGCGAGAACATCAACAAAACGCTAGGCGACAACAAGACACGCAAAAACACACAGCACACGGGAACGCAGGCACATCATAGGGTAGAGAGAATACTGGTGTTGCAGAGAAAAAATCAGGAGGTACTCCAGAGCACGACGATGTTCGACCATGTTAGACCAGGGACCGAGGATCGTTGCCAATGTGAATGGTGCGGCAGCGATCGATTGCAGGCGACACTAAACTGCTGCTCTTTGTGAGTTGTGGAGATTGCAGTCGAATAGCACATGCTTGATAGTTGCCAGAACAGCACAGCCTGAGCACAGCATGGAGTCGGAGCGGCCGGTCAGATGCTTGAAATGGCGGGGGGGGGGGGGGGCAACGCAACCCTGAGACGGAGACTATGCATCAGCGATGCAAAATAGCGAGGCACACGGAAGGGCATGGTGAGGCAGAGGTCAGGACCCACTTCTCTCATCAGAGTGGTTGATGGAACGTCACGAGACCACCGTGCATGTGCGAGAGGTCTCACCACATCATTTAGGAAGGTTCGCCTGTCGCCTTTGGGGAGGACAATCCGCACGCTTGATCGGAAGTGGTACGCAGCTCTCGCAGCCCCGACGACTTCTTCATTGCTGCGGATGCTGCAGTGTGCAGGAATCCACTGGAAGTAGACAGAGTGGCCGCTCATCTCAAGACGGCTTAGTTCCTGCAGTATCTCCACAACCACTGACGACAGCGCTCCACGAATACCCATGTTCACTACGCACTGCCTTGGAGCCACAGTTGAAGAGCTGCCTTGGAGCCACAGTATGTCAGTATGTTCATTCCCAGCTGCTGATATCGGCGGATGGAATATGGTTGAGGGAGAACAAATCGGCAGGCATGCAACTCTGCAGACGTGGAGTATGTGCGGTGCGAGAGACGGTATGCGTGACACGATGCCGCAGCCGGAATAGTAAAGGCAGCAGTGGAGCTTTAAAAGTTGGTGGACCAATCTGTGAACACTGCAGTGTGCGTATAGGATACCGACACTGCGTCACGTCTTGTGCAAGTTGTTTCAACACAGGTACTGCAACGTCACCCTTCTTGTTCTTGGACCCAGGAATGGTAGTGGAGATTGGAGGTATCGAAAATACCCAAGGAGAGGTCCTGGGGACGATGGCTGTGCCAGCAAAGACCGGTAGCAACGGTTTTTACAGCAGAGATGCAGCGAGAAATGTTGCTCTGCCTCCGCCTTTCGAGCTTTGAGAGAAACGGGTGACGGTGGTGTTCCGCGACAAGGCGTAGACAATGGCGAACAGTTTCCCTGAGACGTAAGACCTCTACTTGCAGCTCCCAGGCCTCTGCCACCACCATGCGCGTTTCAGCGGCGCGGGGTATTTCGAGCAAGATCCTCAAGGACCTTGCCAATATCACACCGAAGTCTCCGTTAAGAAGTTCTTGAAATACCACGTAAAACAGCGAGGCTGTAGAGAATGGTTCCGCGAACCAATGCCCCATGAATGGATAGGAGGGGGGGGGGGTATGTTTATTATTAAATTATTAAGAAAGAAAAAAAATAGGAGGGAAAGGTTAGCCACCGCTACGGCGGCTTGCTATTCCCAGGAAAGAAAAGAAAGGGAAAAAACGAAGGGAAAGACAAATAAAAAGAAAAACAAATGAAAGTAAAACGAAGAAAAAGAGAAAGCAGGGGGAAGCAGTGACCAGTAACGTGAAGAAGGCAGATCAGTCGGTAGGGCAGAACAGGGTTGGCCGTCGTCAGGGGTGACATCGTGGCAAAGAATGTGTCGCGATTAAGAGCTATGACTGTGCCTGCGGCTTCGCCGAGGCACTATCGTTGTCCACTGAGTCACAGAGCTTCCACCTTCCGACGAGGGTTCTTCCATGCCAGGAACCTGGTCCACATTGAGGAGAGTAGCGCCAGAATGTTCAGAGATAGCGCTGGAGGAATCAGTCCTGAGCGCCTTGACGGAGGCACCAGCTGGCGACGTGGGCTTCTGCTTAGAGGAATGCTCATGGTAATTCGTGGCATCCGCCCAGGTAGGAGAGCCGGGGTCATCAGCTCCGTCCCCGCCAGGGTCGAGCATTGTGGGCGCAGCTTCGACATTAGAACCGGGAGTAGAGGATGCAGCGTCCAGAGCAGCATCAGCTGCACGAGCTGCCAAATCCAGGGAACCGGGCTCATTGGGTAGAAGCGCAGGCAAGCCGGGGTCACAAGCCCCCAGGAGATCCATGTCAGGAACCTCCACAGCAGAAGAAGCTGTCACCGCAGCAGCATAGGTCCGGGGACAGCGAGCAGCCTCATGACCGAAGCGCCTGCAGCTGGGGCACTGTGGAGTGCGGCAGTCACGGCGAATATGACCCAATCGTTTACATCGAAGGCACAGTTGGGGTCTGTCTTTGCACAACACCAACACTTGGCAGCCCCTAATGAAGATAAGATGCGGGATGTCCGTGGGCGTGATGTCCCTCTTCAAACGGAGCTTCACAGAGCGAGAGAGGGAGCCGATATGGCCAAGCTCTGGATCTGACTTTACTTGTTTCCTCCACGTTGCCGTAGTTGGCAAAGACAGCTCGGATATCCTGCTGTGTGATGACGGAGGGTACCCAGTTTAGTCGCAGGTAAGGACGGGGTTGGATGCCTCGAGCAACAGACAGGTCTTTCCCCTCACTGTCACCGATCTGTGTGACATTAAGGTAGTTGTGTGACATTAAAGTAGTAGGGACTTCGCTGCGGCGATCTTAAATTGCAGGAGTTGGTTGTATTGCCCAAGGTCTGCCACATCGGTAAACTGGAGGAGTGGACGAAGGGCGTCCTTGAAGTCCGACACTGTGTACGGCTTCCCGGTCACGTCACAGTGTAATACCGTGCACAGGCTGAAGTCTAGAGACGGAGGAAAACGTGGCAGAAGGATTCTGTAATCAGTAGGCACGAGCATTGCAGTAGGGAGAATATTAGAGCAGGGTATAGAGACAAAATCTTTGGTAACCCGGCCTTGGGCCATTGGAATTGCGGAGCTCGGGGATAGAGCGGTCGTCATGCACGCGAACTTCTTCTAGGAGGGATTCCTGATTAATCCCCCAGGCAGCGCGAGCGAAGTGGGTAATGACGTCGGTTCAGCGTCGAACTTTTGCTTCCAGGTACCTAATACGGGCGTTCCACGAGAGATTCGCGTCCGAGATAACACCAAGGAATTTATGGCACTTCACTTGGCTGAGTGTATTATTACCAAGCGAAAGGGGGGGAAGGCGCTCATGCGTTCCCGCGTGAATGGGAGCACAACTGACTCCCCAGCCGAGAGGTCGATGCTGCCCTTCGTGAAGTAACGTCGAACCTCATCCAACGAGTTTTGAAGACGGCGTTGATTCGCCGGTCTTGATTTACCAGTGGTCCAAACGCACACATCGTCTGCATGTATAAAGAGTTGAACTTTGCGATGAGCCCAACGTATGAAATCCGCCATAACCGAATTGAAGGAGGATGGGACTTAATACACTTCCCCAGGGAACGCCTTGGGTCGATTACGGACGTCGTTACCTCTACCAGGGGAAAATCAAAGCCTCGTTTGGACCGTTATGAATATGTCAAAAGGTCACCAAAAATGACTGGATTTGATGGCAGCGTAAGTTCCAAAAGAGCAGATACTGCAAGGGAGAATCCACGACGAAATGAAAATCTCAGGGTGGGCTCTGTATTTTATAATGAGGTGAGCGATTTGCCGGCTTCAGCGTTTCGTTAACGAGCAGTACAGTGGGGCGCGGACAATTGCTCACCGGACATTTGCTGACTGGAAGATTGCTCAAGGTGGGCTGTGTATTTTATAATGAGGTGAGCGATTGTCCGGCTTCAGCGTTTTGTTGTGAGCAATCTTCCAGTCAGCAAATGTCCGGTGAGCAATTGTCCGCGCCCCAGTGTATTCACACTGCATGAGGTAAATTACGCCTGGAGGGGGACCGCCGGATGCAAGAGAAATTTTGTACTTTTTGGCTACTATTAACTACGCAGTACAGACACAGGAAACAACGTGCTGGAAAATGTTATCATATAATCTGTACGCGTGCACATTACTTGTTTTCTATTTTGTTATTACGTTTTCTCCATTATTATATTATTTCTCATGATATGCGCGTGATCATTTCATATCACATACTCAACGGTGTGCCGGTGCCCTGGGTTAGTGAAATTGCTTGGTCCCTGGCCACATCCAGCCCACCAACGCTTTGCCCTCAAAGCTCTCTTCACATTCTGGATACCATAGGACTTCGATCCTTATTGTGTAAGGGGCTCATTATTTCATTCCCCGTATCACAACCAGCAATAGGGTAGAGCATCGCCTCTGGCGATGACACTCCCCAGTCATCACCTTGTAATAAAGTTGTCGGTGATGGTGTTCTCTGGAGGTGACCACCAGTGTATGAAATCAAGAAACGTAGCCTATGGTACATATGTTACGTGAACAAGACATAACGACGTTTCTTTCTCCTTTCTTTTTTTGCGTAATAGGAACTCTGATCTTATCGCGTTACTGAGTGGAAAGATACACCCATTTGTCTAACGAACCACCATGGGATGTCGTGCCACAAAAAACATTAAAAAAAAAAGAAAGACAGAAAAGCCGCACAGAGCGACAATGAAGCAGTTTTCCGTTATATCCACCTTTTATTTCTCAAGATGCATTTGTTTTGCGCTGTCAGAGCAAGCCAGTGTTCCTTTGACTCCAGTTCAATATCCGGCCCTGTGCAGTGCGTTTCTGTGAATCCCATTCTCTCTGATCGAGTGCTCCGACAAAAATGGGTCGCAGGTTCTGAAAGGGCAACTTTCGTGAGATACGACCTCATTTCATTCCAGGGGCAACGAGACATTATTGATAGAGGCCTCGAACCGTTTTAGCCTGGCTTAAAAAAGATGTAATTCATTTTGGTGCTTCGGAGTTGCAATAGGTGCAACGAGGGAAGCTCCAAGAGCGGCAGGGGACGCCAGTGACTGCGAGATGATACAGTTGTCACGTGATAATAAGCAGCAGAGCAGCACGTTAATATGCATAAATGTTTGTGGTGACGACAGCGACGTCTTCGTTTGTTCACTTTGCTTTATTACACACAAAACTTTAGGGGGAGAAGAAAAGGAGGAAATAAAGGGGCAGATTGATTCTGACGTAATGAACCACCCTGACCATCACCTCGGCGTATAGCGGTCAGGGTAGTAAACATAATGCTTCGCCCTCTAAATTAGCAATTGAATTACATTGGATTATTAGATTAAATCAGATTCTAAGAACATCGCAGACGATCACGGGAACGTGTTTTTGTTTTTTTTCAGAGACAGCTGTCAGTGACTTTTTCAGACGCTGACGAAACGTTTGGCATTGCCACTAAATGTCGCAACACTTTCCGTGACGGTCTGCAAGTTTGTTTGTAAAATATTTGTGATATGTTTGTAGAAAGATTGATTGCTGGGAAGGAACTCTGAGAGGGAGAAGAGACGTATACAGGACAACAACGCCTCTTCGTACGTCTTTTCTTTGTCTTAGAGTTCCTTTTCATCATGTTCAACCAGCTAACCCCCATCTTATATCTCCTTCAAGGTTATTAAAACTGATCCCTTAATGCTGTACTGACCTCCACCATGCATGAGAGCATGATCGAGGCGCCTGGTCTGCATCAACGGCATTCGTGGAGGGATCAGTCGTACATTAACCATTAACCAAGTGGAGCTCCGCCAAATCGGTCGGCATGAACGGATAGACATAACCTTGGCATGTTGTGCGACTGGCGGAACCTTGCAGGCGCGCAGTGCACGTAGACACTTCGAGCAAACGCCAAACGTGGTTACGTCGGCGTCTGGTAGGAGCTCTCTAATGCCTAGTTAACACTTGTTGATATCCGACGCGAAGTCTGGGAGCGAATGGTTACTTCGAGGGACGTCGGCAGAGAGTACGTTGTGTTCTCACTACGGAGAGCTTGCCGCAGGGCTCGTTTCACCAACGCCGGTTAGAATTTGAACCGAGATCAACGGTCCCTTAACTTAAATTTAACCTTACCCCCGTTTCACTAAAGGGAGTTATTGTCACGTCACCAACTAACGTTTGTGAGAAAGAATTGAGTGTTAACTTCAAGTTTTAGCGACCCATGATCTCGGTTTAAAGTAGTGAAACTGGGCCTATGTCTCCCGGTTGACGGGACTCTTCAGTAATATTTCCTCTGTCTGCTGTCATTTCAGTTGGTTTTGTGGTTCTCGCATGTAGTTTCCCCTCATTTCGACAGTTCTGGTACAAGCGTTAGGGAATCAAAGTAATGCGAAAAACGCACTTTTTGGGGCGTCGGGGTCCCTGTGGCGTCCTACTGCCCACCTTCGTTTGTTTACTTATTGCGGCACCTGTTCTGTAGGGAGGTTTAGAAGGATTGGAATGATTAGAAAATATTTGGCAGATTGGAAGGTCTTCACGACAACGGTTCCGAAAATATGGTACGCCGAGCACCTCATTCTTTTGAAGTGGCTGCCATCACGTTGCCGAGATCTTGGACTTGAAATCTTCCTTTTTGTTTATGGTTTGTTTCCCTGGAACGCTTCCGATGTGCTAAAACTCCCTAATGTGTGTTTCCTTTTGATTCCACAGCCCCGCTACGCCCTCTCGCGCCGCTTTCCCTTTCCACACCTGCGCGCGCACGTGTTGCTCCCCGTCTTCCTCCTCTCTCTGGCACGGAGAAGCGAGGGGGTTTTTGTTCCACAGACACGGCGATCTCCTGAAACCTTGCCGTTCACAGCTGCCGCTGTATAACGAAACGTGGAGATGTTAGTTTGAATATGGCAAGGACCGTCTTCATCCTCAAGTTGATGACATAAACTGTTCAAGAAATTGATGAAACAATGTAGTTTGGTGAATAAACTCGTACTTGTACAAGCACGGAAATGAATACGCTTATCCACATCTTTGACCCGTGCTGAAAACTCCTTTTAAATGTGCCTGCTGGCACATTAAAGCCGCCCGCCTTTTTCACCCTTCAATTCCAAGGTTGCGGGATCGAAACCTGCCGGTGACGCCGTGCGCCGAGATTTCAGCGCAAATTAAGGAACTCCCAGACTGACGAAACCAATCAAGAGACTGAACACTGTTGTCTTGCTACGTAAGGAAACGAAGTACCCTTCTCTCTATATCGATATACGCCTACGCACACATAAGCTCTTATCCAGCTAACAAGATGAACCTTGCGTGTTGATCCGCTACAAGACTTATCTCTGGAGCTACATACAACTGTGGTGGTAATGCCGGCGTCACGAGGTCGCTTCGTCAGCACGTCACGAATCTCGTCACCCGTAATGGACCGCACAATTTACCTCCGATCGTAGAGGTCACCGAATGCAATCTAGCAAATCGAAGATTCGCCTCCCTCCACTTGAAATAAGCGGAATCGATCTCCATAGCGTGCACCACGTGACCTTTAAAAGGAAGGACTCCTTGCTGTCTAATTAAACATCGTCTGAATCGATACCGAGTACAGATGGCTTCCTCAAAAGTTATCCCACGGACTGCACAGATTCATTTGTCGGGCTTTATCTAATTTGTACGGTATCACGTACGTTGCCACAATCCAAGCAGGGTGTGCACACGTAACAATGGTCCGAAGGAAAGTCCGCGTTTGTAGTGTACCGAGGAACTTACGGTTGCTTTGAATCGTTGCGGCAGTGAATGCGTGATCTCTCTTGATTGATTGAGCATTGATATGAACCGAAGAGTTAATATTGGGACTAGGAACATACTTATGCTTTAGTTTACTTCTGCGGCGTGGCCGATTGGATACAGCATCTGCTCGTGGCAGTACCAAGGTCAAGGTCACTCCAAAGACTCGGATGTTGTATATCGGATCCTGCCAGCGGCTGTGCCGTCTTTGTTTCACAGAGGTTTCACAAAGGTTTCACAGTGGTAATATGAAAAAGAGAGAGGGATTCTATTATCCGTAAAACTAGCAAAGTAGGTACAAACTGCAACTAGCTCAGAACTGATGACGTAGACGTATGCCTGAGTGCTTGAAAATGCACAAAATGCATGCCGCTTTAATGTTTGTGGACGCACGAGAAGATTAATTTGTCAATTTCTTATGACCTCGCAATAGGATAAAAGCATGACGGTCGATGTGGACTTACGCATTTCATAATAAATTGCTTCACGCTACGACACACGACAGATTTTCAGACGGACAGGCACTGATAGACAGACACTTCACGCTAAATGACAGATTCTACTGAGGAGTGGCGTTTGAGCAGTGGAAAGCAGAGCCCTGCACGGGCCCGGGCCCCCGACCCGGCCCGCGAGCCGGGCCGGGCTTGTTATTGGCTGTACGCTCCGGGCCCGAGCCAACAATGCGTATGATTCGACCCTCTATAACATTCTCAAAGCCACTTTACATTGCCCCTGACTCCTCACGTATTTCAACTTTGCCTCACTGCCTCACTTTGTCGACAGCATCCTCTACTTCCACAAAAGCTTGGTATGTAACGATAACGCGCTTGCTCGCGTGCGTTCTAGATTTAATTTGGTCCCGTGCTGTTGTGGTGATAAACCGACAGTTCCTGTATGTTTGTGACCGTGACTTCTCTTCTTATAAATTTACTTATAAATTTGATAAGCGCTAGAAACGCGTACGTCACGGCTTGAAATACTAGGCCGGGATCTACGCGCTGAGTCACCGGGCCGGGCCGGGCCGGGCCGGGCCATTTTTCGATGCTCCCGGGCCGGGTGGGGCTTGGAGAAGTCGGCCCGTGCAGGGCTCTAGTGAAGAGCTAGTGGTGCCTACAGAAGTGACGATAACGAACTATGGTGAGCACAAGTTATAGCAGATCATTTCCTCTCCTTACTACGCGAGGTGCAAAGGATGCTGGTCTTTAACGAACGAACACGACCAGTATACAAACCAACCGCGCGCACAGAGACACAATCGGGACATCAATCTAAGCCCCCCCACCCGAAACACGCAACCACGGTTGAAGTAAACAAAAGATCCCCCATACATCACACAACTCAAAGTAACTCGACCCTCGACTGCTGCGAGTGACAGTGCAAACACAACACACACTGCTAACGGTCGACAGGGAAACTGTCAGGTGGCCCAAGTGGTGGCTGTCACCCGGGTTTTCATCACGGTTGCCAGCGCCCATGACGGACAGCATCGATTTCTTCCCGCCTGTGTCTCCCTGACCCAATCAAACGAAGAAGAAAACAGAAGCTGTGTATCGACTCTTCGATTGCTAGGAGATAGTACGGGTACCGCGAGTGGGGTTCTACCCCTTTTTCTACGAATCAATTAGGGCGCGTGTTTGCTTTCTTGCCAGTAGTATCTTTCGCCTCATCCTGGGGCTTTTCTCTTACGCAGTCATGCTGGTGGTGTTCTGCGGTTATTGCTGTACACTTTGTTAGTTTGGTCAGCCTCGAATTGCGTGACGTGGTTCAGTTCGGAAGAGGCACAGGACGGAGGGGATAGTTTCTACAAGGAAGGGGGGGGGGATGTGTATGTAAGGTGAGTCGCAGTTATGAGGATCTGCTACTCCGCATTCTACAGACTGAGGTACAGTCAAACTCCTTTATAGCGAACACCTTTTTAACGAAAATACCACTACAGCAAATTTTTTTTGCGGTCCCGCTGGAGCCTATAGGTCCAATAATAGACATCCTTTTTAACGAAAATACCTTTACTGCGAATTTTTTTGCTGTCCCCTGAGTTTCGTTGTAAAGGAGTTTGACTGAATATGTAAAGCACGACTATAGAAAATTGACCGAGATGACCAAGCATTTCGATATCTGAAGGTCATATCGTCTGTGCCACGACCTATTATGGCAGGGATATGGGTATGCGGAAAACGTCTGTGGGAGACGCGGATCACAAACTAGTCAGGATAGTGGTCACGAAGGCGCTAAACTGACATCATCATAGCTGCCGCATGCCACTTGCGATGCACGTGCGAGTTCGAGGATTTTCCCAGCACCCTCACTACCCCTGCACGTAAAATGCCTGCAAGAAAGGCCGAAAAAACAAGAAAAGCAGCCGACTTGGGTGTCATCCCTCCCCCAGAACCCCCCCCCCCCTCTCCAGAACCTTGGGAATATCCCTGCGCGCGGCCCTCTTCATTGCCACTAACATTGCAGCATTTTCTGAAAATCACGTGGTGGTCAAGAGTACCAACAAGCCGCAGATCCCACAGGGAAGCGCGACCGCCGCAGCTAGTACTTCGGTGCTGGGCGCTTTGCGTATGTTCGTGGTAGCGGCAGGCTGTTGATCTCTTCTCGAATTAAATAACCAACGTCAAAGTCATAGCCAAAATCATAGCCTGTAAGATAGGTGAGCTCTGCTCATGAGCCACACATGGGTTTGTAGTGCGACGGACTGCTGCCAAGGAGCTCAAGGTTTTTCGATCGTGAATGGTCGGTTAGCCACCCGAGCGAGCACTCACTCAAGGACACGGCGGGTGTCCTCGTATCATGAGCAGTTTATAGTAAGGTTTGCGCGACGTCCTGCATTATGGCAGTTTACCGTCCACGTCCAACGTCCGTTTCCCAAGCAGTGAGACATTTAATAATGACATCGGCGACACTGAAGTTCACGTTCGAGAAAGCAAAAAGAAAAAAGAAAGCGAGCTTTACGTAGTTGTTGTGGATCAGGAGATTCGGCTGGCCTGTTATCCAAGATAACGGAACATTCATTTGGCATGATGTAGATGGGACTGGTTTCACATAAGAGATTGTTGCAAGCTATAACTCATGGATCACGAGGTCGTGAGGTGATTCACAATGTCACCTAATCTAAATGTTGGCGGAGAAAATGGTATCGCTCTAAACACAAAACCGCAAGTTACAAAAGCATGAAAGCAATTGCTCCCTGCTCCTGTAATTTACACATCCCATCGCGGATTTCGTCCTTTCGGCAACTATAGAGAGCGGCTCAAACGCAATTAGTGTCGAGGGAACAGAATGCGTGTCTTTATCCTACTAAATATGATGTTGCCAAAATACCGCGCATGCGTGCGGCAATACCACTCCCGCAACAGTTAAAGTCGAGAGGATGCCAAGATGTCGGCCTGACACCGTCAGTACACATCGCTGTAAAGACGCACTTTGTACTGTTACACATTAAGAGAAATCAAGAAAACGGGCGGGAAAAATGAAACGCTGGGTAGCTGAAACCGTTACAGTTCAAGTTGTCTTTTCTTCTTGAGTAGTGATACATGATAGCTTAACCATTAATCATTCCGTTCATCCTTCACCGACTCCCCTGGATCCCCTTTCGAAAGAGGAAAACCCGAAATAGCTGCTATATACGGAACAGAAAAGAGAGAAGAAATAGAAGAAATGATGTAGTAGGCTTCCCCATTTCGTTCGAGAATACAGCTCTCCATCCGAACAGAAGATTGTTCGCTCTATGAGAAAAATCTCCCCAAGGACGGGAGAAATCTTCTTGTAGCAACACTCCGGCAATTCTGCCTACACCCGATCGTCTCAATATACATCGGGTAGCCGACTCTAACCTAACTCACTCTCTGCAACTATCAGTATCAATATGGCCCTTTGGATCGTTACTTTCGCTCGTGGGTTTTCTTTCGACCACTCCATTCAGCCTATACGTTACGGTCTTTCCCCTATAGTAAAAGTGAGATCGCAGACGTTAATTCAAAGGTCAGAGGTCGACTGGAGCGCCACCATATGCGCAGTGCAGGGAGGAAGTAACGAAAAATGGAAGAGAAGGGAATATGGGAATATCCGCAAATTACTTTTAGCGTTCTCTTCTTTTTAGTATTTAATATGCATGTCCCACAGGCGGCGCAGCTGCAGGTCCAAGCGATCCAGTTCACTGCCAGCAGACTGACGAAACGAGATTAAAAGAGTGACATGGCAAGTATGAAATGCCAGAAAGGCCGGCCGGAATTTAATTTTCGAAGAATACATCTTTTTTGTTCCTCCGGGCACGCGATGTGTAGGTTTGCCGCTGATTGCAGGAGGAATTTACTTCCTCTTTCATAAGATAGGTAGAAGCGGAAAAAACAAAATTAAGCGACATACCGATATAATAGAGGAGGATGGTTCTTCAGAACGAAAGTCATTAAAGGAACCTGAGTTGTGCTTTGTATAAAAAGAAAAAAAGAGTGGAGAAAAAAAAATTAGATTAGTCGGTAGAAAGTACGCCAGAAAGTGAAAGAAGACAACGGAATACTACAATTTCTTGTCTGAGTTCGTTCAAGGCAGATCATGCGAACAGGTATCAAAATAATTCTTATTCCTCTTTTCTCAATCCCGTTATATATACATACATACATACATACATACATACATATATATATATATATATATATACAGAGAGAGAGAGAGGAGTGGTTATCAACTTATGTTATTCGAGGGAACCCGTGATTGTGTCAGCACGACCTCAAGGAACCACACTGGTTCGAATCTGGACGCCGGCTATGCTATCTGAGTGTTTTCCCTGGGGTTTCCCCTGACACTTTAAAGTAGCACAGAAGTCATTTTTAACACCCAGTTTTCTTCCTATAAAACTGTTAAGTTTGCCAGTAAGATGTACCATGCGAAGTAATTTACACCACAGAGTCATAATTATCGCAGAAATTGAATTTAAAATACGCCGCAAAAAGCGACCGTGCGCAACGGTGGTGAAGAGCAGTACCAGCCTGTGATCTGCCTGGAACCTCGCGCTGACGCTATAAGGAGAACGCTCGCTGATTGGCCTAGAGAAATGTTGTCTGCTACTCGGCTGTTCGGGGTTCTGATAAAGCCTTTCTCCTTGCTCGGTTATGCTTCGGCCGCTCCTTCTATCCCCAATTCTCCGGGAGAACTGGCAAAACAGGTTTACGGCGGCAAAGGGACAATGCGCTGACCCCCACTGACCGGCAAACCAGAACGAGTCTCCTTATGCCGTCATCGGTGACGTGCCATCATACCTCCTCATCCTCGTTAGAGCTGGAGTGGCGAGTTAAGGGTGAAGGCGCGGAGCTATGTTTATGGGAGTTTTTTTCTGGGAAACAAATTGCACACATCAAAACCTTTCGCGCTATTCAGTATAATGACACACACACTTCCATCAGATGTCTTAATCTGAATTTTTTTTGGATGGCCCTCTGTAATCCTTTAAGACAAATGTTGGCACATTTCCCTGTGAAGTCAGCCCAGGACGCACGATTCCCCCTGCGATAGTCGTGACGTAAGTTGCCTGCCTGAGCGTGGCCGACTATGACAAGTAGTTTCTCCTCTACCACCACCACCACCATCACCACCACACCGGTTCAACTATGTAGAACTGCGTGAGGCGAACTTGATGTCGTAGAAATAGCGTAGCATTTATTCTGTTTAACTGATTACTTAATTGCGCGATTAAAATTAATTTAATTGAAAATTGTTTCGTCGCAAGATGTCCCTTTGCCGCATTCATTCAACTGCTTCGCCGTACTTCAGCACAAATAACGCATTTTGGGTTGCCGGTGATGCTTGTAAATCCCAAGTCCGTATAGGAAGCAGAGCAGCTCCGAAGTTTCTCCGAAGTATCTCCGATTTTCAAAGTGCTTGCAGGGCAGGCGGGAGGGAAGGGCAGCCGGGGATGGCGCCCCGGAGCCCCGGCCACTTCAGGGGCCCGCAGGACCCAAGGCCTGTCGTAATCATATAAAGAAGAACTTGGACTGTGTTATCGAGACGTGAGCATGACACATCCCAGGGGACCGTAATTTTTCTCACCGGCCCTGGGTGCTTGTCATGCTTTCGAAACACGAGGAAAGCAAAAGCGTGGAGCGGAGAGAAATTAGTGAGTTTCAGTATATCGTACGCTACCGCTTTTACGTCCGTAAGGGATAGCGTTTGTGGTTCTGCGCACTGCGCGAAGCTCCCTTTCTGTGGCGCAGAACCATCAACGCTGTCCGTTACGTACGCAAATGCGATAGCGCACGATGTACGGTCTGATACCAAGGCCGTCCGATGGCGAGCCTTGGTATAGGCAGTGAGTAGGTGGGCAGTGCTGAACAGTATCCTGTTCGCGGAACCACACAACAGGGTTCGCAGAACCGGTGGGCTCCGCGGAACACCGGTTGAGAAACACTGACATAGAAGATTGAAATACGACATCTAAAAAGGTGATTAAGTTATTACGCTCTTTGGAAACACAGAGCAAGATGTATATACAAAGGTGGCGCATAAAAATTAAGCTGTGCTACACGATTCTATAGTCAACTGCCTGGTCTAGTGTGTTTTTGTCGATTATTAAAAACAAGTATAATGTACAGAGGTACTTTTATCCCAAATATTATGATGCAAGAACTTACACTATTATTCCGCAGGGAATTCTTTCGTATAAACACGTGTCAAGCCTAAACTGAACAAAACTCATCTTAAAAAAACGCTATATTCCATCTTATTACGTGCTATATAGCGACATAGAACAGCTCTAGCTGTTCCTTTTATTATGAGATGATTTTCTCTAGATATTTAAAGATACAGATTACGTACGCTGCCTCTCAGCGTAATTTCACAGCTGGATTTATCGCTGTGTTTTACTTATGTCCAATGGCATATGGCTATGTCCAGTGGGCTGCATCCCAAATGTAAATCGGCGTAGCATCTCACTTGACTACATGGCGCTGCGTATCTTGTATCGCAATATAACAACATGGTAAAACATGGCGAGAATATTGCAACACGCAACTATGGTGGACCATAAGTCCATAACCCACCATAACACGAGTTACGTGAGTGATATTGGTGGCTTTGCGATTAGGCGTTTTTGAAGTCTCTTGGGATCTGGGAAAGATCACCAAACCAAAGACTGGTTCATTTTGACATTGATTCATTCTGTATTTAGATCTTGACGTGCGAATTGTTATTCAATAAGCTATGATCTATTGCTATTATAGCTTCTAGCATTGATGACTTGCCAGTCGTGCCACTCTTAACATTTGTTAGTAGCTGTTTGGATTCCATTGGGTTTGAGTTACAAATAATGTGGAGACTGTGGCTCTACAGGTAAGGAACCGGCCACATCGGCTCACTTCTAATCCTAAAGAGTGGTTACAGATCACCAGGGGTTGGTGAAGTGTATGGTGATGTGATGTAGAATGAACAAGTGAAACATGTGAACAGTCCTGGTAGTGGTGCTTCGTGGTGACGTTGGCCGACCGTGTTGGAAGTGAGGTGAGGCAGTATCTCGAAAGACAGTCGCTGATGATGGGTGAGACAGCATTTTCGGCTGCGTGAACCTGTGTCAACATAGTCGAAGTTGCTAACTCCTGGGCGAAACTGTTCACAACGTTCTAGCAAGAATGGCATAACTTCAGTGCTTGCGAACTTACTTGCGAACGTACATCGTAAAAAGGAAAAAAAGAAGAAAAACAGCAAACAAAGGTTGTTTTGAAGGTTGTTTGAGTCATGCCACCCTCGTGTAAATAGGCGGCGATTGATTTTTATCTGTGACACCCAAGGAATCGTTGTGAATAAAGCCTTTTCAGAACAAGCATGATTATGAAGTTTGTGCGATGTTGGAAATGTGATGTGGGCAAGTATTGCACTTGTCCCATCTTACAGCTTCCAAAAAAAAAAAAGATTATGAAATATGAAATGATTAAAGTACTTCATGAGTCTGCAAGACTTCTATAGGTCACCGCTATGGTTCACTTTTTTTGTACTGACACCGGGCGTCAAAACATTTTGGCCTATTCGATGTATTAGTGCCCGGAAACAAGTATGTTCCTTAATAGAAATTGGTCCACACAAATGAAGGTGTTGCAAACAAAAACGATTCGGACCGGAGCAAGTCAGAGGCACACGTTTATAGGCCATTGGACTTCCACACGAGCACGCTTTATCTGTCAGAATGCAACGAGCCAACTTCACACCAGACCGCCAACAGCCTCTCCAACTCATTATTGCCCATTAGCGTTCCAGGACCGCACTTTACACGTAGTTATCAACAACCGCACAGCCGCAACCTTTTGAGAGGCGACTGCAGCGCATGCGGTGAACAAAAACGGAAGCCCTCCCTCCCTCCACCCACCCACTTCGGTTGCGAAACAAAAGGACTGTCGCTGTTTGTCACAGCGGCGATCATTATTAATGAAGGGACCAAGGGCTGGGATCAGTGTCGTCCATTCCACTAATGAGCTCATGGGTTGGACTCCGTCTCTGCTCTAAGTATGTACGGTCGCCCTGCTGGACCGTGACAACCGCACGGCTTGTTTCACCACCGCTGATGTCTGTGAAATCGGCAAACTTTCTAGTTTCTAGACGTCGAATATATTATAGTTATGTGCCCAAGATACTCTGAGTGTCGTGACAGACTTGTATAGCCGCGTTAGGCCGGCTTGACAATCGACCCTTCGGAGTGCAGAAGGTGCTGGGCCCATGGCCGACGAGCGCTCAACTGCCAGCTTTGCGAGCCGTTACGCAGTTTTTAAGGGACACCAAGCTGTTAGACGGGCTATGACCCTGTCTGTGGCGTTCGTCACCGCTTCGCGACATCTCCAGTGGGTGTGAGTGGATGTGTCTGGCATTCCTTCCCTTAGGTGATCTGGGGTAGCCGGCCCTCGTGATGAGGGCTACAATCCCCATTTTTTTCTTTCAATCATCATCATCAACATCTAGTTTGTATGTGTGAACGTACAAAGTGCGCAAAAGAGCGTTGGAGCATGCGTTATTCTAAACGCTCTCGCTCTGATGTTGACTGTCTCATGCATACTGTTATATAACAACTTTAAACAACTCTTATACAACTAATACGCTTTGCTAGATTTACATTAGCTCACGAATTAGCTAATTCAATTCATTATAAAGAGGTTAATGGAGCGCTTTGAGATGAGCGATCCTGGCTTCAAAATGGAGGGTGTCACAGGTGGTCCGTAAGATATCCGTAAGATAGCCGTAAGATATCCTCAACAACAAGCCTTCCTGATGGAGCTTGTTTCATCGGCTCCATAGTGCGCGCCCACACGTACATACATACTTATTGACTTTTATACATAAGTGATTTCTTAGCAGGCGGATCGTCGGATGTAGGGACCAATTATACAGGGTGTCCCAGAAAACGTGTCATTGAATTTTAATTAAAAAAACTACGCCACATATAGAATCATCCGGTCAACGGCATTTGTTCTTACTAGATTTATGCCACCTCCTGATATGCTTGTTATGTAACCTAAGTTTAATTATGTAAATTTTTGCGAACTGAACTCGAAAATTTGCCGAGTAAAAGTCACTTTTTTACCCCACCAATGTGAAGAGCGTGACAAATTTACTCAAACTGATGATAATTGACAGGAATATTGTGGAGCTATCGTATCGTAAAAAAATAGCCGAAAGTCATGCTGTACGGGGCTTGCAGAGGATAGAGCACAACGGATTTTTCAGCGAAATAATTGTCAGTCTGACGAAAGGAGGTTGGAAACCCAGGCCACACCGGCATGGTAGAAAGAGATAACACAGACATAGCTTATCGCGACCGGCTTCGGCTGGGACCATATACCTTCCCTCTCCCAATTTCAGGAACTGTCACTTTTTCTACTATCACTCTGTGTGCTGGGTTTCAAACCTCCTTTCGTCGCACTGACAGCGATTGCGCTCAAAAAGTCATCGCGCGTTATACTCAAGTGCCCTGAGAAGCATGATGTTCGGCTATTTTTCCCGATAGGATAGATTCTGAACATCACTGTCAATTATCATGAATTTGAGTAAATTCGGTACGCTCTTCATGTTGGTAGGGTAAAAAAGTGACCTTTACTTTGCAACTTTCTGAGTTCACTTTGCAAAAATGTACATGATTAAACTTAGGTTACATGACATGCACATCAGGAGGTGGCAAAAACCTAGTAAGGAAAAATGGCGTTGACCGCATGATTCTATGTGGTGTAGTTTTTTTATTAGAATTCAGTGACACGTTTTCTGAGACACCCTGTATAGGTATTTGTCTTCTTCCACCTCAAATCACCTCGCCCCATATGATCAGACCAATGCTCAAGTCCGGCGAGCGCTCTAAGCCTGTCAGGCAGAAGGTGCTGATGGGCCACAAGAGTTTAGGCGAATAAGCCTCCGTCCCCGACTTGGAGAAAACAGCTGAATCCAGGAATTTAAAGCTGCACTAAATGCGACAGTCAAATCTGATCAAGCAAGACTTCGTCCCGCGAATATGACCTAACTGGCCAGTAGCTGTCCTTTCGGGCAGATTAGATGGAGTGACACTGCTAAGGAGCCACACACTGCTGGCATGCACTCCATTTCCAGTGATCGTGTTTGCCAAATGGAGGTCGGAAGGAACTAATTGTACTTTGCGCAATACATTCGGGGGTCAAAGCTGTGCTCGAGAGAACCGGTAACCCTCTCCTAATTCCCCTAGAGACACAAGAGAGCCGTAGTAAGTCGTTAGCTCCAGAGGTCAGAGAAGAGGACAAGAGCTTGTGTCACAACCTGGCAGTTCCTGTTTAAATATGGTGTGGTCCGTAAGGATGACTAGCCACTGTGGAAGGCCGCTCCATTCACGATTAATAATCCATTAACGTTGGAACAAAAGTCTCAGTTCGAGAGCCACCGATATTTCGAACAAAGGCTGTTCTTCTACTGTCCAGCAGTGGAAGGACAGTCTCTGTTCGATATACCTGTAGCTCTCAACCTGAGCATTTTCCTTCAATCCATGCCTTCACCGGATCTCAAGATTTTCACTTTTCTTCTCTTATGCACGTTTTGCGCGAATTGAGCTTTACGTTGGTCGAAAAAGCCGACGCCAGCAGATTAAATAGTAAATAAGCGTGCGCGCGAAACCAACAAAAAGAAACCTTCTGTAATTCGTGAAGCAACCATATTTTAAGAAAAAAATTTCATGATGCTTGACGTTGTGTGAAGTCCCTAACTTGTGCAGCGTCCTTCACTCCAAGGAGCGACATTGTTTGGTTTGTGTGGGAAAATAAACATAGCAAATAGTTGATTCGTCATCCGACGAATCATTGTACCACTCTCATGCTGATCCCCAATACGTTCTGAAAAGCTCACAGCTCACTATAAAGTACTGAGAACGCGCCATCCCTTTTCCTGGACTCTGATATGCCCAGCAAGCCACTGCTCGCGGCTTTAGGTTACAGTGAAGGATGAATGAACCCGAAGGGAGACTATATTTGCGGCCGTTTCAGCGACCGTCGATAAACCCTCATGGCTTCAACATGATGAAACGCATCCGTAAGCCAGGGATGTCCACGCAAGTGTCAACGCCATGCGCAAGTTCATTAATCCACGCTAACTTAGAGATGAACGCCTTTAGTGGAGTAGGACAAAATTAGTTGCTATCCAATAAGACGTCGTCTTTCCTCACCGGCTCCACTGCTGAGTCTCGGAAACTTCGCTGTAATGCGCTGAATTTGTTCTACAGGGAACGTAGATATACCTAGAACGTAGAAAGAGATGTATGTATTGATTGATTATCATACGTATTACCGGGAGGCTATTAGCAGAGTAGAATTATAGCGACAATGTCTTTGACAGCTGTACAAAATGGAACGCAGAAAAATGCACAGTTGCGTGCCCGCAACTACGAGGATGCACACACGTTCGGTTGCGTGCTGGCACCACTTACCAACGAACCATTTCCTGCAGAGGATTCTCTCTATGTAGGCGTACTCGAAACCACACACGGGCATGAAGCAAAGTTATTGTAGCGAACGAACCTCTCCTTCGGCGTTTGTTTCCATTGGCTCAGCGGCGAGAGATGTCTTGCAAAGCAATGTTACAGTGCCCATTTCGGGACAGCCAGTTCTTCAGTTTCGCTTGATGTTCTCATCCACGAATGATCACAACACGTAACTTCTGGTTTGTTGAAAGAAGGATGAAAGCAGCCGGCAATCCAGAAGATGTGGGTTCGAGTCCTACAGCTGACTAGCCTTTTCAGTGACTACCTTCGTTCATTGTTCTTAGGCACTTGAGGTCTTGTTTGTTGTGTTGTCCTTTCTTCTGTGTTCCAGCCTCAGAACATCAATTTCCATCGTGTTCTGGTTTGTTCTTCAGTTCTGACGATGCAGTAATGGCCTTGAGTTTGTAGCATGAAGAACGACAATACCTATATATCAAGTACCAAGCGTAGTTTTATGTACAGTAACCTTTTCGGTTCTACAAACGACTTTTTGAGCTCTTGTGCATGTCTGATCAACATGACACGGCTACACAGGTTATAAAACGCATGCAACGAGGACGATCCCAGAGACAGGGAGGAAACACGCAGAAAAATTGTCTCGATACCCTATCTCAGGTATTGTTCTCTTGGCAGTCATGCATCAGCGAGTCAGCGCACTTCTACTCCTGTCAAAATTGGGTAATTCCATTTTAAATCGACCAAGGTCCGCCGATGACATTTTCTGATTTCACTGAAAAAAATATATGTTGTCGAAAGCAGGTTCCCCGAGCTTGCTACGATCAACCAGTCCACAGATGGAGAGGGGGGAGGTGGCGCCGTCTTCGCGACAGAATTTTTTCTCGCGACTTTGCAGCCTTACTGATGCCACTTCATTCGCAGCACATGTAAAGTATGGGCACTCTAGTATACCGTACGGAGTGAAAACGGTGTCACTTTAAAGGGACGCTGAAGAAAAAATGCCAAAGTCAGCAGATATGACAAAAATTTCACGTTTTCTAGCGCTCATTGCTCCTCGACGGTAAGTCACATATTCATAAATGAAGTATGCTTTTAATGTTCAATCTTTCCGCTATTGTTCAATATATGGATAACCATTCTAACGTGTTTTGTTGCCAAAGGAGATGTCAGTAAAGTTAGGTGAGAGCAGAAAATTGCCGATGTTTGGTATGGCATACCTCAGCCCCTGCAGTACTTATTCCAATAATTTTGCGGTTACTGAAAGGCCAACGTATCCCTTAAATCCAGCTGCAAAAATATGTTGCACTATTTTAGTAGGGTTAACGCAGCGAATTTTTCTGTGTGCCCAGATTTCGCCGTTGCGGCCTTCACTCAGACTCCACTTTCGAGTGGCACGCCATCGCGCGTTTCCCATTTCACAGGGCCTTCGGTCTCCCGCCGATGACACTTAGTTGTGTACATGTCCACGTCTGCATTCTTATTTACCTGCAACCCTTTTATATGCCGTTCCGAGGACAACAGATGGCGTCTGCCCATTATGCCGCAGCAACTGAGAGCGGAATACTGACTCGCGATATGTAGCCGAGTATAACAACAACTTTTGCAGCAGTTTTGTTAATACTGCACAGGGTGCGTGCTTAAAAAAATTATGTACTGGGATAGTGCTACTAAGTGGCTCATTGCTGGAGGTGCCGTCTTTATTACAGCTGCAAAAAGAAGTAACAAAAAACCGTCCGGTTACATTGCATAGGTAGCATATGCATCCCCTGAGCCCCTTCATTATTTGGTCACTTAGACAGGATTTGGTCAATAAAGAGCAAAGTTGCGCCACGCCAGACAGGGTGAATCCTTGTCGTGAGATCGCGTCGTTCATTCTTTTTTATTAATATATGTCACAAATAGATGTCACGATAATTTCCATCGCAGAAAGGCATGATACCTATGCAATGTGTTACTTCTTTTTGCGGCTGGAATAAAGACGGCACCTCCAGCAGTCATCCACTCTCAGCGCTTCCAAAATTTAAATTTAATTAAAAAATTCGCACCTTGTGCAGCATTGACAACACTGTTTCAAAAGTTGTTGCTATACTCAGCTACGTAACGTCAGTCAGTACTCCACTCTCAGTCACTGCGGTATAATAGATAGACGCCATCAGTTGGTCTCGCAACGGCATGTAAAAATGTTGCACGTAAATAAGAATGCCGACGTGGACGTGTCCACAACTAAGTGTCATCGGCGGGAATCAATGCAACATCAGAGTGATCGAAGACCCTGTGAAATGGGAAACGCACGATGGCGTGCCACTCGAAAGTGTGGTCGGAGTGAAGGTCGCAACGGTGAGACCTGGGCAGAGAGAAAAATTCGCTGCGTTCACCCTACTAAAATAGTGCAGCATATTTTTGCAGCTGGACTTAGGGGACGCTTTGGCCTTTCAGTAACCGCAAAATTATTGGAATAAGTATTGCAGGGGCTGAGGTATGCCCTACCAAACATCGGCAATTTTCTGCTCTCACCTAACTTGACTGACATCTCTTTCAGCAACGAAACGGGTTAGAATGGTTTTCTATATATTGAACGATAGAGGAAAGATTGCGCATTCAAAGCATCCTTCAGTTATGGATATGTGACCTGCTGTCGAGGAGCTATGACCGCTAGAAAACGTGCAATTTTTCCCATATCTGCTGACTTTGGCATTTTTTGTTCAGCGTCCCTTTAAAGTGACACCGTTTTCACTCCGTAAAGGTATACTAGAGTGCCCAGACTTTACGTGTGCTAGCTATAAGGGCTGTGACGCGAATGAAAGTCGCGAGAAAAAATTACGTCGCGAAGGCGGCGCAACCTTACCCCCTCTCCATCTGTGGCATGGTTGATCGTAGGAAGCCCCGGGAACCTGCTTTCGTCTTCGCTCAAGGTCATTTACAACATTTTATTTTTTCACTGAAATAAAAAAAATGTCATCGGCAGACCTTGGTCGATTTAAAATAGAATTACCCAATTATAGTACGCAGTTGAACCAATGCATGAAAAATTCTGTTGTATTAAAGTGATACCTTTGTTGTGCAAACCATCGTGTAGATCCGTCCTTGGCTCTATAGGCCACGTGCCACCCCAACGTGATTGCCAGACTGTGTTTACAGCACGCAGAAGTTGTGTATGCAGAAAAAAGGCAAACGATTTTACAAAACATTCATGTGCCTTTCATAAAATTTTAATAGCACTTAAAAAATGCAAAAATCTACCGCCAACGATTGCCCTAGATAAAGCTACCCCCATTTAAATGTGCTTGGCACAGTGACCAAAGAATGCAGCCTTTTTTTTTTAATCTTTGTTTTTGTTGTATGTTATGGGTTTCGAAATAGGAAATGAAAGTGAGCCGTTACAGGTGCCATACACATTTTCGCGGTCGATTCAGCCAGCATAAACACTACAGGTTACCAATAACCAAAGGACGGAGCGCGCGTGTTCTTTTGACGGCTTTCCCGCGGCATAGGCTCTCTTGAAGGAACCATATTTCAATACCCCCGGGACACACCTCACATCGATCACCCCCTCTTTCTGTGGAGCAGAAATCCGAAAAATGTCATAGACCTAGGCTTTGCGCAAAATACTTTCTTCGTCGAAATCGAAATGCGGCCGTGGCAGCTAAAGTTCGCCTTTGAGACCAATGCGCTTCAATGGGGAAAACTCCCGCAGTGTTGGTGCAAAGGTTCAAGAAAAGCTCCGCCCCTTTCGTGTTGCCCTCGTCGCTTCAGGCTCAATCGACCTCCCCCGCCTTCTTCCTTGACTGCTTTCATAAATTCTTCTGCCATGAGTTATACGCCATTCCTTCTGTGCCAAGATATATTTCTTTCATCGTGCTGAACTTCTCGCATGATAAGGCCGGCGACCGAAAGAAAGTAAAACATCGCATTTCGGTATGCAAATCAGTGAAGGCCAGCTATAGATTTTTGAAAAAGCTTAAAAAAAAAATGTACATCTACCGAAGGAACAGAAATGACGTCATTTCCGGCCAACGGTTCGCGTTCAAAAGGAAAATAAAATTTCTTGGTTCGGTATGCAAATGAGTGAGGCCCAGCCAGACTGAAAAATAAGGAGAAAAAAAGAAAAAGCACGCAGATCGACAGAAGCAGTAGAATTGACGTCAATTCCGTCCGACGATCGGTGGTGTGCATTGATTGAGTGGGTTTGATTTTGATACTTTTTTAGTTTCTGAGCTTTGAACTACAAAAAAAAACTATTTTTTACGTGGTCGTAATGCCTGGTCTGGATTAGCATTTCTGCTAGATTAGATGCCAATATGTTTTCGTTTACATTAGTTCTTACGAAACTTCTCCACAAGTTATCACGGGCCATTATCCCCCTTTCCCTTTTACATTGACACTCCGCGATACCTTCCGCGAACCGTTTGAGTGAAAACGATTCACTAAAACTCATTTTTTGATTCATTGATTTGTAAAAGAAAAAAAAAATGGAGATGTTACTCCCAAGCCACTCAGGCCTGGCTACTCTAGGACGCGTTATTCAGAGCTCGTTATATGTAAAACAAATGAAGGGAAATGAGGGCGGAGGAAAAAGGAAGAAAGGGAAACTATACAAATCTATATACTTTGAAATGGAATAGATGAAGGTATCACCACAGAACTTGGCACCAGAGGCAGCGGTGCAGGAGAGTTCAAGTGCGAAAATCTCAATGCACAAAAAACTAAGAGCGTCACAGGTTGTCGAAGTGGTCCGTCGAGACGAGGAATTATCTGTTATCTGACCGATCCGTTTTATGATATCCAAAGTACTGGTATTGGAACACCCTGATCCGGCAAGAGATAAACTGATGTTCTGAGGCTGGAACAACGTAGCGTTTCCGCCAACTATACAGAGTATTTCCTTCTTCGAGAATTGAATTCTTACCAGAATATCGCCTGGTAGTACGTCTTCCCTGTCTGCTCTATCTAATCGATCCTATCGCTTATTTTTAATTCCTTTTCTGTTTTTACAGGGCTCCCTCTTCGTTAAAGATGCTGTTTGGCACCAGCCTGTGTAGTGGGCGATCCTTCTGCCCGGAGGCCCTCGTCGCCTCCGACGTCACTTGTAACCGGGACCGCTAGCGGGCCCTCTTCGGGACCTAGGTCCTGACATCAGCATTATGGGATTTCCCCGTCGACCCCGGAAGCGCTGGCGCCACCCGGGACTGGTCTTTCTGTCAGCAGCGTTTCTCCTCGGCTATTTCTCCTACGTCAAGCTACCCGGAGATGGCACCTGCCAGCATAATGCGCATGACACCTTCGATACGGTAAGTGTCCATGCATTACTCAAATCAAACGTCTCATTCACGTCGGAAAGATACGCCGTGATAGACAAGCTCAAAGCTAATGAACGAGGAATATGCGATGTTATGCAATGCGGGCGATGGTCGAGCATTCAAGCCCGAGTGACTGGTCGACACAGTATGGAGTGTGAGATCGTTGCATAAACCTGAATTCTTTTGCCTTGCGTACGTTTTGGAGGGCAAGTCAGTTATTTTCTGATGGTATAAACGATGTAGCATGCTAAAAAAGATGCAGGAGTTTCTCCCATGCAGCATCAATGCTGAAAAAAAAAAAAGAAGAAAAAGATCAGCGTGAGGTCCTTTACCATTGCTTTCTACCACCATGCTTATCCACCGCGTTTATCGTATACCTGCATCGTCTGCCTTGCATTAGCGCATTAATATTTTAATAATGGTGCCATGATGTTACATGTAAGGTTCGTCTGCATGCCTATATAGTACGCGACATGTTGCACGTGCCGCGGGGTAGGACTGCGGCTAATTTCGACCACCAGGGGTCCTTTTGACGTGCGCCGGAAATCTCCGACACACGCGGTGCTGGAAGCAATGTTTTACCTCCCCCACATTGCTACCGTCCTCGGCCCGGTTTGAACCCGCGATCTTGAACTCAGCGAGCCAACGCGTTACCGACTGAGCTACCGAGGGGGACACCCTGTCTTAGGGGATTTGTTGCGATAAGTCGGCACGATACGCTTCTGCCGCATCTGTCTAAACGCGTCCTTATGGCGAATTCGACTGGTCGATTTTGGAGCGGCTTTTTCTGCTCCGCGGCAGAGGAAGCCTGTTTCGCTGGTCGGTGAGGATTGAATTCGCGTGTTTCACTGGAATTGTTTCAGACCAACTAGCTCCGCGATGGAGTGCTCCTTCTTGTCCCGCCGAGGAAGCTCGGATTAGGCCGGAACTCCAACGAAGCACTGTAGTAACTTCCGCATCTTCCAAGGCCGCGCAACAGCAAATGTTGGGCAGATTCGACGGGTTTCGCTGTTGTAATTATGTACCAGCTCGCCCTTGCCCTTCTGCCATTACGGTTTTCCCGGACGCGGCCGACGACTTCCGTCAGGTTCTTCGCTGGAGCGCTATTGTTTTTCAGTTTTCGATTCGGATTTGGTGCCTCGGTGTCGGATTAAGTTGCTCCGTAGCCGATTTGGGCGCTTGCTCCAGATCGACCAGTCGAATCCGCCGTTAGATGGTCAGCACTGTCATTTTCGTCTGCTCATGGGGGTCTTTCTGACCAGCAAGCATTATTATTAGGGAGTGACTTTTTCGGGTTAAACCCGATTCCGCGCGGTTATTCCCCCCCCCCCCCCCCGAACTGACCTCCGACCAATTCGGGTTAAACCCGATTTCTCCCCGAATTCCAGTCACTATGAAACCCTCAAGTGACGTTTCCACTGAAGACGAACAAATGTAACACATGTAAGAATGGGTCACTTACGTTCCCAGCAATACACCCATGTGTGTCAGCACTCCTAAGCAGAACAACATCTTGGCCCAATATTGGTCTGATATTGGCAATGTCGGCCCAATGTTGGGCCAAGGTGCTGTCTATGCCTTCGGGGATTAGTGCCGGCAGGGTGCCCCCCACCCCCCACATACACACACACACAAAAAGAAGAAATATTAGGAAAGGTCTTAATAGATAAGATGAGAAACAAAACATCCGATAACACTCGAAGGCACAATTATCGCCCGATTTCTCCCCGAAGTACAGGCTTAAAAATAGCACCCGATTTCTACCCCCCGAATCTGAGAAAGGCATTTAACCCGAAAAAGTCACTCCCTAATTATTATCCGTATGTGGCGACAGCGATCGTCCTTGTAGGTACTGCATCCACGATTTTGTCGGGCAAAGTTAACCGCAGTGTTGAGTACAAACGGCTTTTCTTTCTATAAAGAAAGGTTAGGCGTTTCGCTACACTTCCGTTATTAGTTTGTCTTCTCAGTTCTTTTTAACGTGCATTGTCCACAGCCTTCTGTATATTCTTGGGCTTCACGCGCAAGACTTGTAACAGGCTCTACCCGTGCAACGTGGACTCATGGCGACACTCACGCGCCATTTTCCATATAAGGTATCCCATTCTCCCAAGTGCAACTAGAAAACTTTCTCAGTAAAGTACATCGTTTGTCTGATGGTACTCAAACGCCCAAGGGACGTGAGCACAAAGAAAAAGAAAACCTTCTCGCCTGCGCAACGAAGAGGTGTTGCGACTGCAGTACCAATGTAATATTGCTAACTGCTTCAAATAGATTTTTTTTTTATGCGGAAAACTTCGTTGCAGCTGCTTTGGAAAGCACAGATAAGCTATATGGAGCATAATTTTTTATCCGCTCTTGCTTAGTGATTCACTGCGAAAGGAATGTTGTTCAACTTTAGCGTGTCAGCGCAAAAAAAAACAAAAAAAAAAAAACAAGAAAGACACGGGCTGAGACGAAGAACAGAAAATAAGATGAAAGAAGGAAGCGTTCCATCATGTTCAACAGAAAATACAATCGTGGCATGGTTCTTAGTGAAAACGCACGATTTCAGTGGCCTTCGTAGGAAGATCGTCCTGCGTGATCTCTCAATCAACAGCACCAAATAGTGACAATTGAACTGACAATAAATGAGGAAATTTGGCACCTAATTTGCGGCCCATCATCCTATAGGGCGAATAATAATTCAGGTCTTAGGTGTGACACAATAATGCATGTCCATGGACGCCATTCTCAAAATTACTAGCTACAGAAGAACATGCAACCGCTGCTTACTAACAACCGGCAGAATCTGTTGCGACAGGAAACCAGGAAAACACAAGGGGGAAGTGACAGGAAAAAACTGACTTCTTAGTCATTATCTTCCTGCCCGGATGTCTAACAGCGCGTGTCGCTGTTAGCTACACACCACAAGAGATTAGCTACGTGTACGACACGCGCTGTTAGACCACCGAACAGGAAGATCATGACTAACAAGCCATTTTTTTTCTGCCACTTCCCCTTGTGTTTTCCTTGTTTCCTGTCGCATTAAATTCTGTCAGTTGTTAGTAAGCCGTTTTTGCGTCAAGTCTGTCTTCCCTTGTCTCTGGCTGCCTTCCTTCTCTAGCGAATACGGGCCAACTACCCCACATGAACTCGTTCCTCAAAATTACAGACATGGCGTAACATGCATATCACAAACCCAACAGTCACCTCAGGATCAGATAAGGTCATTTCACGAGGCATGGAAGGTCACAATATGAGTTGATAAGTTGATAAGTAAATTAAAAAAATATCTTCGTCGCATTAATGAGGACTGCTCGGCGTCTGCATTTGGCAGTGCCACTGCACGCATGAAAGGGACCATTCCTTCCGGAGGGCCTACGCACCGTCCTATGCGCCGGGATGTGGACGCTTGGAAGATCCCCTATTTGCTCTAACACTAGTCTCCTGCGAAAGAACGACGTTTCTATTCGCCTCTCCAACAACCTGTACAAGCGCTCGCGTCGTCTTCAATATGTCGGAGAAAAGGATTGCCGATCAGTGAATCAACCTGCTTCATGCCTTCTTCCACGAGACACAAGTAACATAACTCGCGTGTCGTTTTGCGCTGTCTTCGTTGTTTTCGTTCACGCCATTCTTGGGATAGTATCTTTTTCTCTTCTCCTTCTCGGCATTGAAGTTCTCCGTTCTTCTCCGCAGTGCTTTTTCACTGCGGAACTGAGCAGTTCTTGCTGCTGTTTGAGTTCCGTAAGCCGGGAAACTTCATCGCACACGAAGGGAAGTTGCTGCATAGATTTGGGTCCCCGCGAAACTCCGCTAGATGGCGAGCAGCCAGTTGGAGCGGCGAATAGTCGTGGCCCATCAACTCACACTGGAACATCTTAGCTCAGCTCACCGACAAAGTCGCCAAATATACACCGATGGCTCAGTGACGCCTGATAGATCGGGCGCGGCCTTCTACATTCCAGATGAAGACCTGGAGCAAGCTTTGAATATCTGCTATACAGTGTCCTCCAGAGAAGCGGAAATTTTCGGCATCCTGGCAGCATTAGAGCATATTGTCGGATCTTTTTTTTAGTTCTGTGTTAGCGCCGCGAAGCTGCTGATGTCTCTAGTTCTTCATTTCTCTACTGAGGTGGGGGTGGGGTGGGGGCTATGTTTATTAAAACTAAGGGAGAAAAAGTAAAGGCTAGCCAGGCAAATAGCCGACCTGTTTCCCTTATAATAAAATAAAATAAAAAAGAAAAGAAAGAGAAATCGAGGATAACAACCTGACAATGTCACAGGCTGTTTATGAGGTCGCCGTATTCTCGCTCTGCACTGAGGGATCCCTGCGCTTCGAGGGACCCTTCCAGTAGCTTTGGCAATGCACTGGCAACGCGTGGCAACAATGTCGTCATCCCGTTCATCGCCCGTTCTCGAAGTGACGCATGAGCGGCACCTGCTTCTCTCGAGCAAATTTTCGTCGTAACTTTCTCTACCAACCCTTTGTATAGCTTGAAAAGGACCGGGAGATGAAGCGACGTTTCATCACGATCCCCAACTACATACCCTTACCCGGTCCAGTCAGGTTATCACAGTTCATACGAGCGATTACAGAATGGCTGAGTGTGGTGAGCCTCCAAGGGGCAGGGGCAAGGGACGTAATGAACGCTGCCGTTACCTTGACAGCAATACAGAAGGAACGCGATTCATCCGCTGCGTCGTCCGTGCTTTATGCGCGAAGGAATCCGCACTTTACTCCATCCTTATTTTCTCCTTCTCATGGGGCGTAACAAGGTGGTAGGGGTAGCGCTGGGGGCGTTCAATCGTCGCGGGAAATCGTTTACGGAGACCAATGGGAGGCTGCTCCGTATTGTCGCTCTTCTTCAGAAGGAAAGGGGGAGGGAAAGCGTGAACTGCGACGAATGAATCACGCGTTCCTTTTGTATTGCTGTCGAGGTTAATCCGTTCATTCCGCGAGCAGAAACTTTTGCACTTTTAATGACCCTTTACGTGTTGCGTTGATCCTTAGGACAGCATTGAAGGACCACAAACTGGTCCTTGTTATAGTTCGTCGTCCTCAGCTACACTCTAAGAAAAAAAGGAGTAAAACGGGGAGTAATTGCAGCTTCTACTCCCCTAGTCTGCAATTACTCCCCATTTTAGTCCCCTAACCCAACATTTAGTCCCGACATTTGCTCCCAGGAATGCAAATTGTCACTAAACTTCGCGAATGGTCTCCTAAATGCAACAGTCTACGCAAGTATATGCCCTTGGTCAATTTGAACGACATAAGGCTGTATAACTCAGACAACGTAGCAATTTTCCAGCCACACAGAGTAAGAAACAGTTAGCGCATCTTTCTTCGCAAATTGTGCCCTAGTATGGCGCAAGATTTTATATCACTTGATATATCACCGTTGACGGTTTGCTTCAAAGTATTTTCATGCATGCGCACCAATTATGTACCTGGGACTCTTACAACAGCGCGTGAAATGCGGTATTCACTCTGTGACATTCATTTACTCCCGTGCATTTACTCCCGAAAGGGACTATTCTTTTGTGGCAATGGAATTACTCCCCAAAAGGAGTAAAAGTACTCCTTTTTTTCTTAGAGTGTACTATTAAGTTCTTATAAACATTTTTCAATGTATACTTGTCTTCCCATCTCTTTTCAGCCACTGCGCGTCATCCGGCGCAACCTGCTACAAGCGACCAACAACTCTTCAAACGACACCGTGAAATCTGCTCAGTTTCCAAACGACATATTCACACCGCACCAACGTCGCAGAGGCGCCGTCATACTGCACGTGGTGGGCATGGTGTACATGTTCGTGGCGCTTGCCATCATCTGCGACGAGTTCTTCATCCCGGCTCTTGACGTCATCACCCTCAATCTAGGCATATCCGAAGACGTAGCCGGAGCCACCTTCATGGCGGCCGGGGGATCGGCGCCGGAACTATTCACAAGCGTTATTGGGGTAAGAGGTTGTGCCTCATTTATGTCAGACCCGCATCCATATGTACAGTGCTGGACAAAAGTTTACGGAACACGCTCCGGCGCATTCCTCCCTCAGAATGACACGCAGGCAGCGAATGGTACCATAAGGACTTGCAAACAGGTAACTGGGTTACCTAGGCACATGTCTGTAAGTCCGTGCGGTCGCATTCGTTGATAGTGTGTCACCCTGCGGAAGGAATGCGCCGAAGCGTGTTCCGTAAACTTTTGTCCAGCACTGTACACACGTGGAACATTTGTAACAGAGACTGTTCTTAGTTAGACTTAGTTAGACTGTTTTTAGTTTCTCAGAGACTGGTAGTACTCCCTGGTAGTTACTTCCTAGTGGTGGTAATTCCAGTAGAACAGCCTCCGTTGGAAATAACGGCGGCTCCTGACCTGAGGCTTTTACTCCAATTGGCAAAGGTAATAAAAATTCAGCGACCTGGTGAGGGTAGAATGATGCAAAACCGTCAGGTCGGGAGTCACCGATATTTCTAACAGAGACTGTTTTTCTGTAGTCCCTTCTGATGGTAATTTCCTCTCTGCAAAGGGTATATGCACGAGTTCGTTTGAATGTTGTGCTACCAATAAACAGCTAAATAAACGCACAAACAAACAAATATTTAAGATATGGAATGGAAGTGGTGCTGGAGAAAGAAAAACACGAATATACTTCAAGCAAATTCAAGTAACGAAGGCGGAAGCCGCCCACCACACGTCATGTCAACGTGTAAGCTTGGCAGTAAAGCTAGTTCGCATGATATAACCGAATTAAGATTCAAGTTTATTCGGTTTCTTTCACTACTTTATATTGGCACAAAAAAATGTGTGGTCGCTGAGCTTACAGCTAGTGCCGGGTCCACTAATGACATACATACATCAATTTAGGCAGGGATATAGAACGCATTATATATATATCACAAACATACACGCATATCTGCGAGAACCGTAACACAATCATTTTAGTAGACACAAACTCACATTCCCATTTTTTTCTTTATCACATCACTCTCTGGATTAGAGGAAAAAATAAAAGAAAAAATACAGCAAAAAATAAATAAAAATACAGTCACTAAAAGGTTCCTTATTATACATTCATCACACATTCAGTGAAGAACAATTAGTGTATACATAGCGTAAAATAGTGATAGTAATCATAATATACTCAAATTCATTACTGAGAAAAAAAAATCGTAGCGAAGTCACCATACATTCACTGGAAAACTATTAATGTAGTCACACAACAATACTGAAAACTGTTGGCTATTTATTATGTGAATGGGTAATTGGTTCCAAATACGAACTCCGGAGTGCTGGGTTATACGTGTGCCATAAACATTTTTTGCCATAGAGATTATGGAGTTTCGCTTTGTTTGCGGTCGTGTTAGTCTTCGGGGATGTACAAAACATGACCAGGGCCGGCGACAAGGGGGGGGGGGCAGTCGGGGATGGCGCCCCGGGGCCCGGACCACTTCAGGGGCCCGCATGACCCAAGGCCCGTCGTAATCACATAAAAGTAAAATACTTATACTATATTATCAAGACTTAGGAATAGCAAGCCGACCTTCGGTGAGGCTGACCTTTCCGAAATAAACGTACATCCCCCCCCCCCCTTATGAAGACTTGAGCAGGGGACGGCCCGTGCATGACTCATCCCGGGGCCCGTAATTTCTCTCCGCCAGTCCTGAACATTACATATGTATGGAATCGTTATTTCTTACTACGCCGTGCATTATATTTCCCCATTTTTGCACTATAAGCTGTTCGATTGTTAATACATGTAATGTCTTTAAGCGTATTATTGATTGTGTGCGATAATTGGCAAACGTAATAATTCATATAGCCCGTTTCTGAAAGAGTATTAGATCAATCAGGTAGGATTTATATGTACAGCCCCAAGTTTCTAGCCAATACGTAAGTCGACTTTGAAGATAACTAACATAAATTATTCTCATTATCTGTAGCGGAAAGATGGGCCTGCATTTAAGCAGTATAAGCAGCATATTACATGCTCGCAGTTCGCAAGACCTTACATTTCTTGTGCTTCGAAAAATATGGAGGATGTCAAAATTAATCGGGACATTCATTGTTTCAACAACAACAACAACAATAGATGCTGACGATGAGATGGGGTGGTTCACCCCAAACAAACCCAAGCCCAAAACCAATAGGGAAAATATACTAATTAGGTATTTATAATGTTTATGGATGCTTACGAAATGGTGCGGTGGTGGCGGTAGACGCAGTTCCACATCATCGCCACCACCAGTAAAAAAACTATGAGATTTCATCTCGCTAGTGTATAACGGAACATTGCTCAGTTTGAATCTGAAGTTGTCCCAGATCGAGACACAGTCCTAAGAAGAGATCATTGTCCTTTCAGGTGTTCATATCTTTCGACGATGTAGGAATCGGTACAATCGTGGGGTCAGCGGTGTTCAACATCCTCTTCGTTATCTCAATGTGTGCCATCTTCTCCAAGTCGGTGCTTCAGCTGACGTGGTGGCCCCTCTTCCGTGACGTCACCTTCTACTCCATCATCCTCATCGTGCTGATGATCTTCTTTCGGGACAGCGTCATCCTTTGGTGGGAAGCAACCATCCTGCTGACATGCTACGCAGCCTACGTCACCTTCATGAAATTCAACGAGCAACTAGAGCGATTGGTGAAGAAGCTCCTCAACCGCAACAAGGTGACGCGTGTGGGCAGCACGGATCACCTCATGCCTCATGTGAGTCACCTTTTTCTTCTTCTCAACTTTGTCATTTCAAATTTTGCCATAGAGATCCTGTAGACTAGCTATGCGAGGAGGAGGGCCTTAAGCAACGTATACGGCCGTTGCTAAAGAAAGAAATGGTAAATACAGGCGACTGCTTGCCGTGGACAAAAGTAACCTGCGCTTTTACTGAAATAATTGCGTATATTAACGTCATCACAGCCATCACTGCCACCAGAACTAGAGGTATTGGGTCATAAGACAACACACGTCTCCAAACATAT
The DNA here is from genome assembly GCF_037126465.1 of Ornithodoros turicata. Lineage (NCBI taxonomy): Eukaryota > Metazoa > Arthropoda > Arachnida > Ixodida > Argasidae > Ornithodoros > Ornithodoros turicata. The sequence goes on from NC_088203.1 coordinate 99,170,896, forward strand.
ATACCTCCATTTTTTGCAGATTCCATAGACCCGTATTTCTCTCTGCAAAACTCACCGATCCTGGTAACCTTTAGCGCGCTCAGGCCGTTGGTGAAAAGCGACTGATCCAGAGCAGTAGCTAGTCTTAGGGATCTCTGCTATGTCTTCTGCCAGTATTCTTTGCCATTGCATCGCTCGGTGTTTCCGCGCTTGCTGCTTCTTCGTTACTTGGTCTGTTGCTCGCGACTCATTTCTTGAGAGGTCGAGTGTGCTAGTATCGAAAGCGACAATTTTTTAGGGTTGACTCTAATAATCTAGGTCAGAGTGCCTGGTCGCCTGATCATAGTGGCGGTTGTCACCTTGCTAGCGGCCACGTATTCAATACGCGCAGGTCAGTGAAGGAAACGTTGATGCAGAAAACTAAGACACAGTAAAATCATTTTGGGGTGTCGATAAAATAGCTATTTTCAAGTAAACGTCAATCAAGTTATGTGTTGTGGAAAAAAAGGCAAAAAATTTCGCTCTAGTTTACGCGCTACTCCTGCACAAATGACTTTCTCATAAGCTATCTACAGACGAGCGATTGGAATTGGTTGAATTTGATTCAGCGTTTCTAAAAAGATCATAAAGTCTATATCGCAAATTCTCACTGCTACTTCCTTCAAAAGCACACTGACTTATTAGATTAGATTATCCCAATATCAAAATGTGTACATTGTGGGCATAAATAAATTTCCGTGAGAACCCAGATGACTGTGACGGGAGAGAACCGCGAAAAAATGGTAGCTCTCAAACAAACAGCTCAGAAGCTACAGATGTTTTCTTGGAACACACAATACGATGTATTCTTGCCTCAAGCGATAACCACGGAGAAAGTGACGACAACCGTGGTGATAACTAATGCAGTCCAAGTTTATCTTCGGACTTGCGTGGCAATATTACCTTTTCAAATCGAGCCATCAACACCTCGACCTCTCAAAAGCTTCTTGCTTCTTTGACATGCTCATTTCGAGTTCTTTGCATACGATTGCATTCTTCTCGCACTGACTTGCATGGTGCAGCATGCCAGCACGGTTTTCGGACGTCTGCATGCATGCTGCCGTGATTAGCTTCACGCCATTTTGTGCAAGAAACCCTCCCATCAGTCATTAACGACCACCGTTATTACCATTTTAGTTCGACCCCTCAGCTTCCATCGACTCCTCCTAAATAAATAATTTACTATCTGATGTGATGAAGCACAACCCGCGAATGACGAAGCACAACACGTGTGAAAGGCTCGTTACGCAGAGTTCGAACGTCCTACAAACGATCCGAACACGCGCTAATAAGCCAGTAAGAAACAATGGCGTTTTCTATCAAGTAAGAGCCGCGCTTCTCCTTTGAAGTGGAATCGTAATTTGCTCGAAATTGGACGTCAGAATGCTTGGACGATAAATGCACTGCTATAGAGCGGACGTTTCTTTCTTTGTTTTATTAGCTTTGATTTATGAGCTGCTTCTCACAATTATCTTACGGTAAATAAATGAAAGAGAGTACAGCGTCTGTTTGAACGAATAATTAACTATACTCTGAGTATCATAATACAAGCATAGCAATAACTGCATAAGAAACAGTACGAAAACGTTCCTCTGGTACCTGTCGTAATTGTCTTAAAATTCACACACACTAGAAGCGCTGAAAATGCATACTGGGAGACAAACACGCTCCTGTTCATTACGTGTTTTCCCTCGGGGTGTCCTACTTTTAGAGCTTTTAGTATCTCATGCAGCTTGGTCGTACACTATCTATCGATGCTAGGCATAATGCACGTCCTACGTTCTTTGAAATTCAACAGCGTGCCACCCAACACCGCATCACCGTCGAAAGCATATCTTGACGCTGCAGGATCCCTAAATATCACGGCTCACCGTGATATTGAGTTGAAGAGCACGGTTTTCCAATATGAAAGGCAGCGATTACACTTTGTAGAGAACGCCCTCGGGCTTCGTCGGGAATGCGTACGTAGAGATTTGAAATTCCGATTTTCGCGTCTCAAGCTTACCGCATTAGATGTAATTCTTTATAGGCGCCTCGTGATTTAGTCTCAACTGGTTTACGTTGAATCCATAACGATGAAGCGCGCAGTTGCCGCGTATAACAGTTCCCCGCATGAACTTTCTTTTGCCGTGATTTTCACAAAGCAGGAAAGAATTTTTTTTTTCTAACCTTAGCGTTAGAGATATCTCTTCCGGTTTCCGAGTCGCCGCGCAGAGTTGGCACCGGCTTAAGTAAATACGGCGCACTTTACCGAAAAAAAAGAAGAAAAAAATGCATGGTATAGAGCAGCGCTGAAACTGGATACCGCCCCGAAAGCTTGACCGGAAATTAAACTCCAAGAGGTGACGCATTTCCGGTTCTGGAGTACCTCTACTAATGTAACTCTAATGTAATGGATGGACCTATCGTTGTCATCGCGCTTTCTGACTTTCAACTCACGACTTTAGTAAACTTAGTCCGACTGCCGGAAGAGCTACAGCGAGAAACAATATATATCTAATTCTTGGCCTGATATTTACTTATCTGGATCACGGTTATATACATATCGTGATTATACAGTTTTTTTTTAGCTCTTACATAGTTTTTTTTATTATAAAAATCTGTAAGAGCTACTTCTAATCTAATCTGTCGTTTTTGCAGTTGAGTTCTACAGCCAGGCGGACATCCTCTGGAAGAGAGTATGTAACTACAAGATGACTAAATACCTGAAATTCATTAATTGACTCTTTAATCAGGGAGTCTCGGGCAAAGGCAACATAACAGTACCGGAGACTATCGTAGTCGAAATCCATTTCATCCTTTAAAAAATCAAGAAATGAGAACGTGCCACGAAGTATCAATCGCCGAATTTCGCTATGCAAATGAGGCGAAACCGAAAAAAGCGCGCCTGAAGAGCGCATCACACTCGCCGACAAGGGTGGGGGTGAGGGTGGGGGATATGTTTATTAGGAAAAAAGAACAGAAAGGTCAGCCAGACAGAGGTCGGCTTGCTATTCAAAAAAAAAAAAGAGAGAGAGAGAGAGAGAGAGAAGGAAGGACGGAGACGGAGGCTTATCTGGGCAGGAAAGCGGTTTATCTGTCCAGCTGAGCGGTACCTACTCCAATCATCTCCATATCTCCAAATCACGTGGGCCTCGGACATGAAATGGTCGCAATACTGCCTGCGTTCCTGGTCGCAGCGGTTTCTGTTTCGGCACATTCGCATATCAAAATTCGGTGATGGATATTTTAGCGCACGTGTGTGTTTCATGATTTTCTTTAAACGTTAAGTGGCTTGCAACTAGGATAGTCTCTCAATCTGCTACCTCGCTTTTGCCCGAAATCCCCTAACTAAAATGTTAATAAATTTTAGGTAATCAGTCATCTTGTAGTTGCCCACTTTCTTCGAGAGGATGTCCGTCTGACCGTAGAACTCAAATGCAAGAGCAACATCTATGCTGCTCTCGTAGATTTTTTTTATAAAAATTCTGTAGTGGCTAAAAAAATAAAAACACTGTACCGTAATTTCGCACCCGTTGATTTCAACGGGATTTTGACCCGACATCACCCTGCCTGTTATACAAGGTTACTGGCGGTCCTATGCGGAAATGTATCAGTGTATAGCACGCACTAATAGATAACACGCACGGCCTTTTTTTTCTTCAAATTTTTCGTGTATCACACGCGTGTATACACCGAAAAGTACGGTATATACATATATCGTGAACATATAAGAATGTCAAAAGAATTCATTTGTTATAGGAAAATTTATTCACGACAATATGTGCGAAAAACTTGGTGACAGGCACACTAGTTGCAATATGTACAAGCCCTATCTACAGTCAGTACTATCACTAGTTACAATATGTACAGTCATTCCGGCAAATATGTACATATGAAAGGTAGAAATGGATGGGGCTAGAAAATTCATTTATTCAAACTTTAAGCGACTAGATTCCGTTTCTGAACTTCTAGATCGATCGGGCAAATCTTGAACCATTGAGTGTTAGAAGGAAAATACAGAGGCTGAAGCTCTTTTACTGAGTGTACCATGGCTGCTTAGGTCTCGATCCTTCGTCCTTTCTGAGCCCACTTTCGCAGCAGTCCTCACGGATCAGTCATACCAAAGCAGTTCTTCCCTGCACTGCTGCCACTAGGGTTGCCACCTTTCGGAGTGAAAAATACCGGCTGAGGGAGAGGAGGTGGAACAGAGGGAAAGGAGGAAAGGCTCGCGGGAAAGGGAAAGTGGGTGAGGAACGTTCTAGCTGGCTCGACACAACCACCAACAGCTTTGCACAACCACTGCTCTTGTACCCTCCGAACACAAGACATAATGAATAACAATGATAATAATAATAACAATGAATAATAATAATAATGAATAACTAAGAAAACGACTGGTGGCTGCGGAGTTTGGTCTGTGCTCCAGATTTATTCAAGCTGCAGTGGAATGTTGAAGGAAAAACCCCGTAAAAGCCCTTATGAAAGGTCTTGAGCCACAAATACCGGCAAAAGGCTGCCGGTATCACCTTCCGACCGGCAACCGGCAGAGGAAGCAAATAACCGGCCGTGCCGGTATAATACCGGCCTGGTGGCAACCCTAGCTGCCACTGACACCTTTGAGTTCCCCTTCATTTTGCGCACTATCGAAGAGTGGAATGCACTGCCCTCCGCTGTCGCGTCTCTCGGATCTGTTGAGACGTTTAGTGGAGCGCTCCAGTCCCTTTCTAAACAACCCTTTGTTGTTATTGTAGTATTCTGTAATTATCGCAATTATCCGTTAACTGTCTCGTGACGTGGTTACTTCGTATTGTTTCCTAATACTGTGAGTACGTCGGCATTACTTCCTTCTGGTTCAGCTGTATCCTTTCTTTTTCTGTACCCGCATGGGCCCGAGAAAGGGCCTGCAGTATTCTTAAGTAAAAAAATAACATAAATATCCATAAATTTTTTTTTTTAGTTCCGTGCTAGCGCCGTGAAGCAACTGTGGCTATGAGCGGTGCATAGATGTGGACAGATGGAGAGAGGACAGCGGGAAGGAGTTGGGGACAAGGGGAGGGGTTAGTATGCGTCCTGGGTCGACTTCAGGGGGAACTGTGCCGACATCCGTCTGGAAAGTCTTCGAAAAAATCAAGGAAGAAAACTTCAGACAGCACAGCCAGGGGTAGGATTCGAACGCACCACCTCTCAATCTTCAGTACGAAATAACACGGTTTCAAAGACACGGTCAGTCTCTCTTCAGAATATATTTAGGGAGTGACTCTTTCGGGTTAAACCCGATTCCGCCCGGTTATTCCCCCCGAACTGACCTCCGACCAATTCGGGTTAAACCCGATTTCTCCCCGAATTCCAGTCACTATGAAATCCTCAAGTGACGTTTCCACTGAAGAGGAAGAAAGGTCGCCACGTGTAACACATGTAAGAATGGGTCACTTACGTTCCTAGCAATACACCCATCTGTGCCAACACTGTCTATGCCTTCGGGGATTACCGCTGGAAGATCACAATCCCGCAAAAAAAAAAAGAACAGAAGAAAAGAGAGAGATTAGGAAAGGACTTAATAGACAAGAGGAGAAACAAAAACACCCGATAGCACCCGAAGGCACAATTATCGCCCGATTTCTTCCCGAATTACAGATTTAAAAATAGCGCCCGGTTTTTACCGCCGAATCTGAGAAAGGCATTTAACCCGAAAAAGTCACTCCCTAAATATATTTAATAAACATATTCGGATACACCAAAGTGCAGCGTTCACGCGCTTTACATTTCGATGCGATCCGATAATGTACGAGCAACACTAATACTAGCTCAACACTACTAAGAGTAATGTGAGAATGCTAAGTTCAAGGCGTAGAATACCAGACAAAACCTCACGGCAAGCAACGACAGAGGAGAGATACTGACGAAAATGTATCGTGTAGAGTAGACCAACGCCGCAGAAACTTTGTCTCCCCTAAACGCATCAGTTCTGTCTCCAAGTGAACGATGAGTTGCTTACGTAGAGACATGTGCAGCGGGTACTGAATTCGCAGGCGCCTACTTTGGGCCAGAGCTCTACATCTATTAGGCCACAAGACGTAGAGGGCCGCGGCAACAACTAGCATCAGAACCGTGAGCCTCTGGCAACTGTGAGCATAATCTATTACATTCCGCATCAACACTAGGGGCGGGAAGGTATTCCTATCTAAAACTGAACAGGTTTGAAAATAACACGGTTTCAAAGACATGGGCAGTTTCTTCTGGATATGCTGCGGTTCTAAACACTTGCTCGATGGCTGTCAGGACAAGTAGACACAGTCCAATTCATACGCACGTAGCCACGGTTTACCGTACAAAGAAATAAAAGACACCAGAGCTTACAAGAAAACCATTTGAACACGATGTTAAAACCAGAAGTCCCCGCACACAATAGCCGCCATTGTACGCTCGAACAGCATTCCGTCCGACGTACCACTGTTTTGTCCCTTGGCAAAACGCACTACGAAACATACTTTCCGTAATCTTCTCAACAAAGCTTCTTATTCTCATGTCTCCTTTAAGCTTCCGAACAAGCAGTGACAACCCCACGAAAGCCGCGATAAAAAAAAAAGGAAAGAAAAAAGCGCCACGAGCAAGGAAGACGTCCTCGCAACCAAGAAAGGCCGATGTTTCTGACATGAAAGATATTTCAGAACGACACCGAGAAAAACATCTGCCATCTCTCAAACGCGCACATCCCGTACACCCACATTTTTCACACACAGACACACACACACACACGCACACACAAAGATTAAAGGCAGACGATTTCACTGTTTATTTATGTATTTCGTCGAGCCTGTGGCTGACAGGAGGATTAATTCCCTCCCTGTTCCTTCCGTGTAAAAGCGTCACGTAAAGCCGGACGTGATTTACGAAGCTTATCTAATCACCGCCCGAGATGCTGATGCTGCCCCCGAGGTATGAGAGGGGGTGCTTTATTAAAATAGAGAGATGAGCAGTCGGTCGGTAAAAGGAAGTGTCACAAAGGCCAGTCGTTTGTTACGGGGAGAATGTCAAATGTCCATCTGCTGTTGTCCAGCCAGTAGTTTTTCGGCTGTCTTGTCTGGATGGGGCGTATCCTAATAAATATGGGTTCCCGTGACATGCGGCACCCTCATTCTTTGACACGTACAGTGTCGGGGCTGACGAAGAAAAAGAGTTACATAAATGTGACGCATAGCGTTGTGGGAAATACAAGCCACAAACCTGATGGACTAACACCTCCACGCTTTTTTTTTTTTCTTTTTCAATCAACCAATCAACCTGACGGATACAAAGTAAGAAAAGCGGTGTATTTAGCGGATTCCGTTGCCTGTTGTTTTGCAGCTAATTTTATTTTATCCCACTCATGTGCGCAATTATCCAAGCGGTCCCATGCAAGCTCTGTCCATGAACAAAATACATGTGCCTAAAAATGATATGTTGATTCCACGTTCCTGTTACATAGGTGCGTTCCACTCGCTACTTTGTTCGATGCGGTTTTCGGATAGCGCCTGTAAAGGGTGCTTTGACACATCAAGAGTCTTATAAAGGGGAAGCCAACTTTCCACTTCCCAACATAACGCACTGGTCGGCAATTGGTTAAATATACTTACGCTCCAATTAGAATACTATTGAAAGAACTAATGCAATATTGAGATAACATACACAATAAGGTGTACAATATAATAAATTTGTTGTTTATAATTTGTATAATTAGTATAACTGTATGGATGGATGGATGAATATGTGAAGAAAAATATGGAGGTGGTGATTCCACAACCGTGGATCCGTCTACTCCATGATGCTTATGACGCTTATATAACTTGTACAATTTACTTTTATATAACGCTTCGTGTAACATGTTATTTATAATTTCACAATTTGTGGTGTATTTCAGCCCCATAATAAAGGTGCCTGATCAACGGTCAGAAGACAGAGAAAACTCTACTCAGACACGTTCATTACGCAGTAAACCAGCCAGCTAACCTGTGTCTACGCCATTTTAATGTATTTCTGCCAGCTTTAGCCGACAGGAGTATTATCAGGATTATGCCCTTGTCAAGCGACTGCCGCTTTTTTGGCGCTTACTTACTTACAACTTTGGGCCTACCTCGCTTTTTCACGCAATCCCTTCCTGTAGTTTATGTGTAATTTAGAAACCATTAAAATCAAATCAATTAACAATACGATATGCAAACAACATTCGCCTCAGATATACGCACTTAGTTTCGATGGTAGGCCAAGCTCCTTTGGATACCATTTCAAAATGTATCCTTTTCCATGCCCTCGCAATAAGACTCTTACTTTGTGATACATAAAAAAAAAAACGCTGTGCGTATGATAATCCGTTCGTATTAAGACGTACCAATTGAATTTTTCGCCGTCGTAGCTACTCGCCTGCAGCGATTTATTTTAATAGGACATGGACATTCAATGTTTCAAATACGTGTCTAGATCGTTTTAACTGTGTGATATAAGACAAACAACCAGTTCTTTGTGACCATCAATAAAGGAAGCAGTGCCCGTAGGCACCTGACCGATATTCCTATCACGCGATAACGATGGTCTTGGTGCCGTCATTGTAACGCTCAATGACGTATTTACCATCAAGGCGATGTGCTACTGAACGGCGTTAATGATGCAATGCAGGTATACAGCGGGCACTTTGCTTTTGCAAGTTGTTCGAGGCATTAGGAGACATCTTTACTGCTCTCTATTCCGTGTTTCACTTGGGAGAGGTCGCCGTTTCTGTGGTCTCCTTTCCGCCAGCGGCCACTCACAAAATGGTTGGAGATCACGCGAGCGTACATTGTCTAAGTTCCGGCCGCCGACGAGGAAGGTGTAGCCGCGTTCAGAGCTTTCCAACACCTACGTGACTGTGACCTTCACAGGAAGAACCTGGTGCCGCCCTCGTCTCGCAGACGTTTAAAAGAGAGAGAGAGTACGGACAGCACGACTTCCACCACTCAAGAACGTCAGCGTGGATATGGATCATGATTGGTTGTCTTGTGGCGCACGTGTGACTAAAAGTGTGGATGAGATCAACGAGGAACGAATGGTGTTAACGCCATGCGGGAAATGAAATAAATGGTATGCAAAATTAGTGAACATAAAACTGTTTAATGTGATTGACTACAGCTTCGAATACGACAAGTGCACTTAAGCGAAATGGTCTTCATTAACTTTTATTAGTTCTTGCGTTCCGACATTCTACTTTGCAATGACCAGTTGGCGGCCGTGCATAGGATTACGTGCAAAACGGCGATTGTCCTGCTTGTGCTAGGTCGGTTGATTGATTTGTGAAAGAAAAAAAAATGGATATGCTTGATCAAAATGCGCCAGAACAGCGAGTCTAGTCGAGCAAGTCGAGAATAGTAATGAAACCAAATGGGACAAACGCACAGTTACATGCCGCTCCTCGTTTGGCAAATGGCCGCTGTCCTTGCTTGAATAGCTAGAACGTTTGGGCGACGACATTGCGTAGGCAGTAAGTTGTCCACTTAGGGAAATGCGCGTTGCGCTTGCGTAGGTGGAAGGGGGTGTACGAAGGTTTCTTAAAGAAAAAAAAACAGGAAAGGCCAGCCAGAGGTCAAACTGGATAGAGGGAAAACGAAAAAAAATGCAGAAAAGAAGCATAAATCACACACACGATCACAGGGCGTTAATAAGGTCCGTGCGTAGATGGGTCTCACGCTGTAGTCAACGGCATAACCACTTTTTTTTATTCAATACATTTATTAGTATACAAACGCTGAAAATAGAACCCTGCTATAGCATGCTGATAACATTTCATTCACGCACTCAAACGAGGAGATAAGTTCAGAAAATTTGAAAGGTAATGACTACACGCTAGACGGAGTAAACGACACACAATTTCAGACACTCAAAATATACACCTTAGAAAATGCTTTAGCTCTTCTGTTTTCCAACTTACGATTGCAAGGATTCAGCCGGTGCGTTTGTGTGTACCCCACTAACTGGACACCACTGCTTTCTGGCATCTGACAACCCATGCATAGCCCTTTCACATATTCCTCTCCCTCTCGGACGTGTATTTCGAGCCTCAGGAATAACGCAAAATTCGCTCAAATCAAATTTCAGACACGACTAGTAACTGCGCATATGTAATCTGACATCAGTGTTTTCTTCTTCCTAAATCATGCATGCCATTGGACTTCTCGAAGAGCTCTAAACAGAACTCTGACCTGTCGGCGCTTCGCGCTCACCATTAATTCATCCTCTCACATTAACCTCTGTGAAGTGGTGTAGGGTCCTATGGCTACCACGGGGAAACATCCCATGTCATCATCACTTCTTCATTCATTGTTGTTGTTTTAGTTCCTAAATCATATGCGCTCCAAGTCGGTTTGTTCCGTAGGCAGTTCCCACACTTTTATCTATATATTTTTTTATATTTTTTTATTGCAGTGACACCATAAGAGTGATACATTTAAAGGCTGAAAAACCACCCGGATCATAGCCGAAGCTAGTGCGATCCGCAGAAACATGTCAAACATAAATATATGACAGCAGTGTACACTGAACCACACACCTGCTACACTAAAAATACACAAGTTACAACAATCCTGAACAGAAGGGATATTAATACAGTTGGTTAATGCACGACAGTGCTGCCATATACAGGTATCTATGTCGGTTAATGATCAGCGCTGCGAAGTAAGTGCCTATGTAAAGCTAATTTAAAGTTCTTAGATGAAATTAGACAGCGGTAAGGAGTTCCATTTAATTACGCCTTGGTGTTGTAAAGTTCGCATTCCATGTTCGTTCGATTGATGTTGCACTAAGAGATGATGCCCTAACACAGAGCGGCTAGTGCGAGTTACAGAGGAAAAACGAAGACCCGGAACTAACCGTTCAGTAATAATACATTTCCTTATCATCAGTACAGTCCTCTCGAAACACAATGTGTTGAATGGTAGAATGCGCAGTGACTCATGCAATGGTATATTTGATTGCCGAGGATGTGCATTCAATATTGTACGAATTATACAGTTTTGAAGAAGCTCAATGGGTCTTAAGTAAGTTTTATAAGTGTGCCCCCATGATTCGACTAAGTATAAGAGATGGCGTTGGACTAATGAGAAATATAGAGTTCTTAAGATAGCCAGTGGGAAGATTTTTCTCACCCTGGTATAAAACGCCACATGCTTGAGATAGCTTCGAACATACTTATGAAATATGTGACTTCCAGTTAAGATGGAAGTCTAGCACAACACCCAGGCACTTAATACTGTTAAGACAGCTTGATTACCCGCATAAGGTATTCCTACGGCACCTTCACAGAAAAAGATCGTTATGCTGTAAACAAGAGCAATACTCGCTGCACCAAAACAACGCGGATAATTAAAGGAAATCGTTATTCGTAATGGTAACCGATAGAGTGCGAGTAAGTTAATTTCCAACCTAAATGTAGCTCAGCCGACCGTCAATTCGAATCGGCCCACCGTATTATCCGGAGCGGTAAGACCTCTTGGAGCGAGTCCCCAGAATCAATACAGTCGTTGTGTTATCGATTTTACTTATAGGTTCCGTATGGCCGTCCCCCTGTGAGATTATGTACCGGGTTGAAGCAGTCAACTGTGTTCTTCGGCGGGATTCAGGAAGGGGGGGGGGCATTCTTTTGTATGGCACCGCGCGTGGGTGGAAAAGAATGTAGCGCTCTTATTGCTTGCGTCCCGCTTCGCCAACCCAAACAATAAAAGGGAGAGAGAAAGCGGCGAAGTAGTACGAAACGTAACACAGATGCTTGGCAACAGTTCCGTATATATGCTCCAGCGGATACAGTATTCTCTCGTTGGTGCCGACAGTCTTAAAAATGAACTTCACCGCATAGCACGCTCCTAGCCAACCATCATGTCGAATGATATCGTTCTGTGCCCTGATTTGTTGAAAACGGGAGGCGTACACCTTTTTTTGTGACAATTATGAACAGCATAAGTGTCACAAAAAAGGCGTACGCCTCCCGTTTTCAACAAATCAGGGCAGAGAACGATATCATTTGAGATGATGGTTGGCTAGGAGCGTGCTATGCGGTGAAATTCATTTTTAAGAGTGTACACTCTTTACTCTAAAAACAGGAGTTCGCCGCATAGCACGCTGTGCGCCAACCACTGCCAAGAATGATATGGTTATCGATTCTGATTCGAAGGGAGAGGTGTGTGTACGCGTTTTTGTGGCAATTTGGATATATGATAATTGCCACAAAAAGGTGTACGCCCACCTCTCTCTTCGAATCAGCAGCGATAACTCTATCATTCTTGGCAATGGTTGGCGCACAGCGTGCTATGCGGTGAAGTTCTGTTTTTAGAGTGTTAAAACAGGACTTCAAAGCATAGCACGACCCGATGGCCAACAGTCATCCCAAATGACATCGTTCGTTCCCACACTCCCAGAAATAGACTTCACCGCACAGCACTCTCCTAGCCAACCTTCATCTCGAATGATATCGTTATCTGTCCTGACTTGTTGAAAACGGGAGGCGTACGCCTTTTTTTGTGTGTGACAAGTATGCAGTTACACTCTTAGAAATGAACTTCACCACATAGCACGCTCCTAGCCAACCATCATCCCGAATGACAACGTTCTCGCTCCTGATTTGTTGAAAACGGGAGGAGGAGCCTATTTTGTGCCATAATGCACGGCACAAAATAGGCTCAGCCTCCTCCCGTTTTCAACAAATCTAGGGCGAGAACGTTGTCATTCGGGGTGATGGTTGGCTAGGAGCGTGCTATGTGGCGAAGTTCGTTTTTAAGAGTGTACGATAAGTATCACAAAAAGGCGTACACCCTTTCCACAAATCAGGAGTGATAACGGTATCATGAGGCGCAATGGTTGGCTTTGAGTGTGCTATGTGGTGAAGTTCTGTTTTTAGCCGACAACGACGAGCTCTTTCAGGGGCACCACCACCACTACACGATCACGTCACCAGCCACCTGATTTTAGAGTGAACCTCAGGTTTTCCCTCGGGTTTTCAGGAGACTTTCCCCTGAAGTCGGTCAAAGACGCACGCAAACGCCCCTGTCCCGGACTCCTCCTTGCTGCCCTCTCCACATCTGTGTCCACCACCCATAATAACACCCCAGCTCGCGTGGCGTAGCCTTTGGCGTGATCGCCTTCCACGCCGAGGCTTGCAGGTGGGGCGGGTTCCAGTCCCGTCACCGCGGCTGTGCCGTCTGAGGTTTACCCTGGCCTTTCCGGTAGACCTTCCAGATGAGTGTCGGCGCAGTTCCCCCTGAAGTAGGCCCAGGACGCATACTAACCCCCTATCCTCCACTCTCCATCTGTCCCCCAAGCAGCACAACACCTTGGGCCAATATTGGCCCAATATCGGCAATACTGGACCAATACTGGGCCGGTATTGCCAATATTGGTCCAATGTTGGTCCAATGTTGTGCCAAGATGTTGTGCTGCTTGGGCCACGTCTGCACGCCGCTCATGGTCACAGTTGCTTCGCGGCGCTAACACGAAATTTTAAAAATAATTATTATAGTAACAGTTATTTGGCAGTGCAAACGTGGAACCGAGAAAAAAGAAGAAAAAAAAGTTCTTAATGAAAAAAAAGATGCCGTGGTCGTCGTCCACTAATCAACCATGAGCTATTTGAATTATCAGTTAATAGTTCATTCGTGGGCAGTGTCCACAACAGCAAGTTTTTTTGCGTGTTAGCGCCGCGAAGCAACTGTGGCTAAGAGCGGCGTACAGACGTGGACAGGTGGAGAGAGGACAGCAGGAAGAGTGGGGGACAGGGGGGTTAGTATGCGTCCTGGGCCGACTTCAGGGGGAACAGTGCCGACATTCGTCTGGAAAGTCTTCGGAAAACCCAGGGAAGACCTCAGCCAGCACAGCCGGTGACAGGGTTCGAACCCGTGTCACCTCCCAGTCTCGGCGTGGAAAGCGATCATCCTAACCACTATGCCACGGGAGCTGGTCTACAACAGCAAGTACAGAACGACGATGAGCGGACAATGTCCACGGCATGCGAGGCAGATCTGGCTGCTGGCAACCACAATGGTAGCATGTTCGCGAAGTGGCACTAATGGCATGGCGATTATGACATATAGCCATGCATAACACATGACGATATGCGACACACCGCGACGGGGGTGAATGATTGGTCTACGTTTAAGCCATAGCTGTAGCACAAACCTAATTCTTTTACCGCGACTGAACGACAAACACATCAATACCGTATTCTATTAGACAGCAGTCGGATCGGTAATGTAGAGGCACATTCACCAACCGGCAGTTGCACTCATACAGAGAACAACAAGAAGAAGAACAACAATAACAACTGTTACATGAATGACGATGAAATTAGGTGTTTCACCGCAAATTGCGGTAGCATACCTCAGTGCATGTGGGATAATATATGAGTGGGCTGACGATGAAAAAGATGAGACATACACATACGCACGCACACATGGTAGACGCAGATGAGATATCACACGCGCGGGTGCGTCGTAACAGTGAGAAGAAAAAAATTATCTTGTGCTTCTGTTTTAAAGAATTTTATGTCGCACGCAAAACGTTCGATGGCATGTGGCACTAATATTGGACTGCTAAATACGCGGTATGGAATCAGCCTATCTGTTTTCTTGTCTAAGTAACCCCAGCAGGCACGTGTATCGGAACACTGTGTTGAAATAACACAAAAATTCCAAAACACAAGAGCAAGCGATATTTGTTGGAATATTATGTGAAAAGAAGTGGTTTTGGATATATTACTAACGAGATACTGAATGCCTGACAGATCCCATTAATCTTCATATTTTTGTCTACTGCCGACCATCATCATCATCATCCCATTAAAAAGCGCTCACTACAACCGGTTGGAACTTGTTTCCTGCCTTGACATCGCCGTCATTTATTGCTACTTATTTCTACAAACAGGCACAGAAAAGCAAACGAGGGGCTTTAAAGCTCTACGTAGCACACATAATTAGGGAGTCTTAGGAAAACGTACAAGTGTCACGATGACGTTTCCGGAAACATGATAAGCCAATCGCCTGATTGTTTTGAACTGGCTGACAACACTTTGCTGATATCTGATTGACTGCCAGCGATACGGAGTCGGAATCAGAGGTCGCTTGCGATTCCCCAAAACTCCCTATTACTCCATACCGATTTTCGTATTCCAAATTCGCAATACCGCAATCGAACATATTATTCCCTATTCCAACCAACCTGTGTTAATAAATTTCACCCAAACGTGAGCACGCCCACTCTCTAAATGTCGACAACAACAACAGATAAATTAATGATGATGAATGCGGAAAATACCTACCCTCTTAGAAATGAACTTTACCACATAGCACGCTCCTAGCCAACCATCGTCCCGAATGACAACGTTCTCGCCCCTGATTTGTTGAAAATGGGAGGAGGAGCCTATTTTGTGGCCATTATGCACGGCACAAAATAGGCTCCTCCTCCCGTTTTCAACAAATTAGGCGCGGCCCACTACCCTAACACACAATACAGTGCAATGCAGGTTCAACAAAAGGCACCGCATATTTTAGTCCTTATTCGTTATAAACCCTCAGCGTTCCGTATAGCATTTCACGGGACAAAACTTCTCCATCGCCCACACTACCAACCTTCCGTACTCTCCGGATCCCTTAACGAGCTGGACTCTCACCCACTCTCTCTCTCTCTCTCTCTCACGAAATTGCTTGGTCCGTGGCCACATCCAGACCACCAAGGCTCTAACCCTCAAAGCTCTCTTCACCTTTCCGGATACCATAGGACTTCGATCCTTATTGTGAAGGGGCTCATTATATCTTTCCCCCCATCACCGCCAGCAATGGGGTATATAGGGTATCGTCCCTGGCGATGAAACTTCCCCATTCATCATCTCGCAATAAAAGCTGTTGATGTTGTTGCTCCATAATAATTAAGTCACCGAGAACAAACGGAAGAACCCATACGTCCTGTCATCCACCCTTCTATTCTCCCGACGCTCGTTTCGCCTGCTTCCCCTGTCAGTGATAGCACACTTCAACCATTCTCTATTATTCGACGCCGTGTTGGAAATGGCCAATATACGTCTCCTCCTACGGCTCCTATCTTCGCTGTTACCTGCGCAGACAGCCATGAAAATTGCCGGACGTATGTGTCCGGAATAACATCCTTTTCTTTAGTCGTTGTTGTTTGTTCTTCGCGTTTCGATTCGACGCGGTCGTTTCCGAAGATACGATACGTAGTTCCGCTGCTCTTCGGAGGACGTATATACGGAGCCACGTACGACCATAATTTATCGTACTCACGGAGGAAACATGGCCCGCTGATAAGCTCAGTACATATATAGTAAACAGAAGGAAAGCAACCCTCGGCGAGAGAAAAAAAAAAAAAAAAACGCCGTGCATCGTCGCGTCGGGAGAGTCGTGTACGTGATTGGCTGGCGATGTGAGGAACGGCGCTTTCGGGTGTACGCGTTGATGACGTAGGTGTGGTCACATTCACCAATCATCATTAAGCGTCATCAACGAGGAGACGCGACGCTGATGGAAGTTCAGTAACGAGAGAAAGTTTTCCTTCGTGTGGAGGGTAAGCGTAACGAGAAATTAAGGCGTTCGTCGGGTTCCCGAGTCAAGAGAAATTGTTCGAGTGATGCGACATCGTTAGCGGTGTAGATAGGAAATAGTCATGGAATGAAAATGGTATGAGCCCTGCATTATTTGTTGTGCATAAAGTCTTGGTAGCGCAGCTACTAGGCGCGACACACAACTGTATAACGTTAAAACTTGTCCTCCACTCTAAAAAGAAAACTTCACCACCACCACCCCTGTCTCCCACGCCTTCCTGCTGTCCCCACTCCATCTGTGCACGCCTGTACGCGGCTCATAGCCACAGTTGTTTCGCGGCGCTAACACGAAAACAAAAAAAAACTTCACTACATAATACGCCTAGAACGAACCATTATTCACAATGACGTCATTATTATTCCTGATTTGTTGAAGATCGAAAGTTTTTGCGTCAGTGAACACATGTCCAAATCGATGCGAAAAGGAGTGCTCTAATTTTCAATTTTTAGAGGGTAAATAAAGTGGAACCCTGTCCCAATGCAATGTTGGTTAATTGACCAGTTAATTCGACAAGAATTCACCTTAAGCTCAGAACATGAAAATACGCCCCATGGGGATTTCAGTCTACAGATTTATTATTATTATTATTATTTGCGTGGAAAGGGGGTCACAATCTTAAATGACGGGCATGTTGTGGTCACTGATGCATAAATATCTTATGACAGCCCTAAATGGAAGGGTAAAGTGCGTAACAATACGTCGTTGAGACTTGTTCACGCTGCTGAGCATACTACATACATCTAAAAAAATATTTACGCAAGAATGAACGCAAAACGGAAGCCATTTGTAATGATGCTGGTGAGCATACGACATATACCTAAAAAATATTGATCCAGAAATACACGCACAACGGAAACCATTTGTAATGGTGCCGATTACAGTTATGTACCCATTTTTTTCTTTCCCTATCACATCACATCACAGTTTTGTACAGGAACGCAGTAATATATGTGAATATCCTTGGTACGTTCAGCACTCCAGCGAATTTATGGTAGTCACATTTATCATGTATACAGGGTGTTCAAAATTAAGCTTTCACTAGCACTTCATAAATGGTTGAAAATAGACCAGAAGCCAGGAGTCATGTTTAATAAAAAGAAGGATAGCACTGGCTTACATAACAAACAAAGTAACAAAATTTTGTCTGGACGTTTCGACGTCTATGCAGACGTCATCATCAGCAAAGAAAAAACTTTTTTTTTCAGACAAATTTTGTTACTTTGTTATGTAAGCCAGTGCTATCCTTCTTTTTATTAAACTTCATAAATAGGCGAACAAAAGAAAACTGGTGCTATTTTTCTGTTCCTTGAGTAAGAAACAGGTGCTACATAATTAGCAGCACCTGTTTCTTACACAAGTAGCGTAAAGTTATCACCCGGTTTCCTGTCATCGCTGTGTTTGCGTAGTGCTCGTGAAAGCTTAACTTTGAACATCCTGTATTGTACCCTACTCATCAATGATGACAGGTAAAATAACTTTAATCAAAAATGTGAAATTCCAAGGAACGATTCAAACTCAAAGTATAGCTTCGAAAACATGTACTTCTGAAATCGATAACACACTCAGTGCTTAAAACAAAAAGGACGTCAGACACTGATTAAAAAGACAATACAACACCACATTGACGTAATTCTTATTCGAATTTTTTTACAAAAAGAATAAAAAAATCTTCAGGTCAAAATTAATCCACGGATCGATCATCTCGTGACGTAAAGCGAATAATTATCATTAATAACGCGATCACACTGTGTATAACCCGGATGTTTGCGGAACATTCAGCAGGCGCATCATTATAAACATGCCTCTACAGCTCAAGCACTTTTCTCCTTATTTCCAAAACCATACGTCTTAACACCGAAGCTGAAGTCCTCGGAGATTCACTCTTAAAATGCTCATGAACTGAATCAATAAAATTAAGTTGAAGCAGGTACCGTATTCATCGAGTCTTGAATAGAAACGCACACGCTGTGAGATTTCACCGAGAAGATGAAATGTGCGAAGCATCGAGACGAGAGCCGTGTACGGAAGCAGAAAAACGAGAGAATATGTTGAGCGCAGTCGAAGAGAGAATACGCGTAAAATAAGAGAGTGAAAATTTCAATTGAATCAGTACGGATTTGATTTACTCCTCCCGTGTGGGTCTCGCAAACAAACGAAGTTACTTTCTTCGTGCCAGGCGGAAAACTCCCAGTACATCAAACACCATTCACTCTTTCCGTTCAAATTAATCTGGATTCATGGGTGGTGTTGCGTAATGTCGCACCTGTGTTCCAGGATCCAATGGCCAAGCGCCAAGAGGTGACCAAGCCAGTTTAGTCATTAAAAAAAAACAGCGTAATTCGCTTTTAAAGAAACTGCAACAATGGGTTCAGTGGAGACATCACGTGGTACGCCACCCTCGTGCCCTTTCTTCTTTGTCCTCGTTGTCTCCTTGGCCCCGGCAAACGACGACGACGGTACATACATAACATACATTTTGTTACATAACATACATACATAACGTAAATTTAACAAAACATTATTTAACATAAATTAAGTCAACATAT
Organism: Ornithodoros turicata; assembly: GCF_037126465.1. NCBI lineage: Eukaryota > Metazoa > Arthropoda > Arachnida > Ixodida > Argasidae > Ornithodoros > Ornithodoros turicata. The sequence goes on from NC_088203.1 coordinate 99,190,043, forward strand.
CATAATTTAACATAACAAATTACATACATCCATACAAATACATACATAACATACATTTTGTTACATAACATACATAAATTTTATTCTGAGATGGAGCAGCACTTATAGTTCTCACGCACGGCTGTGCCCCTTGCGAATTGCGATTGACCGTGTATATTCCAGATGCGCCATGTACGCGTACATGCACTGTTAGCACCAATAACATTCTTCTGTACTTTAAAAAGAAACGGCAAAGAAAATTCCGCGAGAAAATCTGGGGCCCTTTATTTTTCCCTCGGCACACCAGCATGTCTTCTAATGCCCTACATCGACAGTGAGAGAGGTCACGAATACTTGCGGAGTATCTAAAAAATCCTTACCTATTTCGTCATTTTCTTTGCATGAGTTTGTTAATAGTTGCCATTATTGTGTCGTTTATTTGGGCTACCAGTTCGTCTGCCTTTGTTTACTGTAGGAAGCGACGCCCGTAGTAAACTAGAGTAATTGAGTTGCATTACATCATTGAGCGATATTGAGCACTGCATATAATAAAGAAATAGCCCCCTACATCAATGAAACCACTGACCGAGTCCTTCGACACCCTCGTCTCAGAACTACCAAACACTTCAAGCATTTTCCTTTCCTCCTCCTTTTCTGCATGTATCCCAGCATCCAATCTATGTGCTTTTTTGCGCAGACGTCAATGCCTCCTTTGTATCATTTTTTCAAACATTCCCGCTTCTTTCCCTGTGTAGCCAAAATTCTTGTATCTTACACCACATCACTCTATTTCCTCTACATCTTCTTCTTCATCTTCTTCTTCTCATTGTCCTTAAAATGTCTTCCTCTAATCTCTTGTGTGTTTGTCGTGCAGCTCATCATAAATTGTGAATTGCCATTCCCAGCCCGAGTGTTCTCTTCTTTCCCGTACCTCTCTCCACATTCCGAGCACGATTCTATCTCCCGATTGAGTCTCAAAGCCTGTAACGCATACTGTGCCCACTGCATCTTAAAGAAAAGCCCAGCGTGTACTCACAGATGTTTGTGACACCTACCCGCCTGTTATGTACGTTTCATCCGAATTCGCCATATTCGACAGGATTCTCACTTTATTTTTTTACAACGTATGCCGGACTTTTCCGGATGCTTAGATAAGCCGAAGCACCTGAGAGTTATGCTAATATCACACGCTATTTACAGTGCAACATAAAGTCGGGTCAAGTCATTATGCACACCACACTCTAAGAAGAAAAAAAAAGGGGCGTGAAAAGGTGGCAACTTCTATAGTTACTACCTAAGTCAACACAGCGTCTGATAAAGGGTGTAAAAGAGTAGTAAAAGCAATTATCATGTACCCAAAGTGCTACAAAAAGGCGTACGCCCCTAAGCGGTAACCCTATCATTCGTAGGTAGCAAGTACAACTTTGCAACCTTTTAGGCACAACATATGCGACAATCATTACCTCCTAAATGGTGTAATTGCTCCACCCTTTTTTTTCTAAGAGTGCACAGCGCAGCCCAGCGAACAGTAAAGAACATCAGTTTCTAGCATGAATATATTTAATCCCCAGGAGTGATTTAGTCTGGTAGATGATAAGTAATCGGTCACGAAATCATAATAGCAAGAACGTGAGCTCGAAGCGAGCTGCTTGTGCCATTCAGAGGTAGATAGCTGCATCTCTCGAAGCTGGTGGTCCCAAACATCTCGCTGATTTTCTTGATATTTTGATCTCGTCCGTGATTATCCTATCCCGTATACCAGGGCCAACGAATGCCCCTTCCGTGCTTCCTCAAGACAAAAATCATTCCTGGGGCTTTTACGAAACTCAGAGCACGAATCGATTTGCCAGAAATGTGGGGGCCCTTGATAGTATCCTACGTGACTAGGTTAACGTTTACCCCCCCCCCCCCCGTCTCGTCTCGTATAGGAGGTAACGCGCGTGTCTGAACGCTTTAAAATACCATGTAGTGCACATAGTTTAGTGGCGATAGTCTATTTCCTTCAACTAGCACTGTCTCTACGCGATGCAGTCCATTCCACGCTAGTTGAAGTGGCTTCGTTGCTGCTCACAGCTTGTTTGGCTTCCATGCAGTGCACACTTGTGAGTAGAAAGCACCAGTGCCATCGTCATATCATCATTTTTTACAAGTGTGATCATCACGTACTGCCATAACACCCTTACCACGGTGATAAGATATACACTGCTTTCGACCTACTTCGCTTTGGAGGTAAATAATTATTCATATCACAGCGTGGCACATCATTGGTTCACCGCGTTAGATTAAATAGGAAGTACGTTCCAAAACCATAGATCTCTGGTAGTTTTGCAGTACAAAATATATCATGTTGCAAAAAAAAAAGTGTGACTTTTGGTAAGAAAAGTGAACGAGATCGTCCACTGATAGTGCTTAATATAAAACAAACAAACAAAAAACGAAAAAGAGGGAGTCGCTTTTCTGATGCTCGCTCCGAAATGAATTGAACAATGAACTTTAGCGCTAGCATATACACACGCAATATATTAAGCTACATTTTACCCCTCTTTTCAACAATGAACGTTCTGGTAGCATTTCCTCCACTGGTAACTCGTCATCTTTATTTTGTCAGAATGCAATCCATTACGCCAATCCAAATTCGTATCGGACACCGTCTGACTTTATATCTACACAGATCTTCACCGCATAGCACGCTCCTAGCCAACCGTCATCCCTAATGACAACGTTCTCTTCCTTAATTTGATGAAAACCTGGGGCGTACGACATTTTTGTGGCAATTGTGAACTGCATGATACCACAAAGATGGCGTACGCCTCCCGTTTTCAGCAAATCAGGGGAAAGAACGATGTCCTGCGGGATGATGGTTTGCTGGGAAAGTGCTATGCTGTGATGTTCATTTCTAAGATAGACTCAAGTACCAGGAAACATAATACAACCGTGTTCCTTTATTACAGGCTAATAAAGATGAATTACGGTAGACTTTAGGTAAACGTTTGCCAGCAAAGTCATAGATACGCGAAGCGATTCTCGAAAAAAAAAAGAAAGAAAAAGCACGCGGACAGATGTTACCAAAAATGTGTTCTACGTGCACTGTGACATCGTTCCGTTCCTTGATTTGTCGAAAACTTGCAGGTGTACGTCTTTTTGTGACAATTATGCAGGTATGTTAATTGTCACAAAATAGGCGTACGCCCCACGCATTCCACAACACAAATCATGAGCGATAACGGCAGTTGTGTTTTAAGGGTGGGCACTATATCATCCTGGTCCACTCAACATATCAAAACAGATACCGATAACTCAAAAGAGCACCTGAACAGCTCCCTCTGCTGAATGCTCAAAGAAGAAACGCATATAATTAAAATCGTTTCTGCTCCGATCCATCGCACACGTCGCGCGGGTACCTACCCCAGTGGCAACAACTTTCCCCGTAGGGCTTGCGACACCTTGTCCCACATTATGTCAAATAAACGTTAAAATCAAGTATATTTACATAAATGTGAAACTGCATTCCAAGTTAAGTTTTACAATGGAAGCACCAGACACGTAGAAAACCTGCAACGCGACCCGAAACTCATCCAGCTCTGACGTCACCGCAGGCGCCTCAGCCAGTGAGGAAGCGCGGGACAGGTCACGTGCATGCGACCGCCAATGAGTATGCAGGTATAGCTCTCGCTCTTCTGGTGTCAGAGCTTGACGTATCCGGGCTTTCAAGAGTTAAAATAATATTTAAGAAATTGTTATATTCGCCCGTGTGTGTATGATGCGTGCACGGACTAATGAACTGTATATCAAAGTGTCACAACCCATTTAAATCGTTATAAAAATGAGTTCTATGTATGGCTTTATTGACTGTACACGGCTTCCCCTCATACATCGTCCATCGTGCTCCTCCTATATCGCATGCGATCTCTCCAGTGGCCCTTCCGTATGCACAGTGTGTGCGTGTCTGCATACAACATGCTGAAAACATGCCAGCAGCATGCCACTGCGTATTTGTGTTACTTTCGTTTTGTTTTCTCTCCTCCAGCCATTATCTGAAACGAGAGAGACAAAATGATGGAAAGTAAACACTGAACATGTGTGTGCATGAAGCTTTTTTCTCCTCATTGTCGTAATGCCGTTGTCTGTCTTTACACATACGTGTGCTCGTTAATGAACGTCGTTCCTGCGACGGAAAAGGCTTAAAGTTGTTCGTCTTCCTCCTGAAATGAACTTTGTCTTGCTGAAAAGTGTCACGAGAGTTCACGTTTCTTTTCGTCTTTGCTCCACTCGTTGTTTGAATTACTTTTTCGAACAACGCTATCACGTTCTTCTTCTATCGCTGCTCTCCGTCGTAAGACATCGATCAAAAGAGGATCAGAAAGCTGTCGAACGTATAGGAAGAGCTCATTTCGTTCTCGCAACGTACGAAATACAATGGGCCCGAATAACGACACGTGACGCCGATGTACTGGTAAACACAGCTTTCGTGGCTCTCAATGTTTCTCGGCTCTTAACGGCGTTGAAGTTCCCCGATGTACAGTTATGTTCTAGACAATATGAAGTTGTTACGTTGGGGGCCGAGCTGGAACGGCCACAAAAGACAGGAAACAATATAACCAGGGACTGCGAAGAAAATGATGATGATGATGATAATTCAGGTTTTTACTGGCGGATCAGCTACTCGGCCCATAATGCGCCAAGGCGGTGGTGGAAAATGTAATTGTAGTAAATTAAAAATAACTGATTATGCTAAAAAGTACATTATTTAAAGTAGCCATAAGATATTCACACAAGTAAAAACGTGTATTTTTAGAAACAACTTAAAAAGCTTATATCTCTTTAAAAAAAAAAGTTAGAGTTGCTCTCCACGGTGTGATCACTGGGGTGGCTCCTCCCTGCGCAGCAAGAACCCATGGGTGAGATGCTTGTGTCCGAGTCGCAATCGAGGTAAAATAACCTCGTGGTAGCGATTGTTGGACTTGTCTATGTGGAAGAAAATGGCGTAAAATTACTACAGCATAAATTATCACAGCAGCGAAATGTGAGACATGATGGCATACCAGCGTTCAAATGGTCGCTGATGTCACCGTACCATGACGTCTTGGAAATACCCAAACCCATTTGCGGTCTGACATCGCGCATGAGACAATTTCCGCAAGGGCTGGGCTGCTCATGGCAAGGCGATGTTAACTATCGGTGGAGTCAGTGGAGAAACAAAGCCGTCCGCACTGGGGAAGTCTGTCTGTCTTCGTGAGGATCAAAAGGCACAGCAATACCAGGTTCATTAAGAAAGAGATAGAGAGTAGACAGCTAGCGTAGGTTTGATGTTTCTTTTCTTTTTTTTTATTTTTTGCGTGTGTAAAATCTCCTGTTTAGCGTTCTTACCGCTGCCAGTTTCATTGAAAAAGTGAATTTTAGTGCATCGTACGCTATCGCCTTTGCGTATACGTCAGGGATTCTGCGCATGCGCCAACAATAAAGACAGCTTCGCGCTTTGCGCAGGATCACTACGCTATGTCTTACGTACGCAAAGGCGATATCGTAAAAAGTCTTATAAAAGTCTATTAAGAGTCTGTTATATAGTTCTGGAAGGCTAGATATGCATTCGTGTTTCTTCGGGCAGAGAAAAATAGTTAACACATTGCATGTGGGGCCTGTTTTGGCAGGCCGTTCTTCAAATAGACCGCTGTGCTGCTAACAGAGGAGACTCGAACCAACCGATGAACGATGGTCATTTCTTTGGCTCCTCCTTTTGGCTATGGTTTCCTGCTTGCAGTTCTACTGGGCCATTGCTTTCTGCGTTTAATATTACGTATTCACATATAAGGGATTAAGTAAAACTAAGCACTAATATTACGTATGCGCAATTAGTCAGGACATCGTGTTTCAGCCGTGGCATTCCGTTTTGAAGCGATAGCTTTGTTAAGTCCCAACCATCAGGTGACACCCCATGGCCAAGTGACGTGGTCACGTGATATGGCCTCCTGGCGGCCCTTTAAAACCGCGGCATTTAAACGCCTTTATGCGCATTTCTCAAAGGCGCAGCCCATATTATGCGCTTGACGAACGTGCTCTTCATTTGCTACTTTATTCACCGACAGGCAATACTATACATATTGGCCGCCTTCAAAGTCACCCCTGGAACTTTACACCAATCAATACCCCAGTCTACGCACCTACGCCTGTCCTTCTTTCTGCTCCCACAATCACATGACCAGAAAAAATAAGAAAGCAAAGCGAAACTCTCTGCCGGAACCTAACGATTTTACCGACGTGTCAAACCTACACCTATCAATAACCGACCATCGCACCTTGCCATATATTACACGGTGGACCGAAACCATCTATATCGATACGACCTTCGCACGGAGCAAGGCAGAGAAGCCGACAGAAATGCCTGCGTGTGCTATTGATCGCGTTATGAGCTGGCCCCAGTCGCACGGGGCAGGAAGCACGACGATATACGAAGAGCTGCCTTATGCCAACTTCGCGCATTTATATGTACGTTCCACGTGCAGCGTTGTTGGCGTGTTCGTCATACTTTCCTTAACAGAGCGACAAAATGCGTACGAGAGATAGAGGAATTCTCGGAGGGAGGAAGTTGCTAATTATGGAGGTGGGAACAAATATGGGCCAAGCAGAGTGAGGACATGTTACATTTGGTAAAGGTTGCGAAACGAAACGAGGAATTTGCGTTCCGTTCGGGCTTAGTCGCGCTTCTTTTCTCTTTTCTTTCTTTCTTTTTTTTTATGCACCCTGGTGTTTTGTGCAGAAGTGTATTTTACGGACGAATGTGATAGATCTTCATTTGTAAAAATGCAAGGCTTAATTTTATTTCTCGTAGGTCACTCTTTAAGAAATAGAACCATTTCCAGTTATGCGTTTTTACTGCTCAGCGATGTCGATTAGTGTTAGTTGTAAATGAATGCGGCGAATATTATTTCACTCGCGGAAATATTATTGTCCCTTTTACTGAAGCAGACACTTGTGTTAAGCTCAGCAGTGTGTCCGTAAAAAAATGTGTTAACATATTTAATTACATGCCCATTGTATCTTTTAAAAAATCCGCGATTATTTTTGGTTGATGCATTTTTATTATACGAATGTATTCCACTGCCCCAAACTGTGTCTTGCCATTCAATCAACCTTTGTGTTCTCGGTTCCTGCACTTTCTGGCTGCCACACTGTCAAAACATAACTTTGGATAGGGACAGAGTTTTACACGTTACTCGAAAAAAGTAATTGATTACAATTACTGTTACTAGTGCGCGAAAAGTAATTCTTTACCGTTACAAATTACTTCATCAAAAATGTAATACGTTACCGATTAAAAATGTAACGCGTTACTTTTCCCGTTACTCTAATTGTCGGCCCTAGCAAAGCCAACAAGCCTGCAGTGTGCAAACATGCAGCTCTTGTTGCAAATTCTAATGAGACACCAACATACATGATAAGTGAAATTCACTAATACATTTGAAAGCAACGTACAAAACACATACACGCGTTTATTACAGATTTATATGCACATTTAAAACAACATCGAAACATTCGCTTCGTTTTGTTACTATTGTTATGTTCAGCCCGCACAAGTTATCAATACAGTTACCTATTTTACTGTTGCTCCAGTAGGTCGCGGTTTTAAGGGATTATCATATTACTGTGGTGTGCATGGAACACATGTGGACTAGAGATGGCCGTCACTGTGACCTCTGCGTCATTGCTTCAGTCGAACTCGTGGTGGAACAAAAGAACAGATTGGCTTGCTGAAAATGGTTGCCATTGTTGACAGGAGGTTAAAAAAGTAATCGATTACTCAGTAATTGATTACTGAAAATTGTAATCAGATTACTTGGAAAATTACTTGCTCACAAAATGAATTGATTACGTTACAAATTACTGAGAAAAGTAATTGATTACTAGTAACGCAATTACTAGTAACGCGTTACGTACAACTCTGGATAGGGAGGCGTACGCCTCTTTGTGCCAATGTGGATATATAAAAACTGACACGAAAAAGCGTACGCCCCCTCTCTCTCTTCGAATCACCGATCGTGAACTTTCACATAGCGATCGTTATCGTTATATTTAAAGTTCGCGCACTCCAATATTAAGCTGCTTTGGAGGGCTCGTGCAAGAGCTCGTCGCGAATCACGAGCCGAAGTTATGCACCTAACGCGCAGTCGTGACGTCGCCCACCTCTGTGAGGCCGACAACGAGCCCTTTCACCATCACCACCACCACCACCACCACCGCCTACTCACCCAGCTTGCACGCTCCAGGACTGGCACATTAGCGGACATTCTAAACCTCGAAGGATATATTATGTGGAACTACCCTGTACATACCCCACCTTCAACCTTCACCGTCATCTTTTCTTTTCTTTCTTTTTTCGGCTATAGTCGTGACGATGCCCTTGCGCGTGGGGCCAACAACGGCAAGCCTACTTCGACATTACCCTCCCCGTTTTAGAGCGCAGTCAAAATAACTCGACGTTACGCTTATGTACGTATTAGCTAGGGACTAGCTACTGACAAACGAAAAACGATTATTTATATGCTGATGTCTGTGTTTTGTATAATCAGATTAAATTCCGTTCTGATCAAAACAGAACATTCACCACATGAGTTTCATGAGTTTCACCACATAGCACACTCCTAACCAACCACAGGGGTGACACAAACCCGCCATTGTTGTAACTACCCTCAAGCGGGTGCTTTTGGCAAACCTGCCATCTTGTCCTGGTCGCACGTCATAGAAAACGTCATTTTGAGGTCATGTGACTTTGTTTACATGTCGTTTTGCCGTTTACCGACATATTTTCACCGTCTTAACACCAAGAGATGGCCGTATTTTCCCAGCGTAAACTATGCTGTGCTTCTTCCGCAACATGGTAGCTCATTTCACCTTAGTTTAAGTACATCGCATCGGCTCGGTAAGTCTTAACGCACGGTCGTCATCACATCTTTGGAAGTTGTCAAAAATACGAGGCTTTATGTGTAAAACTGCGCGTTTTACTGCGAGATTATCGGGTAAAAATAATTACCATGATCGAAAAACATCCAAAACGTCGTCCAGAAACAACAACTGCATTGTTTACAAACGGTTTAGCCGCCGATCACGGGCACCGCCATCTTTAAGGTCACGTGTGCCTTGACGTTTGCTGTGACGTACGACCAGGACCTGTCCAGGATGCATTGCGTTCGCCCAGCACGCTTTCGTCTACGGAGCAATACATTGGATGCCACCCCTGTGTAACCAACCATCATCCCGGACGACAACGTATCTCGCCCCTGATTTGTTGAAAACGGGAGGCGGAGCCTATTTTGTACCATTATGCACGTGCACAATGGTACAAAATAGGCTCCGCCTCCCGTTTTCAACAAATCAGGGGCGAGATACGTTGTCGTCCGGGATGATGGTTGGTTAGGAGTGTGCTACGAGGTGAAACTCATTTTTAAGAGTGTAGCTTTTTCTATGGAAAGGGAGAGGAAAATAGACGATATATATATATATAGATGATATATAATAGATGATAATAAATGCTGATCGGGACCCACACACCGCTGCAGCAGCCCAGTCCGCTTCTTCAATCCTGTGGTTGCCGTGAATATTACGTAAACACATGAACATTACGAAAAAAAAGGCATTTCTTTAAATTTTGAATATTAGGTTATGTCTACACCATTGCATTCTCGTCTTAGCTTAGCTGAAACTCGCATATTGACAACATATATTCATCTGCATCATACAAACTTTATGTCTTCTTAGTCGTATGAAACTAATCTGTCAGCATAAAGGTTGACAGCGTGTGCCTTATCCTTGAAGTCCGGGATCCCACACGGCTACGATGTTCACGAAATTGGAAAGTACTCAAAGGAAACGCAGCCCGCTTTATCTGTATAATACATACAGGAGACAGTTTTCCGCCTCAGAAGTGATTCGAGAAGCTGGTCTAAATAAGTTTCGGAGCGCCAGAAAAACCAGTCCCTCAAATATATGTGCAAAGTGATCGCCAGGGGTATTTCCTTCGATAAATACCTTCGTTTTCATATTTTACAAATACTAGAAGAATCCTTGGTCGCTTTCCTATACCCGCATCGACAATCTTAAAGAGTTGTACTTGCACATAACTTCATTTTCATCTTTCACATCTCACGCTTCTCGTGTAATGGGGTATAGTGTACTGCTCTCAAGCGGTGAATCACCCCAGGCCATAGTCATGTTTTAGTAGTAGTTGTAGTAGTTTAAACATTCGTTCTTAACAGTTGAAGGGTGCAATTTACTCCTTCAGGAAGCCTTTCATGCAGCTTCATCCGACGATTTTATAAACTTAATTACAAATCATCTGTGCTCAGCCGCATACACTCTGTTTCTAATTCAGTGTAATCAGTAATCACTGTTATTAGCCGTCCGTTGAGCCCTTCTAGTACAACCTCGTAAACTGCGAATGTTATAACTTCCTATTTTAATTAATATGTACATTCTTTTCTCTTGTAGTTGTGGATGTTTCTACGCTGTGAAATGCGTCCGTTCACTGTATCACCCTATAACTCAGCCATGTGTTGGTAGTATCCCTAAATAAATATAAAATCAAAATATGTAAACTACTGCCTTTCTTTTTTTCTAACTTGTAAATACACTCAACGCCTACGTCTACCACTATAATTATTTGCCTACTCTTGTTGAACATAGTGTCACGTTCCAAGAGCGCATTATGAACGGCGGGAGGCAGCGAAAAACAAGAATTCATTTTATGTGTCGCAAGCACACGTTAGCAAGACGACGGAAGGATAACGGGCAATTTTTTTCACGCGGGGCACATGTTATCCAATACGTCGGAGGCATAGAAGCATTTAGCAGCGTTATCGTTAACCCCTGCGCAGCGACACGTGATCTGAGTGATGGAGAGTCGTTTCCGCGTATTCCGAGTATCCTTACTTGGCCCACTGGGACACATTTTATTTCGCTCGCACGAACCCGAAAAACGCATGAAACGCAAGCTGTGAGCGACTTATTTCGCTTATAAAGAAGAGATACGAAAATGGTTTATTTATTTGAGTCCGACAAACACAATTTTACCACGCACGGTGACTCAAACTGCAAATGTCACAAGCACGCATCGAAATGCTCAAGTGAAAGGAGGTTGTTACAGACTGTTTGCTGATGATCTCAGATATTTGTGTCATGACAGCATCTTCCATAATTACGCGTGTGGAAGTTTCGTGAATGTGATTAAGACACCTCAGCCTCCACAGGTGGAGCTGCCAATATGGGAGATATACGTTTATTCAAAAAAGGAAGGGAGGAAAGGTTAGTCAAGCGTAGGCCGACTTGCTATTCCTTAAAAAAAGGAAAAGAAAAAATACGGACACAAAATTTCGGAGAGCCATCAGCAAACTATCTGTCAACCTTCACATGGCCTCTCCCACCTCCCCTCACTTGAAAATTGACGTAACGTTAGTTGCATATGTTTAGTCAATTACGAGTCATTACGATGTTTAGTCAATTAGTCAATATAAGAACTTTTTCGTTTAGTGAACACAGGTAGTGAGTACAGTCCGTTCGCTAATCTTTCGCATCCCCTATACCACTACGAAGCTCTCCTACGCTGAAAACACACACTTTACGCCACCCATCTCAAGCTTCCCTTTGCTCTACACTTTCAGCTCACTCGGCGACAAATATTTATGCACACTATACGATGGCGCCTTGAGATGGTGAGCGTGGAATTTCGCTCAACCCGGGATGCTTGGCATCCTTTGCGCATGCCATTGCAGATATAGGGGATCGCTGTTTGTTCTTCGAGGCGATCGGATCCGAGTTAAGAGCTCCCCTATATAAAGAGGCGACGCCGGCATAATGTGTCACACGGTAAATGGGATGGGAGAATGAGGTTGACTGGTGAATCAACTCTTGAGAGGGCAAAGTATCGAGAAGAAGGCAGTCTTTGTTTGTTAGGTAGCGAGGCAGAACATTAAGATACCAGAAACATGAGCGCAAATGGTTTATCTAGCTACAGCTAATATCTATAGCATCGTTGTTCTAACCAATGTTGGGTTCATACTGCACATGGTGAATGGATTAGCGGCTAGGAATGCATTACATATGCTTGCAGATGTTTTTGGGATCTGTTCACGGCCCCTTTAAAGTAACTGGATGTTCGGTGAATCAACGAGCTGTCAATCAATCAATCAGTCAATCAGCTGCGTGAAGCGCCGTTTCTTGAGCCACAGAGAACGATATCCCGATATCCCACGCCTAGAAAGTACTGGGCGCATCGCGCGTGCGTTAGGCAAGCGGCCCATCGCCACAAGAGGACCACGCTAAAGAGCACCACGACGCGTGAACGTATTGAACGCGTGACGCCCCCCACAGTGTTGAAATAATGGCACACTTAGTATCTGGTACCGTATCCATCTATATTAACGTAACGCATCTCGTAACATATCATTGACGATACCATTTCAGTTGGGCTGCAGCTGAAGAACGGTTTGCCTTCGAGAAGTTAAAAATCTTCCAACGAGAAACGCGAAAAGGTGCTGATATGTGAGAACTTTATAGTGCCATTCCTGTTTGAAAGAGCAATAAGAAACAGTAGGGAACCCATCTTTTCTGGGCCACACGGTATACCGGCTGCTCTATGTCTCATTTATCTCTCTCACGGTCCCTGCAGACCTATACCTCCAGGATACCAAATCCCCTGTAACTGCCATCCGTCGATTAGCTCTCCCGAAATAAACGATTCTCCACTGTCATATTTCACACTCAAGTCGACTTCTTCCATCCTCACGCCGTATATTCTTCTCGCCCGGTTTTTTTCAGTCTGCCAATTTTGACGAAACACGCGCCTGCTTCAATCCGTCTACCCGCTGGCAGCAGAAATCACTTTCGCCGAGTCCTGTACCAGAAGAAACTAAACCGGGAAAAGTGGCAGCTTGCACAGTGTGCGGCGGCCAAGCATTACTTTTATTATCGTCGCTTTCTCCCGTCGGTATGCTTTAGTTCTTTCTGGTTATACCCAGTCGATGGCCAATTCAGACTCCTCTTTCTCAAATAGGGCCCTCCCCCGGAAGAGTCACCGGGTCTTTCGTTTCCACAGAGGCGATGGTCACGAATTTCTCTCCGTCTTCTTTTTGTTCCGTTTTCTATTCTCTGCTTTTTGATGACGAAACACAGAGCTCGACGGTTCACAGCGCAATGCTTCTTTTCGCTTCACTGTTGCTGTCGCGGAGGGGCTTGTGTTTGCTCATGAACGCTTTAAAATGTGGGAAGCCCACGACGACAACGTGTGTAAACAAACCAAACAACTTGGAGAGTGAACGTCTCCGGGGTGTTTCTGTTCAGCGTCATGACCTATAAAAAAGCTCGCCATTATGGAACTCCATAGAAAGTGTTACCGCAGTTCGTGGCCGTGCGTGCTATCTTTTGTGCCAGCTGATAAAGAAGAGAGCCGATAAAAGGTTTTATCTATAGTACGTGGAATAAGAGTCATGCCATATCACGTGTAGAATGTTAAAACATATCCAATCAAAACTGGCTCCTGGCGTGTATTGTACCGAGTAACATTCGAAGACGATGGTAATCATTATCATCATGAAAGTGAACCGATAAATGAGGAAGTAAACCTATAAACTCCCAGGGCAACATATTCCTCCAGTTTAAGTTTCTTCTACTGCAGTTAATTGCCAGCACATCACGCTATCTCACATACGCAATATGATACGAGAGATAGACAGCACCAGTCACAGAAAACACGTAAAAGTCATCTGCATTGCGAAAAGGAAAGCATCCGTTTCGTCCATTCATATTAGGGAGTTTCAGAGAATCGTAAGCGCCCTTCGATTCCGACTCCGTATCGTTGTCAGCCAATCAGATATCAGGAACGTGACGTCACCCACCCCAAAGGAATCACGCCAATTGGCTTATCATGTTTTCGAAAACGTTATCGTGTACACTCTTAAAAAAAAGGGGCGCACTTTAACTCCTTTCCTTGCCACATATATAACACCCTTTTGGAGAGTACAATTACGCTCAAAAGGGTGTCTCCTTACTCCCTCAAGGGAGTAGCATAACACCTTCTCCCTGACGGGGAGTGCTATTACTCTCCAGTAGGGAGAAAGGTGTTATGCTACTCCCTTGAAGGAGTGGGGAGACACTCTTCTGAGCGTAATTGTACACTCCAAAAGTGTGTTATATATGCGGCAAAAAAGGAGTTAAAGTACACCCTTTTTTTAAGAGTGTAACTTCTACGTTCTCCTAAAACTCCCTATTCTTTAACGAATGAGCTACCCCACCAAATAACTCAAGCAAACCTGCCACTGTTGCGGCGACACACACTAACCCTGAAGCAGCCTGAGTTATCGTCCACATCGCTTATCCTTTCTAAGGCGGTTAGTCACCCATTTAAAACACAATCTATTCCAATGCAGCCGCATAATCGTATCACATTAGCGGGCCGCCAAACATTCAAATTGAAACCGAAACCGAGAACAAAGAACCCATATCAAATCGAGGAACAGTTCGCAGAAGACAGTCCCATTATTTGAGTCCCATCTCGCCGACAATGGCAGCGAAACGGGCATTTCCATGCAGACGACGTCGGAGTGCATCACGATACGAAATGCTTTTGTTATCCGAGAAGAAAAAGAGGCAATCATTGTGCCGTCTATACAGAGAACGGAATCTTGGATGCGATTCCCCCAATCAGATCTTATGCGTGGCTTCATGAAGAAGCCGGAAACAATGGGATGACAAAGAAGCTCCCCAGCAGTGCTTTGTTGGCTGCAACGAACTTGTGCAAAAGCGCAGCTGTTTCGGCCGTCGAGTAAAGCAGACGATGGGCAAACCTTCTTGCAGGACAGAAGAAAAAATCGTCCTACTAACAATCCCCCAACTGTATTGATCCTCCTCCTTTTAAAGATCCGCGCAGACCTTCCAGGTTCATGGTAATAAGAAAAAGGAGTTCTTTTGAGGTGGCGGGGATTGTTGTTGCGGTAATACGAAGCTCACATTATGAGCCGCAATGAATGACATTTTGTGCTGTTACCAATCTATTTAATGACAACTCGTTTTGGTGATGGGTCTTTATTTAGCAGACATTCCGTGTGTCTTTTCCAATTTCCAAGTGACCGCTGCAGTCTTCTTCTCGGGAAGCGCGCCAACACGGAGCGGCCTGGCCTGTCGTTGGTTTCCTCATATTGTTTGAAAGGACCAACGACAGGCCGGAAAACCACTTTCGCCAACAACGGTGTCACCCAAAAAGTGGAGCCTTCCTTCAGCGACATCGCACTCGTTGCACTCAATATCCCCCCCTCCCCCCCCCCCCCCCCCCCCCCCGCGCGCGCGTCATGCACATATATACCGTGTATACGATGCAGGAGAGGACAGGTGTCGATGTACGATGTAGAGGACAGGTATCGACGCAGCAGAATAAAAAGCAGAACATGTCAGAGCCTCTGGCGTGAAATGCAGCGCGATAGGGGAAAAGGCATCCAATGCATCCCGGGTGATAAATCGATCTTGGTTAACTCGCTGCGAGAGCCGTTCTTCCCTCGCCGTTTACCAAGTAAGTCTCGGAGGAACGGTGCTGTTGCAAAGATTGATGCCAACTGCCATCGTGTGTTTCCACCCCCCGGCGGCCGAGATGCACCCCATGTCGTACGGTGTTTGCAGCGAAGTCGTATACTAGCGTCGCGGAAAGGTGGATGACGTAGATATGGGCGCGGGGGGGGGGGGGGGGGGGGCAATCGTTGCTAGGCGTATATAGAATGAGCATTTAAAATACGAATAACAATACAAAATGTAGTTGTTTTGTGAAGCTTTACGTAGCTTTGATCTAGCTAGATAAGTTTGCTTCCGGTTGCTCGTACGACGAGAAAATTTTATAGAACCTCGCAGTAATGCGAATTTAGTTCAACAGAGTCATGTTGTCGTCCGGATGGCTTTTATTAACTGTCCACAGACCATGTTTACCCTTCACTCTGGACTCTGCATCTCGATCATTTTCTTCGACAGAACAAAGGCAGAACACATTAGAGATATTAGAAGCAATAAGAACACGGCCAGCATGCTGGCATCGAAACGTGTTGACATGAACGTGAAGTTAATACGGACATACTACGCTCTATAAGTCAATAATATGTACACAGATTCCTTTGTGGGAGGTGCATTAGCCAATATACTGCGCTGCTACACGATACCACATCATATCTAAATGCTCTCTGTCGTAGACAGCTACCTTGAAAACCTCAAGTAACGTATAACGTAATGCATTGCAACTAGAAAAGAACTCATCAAATGCTTACCAAAATCAGTGATGCATCACAGTCTCAAGCCAATGAATATTAAGTTAATTATTGAGCAATGGCTAAACATTTCAGTCAAGTCATGTGATTAATGTTAGTGTAACAACTCTAAAATATTACTTGTAGTTTCATTACTACATAGTGGCCGTTGATTTGTGGTCTTGTATCCATGTGTATGTATTTGTATTTGTAAAGGGGCTCGTTATTTTATTCCCCCATTCCACCAAGCACTGGGGTAGAGTATCGCCTGTTGCGATGAAACTCCCCACTCTCCAAGGCCGAAAATAAAGTTGTTGTTGTTGTTGTTGTATTTGTATGCAATGAATGCGTATATCCTATGCCTCTATGCTCTCCCCTATGTAATACCCTCCTCTAGGTCCCTTCGGGTGTACACAAATAAATGAACAAAATATGAGGTTATAGTAACTAGTGAACTAACATGAACTAGACACATTATTGCACATAGACACTGCGTCAGGTTTGAGCTCGCGGAATAGCTGACTCACGGCTCTAAGACGTTTCGGTACAAGACGTTTCGGTGCAAGACATTCTGGTACGGATATCTCGGTACACGGACGTTTCAGTACAAGGACACCTGAAAGGTTTTATAGTCACAAGTTGCCTATTCTCGATTACGCATCAAAATAGCAATTTCAATTCATTTTTATCTGCTAAACGAATAGGTGTGGATATATACAAAGAAAGGTAGAGATAATAACCTAACTATAGAAATACATATTAGAATACCAAGTACCAAGTACTTCAAGTATATTCCTTAGTATACGCCTACGTTACATACAGGACTCAACACGACTTCAACAGGACCGTCCTGTTGAAGGCAGCGCTGACTGCCGAAACGTCGACCCCAAAATGTAACTGTAAATCTATTTCTAGTACTTCCCATTCAATTTTCTTTTTTTAAATGTAACAAAACTAGCAATTTTTTGTAGTCCTTATATAATGTGTAATATAATGTAATATTATATTATTATATGCAATATAATATTATATTAATAAATATAATATAATAGTAATAGTAATAATGTGTAATATAATAATCCTTATATAATAATAATATGTAATCCTTAAATACGACTTCCCAAGTCTCTTCATTACATTACCCTGGCCGTTCTTGTGCACTAAATAAAACCATATATATTCATAATACCATATACATACATATATCTGTGTGTACGTGTGTTAGGTTTGTCTGCCTACACGTCTATGAAAGTGTCCCAACCCCTTTGAGGTCATACAAAAAGAGTAATCATTTTATATATGTCCGCAGAGTGACATCATCGCGTGTATGTGTCTTTCGGAAAGGCCAGAACCTTAAGCCTTAAAAATTAACAGACACGCCAGGCGGTACACTTGCCTTCTAATCGTGGAAGAGCAGGCGACTGACTCGTACACAACCTCGATAACCGCAGTGTATTGTTGTCCCACCCGGCAGTCAGCTTGTGCCGAAACGTCCGTGTACCGAGATGTCTGTAACGAAGTGTCTTGTACCCGAAACGTCCGCATACCCTTTATCACCTGCGGCAGCTAGAAGAGGTAGGTTCACGTTTCCTTTCTCTAGAAGTAGTCTCACAGACAACAACACTATTGAACGCGGCCGGCATAATGGCTGCTCAAAACGGCGGTTTTCGCATTTTCTTTAATTAAATGCTTCGCGCCTTTGGTTATCTTGCTGTAGAAAGGGATAAACTCGGTACGAACTTTCCATTTCTGGTGACAAACGTCATTAAATAAGCAAAATTCGGATTTCAAATCGTTACGTGCAAGTTTTCACAACACGAGCTTGATATGATTTCTCTCTATCAGTATATACCTTTTGTCCAGAGGAAGGGATCGGGTGGTCCCGCCGTTACCTTAACATCACAAGTACACATAGTTTCTTCTATTATTAGACAGTTTGTGTGTTATTTATTTATTCATTACGTTTTTTAGTATACTTATATGTATTTTATATCAACACAGGAAACTCTAGGACACTGATACATTGTCCCGCAACAATGCACGCAAGCCGGCTCTCTGCCCCTGGCTAACCTTTCCTTGCTTTTTTTTCTCCTTAATAAACTTTTTAAAAAAAATTGATGTTGTGAAAGGTCAATTTGGCCGTCCCTCCATCGGCAGAGTGCGCAACGCTCACTTGCATGTTTTTTAACGGAGAAAGGGCCATCATTTTAACACCTTACTATAGCCATGCGCTTTTACATAATGGCTCTGGAGTAGCTAGTCTCACGCTAGGTGCAATCTACATTTCAATCTAACAACAACAAGAAGAACAACAAATAGATCATGACTATGGCCCGGGGTGATTCACCGCTGGAGAGCAGTACACTACCCCATTACACGCGAAAAATGAAATGCGAGATATGAAAATGAAGTTATGTGCAAGCACAACACTTGAACTCTCCTCCACTGGCTGCGCAGCGCTACGTCACATTTCAATCCAAAGTTCTCATGTTTCTTGTACAAACTAGATAAGTCGTAGCAACCATCGAAACATATCGGAAAAATGAAGCCTTCTAGCCGTGGAGTCCATTGATCAGGTCGTTTACATGTCACTGCACCCAACTCTAGGCAAAAAAAACTTCTCGAAGAGAGGCAGATTCACCGAGTGCATATTCACAGCACATCCTGGATAAGCGCTGTCCGAGATTCAACGTGTTCCCTCCTCTTATCCTCGTCAGGCAGTCATTTCGTACGCATGCATAAATATTCCGCGAACAGCTTGTCGGAATTCGCGCAACAAACTGCAGACACCAGGCGCATGGACGAATCAGAATATTTATATTGTTCAGGAACAGAGCTCTCCGCTCTTTGTCTTTTCCCCTTGTGCATATTTTTTCAGCGCGCTATGCCGCACACGTAGAGCTGGCGATTGCAGAGGGCGTGGGCACCCCGCCAAAACCCCCGCTTCGGCCTGTTGCCATGACGACCATGGCCCGCAGTGTCGTTTGCAGGATAAACGGAAAGAATGTGAGGGGCAGCAAACTCTGCTGCACCGTTCACTGTGCAATTTTCTTTAACCTCGTATTTATTTATTTTTCTTCGTAGACGAGCCGTTTTTCTTTCTTTTTTGTCATCATCTCTTTTGCCGCGGACCACTTTTGGCTCTTTCGCGAGAAAGAGCCAGAGAGCGTCAAAAAAGACAGAAAGAAGTCGTATGATGCAACAATGGTGAGAGGATTTTTTCTTTTTTTTTTCGCGAACGTTTTCTCGGTAGGAGGACGGGCCGTATGAGACGTGGCTTTCATTCATTCGCTTCTATTTGTTTGTTTTTTTCCTCCTTTCAATCTCCTTCATTCCTTTCTCTGTCCACGGTAGACGTATTCACAACAGACTACAAGGGAGACGATTAGGTACAGAAAAGCATGCCACAAATGGCCGTTGACCAAAGTGTTGGGGACACTGCGGCTATCTAACGAAACATTAGAATTAATGGTTAGGAATCGTAGGTCGGCCAAACATATTCCTATGGTGTCGGCACCTGGAAACGTTGCCCCAGGTTTGCGTAAGCGACGACGACGTTGATGATCCCGGGAAAGAAGACCTATAGCTCAAACGCAGAGGAGGTTTATAAGGTGATGAAACGCTACGTTGCCTACGGAAGTCGACGATGCTCCGGAGCGCGAAAACAGAAGACACAGCTATATGTCCTGGCCCACAATCGTTGCGAACAACGGACACCAGACGACGGCGCTTTTGCAGGACACATAAATAAATAAATAAACAAACAAACAAACAAAAACAGATGGTGGTGGTGGAACTCCTTGCCGTAGTCTGCCACTCTCACTCAGAACTTCACCGCATAACACTTTGCTAGCCAACCATCATCACCTCTGACATCATTCTCTCCCCTGATTTGTTGAAAACAAGATACGTATGCCCTTTTGTGACACTCGCACAGAATGCGCTTTAAACACATTTAAAGAGATTGACACATTCAAACGCGTTTGGTGAAATCCGTAACTGTTTAAAACTGTTTTTTTTTAGATACGAAGGCAAAAAAATAGGCGATGTCAAGTTGCCGGTGGTGAGTAAATCAAAGAGTGATATTAAACGGTAGGAGCTCCTACCATTTAATATCACTCTTTCATTTTTTTTTAATCGCCAGCAGACACAAATTTAAAGTGTGGACACACACACACATAAAGAGACGATGATGAGATGGGGGCTGATGACAAAGTGCGATAAAGCATGCAAAAGTCGTACAAACGTGTCCACGTGCCTCTTCCATATAATGACGGCGCTTATGATAGGTAGAAGTTTTTTGAGGATCACGCGAAGTCGTCCTCCTTCCCCTTCAACATCAATATACGCGTGTCTTTCCTCCTTTCCACTCTGACTCTAAAAACCCCTCATTTCTGTTCTCGTCCTCGGTGAGCGGAAAAAGTATGTTTGGTCAAGAACACATCGGACACGAAGGGGAAGAATAATGGACGAGCAGCATGCGCGGCAGAAAGGATCGGCGGTCGATACCTGCTCACGCGCCCCACATGCGACAGGAGCAGAATTTCAATGCCGTCGGACCGATCAACTCAAACGGGATGGGAAGTTTCGAAATGAAGAGAGATTTCGAGCCATACAGGGCCGAATTCAACTGAATCGAGCTGGCTTCCGTATCGCTCCATAGAGCAAGCAGATGCGAAAAGAAGAAGGCCGCAATTTTGATTCGCTGTATTCCTTTCTTTCTCTTATTTGTTTTCATTTCATGGGCAGAAATCGTGAGGATGCTTAAGGTTGACAGAACATGCTCTCGATCCGTGCAATGACGAAAAAGATTGCTCTATACCGACAACGATTCTGCAGGAACAAAAGTTCGTACTCGTGCACCAGTGTTCCCGGCCACAAGTTTGTTTGTTTCGTTTTCTTATTTCGCTGTTTGCATTTGATGGGAGATATAATAGATTATCGTGTCTTACAACATCCGGTGATTCACTTTCTGAGCAAAGCCGAAGGAGATTATCTGAAGCAGCGATAAATTTTGGCATTCTTGGTCAAAAACGATAAAAGAAAGATAGTGCTCGGATAAAAGGTCGAACAACAGGGGACAGTGCGTGTACTATATCGTCCGTTGCTCGTGCTTTTATCTTAGCAATGTTTATATATATATATACCTCTTATATATACCTCTTTATATATATAAAGTATATAGGTATATAAGGTATATATATATATATATATATTTATTTATTTATTTATTTATAGAAGTTCAAAAAAAGACGCGGAAACAGATTTTAGGGAAGTTAAAAACACTAGTTTATTACATGGGGAGACGTTAAAAAGTAAAATGGGCAAGGGGTCGACGTTTCGACAGTGGCACTGTCTTCGTCAGGACAAAAGATGCGTAGCTGATTACACATTTCTTAAATAGGTTTGCTACATGACGTCATAATCGGTACGGGCACGCCACAGGCGTTTGTCAGTGAGTCAGATTCGGGACTGACGAATCTGACTCGAATCTGACTCACTGACAAACGCCTGTGGCGTGCCCGTACCGATTATGACGTCATGTAGCAAACCTATTTAAGAAATGTGTAATCAGCTACGCATCTTTTGTCCTGACGAAGACAGTGCCACTGTCGAAACGTCGACCCCTTGCCCATTTTACTTTTTAACGTCTCCCCATGTAATAAACTAGTGTTTTTAACTTCCCTAAAATCTGTTTCGGCGTCTTTTTTTGAACTTCTGTAAAACTTCGTGGCCGTTTGATAATCCTTTTACCTCACCCTTTATTTATTTATCTATATATATCTATTTCGATTTTAAGCTAGAGTAATATCTGTTCATTTCGTAGCATAACACAGCGCAAGAATGTGGGTACTGTCGCTCGCACGTCGGAAAACTTATGTTCGTTTATTAAAAGATCCAAATTTCGAATGCAATACACGTTTCAATGGATAATGGCGAAGATAGATCTAGATCGTAGAACGCAGATGAACGGTAATTTCCAGTATTTCTTTTGAGTGCCGATGAACAGCAGGGCCTTTGTAAATTGTGCACTGATAAGTGCTATTACTTAAAAGTAATGTCACAAAATGGGACGCGCAGCTATACTACACTCTAAAAACAGAGCTTCACCGCATAGCACGCTGCGCGCCAACCATTGCCACGCATGATAGTGTTATCGCTGGTGATTGGAAGACTGAGGGGGCGTACGCCTTTTTGTGACAATTTTCATAAATCCATATTGCCACAAAAGGGCGTACGACCCCCTCAGTTTTCGAATCAGAAGCGATAATCCTATCATTCATGGCAATGGTTGGCGCACAGCGCGCTATGCGGTGAAGTTCTGTTTTGAGAGTGTACCTCTCTCCTCGCCCCCCATTTTTTCTTTTTTTTTTCTTTTCTGTGTATGTGTTCGGTAATCTTGCGCAGTGGGATCACTGGTGCGTTGATAATCACAGGGGGCGCTTTATGAGGGTCACTGACCGCCAGCGTGTTCTCCGACAATCACCATCGAAGCATAAATCTGCCGACACAGCTAACGCCACCTATACACTGTTAAAAATGAACATCACATAACATCACATAGCACGCTCCTAAACAACAATCATCCCGAATGACATCGTTCTCTCCCCTGATTTGTAGAAAACCGGAGTCGTACGCCTTTTTGTGACACTTATGTAGAAATGTTAATTGTCACAAAAAGGCGTACGCCCAGCGCTTTCCACAAATCAAGAGCGGTAGAGGTATCACTCTGTACAATGGTTGGCCTTCAGCGTGCTATGTGGTGAAGCTTTGTTCTAAGAGTGATACACTCTAAAAACAGACCTTCACCGCATAGCACACTGTGCGCCAACCATTGCCAAGTATGATAGAGTTATCGCTTCTGATTCGAAGAGAGAGGTGGGCGTACGCCTTTTTGTGGCAATTATCATATATCCAAATTGCCACAAAAAGGCGTACGCCCACCTCTCTCTTCGAATCAGAATCGATAACCCTATCATTGTTGGCAATGGTTGGCGCACAACGTGCTATGCGGTGAAGTTCTGTTTTTAGAGTGTAGATACAGAAAGCTTGCTGAATGCCTCCTCTCACTCCTTCTCACGTGGACACATAAAGTCAGGATGTCAGCCAGTCGCCACAGACGATTTCAAACACAGGCTTTCAGTGGCTAACCGTTGGCTGCTCATGTGGCTGGTGACGGCTCATCCATAGCCACAGCCTCTGTGAGGCCGACAACGGCGAGCCCTTTCACCATTACCACCACCACCATAGCCACGGACGCCGAAAGTACGTCGTGATTGGTGGACCCTTAATGTCTACGTCACGTCGTTTACGCGATCAGGCTTTATTTCTAGGTGCTGTTGACACAGAGCTCTCCGGAACCCTCCCTGCACGCACGGCGGGCTGCACTCCAAAAACAGAGTTTCACCGCATAGCACGTTCCTAGCCAATTATCATTCCGAATGACACGTTCTCTCGCGTGATTTGATGAAAACGGGGACGTACGCCACTTCTGCACTCTAAAAACTGAACTTACCGCATAGCACGCTCTGCGCCAACCATTCCCACGTATGATAGGGTTTTCGCTGCTGATTCGCAGACAGAGGGGGACGTACGCCTTTTTGTGTCAATTTGGATATATGATAATTGACACAAAAATGCGTACGCCTCCCTCTCTCCTCGAATCAGAGGCGATAATCCTATCATTCTTCGCAGTGGTTGGCGCAGGACGTGCTATGCGGTGAAGTTCAGTTTTTCGAGTGTGTGGCAGTTATGAACCGCGTGATGCCACAAACATTGCGTACGCCCCCCCCCCCCCCCCCCCCGTTTTCAGCAAATCAGCGAAAAGAGAGATGTCACTCGGGATGAGATGGTTGACTAGGAACGTGCTACGTGGTGAAGTTCAGCTTTAAGAATGTAGTTCTGTCCGCCATAATTACATCTTTCAACCCTGCTCGTATGTAGCACGCAACCGCACAGTAACATGCGTTCAGCCAGACATTTTATGTGAGAAACGTCACAAACGTGCCTGCTTTTTGTTTACACTGACCCCCAAGCAGCTCCCGGTATAGTAGTATACACGTAGACTCGTAAGCACAACAAGATTGAACCGTGTGCTGAATAAGGTTCTCGCCAGAGAGTATTTGAATCGTTGCGCAACGTTGCGTTTCGTTGAAGGCGCTGCTAATCATAGATTCTAACAACCAGCAACAACTTCAGATTCTAAAATTGTAAGCCAACCGTGTCTTAAAGCGAAGTCATGTCGTTTGTACCGAAATCTCCAAAGTACATCCTTTGCGGATAAACGGGGAGGGGCGCAATCCGGACTGTGCATGGACGTAATCTCTGCTGACTAGAAGACATTCTTTTTGTGGGCCCCTCCTGCTTCTCTAGGAGCTGGGGCGAGCTTTATAAAGCTTTAAGGGCTCAGAGTTTACGCTGTCTAGAGTTTACGCGTAATACTTTCTGTAAGAACTTTCCTGTGGGGCCGGTTTTAAGCGAGTTCATCTTTGAAACAACTAAAACCCTTGCACATGTATACAACAGTGTGCTGACACAAACACACACTGCTTCGTATGCTGTCTCTGTGTTTCGTCCCGTCCAAGGTTTTAACGGCTCTAACGATGAACTCGCGCTTATATGCTAACACTAACCGAAGAGCGCTTAACTTTTTATAGCCTTCACGATGACCAGACCAGTGGCGTATCTAGGGTGTGGCAGGTGTGGACAGGTGCCATGGGCGCCAGGTGAACAGGGGCGCTATTATGTGGTCGGATGTGAATGTGCCAGGTCGGGTACTCAACCTGGCACATTCATAAATGATCTAAAGCACCCGCCATTAGAGAGGTTATAGTGTGAAACCTAGTGCGGACAACACGAAAACGCATCCCTAAGGACATCATGTTAACCATGTTGCCATGGGCGCAGGTAGCTCTAGATACGCCACTGGACCAGACGCACAAGACTAGTACTGCATTGGCTTCAGCGTAGCTCCATGTGCACCATAGGACGCCATCATTGTAATTAAGCAACGCTAAATGACAAAATCTATCTTCGTGGGTCGACAGCAAGAAGCTTGAGTATGTACGTTTCCACCTATGTTTCCATTCTGGGCGTGCTCATCTACTCCGATCTTCGATGGACTCGCCACTGTGCACCGCTGAATGGGCACAGTTGCTTTGCGTCGGCAAGACCAAAAAGAACACCGTCCTGGTAAACAACCGCTTCGCCGATCCGTTCCAGACCCTCCGGGACATAAGTCTATAACATGCTCTCATCCTCTTTCTTACCATACCTACCATACACTCTTAAGAATGAACTTCACCGCATAGCACACTCCTAGCCAACCATCATCTGGAATGATATCGTTATCTGTCTTGATTTGTTGAAAACGGGAGGCGTACGCCTTTTTTGTGACACTTATGCTGTTCATAATTGTTACAAAATAGGCGTACACCTCCCGTTTTCAACAAATCTGTGCAGATAACGATATCACTCGAGATGATGGTTGGCTTGGAGCGTGCCATGCGGGAAGTTCATTTTTAAGAGTGTACCAGCATCTCCATACCTCGTATGCAGACACTAGCAACACTTCATATGATCTCTATGCGCTTATTCTGTACAAACGAAGCAACATGCGTTGCGTTTCACTCGCAACAACGTCCTTCCACCAGTTCTTTCACAATAAGCCCTTCGCAACTCGAAATAAATAAAAGAGAGAAACAAATCGACGAACTATACGTTTTAGAAACTAAAGAAAGCGAACACTGCATATACTACTCGTGGAGGAACGCTGCGCAAAACAGCAGCCGGCGGCCGTGAACCGTTGAGCGATCCGTCATACATAAACAATCAGATGGAGCTTAGTTCTTTGCATTTCTTCCGCGTTCTCTTTGTGCGTCTCCTCCGAATTCACTGCCTACATCGTTATCTGCGCGATTCCATGCAAAGTAGGTCGAACGAATTTCGAGCCTTGCCGGGACTGCGATTCTCCAAAGCTGGTCAGACAAACTGCGATGCAATTCGACGGGAGCCATTATGTTCGCTATAGGGACCGAGGCGCAAAAATTTATCATTCCGTTCCCCCAGCGTTTTCCGGGATGTCCCACAAAACGCACAGGCTGATGTAGAAAGAGAGAGAGGGGGGGGAGGGAGAAAGAGGGGAGTTGGAGCTCCTCCAGCGCTACGCTCATATCTATGGATGAGGATAACGACGGCGTGGTTCCTATTGTTGCGATGCAGATTTGGAAACTGAATTCAGTTCTTTCCAAGTTTTCTCGAGCAGTCATCTATACCTAAAGACTCGCCGTCTCCTGTTTAACGGGTTTAGACTAGATTAGCGTATGGTTGGATATTCAGCGCGTTTTAATGCTGTAGTGCGCGTGAAAGTAGGTGATTGATTGTCACGTAGGTAATGTGGAATGTGGGCTAATGGGTTCAATAATATGACAGTGTTACGTTAAAAATTAGCGGTAAATAAAGATCGTTCGCTTGTGTGCGCAACGCCTAATGAAGGCGTTGCGACGTGCGGGGATTCTTATAGCAACGTACATTACTTCGGACCTGTACTGTGGCGTCTGCTTCAACCTAAATTTAGTGATACTGGTTGTTTCATAAGGTAAGAGAAATGTGGCATCCTGTTCTGATCGGTCCTTGATAATGTCTATTACGTTACAATTGTTATTTTGGCTATATCAATCTATATTATGTTATCTACCTATCTTATCTATGTATCTTATAGTGTGTTATCTATCTTATATCATCTATATTCTGACTGTATCGTGTTATACCGTTCAGTTTCGAGCGAGTCTCACATGTTTCTACAACAAATTTTTCTCCCCGTAGCCCAGTATAGTAATTTTTACTTTAGTCACATGTGTCTTCAGACGGCTATCTATTAGAACAACATAATACACAGGGTTTTTTTTTTTATTCGACACACATTTTTTATTAAAAAAGCTGTGGGAGCAGCACTGATGCCATCGTTGCAGGCGTGCGCGGGTTATGCGGCCAGCAGGTTCCCTGTAGGACAGCGTATGCAACTAGTGGACGACTATTTAGCTAAAATTGGTTACTTCACTCTGTTCACTGTTTTCTAGGAAGTACGAGATAGCAAAATTGGAGCCAGTCATTATTCAAACGCATCGTCTTTATTAAACCTTGCCCTAACAAGCGAACGTACCTTGAGATGTAAATTGCCGAATTTCCCTATGCAAATTTGGTGCAAATCCAATGGTGCAAAACACCCTGTAATAATAGGATATTTATTTACTTATAATATACAGGGTGTTTCAGGAAAATCCCCGGCTGAATAACTCGAAAACGGCACCAACTATCGGACAACTTTTTTCTTTTCTTTTTTTTTCCGTTACCATACTCGATGCGCCGGTCACAAACTGGCCGCTCAATTTTTCATTCGCATGCGCTCGTTAATTAAATAAACATCCTGACTTTGTTTTACTTCGCCGAGCTTTCGTATCTGTGCCGTAGCAATGGTCACTCTGAGACAGTGCCAAACCGGACCGGCTTTGACTTTCAGTGATTTTTTCGTGTAATTAACTGGTTTCGGTTTACAAATTTCTTGCGCGCAGCAGTGCAGGAATGCGCTCTTTCGCTCAACTATCCTGCGCTCAAATTCGTGTTCATCTGTTTGCATTGGTGTGTGTGTGGGGGGGGGGGGGGGGGAGCCGCAAGATACAGAACAGCCGCGAGCGAAGGTTTGATATGGTTTCTCGTTTTCTACTAAACTCGTAAACGGGATTGCGGTTGTGTCATTGGATGGGCGAGAAAATGTGCCTTTATCACTAAATGACAATCACTTGCCAATTGCGATAAAGCTATTTCGCGCGGGACGAAAGTCAGCTGCTGTTACGTGGGTAGCATAGCCATTGGATGAGGCCTTTTGCAGCGAAAAGCGCAGTCCGTAATCATTGCATTACAGTACCTTATCTCCAGAAGGATGGCTAGG
Organism: Ornithodoros turicata; assembly: GCF_037126465.1. Lineage (NCBI taxonomy): Eukaryota > Metazoa > Arthropoda > Arachnida > Ixodida > Argasidae > Ornithodoros > Ornithodoros turicata. Next base: position 99,218,234 of record NC_088203.1, read on the forward strand.
TAGAAATAATTTATTTTTATAACACCACAAATAGCTTTATCGCCATTGGCAAGTGCTTGTCATTATAGCGATAAAGGCGCACTATCTGGCCCATCCAATGACACGAACGCAATCCTGTTTACGAGTTAACTAGAAAACGAGAAGCCATATCAAACACTCGCTCGCGGCTGTTCCTTATCTTGCGGTTCCCCCGCCATCAATGCAAGCGAATAAACACGGATTTGAGCGCAGGATAGTTGAGCGAAAGAACGCAATCCTGCACTGCTTCGCGCAAGAAATTTGTAAACCGAAACTAGTTAATTACTCGAAAAAATCACTAAAAGTCGAAGACATTTTTTTACTGGTTTACTGTCTGGATTACTGTCTCGGAGTGACCATTGCTACGGCACAGGTACCAAAGCCTGGCGAAGTAAAACAAAAAAAAGTCATGATGTTTATTTAATTAACGAGTCCATGCAAATGAGAAACTGAGCGGCCAGTTTGTGCCCGGCGCATCAAGGATGCTAATCGAAAAAAAAAACACCCGATAGATGCGCTGTTTTCGAATTATTCAGTCGGGGGATTTTCGTGAAACACCCTGTATATTTATACATGTAAGAACGTGAGCTTCATTCTTGACGGCTCTCTCGACCTACATTACCATGTCCTATCCCAAAATAGCTGTAATATTTATCAGTCTAGACCAAAATGCCGCTTTATATTTGGCCTTAACGGCATGCGTGCTCCACCCTTTCAGTCTCACGACCTCCATGACGTTCCCATAACGCAGATTCTCCCGTTTATGCCCCCTTTGCTCTTGCGGGGCAGCTGACATGCATTGCCTGCATCGTGGGTGGAGCCGAAAGTCGCGATATAGTTAGGCCCTCATACATATACTGGTAGCCAAAACGTAACGTTCAGCCACTAGTAAAATTGGACGTACGTGCTACATTATGTAGGTTGAGTGAAAGTGCAACATATCAATTTCGGTACTAATGAGATATTACTACATTTTAACGTTCGCAGTCAGCACTCTATAACCTTTTTAACTTCTCGGCACTTGAAACAGTGTTGTTCTAAAAAAAAAAGAAAAAAAGATGCAAAGTGTTCCCGTAAACGAAGCCGTAAACATGACTTTCGTTCCTGAATGAAACGGACTACCTGGCACCACACTGGGTTATTCAGCAAGCTGGATCCCTATCGAAGTAATCGATTACTTTGTGTCTCGCCTGTCATTGGTCGTTACGTGAAGAAGGCCTGACCACCAAGGCGTGACGACCAATGACAGGCGAGAATAGGGCCCCTGGACTGGAATCAGTGTCATACTCTCGACGCATTATGAACTACACGGGAAACTAGTCTTTCATTCGCACACTCGCAAATTTAGTCAGCGGCGCACCCTATAATAAAGGAAGCTACAACAAAACACAATGCCTTCCCAGTCCCAACCAAAAGTCAGTACCTCTGCAAAATGTCCGATACAAACAGCTATAGTTATCGCAATATCACAACCCCGATTCACTACCCACTGAAAGTCTTCGTCCCTCTATCCACCCATTTCTCGGTCCACGAGATCGCCCGAGTGACCCACTTTTCCGGTCGCCTAGTGTTCGATATCTATCTCCCATAGCCCCTCATCAATGGGGTTGGGTTTTGGTGTCACATCCTCTCCCTTCCCAGGGAGAAGATGTCTGCGGCGCAGTGGACCGACAATCCGCACAAGATTTCCCCAAAGGGTGCAGATTAGGGAAGGCAGTCGATAAGCGATTCCGTTGTCCCAATCGATAAGGATAACGCCGCCTAATCACCGTTCTTCTCCAGCCGGATCGGTGTTTGCAGAAAGTATTCGATGGCAGGTCATTACGGTGCTGTTCGCTACGATTTGGTTTCCCTTCACGCCTGCATGCTGTTAACGAAGCATCAATTTATCGACCTTCAAGGCCAGATTACTTTTGTCGAAAAACGCTGACTGTAGTAGTAGTAGGGAAGGGGGGGGGGGGGACAAAAATTTTTTAAAGAAAAGTATCGAAGATAAATACTTTTTGGTATTCTTATCGTGTTGAATTCAGAAAATTGTTAGATGGATTTCGATTTTTGTAGTAAACACTTTATTTTTTTTATGACAGGCTTCAACTAAGTTTAGGAAGGGAGTTGCCTCAGGACAGAAGCCGCCGATATTTCGAACAGAGACTGTTCTTCTTCTGGGCACCGTCCTTATCATTGGCATGGTATTTAAAGGGTTAGGTGTGACGTCTTTAAAGGTTCATGCGAATTGTGGGTCGACAGCCCGGAGGGAAGAAAGGGTCCGTACGGGCTTCTACGGCCGGAGTGAATGGCCGCTTCGTTAGAGTGTGGAGGGGATTATGTGAACGTAGTGATCTAGGCTCCAGACCGGTTACAGAAAAATGGGAGGTTCACGAACACGTGAACGAAATATCGGCGGCTTCTGTCCTGAGGCAGCTCCCTTCCTACATCTCTACCGGTTCGCTGGATTTCTACCCACCTACGTTCAACTAAGTTTATTGTGTGTATTTTCGCGCTCCGACAACAGACGCACCCGTTAGGCTGTGATCGCTTATAAGTAAACTATAACTGGAAGTTTTTAGCTCCTCTCTTTTTTCCTTCCCAAGGGCGTGTAACTACTAGATGGCTAACTACCTAAACATCATTAACTAACTCTTTAATTGAGGGAACGAAAGACAATCCCTGTTGAAAGCCATACTATTTTTTTAAGTATTGAAACGAGCGCGTGCGTTCAAATATCCACCGCCGAACACTATTATGCAAATAAGCCGAAACAAAAAAACTTCACCGTCGTCTGCTTATCGCGGCCGTAAAGCGGTGATGGTGGATGCTAATGAAAGAGTTCGCCGTTGTCGGCCTCACAGAAGTGGGCAACGTTCTGGGGGAAGGTGCGTCCTGGGCCGACAGCCTGACGGTCCTGTCTGATAGCGTCTGAGGAAAACCCAGGAAACACCCCAGACAGCACAGCTGGCACTGGGATTCGAACCCGGGTACCTCCCAGTCTCGATGTGACATGGCCAGCACACTAACCACTGAGCCAGGCGAGCTTTCCCGCAGACCAGCACCGACTCCAATCATCTCCATCGCTCGTGGCCCTCTGACGTAGAATGAGCGCTGTGCTCTCCGCGCTCCTGGGGCGCACGGTGTCGGTTTCGGCTCATTTGCATAGCAAAATTCAGCAATGAATATTTCAACATACGTGCTCGTTTCCCGAAACAAAATGGCTTCCAACGAGGATTGTCTCCCACTCTGCTATCTCGCTTTTTCCGGAAATCCCCTAATTACTTAATGTATTTTAGCTATACGTACTGTCTTCGAAAGGATGCGCCCGGCCGTAAAACTCAACTGCAAAACCTGTATCCATGCTGCTGTCATTGCTTTTTATATATATATAATCTGGGGTAGCTAAAAACACCGTGTTTTATATGCCAATAAAGGTTTCTATTCTCTCAGTCATTTCTACTTTCCAACATGTCAGCTTCATATAAAACAAACAGCTAGAAGGCCCCATCTTACCCCAAAACAAAAACCGAAACCATTCAACGTTATTTCTTCGCGAAGATTCTGGACTTAGTTACCGACTTTTCCGTATGGATCTAGGTCACCAGCTTGTTTAGCTCTTAACCCTTCTTCTGGTACGTGTAGTAATAAGGGGGCTGTTTATCACGCGATAGAATGGCGAAGAGAAAGTCCTTCTCCTTGTCCTTGCCCGTCTAAAACTGATTACTTGGCGACCCAGACGTGAAGCAGACGATACTCAAACAAATGACCGGACCGCCGCGGATAGTGTCGTCTGCATTCGGCCCGCGCTGTGAGATATGGTTGTTCATTCGTAGCTTGAATGAATTTGCGCTCCGCGTTTCAATTTCGTAATGTCTCCTTCGAGGGGCACGTCTTTTAGGCCATATTTCAGGCCCCGAAACGAAGCATTTAAATTCGAGCTCCTTCTTGAAGCCCAGTGTTGCTTGACTTTGAATCGTTTTTAGTAGTAGTGTTTCATCATCTTGTCCCCATGCTCAATGTTAGTAGCAGTGGAAACACATTTCGAATTGTATTTCCTGAAGTCGGGTCCAAACTGACACGAGCTTTGTGTTTTCTGATCAGGACAATGTTTAACTTCCACGTTCTGATACTGTTTCTGTTCGGATAAATCTGTATATAGGATAATTTTATCGTGCTAAAGCAACGCTTTTCTTTCAGTTTTTGGTTTACGAATCTGCGGCGTAGGTACCACAGTTGGCATTGGGCTAATACATCCCATGGGGAACATATATCTGGCATATGAAGGGGAGGTGCCTCAGGACGAGAGGCGCCGATATTTCGAACAGTTCGAAATCGATATTTCGAACAGTTCGAAATATCGGCCGATCTCGTCCTGAGGCACTTCCCTTTCACACTTCCTTACCGTTTCGCTGGATTTGCTACGCGTCTGTATATCTGGCATGTTTGTCATTGTAATGCTATTCGAACTAACGGATATAATTAAATATTATGAAGGAATTTATGAACACTCGATACTTTTCCGCGTTAATAATAATTGGGAGTAGCATTAAATTATACTCAAAAATGTATCAACTGAGCTATCTAAAGCTCCCCATATGCGCTCGTAGCACAAGAAAAAAGAAAAAAAGCTTGGACCCCCTTCCTCCAGTTCAAGATCTCCCTGCACACGTTATTACTTCCGGGAAGTTTCTAAAAACAGCCTCTCCCCAATAGGGAAATTCATAATTACCGATAATGTTATAAGGCATCCAATAACGCAGCAAATGTACGGCCAGCATGCGGTCTGCCGATAAACGGTGGCGTTTCACAAAAAGGATCCCTAGGAATGAGAGCAGGAAATATTAATTAGCCGCTCGGGGGTCGTTATCAGTTTCCCAGTGCGGTTCAGACATAGGCTCATTTACCGAAGGGAATCGGAAGCGAATTTCAGTGCAGATTAGACGGGTTTTAACGCGGTACCCTTTTAATCGCGTTGCAGGAAATGTACGCCAGTTGAAATGGGAGTTTTTTTTTCTTTTTTTTTTTGGGGGGGGGGGACTTCGATTCTTCGGCAGGAAATGTGGTTACGAATAGTTGAATGCTGTTAGGGCTGTTCTTAAGGTTCTTATCGAGATTATGCGTTGGAGTCCGTACGTATGACACTTTTTGCGCCAAGCGCTGCAGTGAAGAATTTTCTTACGTACATATAAATTGATTGCCGCGCGGAATTCCCAACCTAAAGTGTTATTATGTCACGCGACCAATCACGGACGAAGATACTCGAGCTGTTGCAGGGTTGAAAGTATTTGAGCAGGTCGGGGCGCATGTTATGCCTGCGTCAGACACATACCAGTCTTTTGAGTATCGTATATATACAGGGTGTCCAAGCTAACGTGCACCGGGGTCTAGAAAAACACGGCTCGTCATAAGTGAACTGAAATTGAGGCGCGCGCGTAGGTGCGCTCTCCTCGTGTCACGTGGTACGCTTTCGGATTTCGCGCGCGTTCTTTCTTAGCAGGGAAAAACTCTACGGAAGGCGCACGCTGTAGGAAAATTGCGATGAGTGTTTCTCGATACACTCTACAAGTTTCCAATTCGCATCTCGGCCGCGAGAAGAATAATTAAAAAGTTAGCTAATTAATTGCGCCCAATTAATTAATCAGCCACCAGTAATAAATGCAGGCGATTAGAACACGCGACTTCTCAAAATATTCTGCAGTTTTTATTCGCTTATGACGCATCGTCTTTATTTTTTTATTTTTTTTAAGACCTCGATGCACTTAGCTTGGACATCCTGTAGATATGTGACCATTCGACTTTTTGCGAACTTGAAATACCAGGAATGGGAATCGCAAAGAAACAAGGGTGAACGCAGAAGGACAACACAGCAGCTACACCTTCTGTCCTTCTGTTTTCGTCCTTGTCTCTCGGAGGTTCTCGATCTATACCTCGCTTGCGCACAATGGAATACCCTGGTTGTTATCGGTCACGGTTTTTTCTATATGTGTTCTCACTTTTGCTACTTCTTAACTACTTACTACAAAACTTGGGGAACTTAATACTGGCTTAGGAACAGAACCTACTAAGTACTGTAGACTTCCACCGGCTGTTAATAAAGAATCGGGTTAATAAGAACCAGCGTGCAAGAAAGTGTGACGCAAAGCAACTGGGAACGGGGTAAATACCGTCATCTAAGACAGCGTTCGAACCCCGTTCCTGTGTCCTAGCATATCGGCAGTCTGTATTATCCAGACTGGAACCACGACACAGGTTACAAAAATCGTCTTGCTCTGCTAACATAATAGATGGAAAATAATGCATAATATGGTCGTGGGTGTCGTATGGTTGTGTCCATGCTCGTTTTCTTACTCTTGATGTGGCGTTATGACGTTTCGGCTCGAGAGTATGTTCCTATTCAATAGTTCCGGCTTAATAGGCTGCCGTAGCTCGCTGTATATAACAGTCACAGACTGCGTGATCAATGTCCATGATCTAATTAAAATGGAAATTGAGGGGAAAAGAAAAATATAGAGACGTAGGCTCTATCAACATGGATGTCCATAACGTAAATAAATAACAAAAAATAGTAGTAAAAATAATTGAAGAAAGGCATATGTGATGGAGGGCGATATATTTATTAGAAGAGAAAAAGAAAAGGAAGGGATGGTGATAGGGACTCTGACATGTTGCAGGTACAGAAAACAAGAAAGTCAAAGTATTTAAGAAAAAAATCATCATAACCTAATTCATTTCAAACGTATTTTATCAGTATTCAATAAACTGTAGGCTAAGCTCAGACATTTGCGTCATAAACCGCAATAGGTCTTATCATGCGTCTGATTACACTACACACGACTGGTCATTTTATGTGCTTTTACTTTATTATCTATGTTTTTTTTTCTTAATTTTTAGGACATCTCTTTTCTATTCCGATTTTTTTTTCACCATTACCGTGAAATTGGTGCACGCTCCTTACATTTAAGTTCTTTTAAAAAAAAAAAAAACAGAATTATCTTAGTCGCACGCTGGGCGATATTTTCCAGTAATGCCCGTTCACGAAACTGCTGCGGAAAAAAGAGAGAGCGAGAGAGAGAAATTAAGAAAGAAACATGAGCAGTAAAAAACGTTATGGACGTCTGTTTGGTGGCTGTAGAGAATCAAGAGGTGCGGTGGAAAAGCACAGATGCGTTTGCAGGCTTTGAAACGTTTTCAAGAACACTGGGAGTATGCTCACGAAAGAGAGCGGCTTCTAGTTAAGCGAGCAGGTAGAGCAGGGCCGACTAGCGTGAGATGTTCGCAACGGGAACAAAGCATCGGGCTGATTGTGGGAGGCTTCAGGAGTGCACTTTAAGGCGCTCTATAGGCCTCAGAGCAGTGAGGTCTTGTTGAGTTCGTTCTGTAGCACAGGGTCCGTAGCAAAGTCTGCTGAGCTAAGTACTACTTGTTTGTCTGATTCGGCTGCACTGCTACATGTGACTAGTAAAATCACATGTAGTCCTTGTTCTATAATGTCGCAGCTTATATGCAGTTCTGTACGCAATCACACCCAATAAGATAAGATATTGGATTGGATTGGATGCGAGTTCAAAGTAATAAGGAGATTGTGGAGTCCGCTAATTCGGCTCACTCGTACCACCAGAAGGACCCAATAAGACAATTATTTATCCAGTACAAACTATTTTTAGACTGTATATTTAACCGCTCTCCCCGTAAGCGTATTCCCAGCTTTAAAAAAATGTCAAGTGTTACATGCAAGTTGCACGCTTATGTATAATGCATGTAAAAGATAAGGTTAGGTTAAACGTAGGTTAAAAAAAATGTGAAGTCCGTGTACGTCGGATCGTAGCACGTTATATTAACGAACGCATATACTAAAAACTGCCTTTCACGACAAAGACTCCGTTCTGATTGGACAACATGACATCACGTGGAGCCTTCGTCGACTGGGTCGGTACGCTTCCCATGCTTCTTCGCATTAACCGGCAGACCGACATAACACTCCCAGGTCGAAGTCATAAAACTCCGCGGACTCAGCGAGAGATAGCTAGGAAGACAGTCTCTGCCTCATGACGATGCTCACGCACGGCAGACCGTTTGCTAGAAGCTACGTCGGCGCTTAGGGGCAATCGAACGCGGGAAGCAAAGTAGGTCAACCATAACTGTTACGCACAGTCTCTCCTTAAAGTGCCATTACCCATCTCCCCCTAAAGGGGAGAACTTGCTTCGTGGACGCGTAGAAATCTCAGCACGCAACGCCACACCGAAGAAAGCTGTTCCGAAGGGCTGTTCTGAAGAGAGTGTTATAATATATTGCATTGTCACTCCCGAAGTCACAATCGGGATAAATGTTTCGGCGGAACTTCATATGGTTGAACGTGCTACAATGTTGTAATGATACGCAGTCTTGTTTATTATTTTCATTATTCTCTTTTTTTCTTTTTTCTTTCCTAGTCGTAGCAGTAAACATACGCTGAATGAAAGCGAAATTCTAGTGGTAAGAAATCTAATAGAAACACTTATAGTCAATCAATAATAATTGGGTGTTTACGTCGCGAGACAACTGAGATCATGAGCGACGCCACAGCGGTCGGTCTGTGGATTGCTTTTGCCCACCTGAGGGTTCTTTAACGTGCGATGAAAGCTCACCACACGGCACCCCGTATTTAACGTCCCTCGCGGAAGACGGCGTGTCTAAGCAACTTGTACCCTGCCACCAAGTTGCTGGCGTCCTCGGCCGGGTTCGAACCCGCGATCTCGGAATCAGAAGGCGAACACGCTACCGACTGAGCCACCGAGGCCGGTCTTACTTATAGTCAATCGCTCCATACCTAAATGCACCTAATCTTATCAGTTCTGGCCAGAATATGTTTAATAAACACCCACCCAATTCTACATACCTACTTGTGACAGCCGAACTGCATACAAGACAGTGTGGGAGCAAGCACACGTCGGCGAAGACGCCTGCCTTTAGCGTACAAAGTTTAGAGCCGTTTGGTGTCAACAGCACGTAACATTACAATAAACGGAACATCATAGTATTGCAAGAAGATGTTCGTTCGATGCTAATTATACATTTGTACACCTATACTTTCGAATTCACCCCCTGAAAACGCGTACTGCACAGTACAGGACTGAAATGTTCACAGCTGTACGGGTACAGCCTGGCTTCTTTCGCTTTTTCCTTTTTATCTGCATCTTTTTTCACTTTTGCATTGGCTCTTCTTTGGCATTCTGTCGCTGCCTTTTGGGACTAACCGCCTGAATGAGAACGTAGAACATAGGTTTTGGATTGTGCAAGAAAGGCTGTCTTGAATTTCTCTTTTCTTGCGTTGCATTTCTTTTATGTTTTGCTCGTTTATTCTATTCTGAAGTAGCTCTTTTCTTGCGTTGCCTTATTCTTTCATGTTTCCTGAGATAGCTTCCTATTCTGGAGCTGCAGCTACAGGAAATGTAATAGAACTGTGACATTACAGGGGCAAAAGGAGTGACGTAAAATGCTACAGGGGACGCTAATTAAATCTAATTAGATTAAACGCGTAATTTCGATTATCATGCTGTCTTGGCCAAGCTGATTCTCCTAATGCTGATAATGACAGAAACTGTGACAAGATAAACAATCGACGATTCACGTGATGTCATGTAATGTCAGATAGACGGAGTTCTGTTCTAATTACCGATCGAAAATGATGCAAGGGAAAAAGCCTGTGAGCTGATGACGGTGGCGTCTGTACATCGGGCTGTCCATGGGAGTACTTGTAATGATAATATTACGCCTCGCAAACGCAAAGATACGAGGAACAAACACAAATACAATACTTTGCACGATGACAAGAAGGCGTGCTTTGTTTCTTACCGTAATACATAAAATCGTAAGGAAACGGTACTCCCAGTAGACTGCAATAAAAACACCCTCGTTGATACTTCCTTTCTAATTCTGCGTGCCCCATAGCCGGCTTAGCACTAAAAGCGAAGCAGTATTTGCAATTTTCCGAATGATAAACGGCAACCAAACCGCCTCTTTCTCAGAAGCAGGCCACACGGTATACTCGCAACTGTCGTGTGTTGAACAACGCAAAGAGCATCGTATATACCAGCCGCGCCATAATGTAATAGTCCGCAGGAACATTTCATGCACCATACATTCCTGCAGACAAAGCGCAATTACAGCCTACAAACGGCGCGCGAAGTTCCTGCAAGGGTCTGTTTTTACGACGACGTCGCCATCAACCGCTCACGACTCTCTCTCTTTTCATTCTCTCCGAGAAATCTGCTTGCGCGTGAAGTTAAATCCGCCACTTGTTTTGTTTTCATATATCTGATTGTGTGTGTGTGTGTGTGATGATATTGTGAAAGGCGGTGAAGCGACGTCAGTCCACGGCGACAGAGCTTCGGAACCTGCGACGGATGCAATCGGTGCTCGAGAATTCTCCCCCTCGCCAAGTCCCTCTTCCTCCTCCTCCTCCAACGGAGGAAGGTAATGATGCCGACAACGAACCCGAAGAAGAATACACGCCGCCGGTGAGTCAGGAAGGAAATCATCGACAATATGACACAAATCGGTGGATGATGCCGACCGCGTTTTCCGAACATTTCTTCTTTGCAGTTTGAGAAGTGGGAGTGCGCGCCGTATGGTATTACATATCACTTAGGATTGCTTTGTTCAGCTCCATGTTTATTTATATTTATATATATATATATATATATATATATATAAAGAAGGGGAAAAGCCATTAAAAAATAAGTAAATTATTCTAGACGTGTTTGAAATTCAAACTTACAGATTAAAATGGCTTCTATGGCTGCACGTAGAGAAACAGATACTCATTGAACGATGCGACAGCACCAGAGGACACGTGTTTCGCCGTGTTTGCGGCTCGTCGGCCCTGGGTAGCTGCGCATCGTTCGGGATTGGCAAACCAGGGCAATATATATATATATATATATATATATAGATTAGAAGCTTAGGAGGGCGGTTGACCACGAGAATGAAATAAGCAGGAAAAATCAGAAGACGACAAAGAGCTTACAGGAAAGCACAAAGGGGAGTTTATTAAGACATATAGGGATAGGGGTCGACGTTTCGGCAGTCAGCGCTGCCTTCGACGGGACTGGGGTTTGGTGACAAGAACAAGCTTTATATATGGGAGAGGGTTATGTACAAGGGAAAGAGAGCAGCGCATGCGCTTTTGTCATGACTAACATAGGTTGGTGACTAAGTGAAAGGGGAATGACCGGGTCTGTGCAGCAGGACCTTGAGGAAATACCCGTGAGCCTGAAAAAGAGACAAAAGAGTGTATGTATTGTGCTGGATTAGGAATGCAGGTTGCGAATAGTAGAAAGGATTCCTGGATCTTCGTTTATCTGACACTGAAATTTATGAATGAGATAAGACTCACGCTGTTCCCTGAGCCGCTGGGAAAGAAAGCCTGACTGCAGGATGAAAATAGATATATTGGTAATTGGGTGTCCTGGTTTACTGAAATGGCGCGACACTGGCAGATTAGGTTTCTTCGCGACGTCAGATTTGTGGTTATTGAATCGCGTTCTAAATGAAGTAGCTGTCTGTCCGATATATTGGGCATTGCATTCATTACATTGAAGAAGATAGACAACATTGGAAGAATTACAGTTAAAGTCGCCATTAATGTTGACCCGATAATTTGAATTGGTACTATCTGCAGAGTTAGCGGCTTGCATTGATTTACAAATTTGGCATCTAGTTGCATTACAAGGGTGGCAACCAATGTTATTTTCTGGAAGTTTGTTAATTTTGGCATAAAGGCATACTAAATTAGCCATACCTTATAGTCAGGCATTGCGCTACCGCAGAATATGCACTAACGATGCCGAACTAGACAACCATCTCCAACGACTAGAACAAACCTTCATTGATCGTGAATACCCGGACAAACTTGTTAAAGACGCTATAGCCAGAGCAAGATCCACAGATCGCCAACAATTGCTCCAAAGATCTCCTCGAGCCAATGGTAATTCTGCAGTAAATCTCACTGTCACATTCAATGGCAGCGTTCCTAACATTAGCCGGATGCTCAACCGCCACTACACAATTCTTTCACAATCTGATCGGATGAAGGAAATATTCTCACAGCCACCGCGCGTAAGTTATCGCCGGGCGCGGAACATCCAAGACAGACTAGTAAATGCCAAAATTAACAAACTTCCAGAAAATAACATTGGTTGCCACCCTTGTAATGCAACTAGATGCCAAATTTGTAAATCAATGCAAGCCGCTAACTCTGCAGATAGTACCAATTCAAATTATCGGGTCAACATTAATGGCGACTTTAACTGTAATTCTTCCAATGTTGTCTATCTTCTTCAATGTAATGAATGCAACGCCCAATATATCGGACAGACAGCTACTTCATTTAGAACGCGATTCAATAACCACAAATCTGACGTCGCGAAGAAACCTAATCTGCCAGTGTCGCGCCATTTCAGTAAACCAGGACACCCAATTACCAATATATCTATTTTCATCCTGCAGTCAGGCTTTCTTTCCCAGCGGCTCAGGGAACAGCGTGAGTCTTATCTCATTCATAAATTTCAGTGTCAGATAAACGAAGATCCAGGAATCCTTTCTACTATTCGCAACCTGCATTCCTAATCCAGCACAATACATACACTCTTTTGTCTCTTTTTCAGGCTCACGGGTATTTCCTCAAGGTCCTGCTGCACAGACCCGGTCATTCCCCTTTCACTTAGTCACCAACCTATGTTAGTCATGACAAAAGCGCATGCGCTGCTCTCTTTCCCTTGTACATAACCCTCTCCCATATATAAAGCTTGTTCTTGTCACCAAACCCCAGTCCCGTCGAAGGCAGCGCTGACTGCCGAAACGTCGACCCCTATCCCTATATGTCTTAATAAACTCCCCTTTGTGTTTTCCTGTAAGCTCTTTGTCGTCTTCTGATTTTTCCTGCTTATATATATATATATATATATATATATTGAAAAGTTGAAGTTGGGTCGGACGGCTACCTAATTATAGTGAACGTTGATATAAGTGGGAGACAGAAGACGAAAGTAGGGGAAGTAACAAAAAAGGGTTTCTTAAAACTTAAAAGTTATAAAAGTTAGAAGGACATCTACGTTACGGCGGAAGCTCCGCCTTCTTCAGGAGCTTTAGCTATTTTGTCCTGAAGAAGGCGGAGCTTCCGCCGTAACGTAGATGTCCCTCTAACTTTTATAACTTGTAAGTGTTAATAAACCCTTTTTTGTTACTTCCCCTACTTTCGTCTTCTGTCTCCCATTTATCTCAACGTTCAAATATATATATATATATATATATATATATATATATGGCATACGGTCTGTTTTCTTGTTGCTGTGTGTTCGATGTAGTAAGAGTGATGAAGAAACAGGGACAGATTACGCCGTAGTTGTGGAAGTAATACGATGGTTATCCAGAAAAGTATGTTCCGGTTTGCTACTTAAGAGACACGAAATATTTTGAAAATGTTTTATTTTCACTGAGTTCCATATACAAGTTTTTTTTATTCGTTACAGATTTTTAATGAAATAGCTATGACAACAGCACAGGTGCTGGCCCAGCAGGTTGATTATACGAGCACGAAGTCAAATCAGCAGGTATACCTCGTCTAGTAGACACGGTCCAATATTTCAACGTATTTACTCGTTTGACGATTTCTTTTTAAATAGGGTGACTTTGAACGGGGTGAATAGGGTGAAGTTTGTGATTTGTCACTGGAGAAATGAACTCGCACGCATCACCACAACGGTGGCCGCGGTCCAGCGACCCCAATGTTTGCAAACGGAACTTACTTTCTGGATACGCCTCGTAGCATTGAAAGTTTCAGACTTCACTAATATTTTCCAAAGAGCGAATTTAGGTAAGGAATTTCCAATGAAACGTTTCTCCTGTCCTGTGCTTTTTTTTATATATATAATAAACATATACTCCCCCTCCCCCGTTTCTCCTGCTTTTCAAATGTTTACAGTCGGCATACTTTACCTCAACGTTCTCAAGTCTTCCTGAAAATCACGAATTTCGCATTAAGTCCCATTGTTTTGTGAGCTCCTTTCCGAATTCCCTCCCTTATTTTTCTCAATACGTTTTATCTTTCCGTCTTTCACTGTATTCTGAACGATCATGCCCGATATACGTGGAAATTACGCATCAAAGTATGCTGACACGCCATCCCCAGCACTCTCGTTGATCACCAAAAGCAAACACCTCGTTACAGAAACATGTTTAGCAAACTCCTTCTCCCGTGCATAGAAGCCTTACTAGTATTATTCCGGCCTACGAGTACAGCAGCCGTGAGGGTAAATGTGTTCCGAATCGAGTGAAACCTCATAAGAACGACTCGGTAATGACAAAGTCCGCATACCACAACTTAACGTGCTCAGGGTGCATAGTCTCGTCTTCCATGCGCTCACACACACAAAAAAAGCGCATTGTTGCGTATTAGAAAGGAGGCGAGCTGCGAGGGATAGCCCGCTTTCATTTTCTCCTCAGACAATATCGCGTTTGTTCGTTCGTCTCGGAGATATTTTCCGGCGGCAACGTTCGCGCAAATGAGCACGTTGGGTAGATGCCAGGCCTCTTCTTCTGCATAAGGCTATGCAACGTAGCTGTACCGAGCTTTATTGGATCGTAGCAATAGTGGCGGGCGATGTTCATCAATATTCCGGTGACGTTAATAAGACGGTGATGTAACACACTTGGCAAAACTGGGTCGCGTCTCGAGATGGCGAACTGTGTTCAAATGTCACGTGTTATGAGGATAGCATGATGGGCTCGTGTACGCGTCACGCTGCTGTCGTGGCGTCAGCTATGCCTCATGTAGAAAGAAGAAAAATGCGGCTTTCTTGTAGGCTGCGTTGGATGATTAAGATGATTCCATCACTCATGGTTACGACATGTACTCGACATGTTGCTGTTGTTGTTGAGAGTGACATTAATGTCTAGAGTTTGTTGGATGTAAATGGTTACAACATCGAGGGAATTCATGCAGCGAGATTTGGGGGATTTTGATCGCGCCCGCAGATCTTATTCTGTCGATCAAACCAGTAATTATCCATGCAACCGTTAATTGAATTGCGAGTGATAACGTGATGATTTTGATTAAATTATTCAGTGTCTCTTTTATGTTTATATTCGATTTTCTTAAGATTTGTTTCAATTTGTTGTTTAGTTAAGTCTAATGAAATTGAGTCTTGATTCTTTCCCTCTCACTTAGCCTGCACGGCGATAGCGCCTTCGGGGAGTTCTAACTGAAACTGAATAAAGGCAGCCTCAGTCTGTTACACCTGTCATGCGTGTTTGATGCAATGGAACTACGACATCGTAATCGCTCACTATGGGAATTATCTGTCTGTGAGCCGTGCACGAGATGGGTTGGCCTTCGAGGTTAAACAAAAACTGTTTTGACATAGTTTTCAACACATCGGCGTGTTTCATTTGTTTCGCGATCAGAACTGCGTAGAAATTAGCACATTTTCCTCGACGTACCACATTTCGTCGTAGATCAAGATCATTATATCGTTACGCTACGATTATTAGATCGTAGATCTTTCTGTACACCGTATTCCTTTCCTCGTTAACGCACTGCAGCCGTAGTGACGCACGCAAAAGTTCTGCACAGCCATATCCCGTGGAGATACGTGTGTTTACTGGGAGCGATCTCATATGTCGTTCTATTTTCCCCAGTCACCGTTTCGCACAAGTGAGCATCGGCGAAGCTTAAACCTAAAAATAACCAGTTAGGTTATAAATATGTAAGTATGAAATCATCAAAATGAGCCTAAAAGCGCACGAAAGACTCGAGTGTTACGAAGTTATATATTTTTCAGACTTCCCGACAAGCTGTTGTGCGGAGAGCCACCCGTAATAAGGCCCACGATGAAGTGCAGGCACGGAAACCTGTCAGCAGCCTCTGTATTATTTCTACAGTCTCGGCGCCTTTAAAGCAGCGACTTCATGACAAAGGAGGCATTAAGAAAAATGGCAGTTATTAAACAGTAATGGCGTGATCGCGTATCTCAGCGCACGTACGATAAAACGACACAAGCACTTGGCAGGAACAAAATTCATGTAACGGCTAGGGGAATAAAAGCTGCGGTGAAATATTACAAAACGGATAAAAGCGCGGCGGGTGTCACCTGTAAAGGGTACTCTGCCGCATAATGTGTATTTATGAGGCAAAACTACCTTTACGAAGGCAACGTCGATGTGTTACGGTTGTACTACGCATTACTTCCACGCTATAATGACACTGCACTTGGGTTTCAAAACTGATCTATGCGCCCTTGAATACCCGAGTAACTTGTATTTTGGGGTAATCACACCGGCTTCGAAAAGATAGTGAAATTACGTAAAGCATACATATACCGAAGCCTATCCTGCATCTCCGTGGAGGCCCTGCGACGCAGATCTACCCAAGTTGGGTAGGCGTACTTTTACTTGCAGAGCGCAGTTGATTCTTCTTATTACAAACGTACGTGCAATAGTGGGTTTGCTACACGATCGACTGCAACGCCACAAGGGAGCTGTCATTGACCTGAAGTGGATTCTCCAATAGTTGAGTGTACCCCACGCACGTGCTAGTCACCGCCCAGTTGATAAATCATTGTTATTACGCATATTTTTCATGTGTACTGGAATACAGATCACGCAATGAATGGGGTGCACGCAATGGTACATGTTGAAGAACGTACATGGATTGAGAGATTTCAGAACACTGGTAATGCGATATGTATCGACGGCGATCTATACGGTGCCAAAGTGTTATCCTTCATCGTATCTGTTAGCCTATTTTGTAGTTTATTTGGTGGTGGGGCAATAATATCTCGCAGAGACAAAGAGAATCGAGATGGGAGTATAACACACGTTAATGTTGCTCTTCAGTAGGCAGGTTTACGGTAGAAGGAGCCCAAGCGTTTGGGTACTCCAAAAAGGGATCGTCAATGGGCACGCTCAGAACGCAAATAGTGTTTGGATCCCAGAGGTCGCTTAGGTACCTCTAAAACTGTCTAGTGTATCGTTCCTCTTTCTGTATGTCGACATGATAACAAAGGAACGGGATGAAAAGGTTAGGCTCGCGGTAATCCTCGACAGCTGTTATCGCAGTCACTGGAAGGGACGACACATCTATGCCGGGACGGAAACAAACACCCCCAATCTTCTTTATGTATGTTATGTACCTCGCAGAAAGCCATAGCTATCCCGAGAGACGTAATATATGCAAATTTATGCGGATAGGGCGGATAGGTGATCACACGGCAGTTTTCTTTGTTTCGCTATAGTGCTACGAATAACAACTCTCAATAGGAAGGGCATCATGTAAGCCTCGAGCATACTGAAGGCGTTACCGTCAGAAGGTTGTTCTTGATGTCACTAACTACAAGACTGGTTTTATTCATATATTGGGCTATATCTTGAACAACCGAGGTCTTTACGCCAACATGATCTCGCGCTGGCGCTGCATAAGCTCAACATAATAATCATGTTATTACTTATCAGTACTATACCGGCAACGTCCCGTACTACAGCTCTCGTAGCTACTACGTCGTACTATACTACGTACTGCTTTCGTTGCGGGAAAATGCATTAGGCGTCAAGACGTACTGCTTGCGACATCCTTGTCTGAAATCTCCAGGTGCTGCAAGATCGACCCTTCCGGCTAATAGACTCATACAGCGTACTGCCCACCCTCAAACAATACGTGTACGTCTCTTTCTTGGGTGGCCAAGCACATACGGGCTTCTGTACGTACCTTTGAACGAAGATTTCAGACAAGTGTGTCGCAAGCAATACTTCTACTGCTCCTGTAACTCGCACACCAGGAGCTCTTATGCCCATATGTACTGAATAGTTTTTTTTCTCTTCTTCTTCTTCTATCACATCACATAACAAAACACAAGTAGGCGGTCCCCGCATTCTCTTAAACTAAAAAAGTTTCACGTACCTTTCCGTTTCACGTGTTTGCATATAAGTAGATACGTGATAGGAAAGTAATTAATGCTATGACCAATATTTAATTCGTTTAATATTGTTACGTAGATGGCGAAGCGGCGAATGAGCGCACCCATTATGCATTCGGGGTCAAAGTTTCGGCACGGCCTCCTGCAACTCCTCATCCACTCCATAGACCCTCTACATGAGCATGAGGGCGAAGCCAATGGTGAGTATTGCCACTTCTGTGGATGGTTCTTACCATGACAGTGTATGAATTGACGAAGCGCTAATTACCTCTTAAACTAGCAGAGAAGTACACCCTGTTTTCTTTGTATAAAACTGCTAAGCAGGCCAGTAAGATGCACCATAAGAATTAATTCACCCCATAGAGTCATAATAGTCATTATCGCAGATATTGAATTTAAAGTACGCCGCAAAAAGCGACCGTGCGTAACGGCGGTGGAGAGCAGTACCAGCCTGTGATCTGGCTGGGATCTGCCGCGCTGACGCTACAGGGGCCACGCTCGCTGATTGGTCCAGAGAAATGTTGTCTGCTACTCGGCTGTTCGGGGCTCTGAAAAAGCATTGTTCCTGGCTCGGTCACGATTCGGCCGCTCCTTCTATCCCCAAGTCTCTGGGGGTACTGGCAAAACTGGTTTACGGCGGCCAAGGGACAGGGCGCTGACCCCCACTGCACAGCGAACCAGAACGAGTTGCCCCTGTTACGTCATCGGTGACGTGGCATCATACGTCTCCTCCTCGTTATACCCGGAGTGTCGAGTTAAGGGTGAACGCGCGGAGCTATATGTTTATGTGAGGTTTTCTTTTTCTTTTTTTTTTTTTCTGGGAAACAAACTGCACACATCAAAACCTTTCGTGCTATTCGGTAAAATGACACGCACACTTTCGTCAGATGTCTTAATCTGAAAATGTTTTGGATGGCCCTCTGTACTCCTTTAAAGCTAGAACAATATCGAGCGCGTCACAATCTGGCAGAACAGTTTGGTTCTGGGTTAAAACCAGAAACGGGTACAGCACAATGTTAAAATTTAAATAATGCGCAACTCCGTTGAAGAAAAGCTGCCTTGAAATCAGTGCAAATTTTGTACTAACTGGCGCGCTGCTGACTTTATTTTATTGACATTGTTCATGCACATCGTAGATGAGCCATCACTGGCCAGGACACTCAAAAACAAAAACAAAAGAAAGAGAAAAAAAAACTACTCTGGATCAGCGCTGTGTAAAGGGCAACTTCCATGGAGAGAATTTTTTGCAACAGAGTTCGCGCGGCAGACTGCCACGCGCGTTCCGCCGCCAGTTGTTCGCCGGCACCAGCTCCATGGGGCGAAAAAGCCAGCGGACGGCGTAGACGGCGTCGGGAAGTCATGCTGTGATGTCACTGTTGCCAGGGTATAAGGTGAAAGCTTAGTGAAATCAGTTGCTCGAAAAGGTGCATTTAATGTCACAAATTTTGCAACTAAATCCAACAACTGTCTGAAAAGCTGCGCCCAGTAACGTACCGAAAGGCATATTCACTACTGCGAAAGGAAAACATGTTTCTTGGCAGAGAATGCCTCACGTTCTAGCGATGCAGTTGGCGAAACAGCGAGCAGATGACAACATCCAGTTGCAAGAAGAGGACGATGACGATGATTCACGAGAGCAGACGACCACGTGCAGACGATCTGGCGTATATTCGTAGCGGAAGAGCACTTTGATTGGTTCATCTCCAGTTGACGCTTCCGGAATCGCGGACGCTGGGCGAAAATACCTGGCATGGGGCAGATCGGCGGCGGACGCTCACATTTTTGACACCTCGCGCAGGGCGTCCGACGCTCAGCGAAGTTCGCAGCTTTTTCGCTGTACATTCGCTCCATGGAGGTTGCCCTTAATGCAGGCTTCCCCGCAAAAAAAAAAACGAAAAAATGCATGCAGAGAAGGTCGCTTCAGAAAAACTCATTTTAAAAGCGTTTTTTTTCTCTCTCTCTCTCTCTCTCTCTGTGCAGCCAAGCTTGACGAGAAGGCAGGTCAGCTTCACACCATCGCGTCCCTACGCGTCCTGCTGGACGCCACAAAGCCCGGTGGCGTGGCCAACGGTGCAGCGGTGGGTCCTCCTCCGGCATCTTCCTGCCCCCGGAATGGGACCCCGCTAGACAACGATGCCACCACGCACAGCGCAGAGACGAGGCTCACCAGCCTATCAAACAGCGATCCCCTCACACGAGTAGACTCCGTTTCAAACCTACAGGTATGTATCACAGATTACAAAGAAAAATATCTCGCGTGTCTTTTTGTCACATCAGTTTTTTCCCGCAAACCAGTGTCATATTCATCCCACATCCCACGAGCGATTGAGTGAATGATTATTCTCGGGCACGATTAGAACATTTTAAGCAGCTAAAGCGAGTGGCACTGTATCTCGGCTTTGTAGTCCACAATTGAACCTCTGTATGCAATAAGGGGATAAGTCGACTTATCCTCTTTTTACTATTTTTGTTGCAATGACATCTACATACCAGTATGCACCTGCCATTGAAAACTTAGGACCTTATTGAGGATTTGTTGGCCCGCCACAGCATGATAAAAAACGGGAAATGCATGTGTGTCAATGGGACGGACAATCAGATCAGGCCCCTTTTCTCATTTTGGGATTTTTCGACTTCTCCCCTTATTGCATACAGAGGTTCAATTGCTCGCGATGAACTGATGGGCGAGGGGGGGGGGATATATTTATTAGAACAAAAGAAAAAAGGGAGGAAACGTCAGCCAAACGGGACGTCGGCTTGCTATTCCGCAAAGAAAAAAGAAAAAGAAATAAAAGAAGAATAAAATAAAGAAAAAGAAAAAGAATTAGGGAATAAAGGATAAACTAACAAACGGCGAAAGAAGGATG
This sequence comes from Ornithodoros turicata, assembly GCF_037126465.1. Classification (NCBI taxonomy): domain Eukaryota; kingdom Metazoa; phylum Arthropoda; class Arachnida; order Ixodida; family Argasidae; genus Ornithodoros; species Ornithodoros turicata. Next base: position 99,239,056 of record NC_088203.1, read on the forward strand.
AGATAAATTAAAGACAAATATGACTTACAAAAAAAAAAGACTGGTGGGAAAAGTGACAGCGCAATTGAAGTTCGAGACATTCGGGAACATTGCTTAGTTGGCTGGACAGAGCAGACACTTCAGCTGTTACTTTGTCTTCTGTCAGACAGTCTGTTAGACATGATTAAAAGGGCAACAACAACAACTACATAAATGACGACGGGATGAGGTGATTCACCGCAACAAATGCGGTACCATACCTCAGTGCCTGTGGGTTAGTACATGAGTGGGATGACGATTAAAAAGATGAGACACACACATACATGACAGACGCAAATGAGATATCACACACGCGGGTGCGTCGTAACTGATGGGGATAATAGTTCATCCGGTCGGCCACGGGAGATGTAGTGCTGTGAAGATCACACTTCTTAAAAGGGGAAGAAATTATTACCCACGACATCTTCATCGCAACGTTCGCGTTATCTTCGAATCCGAAACCGAAGTATTCAGTTGACAAAAAACACTGGTCAAAACTGGTCCACTATATTGCGCAAATCGAACCTACCACAAGTTTGACAAATATAATAACATATCCCAAAAGGGTCAGCCATTTATGGTGCCAACCTATATGTAGAAAGTGAGCTCCGGAGCTCCGCATGTGGGTCCTTCTGCCTAATTTCAATTTCCCAACACACAGTTGTAGTGTAATTAGTCACCTGACCAGCAATCATAGAAGCGTGGGTCCGCATCCCGACACCGGCACTCGTTGACTTTTCGTCAGCGTGACGTGGACCGTCAAAAGACGGAACAGTGCGGGGTGGATACAATGTTGACCCTGTTGGTACGCAGAGCGAATCTTCCATCACTTCCAACCTGAGCGAAAAAATGGCAGGAGGCGGGGTAGCCATCATGCACAGGGCAGCGGCCGGCCCTGTGCAGACGGAGGCCCAACTGGTCAGCGAAGCGGCCAGCAACCCGCCGGACTCCGGATACAACAGCGCTGTCGTCGCACAATCACTGGTAATACCCATATCCCCAGTTGTATCAACACCTTTGCACTCGAACATTAGGAATGTCAACGCACGGAATGCACTCTGTTTCTCATAGTGTGTTTGAGCACTATGAGACACAGATGATCGACTCCGGGGCTCAAACTGTTAACCGAATGATCGGTGAGCGAACGCGTATACAGCCTCTGAAACCGGTCGCTTAATTGCATGCCGATGAGAAAGCATGAGGTGTGAAAAAGCAATGCGTCTACGCCGAAAAATAGAAACGAAGAGAAAGTTCAGTAGGCTGTTGGAGAGCTTAAAGAGGTCGCGTAAGAAGAAAAAATGCGGACGAAAGAGAAGAGGCTCAAAGAACGAGGCACAGGTAAAAAAAACGAGAATTTATAATCGAACCGTTCATCCTTATTTGGCGCATCGTAGCCGTTGTCTCGTTCGCACTCAGTGCACCAGTTCATCCTCATCATTGTCGGAAACCCTGCAGAACACGTTTATTTTTATTGTGTTTGTGAAGTACTATATCCCGCGCACCTTGATATAGCAGCAGCATGATCGCAAGAAACATCATCAATATAACCATTATGAAAGAAAAGAAGAAAAAAATTGTCTCTATTCTACCAGCATTTGCTTTAATCCCACATTTGGCGGGGGAAAAATAACACAAAGAAAAAAAGAAAATGACAAAAAAAAAAACGCGCGACGTCACCTTCAGATGCCACACACGTACCAGACTCAACAGTACACCCTCGACACCTCTTGCTCCTCTTCCATCAACTTTTCCACCTTCACACAACCTTTCTTCGTATAGACGCCCGTGTAAACAGCGAAGAACGCCCAACAAAACTAGCACTAGCACAGTCTCCTTCTTCTTAACCAGCTACAACAAACACCTTGCGCGACGGGGTCCTAAAAAGGACTTACCTCACAGTGAGGGACTCCATTAGTAAAATCTCTCCGAAGCCAGCGTAATCTACTCCCAAGGCAACTGATCTCGGGAGGTGCTTGTCAGTTTGACAAAGTCGTGCACTGCCTAAAAATGGAGCGGCAATTTCCTTCTCTCCGCTCCTTCTTTCAAGGTGCGCCTTAATTGCGTTCTAATGCTGCCTTCGTGACTCCACCCTCATTACCGCCTTCCGAGCTGATTATATTTCTTCATCAGCTGCTGCCACCTCGCAGAGTGGCGTCTGAATTGGACACGGTGGCTGTTACACGGCGAAAAATAGGATTCCTGTTACCGAATTATACGACGCCCGTCGCGTGGCGGCCGCTAACGGGTGAATATTTACCGCGACTGTCGGCACGCTGAAATGTCAGAGATCAGGAAGTACAGACTTTCTCGAGTAGCGCTGGTGTTTATAAAAAATATCAATATGATTAATAATAATAGTATAACAGTAGTATAGTATCAGTCAATAACGTAACGTAATAATAGTGATGAAAGATGAAAGTCACTGAAAAGGTTAGCCAGCTGTAGGGATCGAACCCACATCTTAATGTAAGAGTGAAAGGAGGGTGAGTGAGAGTGTGAGTGGCTGGTTTGTCGTCCCTTCAGATGACGCACCCTGAAAGTCGCTGGAGAGGCGTGTTAGCTTAGCTCAATTGGTAGAGCCCTGGACCGGCAATCCAGAAGATGTGGGTTCGATCCCTACAGCTGGCTAACCTTTTCAGTGACTTTCATCTTTCATCGTTGATTTCTTAGGCAATTTGAGGCTTTGTTTGTATCTGTCCCTTCTATGTTGTTCCAGCCTCAGAACATCAGTTTATCTCTTGTAATAATAGTGTTTTTGTAAAAGTACTAAAATATTATAATGAAGCGGAAATGAATAAAAATTATAGGAGTTGGGACGCGTACTAGGTGCTTAATTGTTTTTATGACAAATTACAGTTTGATTCAATTCTTCTCCAACAAATCGTGAAAATTGAAGAACTGCTAGCCTATTATCGTTTTCAATGGTCAATAACCACCTACTAAGCCTTGTGTGAGCGCAGGTTGGAATAGTTTTGTGACAACATAAAAGTGTGTCACAATATAAATGTATTTATTCATCACTCGTCCGTGCGTTATTAAGCATTGTTTTTACAATTTATCACCGAATGCACTGACGTTATGAAACACAGCGTGCAGTATTGTTGCTTCAGCCCCATTGGATACGTATACCTTCTAGGGTTCACTTCAAAGCGTCTATATGGTTCCACAACAACTCAATCAAGCAATCGTATTGACACTGTATGAGGGAGAGAGATTTTAATTTTTAATTGACAGGAACATATCTGGAACTTAAAATATTTCAAGATGATTTTCTGGCACACCCAGTAACATCATTGACGAAAGTGGCAATATCTACCGTACCAGTGCTATTTTCCAATGCAAGAAAAAAAATAAAGGGAGTCTACTTAAGCTCTTGAGTGTTGCAAGAAGCACAATCATCGTTAAATACAAATATGGTGGCGCGCATCAACGTAAAAACAAAAACGAAATGAATCAAGTTAATCATTCATCAATTTGTTTTGAGTATATTTACGCGTGGGGCGAATCATCCTATGTATACATGTGTGGCGACGTGGTGCACGTAGTACAAGTGTACGTAGGACTTCGGCTACTTGAGATTGTTTAACGCGGGCAGGAAATCTCTGGCACACAAAGCAGTTTTTACCTTCAGCACGTTACTACCGTTCTCAGGCGGCATTAAGCCCGCGACCTTGACCTCAGTATAGGGCTGTTGCAGTGAAGTTTGCAGAGCGCCATTTCGGGCCCAAACGGCCGCGGATCACAACAGTAAGGAGTTCCATCAGCGGGTTTTGCATGGTGTGTCAAACGGTATGGTGCCAAGGAAGCTACAAAACCTGTAGGAAATCAACAGAAAAAGCGGTGCTTCTTGAAAAGCGCGAACAATTCGAAACTGTGTACTTGAAAGTGCCGCGTCGTCTGCTAAACTGGGGAGTGTTGCGTGATTTGGGGCGCTGATGTTGCTGCTCACTCGCGCCACCTGGCCCAGAGCAACAGGCCCATAGCCCAGCACGTTACCAACTGAGCTGCCGGGGCCCGCAATCAAACGGTAACATCCCGTCTAGTTCATGCAACTTAGGTGTGAATTCATAGAGCTGGGTTTATTTATAGGTAGTATTCCATCGTAGCTTAATTTCGATTTCTCGCCAGAACCATTCTCCCGAATTCAAAGTCTCGTTGCCGTGCAGGTGTGTGTACAGAGAGAGTCCGTAAACAGACGCACGCGCAAATGGACTTTGTCGAACCGTCCTGACCTCCATTAGAGACATTACCCTGACAACCACACGACACTGGCAATGTTGCTGTCGTTCGTTGTTGATGTCAGGATAGAACGGTTTGTTGTCATTCTGCCTGGTCTATCAATAGATCAACGCACGTTTCGATTTGGACAACGCTATGGAACAGATCCCACTCCACGCCAATATTCATAATAAGTCGTCAGTTCTGCCATTAGCCTGTCTACTGGAAATTTGCGAATGTAGAGAAGAACCCCAAGGGGGAAACGTTTCTTCGAAAGTGAGCGTTTGGAAGCATCCGTAGGTTCGCTGAACACATCGTCAACGACCTTACTCTTAAGCGTAGGAATTCGGGCTTATTGGATGTGATTCGTGATAAAAGCCGTTAAAAACGACAACAACAAGGGGGGGGGGGGCGCACACCAACACACAGTACTGAAGCCTTGCTCTTATTTTGGCAAAGTGTTCGTTGTAGTGTTTATGCAAATTCCTCCGTTATTCCTCCCAGTGATCTCTTTTCTCTCCCTGTGTTCCGCAGAACAACCAGCACCAAGAACCCATCGAGGAACCCAACGAACCGTTGAGCGTCGCCTGGCCCGACACGTGGCGGGAACGCTTCAATTACGTCGTCCTCGCCCCAATCATCTTTCCCCTCTGGCTGACCATGCCCGATGTTCGGAGACCCGTAAGACACGTTCTCTCTCCATCCAATGACAGAGTATCGGCCACTGCGCGGCGAGGTCAACGCAGTGGTCGTGCAAACGAGCACTGGACTGTGTCGCTTCCCGAAATGCAATATCAGTATAGCTAGTTCTGACTATACTATTGAAGAAGTGCATGGAAAAACTTCTCTTGCTAATATTAGTATATTCGCGTATTGTGTCCAGTTTCGCGAAGAAAGCATACATTTTTATTTTTATTTGTTTTGAGCAATTACTTTAGGTATCGGGGACTACGAATTTGAAGACGAAATGGCTAGGGCTCAAATTTAAATTACGGCAACTGCTATTGCGCTGCTGTCGATAGCGCCTGCCGCTTCCAGTGAGCTAGAAATTTGTTTTTCCGGACATCTTTGATCTTCGTCTGCTTAGAGAAGTCACTGATCCCGTCAATCGCGTGCAATCCTGTGCAATATTACGCAACATGGTGTCGTTACAAACAAAACGGTAACTGAAATTGCATCCGCTGACCTTACGTGCAATGCTGCTAAACAGTGTTACGAAGTAAACGACATTATCACACTCCCTCTCTCTCTTTATGCATAATTTAATTTTTGAATTTATGTACCAGAATGTGCGAAAAAACGTTGCGTCTCCCTGAATATTTCAATCTGTGCCGTTACCGCTTGAGACAAGTTGACTCTCCCCAATGCTGTCACTGTCGTGCTGTAGAAGATCTAGAGCAAATTCTTCTCCACTGCCCACACTACCAACCTTCCCGAACCGTACCCTCAGGATCCCTTAACGAGCTGGACTCTCGCCCAATCTCTCTCACAAAATTGCTTGGTCCCTGGCCACATCCAGTCCACCAACGCTCTGCCCTCAAAGCTCTCTTCACCTTACTGGATATACATATGACTTCGGTCCTTATTGTGAAAGGGGCTCATTATTTCATTCCCCGCATCACCACCAGCGATGGGGTAGAGTATCGCCCCCTGGCGATGAAAATCCCCATTCATCATCTCGCAATAATGTTGTTATTATTGTTGTTGTTTCAATCTGTATATAAAACGGGACCCGGATATGAAAGCGACAAACCCTCAGTCATGGTGAGGATGGCGATTAGGCTAAACGCAAAGCTTTTGTTTTAGTTCAGTTAATGAGTGAGTTTTATACCTTTTTCAGGAAAAAGTGAAATACGTAGCGGGCGCCTTCCTGGGCAGCATCGCTTGGATCGCCATCTTCTCGTACCTTATGGTCTGGTGGGCCACCGTCGTTGGGGAAACACTCGGGATCCCCACAGAGGTCAGTCGCCTTTTTAATACGTGACGCGGGAGGTGAATCGCGATAAAAACCTCGTCCGCTTACAGGTGATGGGACTGACGTTCTTGGCAGCCGGGACGAGCATCCCGGACCTGATCACGAGCGTTCTGGTGGCTCGAAAGGGCTTCGGAGACATGGCTGTCTCCAGTTCAGTCGGCAGTAACATTTTCGACGTCGCCGTTGGGTATGGGATCCTCAAATTACAACGTGTCCTATATTTTGGGGAAGGGAAGTGCGTGGTATCGGAAGACGACCCATTGCTATTATTTGGGGTTACCTTGATAGGATATGCGTGAACATGGTGCATATATGCCATGGAAGGAGGGCTTGCGTTTAGTAAGCGAGAGCTAGGAAAAGACGCAAAAGGAAGATACTTTTGCCCGAAGAAGAAAAGATTGCTCGTCAGGTCATGGTTGTCTCGCGACGGGAGACCACGAGTTATTGTTACTATTATTGTTATTATTATTATTGTTAGTATTATTGCTACTATTATTATTACTATTATTATTTATTAGCATTGGAAGAAGCAAAGCTAACACAGTGCCTACATTATTCTTGTGAATCGTTCACGTATGGTTACCATAGTTCACGTTCAAGCTTAAGGCACCCACGATTAACCACGAATTGTTGAGCCAACCACGCACTTGTAACTGCCCTTCGAAGGGCTTTCCTATAGTTAGCTTACTGTACTTCTGTGACGCTCATCCATGAATGCATCTTTGCAGGCTTCCGTTGCCATGGCTTTTGTCCTGCATGATTTTTGGGCCTGTCAAAGTGAGCAGCACGGGCATGGCCTGTTCCATCTTTATCCTCTTCATGATGCTCATCTTCGTCATCGTCACAATCGCCATTTTCCACTGGCGCATGAACGTGGGACTCGCCCTCGTCATGTTTTTCCTCTACTTCGTCTTCATCGCCTGCTCGCTTATCCTCGAGTACGAGGTACTCAGCTGTCAGCGAATCATCGCCTTCCTGAAAGGTGTACCCTACGTAAAGGCCTGAACTCTCTCGCCTGTGGAAACGATGCTCTTACGGTACCGGGAGGGTACTGCAACATAGTACGTCCACACGATTTCCCAACACGCAACGAAAGGGACTGTAACGAAACTTTCGTGACAGTCCCTCCCAATATCCTACGTGTGACGCGACACAGTCAACTGCGGTAGTAGCTTTTGATGACGAATGACACCGACAATGTGAGAGGTGGGGATCATACAACGTTTGTGAGGGAGAAATCAAGAGAACACCAATAGGTAGAGTAGAGACACTCTGGCGAATGACACGGGAGCACAATCTTCGGAAACAAAGCGCCATTTTTGTACCTCAGACACGCTGCCTTTTGTTTAACGGGAGATACTGCGTCGTGAACTTCTTGCAGAAATAATTTGACGATTCCGAACAGTCGTTGTATACTTTTAAGGGACACCTGGAGCTCGCGTGCATTGCCACGGGTGAGCCCAAGTGTTGCTATAGGTTGTACGTGAAAAAACAGACTTCTGTTCGGCCCGCACCGAGAACGGGCCGTGCTTACGTCCAGTACTTGTAACGGTTGTGGTGTTGCGATAACTGCACCTCCGTTGGAACGACAACGGCTATCAGCCACAGCTAACTGTCGATCAGACGCGTATCTCCGCCGATTATGTACATATTAGAGATAACAGCTATCGAGCTATATTTTTAGCCTACATAGAGCGTCTATACAAGCGATATAAGATTGTGGTACTTGACGTAAAGTGTTACTGCCTTTCTACCATTCTCTCTATCATTCCACTATTGCTCTCAGTGTGTAAAAAAAAAAAAGACAGTACAGCATCATGTAGCAAGTATGAAAGCCTTTTTAACTTAGCTAGCACGTCCTGACTGAGTGGTTTCAGGTGCTGATAGGGGTACTTAGGGGTCGACGGAGTAGGCAAGACTGTCTCCGTTATCACGACTATGGGTACCCACCTGTGATGTACATAGACATACAGCGTTCCTTTGAGGCGCCAACGTAGAAGGTACCCTCTATGTATAAAGTCCACTTTCATGTGGTACCGTGTGACGACTCGGGTACGGATTAGCAATGGTATTGGGCGTGGTTTTGTTCCGAATGTTTGAGGCGAGATCAATCTCAGATTACGTTTATCACAGCCGTGAACGTTACACGTGGCTATTGCTCCAACCCCGTTGTTCTCTGTGTACTTCCAGATCCCACTTGCTTGCTAGTAACCGGCAGATACACGCTACACGTTGTATGCTTGGTGGATTGTACATAGTAGCAAACGATGAAGCAACAACTCAGACAGAAGCCGTCACGGCCGATGTCTCGTGGCGCTCAAATTCGTTACGCCTAACACAGCGAAGGATCCGTCTTGTAGATTGTACAGATTGTAAATCGATGCGAATGACCTGCATTGTCTGCGTTGTTGCTTTCGTAACCCACGTGACCAGTGCCAGCGCTGCGAAGATTTGGAGTACTTTTCCCTAGTCCTGGAGAAAAATGCTGCGTACGCTGTGGTGCCGTGTGTGTACGATTACGCGGTCCACGCGCATTTCCAATGCGGTTCACGCATGTATTCTTACTCGAGACAAGCGAAGAACATTGAATGTGGATGAGAAATGACACGGCATGGCGCTGATTCGCTACCGGCTCCACGCGCGACACTGCGTTATTTAGCTGGAAGGATGTGTAGTTTCACCAAATGTATGCGCGTCCTTCGTCACACATTCTTTTTGCATGTTGCACTTCCACGTCATGGAAAGAGTGATGGCAGATTCAGTGGATGTGCGAACACATGTGAAAGTCGATAATGAATGTTAACTTCTTAGGTGTCTCGCACGATGCTGCAATCGACGCAATTATGAACCTTACGAACAAAACGGCAAAGCTTACTAAAAAAACGAAGAGAAAGATACCCGAAATAACAGTTCACAAGCAAGGGAACTAACCCAGACCGATGGACGCTCTCAACCACGTTCAGTTTTCTTCCAAACGTGGACCACTGCACACCACCGATATCGACCGAAAATTCACCGAAAAGAAAAAAAAAAAAAAACACCAGACAGATGAACCGGTGCGTCCACGCTGCTTTGTCCCTCGCACACCTAATCATTCAAAAGAGAGATGTGTGAAATAATAAACTGAAATATTGAATACGCGTACCCAGCATATCCGACGTACAGACTACGGCAAGGCGCAGTCAGAGACACGTTCTTGGGGCCCCTCGTTTGGCACTCTGCACTGTACCATAGTTTCCTGCTCTGTTCAAAGCGATGTACGCATATCGGCGATGTCGCGCACTTGACGATGTGGGTGCGCTTTGCGTGCACCGCGTGAGACGGGCGGTCAAACCTTTCCTTCTCTCTCTCTCTCTCTTTCTTTAACTCCTCTACATGTATTATGGTGTGCGTGGTTGAAGTTCCGTGTCCTGTACCTTTCAATTGTTGTGCGAGCAAATATATGAGAAACGAGCCTCAGTGAATGTTGGCAAAAAAAAAGCCGCGCAGAATCTAAAGACTATCCAATTGTAGCAAAAGTAAGTGAATAGAAGTCCAAATAGGTGAATTATCACAATACCAACATTACCATTTGGCAAGTTGATATGACGTTTATGTAAATGTGCGTTGTACTTGCTTTATTGTGTCACGGGGTCAAGGCTACACGCGTTGAGAGCACTGGAGGCATTAAGTTGTAGAAAATCACGATCCTGGGATAGTCAAAGCTATTAATAGCAACGAAGACATGAAGGAAACAGGGATGCTCAAGCTACTTTTTTTTTTCAATCCACAAAATAACATGTCAGAGAGAGTTCCTCTCTATGAGGATGGCATTTCATTGCAGACGACAGTAAAGCAGACGTCGATGGATGACATTCGACATCACATGGCACCATACACAAAAAAATTGCTTTGTCTGTCGGGAAACGGCTCATAATGCACCTCGTTTCCAAGCTTACAACGTCTCCATTTTCTTCTCTCCTCTCTATCATCATCATGATCCAAGCATACAGCATCTTGTTTTTTTCTTTCTGTCGTCTGCTCAGACTCATTCCTCCGCTGCTGCCAGACCACACAAACAGTCCCGCCATTTTCAGTGAAATGCGCCTGTATACTCAATTCGCGGACTGTTCCTTCTGCCTTTTTCCTTTCTTTCCTCCTTTTTTTCTTTTTCTGCAAAGCATTTTTTGCTGCTTTAGGACAAAATTTTATCAAACACGACAGTTGGTGGCGTGAAGGCAACCCATTTCATAAGTCTCGCTCGATGTTGTTCAGATTTCAATGTCGTCCGCTTGCCTACAAAAACAATAGACGCTTTTGCTGAGGACCCATTCATGAATAGTTAACAGAGGCGCTACAAACCAAACCTGCGTCCGAAGACAGAGCCCGTTATTGCCGTAATATTGTACCACAGTTCCATTATAGCCGCAAAACTACATTTATGTACGTACATGTCAAACCCCATAAGACACGCTCCACAAAGGGCCGTCGCAATCGCAGGTTGTCTGACACTTATACATAAATATGCCTACATTTATAAGTCTACGCGTGCGCGTATTCACCTCTAGCCCTGTACATAAAGTTCCATTCAATGTGTCAACGTTCGTGAAGTAGGACAAGAAACATAACCCGCACAAGATAAAGTTCTCGCTTCGCGTGTAGCAGTGCGTTGGTTCGACTCTCCTATATTCATATACATAAATATATACATACATATATAAATATATATATAAGAGATATACATATATCAATAGCGTATTTTAGAAATGGAGTGTGCCTTTCTACGCTTGGACACTTCGCGAAGCTGACTTAGGCAAGTTGGGATGTGCCTTTAGGTGGAGCAGGCGGAAACAAGAACGATATACTCCCGATTTCTTTATCCCTCCCTATTGCTTATCTTCCTCTTCATGTCTTGTCATGATTTATCCGTTATCTATACGCGAGATTTACATATAGTAACAGAAGAGTGTTATCACATTCTAGAAGGTTGCATCAACGAACGCTATTGTAAGAAGATATCAGCATTACCATCTGTGATCATTAGTAACAATCAAGTTGCTGTTCTTCAATATGAGTACACGTACCTAGAAAGTCAGAGGCTAATATCAATTGTTACGATCTTCTTCTAGGCTTTAGAAAATTAACTGAATGATGGTGCTTCGGTCAATGGACGGGCGTGTCTCAGTCACGTGACCACCAGTCACATGGCATCGCTCATTCTAGCTAGATGCGAGCTCGAGATGAGATGAAAATGGTGATAACATTCAAAATCAAAACCAGGAACAAAATTAGTAAAATGAAGTCGTATCTAACACGATCTACTGCACTGTGCCGACCATGCGGTCTAGATAAACATTACGTGACGTATGACAGCTGATCGCGCAGATGTATGTCGCGTCATTTTTATTGGCTGAAGATAACCATGCCGGTTGTATATTCGCTGCGTGCATTGCAGTGCATTAATTCTAATAACGACACCGTTGGGTTACTGTCGATCAATGCGCAGCGATCTATTCAGGAAGCAGACGACGCACAAGTTAGCAGACGACAGCGGCAGGATGCAGCAAAATCAGAAGTTGAAAGATATGTCGTGCGGTATGTCAGTGTTTCAGTTGAAAATCTGACACCTCGCAACTACAACGATAATTATACTTATGACGGTGTTTTCTTACTTACTATATTATAAGCTAAAGTGAACTGACTGAAAGTCTGAAACAAACGCAACAAGCGACAACGCGAGGTCAGCGCTGCTGCTGCACAGGGTTTCGTAATCGGTGGCTGGCATTGATACAGTAGATCGTTGTCATTTGGCGCGTTCACACAAAGAGGAAAAAAAAAAACTCAAATATGCAAGCGCAGAGGATGTAAGATACTATCGCGAAAGCCTACAAAATAACAGACCATTTGTTACCCCTGCAAAACTATTTTGTCGTTATGTGACTTGACTAAAAAAAAAAAAGGATGCATATCCCGTGTAGGCGAATAAACTCTCAATCGGTGACTGTTCCTTGAAGCATATAGACAGATCCTAAACAAATAGAGAATCTGTAGGTGAACCGCACGAAAGTTTGAGTATCCACAAGTAAAATAACCCGAGACAGAGTTTCATTACGTACACGTTTAGGTCGGTCCACATCAGAAGCCATCATTCCCTAATACCATCACGTATGTACACTTATGCAAGCTACACGTTATAACGGCGCTGAAATAGAGTAATTACACCACCTGATTTACGCGTAGCATTTAAAAGTTTTCTAATGCGTTCTAGAATACACAGCAAAAAAAAAATATCGCGACTAGCGCAAATATCCAGTCGTTTATCACCTACAGATTTTATTTGGTTTCGAATCTGACGGTAATTTAGAGTTTTGCTGTTTGTTCATTCTTTTAATGAGTAGAAGTCGCAAAATAAACATATGATCCTCACCTATGCACAGCATGTTGTATATGCAATGTCGCGTGGTTGGCTTTAGTGATAAATCAATAAACGCTTTAAACACGCGCACATAACTGATTAGATTCTTTTTTAGCTGATGAAAAAATAGCTTTAAAAAAACGGGCATTAAAGCCTCACAGTAGAAGCATAAAAATGAAAAACGAGTACTACGCAGATAGCAGCAATGAAATGTACTTTGCTTCTCGAAACATGTTGTGTGCGTTTCCAATGTTGTAGTCTGTGGTCTGAATATGTGGAAAAACATCGGTACGCATCGCCCAATTGGCCTACTTATTATTGTTGCTTTGTTTGTTTGTTTTAAGCGGGAAACATCATCAATATTTAAAATCCGCATGAAAGGTAAACCACGTAGTCGAAGGTCGTACCCGTATCCTCTTCATTCCGTTTCGGAGAATTGCCAGCATCAATCCAGCCCTTTATTGCGCAGCGCCACAGTGCGCTTTAGTGATAATAGTCAAGCTAACCTGCTGTGAATAAACACAGCGGATCCTAGTGTAGTGACACGTACGGCGAAGCCCCTTATTTTCATGACTCTCGCGTGGAAGTGCATTTTCCACGTCCATGTATTTAAGTGTACTACTCACACAATGCATTCGTTAATCTGCATGTATGTAACGAAGTGACATGAGCAACACTACGACGGCCTTGGTTCTGATATAGAGATTTATTATTATTATTTTTTTTTTTTTTTTTTTTGTTGAATAACGAACCTCTTCCGTAAAAATGTTGCAGCCTATCATACTATAGGAAAGGCAAAAATAAGACCCCGTACTACTCTGGTATTCAAGCAAAAAATGATCCTGCGCCGGCTGAGCTGCCGCCGCGCACCACTCACATCGTGCTCCGAGAGAGCAGCCCTCGTGAACAGAGCCTCGTGACTCGGAATAATAAGCTGCGCCACCTGTCGAGCGCGCAGGGAGTGTTCGGTGGCGCCTTCACAGTCGATGACGGTGCGCGCATGTACATACGCAATTAAAACAAAGGGGGTTCATTGCTACGTCATATCGGTTTCGGTTTCGTTAATGGCCTGTCACCGATCCAGTCAGAAACGTTACATTTTTATTTTTCCAATAACTTCAGCCATTTTATTATCTTTTTTATACAGATGGAGCAGAGTTAGCCTAGAAATATTCTGTTCCCACAATACGGGGAAGATGTTACATAAAAGAATAGTCATATTTGTCTGGGACACCTCGGCAGGAATAAAACAAAAAAGAAAAAAATAAAGGCCGCAAACGAAATGGAGGCGATTGCGTGGTTCGTCGCACTTTTGTTTTCTTTCTTTCTTTTTTTTTTTCTTTTCTGTTTTCAGCTCCACCAGTTCAAGTGTCACGAGATGGCGCGCTATTCACAACGACTTTTAAATGTAAACAAGGAGCGTAAAGCATGATCGAGAAAGTCAGCTAGGGGGCTTTTTCCCCAGTCGCAGAACATGTGCGCACATGCGTGCAAAAATGTGCACACGCACTTCTCCCTGCACGCACGCACGCACACACACACCCACACACACATACGCTGACAGGTGCTCCTTTCGCTGGGCTGTACATAACAGACTATGTTACATAACGCTTCAGTTCCGCGGTTGAGTGTTTTCATATTTTTGTGGTAGTTTAGTGTGTGTGGATAGCGACCGTAGGTGTAGCGACTGCGACGTTTTCTCACGTGCCATTTCGCGTAGATTCGTAGCGTTCCCTTCGACACAGTCTGTACAACGAGTGGTAGGATCTCGTTCCCAACTATTCCCCATCCAATCTCTTCGTCCACAACTCTCGATTGTGATAGTGAGCGGCGTCAACGACTGCAGGGACGTTGTAGGGAGGTTGTCAGGCACAATGTCAGATTCCGTGCCCTCACTCTCTCTCTCTTCTTCTTTTTTTTTTTTTTCTTTTTTCCTCTTCTTTGAACTACAGGGTGCGTCACAGAAAGCATAGTCCTCGTATCTTTGGTTCGGAACATTATTTGCGTGAGAAGAGAAGTCTCTCTCCAACGTCAACTTTGGAACCGAGCATCCGATGAACGTGTCTTATCTAGAGGATAGAGAAGTAGCAAGCTAGCTGGTGGTAATCTTATCTGTTTTGTATGTATCTATCTCGCATTCCCGTTTAATTCATCGAGCGAGAAAGCGAGTTTCGAGAGTAATTATTATGGAATACTTCGTACATCATTAGCAATTAACAGTACTTAATAGCAACGTACAACACTGTACTTAACGCGTCCCATTATTTACAACACAAACTCGCGGAGTCTCCTGCTTTCTGTGAAGCGCCTACAGCCCTCAGTTGAGGGGATCACGCAATAAACAAAATGTGTCGCTGTTTAAAACGTTTCGCCACACGTACGTAACGTACCAAACGAATATTACGTTACGAATTCGGATGGCTCGTCGCAAGCTGGAAATGTGAAGCCCTTGAAAACCTCCTTTGTGTGAAAGGTATATACAAAAAGTGCCGCGACCGTTTCCGTACACTTACTGTAGAAACTGTACAGAGGGTACACGGTGTCTACACATATTTAAACACGAATACATGTATCAAAATACCCAACATGTAGCTGGGAACCAGGCAACCGACACGGCTCGGTCATTGTACATAGCTCCCTCTTCCGCGCATGCGCGACGTCGTCCGACACAAACGGCATGGTGAGTTAGATTCCATGTTGCTGCCCAACTGATTCCAGTGGATTGAAACTAATATGTACTGATAACTCTGTATACTGGTGTATAGATACGAATAAAAGTTGATTAAACCACAAAGACGGAGATGTTTGTGTTTTTCCCTTTCCTGTTGAGCTTTCTCCCCTTGCAGCTCCAAGTACCGTCTCAGGTTTCCCTTGGGCTGTTGTGCAGACTTCCCGGGCACGAATCCCCTAGTTTGATTACTGTGTTGGTAGCATCGGGCGATTTCCCTCGTCGACTAGACCGATAACTAGGACCCGGAAAATATAGGCATTTGCCTGTACGTCGCTGTACCGCTTGAGACAAATTGATTCTCCCACCTGCTGCCATTGTGGTGCTCTTGAGGATCTGGAGCACATTCTTCTTCATTGCCCTCACTACGAACCTTCCCGAACCACACTCTCCGAGTCTCTCCGTCAGCTGGACTCTCGCCCTTTCTCACTACCGAAATTGCTTGGTCCCTGGCCCAATCCAGCCCAGCAACGCTCTGCGCTCAAAGCTCTTCTGACATTTCTGGACACCATCGGACTTCGATCGTTATTGTAAAGGGGCACGTTATTTTATTCCCCCCATTCCACCAAGCACTGGGGTAGAGTATCGCCTGTTGCGATGAAACTCCCCACTCTCCAAGGCCGAAAATAAAGTTGTTGTTGTTGTTCCGTATATCTCCAAACGACGTCCTGGCGACGTTCCTGTGACGTTCAATCCATGGATATCTCTGGGATCTGCAGGTTGCTTCTTCCTTCCAAACATCCAAAGCGCGATATCTTGCGGACGTACCTGGGACATCAGGTATTTACTGAGTAAAACCGAAACGCGAATGTCGTTCTGGGACGTCACATGAGCATCGCATGGATATCCGGATATTCAGGACGTTAGCGACCATGTGGAGATGTCCTGGAGGGATTAATGGTTTACTGGGTAAAAGCCTATAAACGCCTACATGCGACATTTTCGGGGCTGCCTGCCTTCTTTAGCATTTTTAGATGCCGTAATAACCTTTCTTGAGGGTGAAAGTGCGAGTGCGCCTTTCAGGCTCATGTTGAGTACGGCATTTTGCTTTTCGTTTCTGCGTGTTTGTGCCTTTTGTTCTTTTTTTTTTACGTTTGGTTTCCTTCAGTACCTTGGTTTGCTAAGGGTTCATGCATATTTGATCAAAAGATTTGCCCTTTCTTGGCCTTTCAAGATCGTCGAGGTCGGCGAAATAAAAGTATTCTTCAAGTCCTGTAGGCTGCCTCAGCATTCATGTACAATAAGTCAAAGCTTGTACTGTACCGTAGCCTTTAAATGAGCACGCGTTTTCCTGGATGCAGCATTCTGAAACACTGACAAAGCCAAAGAGCGTACCAAATTAACGTGCATATTTTTGCATTGTATTGCCTATTTTGGCGTTTTTGAGGGCCTAAATGCATGCCTATTTCCATCGTTTTTAGTGCCTTAATTTCCGGGCACCTACCGATAACACTTCGTCCAGCCCCGCAGCGCATAAGAAAGTATGACCTTATAGAGACCTTATTTTAACCAATAAATTACACTTTAGATTTTTCGCCTTCTCTCGTTTGTCTCCGCGAAATCGTGAGAGAACGGAAAGTTTCAGAACCCAGCACACCCAAGTGATCGTCTTCTTTGCCTATAGGTGCAGTACACGAAGTGAAAATGCAGATAGAGTCCGCACATCCCATGGTACATGATACAGTCTGCAAACCGTCGAAGCTGGATGGAATTTTATAACGCTAGTATGTCTCAAGCATGACTTGTCCCATCCTCCAGGTAGCCATACAAGATCATGACCTCATGATCTTGATCTTCTGAACGACTATATTCGCGGACCAGGCTTATATCGCTCACAAGGTATACTTGGAGCTCCTGCCGGCGTTCGCATACAGAGCGGAAGCAGTTGTCATTGTTGATCACTGAAATAAATTTCCAGTTATGGATTCGCCGGTGTGGGGTGGCTTTCGGTGACGCAGATGGTGGGAGCATGACTCTCTTCCAGGCAGTGAGAGCCGTGCTGCGTGCTCACATCATTCGTGAGCAATCGTTGTATACGGTATTGTGGAGTGCTCTCGCAGCTGGCTTCCCTGGTGTGGGATGTCAGCTTCCACGCCACAGACATAGCAGTTTGATGAATTTAGCCGACCCATCTTGAAGAGAAGCGAGGGTGTACGGGCAACATTGCGTCGTAGGAGGTGGAGAAAGGATTCTTCTTTACGAAGTGTTACATATTAGCAGTGTAGAGATGCACTCAGGTAGGTACTAGCTATTCTTCGCCACCCGCGTTCTCGGAAATCGAGGATGTGAAATGGCTCTTGCCTCGACAGGGGACTGAACTGTCGCTGTCCGTACATCGCAAGTCCAATGCCCTAAGAATAATATTTGTTAAGGAGTTCCGCAAGGAAGTATCCTGAGTCCCACACTTTTTAATGTGGTGATGGCGGGCCTAAAATCGATAAGTCCTCGCAGAGTGGCGTTCTCCGTGTATGCAAATGACGTTGACTTTTGGACGGTAGCAAAATCACGCCCTGCCATCCAGCACCGCTTGCATCCGTAAGTACCTCATGCAAGTTGGGATGGACCTTTCGCCCGAAAAGTGCGTCGACCTCCCGTTCACACGCAAGGCTATAACAAATTTTACTCTGTGGGTCGGTGGCGCAAAGAAGCTTGAGCCTGTACGTTTCCATCGTTTCCTTGGCGTGGTCATGGACTACGCTGGACTCGCGCACCTTGAAGCCAAAGCACAGCGACGGCGCCCCGCTATTTGAACATCTTTCTGGCTTAGGATGGGACTGTGATCAGCGCTTCCTTCTTGCAGTTCACACAGCATTCGTGCGGGAGACTGCGCTTTACAGCCTTCCAATCCTATTCAGGATTTCCACGACATCGTTAACTACCCTTCGGAGCCTGTTTGCTCGCAGCCTTCGTCGCTGTCTTGGAGTTTCAAGAATGGCTGAGACACGGCAGGTTCTGGCTGAAGCTGGATAAGTCCCGATTGAGTGAAAGGGAAACTAACTCTAACAGATGTTCTAGACGATTTTTTCTTATTCTGTGTTAGCGCCGCGAGGCAACTGTGGCTTGTCCTAAATGAGTTCTCTAGGAGCCGTGTTCAATGTATTTGAAGACTACGGTACAGTTTCTGTGGCAAGACTGAACAGATCTAAAATTGTCCCTCGTTTTTTTAAACGCTGACCCGCGATGCAACATTTCAAGTCCTCCGTAAAGTCTCAAGTTAAAATTCCTAGGCCTAGCTTTCGACAGTGCTGTGTATAAGACGTCAAGTGACCCCGAGTATTCAAACGCGTATAGTGGTGTGCCTCGGCAGCTTAAACGTGTTGGTTTACGGATCACTTTTCGGGCCCCACTGCTAGCCGCGTGGTACTACGGTTCCTTGCGTTTTTTTAGCGATTGCTTCCGCAACGTCAGCGGTTCCTGAGGCTGTGTTCGTTTATTCAACTCACGCGACCCGCGAGGCGGAGTCGTGACGTATGAGAGTCATCGTACGTCATCGACTCCTGTGACTAGAGATTCGAAGCCCCGGAAAAAAAAACGGAAATTTTTTGGGGAAAAAAAACTTTTTTCGGTTTTTTTCCTCGTCTCCAGAAAAATTGCGCAAAATTTCGAGGCGACAAAATTCAATTCTGTAAATTTTCGTGCCTTCGATGCGTTCCAACTCGCGAACAGTGCCTTGGGTGCCTCTAATCCGCCAACAACCACCAACTTAAGAGCTCCGTCTGGCTGCTCCAAGCGATCGCCGTCGCGTTCACATAATGTCGGAGTTCTGGTCGGAGTGGACGGGTTGTTCCAATCACCTATCGCCGAGTAGACAGCAGTCCCATGGGATGATCTGATTTGCATTTATGCGTATAGTTGTATGCTGTGGCTTGGCCGGCAATGCTTCGACTCAGCAGTAACTGCGTTTGTTTCCATTTTTCCAATTTTTCGGGGGAAAAAAAACGAAAGAAAAACGTTTTTTTTTTTTTTTCGAGCAATTCGAAATTTCCGGAAATTTTGCATCTCTACCTGCGACCCGCATGGAGGGAAGACTCACTGGGAATCCACTCTCGAGCACGCTGGATCCTCGAATTTTAGAACGGGGTTCACTGCCATGGGGATGACGTCACGAGTGCCAAGAATCGGCTCTTTCGACTCCAATACTCCCGACTACCGATATGTGTCGGCAATCCCCCCCCCCCCACACACACACACACATACACGCACTAAATCAGACGACGGTCTCAACTACACCGTATCCGTGATTCGGGTATGCTGGAAGTAGCAGCCGTGCCAGAAAAGTGCCTGCATAGCGCTCCAATCGGTCGTTCTCTTTGAGACTCTGTGTGCGTCGGTGGAGCCTACCTGCGCATTACTTCAGTGTTTTATGGGATACGCCGCCCCTCTAACCACATACTGACACAAGCACGCGCGCAGCCAAATTCTACAAACCATCCATCTGCACACATTCTGACAGAAGAACGCGTACGACCAAATTCTCCCCGCACCGGCCGCAATTATCCGGCAAGCCAGCCGTTCAATCACTCCGCGGTAAATCACAACAACCGCAGTTTAGTTAGCATACTTTATACACCACGACCACTTAATAGCTCCACACAACGCAGGAAAGAGAGAAGAAAAAAAATACATCCCGCGAAAACAGATCGATCCATCCGCTTGCATCTTTCATGAAGCGGATGTCAACGTCGGCGAACCGCGCCCTCAGCGCGGATCCAGTGCCGCCCGAGAAGAATACGTAGTTCTCCGTACACTCTCCGTATGGGTAACAAGGTGGTTACATTCACCGAGGAGCAGCTCGAAGATTACCAGGTGAGTCAGAAATTACGTCGCACGTGTGAAGGTTAACCTGACCAGGCGAGATTCGCATAGTGGAAAGAAGGTCATGAAACATTCAGGTCCATCGTAAAGCTTCGTGAGAGTTGATGAGAAACTCCACTTTCCCTTCCTTGCAGGAACGTGATTTCAGCGAAATTTATATATATATATATATATATATATATATATATATATATATATATATATATATATATATGTGCTTGGTGAATGGGGTTCGGACGACCGCGAATATATGTAGCTGAAATGAAAATTGAAACACAGACTACGAAGGTACGGGAAGTAAGAAAAAAGGGGATAATTTGCTACATGACGTCATAATCGGATTATGACGTCATGTAGCAAACCTACTTAAGAAATGTGTAATCAGCTACGCATCTTTAGTCCTGACGAAGACGGTGCCACTGTCGAAACATCGACAACCCTTTTAGCATTCCAAGTATCTTAAATGTAAATAAATTATCCCCTTTTTTCTTACTTCCTGTACTTTCGCAGTCTGTGTTTCAATTTTCATTTCAGCTATATATATATATGTATATACGCCGAAAGAACTGGGATGACTATGTGGTGGGTCATCCCCCGTCGTTATGGCGGTACACTGACCCATACAACGAAGGTGTAGGAAGTAAGGAAAAAGGGGCGAAGTTATTTATTTACAGGTGGAAAGTTAAGCGGGTACGTCGACGTTCCGGCGGCAGCTCCGCCTTCATCAGGACTAGCCAAGACAGACTATAGAGAGTCCTGACGAAGGCGGAGCGCTCTGTCTGTCTGTCTGTGCGTGCATGTGTGCGTAAGGAGTATGTATAGTCTGGATGGGAGAAGTCCACGATGTCAGAACTGCCAAGATGGCAAACCATAAAGCTGAGAAAGAACTTTGTTAACACTATATAAGCAGCAAATGAGGCATTCAAGCGCGGCATTTGTCCCCTTGTCAGGTCTCTTCCTAGCCCTCCTATAGTGTCCCCTAGGAGGACTACCTATGGAAATAAACCTTCTTACGTAAGACACTCCATCGCACATACCTGATAACAACGGTGCCAATGCCAACGGTGCCAACAACGTTTTCTGCACGTTATCTTTAGGGTCCCGCACTCAACGCGGGGAAACATCCCACATCACCATCATCATCCATTCATCTATGTTGCTGTTGTTGTAGCGACACCTATTCAACAACACACAGTGCATTTGCGAATATGGCCTAGTACGTACGTGCACTTCTATCGTCATGTCATGTAATGTGTGTGTGCGAGTGTGTATGCCTCATCTTTTTCATCGTCATCCCACTCATATATATAACTATTATTATTAACTATATTAACTGTCATTATTATATTGTTGTTCTATCGTCGCTCACTGCTAAATCAGTGTATATATACCGCATATATACCGCAATATATATATACCGCAATATATACCCTACGATAGTGTGTGTCTGCGCATGAGAGCAGGCAAAGAGAAGAGAGGCCACGTGACTAGGCATGTAAGAGGGCAAATCAAACGCGTGGTCGTTGTTTGGCATACTCAGGCATAGTGCCCTTTATTCGCGGATGCTAGGCCGTGCAGGAATATACACATGGTGAACCTCAAACTTGTCTTCTGCCTTATTTGAAACCCAAGCAATGATGGCACAGCCTTCACTAATAGGGAGACGAGGAAGCTCGAGGGATGTCCCTTGAACTTGAACTCCCAGCATAGCAGGGTCAAAGCGTATTGACCAGGCTGTCGGAACAGTGTAGTGGTGGAGCTAATCCAGAACGGTGTCCTTCATTGCCTTTCACGAGCGAGCTCAACGAGGGCAAATCGATAAATGAATTGCGTGGCCGCTATATGGAAAGACCTGATTGGTCAAAGCACAATCGAAAATATGTTCACCCGAGGTTCACGCCAGCTAAATGGGTCCCTCGGGGTTCTAATTATGAACGATCGTAATGCGACTATATGTGCTTGCCGTATGAAATGTAGCCGAGATGTGATATGAAAACCGCGTATCCTATTTCCGTTGACAGTGCAAGTGACATCCTGAAAATCCTGAAAGGGGATCCGTTGAAAATCATTATATTGAACGTCTGTCGCCTCATCCGTGACCACTCAGAAGTGCTTATATTATAAGTTAATTTCGCGAAACACACAATCGCTGCGCAAATAAGCGTACAGACTTGATATTTTACACACATTTTCCGAGGAAAAGCTTTTATGTACGCCGTATGCATTTATGTACGCCGCTTTATGTACGTATTTGTTATAAATAAATAAATTGATTTGTCTATTTCTAATTGTAACAGACAAGTGACAGTAGTGTAGCGGTGCGCAAATACATCGTACAGCGTATCAGTATACTCTCGAAGTAACAGGTTACTGAAATGTCATTAGAACAGAACAGAAGGAGATCGTATACATAACACAGGCATAGCAGAAATAAAGCATAGAACAAGTAAAGTATAGTACTAGTACCGTAGCAGGCGGCACCTTCATTACGCGCGTCAGACAGAGAGGCCATCCTAAGTTTCCTGTTGAACTAGACGCACAAAAGTAAAACGTGGAATTGAAAGCCCATCCGCGGATTTGATCTTAGACGTCGGGATATAATATCTATGCCATCATATTTTCCAGGACTGCACCTACTTCACCAGAAAGGAAATCCTGAGGTCAGTGGAGAGATAGCCTCGTGCCATCCGCCTGCCCTGAATACTCATATTTTAAAGCCATACCAACGTCGACATGCAGCTGCGTAGGTCCGCCGTTATGGAGAAGAAAGAGTTACGAGTGCGAGCGGTCAAGGATTGGGATAGGAAAAAATGGTCCTATAAAAGCTACTGCATTGAAACGCGTTTGGCAGAACGCCTGAAGACACTTCCTTTTTGTTTTCTTCCATTTCGTTTTCTCACTCTCTCTCTCTTTTTATCAGCACAGTTTAGCCAAAGTAACCTATAGATACAGAAAGCCTGCTTCTTGCCTTCTCTCCCTCCTTCGCTACGTGGACATTAAGAGTCGTAATTCGTCTGCTACTAAGATTCGCCGTAGTGCGAATTCAAGAACCCGCAAATGATTGCGGCTTACCTGGAACCTGCAGGACCCGAATATTTCGACAAAAAGTGCAACACGTTTTCCAGAACATACGTTTCGTTTGAGAAAGTTTGGGACCATACGTTTTGAGAAAGATTGGGACGGTTTTGCGCTTTATTTCCAAGTTTTCCTATTTAGTACGCGGGGTCGCGACGTTCAATCACCACTCGCAGACGACGGTGGTTCGTCATCATTGGCCACGACCGGTGAAAGCACGTTCGTGATTGGCCGCCGCCGTTGAAAACACGATCCTGATTGGCTGACTCTTAGTCGTTGCGTCACGTCGGCGAGTAACCAGGTTTTCTCTATCTAAGTGGTGTTTGCTTTAGCGCGCCATCACTCTTCCAATGTTCTAATTCAACGCCACACCATTACTTAGAGGCTGCCTAATTTACGTAAAGTAATAGCCCGTTTTATCGTGCCGCCGATAGAGTGCACAAGCGATTTCGTGAGCTAGACATGCAGAGGGTGCCGGCAGTGATGACGGGAGACGAAGCCCACACCATCGACGTGCCCATGGAGAAGATCGAAAAGATGCCCGAACTCAAGGTAATCAAGCCACGAATGCCACGAGCGCACAGAAATTACATATCGACCGGGTGCACAGCGCAATCCAGCTCTTATTCGCCTTCAATAATACTGAATTGAAGGCCTAACTTTTAAGCAAAGAGAAACAGCGTAAAGGAATCAAACCAAAATCACTTTGTTCCATGTTTGCCTTTCGCTATTCAAATAATCTTACAGATTTATCAATATAGCGTCGCTCTGAGCTGAACGATCGATAAAACGAAATGTAAAAAAAAGAAAAACTGAGAATAATAGAACGCTGAGTGAAACTGAAGAAGGAAAACAGCAGTATTGTAGTCGAAGGCGCTGCGAGCGTAACTATACCATAGCCTAACCGTGTCGATATGAATAGTCATCACCATTAGCCTATAATTAGGAAGAAGGCAAAATAAAAGTCACGTGACGATGATAGTTATGCGCTACCACCGCGAAGCAGCTGTGGCTACGAGCAGCGTACAGATGTGGGCAGGGGCGAGGACAACAGGGAGTTACTATGCGTCCCGGGCCGACTTCAGGGAGAACTGTGTCGGTACCTGCCTAGAAAGAGTGTGTCGCGAAACACAGGGATATCTTCAAATAGCGCTGTTAGTGGCTGCTTTCGATACCTTCTTCCTAGTCTTTTTAGCACGACCGTGAAGGAGTACTACGAATGCTGTATCTACTCTGCCATGACGTCATGATAACAGACTTACCGTTACCGTGTGTTCACGCGAGCGACTTCCTCACGGAATATTCTAGTGGAAGAAAAAGCGAAAACACTGCTCACAGAGCCGAAGTTCCGCCCCGTGTTATGCTGAGCATTCACACGGTGCGGAATATCGGGAGTGGCGTACTGCGCATTTAGCAGACGACACTTAGCAGACGACACCGTCAGCGTGTTTTCCTGTCGTCTGCTACGGAATATCTTGTGGCTGTGTAGCAGGATATTACCCACGGTTAGCAGTGTACCTGAAGATACGACGTTGAGCTCTCGCGCTCACGTAATAGCAGAAAGCTATGACACTTTTCGCGTCTTCCGCTTCTGGGGGAATGTTGCTCGTGTGAATACACGGTTAAGAGAACGAAGTCTCCTATGCCCTCTTGTCGCGACGCGTCAGTGCGAACTCAGAACCATGTTGAACCGTGTTTGAACAGTACTCGCCTTATCGTAGAAGACGGGACCTACCTCGGTCTTGAGAAGTCTCGCAATACCATGCTTTCACAAACATGCGATGACAGAGATCCTCAAAGAAGTCAGTCACACATAAAGTGACACACACACACAAAGTATCACACAAAAACGCCGGACACTGCGTTACACTTACGACAGGAGACTACGAGACGCCGCACTGCCAACAACCGAGGTCTGTCACGTGATCGTGAGATAACGCGCTGGATCGCTACCGCGTATCAGCAAAATCGTGATATAGCAGGTGTAGCGTCTCCCTCGCATTGCACAAAGACGTAGCAGACGAAACAGTGACTCCGTCGCCTGCACAACTTAGAAGCAGACGGTCACAGCATCTGCTTGGCTGTGCTGAAAGACAACTGGACATAATGGCAATAAGATGCAAATAAGTTTTGGAGAGGTTACGCTTGAGTTGGAGGATATCTAAATGTGATTTTTAGAAAGTATCTATCCCGGACTCCCACAGACGTGTGGTATTAAAAGAAAAGTAGATGCTGGTTTTGAACTTCAATCGCTTCGACTTGCGCGAAGAATTCCGGCACAAGAAATGTAGTAAATGCACTGAACATGGCTGACATATTCCTTGCGGCGTGCCGGATAAATTATGAAAAAATAAATAAAATAAAAAATAAATTATAACGAACTTGTACAAGCTGTACTCGCCCTTCTGCTACTACGACAGTTGCGTAGCCCGAAAAATATTTCGGAGGTGTGTGTGTGTGTGGGGGGGGGGGGGGGGGGGGGGAATTTCCCCTTCGCTTCCTTCTCCCACACTAGGGATGGGCAGTATTTAAATACATTGTAATTAAAATACTATTTAAAATACAAATACATGTATTTATATTTTGTATTTAAATACAGACTCGAAAAATGTATTTATAATTATATTTAAATACCAATTTTCGGGTATTTATTCTTGTAAATACTTTATAAATACTCTTAAATACGGAATATACTTACTCATATCTTAAAGTTGCCCTGCATTTGACCTTTCGGGAAGAAGGGCGAGTTTGGGGCGCAATTATGCCAGGTTTGCGCTAGCATGCGCATGCGACAAACCATTTTAGATGGCGAGTTTTCACTGTTGTTGCGGACAACGGTCGTGACTACCCGATTACATTGTTCTACGAAGCATCTTCGTCAAATTTAGTACAAGCATTTGTTCATCGGCACCTGTGGAGATGCTGTTCTCCTTTGCGAATCTGATTGTACGGCCGAACAGAAGACGCCTAAAAGAAGCAGTCTTCGAGAAATTTCTAATATTAAAATCGCCATGATAATCTAACAAATAAATGCTATTCTTCCTTGCTGATTTGTCCTTATGATCATCATTATTTCTGTAATTCCAGATGACATCTTCCTCGCAGTATTTATGGTAGTAGTTACGGTATTTAAATACCGTATTTATATTTTGTATTTAAATACTCACGTTGAAAACTATTTATGAACAGTATTTAAATACCCCTGTCAACAATGTATTTTGTATTTATATTTAAATACTCAAAAAATGTATTTATGCCCATCCCTGTGACCCACACGCACTATCAAAGGTGCGACTTCTGAGGGGAACTTGAACCCCCCTCCCCCGGCAACGCCACTGTACTACGATGTAAAACAGAATAAAGAATATGTACTGGAAAGTTACATATAGTACTACATGACTAAGCGTCCCGATGGATGCCCAAACAGTGCCAGTGAAATCGTAGGTTCTAACATGAAACGTCTTACAGGGCACATAATTTGGGTTAAATTGGAAACGTTTCTGTCTTATAGGAGAACCCGTTCCGACAACGGATATGCAAGGTGTTTTCGCACGACGGCAGCGGAAACATGACGTTCGATGACTTCTTGGACATGCTCTCAGTCTTCAGTGAGCCATCGCCCCGTGATGTCAAGGTCTTCTACGCTTTCCGGATTTACGGTCAGTTCATTTATAAAATAAAGTTTATCAGTTGTTTAATATCTCAATGTAATAGCGGAACTGCCTAATGACCTCTCGCAAATATAGATTACGACGAAGACCAAATGCTGGGCCCTACGGATATAGAGAAGACCACCATAGCTCTGACGAGGAACCAGCTGACACCGGATGAGGTTCAGACAGTGGTGGACAAAGTTCTCGAAGAAGCCGATATCGATGACGATGGGAAACTCTCCTTCACGGAGTTCGAGCATGTCATCACAAGAGCTCCAGACTTCGTCAGGTGAGGGTACTGGGTACATTGCCCGGTTTACAGCTTAATCGATTACAAATGACCGAAAACAGCGATGATGGTACGTAATAAAAGTAAGCAGCAATGGTGATATAAGTGGTGGTGCTGCTATCCGCAAAAGCTCGATCCAAACACAGTGTTCGCGTAAGACATGTGGAGCTTGCCTATTCCTTCTTTTTCAGCGCCTTCCATATAAGGATATAAAATCGAAGAGGCAAGGAAGATGATCGGCAACAGGATGACATATTGACGGAGCCTTTACCACATCTAGTACTAATCAATCATGGAGGAGTGTCGTAGCAAGACTACAAAGGCGAAGACGCAGGCTGACGAAGGCAGACGAAGACGAAGGCTGTTGAGAACAGGTGGTATCGGCAACAGCCGAAAACGTCTGCAGAGCAAAAATGTTTGTAGTAAAGTTACAAATAAAATAACCGGCAGCCGCTTCCGTATGTTGATCGATGCTGCTAGGGCTGACAGGTAAGGCTCCCTGATGTCTTTACCTCTTCTTTTTTTTCTTTTTTCGTGATTCCTATGTACCCCTAAAATGCAGATATTCCACATGCAAGCGGCCAAATAGGCTTACCGTCCACGTTTTCTTTTTGTGCGTGCACGTTTTACAAACACAAAGGAAACGTTTTCGTATATTTCATTAAAATTTTGGGCGTCATTTCGATTGCCGTTGATTCTTTCATGTATTCCTGTCGTCTGACTTATACTAGTAGTAATTATAGTCGTCTGAAATACGTCAATACATGTATAGACCGGAATAAAGAACTACTCAGAATCCTACGTTGAGGCAACGAAAAAAATTTGTTCTCTAATAAGAATAAGAATAACTCTAATAAGAATACTCTAATAAGAAGAACTCCAATAAGAATAACTCGCCGCATCTGACGAAACGAAACACAGAGGGAGCCGAAAGACTGAGGACGAAATACTGTTCGCCATATGTTATCCCAAAGTAGGATTTAAAAAAAAAAACTTCTCAAAATTACGTTCTCAAAACTCCACCGCATGTGGAGTCCACGTTCGCATGTTTTACTATCCAGAGTGTCCGTGTCGCGAAATGTTTGTTCCTACAATGTAGCTCCTCCACAAATGCGCGAAGCACTGCAGTGAAGACTGCTTTACGAACGCCCACTTCCTTTCATTCTGAAAGTAGCAGACGATTGCAGAGTAATACCATTAAATATCTAATGGATACTGATTTATACTCATGAATGCCTGACCCGAATGCCGTGACTTACTGTTCTACACTCTTTTTCCTATTGTTCTCATGTAACGGCGCATCCATGAGTATAAATCCGTATCCGTTAAGTCTCATAAAACAGGTGACGATTATTAAATGTTCTAGAATATTTAATATATTATAGAATATTTAATAATCAAATGGTCTACAATATTTAATAATCGTCTTCAGCTTGCCCTAACGCGTACACGTAATTATCCGTATACGATCGCTCCGCGTTCCAGTAAACATCGAACCGTCGGTCTTGCTGTGAAGCAACACCCATCTGTACATACACGTAAATTGTACAATCGGTCGAATGCACATTTTATTTTTCATTACTTACATTGCTCTCTTAGCGTATCACACAGAAAACCAATGTAACGCACACACACGAGGTACAGTAGCGAGGTAACGATGCTTATAACAAACATTAAAATCTGTAAACGCTTGACTAGCAATCATGCTAGCGTTATAACGTGTATATCGAATGACAATTTGGCAATACAAGCACACCTATAACGTTACGGGTATTGAAGCAGACACACATATATCTATGAACACATGAGCAATCATTATTAACCCTGAAAAAGTAACAGAGCGCGTCGTATATTTATGCACTCTACGAACGAAAATGAGAAAACGAAAAACATTCTAAAAGCATTGCACACGTTTAGTAGCAAGCTGCCGCACAGGTACGTGCATAACAGCTTGCTATTAAACGGATAGTTCGCTCGTGACAGATCAGATCAGATCGTATACGGTGAACCCTCGTTAATATGACCCCCGATAATCTGACATACGCGCTTTACGACCATACTCCTGGGGAACAATTTAGTGAAACCTCTGAGAATCCCCCCCCGTTAATATGACAATTCCGCATTTTGACCAAAATTTTCGGGAACGATCATGGTCATAATAACGAGGGTTCACTGTATCTTGGTTGGGAAGGGTAGTGCATTTCCCACTTTATCAAGGTTCCGCGTTACTTTGCGCGTTGTTGTATGGCATAATTTAGTACCGGCATCGCAAAGCAGCGGAATCTACAAGATTTGAAATTCCCGCGCAATGTGACGTATACGTGGCGTCATGGTGACGTCACGGTGACGACACGATGACTGTCACCTTCGCCCCCACGTGACCACCCCAGAGCGAACGTCACGTAACGCAACACGTGCGGATGAGAGGCTCTGTTGCTGCCTCCCCGGTGCTTAGAATGATCTGCTTAGGTGATTTAGACACCATAAATTTTTGCACAGCTAATTCAATATTGCACGACAGATAGATTGCTCTTGGTATCACTACGTCACCCGAAAACAATGACGTCGAATTTTCCGCAAATTTATCAAATTCCGACGTCAAAATTGTGATGCGCACGCACATGCGACCCTCTTATCATCGAGTGGCACAATGGCACCATATTGCAGATTATGAGATGTCTGAGCTAGAGCATTTGAGTACGCAAACTTTTGTACAGGAAGAATTAGGGTATTACTGTGACATCGTACGTTAAGCATGATATTGAATTTCTTTTGTTTGCTTGTTACGCAGTTGCAGTTGCAGTTTTGTAGCCAAATGACACAAGTGCCTCAGTAAATATCTCAAATGGTCCAGTTCCGTAGCTATGCACCTTACGGTTCTCAACCTTTTAATTGCATTGCTCGCTTGGAGGTTGCTTGTTATGCAAATCGGGTATATGCTAGAATAATCGAAGGCAGAAACATTCATAGAGGCCATAGTGATAGGGGATGCCACATTTATGAAGCCAGTCGTTCAACTAACAACATTAACAGAAGTACACCAAGGAGATACTACTACAAACTTTATGTGTTATTCTGGTTCACTTTCTGGCTTGACACTTTGTATAATGGCACACTTGAGCTGACTAGCTTCCCAAAACCTTGCTGTAAACAAACACTCATGAAACTACTTCTACATGTTGCAAACGTATAAAAATATTCCACTTTGAGTCGCGTTAGTTGTGTAGGTATGTATGGTCCAGGGGCGACCAGTAGGGTGCTTCCAAAGTGAAGGGTACAAAGGTGCAGAATGTTTTTTCCTCAAAAGGGCCCTCTTTTTTCGTTTCTTTTCTTTTTTTTTTAAAGAAAGTCTGAAATGTAGGCTGCAGCCTAAAAGGTGCTTGTGTAAACAGTACTGTGGTGTAAGAGCAATAGCTCCATGTGGAAATACGGTACTATCAGGCTGAGGTGAATTATGGCATAATGCACTGTTCTGCAGCTACGTTGTGCGGCTTGAATTGAAATTTAGTGCAAAGTTAATGAAGTGAAAATGATAGGCACTTATTTGATGGATCATAAAATAATGTGTGGTACATTATCTGCTGCAATAGAAAAGGGGATATGACATTGAAAATTATGTTGGAAGTGCGTGCCTAAGATGCATACTGCAAATAAACAGGGATGAAGATCACTAACATTTCACACGTTGCATCATGTGCAACGCTGCGAGTAAAAAAAAGTCTCGAATACTATTAGTATGTAGACATGAAATCACAAAGTACCCATAATCTAAAACTTGAGCACGAGATTCTCTCAGATCTAAATGAGGATAGATGATCAAGCAATTCTGTTAAGGCTTGAATAACATCCTATTTAGCAGATCAGATAAATGCTCCTATCCTACAACCTGAATATTTTTGTGCAACGCTGACACTGATATCATCCTTAGACAAAAGGACCTATTACTGTAGACAACAATAAAGACAGAAAAAACAATAAAGAGAACAGTACTCAATCCATTTCAAGTAGGTACGCGAATGAGTGCTGGCTGCACAGCTGCTCTCGATGGCACATTAGTACTATCAGTACTTATCAGTACTTTACTATTCGTATAGCATACACAGGTACAATAATCTCTCAAAGTGTTCACGTGCGCATTCATTCCAGAGTAGGCCGTCTGTAGTAAATGTTATGGGAATCTCAGAGAATTGATAAGCAACATCACGCAATAAAAGCAAATTATGTTCACAAAACCAAAGAAGACGCCGAAAAGTGTGAGCATGATTCATTGGAAAAATAACGTGATTGTATTTTGGTACACGTCTCCAACCTACAAGTCATCTTCGCCCAGTGCATATGAGCGCTAGGAGAAGTACATGCAAGGCATGGGTGAGGTAATGTTGTTTGGTATGAATTGGATTATTTCAAATTTGTTCATGGTAAATCTTGACAAGCCATGGTCATGTCATGTGGTATGATGAGCTTTTAAAGGCTTTGCTTGTTTACAATATTTAATACATACGGTATAGAAATGCATTGAATTCAGTGGCAGGTCTCACATACATATTCATTGCATCTGGTGCATTACTATGCGCCAGATTACTATATAGACGGTCTACGCTGCATTATATAACCTATGGTACATAATAAGGACAATACTATACTATGTCTATAATCTCTCCAGGTTTATAAGTGCCTAAACCTTAATAGCACCATTAAAACTTACAAGAAATGTTCCTATATGTTGAACATAAATTATGTTCTACACTCCCTGGAATGCTATTCCACTGAGCCCACTAGTATGGTATCTACCCCAGTGGTTGCTGTCCACCCAAATTGTAACGCACAAATACTGTATTGAGTGGCATGATTAATGACACTTGTTACCCCCCAAAAATGTGTTCTAATTAAGCGAGGAAAATCTTATAGTTTCAATGTTCTGAAGCGTTCAAGCCAACCATGTGCAAAAAGTATGCCGGGATAAAAAGAAAAAAAGAAGGAAAAAAAAAACACATTTGGGTGGCAACATTGAGTGTGGGTTAAATATCCAAGGACGTTAATTATGCGTGCAAATACAGCACTTAAATCTATGTGCTACAAAGTGCAAACAACCTGAACACACCACGCTTCACCACAAATTATTATACAGCATTTCTGCGTACGTATTTCTGCACCACAGCACCACAATTGAAGTCGGTGATTATGTACATCAGTTGACTGCTGTTGACCAGTTCAATGATTTCCTGAATGTGACTCAGGGAAAGTGGTTTCCATTGTAAATGAATGTATTGACCTTGAATATGTGTAGCCTATTACTTTCATATATTCGATAAAACGGGGGTTCAGTGTTCAACCTGAACCCTATGTGCCAAACAGTACCATCAAACGCGTCGTAAGTTATAGGTAGGCTCTCAAACTTCTTCACCCTGGGAGTACTTCGACAACTTTCCAAATGTTCCAACCCCCCCCCAAATTTTGTAACTCAGCTTGGTTAATGTCAAAAGAATTGCCATTATTTAGAGACGGACTGTATACTTCGATGTTACTTTACAGTGCCCGCATCCATTGGTGCTGACACTTTTAAAGCCAAAAAGTAAAAAATTCAGTTTACGCACATGAAAGCGGGGGCACCAGTAAGAGAACAGTCTCTGTTTAAAATATCGGCAGTTCCCGACCCAACAGTTTTGCTTTCCTCGACAAAACTAGCATATTTTTGATTACCAACAACACTTTCACAATCACTTAGCACCATAATAACTTTTGTCAATATGTGACACATCACAACAACCAACGACGTACCTTAGCAATTATCATCACAACATACGGGGTAAACTAAGTAGATCACCTCAAAGATCGTCAAGGAAGCTGCGAATCTCCGAGAATGCTGGCCTCTCGTGCGCGTTGGATGCCCAGCAACGCAGCATAAGGTGGTAAACCTTGAACGGGCACTCGGACGGGCAGGGAAGACGTGTCCCACTGCTCAGTTTTTCTCCCAGTGCCTCCTGCGGCACATCGGGCAGAGCGGGGTCTTGGCCGTAGGAGAACATCTCCCACAGCGTAACCCCGTAGCTCCAGACATCCGATTTGGTGGAGAATTTTCCGTAGAGAATGCTCTCAGGGGCATACCTGCAAAGAGCATGCACATGGCCGTTTGCAATAAATTAGGTAATTATTAGGGGTGTGCGAACATTCGAGTTCTCGAATTCGAATCGACTATCAAACGCTCGAACTATTCGATTCGCGAATCGAATATCCAATGTTCGATTTTTCGAATATTCGACTATTCCACGAATATGAACGACGCGACCCGAAAGTGGGCTTCACCTGATGCTTCCGTGCATGAGGTGAAGCCTCCTTTACGAAATTGCCCTTGCTGCAGGACCAACACAGGCGGGACAGTGTTTAGTTTAAGATAAAGTTATCAAAAGTTATTTTTGTAGACATCGTCTGTGGGAGGGGTGGCGCCCCTTCCCACATGCAGTTTAGCGGTGCCGACGAGGGACTTTGATTTAATGTCTGTGAGGTTGCCTTTAAAAAGTTAGGACTCTTGAATATTGACTACATCTCACGAACAAGAAGGGTGTCTTAAAGATGTCCTTTACGTCTAAAATTTCAGTAGTGCAACTTCCTAGGGCGAGTGCAAAGAAACTAAAAGGTGTTCATGGCAAAGCTGAGGCTGGATGCCAATTCGTTTGTTTCACAA
This sequence comes from Ornithodoros turicata, assembly GCF_037126465.1. Lineage (NCBI taxonomy): Eukaryota > Metazoa > Arthropoda > Arachnida > Ixodida > Argasidae > Ornithodoros > Ornithodoros turicata. The sequence goes on from NC_088203.1 coordinate 99,272,903, forward strand.
ATGGCCTGTGGTTGTCTGAAACAATTACAACATCATCCGTATAACATGCTACTGCCTGACATAAAATTTTTAAATTAAGGTAATCACTCCAGTACTCCAGTAAGTGTAGGCTCACCTGAGAAGCAGGAAGCACTCTCATGTAAAATTAAAGAGTAGGGGCTTTTAGCAGAAGAATTGCATGTCTCTCTTGTGACAGTTAATGCCAGAAAAATTGCACTAAAGCCATGGGATACAAAATGGAAACTTTTAGTGCAAAAGTCACATATTATAAATTTTGCACGAATATTCGATATTCGATTCGGTATTCGGAATTTTTTCCTCCATTCGATTCGATATTCGATTCGACTTAAAATATTCGGATTCACACACCCCTAGTAATTATAATAATGCAATGTTCATTTTAATTGATGTGTCAGCAAGGTCATGCTTGACTACAATGTAAAGATATTGCAAAGAGTACCTGTTTTTAACGCATTATGCACCATCACTTGTAAAAAGGTGCTTGTGACTCTGCACTGAGCAGCTACATTGTTGCATGCCTAATGCATAGACCCTGACATTTCAGGGTTTAACTCGATTCTTCCCCAAATTTGCACCCTGAATTAAAGGTTTCCTCTTTAGGGTGAAAACCCGATTTTTACCCGGCAAATTGCCCTCACTGAGACATCTGTAGGAATGCACACTAACTTGTCTGACAGCAAATGCAGTTACATCACCGTTTGTACCAAACCAGTACCAGTTAGTCTGAGTAAATAAGATTTCTCCCCAAATTTAGCATAGTAGAATTTTTTTCACCCGAATCTGCATTAATTTAGAGCACATTGCGATTTACCCGAGTTTTACTCCCCAAATTTAGATAAACAAAATACAGAAACCGACACTGAAGATTTTTGTTTAAGTTTAATTTGTACAAGCTTTCGCGTGGAGGTCCGCGCTTCCTCAGGTACAAAGTGAAGTGGTGACACACATAAGTATATATAGTATAGCCATATACACGACTGAACATACTGCTGTACAAAGAAAGGGAAGGGGAAGGAGATATGGTGCCACATGTCTGTGTACAATGAATAGCTGGGCAGACGTCTGCCCAGCTATTCATTGTACACAGACATGTGGCACCATATCTCCTTCCCCTTCCCTTTCTTTGTACAGCAGTATGTTCAGTCGTGTATATGGCTATACTATATATACTTATGTGTGTCACCACTTCACTTAGTACCTGAGGAAGCGTGGACCTCCACGCGAAAGCTTGTACAAATTAAACTTAAACAAAAATCTTCAGTGTCGGTTTCTGTATTTTGTTTATGTGATCTACAGGACTTGACTCCCCTCTTCGTATACGCTTCCCCAAATTTAGAAAAAAAATATTTCACAAAAACATCAGGCTCTACTAGTACATAGAAAAGAGTTTCCTCAAACCCACAAGCGGTACATCACAACCATTCACCATTTCATGGGCAGCTTCCTGTTCTGTGTCTTGATGTAGTAGTAGTGATTCACGGTGAACTGCGCCAGACCAAAGTCACTGATCTTAACGCAATCGTCAGAGGCCACAAGTATGTTCCTCGCTGCAAGGTCACGATGCACGATTTGCTTGTCCTCGAGGTACTGCATTCCCTAAAAAGGGTACAGGATACATGGCTCTACATAATGCAGTGGCAAGGGCCCCACAAGGCACTGGAACCTAGAAAAGTTCAGCCATTATAAAACTAATATTGGTGACACTTTGAGTCACTTAGTAACTATGATAATCAATCCCAGTGATTCCTAATTAACCCTTCTATGCTTCTGCATGGAAAAAGGATAACAGCACATCAAGACCTCCCAGAAAACATAAAAAGATATTACAAACGTATTTCCCAAATATAAGACAACCCCTTGCCAGGACTATACTCTGAAACAGTCCGTGGTCCTTACTACAGGTTTTCCCGGTGATTTTAATCCAAGCGCCATCGAAATTAATCCACGTGCCATGCAAACTTTATGGAGCATGGATTAATTTAGCTAGGACTTGGATTAAAACCGCCGGGAAAACTTGTAGTCCTTGCGATCTCATGTTCCCCTGTTACCCTGAGCCCTGTTGACGGCTGTCCAATATTCTCTATGAAGGACTGTTGACAGAAAAATTAGGCGGTTCTACTGTACACCGACATCTGTCCTTGCGGATCTGTCCTTGCGGTATCACAGCAAGTTTGCTGTAGTGCTGTAGACCCGGCGGGTGCAATGTGGGTCAGCTGTTGTGTCAGTCTCTTCTAGCAGATTATATGAGGGTAAGTATGGTACATTAGGAAAATGAGATTAACATTAGAGTACTCAAGCTGTGCCAGTGTTAAGTGGTACACCAGCACTTACTAGCACAAAGTTCTAGTGTGCTTTGTCTTGCCTTTTTTCTTTCTTTTTTTTTTTTTGCTGTAAATGCAAGACTTTGTGCGAACATCATAAAAGTTACAAGTGAAGAACTCACATTAGCTATGTCCTCGCTGTACTTCAAAAGTTGCGGATGTGTGATCTTCGACTTGAAAGACTGAAGATATGTCAGCAGTGATCCCATTTCTACGTACTCCATCACCAGCATCATCTCAGGCTCTACGCAAGCATGCAGTACATGGTTAGACCTCTCAACATCTGGCCCTTTCCAGGCATACCCTCAACTAGCCCTTTGATCTCAACGATGTTGGGATGCCGCAGGTTCTTCATGATCTCGATCTCTCGCTGAAGGTCGCGGAAACCAGAGTCGGTCTGCAGGGACTCCAAGAGGGACGTCTTCCGCATGCATTTTACTGCCACTGTTTCCTCTTTCAATCCTGCCCACTTTTTGAAAGACGCTGCATAAACCTCACCAAAGAAGCCCTAAAGAATAAGGACAGAATGAGGCCACAGTGGTCAGTTTCTTTCAACAACTGCAATGTAGTAAGTACAGTAAATGTAAGTAGCATACCAAACAGCATGTTTGCTTGACCGTACAGTATAATCTCGATGATACGAATCTCTCGGGGTAGCGTTAAAAATTCGTATCATCCGAAATTCGTATCAAACGAATTAGACCAAAATATAAATTTAGGTAATAAAATAGACAGTGACTGCTCATTTTCCATTACTGTCAGTGAAAGAGGTCTGTCGTAACACTTTTGTGTCTCTGTTTTTGGCCAATGCTTTCCAAATTCGCGAGATGATTCAAAAGACCCAGCACGTGCTTTCCACGGCGCGAGTCGCGCGACAGTGTTCTAAAGCGAGCTTCTCCTAAAGCACGCAGGCGTTAGGTGAAGCCGACTTGCAGAATGGTGACGCGTAATGTTGCCAGAAGTTGTCCAGATAAGTTCCCTCCACGTGTTCTGGACACTGTATTCCGCCAGTGCGATGTCACACAGCTTCACGGTTTATTGTTGCGAGGGGAGTAAAAACAGAGATAAGGTGATAAGGTTCTGGGCCGTGTAATCCCTTTGACCTTATCTCTTCCACCACTACCAAAGGGAGAGTCATTGCTTGCATTGCACAGCATGACGTAAGGGAGTTCGTGGTGAGGATGGGGAGGATCTCCCTCCCCAAGCAGCACAATGTACTGAAAGTCGAGTGCAATAGGGGTGGACGGGTAGGTGGAAGGCCTTGAACACGCTCTTGCAACTAAAGAACATTGATAAGACACATACTGTCCACCCCTATTGCACTCGACTTTCGGTACATTGTGCTGCCTGGGTCCCTTTTCGAAAGAAGGAGCAGCATGACTCGCGCGCTCTCGCGTCACGGGGGAACGACCTCTGTCGCATCTCGGCTCGTTCGTATCATCCGTAAAGGCAAGATAACGCGTTAGTATCATCTGAACTCTAATACATAGGAAGAATAGGCATTCCAGCTGGGACCGGAAAAGAATTCCTATCATCCCGAGATTCGTATTATCCGTGATCGTATCATCTCGAGATTCGTATTATCCGTGATCGTATCATCGAGATTCTACTGTACAACGTAACAAAGCCAGAACAGAAATAATATTAGAAGCGTGCGAGCACGACACAACTTGCTCCTCGTGCTATGGGAGCACAGAAGCTCTCACGGTGGTCTCTCCAAAACAGAGACATTAGAAAGTTAAAGGACTACATCATATGTGTAGGTTACATGCAAGTAAATGCTGTTGCTTTTAGAAACGAGTTCAGTACCTGACCAAGAGGCTTTCCCTTTACTAGCTGTTGACTGTCAATGACCCAAGGCGATCCAGACACATCTGTCAATGGAGATGTGCTCCCAAGTGCAATGATATTGCTAGATCTACATAAATAAATGTCACACGTAAGCACATGGAAGAAGGATGACGCCGTTAAGTCGTGTAGATTTTACATGCAGCATATGCGGAAACGTTTTTAAATACATTTACTCACGTCTCTTCGAGGCTTATGAGACTCTCAACATCGATGCACGTTCCGAGATCTGACTGCAGTGTTGATTCGGACTGCACCGTTGATGTAGAACAGCTCGAGAGATTGTCGTAGCTCACTTCGGTGGACCTCAACCTAAAAAGGCTTTTCCCTTTCTTGAAACCACGGCGGATTGACAGTGGATCGGCTCCCAGCAGTGGGGACCCCGAATTTCGGCTGTGTGAAATAATATCTGGCTTTTCTCGATCCAACTGGGGAGATGGGGACTCCTGCAAGGAAGAGTCCAATGGGGGACCGTCCGCGTGGGGGTACACGGACGCATAAGAGTGGGTCCGCCGAGAGTTGTACACTGCAAGACAATGGAGATGCGTATTAACTCAAAACAATTCCGTATTACAGTAAATCCCTGTTATAACAGCACCACTTATAACGAATTTCCGGTTATAACAAACACGTGGCAAATGACACTCAATATTTAACTCAGTGTAAGCAGACTCCATCTATAACAAACTTCCCAATACTCTAACAAACAGTTTTTGCACGACTGTCAAGTTCGTTATAAACGAGATTCACCCGTATAATCGACGCTTATTACAATTTATTTTTTTTATTTACAGTCAAGCCCATTTATTATGATCTTCGATACAACGATAGACATCGACACAACTATCGTCGTGAAAGCGTTTGCTCCCGTAGAGCGATCAGAATTCTCCTGACAGGCGGTGGAACGCACAAAAACCGAGAAGCAAGATTATATTTTAAATTTTATTTTCATTGAAAACAAGTTAAGGAGGTATTTTTGAGAATCTTAGCTTCTGCGTTTTCCAAAATGTGAGTTGGCCGATAGCAGCATGTCGCCACCCAAGCACACGTCAACGAGCTACCAGTGGATAAGACCTGTTCTACAGGACGACAGAGTTCTGATATATGATGACTACTGCACTGGATGACAAGCGACGGACAAAGTCGTCTATCTCGAGAGATGCGAAGCCTCATGTGGTATCGGCGGTTATGTTGTCCTTGGGAAAAGCTTTCAACGCAAAGCTGCGTTAATCTTGAGCTAAATAAAAGGCTTTCTTGCTCTCAACAAACTTGGATGCTCAACGGCGTTCTACTTCGTTGATGTGATCCCGACCGGCGATTTCATGAAAGCTCATGCATAACGATACTCAGACATAATGAACAAGCTCGACTGTACATAAAATTTATACAAAAGCAAATACTGGTTTACTGTGATGTGTTACAAATGTACCGTTTCTATATACAGTAGAATCTCGAGGATACAAATTTCGGGATGATACGAATTCTTTTCAGGTCCTGGCCGGAATGCCTATTCTTCCGATGTATTCGAGTTCGGATGATACGAACGCGTTATCTTGCCTTTACGGGTGATACGAATGAGCCCAGGATGCGACAGAGGTCGTTCCCCCGTGACGCGAGAGCACGCGAGTCATACTGCTCCTTTCCATTTGGTTGTGGTGGTGGAGATAAGATCAAAGGGATTGCACGATCCGGAACCTTATCACCTTATCTCTGTTTTGACCTTTTTATCCCCCTCCCAACAATAAACCGCGAACTGTGTGACATCGCTCTGGCGGAAAACAACGACCAGAACACGTAGAAGGAACATATCGGGACAACTTGTGGCAACATTACGCTTCACCATTCCGCAAGTCGGCTTCACCTAACGCTTGCGTGCTTTAGGAGAAGCTCGCTTTAGACCACTGTCGCGTGACTCACGGGTGAAAAGCACGTGCTACGTCTTTTGAATCATCTCGCGTATTTGAGCAGCATTGGCCAAAAACGGAGACACAAAAGCGTTACGAACGACCTCTTTCATTGACAGTAACGGAAAATGAACAGTCACTGTCTATTTTCTTGCCTCAATTTTTATTTTGGTTTAATTCGTTTGATACGAATTTCGGATGATACGAATTTTTTCCGCGACCCCGTGAGATTCGTATCATCGAGATTCTACTGTATAATCATCATGTGTTTTTGTGTTTTTTTTTTTCAGCTACTGCTTCAGGTGGCTCCCCAAGAAGAATGACATCACCACCCAGACCTGACCTTGCGGAATGTTCCAGAATATGACTCACGGACAACTGACACGTGGCATACTTGCACCGATTGTGACGTCACTTAACGAACCTATTTAATCAATGTGCAACCCTTGTACCTCTTCTGTCCTGACGAAGACAGTGCCACTGTTGAAACGTCGAACCGTTCTTTTAAACGTTTCATAGCATGTTATAATCTATGTGTTAAATTACCCATTAGATAAATTATTTTTTTGTTAACTTTCCTCTAATCTGTCGTCCACGTCTTATTGTTTTACCTTTATTCAACTTTGCAGCCATCTGATATATTAACCTCTTTAACCTATAATCATCATGTATGCCCTCACGAATTAATGTGTACATCACATCAATCAGGAAACTCTCATAAAGTCTGAAGAAGTCTTATTATGACGCATCACTTAATTGTACTTGTGAACCAACCTTCATAAAATATCTGGTTAATATCCCGCATGATGGTTTGCGGTTGGGGACGGCTATCAGGATCTGTCATCCAACATTCTTTCAGCAGCACTTTGATGCTCTCGTGTGCATCTTGAGGTATGCGAAGTCTTTCACCTTGCTTGTACTTCTGTTTTGCCTGAACGAGTTAGAGGAATTATACTAGTAGAAACACAACTTCATTCAATGCAGAGTAAATTGCTGCTGTTACCAGAGTAGCGGATGCTCCATCCATGAATGTGTCCTCGGTATTAAATATTTCCCAGACTGTGGTGCCAAATGCCCACACATCTGCTTTTAGTGATGTTTTTGCCATGTTGTAGTCGTAATGAAACTCAGGAGGTATCCAGTGAACGCTAGAAGGGAAACAATAATTGGTCGCGTTAAGCAAACGAGCTGCATTACACATAGACCCTGAAGTTTTAGGGTTTAACCCGATTCTTTCCCGAATTTGCACCCAGAATTGAAGGTTGCCCCTTTCGGTTGAAACCCCGATTTTTACCCGGCAAATGGTCCTCACTGGGATGTCTGTAGGAATGCACTAACTTACTTGTTTGGCAGCAAATGCAGTTACATCACCGTTTGTGCCAAACCGCTACAGTCAGTTTGAGTAACTGAGCCCGACTTCTCCCCGAATTTAGCATACTGGAAGTTCTTTCACCCAAATTTGCATGAATTTAGTGCACACGTTTATTTACCCGATTTTTACCCCCCAAATTTATTTATTTATTTATTTATTGCAAAATACCCTGCAGCGCCGGGGGGGCATTAGAGCAGGGGGTGGGGATATACATCACGAAAAAAAAAAAAGGAATACAGAAATCGTGGACAGAATGAAGAAAACACACTAATCTCGCATGGATCTCAGTTTAGATAAAAAGACAGAGCCGTTTTGGGCAGACACAACTTCACGCGGCAGTAAATTCCATAGTGGGATTGTCTCACAGAAGAAGGACTGTTTAAAGACAGATGTGTCAAACCGGTACGGCTCTATCTTTTTGGAGTGATCAACCCTCGATGACATGAAAACAGGTGAACGGAGAAACATAATTGCATTGAGGCCAGTGTCACCACTGTGAATGTCAAACATTAATTTAAGCCGGCAGTGCTTCCTACGCAGCTCTAATGACTCCCAGCCTAATGCTTTAACCAACTCAGGGGAACGAGTCTCCATGGAATAGTTGCCCGTAACAAATCTAGCGGCTATATTCTGTACACACTCAATTCTTTTACGCAGATACTCTTGGTGCGGGTCCCACACAGCAGAAGCATATTCTAAAATAGGAAGAACGTATGCTTTATAGACTGTTTCCCTTACTGTCGGTGGAGTATTTTTAAAGTTGCGCCGGATAAAAAACAACGTACGGGTGGCCTTGGAAACAACTTGATTAACCTGTCCCTCCCAGTGCAAATTTGACTGAAACGTAACACCCAGATACTTGTACTCACTGGTTGCAGAAATGGGGGTAGATCCTATAACGTAAGTATGTGAAATTGAGTGATGGGGGCGGTTAAAGTGCATTACATTACATTTTGATGCATTCAGTGCCATCTCCCACCTATCACACCACTCGTAAACGCGGTCAAGGTCACTTTGGAGGATTCTTCTGTCATTCCCATCCCTAATTTTGCGACATACGATGCAATTGTCTGCAAACAACCGAATATTGGATTCAATGTTACTTGTTATGTCATTAATGTATATTAAAAAAAGTAAAGGGCCTAACACTGACCCTTGAAATTTAGAAAAAATATTTCCCAAAAACTTCAGGCTCTAAGGGTAACACACAGTTGGATAATCTGGACAAGGAGATCAATGACATTTGAAGAGGTTCTGACACTGATAGCATGGCATCTGTTTAAGACTCTCGTCAGCAACTATTGATGTACAAGTGTTTTCTTTCTATTCTCAGGGTTCTACTGCAGGGTGTCATTCAACAATTTCCTAATGCACTTGAAACAGAGCAGAGAGTTCAAGCAGCATTCCCTGACATTGTGCTCGTCAAAAGAAATCTGTCATCAGCAACTCACTCGTCATCAGTGTAGGTGATGATGCTGGGAGAGGAAAGCTTGACGTGAAATGAATTTTCATCATGCTGCGACACCATGATGTACTTGCACCTGATCTTGCCATGAATGCAGCCTTGTTCCTCCTGCAAATAAGCAGAAAATATGTAACACGGTGGAGAGCACAGAAAGCAGTACAATACTTACGAGGTACCACAACGCTTTGGCCAAGTGCTTTGCTGCCTCTACAAGGTCCACTGGCTGCAGCATGTACCGGTATTGTGCGAGGTACCTGTCGAACCGTCCCAGTGGCAAAAACTCCAACAGAGACCCAAAGTAATCCGGAGAAACCACAATGCCAATAGTAGCGACCACACATTCAGACTGCAGGAAAAGCATTCTGTCGCGCTGCATGAGGAACTCCTGGAAGAAAGGGAATAAGTTCATCACATCATAATTAGACCCTGAAGTTTTAGGGTTAAACCTGATTTTTCCCTGAATTTGCACCCCGAATCGAGGTTCAGCGGTTTAGGGTTAAACCCGATTTCTACCCGCAAAACTGCACCTAAGCTGGGCACCTCATGGCAATGACATACTAATTTTTCACAAAATACACGGTTGATCTCAACGTCTGATGCTCTGGATAGGCTGTATAACGAACGTTTGTTCGACAATAGAGCCCGATTTATCCCCAAATTCAGTCTGATGGTAATTTTTTCGCCCGAATTTGCATGAATTTTCGACATCAAGTGATTGACCTGAATTTTACCCCCTGACTTTGGAAAAAAATAAAACCCGAAAACTTCAGGGTCTAATCATGATCTGTCGCCACATACAGCACTTTGGTACAGCACATCACTTCAAAAATTTCTGCAATCGTATGTGTTAGCATTGGTGTTGTATTTCTGTATGTAGCAATCAATATAGTTGAAAGGCCAGTCAGCGCACTGCTGGTGTGTCAGAGACATGTTTACATAATAAGTGTTCTGTTTACTTATTGGTTATAAGACTGTTTCAGTAGAACCTCTCTATAGTGAAGTTGCTGAGACCGCTAAGAAAATTCACTATATCAGTATCTTCACTACATCAGTAGCTAAAAACTGGGGTTTCAACACATTGGGACCACAGGTTTACTTCACTACTATATCCATATCTTTGCTACATGAAGGTTCACTACAGAGAGGTTCTACAGTACTTATAAAGGTGATACGTGTGTGAGTGGAAAGCAGCGTAATGGCATGCACAAATGCAACTGGAATGGAAAAAAAATGCTGCTAACTCGTAATTGGCAAAGGAAGTAAGGCTCGCTGTTTTTAGGGGATCAAGGTCCTTCCTACCGACAACATGGCCAAGAAAAAAGAGAGTCACAACTAGAGAAACAAATACAAACGCATACTACAGACTATTTTCTGCCCGGAGGTGTTTTGATGCTTGCTTGCAAATAAATATTTTGGAATATGAATGAGCCTTTTATATTTCCAACACCACACAACTGCGAACGTGTGGCAAGCTGTGACGCGGCCCCAATGCCAGCGCATCTGGTCTTCATTGAGAGCAACCACCTTTAGTTGGAACTGTCCATTATTCTAACATATCTTCAGTTCCCTTCATGTTCAAAATTAATGGGACTGCACTGTATTAGCTTCCATTTAGAAGCCTACATACCTTGAGGTGAGTGTTGACAAACCGCTGCTTGAGCATTCTGACTGCGACTTCCTTGTAATCTTTCCCTTCTGTGTCTAAATAGCCCTTGCGCACCAAAGTGAAGTGACCACTGAACTCATCGGCTAAGTTGTCCGTGAATACAATATCATCATCGTGGAAGCACTGACGAGACACCTTGTGTCGTGCGACGTTGGCAGTTTCATTTCCCGGTGGTCGACAAAGACGAAGATCCGTTTTGTCTGCAGTAACAAGGATGAGACACTAGATGAATCAGGGCCAGAGCATTTCTGCAAACTCGGCATCAAAACCGGAAATTAACCAAGTCTGATGTAGGTATGCACTGCATAACGGCTCATCCAAAAATGCCTACCAAAATTAGTTTGCACAATTAAAAGTGTAATTCGTTCATAGTTTGTGGAAATGTGTTTGGGAGAGTGGCAGTTGCCAAGCCTTGCTAAGAATCTGGCAACCTCTGGGAACAGAAATTGAAGGGTGTGGGCTGGAATAACACTGCTAGTGTCTCTTTTGTCTACTGCCATTCTTTAACCGAACCGTTAGAGCTCTCATCCTATTTGTTTACACTGTAAGCAACTCAAAACCAGGATGAGAGCTTGAACGCCATTCGCCATGAATCGCAGTGAAATGCTGTGCGACACAAAAACCCGCTTATTCTGCGCAAGAAGTTTGTGGTGTACCAGATACCGTTATCGTGTGGAGCATGCTATGTTGGGCAAACTGCTAACTTAGCTGTTAAGGATTGTGATAGAACCTCGGAAATCGCCAAACATGTACCGTATTTACTGGCATAATTCGCGCACTTTTCCTCCCCAAAAAAGTCAGAAGTGTTGGGGGTGCGCAAATTGTGTGGGAACGTTCGTTACGATATTCAAACGATGCAAAATTTCAAAATTTTAGTATGTCGGTCATATGGGCTCTCGGTAGGGCAGATACTAACGTTATCACAGCATTGCGCAAACGCAAAAGAAGTACCCAAATACCGCGCAACCGCCGACGGTCGGGAGACAAAGCGCCAGCCCACTGCCGCTCATGTACCGGTGAAATACGTCGAGACGCTGCTGGAAGACGCCGCTAGTCGCACTTGACAGCCGAAAGCACGCTCTGTTCGCCAACTTTGTCACGTTGCGCTATAAGGTTTGTCATATTGTGTTTGTCCAGCGTTTCTTTCCGCGTTTTGTAGTTCAAGTCACAGCATCATCCATCACGTCAGTGGACCATCACCAGAAAGTATGCGCAAATCAAACAAAAGCACCGCAATAACCCCTTTTTATCCCCTGTTTACCCCTCTTGCCCCTCCGTTGTGTAATACCTCCTTGGAGGTCCTCAACGTATGGAAATAAATAAATAAATAAATACTTCGGTAGCACTGACGGCGTTGCGAAAAGCAATCGCCACGGTCGCTGAGACGCGCCTACCATATATCCGCCCGCGAAAAACGGGAGTGCGCAAATCAAGCTATTTTTCGTTTTCTTGTCATTTTTAGTGCTAAACTAGGGGTGCGCAAATTATGCGATGGTGCAAAATATGCGATGGCACAAATTATGCGATGGCGCGAAATATGCGATGGCACAAATTATGCGATGGCGCAAAATATGCGATGAACAAATTATGCGATGGCACAAAATATGCGATGGCACAAAATATGCGATGGCGCAAAATATGCGATGGCGCAAATTATGCGATGGTGCAAAATATGCGAGTAAATACGGTACTAGGGTGTCAAGATTGTGCTCCCTTGTTCAACAAAACTCGGTGTGTATATATACCACATAAAAGATACTCGTGCATGTGTCATCATGGAAGCGGCACACATGGCTCGCATACCGGAAAGCATTAGTCTCTATTGATCTGAAACGCTCTCTTCTTAACATCCTCTCCCCTCAATGTGTTCTGTAATGCAAAAAATAAACACTTCTTTGCTGGTTCTGCATTAGTCTAGCTGTATCGTCCTTTCAGTCCTCCTCGAACTCAACGCATGAATCTCCAGTCTACATCACACCAGCTGGCTTGCCTTATTCTTCTTTTAACTCTCAAGTTCTGTGTTTGCCCTTCTACAGTGGAGCGCAGACTTGCCTCGAACAGCGGAGCGCGTGTCATCGGGCGCTGATAGACAGCTGGAAACGAGATTGGGATGATCCACTATCCCGTTGAAGGGAGGGTCGGTACGCACAACGGATGCGTCAGATAAACGGTGCGGTGCGGCAAACGCATCCGTTGTGCGTACCGACCCTCCCAATCCCGAATCCCAATCTCGTTTCCAGCTGTCGATCAGCGCCTGATGACACACGCTCCGCTGTTCGAGGCAAGTCTGCGCGCCACTGTATGCTTCATTGCCTCAGTTACAACTACTATGTGCCCTTAGTTTCCAGCACCTATATTAGTAGAGCCTGAAGTTTTAGGGTTTTACCCGATTCTTCCCCAAATTGAAGGATGCCTCTTTAGGGTGAAACCCGATTTTTACCCGGCAAATTGCCCTTACTGGGATGTCTGTAGGAATGCACTGACTTACTTGTTTGGCAACAAACGCAGTTGCATCACAGTTTGCACCAAACCAGTACAGTTAGTTTGAGTACCTGAGCCCGATTTCTCCCCGAATTTAGCGTACTGGAAGTTTTTTCACCCGAATTCACACGAATTTAGTGCACATGTTTATTTACCCAATTTTTACCCCCCGAAAAAATATTTCCCGAAAACGTCAGGCTCTATATATTAGCCAGAGTTAGAGACAGACCATATTAGCATAAGTTTATCTGAAGGTGAAGCTTTTGTGTCAAAGAACTAGCTGCCAGTTCGAGAGCAACTGGCTTTGGCTTATCTGCCGTACAGCTCATACGTGCAAAATCATGGTATAAGCTGAGTTAATCTTTGTAGACCTAAGGATATTCCTTTTGTTTTTTAACCAAGACTAGATTTTCAAAGCAAACAGGCTCCCTAAATTTAAATCAAAGTATATATTGGGAGTCCTCATTATAGCTGCAAAACGATTGTCTATCAAGGTATAGCTCCATAAAAGAATGGAGGACCCAGTTAAAACAAGGGAACAGAGTGAACAAATACTGACCATACTCAGAGGGTGGAAGACAATAGTTCAACTCCACATCTAGCACTGGCTGCAATCCATCTTTCACGAGCCTTATCAGGCTCGGAAACGTCTCTGTGTTTCCGACAAGCCCAAACCCGCCGTCTTCAACCTGTCGGATTCGAAAGGTCTCGGGCTGTCCGTTAGCATTGAGGAAGTCCAGGCGGAATTCTCCGTGGGCAGTGCAACTCTGGCGCAGAAGGTAGCAACCGGGCTTGTTCTTGCCCTTCTCGGACAACTTCTGGTAGGCAAACTTAGCTCTGCGAGTTGATTTTTTAAAGTGAGTAAAATGTCTCACTCAAAAGTTAAAATGTCAGACGACAGCGGCACTTCCTTGAGCTTTAGGAAGCCGGGAACGAAACACAACACAAGGAGTGGAAGGGACGTCTAATGTCTTGTGTTGTGTTGCGTTCACACTTCCTCAAGCTGAAGGAAATGCCTCCATCATCTACATTACACCAGCTCACTTGCCTCCTTCTGCTTTGTTCATCTTCAAAAGTTCATTTTAACTGGGCAGTGCAAGTACTGTAATACGGACTATGTAACTGGTAACATTAAGACATACGACATGGTTTGTTAATGGTAACATTAACTAGACTGCCCCGTGGAAAAAATCCTTGAATCTCCAGTGCTGCAAAGCTACTGAGCTCTCAACAGATGTGTGATATGCTTTCATCTTTTTTTAGGCGTTTATATACATACCTCACCTCAACGCAGATATGCAGTGGTCTAACACCAGTGGATGAAACAGCACCAGCGCACGTCACAAGAGAGACGCAGACAAGACAACTGAATCTATGTGGCAGCCACCCCAATTCTCTGTCCACCCACCAAGCAACCAACCACCCAACGATCCCTGCCAAACTGAATGGCATTCCCAGCGAATGACAGTCGCCCCGAATGTCATTAGTTTGTATTGCATCGAGCTACACGAAGGAACAGAATTTCATTCTCAAATTATGTCACCGTCGATAATTAAGACACCAGGGCCAAACGTACGAAGCATTGTACAGGTACCTTAGTTATATTTCTATCTCTTTTTCTAGAAAATAGCGAAACGTTACATTATTTCACAAAACCGTTCCGTTTTTGACGACGCTTAGTTGGCTAAGTTTCACAAGCCAAGACAAGTAAGAAGCCTATCTGCACCACACTTGGCAAAGTGGCGACTGGGAACGAGGGCTGTTGTCCGAAAAACTGTGTTAAGCCTTCCTTCCTTCGTGTTAAAAGTTATTAAATTTGTGATAAAATATTGAAGTAGAACTTTTCATTCGTCCTTGATTTCTTCGAACGGTTTATCGTTGTTGTTTTTGTTACCTCTCTACTGTGAGTTCACATGGTTTCACCATGTGACACGAAACAAATGTCATTCAGTGCAAATGTCATTCACTGGGAATGTCATTCAGTGCAAATGTCATTCACTGGGAATGACATTCAGTGCAAATGTCATTCACTGGGAATGACATTCAGTGCAAATGTTATTCACTGGGAATGACATTCAGTGCAAATGTCATTCACTGGGAATGTCATTCAGTGTGAATGTCATTCACTGGGAATGACATTCAATTTGACGTGTGACAGGGAAATTAGAGTTCTAACATGTTCGATAATGAGTGCTCACCCAACGGGTCCATGGCATCTCAGTGAATGAAGCCTCGTGAGTGAAGGAGTTATGAGGTTCATGCAGAGGTTTACAGTCCACTTCTCTGTGAGCCGGTAGTAACCGTCAAGCAACGACACAAATGCGTGCATCGTGTTCAAGGATGAAAACTTTAAGTTCTGCATCAAATGAGAATTAAGAACAGTTTAAAGAGAGCTTCAACGCCGAACACTGCAAAGAGGCCACAGTGCAGCTGTTCACCTGCGGAATTCCGTTACGGCGGCTTATTTCAACAGTCAGGTTAGAAGGAATGGTGTTGATGAAGCAGAGATCACTGATGGTACAAATCTGAGACCATGCCGCATTCTGAAATTGAAAAAAAAGACATTGCGAATACATTTTGTAATTTTTTAAGTGGACAAGGATACGTTTGTTTCACTTTTCATGGTAAACAATCAGTCTTCACTGAGTTGCAATTTTTTTATCAAATGAGGTGATGTATTTACTATCTCTTATCCTCGACACAAAAACATTCTGAATACGAACCTGTTCAAGAACTGAAATTGGCTTGTAATGCCAAATCTGCAGACATATTGCTTTCATAATTTTATTGTGCTAAAGAACCTGCTTTATTACAGCTGGCAGATGAAGTGCTGTGATTGGTCGTGTGACAGCACAGCCAATCACACTACACCCGCAAGGTTCCTTCATGGATGTCACAGCTCGCTCTTGGTTATAGCAATATGCGGTTTACTACACTTTTCAGTTTGCTGATAGCTCTACACGCAGATAATTATAGAATAATAATAATTACATCAAATGGTAATTAGAAGTAGGACTTCAATGGGTACCATCTGCCCTGATTGAGTCAGCACTGCTTACGCATTATGCATTAAATAATTTCCAACAGAGTTATTTTACCTCTTTTGAACTCTTACGACGAATCCGTAGCCCTGGCAGCTGGTGGTACGGATGGACCTGAAGTAGAACCTCCCAGACACGACCGTCCGTATCTATTTGAGCTTCAAATTGTTCGCATCCATAATCGGGAACGAGGGCAGTAAATTCGCTGACGTAGATCTCCTAATAGAAGCAAAGAAACAATGGGTCATACTTAAATTATTCTTGAACTGTACAAATCGATGTTTACCTTTATCCTTTGCACATTCTGTCGACTATTCTGCCAACATTCATGAAGTGCATGAACCATGCGCGGCTTCAGGACTCTCATCTTCCATGGGTTAGTTAATGAAGTTGGCATGAAGTCACTACAACAGAAAAAAGGAAAAAAAGAAAGGAGATTTGTTCTGACAATGCATAAGAGGAAAGATTGGGTGCAATGACATACAAAATGTTTGAAAATGACAAAACTTCGGGTAGGAAGGAACATGAAGCTGCGCAGCTTGAGAAATAAATTTTCTAAATTCGCGTAATCTGAAAGAACTAGGGCTCGAAATTAAAGAAGGTTATAACCCAAATGCGTGTTCCAGCTCTCATAGCAGTGATGACTCCAGTGATTTTCTTGCCACACTCTGTACATCAATGATGCAAATAAAGCGCGACAACGTTGTCAGAAATATCGAGCCACCCTGCAATTCTCATAAGAAATTGCATACCTAAAGCTGTACGACCCATCCTGTGGGGACTGCCCCTGTTCAATAAGATGTCTGGCAACATCCGTGACTACGAGTCCAAGGGTCCGACTCTGGACTTTGCTGTGATGCAACTCTGTCACACGCCCGGAGAGAAAGTCCTGTCGCATCTGGTGGTAGTAGTAGTTCAGGGCGCCTGGCTCCTTCTAGCAACATAAAGACCATAAAATGTGCGTTACATACTGTGAAGAACACAAAAACAGAAGCACTGAAGACGATCGTAGATTTTTTGCTGCGAAAAGTTAGTACCCAATGAAGTTTGAAAAAGCCTGTACAGTGGACATTCTTTTTTCGCACAATTAGCAGAGAAGGGAACCTTTCAGTAGATGGAACTTACGTCATACTTTTCCAAGCTGTACGGTTTGAATCTCAGTCGGAAGTGAAAGTTTAGCACTCTGTCTTTGGCCTTAATTTTAGCGGATGGTGGGAACCAAAGGTCTTGATCCGAAGAAAAGAGCCCAAATAAATGCGTCGCCGCGGGCGATATGTTGCACTGTTCTGCAGCCTGCAGGCAGAGTTCCTCAGCATAATAACTGTGTGAGCCAGGTATGACAAGGGGGTCCTTTGGAATGCAGAAATGAATGCAGATCGCGGGATCCGTAGTCAGCATGTTGGGCTTTGTAAGAAAGTGTGACTTCCGAACACGAAGAGATCCTAAAAGAAAAGCAGTCAAACATCAATCTCAAAAATGTCAAACTGCGCTCGCGAGCTATCTGTGCACAGGAAAACATGTGCAATAACAACTTTGCTGCTCTATATTATTATCTTTTTTTTCTTTTACGGTTATCTGTACTCTACCGATAAGGAAAAAAAAACCTGTACACTTGGCAAAGAAACGTAGGTTCATAAACGATTCATCAGGTGATCCACACCCTCCACGTACTTGTGGCTTGTGCTAATTGACAATTAACTGCAGCTTATTCGTTTATTTGTGGTCTCTCAAATGTTCATCAGAAAGAGCAAGTAATAGCCACAGCTCACCTGCTATCTGAATGAAGGAAAACAGCCTGCTGGTAAAGCAGTTCTATAGCTGTCAGGTGAAGTAAGTGCACCGCTCGTTTCCCGGCATTCTTAAGTATTGAATACGATCTTCTACAACCAATTCAAATATCTGATTCACAACAAGATGTCATCTTATCCGGAGATTGTCGGTACGGGATGCGGTATAGAGTTCACATCGCGATAGAGGTATAAATAAATATAGCCAAAACAAAACAAAAATTGTGTCGCCAAGGTTGCTGGGCTAAAGATGTTAGCTCTGCTAGCGTCGCCCAAAAGTGTCAGTTCTTTCATGTTCAGTGATTCCTGTTCGCAGAACTCTCTCCTTGATATTTCTGTGTTCTTGTTGGACCTTCAATTTCATATATCGTTTGATAATGCTTTTTTTTTTTTCAAGGAAACATGATTAATATACTTCAATGATCGCGAATAAGAAATGGGAAACGATAGGACTGCTGGCTGGCTCCGCTGGCTCGGCCTTTTTGTAGATTGCACCATTGCACTTGCAGCTTACCGACCGTGTTGTGCTATGTGGGTTGTGATATAACGCCTATTGCGCACGTTTATGCTTATAAACTAGTATTCGTAACTCGTGTGTGTAAGTGATGGAGTTTACATAGTTGTTAGGTCGTCCAGGGTGTGCCTTTACACTAAGATGATCGAAGTTTGCACTCTGAAAAGGATTATATTCCTCACTGTGTTCGCCGTAGGGTAAGCCGATGAGTAATGCAGCGATGGGCCTGTGTCTATTGTGCATCCGTTTGCAGGGCTTGTCTCATAATCTTAACACTTGATGGCATCTTAGAGCACGACAACGATCGATCCAAGCAAAACAGCTCGGAAGGTTGTTGGGAACGGGAAATATTTGAAGTCAAGGAGGCGTGCTCTCCATGTACAGAATTCGAACGGGTAAGAAAGCGTGGATTATACACATACCTACGTTTTCCACTAAGAATAATGCATCTTAGGCGAGCAAGCATATCCCAGTCTGTGTTCAGTCGAAATACAAGGAGCTGGTATCCTGCACTATTTCGGGAGATGTCTACAGAAGGTAAACAGCGTTGCCTTTTACAAAGCTTCTTACATTTCAGTGACTCTGTTTTTCGCTCTACAGGTGCGACAACAACGATGAAGCCCACAAATTCTGGATCTTTGAAGCGAGCATGATAGTTCTGGGAGCAATAAGTGCCAGCACTGTCATACTGCGCCAACGACACTTGGATCGAAAGATGTTTGACAAGATTCAGCAGCAAGTTTCTGTCGGTGTATGATCGTGCAGTTTCACCACGGGGCTTTAGACTTGTAAATAAATTATTATGGAACGTAATTCACAAATTGGTGCTCATAAGCAAACAAGTTAGAGAAGCACACTTCCTCATAAATACAGACTTAAAAGGAATAGTGTACATTTATTGACTGTTCATTACAGCTATATCAGGCTGAAGTATACATAATATACCGAGGAGTACATCGCCGTTGCTGTCTTAGATTACAAGCAGCTTTTAATAATAATGCAAGCTAGGAGTCACTCTCCGAGTCCTCAGAAGAATAGGCCTTCGTGCCAGGGGGAACTTCTTCCATTTCCACATCTGGTCGTAGAATACTGTCGAAAACGGGAAGTGAGGCCTACAGAGAAATGCAATAATTGTCACCATGATCATATTAAGTAGTTACTGTATTAACCAGTACTATCGTCCTTACAAGCCAGTTAAATCCGGTAGATGTGAACTGATTGAGAGAAGACTGGAGGGCAGCACCCTGCTGCTGAAGCTGCGTAACGGCTACAGTCGTGAGGTCGTTGACGGAGCGAACGTTAGCCAAGTCGTGAGCCAGTTGGGAGACACCAGCCGTAAGCCTCGTGTAGGAATTGCGAACAGATTCTGACATGTGCTGTACGACAGCAGAGGGAACGTGCAAGGCTGCACTTGCTTGCTTCGCGGTGGCTTGGGCGATCAGAAGAGCTTGAACGGGAAGAGGCTGTAACGTAAAAGTAACACTTTTTTTTTTTTTACTTCAAAATGTAGAACCAGAAAGGGGCACAGTAATTGAACCTCTGTATGCAATAAGGGGATAAGTCGGCTTATCCCCTTTTTTTACTATTTTTGCTGGAATGACATCTACATACCAGTATGCACCCGTGAATGAAAATTTAGGACCTTATTGCAATTTTTGGCCTGCTTACAGCATGACGAAAAACAGGGTGTGCATGTGTGTCAATGGGACGGACAATCGGATCAGGCCCTTTTTCTCGGTTTGGGATTTTTCCAACTTCTCCCCTTATTGCATACAGAGGTTCAATTGCTCAATTGATTTTTCTAATTACAATCAGTTAATGGTTAAGAATTGGGCTGTTTGGTATTTCATACTTCAAAAGCGATAAAGTGTCTGTGCTGTGTGTTGTGTCGTCCTTTTTTGTTCGCTTTCCGGCATGGGGTTTTTTTGGGGGTTCATCAATCACTTGTGGTTTTCGCAGACATTTCTATTATGTACTGTATCTCTGCTGAAAATGGAAATACTGTGACCATCACCTTAGGCCCTTCCGGTGAGGCATCCGTGTCGGCAAGCAGTCCCTGAAGCCAGGCAGATCCGACGTTAAGATTAGTCAGTGTGGTGCGAAAAGACTGATCGGAAGCAGTGAGGTTTGCCTTCATGTCCTGAATGACCTGCAGCGCCACCTGAAACTTGGTCAGTGAATCCGTCGTGTACTTCTGCAGGGCAGCAAACTGCAGTGCTGCGTGATGAGACACGCAGGTGCTGGCTTTCCGAGAGATGTTGTCGAAGCGTTGCCTCAGCGGGACCGAGTTGGAGTTGGGATCGGAAGTTTCGGGTTCCAACCCGAGAGTGGCAATGTGCTGGAAGAGAGCGCTGACTATCAGGTTACAATCGTAAGAGGATTGTAGCTGCAGGAATGTGCAACATGAATTACTTCAAACTGTTGGGAGTATATCTGTGGCAAAAAGATTGTGTACCTGATCCAGAGAATTCTCAGTGGCAGTGAGCGCTACGTTGGCGTATTTCATTAGCTCGCTTCCATACACAGTCAGTGCTTGAGCAGGATAGGTCAGGGCTTGAAGTTTTTCGGATGAATAAGTCTTCAAGTTATTCACCTGTCAAGAACATGAATTATAAATGAGAACATAAATTATGCAGAAGGACTAATGTTAGAACAACTGGGAAAGCAGACCAACTTTTGTGATCCCAGTGTCTTTCGCATCTCCGTACGTCTTGCGGCCGAGCGCCATGGCCTCCGACAGAATCTCACCAGGAGGGCTCTTGACGATCGGATACGATTCTTCCACCTTGTCGAGGCCCTTGCAAGCCAGAGAGTCTACATACTCTATGGGAGTCGCAAACTTTTGAATGACTGGAATCGTTTGGTTCACAGCGAACGAAGCAGACTTTTCGGCTGTGTTCAATGTGTAGGTAAGCAGTCCGTTCATCTCTTTCACTCTGTTGTACGAGTTCGTCGCGGTTCCCAGAGCAGTCGCGATCACTGGAAGTCCAGCAATGCGGGTGACAAAATTGCTGTGGATGGCTGGAGCCATCGGCTGCTTTGGTTGAGTAACTTCGGGCATTTTCTGCGAAAGAGAAATAATGTGAGTGCGACATGCTCGGGGTGATAAGCAAGTGATAAGCAATGGACGAAGCTTGTTATCAGGCATTGCTCAACAGGAAGTTACTTCGTCGATTTTGCGATTGTATTTGTAAAAATCCAGTTTACCCTGCATATGTATCAAGGATTTCTTTAGGGAGCGCTTTATCAAGATTTACGCGTTTGTGAACAAAGTTTAGAAACGGCAAGCAGATGAAGAGGGTGACGCAATAAGTTGGTAATAAGTTTTACAAACGATTACTTCGAGTGAATATTTCTCTGAATAAAATAGTATGGTCGTTGTGGCCCTGCAGCATCGCTCCAACCCTGCAATCTAAATTTAGATTTTTTTTTCTTTCTTTCTTTCCTCTACCCTACAAGGAAAACGCTTTCTAGAGCTCACGTTAGAATACGTATTGAAATGCAAACTGAAACAGCATTTGCGGGTTCAAGGGAAGCATTGGAACAGTCAAGAAGCAGACACTTACATCAAAAAGACGATGAATACAGCGGTCTCTTCAAGCACAATAACCAGGAAACTGACGAAAGCTGAGTCGCTGAACAGACGATGAGCAACAAGTAGTGACGCTAGGGCGGATCCGTCTGCTTCAATGATTCAATCTCCGTATCACGTGCGCATCACGCCGCCTTCCACGAATCCACACACAGATAGGCAAACCAATCCCGAAGGGATCCGGTGAATACGTCACGACAGTTCAGTTCTCGTTTCGTTTTCGTCCACGCTTCCAGCGATAAGTTGTAAATAGGTTCGCGTTTTATCCGCTCACTGACATTTGCGAATGTGTGATCTTTACCCTAAGAGACAAGTGAAAACGTACTTTTTATGCTCACAACGCTGCAAAGACCGTT
Organism: Ornithodoros turicata; assembly: GCF_037126465.1. Taxonomy (NCBI): domain Eukaryota; kingdom Metazoa; phylum Arthropoda; class Arachnida; order Ixodida; family Argasidae; genus Ornithodoros; species Ornithodoros turicata. Next base: position 99,295,271 of record NC_088203.1, read on the forward strand.
AATATCAATGCATGTTACGTTACGTGATAGTTACGTGCTACAAACGCGAGTTATTCTCAGTGCCGAAAAATGTGTAGTTGTTGCTATTTCAACTTCCTTAGAAGGTTCATCATAAATCTCGGAGGCTGCTGCCCAACTACAAGCAACAGGCGCAACTAACTAGGGTACAACCAGGTAGAACGGGGTCCGTACCTCTCTCTCTCCTTTGCAGATGGCGCTACGCTGCCACTGGGAAGGGAATATTCTTCTCGGCACTGCAAGGACAAATGACGTAAAAAGAATCAGTGCACGAAGACGACCGCGCAACATGAGGGTATGCGTTAGTGATACCCCCCCCACACACACACACACACAACCTGCCCCCCCCCCCAAAAAAAAAAAAAAAATCGACCAAATCGAAAAGACTGCTACGTGGCAGGAGAAGCGTGGAGCGTCGTCGCTTGCACCTGCAAAGTCCTCCGTGGCACGGACATACCGGTGAGGGCTCCCAGGTCTTTCCGTAGGTCGTTACAAAACTTGAAGCACAGTGGTGGAGCCCAAATTGTTGCAGCATCCTGGGTGTTCACAGGCCCGGGTCACCAAATCTGGCGGAGATGGTGTCCCTCTAGCTGTGACCGGTCACGATGACCTACTCTTCCGGCATGCCCCCGTATGATGCCCTGGTGACGATGGCACATCTGGCCCCAGAGGCCAGATACGCCGGGGAACCTCTCAACCCGCGGTCTTCATCGATAAAGATAGGTTGGTCTTTTGGAAACGTTTCTAAAAGCTAGGTGACAACGCACGGCGAACGAGCAGACGAGATACAATGTGTAACATTGCCAACCATGCCAAACACTCACTGAAAATATGTGTAAGAAATGTTTGCAGTTATCTGTCGCGGTTGATTTCGAAACTACAGTGCCGTTTTACTCCTCGTTCATCACCGACACTAACGCCAAAAATCCGGCGCGAATTAGTGAAGTTGTTCCTGTGCAATTTGATATAATGCATGGATGGCAAGAGCAGACGACGGATGTTGAGAGCATTCCGGAATTCCCTCTCTGTAAACGTCACTTGGACAAGGCCAATCAGTGAGCACCCTTTGACGCGGACAAGGCCAATCAGGGAGCGGCAGAGTGATCTTGGCTCCGCCCGCCGGGCGGGAGTGATGGCGTCTGTATAGGTCGCGGAGAAGTTTGAGGTCGGCTCCTGGTATGCTGTTTCTGGTTAGCTTCGTAGGTGTCTGTACAGTCAGAGTCGTAGCACTGTGCTCCACGGAACATGGTCACGTCAGCACTCACACTGGTAAGAGATCTTTTCACTTAGTATATTGCGGTGCGAATGCGAAGTAGACGACCTCGGAGACAATCACCTGCGCTGCGCTCCCATTGGTGTGCCCGGCTTACGTCACCCTGGCTTAGCTGCAGAGGGAGTGCGATTCTTTAAAACTCGTTCGTTTAATAAGTAAGCTGTTTTTGGAAGAGAAACTTGGCCAAGAAGACTGTGAGACCATGCCGTACAATACCGCATCGGTGTCATACACACCTTTCCGGATGCGATGGCTCCTTTAAAGTAGCACAGAAGCCATTTTTAACACCCTATAATGTTTTCATCATATAGAACTGTTAAGCAGACCAGTAAGATGCACCATGTGAAGTAATTCACACCGCAGAGTCGTAATTATCGCAGAAATTGAATTTAAAGTACGCTGCAAAAAGTGACCGTGCGCAACGGTGGTGGAGAGCAGTACCAGCCTGTGATCTGCTTGCGACCAGAGCTCTACCTGCGACCTCGCGCTGACGCTATAGAGTCCGCGCTTCTGATTGGTTCAGAGAAATGTCGGCTACTTCGCTGTCGTCTGCTGCTCGGCTGTTCGGGGCTCTGAAAAAGCGTTGCTCCTTGCTCAGTCATGATTTTGCCGCTCCTTTATCCCCAATAGACGACTTCAGAAAATCCCAGTGTTCTTTGCGCACGCACTGCATCCTGGGCGCTTGCTGAACCGGGAATGATTCGGCCGCTCATTCCATCCGCGGGGAGCTCATCCCCTCAGAGGGAACTGGCAAAACTAGTTTACGGTGGTGGTGGTGGTAGTGGTGATAGGGCTTGCCGTTGTCGGCCTCACGTATGTGAGCAACGTCACGACTGACGCCCTGGGGGAATGTGCGTCCTGGGCCGACTTCTAAGGGAACCGTGCCGACATATGTCTGAAAGCGTCTGAGGAAAACCCAGGAAAAACCCCAGACAGCACAGCCGGCACCAGGATTCGAACCCGGGTACCTCCCAGTCTCGACGTGACATGGCCAGCACGCTAGCCACTGAGCCACGGGAGCTGGTAACTAGTTTACGGCGCGGCAAAGGGACAGAGCACTGACCAGCAAACCAGAACGCATGGACCCTGTAACGTCATCGGTGACGTGGCATCATGCTTCTGCTCCTCGTTATACCCGGAGGGCAGGGTGACAACGAGCGGAGCTATGTTTATGTGGGCTTTTTTATTTATTTATAAAAAAGTCCTTCGGATAGCGACGCCAGTCCGCTTCGCAAAGAGCACTATATTTTTCGCCGGAACTGCTCCATGACATGGGCTAAAAACACCAATGCACGAGCTGAAACGACGTTCATTGCTTAGTGCCGAAGCAAGAAAGGGTCCGGCATAATTTCGACTGTAGCTCCGTAACGGAATAAAAGTTTTGAATTACGATAATAAGTACGGAATTGACATAGCGTGGAACGTATGCTGAAGTGAACTTGTTTTTGCATTTTAGTGCCGCTTTAACTTTTTATTTTTCTTTTTTCTTATGACCATCTGTATACGTTCTCGATGGTCTGCTCATTACAAGAGCCCCTTGATGAAATGTGGCGCAAAATGGATAGCTTGCCGGAGGTGATGGAGTTCTTGCTGACTCTCCCTCGCTCGCCAATGTCCAAAATGTCTTGCGGCCACGTGCTTTATTTGTTCCCACCATTCGAGTGCGAATAATGGGACTTCAGAGCAGGTATCAAGATACGACTTACCACACAGTTTTGAATCTTCTGGCTTTTTAATCTCTCCCATCCGAAAGGAAAAAAATGAAAATTGAATTGAATTGAGACAGCTCGTTCCATAGCGAACGCTTCTCTGTATAACGAATAGCGCCGAACACGTTCCAGACCGGGCAAATCCACCGACTCCGGGAGGACATCATATACTTGTGGACGTACGCAACAAGCACAGGGGGAAACACAGGTGTCCAGGCGACCGCGCAGCCCTGAGCAGCAGACGTCGTCTGGTAGCCGTCCGTGTATATACATGGTGTCTGGGTCTGCTTATAGGAAAGTCGCTCAAACGGGTGTCTAAGCCAGTTTAGTAGCCAGTTCGTCAGTTATCGCTGTGTGGTTTCATTGTACACTGCATGATGTGTAAGATTTTCGGGACACAAAGTCCTCCGGTTCTTTATACGTACCCGGTGGAGCCTCCTTCGGAACGATAGGTTCAGGTAGCGACCGCTACCGAATTACGTGCAGAAAAGTTAAACCCGTCAATAGCTATATCGTGACTAAAACTCGGGACAATTATAGAAATTTCGGCGAACTCCACTGGTCGATTTGGAACGTTTTCTTTCTCTCTCTCTTTCTCTCCTTCTCTCTTCCCGGCGAAGGATACGTTTTCATTGGTCGATCCGGAGCAGATTCGCGTGTTTCGCTGGTCGTTTTTATTATGTATGTATTTATTTTTCGCAGGTCGTTTCAGAACAGCTCGCTCCACGACAGAGCACTCTTTCTTCTCCACAGAGAAACCTCGAATTTGGCGGGAACCGCAACGGGTCGTTCTCGTAACGTCCGCGTCTTGCACGGCCGAGCAACAGCGAGCGTTATGTCGACCCGCTGAGTTCGCCGGATGCGCGCGAAGTTTTCTGCGAGTTTCTTGGCAGGAACGCCGTAGTTTTCCGCCAGTCGTTTCCAGGTTCAGTGGCACTTCGCCGGATTTTGTGCCCTGCAAAGGAGGCGGGTGCTCGCTTTATATCGACCAGTGCAATTATTCACTCTTAGAAAAAAAAAAAAAAAAGGTGGAGCAGTTACATCTTTTAGGAGGTAATAGTTGTCGCATATGGCTTGCCTAAAAGGTTGCAAAGTTCTCTCTGCTACCTACGAATGATAGGGTTACCGCTTCTGATTCGGTGAGCGAGGGGGGCGTACGCCTTTGGGTATATTTGGATATATGATATTATTACGGTAGCAATTTGGATATATGATAATTGCTTTTACCGCCCCTTTACATCCTTTATCCGACGCTATGTTGATCTAGGTGGTAACTATAGAAGTTGCCACTTTTTCGCACCCCTTTTTCTTAGAGTGTATACCTCTTCCACAACTGGAACTTTACCACACAGTGAAGCAGAAAAGGGAGTTGAGTTTAAGTTTGATTTTGGAAAAAGGATTTGAAAAGGAATAAGACATTTTCCAATTATTTCCTTCGAATATCTCATGCAGCATCTGCAGTAAAAAACTCAAACCCCAATTCCTTTAATACACCTTTCGTGCCCACAACCCGTCATAATCAAACTACGCCTCTCAATCCATACAGCAATTCTTCGAAGCAAAACAACTAAAAATCCTCCGAGAGACTTCCCGTTGCATAAAGCCGGCACAGAAACCACGCTACACAAATCCCTCAAAATCCACTCCCGCGGAATACAATGCGTCCGCAGAAGAGGGACACACACACACACACAACTGGCAAAGTTTCTAACAAGGCAAGGACCAGCCTAACAAGAGGCTCACGCGCGACCGGCTCTCAAAGGGAGGCATCTCAGTAAACACTGTGATGCGTTCGTCAAAATTCGGGAGGGCTCATCATGCACGATGCACTTCCGCTTAGCTTCCTTCCTTCCGGCATTTGATTGGTATCATAATGACGAACAGGGGTAACCGGAAACATCCTTGCACCGGGAGTTGCGCTGTAATTGCGGACGATCCCCCCACCTTTTAGGGATCTTTTTTTTTTTCTTTTTTCTTCCTCGGCTTATTTGCGAGACAAAGAAAAAAGACGATCGGAGCACGTGCGCTCGGTCGGTAGATGCGCTCTTTAGCGACACTCGTTATGTTATTTGACAACGTGTGCTCTCTCTCTTTCTCTCTTTTATTTTTTTATGGGACGAAAGGGAGGAGGTGAGAGCCTGGTGGGAAGGAAATATACCGTTGGGATGAAGGAGTATCACGGCTAGAGATGAGTGCTGGTGTGGCTGTTCTCTTTTCCTTCTCGCATACCGCAACAACTGCAGTCGCAATCGTGGTGTGATCGCGGTACCGATACTCATCATTATCGATACTAATCATCATTAAAGTGTTGTTATTGACACCTTAAGCTTCGAATAGACGACTTCAGAAAATCCCAGAGAGCTTAGCGCCGCTTTGAACTATGGGAACTTTCTTGTCAGAAAGGAGGAAAAGGTCTCCAAAGTGTTTCGATCTCTCCTCTCTGGGCCCATTGTACACGAGGTGCAAAGGTCAGCGAAAACGACACGCGACGGACTGTTATTCCCTCCTTCATGTAATCTCTCATCTAATCTCATGTCTAATCTAATCCCTCATCTCAATCTCACCCAATCTCATGTAATCTCCCAGGATGCAACACGTGCGCTAAGGAGCACTGGGATTTCCTGAAATCGTCTATTGGCCACACTCTTAAAAATGAACTTCACCGCATAGCACGCTCCTAGCCAACCATCATCTCAAATGATATCGTTATCTGCCCTGATTCGTTGAAAACGGGAGGCGTACGCCTTTTTTGTGATAATTAAGTGTCACAAAAAAGTCGTACGCCTCTCGTTTTCAACAAATCAAGGCAGATAACGTTATCATTCGAGATGGCGGTTGGCTCGGGGCGTGCTATGCGGTGAAGTTCATTTTTAAGCGTGCACCGTCTGCCACATTTCGTCCGTTCTAATAGTATAGGTACCACCCGCGAGCTTAGAAACATGGAAGGGCTGAGAGAAGGGGTATTGCTCTAATGAGCGGGCTCCACTGGTCGCTGTAGTGTAGAAAATCTTACACTGGCTTGAGTGTGCATGCTGCACATGGTCGCTTCAGTACAGGGCAATGTGCTGTGCGTTTCATTGATCGTTCCGTTCGATCTTCGTTCGTTTCTGCACTGTACGAAGACGAGCAGAGGAATTCGCAATAAAGAAGACCTGGTGTCCGCAAGGATTAACCCGGAATATCTGGGAAAGTGGTGGAATGGGAAGAATACACCATGCGTCGACGATGCTTCTTGTGCGAAATAAAAATACAGTGCCATATCATGTCCTATGCCTGTGCGGTGCATTTGGGTGTGTCACACCAACTGAACACCTCTACTTCCATTTAGGTGTGAAGATGATGGCATTCCTTGAGACTGAGGCAGGACACAGGGGCGACCTCTCAATCTCAAGGAATGTCCTCATCTTCATATTATCACCAGCTCGCTTGCATCCTACTTTTACATTCATTTAGGTACAGCGCCTGGATCATTTGCTAACGGATAACAACCCATGAATGCAGAGTAGCAGACCTAAATCCTTGTGACCGACCTCCCTGCATAACATTTTTTACATGGAAAAATGGCTAGGAAGCAAGCGAGCTGGTGAAGATGATGCATAATGTAAAAACCACGAGACTAGGGAACACGAAGGTACAGACACAACACGAAGTCTCAATCAGAGACTTCTCAATGGAGACTTCGTGTTGTGTCTGTCCCTTCGTGTTCCCTAGTCTCGGGGTTTTTACATTATGCATTTTTTACATATCCCCCTCAAAATTAGTGACATTTCAAAACAATGATACGTTCTAAAATCGTTGGAACCCCAGTGTTGTAATATCCCCTAAACCCCTAAATCGTTGGAACCCCACGAGACAACCCACACACTTTACAATGTATCACCAACACGCGCGGATTTTAACCTTGCTTCAATGATAAGTTGATGTAATGATTTCGCAAATTTCGCTCGAAGGAACATTCACTGCATAACGCGCACGAATGGAGGATTCGGTTACATCTTTCACTGTAAACAGGGTACTGTAGCATCTACCAATGGGATTGCTTTATATACTAGATAGCATTACGGCATTCCGAGGTGCGACTCCAAAGAGAAAGCTTCATTGGACCCCATGGGAGGCTTGATGCTGCGCAATCATCATACAGTCTTATCTGTTGTCATTAGCGGATACACCAAATGCAAACAACATCCGGCGCAGGAAGCTTCCACAAAGCATGTTACACATTGAATTCGCGAACCTGCAACTTTACTGCCCGCCTATCCCTAATCTACACTCTCTCCTGCCTCCTCTCTCCCCCCACAGCTGCAACATAACACCAATGAAGCAGAAACCGTGTTGACGCTTCCTCATTCAAGCAGAAAGCAATTCGCTCTCCACTCTATTGAACTCCAATAATTTCCACACCATGGACTTCAGTCTGGCCACCCCCCGCCAATTCTGTAATTGACACAGAGACCATAGAGTGCGTTCTGTCCCATAATGCAAATCACCCTCCTCGGGACGTCTGGTTCGCCTCGAAGAAGGGAGCCCTCGAAGCACCGGGTGTCGAGGGTATTGTACACCCGCTAAACAGTTTGGGTTGCTAAGGGAAATATTGTGTCGCTCAAGCGGGTTTCTAAGTGGATTTAGTATTGTGAGTTATCGCGTTGTGTCGTTTCACTGTACATCGCTTGACGTGTTACATTTTCGGAACACAAAGTCGTCCTACCAATCTTTATGGGTGTACCCAATGGAGTCTTGTTCGGTACGCCGCATTCAGGTAGCGACTCCTAGCGAGTTTTTGTGGCGTTTGAAAGCGACACGCCGGAGTTGTACCCGCTGCGTTACAACCGCGGGTCGGAAACCGCACAATGGCCCACTTAATAGGCAGTGACGAGTTAAAGCACTTTTTTGTGCGAGTACGTGTAAGTATAGTTATTATGGGCTGCGTAAGTAGGGGTGTAAGTGTTCGGATGTATGAAAAGCACATTGTGTTCAATGACGAGTGTTCATAAAGATTGGGCTGCGTGTTCGAAAACTTGAAATCTAGAAGCACTCGAGGAAAGGCTCTTGGAGAGAGTGTGCTGTTGAAACCGTGAGTCCGGTTGAGGGAGAGAGAGTAACAACACGGCTCAGTGAGACGCGGCAATTAGGGTACGAAAAAAAGTCCGAGGCGTATATTTCAGTAAGACCCGTCACAAACGTAATGTAGTAACGCAGTTAAGTTTGGTTTATAAGGAAGAAGGGCGTGTATTGCGAAAGTTACAAAAGGCAAGTGTCAAAAGCCAACAAAGAAATAGAGCAAAAAACAATTGCGATCGTATAGTCATCTCTAAGGGAAAAATGCATTGTTTTAGTCCTTTTTGGGGGACTATGCATTGCGGCAAGCATCCGTCCTTCTTGAGGACTAAATGCGCTGCAGCTTATGCGGAGTTTAAGGACTATTTGCAGCGTTGGGGAGTAATTAAATCTCAGGGAGTAATCACTCAGTTAGGGGTTTAGTTCCCCTAACTCAGGGAGTCAGGGGGACTAAACTCCGAAGTAGGATTGGATTGGATTGGAAAAAGAAAGAAAAATATGGAGAGGTTAGTCCCGACCCAGTCAGAACTGGCTACTCCAAAACGCGTTTGTGGGTGAAAAAATAGAGCCAGAAAAAAGACAAGAACAAACAAACAAACAAAAAGAGGAAAGGGGTAGAGTGGGTGTAGCAGGATAAAGCATAAAGGCAAACGAGGAGAAGGGAAAACGGGAGGCGTACGCCTTTTTTGTGACACTTATGCTGTTCATAATTGTCACAAAAAAGGCGTACGCCTCCCGTTTTGAACAAATCAGGGCAGATAACGATATCATTCGAGATTATGGTTGGATAGGAGCGTGCTATGCGGTGAAGTTCATTTTTAAGAGTGAACGGTCTGCTAAAACTCCTTACGCTGTGAAAACAGAGCTTCACCGCATAGCACTCTCCTAGCCAACCATCGCCCCGATTAATAACCCCCCTCCTTTAATTGTACTTCGTGCGACATCATGAAGCGGATCAGTAGATATATGCTTGATATAGACAGAAATAGTAGATTGCTAGATAATGTCATTGGGACCTATGGCATTTGTTACATAAATGAATAAGAGTATATAGGCAAAATACAAGACTTAGTTTCGGTTTCACGCTTATACGTTGGCAACCATGTTAGAGGGAGAGAGAGTACACTTCCCCAGGAGCAACGGACTGAACATGATCACGCGCAGCAACGCTCTAAGCATACTCTAAGTTAAATCTACTTATATATGTGTGTGTAATGCAAGACAAATAAATCCAACTCGTTTGAAGCCTACAGAAATCAGAAGTGGGATCGACTCGCCATTTTCATCATCAGAACAAGGTGGGCTTTGATTGATTTGGATTGCAAAGTATGCTCACGCGCCGTGCATCACGTAACGTGGACGCTCCGCGAACAATGGACGGGACGCCGACAGGATCCAGCACTACTGTTAACCAAAACCTGGCGAACGTAGCCGACGACAACGTACAAGTCGTTAGCAGCCACACGAATGGAGAACAAGGCGCGGACAGCGAGGCAACACCGTCAAGTGGGCTCCACGGCACGACTCGCATCGGACACCACAGCAACGTTGATGCTGGGACAAGAGCACCGAACAACGGCAACAACGCGGACGTTTTTGATATTCAGTCACTTATGCAAGCCGCAGTGCAAGCAGCGGTTAGAGAAGCTATGGACGGGGCTCGACAACTCTACGAATCACCCCGGCCACCGCAACGTACTGTTGCCAGCGATGAGTCATCACCGGTCGGGTACCTCGCTTCAGCGAGCGCGAACCTTATACCGACATATGATCCTGCTACGAACACTCAGCCGACGGTGGAAGCGTGGATCAACAAGGTGGACGGACTCGCGGCGGCCTACGGCTGGAATGATAAACAAACTTCTTGCTTTGCGCTTTCGAAGTTGGAAGGAGTTGCGAGAAGCTGGTATGACGGACTCACAACAACGCAATATACATGGGTAGAGTGGAAAAGCAAGCTTCGAGAAGCGTTTCCATCAAGTGCAAGTTTTCAACAACTACTGCGGGAAATGGAGGCCCGAAAAAGAAAACGGGACGAAACCATCGAGATCTACTTCTATGACAAACTCGCCAAGGCCAGAAGATGCGGACTGGACGATCCCGCTTGCATCGAGTATATTATCACTGGCCTCAACGACGAAAACGCAGTTCGATCGCTAAGTGTTCGTGAATTTGCAAATCCTCAGGAACTCCTTCGTTGCCTGAAACTATTGGACGAACGACTGGACATCGTCAAGCACTCGCGTTCCGCGGGTGGCCAAGACTCCAGTAAGACTGCGAAACAGAGCACCGGTCAAACCGCATCATCCAAAGGAAAGGGAAAGCCAAAGTACAATGACAAAGGAGAACCCCTCTGCTTCAATTGCTCCGAATACGGACATCTTTCAGCCGCATGTCCACAGCCACAGAGGAAGCCACGCTGCGACAAATGCAAACGAACAGGGCATGAGACTAAAGACTGTCGTCAAGACAAAGGCAAGGGTTCGGCAACGCCAAAGTCAGCAGCTGTGCTCGCACAAAACGTGGTCACAGCGGAAGGGCCAGCGAACGCGAAGTATTTCATGACGGCTCTCCTGGACGGTAAAGAAGTCGAGGCATTTGTTGACATGGGCAGCCAGTGCGTCACGCTTCGCAAGACTAACGCAGACGAATTATCGGTTCAGTACAGCGATCTCTCAGCTCCATTTGAGATCCACGGCTACGGCTCTGGCAAAATAATTCCCATCGGCAAAGCGCGACTGGAACTGAAAGCCGACGAAGCCACAGCAACGGTGGACGTCTACGTCGTCCCAGACAATGCCCAAGTAGTTCCATTACTGATCGGACAACCCTTCACAGAGCAACCACACGTCACAGTCATACGCAGGGGTAACATGCTGCGGATCTTCGAAGAACATGCGCACCTGGACGAAGATGGCACCCTGCAGGATATTAAAATACCCGCTCTTGCGCCACGACATGTCAGCCTTTGGGCGAAGAAGAAAACGGTTATTCCTCCGAACTACGTCGGACTTGTCACACTGTACACGAAAGAAGAGAGCATGGGTGACGTCTACGTCGATGCTCAGTATCGAGCTGGTCGAGGTTACGAGCACTGCATCCTTAGTTGCGTGCTTCGCGAGGATGAACAACAGGAGTACCTTCTGCCGGTCGCAAATGTATCCGAGCACGAACTTTCCATTCAAGAGGACGACAGAGTGGTAAGAGCACAGTGGTGTAAGCCAGAGGATACGCCAACGGTGGTCGAGGTGCTGTCCAACGAGGGCCATAGTAGCGAAATCAAGGCTTCCGAAATAAACGTGGGCACATCTGTAACGCCTGCCCAAACACAAGAACTCGCTAAACTCCTAAACGACTACAGGGACTGTTTTGCACAGTCGATGTCGGAGATTGGTTGTACGGCGCTCACAGAAATGCGGATCGACCTCATCGAAGACAGCGTCGTCGAGTACCGTCCGTACCGTCTCGCTCACTCGGAAAGGGAGGTAGTTCGAGGTATCGTACGAGAACTGGAGGAAGCCGGCATCGTAAAAGAGTCGAACTCTGAATTCGCAAGCCCTATTCTACTGGTGACAAAGAAAACCGGCGAAAAACGATTGTGTGTAGATTTTCGTGCGCTCAACCGTATCACAAAAAAAGAAAGCTACCCTCTTCCACTGATTGACGACCAGCTGGACAGATTGCACGACAAAAAGTATTTCACCACGTTAGACCTGGCATCGGGCTATTATCAAGTGCCGATAACTGAGTCGAGTCGGTCGAAGACAGCATTTGTAACTCCAGACGGGCATTACGAATTTACCAGAATGCCCTTCGGTCTCGTCAACGCACCAGCTGTCTTTCAAAGGATGATCAATGCCGTACTTGGTCCACTGAGACACACGATAGTTATGGCTTACATGGACGACCTACTGATCCCTACACGGACTATAGAGGAAGGACTGACTTGTCTCCGTCAGGTGTTGAGTGTCCTTAGGGACGCAAATTTGACACTACGACTGAAAAAGTGTTCGTTCTTCCAAGAGCAGACGTTATACCTGGGCTATGAAATCTCTGGATCAGGAATCAACCCAGACCCGAACAAGCTTCGTAGCATCGCGGAATTTCCAGTCCCACGTAATCAGCACGAGCTAAGACGGTTCCTCGGACTGTGCAGCTACTTCCGCAGATTCATAGCACGCTTCGCACTCATTGCAAAGCCACTCAGCCAACTGCTTTGCAAAGATCAGACGTGGTGTTGGTCGTGCGACCAAGCAAGCGCGTTCCTTGAACTTAAACGAAGGCTGATGGAGAAGCCAACACTGGCCTTATATTCACCTATGGCCAGGACCGAGCTCCACACGGATGCTTCAAGCCACGGCCTTGCAGGTATGCTTCTGCAGGAACAATCAGACGATCTCCTCCACCCGGTTATGTATGTCAGCCGCCGAACGACACGTGACGAGGAAAAGTATCACTCGTACGAACTGGAGGCATTGGCTGTCGTATGGACTGTGGAAAAGCTGCGCCCTTACCTGCTTGGGTTGGACTTCACGGTGGTCACTGACTGTAATTCTCTTCGAACGGCTTTCTCGAAGAAACACATCGTTCCCCGGATCGGTAGATGGTATCTTCGGCTTCAGGAGTACCGCTTCGAGATCGAGCACAGACCAGGCGAAAGGATGGGCCACGTAGACGCGCTAAGCAGGGCTCCCGTGGGAGAACCCGAAGAAATAGATGTAGTGGACACTGTACAAATGCTAGCGACAGCTGTCACAACTGAAGACTGGTTGGCAGTGGCGCAACGTTCAGATCCGTACATCCAGAAGATAAAGGACAGCTTGGCTAGTGCAGACCGAACAAAGGAAGCGAAGAGAGTAAAGCAGGACTTTGTACTCAAAAACGGAAGAGTGTTCCGAAGGCTACAAGACGGAACAAAAGACACGCTGCTATGGGTGGTTCCAGCACGAGCACGCTGGCAAATAGTCCGCAAATACCATGACGAAGCAGGACACTTCGCCCTTGATAAAACAGTAGAACTCCTACAGCGTAGCTACTGGTTTCCTCGCATGAGACGTTACGTGAAGAGCTACATCTCAACATGCTTAGAATGCTTATACAACAAGAAACCATCGGGGAAACGGCCAGGAGAGCTACACAGCATCGAGAAGGTGGCAGAACCCTTTCATACGATACATATCGATCACCTGGGCCCCTTCGTGCGAAGCAAGCGTGGAAATGCCTACGTGATCGTCCTGGTGGACGCTTTCACTAAATTTGTGATCATTCGTGCCGTGCGTAACACAAGTGCCGTCCTCGCTACGAGATTTCTCCAAGACATTGTGGGCATGTTTGGTGCTCCGGCTAGGATCATAACGGACCGCGGAACATCATACACGAGTGCACTTTTTGAGAAGTACTGCCATGATATCAAGAGCATTCACATCAGAAATGCCACGGCGACTCCCAGGGCAAACGGCCAAGTGGAGAGATACAATCGCTTGATCACTCCGTCCATTTCTAGCCTTACCAAGGATCCCGACGGCAAGGACTGGGATGAGACCCTACCTCAAGTGCAATGGGGAATAAACGCTACATACAGCAGGTCAACTCGAACGTCCCCGTTCAGCTTACTGTTCAACTATGTGCCGCGAAACCTGACGGGCGACCCTGTACGAGAGACGCTCAAGGAAGAGCTAGATAAGGAGATGTTAGAAAGACGAGCACAAGCGGCCGAAAACATCGAGAACGACCAAAGGTATCAGCGAGGCCTCTACAACAAGAAGCGCAGCACAGCGCCCGAGTACAAAGTGGGAGACCTGGTACTGATTGAAAGAGAACCTCCCGCTACTGGAGAATCCAGGAAACTCTGCGACAAATACAGAGGACCGTATGAGGTCATTGAGAAACTGCCGCATGATCGATACCGAATTCAATCCTTGCCCGAGACTGGCCACAAAGGTCGAAGCTACAAGGGCACTGTCCCGGTAGACAAAATGAAAAGGTTCGACATTTCACACGACGACTTCGCAAGTTCGACAGAGTCGTCCGATGATGACGAGCAGGAACCAAGACGCTCTGCGAGACTGGTCCAGAAGAGGAAAACTTAAGCTTTATTTGTTCGATCGGGTCGATCGAAAGAAAAGGATGGCCGAATATAGGCAAAATACAAGACTTAGTTTCGGTTTCACGCTTATACGTTGGCAACCATGTTAGAGGGAGAGAGAGTACACTTCCCCAGGAGCAACGGACTGAACATGATCACGCGCAGCAACGCTCTAAGCATACTCTAAGTTAAATCTACTTATATATGTGTGTGTAATGCAAGACAAATAAATCCAACTCGTTTGAAGCCTACAAGTAGGTTGAAAAGGGTGAAGGCTAAAAATGACTTTTGCCGAATAAAAGCAAAACGGACATCAGCGAGAACGGCAGTAATAAAAACTGTAGATTCACTCACTTTTTATTTTTATTTTTGTGCGTGCATGCTGCCGCGTTTGCACCGCGACTGTGAGCCGTGTGCAGATTTGGACGGATTGGGAGGGGACAGCAGGAAGGGAGCGAAAGACGGGAGAGTTAGTATGCGTACTGGGCCGACTTCAGGAAGAACAGCTGCGGGATCCGTCTGTCCGTAAGCCCAGTAAAAAAGAATCTCAGATTCAATTGACAAAATAGCATAAACCTTATAGACAAGTTGCATGGTGGACGAAATCCAGAAGCCCGAGCGTTGGGTGCAAGACCGCGCGGACTGACACAAGACAGCCTCATATATACTGTGTACGAACTGTGATGGTAGGGTTCGAACCCACCACATCTCCCAAACCTTACCATACGACCTTGGATGATACCAGTAACGAGCGGACACTGTACCCACACGGCCACTCCTCTGGTGCTTTCTAATAATGCATTGCCAACAAGTTTCTAGTCTCGTTATTGACCAGGCGTTGCACCAGAAACTTCAAAGCTCTTCGAGACTTTCAAAACTTTTGAAACTCGTGAGCGAGCTCGCGTCTCCCGAACTTTCCCTCCAGAAACAGTCCGAAGTTCGCATATACTTAGACGAACAGTCGCATAATACCACGCCTATCGGCATCGAACGAAACTCTCCACGCGAGCCCAAACAGCAAATTACTGCACGAGAGGCCGGCAAAAGCCTGGACTCCTTTGATGCCCATCAAACAGGCTCGACCGACCGACTGCGGCGAAATTAGCGCGCGCGCATCTTCCTTCCTACAACGTCAACAACAACAAAGTTGCGCAACTCTTGCCACTGGCAGCCTCTTCTCCCGTTTTCCCCGAAACGGGAGGAATTGGGGAGTTGGGGGATAAACGAATTTTGCCACCACTTAGCGAAGGGATGGGGAAAAGATCCTCACTTTTGAAACTGTTCGGTAAAATAATGGCAGGGGTATATAGCCAGCAGGTCACCCGTCTTATAGCGTAAACAAGTAAACAGGAGCGGGATGAGCTGGCGGTTTCCGAGCAAGCTTCAGTATGCGGGGTTTCCATTTTGCAGACATCGCAAGATTGTTCTACAGCAATAATAATAGTGCGCGGATGATGCGCATTGAGTTTGCAAAATTTTGCCAGTCGGAGGAGTTTTATTCTTTCGAAGAGGAAGTGAAGGCATTCGAGCCCGCTGGTTCGCGTCTCAAACTTTAGAACTTTGTAGACTTTAAGGGACGTCAGCGTTTTTGTGGCTATCTCGCGGGATGATTGCACGGCATACGGGGCCTTTTTCGCACTTGCTTCTTGCAGATACATGATCACACAGTATAAAGCCTGCGAACTCACGGAACTCATTCTAAAACGTTTTAAATTCCATGTTAGCACCGCGAAGCAACTGTGGCTATGAGCGGCGTACAGACGTGGACAGATGGAGAGAGGACAGCAGGAAGGAGTGGGGGACAGGGGGGGGGTTAGTATGCGTCCTGGACCGACTTCAGTGGGAACTGTGTCGACATTCGTCTGGAAAGTCTTCGGGAAATCCAGGGAAAACCTCAGACAGCACAACCGGCGGTAGGATTCGAACGCACCACCTACCAGTCTTCAGCACCACCTTGCCTCAACCCGCCTCAACCAACCCTCCTCAACCCGGATGCTTCAACGGATGCCTCAACCCGCTCGGACACGCTGCTGGTCATTCGAAAATGCTGAAACGGTTGCACCGTTTTGCTGATCGGGAACGTCATACCATATAGCATCCGTATCTGGAACTGCAAAATCACGCAAGTATCGGCAATATCAAAGCGGCATTGATAAAGACGAAGAGGCAGACAAGAAACCAGAACGCACCTTCTCCATTTTTTCTTCATCTATCACATCACATTCCATCACATCACATCACATCACGCACCTTCTCATTAAATAACAATCAAGGACTTGCTATACCGCAAGAGTAGCTATACTTCCTCATCAAGGCCTCCGCTTGAATACGTGAAACGTTTTTACATTCGAAGCTCATTTTACGCGGTTACTTTGTCTCAGGATGACGCAAAACTGTTTTCTCAAAAACACTCAAGATAATCGAGCCTCACAGAAACACGCAAGTCATCGCCCATGGCCACGGTGCCTATGGCTAACGCACCACACGCAACGCCCCTCTGTGGGCGTATTCGCGGCTGATTTGACAAAATCGACGTCTCTTTTCACATCTCACCTTTCCCCAATATAAGAAAATAAAAAGACCAACAAAAACACTCGCAAACTACTTAGAAGTAGGGGGGCGTAAGACGGTTCAAAAATGGAACGCCGTCTGCCGGCAAAATCCTGCATCAGGAAGATATCGCTGCGTTGATGTGTGTTACCTTTCTGAAAGAGGGCCGCTTGTCATGACCTGGGCCTGTTACTCTGCGCGATCGAAGCAACAGGGGAAATAAAGAGGGTCGCACCTTTCAAACTGTTTAGCGAGACGTTAAGCCGCAAATGCATCTTCGTAACGCTACTTCCAACGAGACAAAAGCCAAAGAAATCTACAGACACGCCCTCTACCGTATAAAGTGGGAGTTTGATCGAAATCACGTGTTGTATTGACAAAGGAATGAGGCTTTAAATGCTTTGATGGCTCCTCATAGACAAGTTCCGTTTCGTACAATGGGCGAGATGTTAAGAGGTGATTTTTTTATTGAGGTGTGGGCGTTTGCGTGGTGGGGATTTTGAGGTTGCTGAATACGTGTCTCGTGATGTGATGGGTTTATTATCCTCCGATTCAGAGTGGGTCGTGTTGGGTGCTTTCCTCTTTGAACTGTAGTTCGAAGTAGACGTATATATATGCGGAAGCATGTGCAAAGTAACAGGATAGTTTATTTGTGATATATCGGCGTCCGTGGTACTCAGCCGTATTTTCGTTGTTCCTGAACTGTTTCCTGGATTTGAAGTGAAATTTGTGACGCTCAGGCAATCACATTCTGTTTGTGATGCAGGTATTGGCCGCACGACGGTGGACTGCTAAGATCAGCGTTATCTATTGTTTTTCGAATCATTCGAATCATCGAAAAACATCAATTTCGAATCATCGAAAAACATCAATTTCGAATCATTCGAAAAACATCAATTTCGAATCATTCGAAAAACATCAATTTCGAATCATTCGAAAAACATCAGATAACGCTGAATAGATTATTATTCTTATTCAATTTTCGAAGCTTTAATATCTGCTGTTTGTATTTAATTTGCGCCAAATTGTACGAGTAGGAGTAGCCAGTCCCGACCACGTTCGGACTAACGTCTCAACATTTTCCTTTTCTGTATGTAACCAAATTTAGTGTTATTTGTGTTCTTAGAAAGACGAGAGCTCTTAGCCCACTTCAGTTTTCTGGGCGAAAAAATATGTGCTCATTTGCTAGTTCGGCACAGAAACACGAAAGTGTGTGCTAGTATTTCTTGGAACACTCTCGTCGAATAACTACCGTAAATTGCGACTCTCTCATTTAAACCCCGGTTTAATCAGTAGAAGGGATGCCCAGAGGCATTCTTCCAACAGTTGCTTCAGAAACGCCCACCTGTACGTTGATAATTCCAACAAAAAAAAAAAAAAAACGCGATCCAATCTTCTCACAACTTGCTCGACACAGCACAAACTCGTTGCCAACCCCATCTAATTTCTTCTTCCAAAACTACACCAAACGTACCTAACACGTGTATAACGACAAGTAAATCGCCCTCGCCACCTCCACCAATTCACCGACATCCCCCAAACAGTGATTTTTCCTTCTGTTCTGTCTCCCTCCCTTCGGGAACATTCCGAGTGAACCTAAACACAATTCAAAGACGCTCGACGTATAAAATTCGACGCCAGCGTTTCTGCACAAAAATACACTCGAAGGAGAGGTGCGCACACAG
Source organism: Ornithodoros turicata (assembly GCF_037126465.1). NCBI lineage: Eukaryota > Metazoa > Arthropoda > Arachnida > Ixodida > Argasidae > Ornithodoros > Ornithodoros turicata. The sequence continues at coordinate 99,313,646 of NC_088203.1, forward strand.
ATCGAAACAGCGCACTCTCGCTTGACGTGCGCGGAAATCAAATTTTCCCCGAAATTTGCCTGCCTAATTCGAGCGCTTTCTCAAGATGTTCAACTTTCTTTTCTCTCTCTCTCTCTCTCTGTTTTCCCCAGTCGTCTACTGCTTTCGATTCGAGCCAATCAGAGGCCCGCGCGTGTGATGCGTGTTTCTTTTACATAAAACTCGCACGCTGTGTGTGTATAAACGTGAGCTGGCACAGAGAGCATAAGCAAACCTCTTTTTTTTTGCCTGACCTGTTTACGGAATCAAGACGGGTTTCGGCAAAAACTGTAAAAGAAGAAAGAAAAATAATAGGCAGTTTTGCGATGCTGATGCGGCCGTTTAGAAACTGTGAGTTGTAGACGGTGGCGCGAATGATATGCAAAGTGAGGTTGGATGAAGAGGAATTTGAGAGTTTTGTTTTTGGATGTTTCGTTTTTTACTATTTATTTTGTTCGACAGTTTTTGATACGAAGGGCTGTTGGCAGTGCGGTTTCTGGCGTGCTTTGCATCGTATGCATGCCTGTTTATGTAGCGGAGTTAAGATGAACGAAAAAAAAATGAAAAAGGTTCTTCAAAGAACGTCGGCTTGCGGTGAACTTTTGAGAAACGAGAAGGGCTGCACGCGCTGTAGAGCGACTGCAGATTTTTCTTCTTTTTTTTTCCCCCATAGTGTTCTAGTGTAAATGTCTTGCTACACTCTTATATAGAAAAAGGATGGAGTAGTTACGCCTTTTAGGAGGTAATAGTTGTCGCATATGTTGCGCCTAAAAGGTTCAAAGTTAACTGCAACCTACGAGTGATAGGGTTACCGCTTCTGATTCGGTGAGCGAGGGGGGCGTACGCCTTTTTAGTAGCGTAGTCCAGTAGCGTTCATATGCACTAAGGTCTCCGTCACTTTTGGGATTTACTCTCATCAACAGGCCTCTCCATCCTGCTTTGATCACCTGAATCCTCATCTCCATCATCATCTCTCACTATCTACAAATGGCACTGGGGTAGCGCCCCCTGCTGGCCGGTATCAACACCATCTCATCATCGTCTTTTTGCCTGTGTGCGTGCCTGTGTGTGCGTGTTGTGCTTAACGGTGATCTAAAAATTAGACCGGATTCTATCAAGATAAAATCGGGAGTTAAATTACTCGGTGTGTATTTCAATTAACAATTGAACTGCGGTCCACGCCCTCCAAAGTGGCAGGGCCAGCAAATCGTATAACCGCTTTGTCGTGACTGTAAAAGTTAAGCGAATGAATTATAACGCACTTTTTCAAACTCATCTCAATTATTGCGCATTTAATATAGGAAGCTGGTAGTCAGGGGTACCTTCATTCGTTCTCTGTGTAACACAAAGCCCTTAGAGACCTAATCTAATCTAATCTGACAATGTCATTCGATCTTGAGGGCACATTTGTAGTCTAAGAATCGCATTTTCCTCAGTACACTCAACCAGATGTGAGTAATACCTTCACGGCGTAACACACAAGAACCAGAAGTCTGGAAAAAATACGTCTCTGCAGGATAAACTAGGATGACATCACTTATCAATCACTTAATAATACCACTTGTCAATATAAGTATCACTTATAGAATACTGTTATTACTCTCGAAAAATCCTACCATCGTAAATCTCAAAGTTTATCTTATCTCCTTTCCTTTATTGTTCTGAACCCTGTATATGTCTCTTATTACTCGCCTGCTTTCCTTGTACTGCTCCGCACTCTAAGAAAAAAAGGGCGTGAAAAGGTGGTAACTTATATAGTTACAACCTAGGTCAGCATATAGCGTCTGGTAAAGGGTGTAAAAGTGTGGTAAAAGAAATTATCATACATCCGAATTGCTATAAAAAAGGCGTACGCCCCCCTCGCTCACCGAATCAGAAGCGATAACACCATCATTCGTGGCAACGGTTGGTGGACAACGTGCTATGCAGTGAAGTTCTGTTTTGAGAGTGAGGTAGCAGGTAGAACTTTGCAACCTTTTAGGCACAACATATATACGCGACAACTATTACTTCCTAAAAGGTGTAACTGCTCCTTTTCTAAGAGTGTGGTGCCTCTGTTTCGGTGCTTAATGCTATTTCAGCTCTTAACGGGGAGTATTTATGCATCAAATTCACCGCACTATGTTAAACGCAGACGAATTGCCATGTGCCATGTCACTGCTTTGGACACGAGAGCCGGTCAAGCTGCACTGAGCAGCTTTTTGCCCCTGGTTCCCAGGCTGTCTATGTATAGTGAAGTAAAGCTTAAATCAAATGAAAATGAAATGCGAAATGATCCAGAAGATGTGGGTTCGAGTCCTACAGCTGGCTAACCTTTTGAGTGACTTTCATCTTTCATCGTTAATCTCTTAGACAAATTGAGGCTTTGTATGTATTTGTCCCTTCTATGTTGTTCCAGCCTCAGAACATCAGTTCTTTCATGAGACTTTGTATCCCACGCTATCATGTGTTTACTTCAGCACGTCAGATCTATTCAACACCATACGATGTTACGATGGACCTTACTCACATCATCCGTCTTCGACTTCAACATCACATCTAATCGCAGCCCGTCACTCCACGTCACACCATTCTCCGTATGATGTCATGGCGAATGATGTCCGTAATAGCCATCATGAGTGAATTGGCTGACCGTTTCTTTTTAAATTCTTTGTTAGCGCCGCGAAGCAACTGTGGCTATGAGTGGCATACAGATGTGGACAGATGGAGAGAGGACAGCAGGAAGGAGTGGGGGACAGGGTCTTAGTATCCGTTCTGGGCCGACTTCAGGGGGGACTGTGCTGATATTCGTCCGGTAAATCTGCCGGAAAACGCAGGTAAAAACCCCAGATAGCACAGCCGGTGATGGGGTTCGAACCCACCACCTCCCAGGCTTCAGCACGGCCTTGGCTACAACCATCGAGCGGATGTTTTTACCCACATCGGTGGAATTGCAGCATGATTGCATTGCAGAATAGCACTCACTTGCAGCATGACACTACTTGTAGCAGTGTTAGCACAGCGTGGCAACTGTGGCTATATAAGGAGGCTGTGGCTATGGGCATGTGGAGAGAGGGGTAGTAGGAAGGGGTTTGAGACAGTATGCGTCCCGGGCCGACTTCAGCGGGAATAGTGATCTACCTGTGACAACAACGACAGCTTGATTGCGAGATGACGAATGGAATGTGCCTGTGGCATCCGCGGTATAACTTCGAAGAAACAGGAGAGAGCATATCCCGTGGTCAGACTTGTGCCCGTTACTCGAAAAAAGTAATTGATTACCGTTACCGTTACTTGTACGGAAAAAGTAATTGATTACCGTTACCAATTACAGGACTTCAAATGTAATTGAGTAACGAGTAGAAAAGTAACGCGTTACTCCGGTCGTTACTCTGCATTCACGCAAATTGTACCCGTCTTTGTGTGCCTCAGCAAAAAAAGAAAAGAAAAAAGAAAGAAAGAAGAAAAAAGGAAAGTTCAACAGGGGGGGGGGGTGGAACAGCTGAAATAACACAAAAATATGTACGTCTACTGTAGTTATTGCCCGGGAAGACGTTGACCCGATTGTGGAAGATCATGCATGGAACTTCCCCATGACTCATTAAACCTCCAAAGCTACCACAAAGGTACCACCACACTGGTGTAGGAACAGATTAGGGGGAGAGACCCTGAAATTCCAGAACAAAGGCTGACGGCACGTAGATCTTGACCTCGGGCAGAACATCTAAAAGATGAGTTAGTCTCTGCCGGGAAAGTAATCAATTACTGAGTAATCGATTACTCAGAAAAGTAATTGATTACTCGAAAAATTACTTTGACTTTAAAGTAACTGATTACTCGAAAAATTACTCAAAAAGTAATTGATTACAAGTAACGCAATTACTAGTAACGCGTTACGCACAAGTCTGCCCGTGGTTGGATTCGAACGCTCCACCTCTTGCCTCCTATAGTCTTTATATCCTGTTGGAGCAGCCACCAGCCAGCGAATACTGTTGGGAACACAAGGGATGGAATCCTTGTTTCTTTTCCGAACATGAAGATAGATTTCTATCCTTTGTAGCTCCGTACCACCTTCATAGCACGAAAGACTCCAAGATATCAACATTTACTTGCTTCGTACCAAAAACAAATACCTTCTTCGCTATCCAATCTTCCTCTTATCCATCCTCTACCCAGACGGTACTACCGTATTCAACATCTATACGCCACGCACACACAAAGGCAGGACAAGCAAAATCACACGAATCTCTCCTCGCACGCGAATGCGAGCACCGCGACGCAACAAGGGCGCACGCACGACAAGAAAGGCGATGCGTGCCAAGATTATGCTATGTACCTTTTCTTTTTCGGCGTTGTTCGTAAGACTCAGAGATCCGAGTTTGAATGGCCGAGAAGCTTGATCAATTCTGCGCGCCCGTAATCCGACGTCCGCATCCGTTCTGATCCGCTTAGGCGTTGATTACCTCGGTCTGTCGGACGAAGGATTTCGTGATTCGGACCCGTGCACAAAAGAAACGAAAGGTTTGTGTTCCAGCAGGCAACGGATTAGGAAGAGTGGTTTTGGCCGGTGTTTTGGTACACGCCAAGGAAACGACAGAAAAGAGCGACTGAAACGCACGAAGAAAAGGTAATCATGTTGCTCGGTATAATTGATGAAAGTTTGCTGTCTGGAAATGCGACAGTCGTATATAACTTGAGCGCTGTATTTCAATCTGTTTCCCGTTTTGGACGAAGTGTTGGTACGCCTTGTGTGGAAACATCGATGCTTCTAATTGAGAATACTTTTCGTCCCACTCTCTCTCTCTCTTATAGGAGGAGGAAGAAGGAGTATTTCGTAGGGTTTGTCCCGTTCCGTCGCGTCCGTAACACCGCCTCTCCCGCACCCAAACATTCGGACGTATAAGGGCGGAACTACCCATTTCGATGTCATCAGACTCATTGCATTGTATTCTTGATTGTAATGCACATACTTACCTCTTTATTTATGCCAATACGCTACATCGCCAATGGCATTATATATATAAAAATATAAAAATATTTCTCAATTGTAACACGTAACAGACACGACAGTTTTAACGAGAAAGAAATACATTAAAATGATATTCCTCCCTTAAAACGCAGGTTAACACCGGATATGGTTCCATTTGCTCATGTTCCATTATAGTTCATTCATTTTACTGATGCGATCACGCATCCAACACTGTGCAGAAGTTACATAGATAGAATTACGCACATGAGAAAAAATCGTGGAAATTCATCGAGCATATTCACGACATTATTTACGGAACGCTGCCATCTGCGGACACGGATACAATTACCAAATTGTATCTTAACAACCACCAATGAGAGCTCCTCAAATCATAGAGTTCGCTCCAGAGAAAAGAATACTCATATTATGTACCACTGTATAAAGCGACATCGCTTAAAACCGCATTTAAAACAGGAAGCTTACGCAACGACCCATCTCCAAATTACCAAGTACAAATTCACTATGATTATGTATAAGCGCAGCCCCCCCCCCCACCCCCCCATTATCCCAAGGTCCTGCGGGGAGATTATCTGTACCCATACCATTGATGGAGCTCTCTGAAACCGCGACGTCAACACACCAGCCCCGTTCCGGTCGTCCCTCTTCACGACGAGCGCGGGTCGTGAAGATGGTCACGTGCCTCGCGGTCACGTGATATCGGTGGCTTCCCACAGACTCCCACCCGCGTCCACTAGGCAAGTACATGAAGGGACAGGACGTAAAAGATTACAGGACGCGTGTGGCGCGGATTAAACGGCACGTGCTCAAGAGTAAACGCGTGTGCGCGACGTAAAGAAGGGAGAAACCCTTATGAATCGATGACGATAGTGATGATGATGATGTTGTCTACGGATGCAGAGTGATGTCACTCGAAGTGCCATCTGGATGACTGGTCTTCGAGTTTGAGCTTTCCCGTGTTCCGTGGTCTTCGTTTGAGTATAATATAAATGGTGTAAAAAAAAGAAAAAAGAAAAAGAAGTATTAGAAACCTAACGGTTGCTGTGCGGACTTGCTGTGATGTTTCAGACCTGAGGTCGAGGTCTTTATTTATTTATTTATTTTTTTTTTTTTGCAAGAGATTTACACGTAAGGAGCCGAGTGAGCCTATAGGCGAAACGCATGTGTGGCGAATATGCCGCACGTTTACTCCAGGATAGGATGGCGGACAATTTCGACTACTTATGCACTGTAAGAAAAAAACAAAGGAGTAATTTTACTCCTTTTGGGGACTAAATGCAAAACTAGTCCCTTTCAGGAGTAAATGCACGGGAGTAAATGAATGTCACAGAGTGGAGACTGCATTTCAAACTCTGTTCCAACAGTTCCAGGTACGTAATTCGTGTGCATGCACGAAAGTACTTTGAATCAAACCGTCAACCGTGATACGTCGAGTGATATAAAATCTTGCGACATACATAGGGCAGAATTTGGGAAGAAATAAGCGCTACCTGTTGCTTACACATGTGTGGGTGGAAAATTTCTAAGTTGGCTGAGTTATACAGCCTTATGCCATTAAATTCACGAATAGCACATATTGACGTAGACTGTTGCATTCGGAAGACCATTTGCGAAATTCAGTGACAATTTGCAGTCCTGGGGAGTAAACGTCGGGGTTAGGGGACTAAAATGGGGAGTAATTGCAGTCAAGGGGACTAGAAGCTGCAATTACTCCCTATTTTACTCCTTTTTTTTTCTTAGAGTGTGGTTGTTTAACGTGCACCAGATATATCAGACACACTGCGCTGGACGCAATGTTTACTTACCCACATTGCTATCGTCCTGAGCCGGGAACGAAACAGTCATCTTGAGCTCAGGTGGCCAGCAGCACGCCCGACTGAGGACGAAGGTATTTTTCTGGATAAGGGTGCGCAAGGATATAACACAGCAAAGTGGACTGCATGTCGAAAGCATATACGGCTTCATTCCCTCAAAGCTACGAGGCGGCATAATTTGTGGAACTGCGGTTACACGTGTGCAAAGTGTAATTCATTAACGAAAGGATTAACAACAACAATAGATGATGATGATAATGATGATGAGATGGGGTGTTTCACCGCAGTGGTGCGGATGAAGTGCGTCCAGGCTATAATGTGTCTTCGGTTAACAACAGTTTCTGTCTAACCATCGCAGTTCTAAGTGTCATTGGTAAGGAGCAAATCACGAGACTAGCGGTACGGCAGGCAACGATTTTTCTCATTGCATTATCGTGTGATCACTTATAGTTATAGAGAATTAACAAAGAGGGCGCTTTACTGGGAGAAGGAAACATTTCTTTGAGTCTGAGTGAAAAGAAACAGACAAAGCACACAGGACTATATACTCAGCTAGGCGTCACTGCTAGAAACTACAACTCGACATTCTGCATGCCTCTTGAGGGGACACGCCGTACCCCAGTACCGCAGACGTGGCGTCATACAAGACAAGCGTTAAGCTTTACGCAAGGTCATGCTAAAGCCCGAGAGGTAGTGGTCTCGAACCCTGCCGCTGACAGTGTTGTCTGACGTTTTTTCTCGTTTTCCCATCAGACGAATGACGGCGCAGTTGCCCCTGAAGAAGGCCCGGGACGTCTAATCAACCACTTTTTTTGCTGCTCTCTCTCTCTCTCTCTCCATCTTTCTACGGGACTGTACACCGCTCATAGCTCCAGTTGCCTTGCGGTGCAAACATGATATTAAAAAAAAGCTGCTCATAGAATTCTGTTGAACATGAATCCCCCACAGACGACCGTAAATCCTGGTACGGCACTGAGCACGATCTTCTGCGATACTCCACGAGACAGGAACGCCTGTTCTCGGAACTGCGCTTACCCTGCAGCTTATGTTTATCACGTTCAGCAGTGATATCACGCCAGTTTCTCCACGTGCCCGTAGAACCAAAAGAATTCCAACGTCAAACAACAACAGAATATACCACCAGCTCTTCCAACAAAGCAAACTCCAGAACACAGGGACCGTGCAGCTTTTTCGCCGCGGCTCAAACGAACCAAGCTACAACCCCAGGCAGTTTCACGCCAAACCAAGCATCCTCTTCCAACACACATTTACAGCTGTTGTACTACAGCTCACATAAAAGGATCTTCGTTAACCGCGTTATTAGCCCCGTGGTACGTGCGACCTTTATGGAGTGATAAAGAGCATTTTGGGTGCCAGGAAACAGAAGAGAGTTGCCAGGCATGAAGGGAGAGGGAGCTGAGTTGTGTGTTTTTTTGGAAGCCTCGAGAGTAACAAGTGAGTGCCCGCCTTTTGGATGGGCGGAGCCGCTTTGAGGCGCCGCCGTCCGCGCGGAGTAGATGGCTTCGCCGCAACGGAGGGGCTGTCACAGAAAAGTTGCTTTACAGGACGGACACTCTTTGTGAGTGTATGTGAGTGATTTGGTTGTGGAACCGAAAAGAGGCGGGTAATGATGAAGTTATTTCGCACACTTCTTTAAAAAAAAAAAAAAAAAGAAAAAACTTCGCCTGCTATACACTCTAAAAACAGAACTTCACAACATAGCACGGTGAAGGCCAAACATTGCACACACTCTAAGAAATGAACTTCACCGCATAGCACGCTTCTAGCCAACTATCATCTCGAATGATATGGTTATCTGCCCTGATATGCTGAAAACGGTAGGCGTATGCTTTGTGCCCCATCTCATCATCGTATCTCTATGTGTGTGTGTGTGACAATTATGAACAGCATAAGAGTCACAAAAAAGGCGTACGCCTCCCGTTTTCAACAAATCAGGGCAGATAACGATATCATTAAAAATGATGGTTGGTTAGGAGCGTGCTATGCGGTGAAGTTCATTTTTAAGAGTGCAGAGTGATACCTTTATCACTCAAGATTTGTAGAAAGCGCGGGGCGTACGCCTTTTTTTGGAACTGCATAAGTGCACCCTCTACGCATCTCCACCCTTCATCCTCTATCCTCCATCCGTTTTTTAAATATTTTTTTTCTGGCTATAGTCGTGACGACGCCCACTTCTGTGTGGCCAACAACGGCGAGCCGGTCCTGCCATTACCCCTCCCCCCCTCATTTTATGCCCACCTCATTTTTAAGAGTGTGTGGCATTTATACAATAACTGTTAGAAAGTGGCGTACGCCCCGCGCTTTTCAACGGTGTCATTCTGTGCAATGCATGCTTGGCCTTCTGCGAGTTCTGTTTCACGAGCACGTTTTTTTATTTGTTCCGTTCATCTTCTTCCGCACTCTTTCATTCGACATTATCAACATCAACAGCTCTCACTTGTCCTCGGCCTACACTCTAAAAAGAGAACCGGAAAAGAAAATTCAGTGAGGCCTATATGTATGCGCTAGCAGAGGCTCCAGCGCAGAGGGACAGAGCGGACGGAGTGCACTCTGCAGAGCAGCTACTTAACGCGCCCAGAGTGTAGGCCGAGGACAAGTGATAGGTGCTGACGCTGATAATGTCAAATGAAAGAGTGAGTAAGCAGATGCACGGAACAAATATATATATATAAAAACACACTCTAACTCAGAACTTCACCGCGTAGTGAGAGAGGGGGCGTACGCCTTTTTGTGACAATTTTGATATATGATAATTGACACGAAAAGGCGTACGCCCTCCCCTTATCAATCGTGGCAATCGTTGGCGCACAGCGTGTTCTGCGGTGATGCACCCTTGATTTGTGGAAAGGGCGGGGCGTACGCCACTTTGTGACAATTAGGATAACTGCGTAAATGTCACAAAAAAGAGGCGTACACCTCCAGTTTTCAAAAAATTAGGAGAGAGAACGATGTTATTCGGGACTATGGCTGGCTAGGAGCCTCTATTAAGAGTAGGAGTACAGCTACGGTCAACCTTAATAATAACACTCGAAAAAATTCGGTCTCATTTCCCAGCGCGATAACCACCACCCTGGGGGAACTGGAGGGATGTTAAGAGAACAAAATAATTGCAAACTAACAGAATAATTTTGTTCAATTGAGATTTCCTCATGTCCCCAAGGATTGCTGTAATCGCTCTCAGGAACACGACTACATTTTTTTTTTTTTCAGTGCCATTATTAAGGTTGACCGGAGCTGTACAAGCAAGACCAATCTTGTCGCCGCTCATGCCTCCGTTTCTTTTTATATCCAGATCATCATCATCATCGTCATCGTATGACAAGCCTAACGTACTTATGAGATACAGGTTACACGGCCATCGTACACAATGTACCGACGCTCCATGTACAGCGTATAGCTCGCAAATACAGGTGAGACAACGTCGCCCGTGGACAAACAGTGCATGATCGACCTGGAAGGAAGGCTTTTAGGGAGCGCCGCTCTATTACTCGCCGATCGTAACCCAATTGACGCGTGCGATAGTGCGCTTCAGGCACGACGGCGAAAAAGCTGTTTGATGCCGGCGTGCCGAAAAAGACTTGGCACACACACAGGCGCGTAACTCACTTAGCTCGCAAAGCGGCTGATGGAGCTGCCAAAGCTGGTTTGCCTTTCTACGCCACAGAAGGCCAACCATTATGACTCCGCGTAGAAGCGCGAATAGCACCGAGTGTGTTAGCATTCTTGCATTCTTAAAAATGAACTTCACCACATAGCACAATCCTATCCAATACGCCAGGCCGTGGGACGTCGTTCTCTCCCGTGATTGGTTGAAAACAGGAGGCGTACGCCTTTTTTGTGACACTTATTCTGAAATGTTAATTGTCACGAAAAGGCGTACGGCCCACGCTTTCCACAAATCAAGAGTGATAGAGGTAAGGTATCACTCCTTACAATGCCTGGCCTTCAGCGTGCTATGTGGTGAAGCTTTGTTTTAAGAGTGTGCTGTGCAGAACGCAGTGGCATTGCGTTTTTAAAGTGCCACCATGGACTAAATCTCGTGTAGTCGGGATCCTACAGAATTCGTCATTGCAATCTGCCACTCTGCATTCTCGCAACATATTCCTTCTCTTCGCGGAAGTATCATAAAATTAATTTCTAGTTTTGAAATCAACGACATCGCAACAATCTCTTAAAAATGAACTTCGCCACATAGCACGCTCCTAGCCAACCATCGTCCCGAATGACAACGTTCTCGACCCTGATTTGTTGAAAACGGGAGGAGGAGCCTATTTTGTGCCATTATGCACGGCACAAAATAGGCTCCTTCTCCCCTTTTTAAACAACAAATCTATAGGGCGAGAACGTTGTCATTCGGGGTGATGGTTGGCTAGGAGCGTGCTCTGTGGTGAAGTTGATTTTTAAGAGTGCACTCTCAAAAATGAACTTCACCACCTAGCACGTTCCTACACTGTTAAAACAGAACTTCACCACATAGCACTCCTAGCCAATAATGATTCCGAATGATATGATTCTGTGTCCTGATTTGTTCAAATCAGGGGAAGGCGCCTATCTGGGACATGCTTCTGTGAGGCCGACAACGGCGAGCCCTTTGACCAGTAGCGCCACCACATGGGACATGCATAATGTGTCCCAGATGGGCGGCTCCTCCCATGTTTCACAAATCAGGACACATGTCATTCGAAATCATGATTGGCTAGGAGCTATAGAGTGGTGAAGTTCTGTTTTAACAGTGTAGCCACCATCATCCCGAGTGACATCGTTCTTTCCCCTGATTTACTGAAAACGGGGGGCGTACGCCATTCTTGTGGCATTATGCAGTTCATGCTTGCCACAAAAATGGCGTACGCCCCCCGTTTTCGTCAAAGCAAGGGAGAGGACGTTGTCATTCGGGATGATGGGTGGGTAGGAGCGTGCTGTGCGGTGAAGCTCTGCTCTTAGAGCGTGGGCAATCTATACCCACACGTCTGGCAACATTGCTCCTGGAAGGTCGATTTCAGCCTCCTTACCACAGCTTCTAGCAGCCTTCCAACGTAAGGTGGCGAGCGGAGACGCGCGCTGTTGCCAAAGGAGACAAGCGCCAGAGCTCCCGGATGACGTTACATAGTGTTGGAGAATCCGAAGCTATGAAGTTTTGCGAAGTTCTTTCGAAAATAGGCTACCACAGTTTGTGTCTGCGCAGGAGGGAGAGGGTAAAGTTTGGAGAGACCACGTGACGACGTGTCTGTCCAATCACAAGACAGAAATGAGGAGGAAATTCGTAGACTGTGGCATGAGTTCACAGAAGAAGCCACGTGCGCCTCGACCTTGAAATATTGCCCACTTATTTAGGAGAGGGACCAATGAGATGGTTCCACGGGCAATAGGGGAGAGAGGGAACTGGGAAGCTGCGCAGACAGCTGATCTACTTACATGGCGTATTTGTGGAAGCGTGTAACGTTCACAAACGGCATCTATATTTTACCAAAGGGGGTAATAAACGCAAAATCAGCACCACAAATACAGACACTTGTCCGACGCATCATTGAACATCACAGCCAGCAGCTGCGTCAGTGAGGGGCCGGGGAGAGATCACGTGTTTCCGAGAACCAACTGGTATAGCGGTAAATTTTTCTTAGTTTGCTGGATGTTTCAATATCGTTTGCGCTTGTGCACGCATCCGTTCACTTTTTACGTACGGCCATTTGCGGAATGCATTAAAGAACAGAGCACCTACTGACCACACAACATTCTGCTCTAGTATATATACCAGTATCACCAGTTCAGCTTCACTTCACGACTCACTGACCAGTTTTCTCCGCATCGAAGCACCTCCAATATGACATATAACTACAACAACAACCTCATGGGAGTCCGGCACTCACTGTGTCTGCAACAATCATGAAAAAGACCGTGATGCCACGTGTGGAAGATGTTCTTTTTCGAAATGAAAATTCACTATTCGCACACAAAGCCAGCTATTGTAACTGTACGTTCGGTATCACATCCCCCGTATACTCAAGCTGCTTGGCAAACACACACCTGCTAACAATCTAACCTTCTGGGCGTTCTCCAGGGCACCTTCCTGTTTGGCGCTAATACCATTGTAGCTTCCTTACGGGTCATTTGCATATATTCAGGATACATCACCTTGCAGGGCCACTCCGCGCGTGCAGCTTCGCAGAGCGTGCGTTTGGCGTAAACACAAGGTAGACGCATCCCCCGCAGACGTGCGGAAGAAGGCGATGTTTGGGCACGCTGTTTGCCAATATGCATACTAATGCCCACAGGCTAATTGGAGCAGGTAATTGTGCGGACCTCGGAATGCCGCTCGCAGCGTGGCTGACGCTCTGTTTATTCGAAGGTCCACGTACACTATAAGAAAGAAGAAAGAAGAAGAAAAAAAGCGAGATTAATTTTGGCACTTTTGGGGATTACATGCATTCCCACAATCATTAGTCCCTTTCGAGACTAGCTGCACGAAAGGTTGTGCGAAGTTGAGGGACTATTTGCAGTGCTGGGGGAGCAAATTTCGGGGTCAGGGGGGTCTATGGAACAGGGGGTAATTGCACTGGAAAGTGTAACTGCTGCCCACACTCTAAAAACAGATGGTGGTGGTGAGAGTGGAAGGCACGCCGTTGTCGGCCTCACGGAGATGGGCAACATCATGACTAACACCCTGAGGGGAATGTGCGTCCTGGGCCGACTTCTAAGGGAACTGTGGTGGTGGCGGTGGTTGTGAAAGGGCTCGCCGCTGTCGGCCTCACATTAAGGGAACTGTGGTGGTGGTGGTGGTGGTGGTGATGGTGAAAGGGCTTGCCGTTGTCGGCCTCAAGTATGTGGGCAACGTCACGACTGACGCCCTGGGGAAATGTGCGTCCTGGGCCGACTTCTAGGGGAACTGTGCCGACATATGTCTGAAAGCGTCCGAGGAAAACCCAGGAAAAACCCCAGACAGCACAGCCGGCACCGGGATTCGAACACGGGTACCTCCCAGTCTCGACGTGACAAGGGAACTGTACTTCACCACATAGCATGCTCTTGGCCAGTCACCATCCCGAATAACATCGTTCTGCCCCCTGATTGGTTAAAAACGGGAGGCGTACGCCTTTTTTTTGGAACACTTATGCTACCCTGCTGAAGACATGATAATTGCCAAGTAGGCCATCACTGCTGCCATGGTTCGCGAGGCGCAGCAAACAGCGCCTATTTTTCTTTTTCTTTTTAAAGGAAATTGGAGAGCAACGCCACGTTGCGCATCGTTATGCATGTAAACAAACATTGGTTAGTGTTTTCCCGCCTCAATAAATTTATTTTGTTTTTCTTAACATTCGGTAATGTGGACGACTCGCTTTATGGACATTTTTTGATGGGGACAAAAGTGTCCATATTAACGGGGCACGCGACTACAAAACCTCCTTCCATAAGTCAATCCTAGTCCTGTACTCTTGGGTGAGGAGTCCATGTTGCCGTTGGGCATACATTGGGTGCATACATAAGGGTGCATACCAGTGATGGCCAGTAGTTAACTACATGTAGTTAAACTACTAGTTAAACTACCTGATTGTAGTTAAAAAGTAGTTATCAACTACTTGCAGAAATGTAGTGGCAACTACTAGTTAAACTACTATTTTAAGTAGTTAACTACAGTAGTTAGGTTACTGAAGGCGCCAACTACTTCCGATTTTGCCGTAACCTTTACGGCACGATTGTGCTTCCGACTTTTACCTTGAGCTACTTGTTTGATGAGAACGGAGGTGCAGAGCAGTTGTGTCGTGCATGTGTACTAAATCTTCACTTTTAATGCTTTAAAACAGGTTGCTTGAAAAACAATGTTTAAAACTCTGTTCGAAATATCGGCGGCTTCTGTCCTGAGGCAACTCCCTTCCTAATGTTTAAAACAGGTTGTTGAACGTACACCATAGCTGATCTGTTCTGTTTCCCAATACTGTACTACCGCACATGCTTTATCTGTTCTTTTTTGTTTTGTTTTTGTAATGTCCGCAGTTTGATTCCAAAGCGTAAGGATTTGTATAGTTTGTTGCAATCCTGTGAATGGGGCCCTGTTGCACTTACTGAAACTTGGTTATCGCCAGATATAAGAGACAGTGAGCTGTTACCAGAGTGTCCTGGCTTTACCTTCTATCGCTGTGATCCCGTAAATAGACGAGGAGGTGGTGTTTGACTCGTCGTTAAAAACTGTTTTAAATCATATGCTGTTCATTGTACATTTCCTATCGAAGTAACGTGGGTATTGATTGACTGCGTCACGTGTAGATTAGTAGTTGGTGCATGCTATCGACCTCCCTCAAGCAATGCATTCATCTCAGAATTACACAAATCACTACATCATATATTTCACAAATTCCCAAATTCAAAGGTTATTCTTCTTGGTGATTTCAACTACCCCTCAATTAATTGGAGATCCACCTCAGCCTCTGGCAGTGAAGAACGTTCTTTCATTGATTTGTGTCATGTGTTTGACCTTCATCAGGTGGTTCATGAACCCACCCGTGTAACTCCCACCTCATCAAACATCCTAGACCTAATCCTCACTAACGAATCAGATGTAGTAGGTTCTGTATTTTCTCCATGCGCCTTGAGTGATCACAAAGTCCTACACTTTACAATATCTGTCCCCAGCGTGCCCCGTCGTTCCTCGTGCAAACGCATAAGATTATACGATAAGGGTAACTACGACCAAATAAATTCTGAATTACCCAATTACTTGGCTAACTTTCTCGCTAGTTTTGAAGTACGGACAGTCGAGCAAAACTGGTATTTATACAAATCCAAGATTAATGCACTTATTGAAGCCTATATACCCTCCATTATCATCAAGACACATTGTCATGCCCCATGGTACAATCATGAAATCAAACTGCTCGCCCGTCAAAAGAAACGTCTGTACAGGCTTGCTAAGCGCTGTAAGTCTGCATCATCACTGCTAAAATATCAAGAGTGCGCCCGGAAATAAAAATCATTGGTGACTTCTTCAAAACGCATGTTCCATAGCGAGGGCCTTGTTAACCTCTTGAAGCACAACCCCAAAGCATTCTACAAAGCTATAAACCCAAAATCTCCATCGGCAAACATCCAACTGAAAGATCGTGATGGTAATTTTGTTAGAGATAACCAATGTTCTCTTATCTTCAATAACGCATTTGCAAGCGTGTTCACCAACGACGACACAACTCCCCCTGCTGCGCCTCCCACATCCATCTTCAATAGCATGTCACCGATAGCGATATCTCCTGCTGGCATTGAAAATATTATCTCTTCCATCAAGGTTTCCTCCTCTGCTGGTTTCGATGGAATAAACAGCAAAATTCTTAAAAACACAAAGGCTCACTCGAGCAGATTTCTTGCTGCAATATTCCAACAATCACTTAATAGTTCATAGATTGGTAGAAATCCAGCGAACCGGTACAGATGTAGGAAGGGAGTTGCCTCAGGACAGAAGCCGCCGATATTCCGAACAGAGGCACCGTCCTCATCATTGGCATGGTTTAAAGGGACAATTCGCATGAACCTTTAAACACGTCACACCTAACCCTTTATATACCATGCCAATGATGAGGACGGTGTCCAGAAAAAGAACAGTCTCTGTTCGAAATATCGGTGGCTTCTCTCCTGAGGCAACTCCCTTCCTACTTAATAGTTCAGTTCTGCCAGAAGACTGGCGTCGGGGAATGATAATACCAGTGCATAAAAGTGGTGTCACTCATTCACCGTTGAACTATAGACCAATCTCCGTTACCAGCGCCCCCTGCAAAATCATGGAACACATTATATATTCGCAGGTAATCAACTTCCCAGAGTCAAATGCTTACTTTTCCCCCTGCCAGCATGGCTTCCGTAAAAATTTCTCACAACTAGCTGGTTTTATCCACGACCTCTACTCAAATATGGACAGTTCTACTCAAACAGATGCCGTGTTCCTGGACTTTGCTAAAGCCTTTGATTCTGTACCGCACGCTAGATTAATGGTTAAACTCTCACAACTAGGCCTTAATGCACATGTTCTCTCCTCGATTCATATGTTCTTAACTGACCGCCTCCAGTCCACTTTCGTGAACAACCATTCCTCGTCCTTTTGTCACGTATCATCTGGTGTCCCCCAGGGTATGGCCTTTGGGGTATGTGAATAAATAAATAAATAATGCATGTCTAGTGAAGCCTCATTTGCTGTGAAATAATTCTGCAATTTAGTTTATCGCGTAGGCACAAAAGGAATTTTGACGATCGTAGCAATAGCTTGAGCCAAAGTTTATCATTGCTTGTGATTCATATTTAGGTGTCCAAGAACACTACAAGGGATTGGTGTTGATGGACAACGTTAAGTAGTTATAGATGTAGTTAAACTACATTGCAGTAGTTAAAGAAGTAGTTTTAACTACTCCCCTGAAAAGTAGTTGAACTACTAGTTAAACTACTCAATCGCAAAGTAGTTAGTAGTTATAGTTAAACTACTGTAGAAGTAGTTAGTGGCCATCACTGGTGCATACATTGTTTTAGAGACGTTGGCTATCAATCTGCTATGCAGTTTCAGACACATGTTTTTACCGTATTATGTCACGTTGTACCTCTCAACTGGCCTAGTATATTGTTTTTAGCATAATCACTTGGTTTGTAATGGGTCACAATTTTCATTAGTGTTTTGGTGCATTACAGCCTTAGTCGCTTGTGCGCCATAAGACCACCAATAATAATAATAATTAGCATGATAAGTTAACCAGTATCTCTGAAACAATTTTACGCCGCAGTCTACAACAATTCAGTGATAATAACATGAAGGCATATAGCGGACTCTAGTTCCTATCCAAAACGTAAAAAAAAGAAAAAAAAATATCGTCGCTTCGCAAAAGCTTATACACATATCCATGCTTACGGGCCGCAACAAAAGCTTTTTTTCTGAAATGTCACAACAACACTGACACAAAATTCTTGCCTCCATTCTGCCATATATCCTATCTGTTACAGCTTAGAATATCCCCCGTTCCCTAACAGCAACTTTCCATGTTACGCAGCGAAGTTGCAAAAAAAAAAAAAAAAAAAAAAATGCTGACAATGTCATCGGAGTAGAAAAGCTGCGCCAAAAAGGGAGTGACAGGCCTCCCTTTGTGTCGCTACGAAAACATATTCTATCGCTAGTTCGGCCGCAACCATACACTTTGCACTTCAACAACGGTGCCCTAACGATAGAGACGGATTGTTCGTAATCCAATTGGAGGCGAACTAGGGCCCTCCAGGGTACATGGGGTGGCATTTTGGGGGGTGCCAGGCGCAGCAGGGCAAAAAATTAGCCCCATTGACGCCGTAAGCATCGTGTTGCATCGCCTCAGGGTCTATGATGCCCCGCACTGACGCACACGCGTTTGGGACGCCGCCTAGCGGAACATGGATTCGCATATAGTAAAAGCCATTGGTTGGTACGCGCTGGGATTAAGGGAATAATGACATGTTGTATGGATAGGTGATGCTTAACGGGAGTGATTGAGCTTTAAAGCACAGAGGAAGTATATTCCTGATCTCGAAGACACGTGTGCCGTAAGGTAACTCTGTAAGGAGCACGAAAGAGCACATTTGTGCGGTTTCGCTTCGAAGAGTCACGCTAGAGGGCGATGTCATTTAGCACACCTGCCCCCAGATGGCTGATGTCGTTATAGTTCCGTACGAGATGCACACGCATAACGTTCACAAGTGTACATTCGAAGGCAATGAAGATAAAGGCAACAACGACTGTTTCAAAGGGGCGAAGCGACGGTCTGCGACAGGTCTTTCTTTAGAAGGGTCTTTCCGCGTTGTGGCACCGCTGGATACCAAAATCGTTGTCCTAGTCAAGTGACAGGTCACAGCTATCCAGCGCAGGTATGCTATTGTCGGCAGTCATCCCTGGTCGAAGACACTACAGGAGGGCTACCCTTCCAGCCTCCTTCACTGCAATAAACAAAACTTCACAGGAAAGTCATCTTTACAAACGGACTGTTAAGGAAGATGAAGCTACTGCGCATCTCTCTCGCGCACCTTATGGACAGGCACGTTACGTGTATGAGCTAGCATTCTCGTTTTCGTTTTGGAGCTGCAAAGTCTACTTGCTCCTGCTGTCTGTCGTCCTTGCCCTTCCTCAACATTGTACACGGACTTTCATGACCGTATGCGCCTCGACTCTTAAAACAGAGCTTCGCCACATCGCCACGCTGAAGGCAAACAATTTCAAGAACGGTAACGCCATCTCTCTTGATTTGTGGAAAGCCTGGGGCGTACGCCTTTTTGTGACAATTAACTCATCTTCGTGACAATGCCCACAGCTGTGAGGCTAACAGCGGTAAAATGCCTCCAACGTCACCACCACCATCACTAAGTGACAATTAACGTGACTGACTAGGCAAGGTCGTGCTGAAGACTGGGAGGTGGTGGGTTCGAATCCTACCACCGGTTGTGCTGTCTCAGGTTTTCCCTGGGTTTTCCGAAGACTTTCCAGACGAATGTCGGCACAGTTCCCCCTGAAGTCGGCCTAAGACGCATACTAACCCCCCTGTCCCCCACTCCTTCCTGCTCTCCTCTATCCGTCTGTCCACATCAGTACGCCGCTCATATCCATCGTTGCTTCGCGGCGCTAACACGCAATTAAAAAGAAATAACATGACTGCGTGTATTGGTGTCACAAAAAGGCGTACGTCTCCAGTTTTCAACAAAGCTGTTTTTGTTGACCAACCTGTTTTAAGAACGTAGCTCTTCACTTATTTTCTACAAATCTTCAGGTCCTTACCCCTGAGTTCAAGTCGTAGTCAAAACATCGAGTGTCATATTGAAACACCAGAAAATTTTCTCCCACATAATACTATTCACACAGACGAATCGTCACTCGCTTAATATCACGCTGCCTCTCCACATAAAGTGACACGTGGTGAGCCACTGGTTCGGGGGAGGTACCCGGTTGGAGCAGCGGAGATCAAATTTCGCAGGCTGCCAAAGGGTGACGGTCGGTGTGGTGACGGCTGACAGATGGTGGCGGCCAGAGTTGTCAAAACACGCTTTCCAATAACTGTTACTCGCGTCCTTGTGCTTCCCTTTTTACCAGCGAAGGTTTGTTTGGCCTCTCTTCCTGTTTGCACCACAAACGTTTGGAAGCGTCCAAAGAAACTCTTTGTCGAGCCATCAACGCGTCGTTTTCTTGGGAGCCTTTTATCTTTGACGCTTTACGCGGGTCTTTCAATCGTGGTTTGGAGGGCATGCGAGATTGTTTGAAGGGAGCTCAAAAGGCGGCGCGGCAGTGTGTTCGAGGACTGGTAGTCTGTTTGCAAAGGGGTTGAGGTTTGAGGTGTTACAAGACATGCGCTGTCTTGAGAGAGAGAGAGGGAGAAAGAGGAAGGGAGGAAGAGAAGCAGGTTGGCCAGAAACATAGAAGGCATGGTGGACGGCGGTGCACATTCAAAACACACGGAAGGTGCAGGGAGCGAAAGAGGCGTGGTTTGAAATCGTGGGCAAGAATTTCTACGGTATTCGGTACATCTAAATTTTGCAGTTCTGTCATTTGATGTTTTGACAGGTCGCAGTTTCATGTTTCGACATGCTTTAATGCGCTCCACTTGGGGAAAACACAAGGTACCAGAAGGTGGGTGCTGCAAGATGCTGGGCCAATTACTGCGAGCAAAAAGGCTCTACATTCGAAGGTACCGTTGCTTAACTGCCGTGGCTGCCTTTGATACCCCGTTTTTCCTTCAGCAGATCTCTCGAGTTTTTCGCAAGCATTTCCTCATTCGATAAATACCTATCTTACATTGCAAATCAGATCCATAGATCATCGATCATATCTTCTTTCGCTGGCATTCGCTCAGGATAGCTTCAACTCTACCACTTACTTCGAAAGATAACAAATACAACAAGATAACGAGTAAGAAAGACAGCTGTAAGAAACTCGTAAAAAAAGCAAAATTTCTTCATTTTTATTCTTCGTCTACGCAGATGGGCGGAATTACCGTCCCACTGCTTTTCCTGCGCAGGATATATTGATACGGGGGAGCTCCTGGAACCAAGTTATCTGTCGCGAATGAATGAAGCTAGTGGAGCCCAATTTGCGGCAAATGATAAAGTGGAAGCGTAAGGCTTATAGAACCTTCGCCATTCGAGTATATAAAGATGAGAACCTAATGCTGGAAAGCGTGAAACACGGACCATGAAGCATCAACATATCAGAGCGGACATGAGAACAACAGCAATTTATTTTAATGGTGAATATTTAATAACGATTAATGATGATTTGGGGGGATATGTTTATTGCAAAAAAAAAAAGAAAGGGAGGAAAGGTTAGTCCATGCGTAGGCCAACTTGCGTAGGCTTGATGATTGGGGTGTTTCAACACGATAAGCGGTACTCTATGATGATGATGATGATGCGCGCTTTTCTTCTTCTTTTTCTTTTCTCTTTTATTTTCTTTTTTGTTTGCGCAGCGGTAACTATAAGTACTCTATTCCCCACTTCTAGAGGTAATTTGGTGAAAATATAAATGACAAGTCCCACAGCGAGGACCAAAGTCCTACATTGTCCGGAATGGAAAGGAAAGGTATAAGGCAGCGCGTTTGTGAGCTGGATTGATTGATTGATTAATTGGGAAAAAAATAAAAATATGGAGATGTGAGTGTCGACAAAGTCGGAACTGGCTATACTGCAGAACATGTGAATAGAACAGAAAGTGGAAAAACAGAACAAACGGTAACTCTACGATGATCAAGAAAAATACCAAGCAAAGACCAAAGAACAGCCGGGCCCGTCCGGCTAATGAATTATCTGGATCAAGCCATTTCTTCACGGTGACAGTGAGGAAGTCTAATACCCTAATCACACGGGCAGCGCTACACGCGTGAGATTTCCCGCAAATAATCATGTTATGCTTTTTAATTACCATTATGCCCTTTTCTTTTCATGATATACAGCGTAATCTAAATATACTTGGCGCTTGTATCACAATCACGTGGTCACTAACAGGTCACAGACTGCCATGGGACAACAACAAACCGTGGTTCACGATAACCGCGGCTGGTCAGGTAACGGCGGTTAAGCGTAACCGCGATTAAGACTTCGAGGTTAAGAAGGGTATTAGCTGATTTAAAGGCCGGGTGCAAATCTAATCCTGAAATGTCGGGAGCGCGAACAATTGAGAATGTGCCAGATTTTCAAAAGCATCCGCAGTGGCGGCAGCAGAGGCGGATAAATGTGGTTCTTGTAAACAAGGTCGCCTGTGTTTATCACAAATCGGGATTCTGATAAAGTAAGCCACATGGTGAGGGTTAATGGTCACGCTTTCCATTGTAGCTGTGGGGATCAGTAGAAAAGATAATTCGGAAGTCATTAGGTGGCAACACTGAATGTAATGGCCTCTGGGTGGAGTATTTAAGAGCATCCTGCTCGCCGGTAACGCTAGCGACCAATGCTGGATTAGAAAAATAAATGTGAGACGAAATAACAACTATAGGTAATGATGATGGCATGGAGGCAGAATCATGAGTTCGAAAAAGAGGTAATGAGTTACGTCCAGTTTCAACGTCGACCTTGTGTATAGTATAGGACTGTTCTTCAAGACGAGGAACTTTCAACCTCAACTTTGTTTTACTGCCTCTTTGTCTATCCTGCTCGTGTCATATTCAAAAACACTGTAACGCAATTCGCTCTACTGATGATTGTTTAACCGGTTTAACTAGTGATGTTTCAACTCTTTGTTGATTGTTGTTCGTTTATAAATGCGCGTTTTCGAAAAAGGAGCCAGTAACTTGGTCTGTTTATTGGTAAGGCAACACACAGCTCTTCCCCAGTGTCGTCGGCGCGTTGGGGGCTGCCTGCCTCATCATACCACGTGACAACAACGTTGGTAGTTCAGTTTTTAACATTAAACTGTACATTATAATAAATGTTCCGTGTCCGTATTCCTGTTCTAGACGCGGTGGATGTAACGGAAAAAGGGACGCCCGAATCATGCCTCCATATTATTAACAACTAAATGGCAAAGCGTTGCTTTGCGATCCGGATCCCACACTCTTAAAAATGAACTTCACCGCATCGCACACTCCTAGCCAATCATAATCTCGAATGATATCGTTATCTGCCCTGATTTGTTGAAAACGGGAGGCGTACGCTTTTTCTGTGACACTTATGCGGTTCATAATTGTCCCAAAAATGTCGTACGCCTCCTGTTTTCAGCAAATCAGGGCAGATAACGATATCATTCGAGACTATGGTTGGCTAGGAGCATGCAGTGCGGTGAAGTTCATTTCTAAGAGTGCAGGGTTCGTGCTTGCTCCGACGTTTGTTATAATGTGCTTATATGCAGCACAGAATGACGTCTTTGTCATGAAGCTACACGCGGTATAAATTTGGACCCTGATAGGATGTACAAGTAGTACGTGAGTCTTTGCTAGTGAATAAATTAACCCGCTCAGCTGTAGTTGGTGATCCGTATTAACCGCGTTCAAACGGTGCTGCACACACGGAGAAGAAATGAGGCGAGGAAACGCTCGTGCATACAGGGTGTTTGCTCTAACGTGTCCAGAAATTATATTTAAAGCGAGCGATAAAAGCAAAAAAAAAAAAAAAAAAGCGAAAAGCAACTGGTACTTTTCTGCTACTCGAATAAGAAACAGGTACGGCTTCACTAGTAGCACCCGTTCTTTAGTCAAGTAGCTGAAACGTAGCGCTCGTTCCTCCCTGTACAAACACCCTGTACATTCCTCCAGGAAGCGCCGTTCCTTAGCGTATGTAACACCTGTCAATTTGCACTATATCATCCGTCAATGCTCTGCTCATCATACTTGCCGCACGAACACCGCGAAGTTCTGTTACACTGTATATATCTGGCGGTAATATTAGACCCACTCGCGGTGCTGTTATGTTTCTAGTTAATGCGCATCTCAAAACGTAGTTAAACAAACGCTAATGCCATTCCATGCCCCTTTACCCCTTCTTGTCCCGCTAACGCAACGTTACATCCTCATCCTTCTGCATCTAAACCCTTTCACGTATATCCCCGAACACACACACACACACACATCGGCAGCGAGCAAACAAACACACAAACCCATTTTCTCAACATAACCACTCCATTTAGAGGCAGTGGCACTTTGATCTGAGCACGCGGCAAATCATTCAACCCCCTCCATTCCTCTCGTAGCAGCAGCAGGAGCAAGCCTCCCAAAGTGGAGCACAAATTCAATTCAGCAGCGCCATACGTCAAGCACTTGGGCACCCAATTTGGCTCCTTGATTGGTCCCTTCAGAGCCCCGCTGCCGCCGGTGGCGCCCTTGGGGCGGCGCGGCAGTTGCGCAAAACGGATTTACTGTACTGCATCTCGGTCTGTATGTGTGCCCGTTGCCTCTATTTATGCTATCGCACCTTGTGTTACGTGGGAAACCGTGCACGTTATTTGTGTATACACGTACGTTGCATTTCGCGTCGTTCGCATTCGCATCACGGTTGTGATAACGTTCCGCCTGCTTAGTTTGCGGACCTATGCACAAAAAAATAAATAAACGGAAAAAATCGAAAAAACTTTTTTTTTTCTCCACGTTGGCGTTCAAGGCAGAAGAGTGCTCTAAGATTAGAGAAAAAAATATCCTGGCGAAAGATGCTACCGACTGTGGTTTCTCAACCGCCATTCCTGCGGTGGATAAAAGTTGCTTTCGATAATTTTCTTCTTCTTATGCTGTTGTTGTTTTTAAGTGTTGAGAGAGGTCAGCCAAGGTGGCTTGCTACTCTTGAACGAAAAAATATTCAGAGAAAAGTTCACCCGGACCAAAAAAAAAGAAAAAGAAAATCAGTGGAAGCGTCCAGGCAATGCGTATCGGATATGGAAGGCCTAAAACATGTTTGAGTTAGTAACGGCCGCCACAAGCTGTCCACCATCGCGATGTTTTGATCAGGTTTTTGTCACATTGAATACGCATCCCCTAGTCACGTGACCTTAATGGATCTTTCTCGTTAGATCTTCTTTCGCGTTGTATAAGTGATCACAGCCCAGCAACCCTCTGTTTCTGTTTTCTTTTTTTTTCTCTTTTTTTTTTTGCCACTGAAGCGAGTGTGCCCTCCTTCGACTGTCAGTGCGACTTTGTCGAAACTCACATCCCCATTTTTTTTCTTTATCACATCATATCACATCTCTATTCCTTTCTCTTGGGTTTTATTCTCACTGCTGCCGAAACGTCACTTACACGTGTGGCGATGAAAAGAGATCAAGCGTCACACAGTCTCCTCTTCCTAATACACAGTGTGCTTCCGTGTCTAATTTGCGCTACATAATCCGTTAAGCTCATTCTCATACAAGCTAACAATTTCGAGGCACAAGACAGTGTTCAGTTCCACTTACACTTCTTCGCTTTACCCCTAATGTACGAACAAATTGTAGAATCAATTTCTTTTTCCTTTTTTTTTTCTTTTTTCCTTATCGCTTCGATTTCCCTTGTTTCCGTAGCAGACCGACTGCGAGATTGGACAAGATAAATTGAAACGTGATTGGGAAGTCCGGTTTGCGAATGTGCGGAGGCAAGGAAACCTCATTTGCGTAGCGAAGATGGGTTTTGGGAGGGCTTCCGCTTAGATAACAAAGCGAAAAAAAGAATTTAAAAAAAGAAAATAAAGGAAAGAACAGAAAACATCAGTAATAGTGAATAAAATCGAATGTTACAACGAGTAATTTCTATGCCCGAGCTTCCGAGCTAACTATAGACGAATTTCGCGGCGAAATGAAAAAGGTATACGCGAATATCGTTTTCCGGAATATCTTTATTATCTTGGCGTTGATACGCAGCAGTGCTAACGAAGATAGCTTGAAATAACAGATAATCCATGATAGGTTAGGAATAATGAAGAAACACAGAAGCGGCTGTGACACGTATTATATGCCCACGATGAAGTGGGAAGGTTTTCCACTCTACACTCTAAGAAGTGAACTTCACCGCATAGCACGCTTCTAGCCAACTATCATCTCGAATGACATGGTTATCTGCCCTGATTTGCTGAAAACGGTAGGCGTATGCCTCTTTTATGACAATTATGAACAGCATAAGCATCACAAAAAAAGGCGTACGCCTCCCGTTTTCAACAAATCAGGGCAGATAACGATATCATTAAAAATGATGGTTGGCTAGGAGCGTGCTATGCGGTGAAGTTCATTTTTAAGAGTGTAGGAGTCGTGCAACAACTCATGTGAGCTCGAGAAAATTGCGAGTTTGACTTTTAAACCACTGCGCAAAAACAATAATGCCTCCAGTTACAGGCACGAGTTGGATCACGGTTCTAGCTAGGGGGGATTCGAACACGTATCTTTCTCTTTGATTCCGTGTTAGCACCGCGAAGCCGCTGTGGCTATAAGCGGTGTATGCAGACGTGGTACTGAGGACAGTAAGGAAGGAACTGGGGACAGCAAGTCTAGCACATACGTCATGATCTCTCTCAAAAGTCATCGCTAGAAAGCCATTAATGGAATGTACAACTGGCTTTTTAATTAGCACCACTCCGCCCTTTATATATATATATATATATATATATATATATATATATATATATATATATATCCGACGATATATATATAGTATATATAATATGACCGTTGAGAAGATGTAGCAATATGAAGTGAGCAATTTGCCGTGCAATGGAAATTACTTGTACCATATGTGTATTTTCTTAAAATAACTACTCAACAGCCGCAGCAAATAAGTAGAACCAAACGGGCACCAGGTACAGAAAAAGAAACGGGAAAATCCAGATTCCTTGCATCTCTGCATTCGTCCCCTCCCTCGACGGACATTCAGCATCAGAGCTGAACGGGCAAGTATCAGTTTACAAAGCAGGGAGACCCATGGATTTGCCTGTTTGAGCAACCAGAGAATTGAATTGGCTGTCCCCTCTTTCTTCTTCTTTTTTTTTTTTTGGTCTAGGATACGAAAGAAAAGAGGAGAAAAATCGGATGGACAGGGCACGGCCGGAACCGGAAGATGATTTGCACGTGACCCGAATGGGATGTACCGATTGGGTGTCCACGATGGAAAGGGAGGAAATAAAATTTGGATCGTTTCTCCGTTGTGTGCTGTGACCTTTGTGTGGGGGCGGATGTTCGTTTTCTTCAGGATCTTTATCCATGTATCGAGAAATGTGTATATTTAGAAGTAGCCTTCCGGGATCAAGACGTGTGCGCCGACCTAGCGTGAGACCGCCTTGTCTGCGGGTACTCAGAGATCAATATAGGGTGTTCTTTCAGTGCTGACGTGTTTTTGAAATCTCGGTTCGGTTTATCTGTGGGGCACCAACTTGGGTCGCGCTTAAGGGGTGTAGTGTGTTGTTGATAACGTTTTATCTCCATTCACATCTTATAGTTTTTAGCTCCACAAAGGTTGTCGTTTTCGTTCTTAAAACTTGCAGAAAAGGCACTAGCATTAGCAGCATCTGCCATAATTCTACTTAAAGCGGGTTTGTCTCATTCCAGAAACCGAAACAGGAGAGAACACGAGAAACTAGAGGAGCACCGGCAGATCTGTAAGAGAAGAAAGGAAACTCCTTTGCTTCAATCTTAGTGAAGTATTAAACGGCACTGACCTGCTCTTCCCTGTCTCCCTTCTACAAAAATGCACAACGTCGTGTACGAATAAATTATATAAAATTAAAAATAAATTAAAAATGCCTACGTGATGTCTGTGCCGAGTCGAAAACGATGACGCTCCCGTGGATGAAAACTCCCATGTTATACCATCTACACGACGTAACCCACAGTAGAATAAAACCTCACAGTAGTGAGGCCGAAACCTCTATTTTATTTTCCCTCCAAATCAATCAATCAATCAATCAGTAGAATACAACCCTAACCGCGAAATCAGGCGAGGGCTCTTCAGCTTGTTCCTCAAGGCGGTGACGCATGCAGGAAGACAACGAATGCATGACATATTCTTAATTAATTAATTATTATTAATTATTATATGGTGGTGGTGGTGATGGTGAAAGGGCTCGCCGTTACCACCAAACCCACAAACCGTAGTTCGACCAATACAGTTCAGCAGTTCAAAGCCACATGAGCATTCTCGGACGCGCTTACTTAACTGTTACTCGACGTACCCTGGACACAAAGCACACTCCGCGCGATGTAAGAAAGAAGAAAATATCCCATACAACGACAACAGTTCCTTATATTGATGTCCGACCTTTACAAAAATGGAGACGTGACACCGGTTTGCGATGAGCCGAGTTAGGCCTCATTTCCTTCCGAGTGAAAGTTCTCCCGTTTTTTGATCGAGTTGAGTTGGAAACTTTTTTTTTGTCTGTGGTGCGCATTGTTGCCAACTCAGAGACAACATATGTGGAGCCCTGGGAAAAGGCATTATCCGTATGCTTCGAGTGTTCCTCGAGTTGTTCTTTGATGCAGCCACTTGGAATGCTTTGTCGAACGCAATGTGGTGTTGGCGAGATAAAGCGTCGGTGAAAGTGTCTAAAATCAGTCCTTTGTGCGTTGTACAGCATGCTCTTTTCCTCTTCTTGTTCTTGCTCTTTTTTTTTTATCCCTTGTTAACACCACAAAGTAACTACGGTATATACTGCTATCGGGGGTAAGAGAAATGGTGATCTAAAGGTTGCGAGTTCGTACCCGGCCGATGACGCTAGCAATCTTGTGGCAGGCTATTGTAGGGTTCCGGGTTTTCGAATTCATCCGAAAAACTCCGCTTTCGTGGGGTTCATATCTGAGCTACCAACAAGCAAGTTGTGCAATGAAGACTTATTTACAGTATCTCGCGCGTTTCCTGTTCCGCCGCGAGTGCCTGGAATCGCGCATCATAACAAAACTTTCTCAATCACGTGGAATTTTCCTTGCATGGAGACACAGTCTGTCACTTTTCCTTGCTCGATCTTTCTGTGGGTGTCACGTGTCACATCGTAGCACCGATTTCTTCCTCCGGATCTCGGAGACTAACCGAGGTAAAGAAATATAAAACCCGAAAAACTCCGATTCGTCAGAAAACCGTAAACTCGGAAAAACACCCTCCGGTAATGACTAAAAATAAACCCCGAAAACCCGGAACCATACCTATAAGTTACTTATGGTGAATTCGGGTGGCCATTTCGTGGCAACACGGCCTAGCGCTCGGTGCACTGCGCTGGATCACGTGACCGCTGCCACCCGAACATGAGTGCCAGGAATCTAGCGGTTTTAGTCGCTTGGGTCACGCTATAGAAACATCGCTATCGCTCGGCTTCGGGTTCCGTCGTCTGAAAACCCATGCGAACTTCGACGTGCGGGACAATGAGGGCCCTCGCTACCCTCGCGATGAAGATGTGACGACACCGTATGTAGTTGGGCAATCCGCTGCCCAACCGCTTCGAGGCCGGGCGGAAAGGTGCTAGCCGGCAAATTTCCTAACATGCGGGATCTGGCAAAATAAGCTGATACGAAATGACCACCCGAATTCTCCATTAATCTTCCGTTGGAGGGACGTTAAGCACTTCTGCAACTATAGGCTTCTCCAACCTCACGCGCATAGAAGAATGGAATACAGTGCACTTACCCGTGCACTGTATAGAGATTGTGGGTGTACGCCCCTAGTTAGAAACGCTTCCGTGTGTGCGGTCGCGTGAAGTGGCAGAAGGTAGCACTATCGCAAAGTACGGTTCGGACCTTTGTGTTAACACAAAGGTCCGAACCGTACAAAGCTCCCCGTCCGTCTGTTTACTTGATACAGAGATAAAGCATCTTCAGCAGGCGCAGTGAAGTATCGCGTTATCTGTAACATGGTTCTATCATCCTTTTCTTGTCTGTTTGTATTTGAGCTTCTGTGTCGCAATAAATCTTTCAGTCGACAGTCAGCGGTCGTCCTGTGTGCTATGGGCTCGTGAGGCTGCCCATGCAGGGGACGCCCTGGCTCACTCCTATCAGCGCCACCTGTGGTGCCTGCCAGAGAGAGTATACAGTACAGAGGAGTACGACACAAGCGGGTCAATATGCGTCGTGGGCCGACTTCATGGGTACTTTGCCGACAACTGTCTGGAAAGTGTCGAAAACCCCACGGAAAACCTCTGAAAAGTGCTCGTTCACCCGCTATCGACCGAAATGAAAAATCAGGCAACCTCAAACGCTCTCAGCAACTCCACAATCCTTTCTGCTAAAAGAAAAAAGAAAAGAAAACAGGCACAACAGCTCTGCCTACGGCATCCTACTTTCGGCGACTAGCTACACGCAAACCTGCAGGGCGAAGTGCAAGGCGTTTCCACATGCATCTGTTAGTCCTAATGTCTTCATCCGCAGATTTCCACAGAGAACTCGATAACCCAGCGTTCGATACACGCCAGAAATGTTGTGTTCCGAAAAAAAAAAAAAAGAAGAAACGAAAAAAAAAATGCTACTTGAGACGTCTATTAGATCAAGGACGCAACTTCTAATCGCTTCGGTGATCACTAGCATTTTTATTTCTTTTCTTTTTCGTCGTTTCCCTAATGAGTCACTGAACCTGGATGTTCCAATCGAGGCCATTACATTCACCAGACAAGCAAGCGTATAAAAAAATGAAGGCCATTACAAAATTCCATCTACGTGGGAAAGGCGAGCAATCAAGAAAACAGTGTGCCGGCTTTCGAAGTTGATGCTGTACTTTAGGCCTTTACTTCGGAAGGAAATGGGTTTCATTGAAATTGGTAGTTCCTTGCTCTGTGTCGCGGTGCAACGATACAGTCATGGATGATGCCGCAGTGGTCTCCCTTGGATTAGCGGGAGAGTCGCCTCGAATTAACGATTAACTGGATTACCTTTGTGCCCCATCGAGTTCTTTCACGTGCCCGTATGACGGAGAACGAAATATTAGAGTACTTTGTAACCAGCGACAGATGTGCTGTTCGGACCTGCAAAGTAGGGTTCAATATATATATATATATATATATATATATATATAGAAAGCCTGCACAGTACTAAAATTGCGGACCCACGCCATTAACACACACAAAGGTAGTGATCACATAACATAAAACTCAGAAGGAAAGCTAAGATCAGCTTTCATTTGATGTTTGAACACTGTACGGGGATCACTGGCAAGTATGTTAGCTCATCCGCCGAGGTCAGTCATCTGAAATGTGTAGAACTTAACTTCGCTGCTATTTCTGGCACACAATGTGACGATCCTTCTAACTAGCAAAGTTAGCGGTCTGTTGGAACACAGACTGCGCACAAGTGTGCTCATGACTTGGGAGTATACCGGGTGTTTCAGTTAAATCCCCGGGCTAAATAATTCGCGAACGGGTGCACCAATCCACGAACTTTCGTTTTTACAAGTATCTGTCCGATACCACCTACAAGCTGCACACCGTGTGAATGAGTGGGAGGCGCTCATTATTAAAATAAAAATGCAAATCAGTTTCGTAAAAAAATCGTAACTTCTAAAGCAGGGCGCTGTCGGCATTAAAATGGGTACTACCCCTTTTGGGACCTTCAGTGGACACCTTTTAGAGAAAAATCTGCCACCGAAGCGGGTCATTTGTTGCAGTAATTAATTGGTTTCGGTTTACGTATTTTTGTCGCGGCGGTCGCGGTGAAGCGCAAAAGGGCGTATTTCATTGGTGCAATTCATTGGTGTAATTCATTGCTGTAATTCATTGCTGTAAGGACGTAATTCGTTGATGGAGAAGGGAGTGAAAGAGCGTCCGTTTGCGCTTCGCCGCGACCAGCCGCGACAAAAATACGTAAACCGAAACAAATTAATTACTGCAACAAATGACCCGCTTCGGTGGCAGATTCTTCTCTAAAAGGTGTCCACTGAAGTTCCCAAAAGGGGTAGTACCCATTTTAATGCCGACAGCGCCCTGCTTTAGAAGTTACGCTTTTTTACGAAACTCATTTGAATTTTTATTTAAATAATGAGCGCCTCCCGCTCATTCACGCGGTGCGCATCTTGTAGGCGGTATTTGCCAGATACTTGTAAAAAAGAAAGTTGTTCGATTGGTGCAACGGTTCGCGAATTATTTAGCCCGGGGATTTAACTGAAACACCCGGTATACAGGCACTGGCATCGACACTGGCAGTGAGAGACTGGCAGCGGTGTCTCCCATACCGCTTGCGCATTTTCTCTTTGCTATACTTGTGCTATCTTTGGTTGCAGCCAGAGACATAATAAACTTGTTGTGAC
The DNA here is from genome assembly GCF_037126465.1 of Ornithodoros turicata. Lineage (NCBI taxonomy): Eukaryota > Metazoa > Arthropoda > Arachnida > Ixodida > Argasidae > Ornithodoros > Ornithodoros turicata. The sequence continues at coordinate 99,345,583 of NC_088203.1, forward strand.
GGAGTTTTTTTTCAGGTGCTCCTTTCTCAGCACTCCCCCTGCCGCATAGATAAAGATTGCAACAAACCCAGTGAACCCGTTCACGCTCTGCGCATATCAATGAGATTCAAATAACGTGACACGCATGAACACGGTCGAGCGTTACGACAAACAGTATGACTGGAGATTGTCGAAGTGGAATGATTATCAACTCATCGAACTCGAGGAATGACCCGATAACGAGCGAAGTTTTACCCGTCTTACTTACTAGAGTCCTTACGACAAGTGACACACCCGAGTCACGTGGTGACGGACTTCATATAAAAGGTTCGAGATGGCTGGTAGCAGACAATCCCTCTTCTACTCTGAGCAGAAGTAGCTTTCAAGCCACAACCACCATGAAGGTCCTGGTAAGCCCACGTACCCTGCACTAATGCCAATAAGCAGCCTAGACACTGCCATAGCGATAGTTGCAAACAGCACAATGTGTCCAGTACGAAGGGTAAGAAAGCCGGCAATCTAATGCGCCATTTTTATTTTACAGTGCATCCTTGTCACTCTTGCCGTCGCCATCGCTGCTGTCAGCGCTGGTGGATACGGCGGCTATGGCCTTGGCTACGGTGGCTTTGGCGGCTATGGTGGTTACGGCCTCGGCGGCTATGGTGGATTCGGCAAGGGTTTCGGCGGTCTTGGCTACGGAGGTTACGGAGGTTACGGCCTCGGCGGCTATGGTGGATTCGGCAAGGGTTTCGGCGGTTTCGGCTACGGAGGTTACGGAGGTTATAGCCTCGGCGGCTATGGTGGATTCGGCAAGGGATTCGGCGGTCTCGGCTACGGAGGTTATGGCTTTGGCGGCTACGGTGGTTTCGGCAAGGGCTACTATTAAGTCACGCGCCTTCTGTACATGTCATCGTGCTCTTTGCAGCAACTGTAATATTATGTAAACATGTGTATACAAAAAATAAACACGTCGCCAAAGAAACAAGTATTGGTTACTTTGTTTTTGTTGAGGCCTAGCGGATACAAAATGATTACGTATCCGAAATTACGTATAGGAAGGCAAGTTTTCCAGCCACCCACACACCCAGCGCTTTCGCAGACACTGTCTACGGCACAAGTCAGAAAGGAGGAAAGTGGTACCAGGGAGGAAGAATGTGGCTTCTCTCTGGCTTGGGCGGTAAACAGTTTTCAACGTGCTCCCCTGGCTAGACGGCGCTGCGCTTTCAATATGGCGGCGTCGACGGGAAACCTGTGTATGGGAACATTACGTTCAATTGTGCCGTAATGCAATGTCGCATTTCGGAGCACCCTTACAATACCCCAGAGATTGCTGCTATGCCACTGGTCTACGTAGGGCATTACGTATAGTACACATCGCCTCAGCTGCTAGGCAGCTCAGGCAATGAGCCGAAATGGAATACTTGGTTAACGAGGAAATTACTAAAGAAAGATATCGGTTTCTTCGTGTTATTCTAACAGCCCTACACTCTCAGAAAAAAAGGTGGAGCAGCTATACCTTTTAGGATGTAATATTTGTCGCATATGTTGTGCCTAAAAGGTTGCAAAGTTCTACCTGCTACCTCGCTCTCTGCCACGAATGATTGGGCTACCACTTCTGATTCGGTGAGCGAGGGAGCGTCTTGTAGCAATTTGGATATATGATAATTGCTTTTACCACCCTTTTACACCCTTAATCAGGCACTATGTTGATCTAGGTGGTAACTATAGAAGTTACCACCTTTTCATAATCTTTTTTCTTCGAGTGTAGAGGGCAGGTTGAACGGGTAAGCAGGTCCTACCTAGCTGCCAGTAATCCAGCCCGACCCAGGACCCGCCGCAGCCGCAGGACCCTTCCTTACACGTGACCGGCCCGACATATGTCGAATGTGATCCGCTCACCACATTTCATCCCGACCGACGGAACATATTCAGAACATAAGGATACTCCTGTAAAACATGCACTAGTGCAATGTCCAGAACATCTGGGACGAGTTCCCGGAAACAAGACTACTGAAGACGGCCGGTCCTCACATAATACTGGTGCAAGTCCACATACTCGGGTTTTATCTTATCTGTTCTGGATGCTTGGCTCTCTGTTACAGGTATATATACGCGACAAGGAGAAATCGCCAGGAAACCTATGCTTACGATGTCGCTTAATGCGCACTGGGCGTTTCTACTGGAAGGCAAAGGAAGGGCTCGAGCAGTCGTTTCAGTTGTTCTCAAAGTGGACTTTGAAAGTAACCCAAAGACGTAAAAGGACCGACTGGCAACGAATGAACGGGAAGCAGAACGACCCGGCTGCCCGGGTTCGAATCTAGGTGTCGGCTGCACTGTCTTGGTTTTTTCCTGGGTTTTCCTCCGACGCTTGCAGACATATGTCGGCATAGTTCCCTTAGAAGTCGGCCCAGGACGCACATTCCCCAGGGCGTCAGCCGTGACGTTGCTCACCTCTATGAGGCCGACAACGGCGAGCCCTTCCACCATCACGACGTAAAAGGCATCAGGGTGTAAAAAGGTGGTAACAGCAATTATCATATATACAAATTGCTACAAAAAGGCGTACGCCCCCCTGGCTCACCGAATCACAAGCGGTAACCCTATCATTCGTGGCAATGGTTGGCGGACAACGTGCTATGCGGTGAAGTTCTGTTTTGAGAGTAAGGTAGCAGGTACACTCTTAAAAATGAACTTCACCGCATAGAACGGTCCTTGCCAACCATCATCTCAAATGATATCGTTATCTGCCCTGATTTGTTGAAAACGGGAGGCGTACGCCTTTTTTTGTGAAATTATGAACAGCATAAGTGTCACAAAAAAGGCGTACGCCTCCCGTTTGGAACGTTTGGATATAGCTATCATTCGAGATTATGGTTGGCTATGAGCGTGCTATGCGGTGAAGTTCATTTTTAAGAGTGTAGAACTTCGCAACCTTTTTGGCACAACATATGCAAGATCTATTACCTCCTGAAAAGGTGTAAGTGCTCCGCACATAGAACACTCCAGCCAACCACCATCCCGAGTGACATCGTTCTTTTGCCGGATTTGCTGAAAATGGCGGGGGGAGGGGGCGTACGCCATTTTTGTGGCACTATGCAGTTCATAATTGCCACAACACTGACGTACGCCCCCACTTCCATCAAATTAAGGGCACGCAGAGCGTGCTATGCGGTGAGATCTCTTCTTAAGGTGCACCATTATGGGCCGAGGCGACAGCCCTGATAACCCCCAGAACAGCTCCACATCACCTAAATCTCTGTACGCGTGGTCATCACCCGGTAACTGACGTGGCGAGACGAGTATGATCACTAACAATGCTACGGTGGTCGTTCCGTAAATTAATTTGTCCACCTGAGGATTCTTTAGCGTGCCCTGAAATCTCTGGGCGCGGCACCCGTCATGTCACGTCACTTAACACTGCAGGGATGCCATCTCAGAATGCGTGACGAAGAAGTCAGTTGAGTTTGAGCTTGAATGCAATTTTCACCGCTTGGACGACGTCAACGACTGGGTCAGCGGCTGCATTTGCTGTAACAGAGTTCAACAAAGAAGGAATGTCCCATATAACGTTGTCGACAACGGCGGAATCGGCAGCCATACAGTGCAAAATGTGGCCGCACGCCGGCTGCCTGCGCGATGGGCCATATATTGCGATTCAAGGGCCGGTCTCCAAGCCATAACATCATCCCTGGGAAGTGGCTGTACACGGCGCACATACAGGGTGTCCCAGAAAACGTGTCATTGAATTATAATAAAAAAACTACACCACCTAGACTCATGCGGTCAACGGCATTTGTTCTTACTGGGTTTTTGCCACCTCCTCATGTGAATGTCGTGTGACGTAAGTTTATGTGAATTTTTGCGAGCTTAAGTCGGAAATTTGCCTAGTAAAGGTCACTTTTTTACCCTACCAATGTAAAGAGCGTGTCTAATTTACTCAAATTAATGATAATTGACAGGGGTATTCAGGAGCTATGCCATCGGAAAAAATAGCAGAACATCATGCTCTACGGAGGTCGCACGAAATAGCGCACGATGAATTTTTCAGCGCAATCTTTGTCAGTCCGACGAAAGGAGGTTGGAAACCCAGCCCACCCCGGCATCGCAGAAAGAGATAACGCAGGCATGGCTTATCACGTCGGACTTTCGCCGGGATAATGCTTTCCCTCTCCCAATTTTAGGAACTGTTACTTTTTCTACTATCACTCTGTCAGCTGGCTTCGGAACCTCCTTTCGTCGGACTGCGAGCGATTGCGCTCAAAAAGACAGCGCGCGTTATGGTCCGGTGCTCCGAAAAGCATGATCTTCGGCTATTTTTTCCGATGGGATAGCTCGTGAATATCACTGACAATAATTATGAATTCCAGTGAATTCGACACGCTCTTCATTTTGGTGGGGTAAAAAAGTGACCTTCCCTTGGCAAATTTCCGAGTTCAGTTCGCAAATACTTGCATAATTAAACTTGGGGTACATGACATTAACTTTACAAGGTGGCAAAAACCTAATAAGAACAAATGCCGTTGACCGCATGATTTTAGGTGGCGTAGTTTTTTAATTATAATTCAATGACACGTTTTCTGGGACACCCTGTATACAGGATCTTAGCCTATAAAAATCTACCCACGCCGGCATGCAGTGCTCGCCAATAATTACTCAATGCAGGTGGCACATTGTGTTGCTTAAATATAAGACTCATAAGGACATTCAATCATGGTGAATATCGAAGTGATTGAGCACCGCAACGCAAAGTTATAGCGCAGAATGTGCGATTACCATAGTCAAAACAGCCAAGATGGCGGCCAAGGTTTGACGCAGCTCCCCGGACGGCGACGTGTCGCTTTTGCAGGCAGGGACGTCTTCGCGTAATGTAATTTCACTGCCTTTCAGTATAAGCAGACGATATCCGTTTTGGTTGTCGTCTGCTAATTACGTCGGCAATTTCGTTCCTCACGTTGCTCAATTCGGGAGCAATATACCGCTTGCGCACATGCACATTTCTCTTTGCTATACTTATGCTGTTTTTGGTTGCAACCACAGACATAATAAACTTGTTATGACGGAGTTTTTCAGATGCTCCTTTCTCAACACTCCCCCTGCCGCATAGATAAAGATTGCGACAAACCCAGTGAACCCGTTCACGCTCTGCGCATATCAATGAGATTCAAATAACGTGACACACATGAACACGGTCAAGCGTTACGACAAACAGTATGACTGGAGATTGTCGAAGTGGAGTGATTATCAACTCATCGAACTCGAGGAATGACCCGATAACGAGCGAAGTTTTACCCGTCTTACTTACTAGAGTCCTTACGACAAGTGACACACCCGAGTCACGTGGTGACGGACTTCGTATAAAAGGTGCGACATGGCTAGTAGCAGACAATCCCTCTTCTACTCTGAGCAGAAGTAGCTTTCAAGTCACAACCACCATGAAGGTCCTGGTAAGCCCACGTACCCTGCACTAATGCCAATAAGCAGCCTAGACACTGCCATAGCGACAGTTGCAAACAGCACAATGTGTCCAGTACGAAGGGCAAGAAAGCCGGCAATCTAATGCGCCATTTTTATTTTACAGTGCATCCTCGTCACTCTTGCCGTCGCCATCGCTGCTGTCAGCGCTGGTGGATACGGCGGCTATGGCCTTGGCTACGGTGGCTTTGGCGGCTACGGTGGTTACGGCCTCGGCGGCTATGGTGGATTCGGCAAGGGTTTCGGCGGTCTCGGCTACGGAGGTTACGGAGGTTACGGCCTCGGCGGCTACGGTGGATTCGGCAAGGGTTTCGGCGGTTTCGGCTACGGAGGTTACGGAGGTTATGGCCTCGGCGGCTATGGTGGATTCGGCAAGGGATTCGGCGGTCTCGGCTACGGAGGTTATGGCTTCGGCGGCTACGGTGGTTTCGGCAAGGGCTACTATTAAGTCACGCGCCTTCTGTACATGTCATCGTGCTCGTTGCAGCAACTGTAATATTATGTAAACATCTGTATACAAAAAATAAACACGTCACCAAAGAAACAAGTGTCGGTTACTTTGGTTTTGTTGAGGCCTAGCGAATAGAAAATGATTACGTATCCTAAGTTACGTATACGAAGGCAAGTTTTCCAGCCAACCTCATACCCAGCGCTTTTGCAGTTACTGTTTACGGCACAAGCCAGAAACGATGAAAGCGATACCAGGGAGGAAGCACACGACACTTCTGCTTTCCTTCTCTTTGGGCTTTGCTGTAAACAGTTTTCAACGTGCTCCTCTGGCTAGACGGCGCTGCGCTTTCAAAATGGCGACTTCCACGGAAAACCTGTACACCCAGATATACACCGATGCTTCAGTCTCTCTAGTTGGGTCGTCTGCTGCCTTCTGCATCCCAGAGGATGGAGCTGAGCACGGCTTCAAGCTCCCTCTTATGTCATCTGCTGAGGCCGAGGCATTCGCACTACTGGCCGCTTTGAGACATGTCTCCTCGTGTGCGCCCAGGGCCTGGTCGGTCCTCACTGACAGTAAAGTGGCTCTGGAGGCGCTGGCCTCTTACTCTGCCGCAGTCATCAGTGACACCTATACCACGATCATCGCCCTGCACTCTGAACTTGTATCACTGGGACACGAAGTGGTGTTCCAATGGATCCCGAGCCATGTCGGAATTTCAGGCAATGATCGTGCTGACGCTCTTGCTCGGCAAGCCCACGACGCTGAGCAACCAACTGTCTTTCCCCTTGCGCACTCTATGTGCCAGCTGAAAATCCGCCGCTTCACTGCCAACCGCACACAGCTCTTTCAGCAAGAAGCTATACGCACCAATGCCTTCCTGAAATCCATTGACCCTTTAATGACATATGCTGTGCCTGGCCGCATCCCGCGCATCGAGGAATCGCTGATTCATCGGCTGCGGCTGAATGTGGCCCGAACTCCTCTCCTCCTATTTAAGATGAATCAGCACCCATCACCTCTTTGCCCAACGTGCAACGTAGAAGCCGATGTGCCACACATTCTCATTGCCTGCCAGCGGTACGAAGTCCACCGATCGAGTCTCCGGCGCCGCCTTGCTCATCTAGGCTACCGAGAGCTTTCCCTCGCGGTGCTACTTGGCCCTACCCAGCACGCTGAAGTCACGTCTGCGCTGACACGATTCCTTCGGGAATCTAAACTCCTGGGCATTCTCTGATGCGCAACGATTAGTGAAGGAGCTGTTACTTATTTATTTATTTATTGTATTTTTTTTTATAATTTTCTGTACCCCAGCTGTTTTCTTCTGTTTGCTTGAAAGCATTAGGGAATAGCAAGCCCACACCGTGGCTAACCTTTCCCTTTCCTTCTTACTTTGCATTAAACATATCCCCCCCCCCTGTGTATAGGAACATTACGCTCAGTTGTGCCGTGATGCAATGTCGCATCTCGGAGCACCCTTACAATATCCCAGAGATTGCTGCTATGCCACTGGTCTACGTAAGACATTACGTACAGTACACATTGCCACAGTTGCCAGGCAGAAGAGGCAACGAGGCAAAATGGCAGGCTCGGTTAACAAGGAAATTACGAAAGAAAGAGATCGGTTTCTTCGTGTTATTCTAACAGTCCTACACTCTAAGAAAAAAAGGGTGCGAAAAGGTGGTTAACATCTATAGTTACCACCTAGGTCAACATAGCGTCTGATAAAGGGTGTAAAATCAATTACCATACATGGAAATAGCTACAAAAGGGCGAAGGCCCCCCTGCGCCCCACCCAATCAGAAGCGGTAATCTATCATTCGTGGCAATAGTTGGCGGACAAGGTGCTATGCGGTGAAGTTTGAGTAGAACTTTGCAACCTTTTAGGCACAACATATTCGACAATAATTACCTCCTAAAAGGTGTAAATGCTCCACCCTTTTTTTTTCTAAGCGTGTAGAGTGTTGGTTGAACGGGTAAGCAGGCCCTACCCAGCTGCCAGTAATCCAGCCCGACCCAGGCCCCGCCGCAGGACCCTTCCTTACGCGTGACCGGCCCGGCATATTTGTATTGTGATCCGCTCACCACATTTCATGCTGACAGACCGAACAGATTCACAATAGAAGGATACTCCTGTAAAACATGCACTACTGAAATGTCCAGAACATCTGGGACGGGCTCCTGGAAACAGGACTACTGATGGCGGCCGATCTTCACAGAGTACTGGTGCCAGTCCACATACTGGGGGTTTTATCTTATCTGTCCTGGATGCTTGGCTCTCTGTTACACACTCTAAATCGTTTTACACCTTAAAAGGTGTAAATCAAAATGTTCATGGCGCACACCTTTTAAGGTGGATTTTAACACCCTCATGGCAATTGGGGTGTAAAGGGTGTAACGCCGAATAAAACTGCTGGGTTTGTGGCAATAAGCTGGTAACTGTGTATTCACAATTACCAGCATATTGCGTATAATCACATTGAGGTCCATATATGTATGCACATCAAGATGATTAAATATGTGTGTAAACATGCACAGCCGACATACAGACAATCATATATGGCGTGGCAGCTGTGCATGGCAATGAAGCATGACAGCTGTATATAGCTTTTCGTGAAACTGTAGACCTTCTCATGAGCAGGCACCTCCCTCATATGCATGTTCATTACTTAGAAAGCTGCATTTATTCGTTTCTTCAAGGCTTTGCAGTGTTGTACCCACAAATATCTAACCCCTGTAAAAAGCATTACGTTGTTCATTATCCGCGACTCATCATGTTTGGTCCTTTCCTATCTGTATGGTTGTACGCGTTTCCAAGGGAAACACCAGCATTTTAAAGATGTTGCTAGAAAAACTCGACATTTTAAGAACATAACCCTTTCATTAGCAAGAAGACATTAATTTTATCAAATGTATGTGTGGTCGCAGCCCTTCATCAGAAATGCCACATCTACTGATGGTTCCAAGGAGATTCACGCAGAATCTATAGTCTATATGAAAAGTGCAGTTGATACTGATAACACATTTGCTGTTGGCTGTTGTTGCCAAATAATCTTCAGAGGAGGACTCACCCGTGTTCATTGAGATTGCAGGCATACATGTTATTAACTCTGATACCATTTTTCTCATACAAACATTAACTACAGTTGAGTATGATGAGCACTATGATGTATTTGTTCTGTCTTGCAATGAGGAGCAACGTGTTTTAAGAAATTTAAGCACTATCTCAACAGATCTTCTAAATCTGCATGCATTACCAGATGGTAGACTTGTTGTAAATCCAGGCCATGCACTTTTGTAATGTAACTTCCTGTTTCCTGTAGTTGTATATATTTACTTTTGTTCATGTGAACGAAAACAAACATACTCCCTTTCTACACCCAGGCGACACACTATCACCATATTTCACTTGAGGGTGTAGTACACCAATGTTACACCCTCAGGAACTTCCAAAACAAAGTTGTAGGGTGTGAAAGGGGTGTGATCTTTGTTAATACACCTATTTTACACCTTTAAAGGTGTGAAACGATTTAGAGTGCAGGTATACGCGACAAGGAGAAATCGCCAGGAAACTTATGCTTACGATGTCGCTTAATGCGCACTGGGCATTTCGACTGGAAGGCAAAGGAAGGAATCGAGCAGTCGTTTCAGCTGTTCTCAAAATGGACTTTGAAAATAACCCAACGACGTAAAAGAGACCGACTGGCAACGAATGTACGGGAAGCGAGAACGACCCGGCTACCCGGGTTCAACTCAGGGTGTCGGCTGCGCTGTCTGGAGTTTTCCCTGGGTTTTCATCAGACGCTTTCAGACATATGTTGGCACAGTTCCCTTAGAAGTAGGCCCAGGACGCACATTCCCCAGGGCGTCAGTCGTGACGTTGCTCAACTCTGTGAGGCCGACAACGGCGAGCCGTTGCACCATCCTGGTGTAAAAGGCACCAGGGTGTAAAAAGGTGGGAAGAGCAATTATCATATATCTAGGGTTCCGCGTTTTCCGTATTAATCGAAAAACCCCGAAAAACATACGCCGAGTAAATTTTCCCTCATTCGGTTTTAATCGAAAAATGCCGGGCACACAGGGACATTCCAGGACATGCCCGAGATAAATTGCTGCACATGTCCAGCAAGTTGTTGATGGCGATCAGAATACCATACAGAAATACGATAGTTGTGAAAAATATCCGTGTACGTTTTGGTTAGCCGTAAAACGCCACCGAGGCGAACAACGCCATGTTGAATGAGCGTCGTGCGGAAATTACATTGCGATTTCGATTCGCCGATAACTGCCGGGTAAACCATGTACATTCCAGGGAAAACACCGAAAAAAGCCGATTTCGTGAAAACCAATAAATATCGGAAAACATACGCCGAATCCGCCCAAAAATAAAAACCGAGAACGCGGAACCCTACATATATCCAAGTTGCTACAAAAACGCGTACGCCCCCCTCGCTCACCGAATAAGAAGCGGTAACCCTATCATTCGTGGCAATGGTTGGCGGACAACGTGCTATGCAGTGAAGTTCTGTTTTGAGAGTAAGGTAGCAGGTAGAACTTCGCAACCTTTTAGGCACAACATATGCGACAACTATTACCTAAGTTGTAAGTGCTCCGCACATAGAACGCTCCAGCCAACCATCAGCCCGAGTGACATCGTTCTTTTGCCTGATTTTCTGAAAATGGCGGAGGGGGGGGGGTGCGTACGCCATTTTTGTGGCACTATGCAGTTCATAATTGCCACAACAATGGCGTACGCCCCACTTCCATCGAATTAAGGGAACGCAGAGCGTGCTATACGGTCACTATGGGCCGAGGCGACTGCCCTGATAACAGAACAACTCCACATCACCTAAATCTCTGTACGCGTGGTCATCACCCAGTAACTGAAGGGGCCAGACGAGTATGATCACTAACAATGCTATGGTGGTCGGTCCGTAAATTAATTTCTCTACCTGAGGATACTTCAGCGTTCCCCGAAAACTCTGCGCGGCAACCGTCGTGTCACGGCGCTGAACATTGAAGGGAGGCCATCTCAGAATGCGTGACGAAGTCAGTTAAGTTTGAGTTTGAATGCAATTTTCACCGATTGGGCGACGGCAACGCCTGGGTCTGCGTCTGCATTTGTTGTAACAGAGTACAGCAAAGAAGGAATGTCCCATATAACATAGTCGATAACGTCGGAAATGGCAGTATGTGACCACTCGCCAGCTGCCTGCACAATGGGTCATATATTGCGATTCAAGCGCCGGTCTCGAAGCCATAACATCATTCTTGGGAAGTGGCTGTATATGGTGCCAATATACAGGACATTACCCTATAAAACTCGACCCGCGCCGGCATGCAGTGCTCGCCAATTACTCAATACAGGTAGCGCACTGTGTTGCCTAAGTATAAGACTCGCTTCCCCTGCCGATAAAGGTTGCAACAAACCCAGTGAACCCGTTCACGCTCTGCGCATATCAATGAGATTCAAATAACGTGACACACATGAACACGGTCGAGCGTTACGACAAACAGTATGACTGGAGATTGTCGAAGTGGAATGATTATCAACTCATCGAACTCGAGGAATGACCCGATAACGAGCGAAGTTTTACCCGTCTTACTTACTAGAGCCCTTACGACAAGTGACACACCCGAGTCACGTGGTGACGGACTTCGTATAAAACGTGCGACATGGCTGGTAGCAGACAATCCCTCTTCTACTCTGAGCAGAAGTAGCTTTCAAGCCACAACCACCATGAAGGCCCTGGTAAGCGCACGTACTCTGCACTAATACCAATAAGCAGCCCAGACACTGCCATAGCGACAGTTGCAGACTGCACAATGTGTCCAGTGCGAAGGGTAAGAAAGCCGGCAATCTAATGCGCCATTTTTATTTTACAGTGCATCCTCGTCACTCTTGCCGTCGCCATCGCTGCTGTCAGCGCTGGTGGATACGGCGGCTATGGCCTTGGCTACGGTGGCTTTGGCGGCTATGGTGGTTACGGCCTCGGCGGCTATGGTGGATTCGGCAAGGGTTTCGGCGGTCTTGGCTACGGAGGCTACGGAGGTTACGGCCTCGGCGGCTATGGTGGATTCGGCAAGGGTTTCGGCGGTTTCGGCTACGGAGGTTACGGAGGTTATGGCCTCGGCGGCTATGGTGGATTCGGCAAGGGATTCGGCGGTCTCGGCTACGGAGGTTACGGCTTCGGCGGCTACGGTGGTTTCGGCAAGGGCTACTATTAAGTCACGCGCCTTCTGTAAATGTCATCGTGCTCTTTGCAGCAACTGTAATATTATGTAAACATCTGTATACAAAAAATAAACACGTCACCAAAGCAACAAGTGTCGGTTACTTTGTTTTGGTTGAGGCCTAGCGGATACAAAATGATTGCGTATACGAAGGCAAGTTTTCCAGTCAACCTCACACCCAGCGCTTTAAACAGCCATTGTTTACGGCACAAGCCATAAAGGAGGAAAGCGATACCAAGGAGGAAGCACATGACACGTGTGCTTTCCTTTTCTCTGGCTTGGGCTGTAAACAGTTTTCGACGTGCTCCCCTGGCTAGACGGCGCTGCACTTTCAAGATGGCGACATCCACGGAAAACTTCTGTATGGGAACTTTACGCTCAGTTGTGCCGTAATTCAATGTCGCGTCTCGTAGCACCCTTCCAATATCCCAGAAATTGCTGCTATGCCACTGGTCTGCGTAGGACATTACGTACAGTACACATCAGAGCCCTGCACGGGCCGACTTTTCCGGGCCTGACCCACCCCGGGCGCATCGAAAAATGGCTCGACCCAACCCGGGCCCGAACCTTCATATTTTTATGCGATCCGACCCGGCCCGGTGACCCAGTGAGTAGAGCCCGGCCGGGCCCGACGTCTAACCAAATAGAGCCCGGCCCGGAGACTCGGCGAGTAGATCCCATCCTAGTATTTCCAGCCGTGACGTACGCGTTTCTGGCGCTTACCAAACAAATTTATAAGTAAATTTATAAGGAGAGAAGTCACGGCCACAAACATACAAGTGATGGCGGTTTAGCACCGTAACCGCACGAGACCAAATTAGATCCGTAACGCACGCGGTCATGGGCGTTATCGTTACACTGTCAAGTTTTTGCGGAGGTAGAGGATGCTGTCGACAAACTCTTTCTCCCGGTCCCTACCCCTCTCACCAAGCTTTCCCAACGTGATTGTGAAATACGTGAGGACTGAGGAGCAATGTAAGGTGGCTTTGAGAATGTTCTAGAGGGTCGAATCATATAGTGTCCTTTGCTTGTCTTCGCAAAATGTTCACAGGAATGACGCAAGCGGATGATGATATGAACTAATAGATCTCCATTGTGTGGAAATAGCTGCGTGGCCCGGCCGGGCCTGACCCTCGGAAACATGTTTGTCGGTCCGGGCCCGGCCCGGCCCGTGGTGCCTGCGTATTTTGTCGGCCCGGGCTCTGCCCGGCCCGGAGCACACAGCCAATAACAAGCCCGGCCCGACCCCGTGCAGGGCTCTAGTACACGTTGCCTAAACTGCTAGGCAGCTCAGGCAATGATGCAAAGTGGCAGGCTCGGTTAACAAGGAAATTACGAAAGAGAGAGATCGGTTTCTTCATGTTGTTCCAACAGCCCTACACTCTAACAAAAGAGCGAGTGAATAGGTGGTAAGTTATCATAGCTATATACTACCATATACTACCATAACCATACTAGGTGGTAATGGTAACTATTGTTACCACCTAGGTCAACTTAGCATCTGAAAAAGGGTGTAAAAGAGTGGTAAAAGCAATTATTATATACAGGGTGTCCACGCTAAGTGTGAACAGATTTTTTAAAAATATATATAACACTTTTTCCAAGATGAAATCAATTGCAATATAGCATATGCTGAAGGGCACTCCCTAGCAGGGCATTAGCAAAGTCCAAATGCAATGTCTTAATTAACTTTCATTATAAAAGCTACAAAGTTGTCCCAATGAGAACATATGTTCCTTTCGGTCACCTGATATCGTAGCCGTTTTCAGAGCAAAAATCCGTTCGATAGATCGCCCGCAAAAAATTCGTGAAGGAACGCCATTTTTTCTTTATTTTGTTCATTGCGCTTCATAGAAGACGCGTATTTCCTTCATACCCAACGGGAGAGGGGGAAGGAGCACAGTGCTGCCTCATGCGTCGAAGATGAGCTTTAACTTGCGGAAACAAAACCAAAACAAATGTATCGGGTGACTCTATCGGAACAGGCCTTATCTTGGGTTGCATTTTCTGTTTCCTTTTAATATTTTTCCAGGACGGGAGAGGCGTTAGTGTGCTTTTTCTCCCTCTCACATTGGGGGTGAAAGAAAGACGTGTCTTCTAAGAAGCGCAATGAACAAAATAAAGAAAAAAATGGCGTTCCTTCACGAATTTTTTGCGGGCGTTCTATCGAACGGATTTTTGTTCTGAAAACGGCTACGATATCAGGTGACCGAAAGGAACAGATGTTCTCATTGGGACAACTTTGTAGCTTTTATAATTAAAAAGTTAATTAATGAAAGTTAATTAAGACATTGCCTTTGGGCTTTGCTAATGCCCTGCTAGGGAGTGCCCTTTAGCATATGCTATATTGCAATTGATTTCATCTTGGAAAAAGTGTTATATATATTTTTAAAAAATCTGTTCACACTTAGCGTGGACACCCTGTATATCAAAATTGTTACAAAAAGGCGAACGTCCCTCGCCCCACTGAGTCAAAAGCGGTAACCCTATCATTCGTGGCAATGATTGGCAGACAACGTGCTATGCGATGAAGTTCTGTTTTGACGATGCCCACTTGAGTGCGGCCAACAACGGCAAGCTACCTCGACCCCCCCCCCCCCCCCTGTTTTGAGAGTGATGTAGCAGGTAGAACTTCGCAATCTTTTTGGTACAACATATGCGACAACTATTACCTCCTGAAAGGTATCACTGCTCCACCCTTTTTTCCAAGAGTGATACTACGAGTATATAGCAGTCCACACGTGAGCACGACGCAATGTCTATCGCTTCCTCTGTTTGCCAATTCCACCATGGAATATACAGCAGACGAAAAATTGTGATACTGTTGCGGTCTAACAGGCCATGCTGAACGAGCAAAGAATACGAGGATAAGACCCAAAGTGCAGGATAATTGGTGAAACATGATGAACAGTAACTCCCTGACATAGCGAACACACAGACAACCACAAGACAAGAAATTAACGAATTCTCGAGAATTTGTTGTGGTTGTCCGTACGGTTCCTCTGTCTCGTGGTTACGTTTCGTCGTGAGCGGGCAAGCAGGCTGAGCCCAAACACATACGAGTACATGCGCGCTTGGTACTGATGACCACAGGCAGAACAGGCAAAACAGAAATAAGGGTTGAAACAATTTTTGTTTAGTTTTGTAGTTCTGGCTACAAGTTCTATTCTGGTACGTTTCTTGTTACAGTGGCGATCACTTTCGTAGAGGAGTATATACTTGAGGGGTCACCTGCATTGGGTTCTATAAACGTAACTTCACCGCATAACACTCTGTGTGCCAATCATTGCTTCGAATGATAGGGTTGTCGCTTCTGATTTGAAGAGAGAGGGGGCGTACGACCTCTTGTGTCAATTTGCATATATGATAATTGTAACAAAAGGCGTACGCCTTCCTTCTCTCTTCGAATCAGCAGCGAAAACGATAACCCCTATCATTCGTGCACTGTAAAATCATTCGTAAAAATGAATTACAGCACGTAGAACGCTCCAGCCAACCATCATCCTGAGTGACACCGTTCTTTTCCCTGATTCGCTGAAAATGAGGGATGCGGGGAGGGGGGGGGGGGTACGCCATTTTTGTGGCATCATGCAGTTCATAATTGATACAACAGTGGCGTACGCCCCAATTTCCATCAAATTAAGGGAGAGAACGTTGTCATTCGGGATGATGGTTGGCTATGAGCGCGCTATGTGGTGAAGCCTATGCCTCACCTTAAACTCATTAACTCTCTTGTCCCCTCCCCTCTTTTTGTTTTTTTTGTTTTGTTTTTGCTATAGTCGTGGCCAGCAGCGGCAAGCTATTTCGAACCCCCCCCCCCCCCTCCCCTCTGTTTTTAGAGTGTAGCAATGGTCGGCGCAGAGCGTGCTATGTGGTGAGTTCGCTTTAGGCTTCACCACTATGGGCCAAGGCGACAGCCCTGATAGCCAGAACAGCTCCACATCACCTAAATCTCTCTACGCGTGGTCATCACCTGGTAAGTGACGTGGCCAGACGAGTATGATCACTAACAATGCTACGGTGGTCGGTCCGTAAATTAATTTCTCCACCTGAGGATTCTTTAGGGTGCCCCGAAGTCTCCGCGCGGCAACTGTCATGTCACGGCGATGAACACTGGAGGGATGCCATCTCAGAATGCGTAATGAAGAAGTCATTTGAGTTTGAGTTTAAATGAAATTTTCACCGATTGGTCGACGGCAACGCCTGGGTGTGCGTCTGCATTTGTCTGCAAGAGAAGGAATGTCGCATATAACTAGGATTCCGCGTTTACGGTTTTATTTTTGGGAGGATTCGGCGTATGTTTTTCGGTTTTATTGATTTTCACGAAATGAGCGTTTCTTCGATGTTTTTCCTGACGTGTACGTGGCTTACCCGACACTTATCGGCGAATAGAAATCCGCACGACGCTCGTTGAACATGGCGTTGTTCGCAGCAGTGGCGTTTTACGACTAACGAAAAAGTAAGCGGAATGACGGAAAATTTACCCAGCGTATGTTTTTTGGTGTTTTTCGATTAAAACCTAAAACGCAGAACCCTACATGCAACTTCGTAGACAACGGCGGAATTGGCAGCCATACTGTGCAGTATGTGGCCGGCCGCACGCCAGCTGCCTGTGCATGGGTCATATATATTGCGATTCAAGAGCCGGTCTCCAAGCCACAACATTATTCTTGGAAAGTGGCAGTATATGGCGCCAATACGATACGGAACATTCTGATCGCATACAAGAAAGCAGTAGATGCATGCTGACCACGACATACCAGCGCAGTCGATTCCTGGACATACGGGCATACCCCGCGGGGTAACGAAGCTGCAGATGAGATAGCAGATATAAGGGCACCTATCCTCAATGGAACACCTGGTGACACATTCGAAGTCAGGTGTGAAAAACGTGTTGAAATTGCTGACAGAAGACATATGCAGGAGGCAATCAGGTTACAAGCTCACAGCGCACAGACGCACATCGCATTGCATCGGTTTCGCATGAATGTCGGACAGGGGTGTAGTTCGTTACCGGGACCACTCGTTTTTAAAAATTTGTGAAAGCGTTTGAATGGTAAATATTGCATAGAAGTTAAAGAAGATCATATACTGAATCTTAAAAGGTAAGAATTATAAAATTCTGTGGACTAGAAGTTTTTTTTATAGGCATTTCAACAACCCCATCTGATTCACTTTTAGCACAGGAGAAACACGGAAATGCTAAGCCTAAAGGATTCGAAACTTGCAAGAGAATTGGGCTAAATCGCCTCACTTTAGTGAGGTTGGGTCAAGTTAGGTTCTACAGATTGGGGGGGGGGTCTGGGGGGGTCTGGGGGGGGGCGCCTTCCCAGGCACGCAGTAGGCGGTGCGGGCGTCGAGACTGTGCCTCGGGTTAGGTCAGAAGGTCCTCACCCAAGATGGCGGAGCGCCATCAAGAAACGGGCGATAAAATTTAATTTTTATACGTTTCACGCAATATACGAGGGTCATTCCCGTTTAATTTCGTTCCTAATTTGCTCCTGCTTCAGATAAAAACATATCATTTACCTAGTTATCTTCTTTCTTTACAAAAACGCAGTGGTCCCGGTAACGAACTACATCCGTCGACAGTTTATCCACAAAGTCGGCAGGGCTATAGCTCCGCAAACTGTTGTGTGCAACAGTGGAAAACACGGAGCACGTCCTCGTGAAAACTGCACCACAGCTACACTGAAGTCTGCTCTAATCCGCTTGGAGAATTGAACCTTTGATACAGCCAAGGTGCTGGGCGTATATGGGAACCCAAGAAGAGAAATGCAGCGTTATCAGCACTTGTCAACTTCATAGTGAGCAGTGATATCGAAACTGTATTTTAGAACCGCGTGCTAGGCATTCCGCACGTTCACGTTACCGCCAACATCGTCTTCTCCTATACGGTAGCGCATCGCTGGAATCAGGATCTCGGACTTCTGACCAAGGTACTTGACCAATGTGACTTGACCAAGGTACTTCTTCAGTTCCTGCAGGTCTCTGGTCTCCTGGGTGAACTGTGAACAATTCCGTACTTGTTTGTTTTTCTGTTTTTTTTTCTTTACTGGGAATAGCAAGTCGCCATAGCGCGGGCTAACAATTCATTTCTTTTTTGCGTAGTAAACATATACCCCCCCCCCCCCCCCCCTGTTCCAGGTTTAGTTTGTCGCGATTCCTTTCACTTCTAGGGTATGTATATATGAAAGTGCGTATGCAGTCCGGGGAGAGGGAGGAGTGATGTTTGTCTTACTTTTACTTTAATTTACTTTACTTTTTCATTTTCCTTTTTCCTTTCTGTGAGGTTCATTATAATTTAGGGGTTCATTGTGAGTACAACAACAACAACAATACACACACACACATACATATATATAAAAATAGCATGATAATGCAACAATTGATGCTGAAGATGCTTCGGAGTAGCGGAATTCATCATGTGACGAAGTCAATTTCTCCCTTTTTTTTTCATTCAACCTCAACCTCAAACGTGAATGTAAAAAAACAAAAAAGATGATGATATATTTACCATAGGTTACTCCAGCTAGGTTAGGTATAGATTACATACACACCAGTAAACGTAAACAAGATTAAATATATCACCCCGTTTACTTAATTCTTAAAAAAAAAGGTCACAAGCACATGTGAAGGTTCGAAACCTATATACAGGAAAAGAAAGTATGATCGTGAGCAGACAATAAATGCACAAGACACTTCGAAGACAACTTGTTTCAGGGTGTTTTGATCCCATCCGGTGTTATACAGACCAAAGCTTACTATCATTTGCTTTGCGAACACGTTATAGTACTGCTGACAACCGGTTCTTCTTCTCCCATGAAAACATCCTTCCAAATGTTTTCGGTGTGATCGTAGAGCATATTTTCACGCAGAAGGTGTGAAAATACCTTACATATCTTACGTATTATGTTACGTGTCTAACACCCTTACATATCTAACGTATTATAATAAAAATTATTTTTATAGCATGCAGCCACTTCATAGAGGAGTAGAACGGTTCGCCAGGTTTGAGCTTCGACCGATCGGAAGAATAACCCTAACCAAGTGATCTGCTGACCTGACTTTTTTACACTGTAACCGTTTTCACACCTTTACGCAGGTGTAATAATGTGCCATGGCGCACGCCTTTTTAGGTATAATTTTGGTAATTTCATAATGGAGTACGGTTTAGCAGCGTTGTCTGTTCTCCAAAAATTCAATCCTTGAAAATCCCAAGTTTGTTGAAGAGCATTAGCACGTATTTACGATATATAACACATAATGAAAGCAATATCTGTGCTGTCAACTCATCCCTTGTACACTCTAAGAAAAAAAAAGGAGTAAAACGGGGAGTAATTGCAGCTTCCACTCCCATAGTCTGCAATAACTCCCCATTTTAGTCCCCTAACCCAACATTTAGTCCCGACATTTACTCCCCAGGACTGCAAATTGTCACTAAACTTCGCGAATGGTCTCCTGAATGCAACAGTCTACGTAAATATGTGCCCTTGGTCAATTTGAACGACATAAGGCTGTATAACTCAGACAACGTAGCAATTTTCCAGCCACACAGAGTAAGAAACAGTTAGCGCATCTTTCTTCGCAAATTGTGCCCTAGTATGGCGCAAGATTTTATATCACTCGATATATCACGGTTGACAGTTTGCTTCAAAGTGTTTTCATGCATGCGCACCAATTATGTACCTGGGACTCTTACAACAGCGCGTGAAGTGCGGTCTTCACTCTGTGACATTCATTTACTCCCGTGCATTTACTCCCAAAAGGGACTATTTTTTGTGGCAATGCAATTACTCCCCAAAAGGAGTAAAAGTACTCCTTTTTTTCTTAGAGTGTAATGCTTTCTGAATTTGGTAAAATATTACCTTGGAAGTGCAATGTTAGGCAAACAGATTTAATGTGCACTGCTCACACCTTTAAAGATGCGACACAGTTTAAGTGTACCCGGCAGCTCATTAACTAACAATACAAGTAAGACACATACTAAAGGAACAATAAAAACAGAGTACAAGCTCAGAAACATGAGCATATTGCGCAGTTAAAAATGCAAATTAAACAACATGTGGCACATCAGATACTCTCTGGCTTGTAATCGAAGTCAAGATGTCACTGGGGCCGCGGTGCGACGCAACGTCGAAGAAACCGGGGTAGCTTATCGTGGGATCGTGATCGTCCAGCGTGTGAGCGGATAGGGGCATCGAACGGGAGTGTGTCGTGCACGCCCTACGAATTCTTGCAGACGGGGTATAAAAGGAGTGAAGTACCACACGGAAGGCATCAGTCCTCTACTGTCCTCTACAGAAGCAGCATCACAGCAACAAACATGAAGGTTCTGGTAAGGGACGCCTTTGTCTGAGAGTGGTACAGAGCCTATAGCTTCCGGAACAAGGCAGGGTTGCCTCTTTTTATGGTTGTCGCTAAATGGAACGAGAGCTATACTCTATGATGCAAAATAAGGGTCAATGCTGTCAATGCTGGGAAAGCAACACTCCCTGAAAGTTCGTTGCTTCTGTGGCTGTAATAACAGCTCTGACGCACATTTTGTGCTGCATCCGCAAAGAAAGGCGGTAACAGGCAAGGTTACCACCCTTTTACACCCTTTATCAGACGCTACGTGACATAATTGGTAGCTATAGAAGTTACCATTTTTTCATACCCTTTTTTCTGAGAGTGCATGAGCACAGTGGTCGATCTGCGGATTGAGGATTCTTTAACGTGAATTGAAATAGAAAACATCAATAGGCATATTTCTTTCAAAGTGCAATTTACTGACTGCATTCGAAGCTGAATGTTTCCTTCATTCCACAAAATCACGCAGTAAAATAGGCATTTGTTTTATTTCTAGTGCATCTTCGCCATCCTCGTCGTCGCTGTCAGCGCAGGAGGTTACGGTGGATACGGCGGATTCGGAGGATACGGTCTTGGTGGATATGGAGGCTACGGTCTCGGAGGAGGATTTGGCAAGGGCTTCGGCGGCTATGGTCTTGGTGGCTTCGGCGGAGGCTACGGCGGCGGCTACGGCGGATTTGGCGGCAAAGGCTTCGGCGGCTATGGTCTTGGTGGAGGCTATGGCGGCTTCGGCGGCTTCGGCAAGGGCTTCGGCGGCTATGGTCTCGGTGGAGGCTACGGCGGCGGCTACGGCGGTTATGGAGGCTATGGCGGCTTCGGCAAGGGCTACTAATAAGCCACTACACCAAAGAAACCACCAGTCACACCTTTGTGCGACATGTAAATTTTCTGTCAATAAAACAACTATAGATAATACACACACTCTAGGAGTCGTCTCAATGCAGGAAAGACCTACGTCGCCCTCACAAGTATCTTACAACTTTTGTTACGAAGAATACCCTGAAGAATACTTCGTACGCAATATGGTTTATGTAAACCAAGTTGATATTACGATTCACAGCGAAACTATTATCCCGTTGTATAGGTCGGTATACAGGGTGTCTTTCTTTTTCGATACATATTTTTCATTGAAAAAAAATAGAAGGGCTGTAGCATTCAACACGTCCTCATCGACTGCCCTCTATACAGCTCGGAGAGAGCACTGCTCCAGTCCCAACTGACCCGTCTCAACAACAATCCGCTCAGCCTTGCAGCAATCTTAGGTCCTTGGTCTAACCCTGTGCAGCAACTGTCAATGCCTGCACTCATTCTATGTGTTCCTGACGTCTTCTAACCTACTTGAACTCCTATGACCTCAGAGCTGTTGCCATGAATGCGGAGATGTGTTCTTCACTGCATTTCATCTCCGGTAGCCGAACTATCCCTATCTGAACTACTATCCCATCAGTTACGACGCACCCACGTGTGTGATATGTCATTTGCGTCTGTCATGTGTGTGTGTGCGAGTGTGCATGCCTCATCTTTTTCATCGTCATCCCACTCATATATTAACCCACAGGCACTGAGGTATGGTACCGCAATTGTTGCGGTGAATCACCTCATCCCATAATCATTCATGTAGTAGTTGTTGTTGTTCTATCACCTCTGAGCCGACGGACGTTCTTGGCCATATGTTGATCAACCGTCAAATGTCTAATTACCTAAAAATTGTTAATTAACTTTTTAATTATAAAAGCTACGAAGTTATCCCAATGAGAACATTCATCTCAGAGACAATTTCTTTTTCCTTCCGTGTCTCCGGTTCCAGCCTTCGGTATGCACCAGCTTGTCTGCGCCTTCTCATTTCTGTCGAGAACATCTGTTCCTTTCGGTGACCTGATATCGTAGCCACTTTCAGAACAAAAATCCGTTCGGTAGATGGTCCGCAAAAAATTCGCGAAGGAACACCCTTTTTTTTTTTTTGTTCATTGCGCATCTTCGGAGACGCGTCTTTCCTTCACCCCCAATGTGCGATGGTGAAGGAGCACAGTGCCGCCTCATGCGTCGAAGATGAGCTTTAACTTGCGGAAACAAAACAAAAACAAATGTATCGGGTGACACTATCGGAACTGCCCTTGTCTTGGTTGCATTTTCTGTTTTCTTTTAATCTTTTTCCAGGACGCAAGAGGCAACAGTGTGCTCTTTCATCCTCTCACATTGGGGGTGAAGGAAAGACGGGTCTCTGAAGATGCGCAATGAACAACAACAACAACAACAACAAAAAAAGGTGTTCCTTCACGAATTTTTTGCGGACGATCTACCGAACGGATTTCTGTTCTGAAAACGGCTATGATATCAGGTCACCGAAAGGAACAGATGTTCTCATTGGGACAACTTCGTAGCTTTTATAATTAAAAAGTTAATTAACGATTTTTTGGTAATTAGTCATTTGACGGTTGAGCAACGTATGGCCAAGAACGTCCGCCGGCACAAAGATGATAGAAGTGAAAACAGCATGTCTATAGCCCTTATAGTTTTTTTTAATGAAAAATCTGTATAAAAAAAGACACCCTGTATGTGCGAAAAAATTGAGAGAGCCACATACAGGGTGTCCCGAAAAACGTGTCATTGAATTATAATAAAAATACTACGCCACCTAGAATCATGCGGTCAACAGCATTTGTTCTTATTTTTGCCACCTCTTAATGTGAATGTCATGTACTCCAAGTTTAATTATGTAAATATTCGCGAACTGAACTCGGCAATTTGCCAAGTAAAGGTCACTTTTTTACCCCACCAATATGAAGAGCGTGCCAAATTCACTCAAATTCATGATGATTCACAGTGATATTCACGAGCTATCCCATCGGAAGAAATAGCCGAATATCATGCTTTTCGGAGCACGGACCATAGCGGGCGATGACTTTTTGAGCGCAATCGCTCTCAATGCGACGAAAGGAGGTTCCGAAGCCAGCCCACAGAGTGATAGTAGAAAAAGTAACAGTTCCTAAAATTGGGAGAGGGAAAGCATTATCCCAGCGAAAGCCGGACGTGATAAGCCGTGCCTGTTTTATCTCTTTCTGCGATGTCGAGGAGGGCTGGGTTTCCAACCTCCTTTCGTCGGACTAACAAAGATTGCGCTAAAAAATTCATCGTGCGCTGTTCTGTGCGACCTCCGTAGAGCAAGATGTTCGGCTATTTTTTCCGATGGGATAGCTCCTGAATATCCCTGTCAATTATCATTAATTTGACTAAATTAGACACGCTCTTCACATTGGTGGGGTGAAAAAGTGACCTTTACTATGCAAATTTCCGACTTAAGCTCGCAACAATTTACATAATTAAACTTACGTTACACGACATTCACATGAGGAGGTGGCAAAAACCCATTAAGAACAAATGCCATTGACCGCATGACTCTAGGTGGTGTAGTGTTTTTATTATAATTCAATGGCACGTTTTCTGGGACACCCTGTATAATGGCCACATTAGAAGAATAGGCCGACATGATGATGAAACCGACACATCCGGAGCCGGATATCAATCTCAATCTTTATTTTGTGTGCCCTTGAACAACCGAAGCAGATCGTCATGAATCACTACCCGTTTTTTCTTTATCGCATCGCTATCACCGTCACGACTATGTCATCGCAACTCCGTAACTTCCCGACAGGTGTCGCGCGTACAGTATTTCAAAGGATGGAAGCTGAGAAGTAGCAAACGATTTGTTTTGGGCGCCCGCTCTGCACACAGAGCAAGTACAGCAGCTAGCACACTGACAGGCAGTGCTCGAGACGTGGTATATCGCCCAAGGTATCCTATCCTAAGCACATGCACCCCAGCCTTCTCATTAACTGATTTTACTCACCGTAACAGCACAATGTGATGACGCAATGTGTTGATACTGAAGAGCAAAAAAAAAAAAAAAATAAGTGAAGTGCAAAACGAATAAAAAAATTACAAGACGGTTACGACTCGTGTAACGCGATCTCGGGAAAGTCTGCGCTATACAGCTGACGTTCTCAGATTAGGGAAGAAAGAGAGGGAGGTACGTCGCAAGTCTTAATTCTTCATAATTTACGGAAATACATCAGGAACATCGAAGTTTGAACATTATCATCGAGCGCTCAAAATATCACCGGCGAAAGCTTCAAGATCTGTTGCATAACGTAGACGAGGACGACGGGCCACCATGTGCATGGGAGATCAGAATGAGCGCGCGGCTCCTGGCTCGGGTTTTTGGGTTCTGGTCACTTGTCGATTAAAGGTTGCAGGAGTCGGTCACCGTGAGCTTCGGTACGTCTGGCTCATTTACGTAACAACATCTGCTGGACCAGAGGTATTTACAGTGCAGCACAAATATAATGAGAGAAGTGATGTTCTGAGGCTGGAACAACATAGAAGGGACAAATACATACAAAGCCTTAAATTGCCTAAGAAATTAACGATGAAAGATGAAAGTCACTGAAAAGGTTAGCCAGCTGCAGGAATCGAACCCACATCTTCTGGATTACCGGTCCAGGGCTCTACCAATTGAGGACCTTGGAAGTCACTATGGAGGCGTGTTAGCTTAGCTCAATTGGTAGAGCGCTGGACCGGTAATCCAGAAGATGTGGGTTCGAGTCCCACAGCTGGCTAACCTTTTCAGTGACTTTCATCTTTCATCGCAAATATAATACTTACAAGTATAGTTAATATAAGAATGTAATGTAATGTTAATATCATAATGTAATACTTGCAAGTATAATAAACTAGTTTTATTCCGAGTCCTTCCCTTGTGTGGGACGGCGGAAGACCTCTGACCCCACATCGCCTTACTCCTAACTACCCCAGGAATGCGCACTAAGGAATTATTTAACAAGGAATAGCCAGCCGTCCTTTCTGGCTGACTTTTCCTGTCAAAATAAATAGACCCCGCTTCCATGAATAAAAAAAAAAAACTACACAAAACCCGTGTTGGGAACCCGAAATCTTCCAAGTCGTGCACTTTAGCGCTCCGTCGAAGAACTTAACGGCGGACGAACTTAAGCAATATGGCGGTGACGTAACAGAATGCGACGCACGACGATTTGCACCTTTAATACACCACCTATGCTCGCAGAAAACGCAACAATCGACTTCATTGTCTGGCTCTCCTTTTCATGCTTTATTACATAACTGGTGAACGCAAGAGGCGAAGAATTGAGGTCGCATCCATAACTGCCGAGCACTTTTTCCTCCAGAGACTGCGCGTATTCCTGCGAGAGATCGGTTTTCCCCGTCACACAGGCGAAGAAAACGTTTTGATGATGGCCGGCGATACCGGTGTTTCGTGATTATTTACATTATGATGTAAACAGCGACCTTGTGTCTTTTCCGCACGAGAAACGTGGAGCATAAAGTGGAAAGATGCCCTTCGAAAACCGGGGAAATGAGATTTATTCTTTAGCGCAAAGGCGTCTCAGAAGTCTCAGCAGTGTTTACGTGCTGGGGTGATGACTTTGTTTTATTTCTATTGGATCGAACTGACTTATTACTGTTATTGTGTGAAAACACCACGAAGCCGTTCTGGCTATAATCGGTACACTGATTATAGCCAGAGAGGAGAGAATTACACCCATATCTGTTTGGAAAGTATGCCGGTTGCCGGAAAACACAGTGGCGTTCTCTTGCCGTGCGGTGTACCTGCAGGTATGGTGCGGTGCACGTTTCTCAGAGGGTTCTTGCCTCCTGGGACGACTGCGTGAGGTTCCGTTACACTCATTATTTACACGTCTCCACGAATTCAGACCGTAATAACATATTTCTCAAGTCTGGATGGAGAACTATGGGACATACACAGACAGCACAGCCTGTACAAAGATTTGATTCCAGTTCATCTACTTACTACTCCTATTCTTTTTTCAATGTTGACTCATTCATAACTGGATACCGTGAATGAAGATATTTCTATATTGTTCCGTGTCTGCGAACACGGCGAACACGGATCAGACGCGAATTTACACATTTCCAACTTCGTGCGATCAGGGCAAATCAAATAAGTATCCTCATCGAGGATGCACACAAAACTTCGGCATCTGCGAGGAAGCAGGTCCATGCACTATACGACTTTTTTGCGAAACGTCAACCCAGATTCCACGGAGCATTACGGGCTCACGTATCAATAAAGCGAATACTCGCGAGAAGAAAGAGCGACCGAAAACAAACCCAAGGTTAACAGCCTCGGGGAACGACGGCGAGGTGCAAGTAGCCGCCGTCGCAACGGTTGTGCGACCTCGGCGTACGCAATGCGACTCGGGTAAGGATTACAGATGCGAGGAAGGTGCTCCAAGAAGTGAGACTGCAGTCGTCCAGCGTTCCTGGGGGACCTTAGGTGGGCACCATGAAGGCTGTGGTGAGTTCACGTTCGAATATCCTTCTTCCCTGTCTTGTTTTTCTTTTCTTTTTTTTCTTCTTCTTCTTTGCTCGTTGAGAAGTGTAACGGCATATATGGCGTTAAAAGAAATCTTTAAATGTTCGTTTCGCTGTCTGCGGAATGTTTGATGAGTATGCTAACAAGGCTCAACTGAATTGGATTATCCATGTGGCTTGTTGTTATATACGTATTATGTTGTGTAGTTTTGTGGCGCAGCAGCGTTGATAGCACGTGTAATGCAGACAAATCATGCATTGTCATCATTTTTGCCAAATTCATATATTTCGTAACTAACTACGACGTTTGAATTCGAAGTAAAAGAACGGACTCGAATCGAATCAAAGCTACAAGACCGTGTTGATGATGATTAAAACCGGTATACACGATATTTAAATACAAGTCGCGACCAATTATTTGTGATTGAGTATTACTGCAAGCGACCACCGTCCGGGTGCGTCACCGTCAGCTATGCCCCCTTTTTGCCCACTGAAGTTTCGAAACCATAGATTCCTGATAGAAGTTGGATGGATACATTTTAGAAATTACAAATGGGTCAGCAATTCCCTGTGAAGTGCTCAAATATGTGCCCGATAATGCCTATACCTCATTCTGTAACCGAGACTGGATATTCATAGGCAGTTCTAGGATTTGCTGACTGCTATACGAACTATACTACACTCTTAGAAAAAAGGGTGAAGCAGTTATACCCATTAGGAGGTAATAGTTGTCGCATATGTCATGCCTAAAAGGTTGCAAAGTTCTACCTACTACCTCGCCCTCAAAAGAGAACTTCACCGCATAGCACGTTGTTCGCCAACCTGTACGCCTTCCTGTAGCAATTGCGATATACGATAATTGGTTTTACCACCATTTTACACCCTTTATCAGACGCTATGTTGACCTATGTGGTACAGCAACTACCACCTCTTCACACCCTTTTTTCTTACAATGTACGTTATTTACTATGAATTTCTGTCATGGTTGTTGAACCGCCCTGTATATATATATATATATATATGTATAGCTATATTTTCACCTGCGAAGAGCAGGTACTCGGTGCACGCGATGCGGTGGTAAGCCTTCAGCGAGCACGCCTGCGTTGGCGTGGGACCTGAGTTTGTGTTCCCTCGTCCCCAGAAGCAACGGAGAGACATGCAGTCAAGGGATTTTTTTTTTCTGTCATGAACATTTGTCACATATTGGTACCATTTTTATTTAATTTCAGTTTCTGAAAATTTAATTTCTTGAATTGAACTCCGAAATTTCCCAAATCAACCTAACGTTTTCTTGGCGGAAATGTATGTATGCGTATATGGGATATATATACATATACCTATACGCCCTGCATATATGCGTCAAGTAGGCGCCCCATCCCCTAAATACACACCAACAAAGAATTGCGTTGCCCACATGCAATTTTCTACACAACTAGCACACCAAGGGCAGACTCGCCATATACCTAAACGGAGAAGTTCCCGGTGGACCCCCCCCCCCCCCTCGGGGCCCCGGTTTGACACACGTGGACCGCCCAGCACGGTACCCCTTCCTCCCAAAAAGAAAGTGTTGCGAATCGCCCCCTGTGAGCCGGTGGGAGGGCCCCTCATGGGCCGAGTAACGTTTTTGGGCCCACGCAGTCCATTCCTGTACTTCACCTCGCGTTTATTATACATGCTCTAATGTTTGCATCGCCGATACGAAAGAAGTTTCGTGACACCTCTTGTTCCCGTTCCAGTTTGTCCTTCTAGCCCTGGCCGTAGCCCTTGCTGCCGTCCATGCCGGCTACTACGGCGGACACTACGGCGGCTACTATAGTTACTACCCGACCTACTATCACGGACACCACTATCGCCCTCACTACTACAGCAGCTATTTTCCGTATTTCCGTAAGCCCTGCAACGGTCACTACCACAGGAAGGAGGAACATGACGAAAGACGCAAGGAGACTTTGGCCAAGTGCAAGGAAGAGGAAAGACAACGGTACATGGAAGAAGAGAAAAGACGCCAAGAGCTAGAAGAGCAGCGTGAGAAGGAGAGGCAAGCGGAGGAGGAAGCGAGGAAGAAAAAGGACGAAGAGGACAAGAAGGATGGAAAGGATAAGCATCACTACTATCCGAGGTCTTACTACCCGTACAAGTACGGATACTACCACTGGCCAAGTTACTACTATTCCCCATGGACCTACAAGTACAGGAGTTACCGACCACGGTACAGAAGTTACGGCTATTATAGACCCAGCTATAGAAGTTACGGATACTACAGACCGAGCTACAAGTACGGGAGTTACGGCGGATGGTGGGGGTAGTATCATGGACGTGAGGTAAGGTGACCTCTTGCAAGGCGAAATGTATATTTCTGTAAGTAAAGTATCCTTAATGTACGACACGACATGGGCACCTGTGCTTTGTATACGGGACGATTCTAAAGTGTTGCGCTACGTGTCTGTGTAGCACGCATGTACACGTCTAAATCGTGTTTACATCCGGGAGGACATGGCTGGATCTCATTACTAATAGTATGTGTTAGAGAACCATGCTTCTGTTCCCCTTCAGTTGGTGCACATGTAATTATACGCGCTACCTGCATAGTCGCAGTAACTAGTCTGGAAGGTCTACATGCAGGGAAGAAAATATGAGATGTAGCAAGATACAAGACTACACTGAGTGTCACGACCCTATCAGGAGTGACGTCACACAGATGACGCAGACCTGAAGAAGGTATACAAGAAGCGACCCGATAACGCGTCTTCCTTGGAGGCTAAGTTTGTTCAGAAAAGAAATAACTCGGTGCGTCGAGATAAGTAATCGGAACGCCCCTATTGGACAGCGGGCAGCATCCTGCGCAGCGCCATCCAACAGTCGCGTTCCGATTACTTTTCTCGACGCATCAAGTTATCTCTGCATTGAACGAAGTTAGCCTCCCTGATTGTCGCTTTTAGGAAGGTAGGTAGATAAAAAATAAAAATATGGAGATGGAGGGACCGTGCGTTCACCAACTTGCAATGAGATAAGACACGACACGATGACCCAGACAAGCTACGCGGAATTAGGGCAGTATCTACCTCAAACCTGAGCAATGAACGACATCCTGACCAGAAAGACCATTCTGATTGTTCATACTGTTAATATGGTTATACGGTTAATATCGCGGGTAATATTCATGCTAGTTTTGTACTTTTCAGTTGTCACCACGCACGGCGTACGTAATATCGCAGCCTATCAACAAGGATGTCTACGGCACAATCGGCCTTGGATGTCTACGCAAGCTTTATCACGATAATTCGTAGCCATGTCAATACAAGGCAAAAAGGTCTTGCTGTTTCCTGTTTGTCCAGCAGTCATTACTGGTCATACTACAGGAACATATTATTCCAGCCATGCTCACCTGTGTCTATGATAAAGATTAGCGATGCTTATCAGCCATTAATGAGCTTTTCTCAGCTTTCTCGTCCACGCCGATGCAGCGGCTCTGTACTTCTTTCTTTTGACCCTACGGGATGTTGTTGGGAGCTGCCCAGCGACGTGCACACAAACAGGAATGCTTTTCCTGTTACAGAGAAGGCTGCAAAGAAAAGGTCAAGCCAGGTATACTGGTAACACGCTCACTTATTTTGATAGCCTTCGACGACCAAATAAACGACGATGCCAAGCATTTGCTGTGATGTTAGCAGCGATAAACTTGCTGTGAACTTTCAATAAACATCTTATCCAAGGCTTCTGGCACGGTTTCAGGAAAACGCAGCATCGAACACGATCTAACATCGACATCATACGTGTGAGGTCTTCCACAGGGCCCAAAGGCTTTCCCGCGACACGGCGTTATTCTGACGCTAATCCTGTGTCCAGCTTCGTAGCCATAACTACCGTGGTTTCCTGGGTTTCGAGCCCAGCCTGAACGAGAGGTACGAGAAGCAATTCATGTCCACCATCGCACACTTTGTGCTGCAGAGAATGCAGCTTCCTCTGACCGTTCGCATTCCGAAATTCGGGACGAACCACTGCTTTATGCATGTCCACATGTGTCCATACAATTATATTCAGCAACTTTGGACATGTGCATTTTCGGTGACTACTACGACTTCGCTTGTAAAGTTTATCTCATAGTACAATAATGCGATACCAATGTTTTTTCAAACGTATACAAGGTGTCTGAGCGGGCTCACACCTCCATATTTTTTCTCCTACCATGCATCATCATCATCAAAGTGTACCCACATTTGCGGCGCATGTAATGCGTTTTCTCCTTGCAGTACAAACTTCTTGTTGCGCACGATGGCACATTTATGAGATCAATACTAACAAAGAAATCGTTGTTGCCAGACGCTGCGTAAGAAAAAATACAGCCACAAAAATTTTGCTCTCCGTGCATTTCCAATATGGGACATGCAGTCTCTTCACAGTTGTGTTCAGCTGGCGCGCTATAGGGGTGCCACCGGTGCACGAACCGAAATGAAGTCCCACATGGATGTTCGTTTCTGTTATTTCGGTTTCTGAAAGTTACAGCGCTCCTAGCGGTACCCGCACACAACTCTCTGGAGGCGGCCATGTTGACATCGGTATACATATAGCCCATTCGAAATACACGTAGAGAAAAGTTTGCGAGGCTACTGTTTTGTTTCGCAGAGTCTGCTTACCACTCTCTACCATTTTTTTTTTTTTTTTCTGTTTCACTGGTCGCAGAAATGCACCACCGTGCAACACCGGCAGTTCAGTCGATAAGCAGGTAACGCACGTGCTTTTTAAACCGCCGCGCATTGCCCGTTATGGAAAGTACTAGAAACGACCAAATAGACTTTACTGCGGCAGTTTTCCCAGATGAATGGACAATAATCAGTAAAACAGATGATGTTAAGACTGCGTGTGCTGTCTGAAGAAACAAATATACATATAAAGAAGAGCGGATAGCAATATCCTGTTTTGCTTTTAAAACCATACTGAGGTTGTCTCTGGGAGATTTCCTGAGGATGGCTCGAGGAGCTGCATATATAACGCTTTTCTGACAAACTGAGGACCATACGGGGGTGCCCGAGGGATGTTATTCCTGTCGAAAGTTGAACATCCCTGGGATGACCTGAGGATGTCATTGTGCTCTTGTGGACGTAACCTGAACGCTGTCTTTGCTATATTTTCACCACGTGTTTTTCACTGTGCATTTCTGATATATTGGACATTATTTTCTTAGATTTTGGGAATTTTTCGAGTGCGGTCCTTTGCGCTTGAGCTCTTGGCAGGTACCTCCACAAAAACGAAATAAATGAACATATCCGGCATTGCACAGTGTATATATAGGAGGCCTTTTTCACACACTCACATGTGAAGGGAAGTGCCACAGGACAAGAGCCGCCGTTATTTCGCACAGAGACTGTTCTACTTCTTGGTTCCTGGGTTATTCCGGGTGTTTCTTTTTCTTCATCTCCTACAGTATTTTAAAGCTTTAAAGCGTTGCGCTATTCGCTCCGCGATCGAGCAGTGTCGGCGCGCTGCGGAGAAACGCTGAACTACCACTGTGTGGACGCGTCGTCTGCTTTTACACGTTTATTCAGCGTTTACTGCTGCAGGTGGAGTATTGGGGAACCGAACAGTATCGTACCAGTCATCTTCCGGTGAATATGTACTAGAATTACGGAAAAGAACCATCAACTCCGAACACCGGCCCACGTGTTATCCACACTAGAAACGTGACAGTCTCGCCCGCTCCCTATAGGTCGATCTCGCAGCGATCAAACTGTACCGTTACGTCAATCAAGCACGCAATGAGGTCATTGCTCTGCAAGAGTTCACGGCTGACTTTGATTACCGATATTCAAGGTACGTTATACGCTGTTTGTATCTCAGCTTTCCGCTACGTCGAAATATATCACTAGTTGTAGTCACAGTTGTTGTCGCTACCGAGCCTAGTCAACGCGAAAGTGATATGTCTGTTGAAATGTGTACTAATTACGACATATCGGGCGTAACTCGAGTTTTCAGCGGGCACTCGTCGCCCACATTTTCGCAGATTTCGTTACGCGATAGGGGTGACCCAGCGCAAAGAGAAAACAAAGGGGAAAAAAAAATAAAAGTCGTAAGAGAGCTTCACGAGAGGCAGAGCAAGACACGATCTGGTTACTTTGCATTTCAGTCTACATGGCGAGCCGGCTTTTGTCACATAGACTTGCTTAACTGATATTCTTTGCTGTTGCCTACCTTGCTTGTACGACGTTCAGTCCGGGTTTGGTTTCAATATAGAAAAATGTTTTACTTTACGTAAAATCTCAAGGTCCAATCAGCCATTAGTAAGTCAGTAGGCATTACGGTTATCATCAACTCCGCCAAATAAGGAAGTCTTACAAGCAATACCAACACGGCGTAATTTCCACTAGTCAGCAAAGACGAGCCTCTGTTTGCGAACATGCGACTTCACGAGAAGACTTGTTCCAGGTTATAGACGGCCTACGTCCCCTATCACAGCAAAATATAACCTCGAACCGGTCTTCTCGTGACGTCACATGTTTGTAAACGTAGGGTCGTCTATATATTTTGCTGTGGTGGGCAAGAAGCGGGAAAAATGCGTCGGCTGATAGGCTGCTAAAGCTGATAGTGCCCACCGGCATGCTTTGCGCGGAGGCGTTACGTAATCAGTGACGTAGGGGCTCAGGTAGGCCAGGACCTGTGACCGATACAGGACCCGTGATCGATGACGCCGGCAATACAGTAGGCATTTTCGTAGAAAATATAGAATATTATTTTGCCATTTTACCTTTTTAGCTCAGAAATGTTCTCCAGAACTTGCATTTATGCAACAAAACAAATCACTCGTTATGCGTATGGATCTAAAAATGAAGAATGCGCGCGTAAATAAATTCTGGGCTTAAACTTTTTCTTTATTGCTGTTGCGCAATCTTTTTTAAGTAACCTCTCTCAACCCTTACAGGCGGAAGTTGACAGCTCCAAATGTTTGTTACTCCTTCCTCTTTCTGAATACCAATAACAACGAAATTATGTCGCAAACCTCACTGACACACACACACACACACACACACAGACTTTCCCGAGCCTTTCAAACCAAAACTAATACCCAAGCTGTTTGCGGCACGCATAATCATCGGGCGCATAAAGATATATGGGTCCACGAATACCGTTTCTTCGACCGCCCTCCTCTTTGCATCTCAATACATCCCTGCCTCACAACAAGCTGGAACGCCATCTATATATACCGCATAAAACCCGTCCGTTGCATTCGAACGACAAGGCGCTAAAGAAAAAGGGGGAGAGGTTATGGAAAGGTCCCCCTTTTATATCCACGAGGGAGTTTCAGATTGGAGAGATTTCGACAAAGAGCAGACTCTGCTTCCTCGAAGCCTCCAGGCGACGAATTCGTCCATTCAGGAATTTATATCTTCTTTCTTTCTTTTTTTTCTTTCTCCGTGGATTGAAGATAAAAAAAAGGCTGAGCATCCAATCGTGTATAGGCACTACTACTTATTTGCGAGGCAGATGGAACTCGTTTCAAAAGATACAAAAAGGAGAAATGTGTGGGTGTAATAGGAAGTGGAAGGGCACGCTTATATACGTATGCAAAGCTGGCAAATGGGGCACGTTTCATTTTTCTTGGCCTGAGACGACGTCTCGGAAGGTGAAGAGCGTGATTTCTTTGTCAACCGAGAAGAACAAAACAGGTTGTCGGATATAGAGGAAGACGAGGAGGACGGAAGGGGCACGAGCTCATGTAAATAGCACAACATTAAAGCAACTGACTGATTGATTGATTTAATGTTGAATTCCAATGGCAGAGTCGGAGCAAGTGGCAGGCTCCGCAGTGGAGCGGCTTGATCTGGCCTAGAGGAAGTGTTCCGAATCTGCGACTGGAACACTTCCGCACAACTTGGAGTTAGCGCTGGGTAACCTCCCTTGGTGGATGGCGGCCAGAGACGGAGGAGGAAGAAGAAGAAGAAGAAGAAGAAGATGCTCATGTTCCATTATAACGCCATGTTTTGCAACGTCAAGGTCCTCCTAATCTCCTAACGTTGCCCTGGTAATGTCTGATTCTCGCTTCCTTCATGAAACAAAATCGCCAACGTACGACGCGAAATAGCCACGGCGAAGACGCGTTGCAAAGCAGCCATGTTGGCGAAATAGAGACAGGAAATAGGAAGCACGAGCGACAAGTGACACGTCACGTAGAGTTCCGGTTGAATCTGCCTATTTTGGCGGAGCAGTCTGGGTTGCTTCCTGGAGCGACCTTGGCTCGAATGCCGCTCCGAAGCTGCCATTGGAATACTCCAGAACTGTTCCCAATCTGCCAATCAAACAGACTTGCTCTCGGCGGAGCAACAAAACTTGCTCCGGAGGCGCTCTGAATCTGCCATTGGAATTCAACATAAGATCTCCCTTGCGGCTAATGGCCATTCTCCGTGGGAAGAAGAAGAAGAAAGCAATTAAAGGTTAGTTATCGAAACGGCGGCAAACTGAGCGGTCAAGTCATAACTTTTGTACTTCTACCCTTTTGGAACACTTTGGTGCCGAAACCCGGGATCTGGAACGCCCTCCGATGTCAAGCGATGAACTCGACGGCCTCCTGCGTACTCTGGAAGAGACCCGTGACGGGGTCACCCATGTCACCGAACATCTCGCCGTACGTCTCGACCGACTACAGCCATAGCAGCAACTGAAGCGGACCTCCGGTGTCTGATTGCCGGGAAGGCAGCCCTGACGGAGCTGGATGCCCGGGTTGTGGGCTTGATAAGCGACGAGAGCGCCGATGACGAACTGCAAGGAGTACTGGAGCAAGAATGGCGGCAATTTCGAAAGCGAGAAGCGCACTCCGTCTGGCCTCCTTGCCTACCTTGCCTACTGGGACGTTCGCTGGAGTTCCCACTGTGTCGACCAGCCGAACAGTTCATCTCGCTACACCTGGTCAGCTCGAAAGTCAAGTCTCGGTCAGCCAAACTCCTGCCTTTCCAGCTGGCGCAATTCAAGGAGAATTCAATTCGACAGACAGTGCCACAATTCAAGAACGCGCGATGTCACGCCATCCGCACCCGTCGGACCTCACGGCCAAAATCGTGGCATCCCTCGAGGATCTGCGGCGACAGCTGCGTACGAATAGTACGAACACAGACGCCCGCAGGAAACCGCTGAGGATCAGTGTGGTCCGAAAGTATTGCCAGAGGACTGCAAACTCAGTAAGAGTCCAGGGAAAACCCAGCACTGACTGTAAGGATTCGCTCGATGAAACCAGTTTGTCGGGAGGCACGGACTTGGGAGCATCAGAAGCGTAGTTCTCATAACGACTACTCGCAGAAACACTAATACATTAGATCAATTACACAGAAATATTTTTCAAACGGCAAAACAATTTTAGCTTTTTCTACACAAAGTATATTTCCTGGATCAATACGCGGATGCACACGCCCTCCCTCACGTAAAGAATTTACATCCTTAAACATCGTCTTTGCTCCCTAACGCCACCATACCTGTGCGCAGAGAACAAACAAACAAATATACAAAATACCTCAGCTCTTTTTGAAAACGGGATGGAATGCGAGAAATGCCTTAAAGAATATCACACCAGCGCTCCAAAAGCACGAACGGAAAAGCAAAGCCTCATACAAGGAGTTGCAATGTTGTCAGACGTCTGCCAATATTTGCCGATCACTTTAGCCACTTGACGCGCCGCATTCTTTGCCCGTCTATATCGGGCATACCCCGTTAGAGATGAAGTGAAATCTTCAACAAGCTTGAGAGTATTTGTCCGTGTGCCTTCGTTTTTAGCAGCGTACATCTGTACTTGGCATATCTTTGTAATCTAACCGTAGAATAAGTTACTGTATGGTCACTGTGCTGGTGAAGTACGTGGAACCGGGTACGAGCGATGCTCTTTGGGGGTCTCTTTCTTTTACAGCGACAGCTGTTCGTGCTTCGTTTCCCGAGATCGCGGCGTCGGCGTGCTGTGTTCGTGTTTTTGTGGGCTGTGTTTTTGCCTAGCGTTCTGTTGATGTTGTCTCACTGACTCCACTGACTGCCGACCCCTTTTCAGCGTTGTTTATCGTCTCATCATCAGGACACATATCATCCTCTCCACTTGGGCAGTGGGCCGCATCTCGTGTGGCGAATTTCCCCATTCATCATCATTAATTTATCTGTTGCGACGAAGCGACGAAAAGCGACGAAGACAATGTTGATATTGATGTCGACGAAAAAAAAAAAGAGGAATAGGGAGAAATGAAGACAATGGTACCCCGCTGTGCGCCAACCATTGCCGAGAATGACAGGATTATCGCTTCTGATTTCAAGAGAAAGAGAGGGGGGCGTACGCCTTTTTGTGTCGGTTATCATGTATTCAAATTGACAGAAAAGGGCGTACGCCCCCTCTCTTTCTCTTCAAATCAGAAGCGACACCCCTATCATTCGTACTGTTAAGATAGATGGTGGTGGTGGTGGCCGGTGACGAAAACCGGCTTGCCATTCCGAATGATATCATTCAGTGTCATGATTCGTTCAAAACAGGGGGAAGAGCCTATCTGGGACATGCATAATGTGTCCCAGATAGGCGCCTCCTCCCATTTTCAGCAAATAAGGGCACAGAATGATATCATTGGGAATGATGGTTGGCTAGGAGCGTGCTATGTGGTGAAGTTCTGTTTTAACAGTGTAGCAAAGGTAGGCGCACAACGTGCTATGCGGTTAAGTTCTGTTTTTTAGAGTGTAGAATAACTAATAATAATGGTACCGTGATGTTTCACGTAAGATTTGTCTGCGCAGTGTGGCGACATGTTGCACCTGTCGCAAGGTAGGACTGCGGATAATTTGGACCACCTGAGGTTCTTTTGACGAGCGCCGTAAACCTCCGACACACGGTGCTGGAAGCAATGTTTACCTCCCCCACATTGCAACCGTCCTCGGCGGGGGGTCGAACCCGCGATCTCGAGCTCAGCAAAGCAAGCACTTTACCGACTGAGTTACTGAGGACGGTAGTACAGCGTAGAGAGCGCGAGATAGTGTATACATCTTCCCACTGTACTGGAGTCGCCAGTCCTGACCCCCGTCAAGACTACCCTTTTCTCTCTCTCCCTCTCTCTCTTTTCGCACCCGAACTGAACCTGTGCCAGATAAACACATCATGCTTGTATCATCCCGTACGTGTATACAATTCGACGCAACTAGGAGGACAGGCCACTGAACACACGAGTAGTACAACCGCTCCCAGGAGATTTGTGTTCGTTATACGCGTAATTCGCTATACGGGAATTCACCTGGGACATTACGGGGCCATGTTTCGACATACGTTCGTCGATCAGTTTGCATACATTTGCATGCGGTATACGACATTTCAAGTACGGCCTGCTTTGACGCGTGTTTCACAGCAAACTGGATATTAAACTCTCTCTTAACGCGAATACGCGAGGCTGTGCCGCCGTGTCCCGCCCTGCGCGGAGGAAATCTCGTTATATCGTACGCAGCGGGGAACGCAGCGGCTGACTCACAACAGAGCGTTCGATATAACGAAGTTTGCTTCGTGCAGGATGATTACCCATGCTGCTTATACGTGTATTGTAAGACTGGTTGAAATGTTATAAACGGAATAATATACTGCGTACCTACACGCATGGCTGATACAGATGATAGACATGGATGTGTGTCAGATGCCCTTTTGATAAACAAGATGATATCGTCGCGCACACACGGCTTGAATTCGAAAGCCACGAAGTCGAGAGAGAGAAGCAACGGAGAAAAGAGGGTGTTGACAATAATGAGAAGCACTTAGTTACGCAGCTAACATGTGAGCTTGACTTGGGTTCTCGAGATTTTTGAAGGCCGACTGCTAGCGGTGCAGTTCTTAGTACCGAAGCCTTGTTTTATACAGTTTACTTTTACAGAGGTCGAAGAAGAAGTGCGGAGAGGAAAAATGAGAAGAGGAGAAAAAAGAAACGTTCTTTCGGATGTTCTCAAAGGCAACGAAACTCCGTTGTGCACTTTACTTGTCACCAGTGATTATGAACTCTTCCGCACGACCACGGACGACCCACGTGCCTAACTGCGGACTAGCCGCAGTCCAAAACTATACAACTGTATATCATAGTCTTAGTTGTGTTTTGCACTGAACTTTACATCCTCCCTAAAATGCTGTGTAAGGTAATACGGAAGGTAACATTGACGAATAAATAAAGAAATAAATTCCGTCCTGCCTTCGGGCCTTGTCCTGCTCTTCAGACATTATGACAGAAATGGATGAATTTACTTCATCGTTGCGGAAGTGTTTCTTTTTATAAATACGGAACAGAAGAAAATATAGGTTCCACAGACATCGCCACCTGTGCGCATTTCATACGTCGTGGAGCCCAAGCGAGACTTCCTATATGCGTGACCTCATTATTTGCGCGATAATCATTATTTTCTTTACTGCTGTGAAGTGGGGTACAGAGTCCTGTAGCTACCACGGGGAAGCATCCCACGTCATCATCACTTTTTTCTTCATCATTTATTGTTGTTGTTTACTGCTCCGGCATGATGGAATGAGCCTCAAATATCGAAAGTGCATATCGGTTCTCTCTCTAGAGTGCACGCATATCTCTGCAGCTCTTGGTGCAATTTTTGCAAGCCCGTCCACTCAACCTAAGAACACCATTTCTATAAAGCACTATACTTAACTCATCTTTAATTGATGCGTTCTCGAGTGTTCCAATTGAAACTCCCACGCAAGACCTACCGCAGGGGGATCACCTTCATGAACCTCATTTCATACCCGAGGTCCCTCAAATATAATCTCCATAGAGCTACAAACCAATCTCCCTCTCTCTCTCTTGAGCAGATTTCGTCACGTTTCTCTAACCACGTGGAACTAATCCGGGCCACAATGATGTCATAAGGTCACGTGCGCACAGAAATATGTATCTCGGGACCGGTGGGACAGTGGGGACGAA
This sequence comes from Ornithodoros turicata, assembly GCF_037126465.1. Classification (NCBI taxonomy): domain Eukaryota; kingdom Metazoa; phylum Arthropoda; class Arachnida; order Ixodida; family Argasidae; genus Ornithodoros; species Ornithodoros turicata. The sequence goes on from NC_088203.1 coordinate 99,385,339, forward strand.
CAAAACTGGCGACTGCCGCGGAGGAAGTAATTATGTGCTGACCAGATGTCTGTCGCTCCATCCATGAATGGGAGGCGCTTCCACGGTCTGCCGTGCTAATCCTTGTGGGATTACGCTATCGGATTTGTAATCCGAGGCTAGTAAGTGTTAACAACCCTGGATTATGAGGAGATTCAGCAGGATATCAATGAGAGAGAAAGGGGGAAAGGGCTGCGTAATATCTGGAAAGTATGATGGTGTACTCCTGGGGAGAATGCGCGTGGTGCGGCTTTGGAGATTCCTTCTAGCCACTCTGTCTTCAAGCTGCTTCATTTCAGCACTGAGAGCCAACACTACGCCTAGTACCCCTTTTACACGGGCAGCCTTCGACGGCCGTTGGAGCCAACTACCTTGAAAGACACACGTAGGGCCAGCAAGCGTGTATCGCGTCAACCTGTCAAGCAGCATTGGATTCAATGCCCTTTTAGAAGTTGACACATTACACGGTTATTGGCGCTACGCGCGTTTTTCAAGGCAGTTGGCTCCAACGGTCGTCGAAGGCTGCACGTGCAACATGGGTATTAGGGTCAGCTGACCATAGTCATGTCAACCAGTCCAAGGCCCTTTGCCAAGGCATGGGGCAATACAGCACAGCAACAGACATGCCGTTCACAATAGTTCCTTGGTTTTCGGAAATGAATATTTTTTTTTCTCGATAGTGGTGAGTGATCGGGATACATCCCGATTGTAGTACACTGGACAGTTCATGAAACAGGTTGCATCCGGTAGTAGTCACAATCTCTGTGCAATCAGTCACAATCACAGTCAGTCACAATCAGTACTATGTTGGGGGTGATGCGTTCAGCGCAACCTGTGTTTGGCTTTGGGCAGTCTACGGCTTTGTTCTTTGCATGGTCGACAAACATCGCCAGGGCAGCACATGGACTACACTGCGTCTCAGCATCGAGCTTCACAACTATGCGCGCTGCAACCCCTATAACAAGAACGCGAAGCTTGGGTTTTACGCTGGCGCACTGCTCTTACTGAAATGCAACGACAAAGTGAAGACGGTATTTGTGAGGTCCGCTACAGAACAATCTGGGCAGTAGGGCATCGACGGAAAATACTAAGACCTCTAATTACTACACAATATACATAAAGAAAAGAGAAGCCGAAGCTCTTTGGCAGCACGTAATGTACGAGTTTATAACTCAAATGTCGCCATACGAGCACTGGACAGCTGTTTCGGTCTTACTGGGCCGTCGTCAGCAGTGTATACAGATGTTTGAGAAACACTCTAAGAGCTAAGATGGCCACGGTACGTTCGAGGGCGCTGCATGGGGGACGGCATCACATTTCTTGCACTGGAGCAGGCAATGCTGAGCATCTAGCTGTGCTGAAGACACTGCTTGCCATTGACTCTGTCTGCAACCGCTTTCTCTCATATTCCAGTAAGAAGCGTTCCCTATAGAAACTGTTGTAACAAGAGATATCTATATGGTGCCGGCGTTTCAGATTTGAAGTTCATAATCAGGACTTGTGTTCAGATTGGGAGTTGATTGAGTCACTGGTGTTGGGAGTTTCGCAGAACTTTCTAGCTGAGACAACTGCAATTGGGAACACCGAAAGAAAGGGATTGAGATTTAAGGTTATGTTCTCTACTGGTTTCACAAGGTGTTCATGGGGACATGACGCATACATGCCGTATAATGGCTTCGTTTCACATCTTTGTTAAACACCGTGAGTGCGGGCTGCCCATGCCTTTCTATTAACTTCTGGTGCGAAACAACAGACAGACAGTCCGCGTTGTGCAATTCGTAAACTATATATGGCCGTAAAATAGCTTCACGTACACATCTGGCTATACCGTGAAGTGCTCGGATACAACTAACAAGGACAAATGATAAATTACAGCAATTAATTACAATCGTTCCCTATTTTTGTCCAGTTTCATTAAACGCTCATTAGAACAACGAAATCGCCAGTTTCCGTGGTGCACTTTAGTTTGCGTACCCATGCAGACTAAACAATCTCATTCACCTTGGTAATTTCGGCTCGCTGCCTGAAACATCTTTACAACAACGCTTTACCAGCCATCACTACCACCACCGCCTTTCCGAGAAAGATAGCCTACTTCGCCAGCATTCACTGCTTTCGAATGCACATCTAACTAACACGTTTTGTTTTCCTTCCATATTTTCGTTCATATTTTTCTTCCTATACATATATCCTATCCTATTCTTCGTTCCAACCACAACACTGTCTTTCGGAGATGTGACTTACAGGCAATGAAAGAATGGCTAAAAACTAGCGAGCTGGTGATTAGAATTCATATTACTAAATCTCCCGAGACGAAGGACTACAGTGTCTTTCTGCGCCTCAGCTACGGAGTGTTATCATAGGTCTTCTGTTGACATTTAAAGGTACGTAATGCCCAGATTACAACCCTTCCGTCAGCAGCCCGCTGGTGCCTGTGACTGGTCTTAGGGCACAACTTGAACAATACGAATCATTATTATTATTTTTACTGTGATGTAGCTTGTGGAATAAGTAACTTAAATTGGATATGCGCCAGTGCACGTAACAAGCATCGGAACGTTTAAAAAAATGACAAGCTCTGAGTCGTGTAACCTGTAGCCCCAACGAAGAACAGAGTGGACGGGACGCTTGTTGCGCTGCCAATGAGTGCGCTTGAAGCAGTATCATTTTGTGTGCGAGGTATCGTTAAGTGATTATATCAAAATTACACTATATGTTCTCTTCGGCTGCATGCATGACGTTTACAGTACGCTGCTGCACATCTGCACGTATGAAACATTTCTCAAACATCTAAATTACGTCTCTATGTGTCATACACCAGTCCGAGTTTGGAACATCCGACACGGCACAGAACGTTCATCCTTCAGTTACTTGACCTCGTAACCTACGAAACACCGCAAACCTTAAGTCGCCACGAAGGACGCACTACAAGAAGAATTACTGCGAAACGAAGTAACACGTGAACTACTTTTATTGATTAACGGTTGACTTACATATTGCTTGATTAACTTCTTCTCTCCTAGTGAAACCAAGTCTTAGTTTGCATGGACGAACACACTCGTTGGTCTTTGATCTTTCAAATGCAGCTTCGAAGCCTTGCAGACAACTACACCGAGTTTGCAAGTTCACATATGCTGTCAGCGTTCTCTGCACTGCGTTGTCTTTTGTCTTGCCTTTCAGGCCTCGATGCCGTAGAAGCTCGTACTGAAGACGTCGAAAATAAAATCGAATACGACGGCTGTGTACGACGACTTTCTTCACGCATTTGCTTTTGTAAGGCTTCGGAGCCACGAAAACTCCCGAAGCTCCTCAAGGAAATGACACCCCTTTCTTCTTCACGTCCATTCAGTTCGTTCAAAAAATCTTTGGCTTTTGAAACCACTCTTAGTTGACTAGAACAAACACTACATGTCAGGGAACAGTCAACAAAGTTATTGAGGCTTTGCACAGCTTCCAGGAACCGGTGAACCTTCTGAGCTGCTGGTACACCACCTTTGCAGAACTTCCTCCACCTGAATCGGAGCAGAGGGCAGCACGGAAGGGCGGAACATGGACAGCCTTTGCTGATGAATTGCGAGTAACGAACTCGCCGGATGAGTCCATGAACTCAGTGTCAGTCCATGACAGGGCTGGAGCCACGAACCTCCTTTGGGTACGGGCCCAGCATGTGCCATCTGGTCTGGGGAGGTCGAAGGTTCTTCGGGCCGCGACACCGGTGAATCACAGTCGCGTTTAGGTTCTGGCGCTAGAAGGCTCTCTACGTCAAACTGACGTCTCTTCAGCTGCATGCTGAGTCGTTGGGCTAATCCTGGTGTGTTTTCCCACAGTGTAGCTGGAGTGCCTTCTACCTGAGGGGGTGGAGTCGGAGTGGGACTGTCATCATCGTCAGGAACCGAGAGTCCCATGTGCTTCCGGACTTTACGCTGCGCCTTGCGCCGGCGGAAGTCACCTTTCTTGAAGTCTTCAATGTTCGCTGGATGAATGGCCCAATAGTGACCCTTCCCGTTGGCGCTTCGTCCGGCTTTCACGAAGCAATCGTTGAGCGACAAATTATGACGGATCGAGTTCCTCCAGCCAGGACCTCTGTTTCGGAAGTACGGATAGTGGTCAAGGATATACTGGTAGATATCGCTGAGAACCATCTTCTTGTCCACCGAACTCAAGATAGCCATCGCGATGAGGCCGATGTAGCTGTGCTGAGGCTTGGGTTCTTCGTGGACGAATCGGGAGCGCGGATCGAACCGCAGGAACGGAGGGAATCCAAAAGGATTATCTTGAGCAGCCGCATTGTAAGGATTGAACGGTCCTGCGTACGGACTGAACAGCCCTGGTGGAACTATCCTCAGCCTACTGGCTTGCCCGTAGTCTAGAAGCTGAAGTCGTTGGTACTCCAGGAAAGCTGGGTTGAAAAGCCCAGGAGCCGGAGACGGCATCGAAACAACGGACGAAGTATTCGACGATACTTCCTGGGGCTTGAAGGCGAGGAGCTGGGCATCCGCCTCGCTGGTGCACATCGTGAAAAGCGGATGTCAGACTCAGCTCGACGAAAACGATTTGTACTCGTCTTGCAAACGGAGTTGGGTTTGCTGTCCACTCTTTAGAAACACCCGCCGGAACCTCATTGGCAGAACGGGGCGGTCCTTGTTTGAATCGATCCTGCTCTTCAGATCCGGATTGGGCCGTCTCTTCCCCGCGGGGGAACCAATACAGGGACAAGTGAGGAGAGCTGTCCTCCCCCTCTTTGGAGGTTTATATACGCGATTTGTGTTTTCTATCGTTTCGGGTGGACCGGGAGAAGCGTTTTCGTGGGCTTCGTTCGTTTTTTTTTTCTTTTTTCACGGATACTGTGAACGGAGTTTATGTATTATATTTGCTCGTTTCTGTTGTTACTAAAAGTAAGAAGCGTGCAGCAGATTGAGCTTCGCTGTATGTTTCCGTTTTCTTTCGGGATAAGTTTTTTTTTTTCTTATGCTTTCCTTTGTAACTCTGCGCATGTATCAATATATATATAGGTATATATAAAGGTGAGCGTGCGGGAAGTGAAGTATACACAACGCAGGTAATGGCTGCGAGACACGAGGATATATAGTGATGGGAAAGTGGCGCGCATGATTGGAGTGGGGCGATGTGACGCTTTCAGAGTGTGGCGCTGGGAGTGTCGAACGCGCCGCGCGGCGGTTAACCCTTTCTTTTTCTGTGGCATACACATCACGCGATGATGGTCCTGTGCTTAACTCTATCCCTAATTTTGCTATATTAATTCTTATTACGGTATATGCGGGAGTAAAAGGGGGGGGATATGTTTATTAACTTTTATTATTATTAAGTAAAAGGGAGTGAAGGTTCGCGTATCGGCGACATAATCAAGGAATAGACGGCGACAAAAATGCGTGCCCGTGATATTTCAGACCGCTTCTACACTGTTAAAACGAAGAGAGGGGATATGCAAAAATAAATGGCTCGCCGTTGTTGGCCACGTGCATGAATATATTGATATGAATATATTGATTCATGAAGATATGATTCATATGAATTTATGAATGAAATAAAAAAGTCTCTCTGAAAAAATGCCACTCTCGTAGCCAACCAAAGCCGTAGCGAGGCCAGTTTGCGCCAGGGGCAGGGCAAATCTGAAGCGCCCCCCCCCCCCTCGTCCCTCACTGCCGTCAGAAGCCTTGTAAACGAGGAAAAGAAACCGCCCATTTACACTGCCGAGACTGTAAATTCAAACTGTCTTCATTCCTATACTTTATACTGGCCAACCAACCTGCCAGGACATGCCGTTCGGCGCCCCCCGTTTTCATCAAATCAAGGGACAGAATGTTGTCAATGTGGTGAAGCTCTTTTTTAGAGCATAGCTGCATAAGTGTCACAAAGAGATGGACGTCTCTCGTTTTTAACAAATCATGGGAGCGAACGATGTCAATCGGGATGACAGTTTAGGATGCTAGAATCGTGCTATGCGGTGAGGTTCTGTTTTAAGAATGCGTGAGGGTGTACGACCACCATTAATTTATCCTCTAATATTAACCTGAAGAAGGTAAGAAGAACCTTCACATGAAGTGGGATAGGGTCCTGTGGCTACCACGGGGAAACATCCTTCATCACTTTTCCATTATTGATTGTTGTTGTTGTTGTTGTAGTATTGTCGATGTAATCTAGTAATGTACCCAAGTGTCAAATCTAACATCTCATTTTTTTCTTTCACCAATCAATCAAGTTTGTACAAGGGTGGTCCGAGTGTCATCCCAGAAAAACGAAACAACCATCGGTAGAAATCGCTTACAGAATTTCCCTCAACGTGTGCGGAACTGGAAAGTGCATTTCTTATAGACGGTTAGATCAAAAGATCGTACTACGTTCAGCTGCTGGGCTTTCCGACTTGTGGCCTGTGGAATTTACATCATGCTCATCCGAAATCATGGGTAGGATCCGACACATGTACGCTATACCATGCCTCGCATCCCCTTCTTTGCTGTAAAGGCGTTCAAACCCGCAGTTTTTCAGATCATTCTCGGCAGTGTGAACTGTTATAAACACAGATTGAAATACTGCCTTCGTTCAGAAGCATTTACACAATAACATGTCCCTATCCTGCCGTAATCCTGAATGACAAAGCTTTCTCCCCGGATTTGTTAAAAACCAGGAAAAGCATACGCATTTTTGTGACACCTATGCAGTTACGTTAATTGTCACACAAAATGTATACGCTCGGTGCTTTCCACGAATCGGAAACAATAGCGATATCCTCTTCTTTTGAAGTGTTGAGAAAGGTTAGCCAATATTTCGCTTGCTACTCTTTTAAAAAAATCATTCTGTCCAATTGTCGGCCTTGAGTATGTTATGTGGTGACGCTCTTCTGAGCGCGTAGAGGGCTCGAGCCCTGACGCTGTTTGGCGTACTCGACGATTGTGATGTTTCGATCTTCTATCACGTTGAGGCTCGTGTTGTGTATATGTCAGTTTGTGCTTTCCAGCCTCAGAACAGTTAGATTAGATTAGACTAGAAGCAGAAAGAAAAAAAATGGAAACGTAGGTCGCACTGGCGCGACCAGCTGTTCCATGACGCTTGATATGTGAAAGCATTGAGTGATTTCAAAGATTACTTCAGCATGTATGTCCTTGAGGTAGTTCGCCAGGGCACACAGCGCAGGTTGTTGGCGTTGCTTTGATCAGCTTCCCAATACCTTCTCATCACCAAATGATCGGTTGTCAAGTTTTGCAAAGGCGTTCTTCAGTGTTCGTCGACTATAGAGTCCAAGTGTCCGCAGGTGACCAGCACGTGCTCCGCGTTCTCCACGGTTCCGCAAGTTGAACAATTCGGCGATCCAAGGCAACCAAGGCAAGGAAAGAACTGCGAGCGGGACATTGAGCCGCAGGCGATGGATGACGGACTCTAACGGCCTTGGCATCTTCGATGGGAGGCAGCATAGGTGCAGTTGGGGTCGATTTGCGCGAGGAACGAGTGATTCATGACGTCGCCTGGCAATATGGTGTTAAAGAGGCGATTACATAGGCATGCGAGCAAGTATATAGTTTGCGTCGGATTGCGTGAAGTAGATTTTATGGGCAGCTCTCTTATGGTGAGCAATTCGAGCAGCCTCGTCCGCCTATCTCATTTCCACTGATATCGCAGTGCCCTGGGATCCACTGGATGAGGATCTTGTGAACCTTTTGTTTCTGCAAAGTTGTATTCTGCGATAGTATTGTAGACGAGTGACGATTTCGTCGAACCTTGCATTGCTTTGAGGCCAGATTGTGAGTCAGAGAAAATAACAGTTGGGGTTTCTTTTGACGTTATGCGTAGGAAAGCTTCCTCGATGGCGTAGAGCTCTGCAGCAGTTGTGGACGTCCTGTGAGACAGACGTGTCGCACTGTGCTCGCCGAGGACGGAACGACGAATGCTCACGTCGACGACTCTTGTGATGTGGACGCATCTGTAAATATGTGTTGGAGTTCAAAGTACTGAGCAACCATACGCCGTGCGAGCTGCATTAGCAACAGGCCCTGGCGTGTCCTCCTTTGACTTGAGGCCTGGGGGGGATATATGTTTAATATAAAAAAGGACGGAAAGGAAGGTTGAGGCCTGGAACCTCTGGTGACACTGTAGGTATAGTTTCAGCGTCCTGTTTAGGGAATAGGAGCTGTAGGCAGAGGCCTGAACCGAGGTATTTCATGGAAAAGGCGCCAGAGCTTGGTGAATGCTCGGCCTTGTGAACGTACGAACCCAGCGGGCCAACGGGTGCTTGATATGTCACGACGTCAAACGTGCATAATGCCTGAGGGATTCGGTCACTCGCAAAACAGATGCTCTCTCTAGCTTCAGCAGTAGCTGCGCGGTTGGAGGTTGCCCGCGGGACACCTATAGGCGGAGCTTAACACTTCTCGCTAGTGCAATATAGGGAAGTCCCCGAAGTTTGACATACGCCACGAAGAACAGTTTGTTTTCATCACGCGAATGGCTTCCTTGTTGAAGAACTTCACGCGACCGACTATGCCGACAGAAAGTAGAATCCCACAAACAGAACAAGACACCATAAAACTTGGGAACCTCCTGCTCGCGTTATTTACACTTTCCCGCGTTGCCACTCGCTGGAGTATGTCTCACTCATCCATCCGTTGCTCTTTTTCGCGGCCAGCCTAACCCCTTTCAGTCAATGAAATTCCGCACTTTGCTCAATGACTTCCACTACTGGAACCTCACCACTAGACACACACTCTCTTCGCAAACAACCATAACACTTCACACGCCCCAATTCCTCTTTTTACAAGTAGCCGTTTTCGCCCAATCCTTTCAGCATTCCGTCTCTACCATGTCCAGCGCGGCCGTTAGAATTCCCCCTTCCTAAAAGGGGGGACTGCAAGTCCCCGTGTAATGACCGGACGTGCGGACAACGACGCCTTGCCGTCCCCCCGATTCTTCACGCCCCGGGCACTCTTTAGCCTGACCACAATGGGTCATTCGAAACGCCTGTGGCTCGCTAATTCAACACTCGTGTCGCTAGTGTCCGGAAGGGAGGTCATTGTGGCCAGGCACACTGACCACAATCATGCTGCAGAGCGGCGGCCCAAACCCCGCGGTTCTTTGAGAGCGTACTATACTAATGTGTCTTTTTGGCGTACTCTATCGGAGAACGCAAAGAATTGGAGCTGTTGTGCGTCCATATATATGTATTTGAGCACATAACCGCTGGGCCTCTTGAAAGAGCGGCCGAAATAATGGCGGCCACAATGAGACTAAAAAAAGGCGTCTGTTGACGTTCTGGGAACTCGAGCGGGAGTGGTCAAAAGGAATGAATAGTGGAAATGCGTTGTTTCTCCGACGGGGGGGACGAACAGCGTGTTTTGCTCGGTTGCGTTTCGGTTTTTCTTCGTCTAATGCGTTTAGAAGGTGTGTTTGTTGAAGCAGGGCGAGGAGAGCTGGTGATTGACTGGTGGTTCGGAGGTGGTAAACAGTGTCAATATTTGCGTCTGTGACGGCGAGGACTGTCTCAAGAGCACCCTGTCGCGTCATGTGAAAGAGAAAGGCGGCCAGGTTCGGCACCTGGTGGCACCGCAAAGAAGCTTAGATGTACGCTGGGATGTTTGTAAGCCCGGGATTATCGGCGTGCAGCGGCTTAAGCGATTTTGTTGCAAATGCAGGTGGCATTGTGCGAAGAGCCAGATTATCGCGAATATTTTTATTTGTTGTGCGTGTTCTTTGCATGCCTTGACGGTGTCGGCACTATGGGAACTTGCAGTATTTTTTGTGTCTATTGCTGAACGGTTCCAAGGTATAGCCAGCAGGGAGAATAATGTCACAAATCTAGGCTTGTCCAGAATATGCGACTATTCGCTATACATTGTAAATGCAGATGGTGGGAGTAGTGGTGCTGGTGAAAGGGTGAAAGGGCTCGCCGTTGTCGGCCTCACATAGCTGGGCAACGCCACGACTGATGCCCTGGGAGAATGTGCGTCCTGGGCCGACTTCTGAATGCATAACTTCATCGTATAGCACGCTTTTAACCAACCATGGCCACGAGTGACATCATGATATCCCCGGGATGGCTTAAAAACGGGAGGCTTACATTCTTAGAAATGAACTTCACCGCATAGCACGCTCCCTAGCCAACCATATAATTATGACACCGTTATCTGCTCTGATTTGTTGACAACGGGAGGCGTATGCCTTTTTTGTGACACTTATGAGGTTCATAATTACCACAAAAATGGCGTACGCCTCCCGTTTTCAACAAATCGGGGCAGATAACGATATCATTCGAGTTGAGTCGTGGGAGCGTGCCACGCGGTGAAGTTCATTTCTAAGAGTGCATGCTATGTGTGTTCTGCAACCAAAAATCCACATGTTTCGTAATACTACACGCGAACAGATGAGCTTCACCATACACTCTTAAAAATGAACTTCACCGCATAGCACGTTCCTAGTCAACCATCGTCTCGAATGATATCGTTATCTGCCCTGATTTGTTGAAAACGGGGGGCGTACGCCTTTTCTGTGACAATTATGAACAGCATAAGTGTCACAAAAAGGCGTACGCCTCTCGTTTTCAACAAATCCGGGAAGATAACGATATCATTCGAGATTATGGTTGGCTACGAGCGTGCTATGCGGTGAAGTTCATTTTTAAGAGTGTTGATAACGTCACCGTGAAGTTATCGTAAGTATGCCGGATGGAGTAATAACAACGTGCGTGACACATAACCTCACCAGTTGATTGGGTGCGGTAGACACGGTACTTCAGGAGCCACGTTATTAACGGTCTACTAGCACTCACTCTCAGAACAGAACTTCACCGCGTAGCACGTTGTCCGCCAACCATTGCCACGAATGATATGCTTATCGCTTCTGATTTGAAGAGAGAGAGGAGCGGCGTACGCCTTTTTGTAGCACTTATCATATATCCAAATTGCTACCAAAGGGTCGTACGTCCCCTGCCCTCACTCTTGGAATCAGAAGCGATACCCCTATCATTCGTGGCAGTGGTTGGCGCACAACGTGCTCTGCGGTGAATTTTTGTGTTTAGAGTGTACTTTGTTGGTCGTTTTTCTACACTCTTAGAACAAGAAGGGAGGGGGGGGGTTATGGCAGGATCGGCTCGCCGTTGTTGGCCACGCAGAAGTGGGCGTCGTAACGACTATAGCAAAAAAAAAAAAAAAAAAGAATGACGGATGGAGGATAGAGGATCAAGGGATGAGGTGCGTAGAGGGTGCGTGAGTTCCCTCACAACAGAACTTCACCGCATAGCACGGTCCTAGCCAACGATGGCTACGAATGATATCGTTCTTTCCCCTGATTTGTTGAAAACGGGAGGCGTACGCCTTTTCTGAGACACTTATGCTGTTCATAATTGTCACAACACACACACACACAAATACGATGATGAGATGAATTGTCACAAAAAAAGGCATGCGCCCCCCGTTTTCAACAAATCAGGGCAGATAACGATATCATTCGAGATGACGGTTGGCTACACTGTTAAAACAGAACTTCACCACATAGCACGCTCCTAGCCAACCATCATACCGAATGATATCATTCCGTGTCATGATTTGTTCAAAACAGGGGGGAGGCGCCTATCTGGGACAAGATAATCTGTCCCAGATAGGCGCCTCCTCCCATTTTCAACAAATCAGTGCACAGAATGATATCATTCGGAATGATGGTTGGCTAGGAGCGTGCTGTGTGGTGAAGTTCTGTTTTAACAGTGTAGGAGCGTGCTATGTGATGAAGTTCATTTCTAGGAGTGCAGTTCTAAACCATGCCCGCTTGAAAGGTATATGTCGCAATCAAGGGTCTCAGCACACTTGTCTTTCTCTGTCCCCGACATAAAAAGCCAACTCTCGTTCTCAATCTACGGTAGAAAAAAAAAGAAAGAAAGAGGAAGAACGAAGAATCTGAGCACCTTTTTTTTTATACGCACGCGAGCTGAAATATAATTACATTCATCCCAGCTTCTTTCCTCTATAACTTTATATCCTTTGGAGTGGTCGCCAAATCTGTCGGGTCAGCGTTGTCTTTCGCAACTCGATGTCACAAAGAAGAAGACATTTCGCTCCCGTATAATAGGGTGCGGGAACAGCTCTTTTTCTTTCCTTTTTCCTTTCTTTTTTTTCGGGGAACGAATCTGCTGACAGAAGCACAGTTTTTGTGAGGCCGTTTTGAAACAAAAATCTGGACGTCATCCGACTGAGGCTTACGGAGACTGCTCGGCTGCTTCGTGCTCGATGTTGTATTTTTTAGTATTTTCATGTGAACCTGTTCTAATATGCTTATGCTTATATATATAATATGCTTATTATATTATAATAATATGCTTATATATAATATATATATTTTTATACGCTAAATGGGTTACCATAATATGCTTTAATACAAGGCGCTTTCAGCGTAGGTTGCCAACTCACAAAGCAAGCGCATCATTTCCTTGGCGTAGTCCAGCGTCTTTCGATTTTGTCGGTGTATTCCTAACAACTGGATTTCTTTTTTCTTTTTTTGGAGGGGGGGGAAGGTACTTGTTACACTCTCAAAAATGAACTTCACCACATAGCACGCTCCTAGCCAACCATCGTCACGAATGACAGCGTCCTCGCCCCCGATTTGTTGAAAACGAGAGGCAGAGCCTATTTTGTGCCATTGTGTACGGCACAAAATAGGCTCCGCCGCTCGTTTTTGAACCAATTGGCGGCGAGGACGCTGTCATTCGTGACGATGATTGGCTAGGAGCGTGCTATGGGGTGAAGTTCATTTTTGAACTGGGAGGTACCCGGGTTCGAATCCCGGTGCCGGCTGTGCTGTCTGGGGTTTTTCCTGGGTTTTCCTCAGACGCTTTCAGACATATGTCGGCACAGTTCCCCTAGAAGTCGGCCCAGGACGCACATTTCCCCAGGGCGTCAGTCGTGACGTTGCCCACATACGTGAGGCCGACAACGGCAAGCCCTTTCAACATCACCACCACCATCATTTTTGAACAACGGCGAGCCTATCCTGCCATCACCCCCCCTCATTTTTGAGAGTGTAGACTGATATTTAACAAATCATCTTCTGTTGTGCAGGAAAAAGCGGTTTTATGCAAGCTAAAACTGCTACTCTACACTCTTAAAAATGAACTTCACCGCATAGCACGCTCCTAGCCAACCATCATCTCGAATGATATCGTTATCAGCCCTGATTTGTTGAAAACGGGGGGCGTACGCCTTTTTTGTGACAATTATGAACAGCATAAGCGTCACAAAAAAGGCGTATGCCCCCCGTTTTCAACAAATCAGGGCAGATAACGATATCATTCGAGATGATGGTTGGCTAGGAGCGTGCTATGCGGGGAAGTTCATTTGTAAGAGTGTACGGAAACAATAAGAGCGAGGGTATAGGCATTTCCCAGACGAGTGACATTAAAGGAGCTCAGAAAACACTTCAATCACTACCATTTTTCGAGCCAATCCACTAACCTGCCTATTGCGGAGCGATTCATTCAACACACGTGTAAATATCGCGCAACTCCATTTTAAAAATTGCGATCGTGCGCAACGGCGGCAATGCCCGGAAAACCAGCCGACCAGCCGCTCACGTCATTTTCAGTTGACCACACTACGGGACAGCCCTCCGGTTCGTTTAGAGAAACGTCGTCTGCTATTTTTCAGTCCGAACGACGCCGTAAAGACACAGCGGCGGAAGAAGTTTTCTTCTCTCTGTTTCATTTACCACTGATGATTCACACTGCCGCGTTTACGATTGCGCTTGCGTGCGTCACGTCCCCTGACAGCGAATCATAGCAACCAGAAAGAAGGCATGCGTAAGACGATCACGTAGAAGGACGAACGCGAGACAACACACGGACTCACTTCCAACCGGTCTTTTCCACTCTTGTTTCCACGTAAATAATAATAATAATAACTATTAAATGACAATAATAACAAATAATAAACGAATAAAACTTGTTTCCACGAATAAAATCTCCGGTGGACAGTCAATGCGTGTGTTGTCTGGTCTTTTTTTTTTTTTTTTCTTCATTGTCTTCCCCCGCACTGGGGTTTTAACGATTTTAGAGTGTACCACAAACTCGCCCGAATTTTAACCTTTTGTAAGGACGAACATCTTTTCTTCAACTGAGGCTCGTGCACACGGCGTCACGCGCAGCCTTTCAGCGTTTTTAAGCCACGTGACATTGGGGGGGGGGGGGGTATATTTATTCGACGAAAGGAAAAAAACGGGGAATGGTGGCCAAACGGGACGTCGGCTTGCTATTCCGCAAAGAAAGAAAATAAAGGAAAGAAGAATAAAATAAATAAAAAGAAAAGAAATGACAGACAGAAGTAGCGACATGGGGAAACGTGGGTCACAGGCGTCATACTGCAGGCCGAATGAGGCAGCAGCAGTAAGTGTTTTCACAATATACCCTCGTAATTGCACACACACCGCAACAACTCACGGCATGGCATCCTATACCCTGACTCCGGTGCGGCAATATGTTTTCCCGGATCACGTGACCAAACGTGACGTCACTGCACAATCTTCAATGAGGTTTACTGGTCCGGTTTACTACTAGTGCCTGTGTCTTGAGCTCCGTAGTGTGCGCTTTGCTTCGGCCATTATTTAAATTCCGCTAATTTTGGTGTTCATTTTCCCGGTTCATGTCCCGAAAACATCGAAAAATGCACGAGGCCATAAATAAGACAAGGCAGCGATATAACGCGGCTCTTCACTCTAAAAGCAGAACTTCACCACATAGCACGCTCTTCACCAACCACCATGCCGAAAACTCATCGTGCTTCCTTCTGATTGGTTAAAGAGCGGCGTACGCCCTTTCGTGTCGCTGCTCACACGAGTGAGGCCAAGAAGGGCAAGCCGGTTTTCATCACCACTGCAGCGCCACCTTTTTGTGACATTTATGGATGTTAATTGTCAGAAAAAGGCGTGCGCCCCATGTACACCCTTAGAAATTAACTTCACAGCATAACGAGAGGACAGAGAGGAAGCAAGCGAGCTGGCGGTATAGATCTAAAACGACAACACAGACAAAAGGTCTCAAACCTTGTCAGTGTTGTCGTTTTTTGTTCCCCAGCCTCGGATTTTTAAACTATGATTCTCAGCGAGCACGTTGCTAGCCAACCATCATCTGGAAAGATATCGTTATCTCCCCTGATTTGTTGAAAACGGGAGGCGTACACTCTTAAAAATGAACTTCTCCGCATAGCACGCTCCTAGCCAACCATGATCTCGAAGGATATCGTTATCTGCCCTGATTTGTTGAAAACGGGAGGCGTACGCCATTTCTGTGACAATTATGCAGTTCATAATTGTCACAAAAAGGCGTACGCCTCCAGTTTTCAACAAATCAGGGCAGATAACGATATCATTCGAGATCATGGTTGGCTAGGAGCGTGCTATGCGGTGAAGTTCATTTTTAAGAGTGTATGCTGTTCATAATTGCCACAAAAAGGCGTACGCCTCACGTTTTCAACAAATTTAATTTACCTTTTTCTAATTTAATTTACCAAGAAATTTACCTTTTTAAGAAACGGCAAGCCGGTTAAAGGTACTGATTGATATTGTACAGAATTTGAACGTGAATCAACAAATCAGAACTTTACCGCATAGCACGTTCCTATAGGACCGTGCTATGCGGTGAAGTTCTGCTTGAAGAGTGTGCGCTCTTAAAAATGGTGGTGGTGCTTCTGAAAGAGTTCGCCGTTGTCGGCCTCACAGAGGTGGGCAACGTCACGAATAACGCTCTGGGGGAATGTGCGTCCTGGGCCGACTTCTAAGGGAACTGTGCCGACATATGTCTGACAGCGTCTGAGGAAAACCCCCCTTAAAAACACAGTCCTCGAATAAATTGGCTGCCATCACTCTTAAACATGAACTTCACCGCATGACACGCTCCTAGCCAACCGTCATCTTGAATGACATCGTTGTCTTCCCTGATTTGGTCGAAACGGAGGGCGTACGCTATTTTTGTGACAATTATGAACTGCATAAATGTCACAAAAAGGCGTCAGGGGAAAAAGGGGCGTCAAATCAGGGGAAAGAACGATGTCCTTCGAGATGACGACTGGCTAGGAGCGTGCTATGTGGTGAAGTTCATCTTTAAGAGTGATGGAAGCCAATTCATTCGAGGGATGCGTTTTGATAAACGTTTAGAAATGGCAGTGGCATTTTATCATGCGTTCTAGTTTTTCATAGTCGCAGTTGGGGTCCGTTGTTTCGCAGCGTCCTACAACCAAACCACATTCAAGTCAATGGCAGACCCGCGATTGCAGCCCCCCCCCCCCCCGTTCCTCCATAGACGTTGCCGCAGGACTTTTTTTCCAGGGCAGGGCAGAGAGCTTCCAAGACAGAGCAAAGCGTACAACCAACCACAGAACTCTAGACAACAGAATGATGATCGAAACATCTGCAGAGGATCCGGTGGATAAGATGCAATTTTCTGACATCCGTGAAAAAATCACGACGTCCTGTGCACAAAGAGCACGCAGTCTCCACAGGCGACCTTGGAGCTCGAGCGGCAAGCAACCCCCGCCCCCCCGCGCCCCTCCAGGAGCGCTCGCGCATCTGTGCCGCCCGAATGTCTGGCTCTTGCATCATCCTTTCCATATGAACGCGACAAATGTAGTCGGTCTACGTATATTTGCCACTGGAAATACCACGATTATGGTACCAAGGAAGTACCTATACGACATAAGGGTGACTGACGAGTGTTTCTCCATGTCATCAACACAGGGATTAAGTAATACGTGGGGGGGGGGGGGATTTCTTTATTGAAAAACAATGACAGGGAGGGAGGAAATACACGACCTAGTCTACTTCTTTTTCTACGAGTTACTGCCACTCACATAACGAAACATACAGCTTTTTATTTGTCCTTCACTGCAGAACAATGTAATCCGAAGCACATACCATATTGACTACACAAGGTAAAAAGCAACACGCATGTCAGCATGGTACAATACGGCAGGCGGTTGGTGACTCAACAAACCGTCTGGTAAAACTAATGACCCGTACTAAAGCTTATTAGCTTAAAGCTGCAGAAGTCACAAAGGCATGGTTAAAGACTTGCGGCTTAAAATGATGCGAAAACTCTCCGTGAGAAACCCTGCTCTCCAACTGAGGTCGCCACTGATCCAACAAACATCTCTGGTACTCCAAGTTAAGTACTGTTCCCTCCAGTGTATAACGAACACCACGCCCTACTTTAAAAACACAGAATGGCATCAGAAGAACTTCACCATGTTCACTGCGGGCAGCGTAACGTCCCAGGCGACGAAAGACAGAACAAGGGACATCACGCAGCTCCAGGATAACGCCCCCGCGGTAACTGAAGTTCTTTGCAACCTTTAAGCTTCCCGTGGCAGATATAAACTGCCCAAACACCACCTCGGTGTCATCAAGTACTTCATACGCAGACACACAATGGACACCACGGTACAGGGTAGAAGTCGGTGTGGGCTCCGCAGGAAGAGACAGTATGCCTTCCAAAAGCAACCACCAGTAACACTTGTACGGGAAATCTTTCCAGCCGCTATGGACCAGGCCCTTGACACAAGCAGACCGGCAGCAGCCGTTAAAAGCCTTGCAGATATTAGGGCTTCTCAAGGAGTAGATGAAGAGAGCCGTTTTGTACTCGACGGTCGTTCCACCGTCTGTTCCATTGTCAATCTCGTTCGAAAAGCGATGCCAGTAGAAGACCTTCCACATCGATGGATACCGACTGTTCATCTCCTGTTTAAACTCGCTGCAAACTTCGATTGGTGTCATTTTCATGGCATCCTCGAGAAACCTTCGGGCTTCGATTTCTCCAGCAGTAATCCACATTTTCGTCACCCGTCCTGTTATGACTGCACTGTATTGCGTCGTACTCGCATAGTTTCGGAACGGACGGACTCTCGGGTGTATTTCTCTTTGTGCTTCTTTCGTCTCAACGACTACGCTTCCATACACGAGGAGGCGCTGCCTTTCCATTGTTTTAGCCCTCTTTGAGTACGCGTTAGAGCATACATCACGGCGTTTGAGCGTAAAATATGACGATTTGGTTATTGCGTAGTCGTAACGAACAAGCGATATGTGGTGGCGGCGTTGTCAGGGGTTTGTAGTCGGGGGATAATTTTTCATCTGAGGGATGAGGGTGGGGGATGGCGTAGAGTGTGTGCATGACACCAATTGGCAGGTATTTTGGGGTGTTGTACGCAGATATGGGGAGGCTGCTTGGTAATTGGCGAATTTGGTAATTGGTTTTGTGAACATTTTGGCAATTGGCTAATTTGGGAGGTAAATGGATTGATTGTGTGTGGGCGACAAGGACGACCTTCTTTTTTTTTCTTTGTTTTTTTTTTCTTCCTTCTGCGACGACCTCCTCATTCTTCGTCCGTGTCTTTTTGCTGCCCATGCACAATGAACCCGTACCAAGTACTCCGCCTTCGTACACTTGTTTGGTAAATGGAAATCACCACAGGTTACTGGCAAAAAATGCGGTCTGAAAGAAACTGACTGACCATAAACGTAAAGGAAACCAATGCAATTTAGTATAAACAAAAAAAGAAACGAAACACTTCGCCAGTTCGATAAACATTCATTCGTCGTCCAGTCAATTGAAACTGCAAAAACAGTACGAATACCTTGAGTGTTCTTTCTAGAAAGTTTATCATGGGATGCTCATGTGCATTATCTTAATATCGAGGGTGTTTCTCGACCTTCATTGAGAGCTATGCTTGCCGATTTATGCAATTGTGCTTCTTTTTTTTTTTCCTTTTTTGCGTTATTATGACATTTCTGTTATTATGTAATTCATTTTGCCCCGCAAACTGTACGAATATTTCTGTCATTGTACTGCTAGCTACTGCTGAACTGTGTACTAGTGGGGGACGCACCCTTGTCAAGCAGCATCTATGCTGATTTTTGGTCGCGTCCAATGTTACATATTTCTGCAGCATGAATAAAAGACGAAGAAAAAGTAATTATAATTTACTAACAAAATTAGAAATTTATTAAAAATTACAAAATTAGGTTTGGGTGGCAAGGAGCGTACTATGTGGTGGAGTTCAGTTTTAAGAGTGTAGGACTAAAGAATCCGCATCTTTGTGTGCTTCACTCTACACTCTTAAAAATGAGGAGGAGGGGGGGGGGGGGGTAATGGCAGGATAGGCTCGCCGTTGTTGGCCACACAGAAGTGGGCGTCGTCACGACTATAGCAAAAAAAAAAAAAAAAAAAATGAAATTCACCGCATAGCACGCTCCTAGCCAACCATCACCCCGAATGATATCGCGTTATTTGCTCTGATTTGTTGAAAACGGGAGGCGCACGCCTTTTCTGCGACAATTATGAACAGCATAAGTGTCACAAAAAAGGCGTACGCCCCCCGTTTTCAAGAAATCAGGGCGGACAACGATATCATTCCAGGTGATGGCTGGCTAGCAGCGTGCTATGTAGCGAAGTTCATTTTTGAGAGTGTAGAAAAAAAGGGTGGGGGTAGGGGTGAAACTAAACTTCACCGCATAGCACGCTATGCGCCAACCATTGTACAGAATGATACGGTTAATGCTTGCAATCCGGAGAAAGAGTGTTGACGTACGCCTTTCTGTATGAATTTGGATATACAGGGCGTTTCAGTTAAATCCCCGGGCTAAATAATTCGCGAACCGGTGCACCAATCGAATAACTTTCTTTTTTACAAGTATCTGTCCAATACCGCCTACAAGATGCGCACCGCGTGAATGAGCGGGAGGCGCTCGTTATTTAAATAAAAATGCAAATGAGTTTCGTAAAACAGCGTAACTTCTAAAGCAGGGCGCTGTCGGTATTAAAATGGGTACTACCCCTTTTGGGACCTTCAGTGGACACTTTTCAGAGCAAAATCTGCCACCGAAGCGGGTCATTTGTTGCAGTAATTAATTGGTTTCAGTTTACGTATTTTTGTCGCGGCTGGTCGCGGCGAAGCGCAAAAAGACGCTCTTTCACTCCCTTATCCATCAATGAATTACGTCTCTCGAAGGTCCCAAAAGGGGTAGTACCCATTTTAATGCCGACGGCGCCCTGCTTTAGAAGTTAGCTTTTTTCACGAAACTCATTTGAATTTTTATTTAAATAATGAGCGCCTCCCGCTCATTCACGCGGTGCGCATCTTGTAGGCGGTATTGGACAGATACTTGTAAAAAAGAAAGTTATTCGATTGGTGCACCGGTTCGCGAATTATTTAGCCCGGGGATTTAACTGAAACACCCGGTATAGAAATTCACGCAAAAAAAGCGTGCGCTCACCCCTCTCTCCGAATCGGAAACGATAATCCTATCATTCGTGGCAATGGTTGGCGCACAGCGTCTTATGCGGTGCGCGTTGTTTGTTTACATTAACAAGCTGCACAGAGCTAATAATAATAAAATAAGGAACCAGTCCGCGCACTGTTAAACCAGACCAACTTGGCCTACTCGACAGCAGGGACTTCAGCATAGAGAAAGTCTTAGGCGTATGGGACGCTAAGCACAGGGACGCGGCCTTCAAAGCTCTTGTAAATTTCATTGCGAAATCTGGACTATAGAAACCCCGTACTAGACGGTGCGTGGACATTACTATGATCATTTGATGTGAACGGCACGCTCGGTTACCTGCATGGTCACGCACGTGACGTTCGCCCCGGTGAACCTTCGCGGTGCGCTCGTACCGGTTTTTTTTTCTCTTTTTTTGTTTTTTTTGGGAGGGGAAGCACGCTGTTAAAACAGAACTTCACCACATAGCACGCTCCTAGCCAACCATTCTTCCGAATGATATCATTCTGTGTCCTGATTTGTTCAAAACAGGGGGGAGGCGCCTATCTGGGACAAGATAATCTGTCCCAGATAGGCGCCTCCTCCCATTTTCAACAAATCAATACACAGAATGATATCATTCGGAATGATGGTTGGCTATGAGCGTGCTATGTGGTGAAGTTCTGTTTTAACAGTGCAGAAATCGCTTGCGCGAATTCTACATCTCCTTGTTATTTAACCAACCAAAAACAACAACGACAGAACTTCACCGCATAACACAGTTTTAGCCAATCACCATATCGAATGACATGGTTCCCTTCTCCGCTTTGTTGAAAACTGGACGGTTGCGCCTTTTCTTGACACTCATGCAGTTGCGTTAATTGACACAAAAAGGAGTACTCCCCGCGCTTTCCACGAAGTCTACACTATTAAAACGGAGCTTCACCGCATAGCACGCTCTTATAGCCAACTACCATCTCGAATGACAAGGCTCTCTCTCTCTCTTGATTTGGTGTGTATGTGTCGTCGCTTGCTGGGTTTACGTTTGCACTATGAAAGCCGTATCACATACTAACTACCCCGCTGCAGTACTTTAATATACAGGGTGTTTCACGAAAATCCCCCGGCTGAATAATTCGTGAACAGGTGGGCGCGATCGGAGGAATTTCTTTGCGGTTAAGATCCTTGAGACATCGGCCATGAACTGGGTATTGAGCGGCTCATTCGCATAATTAGATAAGCATCTTAACTTTTAACTTTCACTTCGCACGCTTATGAAACCTCTCACCCCCGTTAACCAATCAGGAGGATGAATTACGAGCTATGACGCAGCGTTTGCGTGTGTTAGCATTGTGCAGCAACATCTGTGAAAGAGGAATAGGAACCCAGAGACGGAGCACGGTATATAAGGACGACATTTCTCAGTGCGAGTTTATATATTTCTGAGAAGTTGTCTTGCATCGCCCTTAATATTCAGCGTCTCCCAGGTCCTATATCACACTATACAACAGCTTGTCCCCTTTCCTCTCTTACGCTCGTAAGACACTCAAAAGGATTTGTCGCATTCACGTTCAATTTCTGTAGAATATCAATCAGTACCAGCGCTCATGTGCACTCGGTGGTGACGAAAACCAGCCTGCCGTTTCTTAACAATTAATTTCATCGCATAGCACAGTGCTAGCCAACGATCATCCCGAATAACATATCGTTCTCTCCCCTCCGCCTTTTCTATGACACTTATTCAGTTCACAATTGTCACAAAAATGGCGTACGCCTCCCGTCTTCAACAAATTTAATTTTTACCTTTTTCTAATTTAATTTACCAACAAAGTAACCTTTTTAAGAAACGGCATTCCGGTTTTCGTCATCACCACCACCACCACCTAGCACACGAGCGCTGTAAAGGGACTGATGGATATTCTACAGAAATTGAACGTGAATCAACAAAGCAGAACTTCACCGCATAAGCACGGTCCTACAGGACCGTGGCTTTTGTGCCAATTATCATATATTCAAATTGACACAAAAAGACGTACGCCCCCATCTCGCTTCGAAACAGAAGCGATAACCCATTCGGGGCAATGTTGCCGCAAAGCGTGAGGTGAAGTTCAGCTTTTATTTATGACACGTTGACACGTGAAATGACACGTGTCATTGAATTATAATAAAAAAACTACACCACCTAGAGTCATGCGGTCAATGGCATTTGTTCTTACTGGGTTTTTGCCACCTCCTCATGTGAATGTCGTGTAACGTAAGCTTAATTATGTCAATTTTTGCGAGCTTAAGTCGGAAATTTGCCTTTTTTACCCCAGCAATGTGAAGAGCGTGTCTAACTTAGTCAAATTAATGATAATTGACAGGGATACTCAGGAGCTATCCCATCGGAAAAAATAGCCGAACATCATGCTCTACGTAGGTCGCACTGAATAGCGCACGATGAATTGTTCAGCGCAATCTTTGTCAGTCCGACGAAAGGAGGTTGGAAACCCAGCCCTCCCCGACATCGCAGAAAGAGATAAAACAGGCACGGCTTATCACGTCCGACTTTCCCTGAGATAATGCTTTCCCTCTCCCAATTTTAGGAACTGTTACTTTTTCTACTGTATCACTCTGTGGGCTGGCTTCGGAACCTCCTTTCGTCGCACTGAGAGCGATTGCGCTCAAAAAGTCATCGCGGGCTATGGTCCGGTGCTCCGAAAAGCATGATATTCGGCTACTTTTTTCCGATGGGATAGCTCGTGAATATCACTGTGAATTCACTTTCATATCAAATATCAAATTCACTCATGAATTTGAGTGAATCGCTCTTCATATTGGTGAGGTAAAAAAGACACCTTTACTTTGCGAATTTCCGAGTTCACTTCGCAAATATTTACATAATTAAACTTGGAGTACATGACATTCACATTAGGAGGTGGCAAAAACCCAATAAGAACAAATGCTGTTGACCGCGTGATTCTAGGTGGTGTAGTTTTTTAATTATAATTCAATGACACGTTTTCTGGGACACCCTGTATACAACATAGGGATAACTGACGGGTGTTTCTCGCTCTGTCACGAACACAGAAGTGGATACTGCCACCGTGCACAGGGATTAAGTAATACGTGGGGGAGTGGATATGTTTATTTAAAAAACATGTGCTTTATTTATTAAAGTAAAGAAGAGTGCTTGATTTATTTGTTTCATTTTGACTCTATGTAGTGTTAGTATTCTGTTTTCTTCTTTGCTCTGTGTATGTGTGTGTTATGAGTGCCCCACCCCCTTTGTATGGCCTAAGGCCGCTCGAAGGTATATGCTAAATAAATAAAAAGAAAGGGAGGGAGGGACACGAAAGGTGGAAGGGAAGGGAAAGAGTGCTCTCGTTGGTAAGGGATGCAAACGAGCTGGGATGGGAACAAATTAATGTTTTCACTTTATCATTGTATGCACTGTCCTTCGCTGTCTCTTTTTATCTACCACTGTTATTCATTGTATGTTATTAACTGGTTTCTCTGTATATGCCACTGTCATTCGTTGTATGTTATTAACCGGTTTCACTGTATATATACCACTGTTATTCACTGCTTACACTGTACATATCGTCAGGTTAATGCAATAAATTTTCTTTATAACAAATTAGATACACGACCTAGTCTACTTCTTTTTCTACGAGTTACTGCAGCTCACATATAGGAACATACAGCTTCTTATTTGTCCTTCGCTGCAGAACAATGTAATTCGAAGCTTATTCGATATAGAAAGAAATTGGAAATTCGTTTGCTTATTTATGCATATGTGCCCCCCCTTTTTTTCCCCTTTTGTATGCGTATCCTGACATCTTTTTGTTATTATGTAATTCATTTTGCCCCGCAAACTGCATAAATATTTCTGTCATTGTACTGCTAGCTACTGCTGAACTGGGTACTAGTGGGGAACGTACCCTTGTCAAGCAGCATCTGTACTGATTTTTGGCCGCGTCCAATGTTACATCTTTCTGCAGCATGAATAAGATATTTTAAAAAAAAGTACGTAACTATACCTTACTAACGAAATTAGAAACTATGGAAATTTGGAAAAGTAACAAGTTCCTTTCAAATTGCATGCTATGCCTTAAGTGCTCGTCTGTTGCTGACCTTCGTACGTGTAGTCCGTTTAGGTCACGCGGGGCTGTGCACGACGCTTTATATTTAAAATTACGACACTCTTCCATACGCGCAACAAATCAGGGTCGACAACGATGTCATCCGGGACGATAGTTGGCTAGGAGGTGCTATGAGGTGAAGATCTGTTTTTAAAAGTGCGTACGGAAGACTGGTGTAATTTACATGATGATTTATATGTTGTTGTTGTTGGTGTAATTTTAAATACTACTGGCACCTCGATCGGCGTCCTAGCTTCACACATCTGCGAGATCGACTACCCTCAAGGTTCGCGTACACCTATATTTCCGTCTCTCTCTCCCACGCTCCCGCCACACCCGCACCAATGACATCTCTTACAACGCATAATAAAGAAAGAGAGAAAGAAAGAAAGCTAGAATCGTACTCCTGTATCCAATCTGGATTTAGCAGGTTACTTGCTCGCCGAGTTATCGCGTCATGAAATTCGCCATAATTTCGTTGGATCGTAAATTTTGACCTGGCTACCAAGCCGAACTTAGACGTTTTCACGTCGAGAACAGGATATTGTGCCACTTCTAGCTTGCTGCTTCAAACCTCCCCAGAAAACTTGGTGCACTGAAAAAAAGATTTTTAACCGCGTTTCTGTTTTTTTTTTTTTTTAATTAGCGTCCCAACTGAATATTTTCGCGCATCGGTGACCGCTTCAGATTTATTTCGGTTCAGTTAAGCGGTAGAATAAATAACTTAAGTTCGGTTCAGTAAAAATAACGGCTTGTAGCGATTTTTCGGTTCGGGTTCAGCTACGGTTCCGATTCCTGCTTCCAACGGCGCACAGGGATTAAGTAATATGGGGAGGAATAGTGCAGCCGTTAGTAGAGTGCAAACGAGATGGGGCGAGAACAAATTAAATATATGACCTAGCCTTCTCTTTCTTTTTTCCCTTTTTTTTTCCTGCGAGCTCCTGCACCTCACAAAACGAAACGTATACAGCTTTTATTTGTTCCTCACTCCAGAACGATATAATTCCGAGCATATACTGAATACACAGGATAAAAGCAACACACACTTGTCAGCATTGCCCAATGTGGCAGGTGACATAAAAACCATATCTTAAATGACGAGTTAATTAAAGCTCATGCAGTACTCTCAATGCTCTGAGCAGCTCACGGAGTAGCAGAAGAGTAAAACAATAAAGAAAAGACAGGGTGAGAGTTGTTGACTTAGG
Source organism: Ornithodoros turicata (assembly GCF_037126465.1). Taxonomy (NCBI): domain Eukaryota; kingdom Metazoa; phylum Arthropoda; class Arachnida; order Ixodida; family Argasidae; genus Ornithodoros; species Ornithodoros turicata. Next base: position 99,410,918 of record NC_088203.1, read on the forward strand.
AGTCAAAAAAATTCGAGTACTCTCCATGAGAAACCCTGCTCTCAAGGTAAGGACGCCACTGATCCAACAAGCATCTCCGGTACTCTAACACCACTACTTTTCTTTCCGAAACATCATAAACGTACTTCTGTTCGTGTTCATGCCCTACTTTAAAGACACAGAATGGCATCACGAGAACTTCGTCGTGGTCACTGCGGTCAGCGTAACGTCCCAGGCGACGAAACACAGAACAAGGAACATCACGCAGCTCCAGGATAACGCCCCCGCGGTAACTGAAATTCTTCGCAACCTTTAAGCTTCCGGTGGCAGATATAAACTGCCCTAATACCACCTCGGTATTACCCGGTATTTCATCGTCAGACACGTAATGCACACCACGGTACAGGGTACAGGTAGGTGTGGGTTCCAGGGGAAGAGACATCATGCCTTCCAAAAGCAACCACCAGTAACACTTGTACGGGAAATCTTTCCAGCCGCTATGGACTAGACCCTCGACACAAGCAGATCGGCAGCAGTCGTTGAAAGCCTTGCAGATGTTTGGGCTTCTCAAGGTGTAGATGAAGAGAGCCGTTTTGTACTCCACAGTCGTTCCACAGTCCATGAAAATCTGTTTCGAAAACAGACTCCAGTGCCTCATCCATATCCATTGATACCGACTGTTCATCTCTTCTTTAAATACGATGCACACTTCGATGGGTGACATTTTCATGGCATCCTCGAGAAACCTTCGGGCTTCGTTTTCTCCAGCAGTAATCCACATTATCGCCGCTCGTCTTATTGTGACTGCACTGTATTGCGTCGTGTGCACATAGTTTCGGAATGGGTGGACTTTACTTCTCTTTGTTTTTTCCGCGTCCCGACACCTTCACTTATAGACACCAGGAGGCGCAGCCTTGCCATTTTTTTTAGCCCTTATCCGCTACGCGTACATTGCGTACTTCGAGCGGGGAGTGAGGGGCAAAGTGACAGCCGGATGGCTGGGAGTTCACGGTGTTTAGCGTCCCACAAACTGATGACAGTGGATCATAAAATGCACGCTGTTCTAAACCAACGTGCGTATATGGCACATGAAGTAAAAATTTTCGTTCTCGATCCGCATGACAACCTATGTAGTTTTCGCCTATATACCACCTTCTCAGAATGTTTCGCATTGCACAACAACAAATTCGCGTCTGCCTGTCACTGTCAAGTGCGCTACTGCTCCTACTACTGCACGTTGGCGTTTTTCCCTCCCGCTATAGATTTTTGCCTGCTAAAAGCTGTCGTGTGGAGCTGTGGGCGCTGTATCCTGATCCCACTGTGAAGAATTGTGTGCATGCACGACGGCCTGCCACCGTAGCTGTGCACTGTGAGAAATGAACTTCACCGCATAGCACGCTTCTAGCCAACTATCATCTCGAATGATATGGTTATCTGCCCTGATTTGCTGAAAAGGGTAGGCGTATGCCTCTTTTGTGACAATTATGAACAGCATAAGTGTCACAAAAAGGGTGTACGCCTCCCGTTTTCAACAAATCAGGGCAGATAATGATATCATTATAAATGATGGTTGGCTAGGAGCGTGCTATGCGGTGAAGTTCATTTTTAAGAGTGTGCCAAAGAAGTTGTGTGGTACGGAGTAAAGGGAGGGGGGGGGGGGCAAATTTCGGAGTGCTCCCCAGAACCAAAAAGTAGACGCCGGCCCTGCTCCACATTGACCTTCGCCGACACTGCCGCTATAATGCACCCTGCGGTCACATGAGTCGCCGAATCACGGGCCAAAACTGTATTCGTAGCGTTTACCCGACTAACAACAAAAGGGTGGAGTCGGACGAGAAGGCACGCGCAACCGGCCCGCACATGGCTGTTGCTTCAATAGGGAGAGGGAGAAAAGGGGACGAGTTATTTGTTTGTATTAACAAGTTCATTCAGCAAATTTCCTTAAAAACTGTACGAGTTCCTCAAATAGTTACAGCAACTCAAACGCACACGGGTCAATAGGTTAAAAGAGACTAAAAGGAAAACGTAAAAGAGCTTCAGTGCATGGCACGCTTTGCGCAGGAACTTTGCCGCGAATGATAGGGTTGCCGGTTCTGATTCGAGGACAGAGGAGGGCGAACGCCTTTTTCTGTCATTTTGTGTATATGATAATTGACACAAAAAGGCGTACGCCCTCCTCCCTCTTCGAATCAGAAGCGATAACCCTATCGTTCGTGGCCATGGTTGGCGCAGAGCGTGCTATGCGGTAAGCTCTGTTTTTTAGAGTACAAGACTGGTTGTACTATCGTGGAGAGGTGTGTTCCCGGGGGCGTGGGTCATCGCTCCTGATTTATTGGAATCGTCGGGCATGCGCCCTTTTATGGACAACTGTCATACACACGCACCAACACATACGCTGGATGATGTCATCATCAGCTATCAGATCATCAGTCATCATCATTATCAGTCATTATCAGATCAGTCATCAGATGATGACATCAGGACGATGTCCTGTATTGAGCTATTTTGGGCGATCCACCGCTGCTGAGGCGGTAAACTGCAGTGTACCGCTTCAGCGGCGTTGAATCGCCCTATGCCCTATTGCACATTGGGAACGGATGAGGGGGATGATGGGGAGGGGGGAGCACTTTCAAAGATCCGTCACCAGACCGGTGGAGCGCAAGAACTCCACAAGAGGACGAAGGCCTTGCATCTGGTGGGCAGCGTTCGGTCACGGTCCGAGAACTCTTTAACTCTTATTGGCTGACAGGATCTGCTCGATCTTCGCTGTTGTGCAGGGTCCACCCCGTGCTATGCTTCCAGGTACCACCGTCGTTTCCCCGACAAGCAGCGTGTCTCTTGCACAGGCTCCGGTTGAACGTCCCGTACAGCGGTCGGTTGATCTACAAAGTGGCCAAGCCTGCCCCATCTCCAAACTGCAGTGAGTGCGATGTTGTCGAGGACACAGAGCACATTCTCCTCAGGTGCTCCAAGTATGCCGACAGTCGCAGGACACTAGAAGCAAGTCTGGCTCGTCTGGACGCCCAACAATCTCACCTTGTAAAGCTCCTGGGTCCACAGCCATTCAATCATCAAGAGGCTGCATTGAAATCGCTCCTACGTTTCCTTGAAGAAACGCATCTGATTGACATTTTGTGACACTCTCTGGTCCCTCGCGTGTGACAAGTGCTCCCACTAGTTCGGGATGTTTGTCTCCCGCCCCCCAACTACAGGGTTTTCTCCTTTTTTTTTTCTTTTCGTATTTATTTCAACTAACTGTGCCAAAGTGGTCTAGTGTAGCTAGTCTGACTTTGTCGTGACTTAAATCCCCTTTCTTTTTTCTTTTTCTATCACATCACATCACATCACGGTCCGAGAATCCTCGGGATGGAAGTTTCTATGGAACGTATTTACAACTGGTAACCATTCTCGGCCCTTGGTCTAACCAGATTGACCATCACCAAGTTCTTGAGTATTTCAAGATTTTTCTCCGGGACACTGGTCTCCTCTCTACCCTATGATCTGCCTGCGTACCTGTGTGCTGTGCTGTGTGTGTTTTTGTGTGCTGTGGTTTTGCCTACCGTTCTGATGTCTTACTGACTCCAGTGACTATCGACCCTATTTAGCATCGTTCATCACCTCATCATCAGGACACATCTCATCCTGCCCCATTGTGCCTTGGGGTAGTGGGCCGCACCTTACGTGGCGAATTTCCTTATTCATTATCATTAACTTATTTGTTGCTGTTGTTGTAAATACGTTGCATAGACTCTTCCATCAGTGCACGCTTGTGGTGATAGTGCCCGCAAGCCGGGACGACGTGGCAGACGTCGCCCTACACTCCACAAGTGGGGCAGAGGGAAGACGAGGTGGAGCCGAGAGGGTGTTTAAAGGTGATAACTGTTATAGCTGTCACAGAACACCGCACAGATCCCATTTTGAACAAATCGGGGGTTGAGAACCATGTCATCCGCGATAATGGTTAGGCTTTCGTGCCTTATGCACAATTATGCAGTGGTGGTGGTGGGGAAGGAACTCCTTGCCGTACACTATAGTAAAAGATAACTTTACAACACAGCATGCTCGAAACCACCCATCATCCCGACTGATATCGCTCTGTGCCCTGATTTGTTCAAAACAGGGGGCGGCGCCTACCTGGGACAAAGGTAATGTGTCCAAGACAGGAACCTCCTCTCATTTTCAACAAGTTATCATTCGGAATTGTAGTTCGCTAGGAGCGGGCTATGTGGTGAAATTCCCTTTAACTATATGCACAAATATGCAGTGAAAAATATGAATATATGCAATGTTTTTAATCTTTTTGGTCACGAAGGCAATGCATATAATGCAATTTGACAAACTTCAGTGAGCATTGCATATGACACAGTAAAATAAAGCAGTCTTCGTTGAGGAGCCACAACAAAAGCTTGCGCCACATAGGGTAAGCCGGGAGAAAGTGCCCATGCGCGAGAATATGGCCTTCGTGGTGGTGGTGGGGATTTATTGTCAGAAAAAAAAAATGGAAAAAGGAAAAGGAAAGATAAGAGGGGAAAGGTCATCCAGGCAGCACGCCGGTTTACTTCATGCGGATTATGCCACAGCGCGCAAAATATGCATTCATATGAACCATAGGGCCCTTCTGATCGATCCCGAACCACGACCAAAGGTGTTCTTTCATCATCCAGATGCGAAACCGTATCATGAAAAAAACACGAATTTGTATGAAAATAAGTGCTCTACTCATAACCTCACCCCATCTCATCGTCATCATTTATTGTTGTGTTGTTCATGACCCTGTGGCTTAAAAGAATCCGAGAACTCCCCGTGCGATACCCTACTCTCAAGCTCAGTACGCCAGTCATCCAACAGACACTTGCAGTACCGTAGCACGACTGTTTTATCTTCATCAAGAAGGTCTATGTCGTCCACATCTTCCCCCTTGCCTTCTACTTCAAACACGCAGAATGGCATCATGAGGACTTCAGTGTGATTTTTGCGGCTACTGTAAGATCCGATCCGGCGAAACACGGAACGTGGAACACCACGCAGCATCAGAGTAATCCCACTGCGATGACCGAATCGGCCGGCGACATACATGCTGGTGGTGGCCGATGTGAATTGCGCGAAGATGACCTCACTTTTGCTGAGTAAGTCTTTCCTGCTCACATACTTCACTCCACGGTACAACACAGTAGAACCTTCCAGTTCCTGGGGCAAGGACACGAGGGCCTCCAGTAGCAACCACCAGTAACATTTGAATCGGAAGTGTTCCCAGCGTCCAGAGGGAATGTCCTCCGGGATGCACGCATCGCGGCAGCAGCTGTTAAAGGACTTGCAGATGTTTGGCCTCTCTAAGGTGTAGATGAACATAGCAGCGCTGTACTCCAATGGAATGTCCTTTGGCACGCGAGACCAGTTATCCTTCCATATCGTTGCGTAGTGACGTTCCATCTCGTCCTTAAACTTCTCTCGCACCTCGCTGGCACTCATTTTCACTGCGTCCTCGAGAAAACTTCGGGATTCTTTTTCTCCGGCGGTTGTCCACATGTTCCTCGCCAGGGTACGAGTCAGTCGCCTGACCACTATGTATGTCGTATCGCTCCGTGCGCGTACTTTCGCAGACTTTGGTTTTTATGTATAACAACGTCGCCAGATAAAGCACACACGTACGTAGCCACATAGATATGTTTCTTTTCGTACACTCTATATCAGTACATCACAGGCTGATGACTGCAATTCCGGGAATAGGGCCGTATTTGCTGTCATTGAATGGGGGGGGGGGATCTATTTACTTCGTCGAAACTCACATCCCCATTTTTTTTCTTTTCACATCACATCACTTTGGCAGGAGAAGTCAGCCAGAAAGGATGTCTTGTTAATTAAATGGCATAATCGCGAACATGCTTGCAAGGTGGCTACCTATATTTTTCTTTTGTGTGTGTGCTGTTGACCAGCGGTTGTCCTTAGAATAAGGAGTGGAGGGAGAATAATATGAAGATGCCGGCTGAAAAAAAAAAAAAGAACGGAAGAAAAACAGGGAGTCAGTAACTTCAGGTTCCTTATGCACAAAAATAAGTATGTACGTCTGTCCGTGTAAGAAGAACGAAAAGAGTGACTGGATTGAGTAGCAGAAGCATCCTAAATGCGATCACAACGATTATACTCAACTTGCCGAAAACTTCCTCAAGTCTAAGGAACGAGACTGTACTCGCTCACGATGGCCACATCGACCTGAGCTGTTCGGTGTCCTCTGCGTATACCCGCATTGTCGGCAATGTCGGCAATGCGTCCGATGCGCTCTCCTTTCCAATCACACGAAAATAAGGCGCGACCGAGAGGTGTATACGGTTGTCCTTCGCGTTTTGTTTTGAAGTTTCAAACAACAACAACAACAGAGAGATAGATAAACTTCTTTTATTTAACGCAAGTAAAAGCATGCTTGACGCGGTGATATTAATTCCGCATGAGGTGTAACCCTAAAACTTAACTTCATCGCTTAACACGTTCCTAGCTGGAGCCCTATTCTCGTCAAAGCAATCGGTCTCGGTTACTTCGTGTCATACCTGTCATGGGCCGTTGCGTGAAGAAGGCGTGAAGAACAGAAATAAATATCACTCGGCCTCAACCAATAGTCGAGCACTTGATCCTGCACTCTTCATGCTTTATCTATACTTTATCAAGCAGATTGCAGGAGCAAGAGCTCGACTGGTGGACAAGGGCGCGTGACATTCATTTCACGCCTTCGTCATGAAACGACCAATGACAGGCGAAACGCAAAGTATTTGACGTCGATTACTTTGACGAGAATAGGACCCCTGACCATTATCACGTGTGGAAGTATGGCAGTAATCGAAAAATTACTTTCCATCATCACGTGTGACATCGTTTTTTTTTTCCCGTTCCTGATTTGTTGAATACGGGAGGTGTGCGCCATTTCGTCACATTTGTGCAGTTATGAAAATAGTCACAAAAAGGCGTACTCCCGATTCTCTCCACTGTTAAAAACAGAGCTTCACCACATAGCACGCTCCTAGCCAACCAGTTCCGGATGATAACATTCTGTGTCCTGATCTGTTGAAAATTGGAAGAGGCGCCTATCTGGGACACATTATGCATGTCCCATGTAGGCGCCTCGCCCTGTTTTGAACAAATCGGGACACAGAATGATATCAATCGGAATGGTGATTGGCTAGGAGCGTGCAGACGTACGCCCCACGCTTTCCACAAATCAAGAGTGATAGAGGTATCACTCTCTGCAATGGTTGGCCTTCAGCGTGCTATGTGGTGAAGTTCTGTCTTTAGAGTGTAGGGCTATTGTCTCCATGGTATCACAAGGTGCTCCTTGTAGCACAACTAACAAAGCCTTCTCGATGTAACCATTGGCTTGAGTTTGAGGGAAAACAGAGGACGAGAACAACACTCGACAGATTCACGTCTGTCACATCGTGAGTCTGCCGTGTGTTCTTCTCGTCCTGTGTTTTCCCTCAAACTCATGGCAACGTCAACTTCAAGCCACCAGCAGCAAGCCCGTACTCCTGTTTTGTTAAAAGCACTCTCATTGCAGAAGCAGCTTGCAAAGCAACAGCAGAGTAAAAAAATCAAGAGTCATAACCTTACGGCTTAAAAAAATCTGAGAACTCCCCGTGCGATGCCCTGCCCTCAAGTTCAGATTGCGAGTCATCCAACAGACACTTGCAGTACTTTAACACAACTGGTTTCTGGGCACTAGAAAATAGTATGTCGTCGTCATCTTCCAGCTCCCCTTCAACTTTAAATACGCAGAATGGCAGCATGAGGACTTCACTGTGATTACTGCGGTTAGCGTGACACCCGAGCCGGCGATACACGGAACATGGAACGCCACACAGCATCAAAATAATACCACTGCGATGACTAAATCGGCCAGCGACGTACGCGCTGATGGTGGCTGATGTGAACTGCCCGAAGATGACCTCGCGTTCGCTGAGTAATTCATCCATGGACATATTCTGGACGCCACGGTACAACACCGCAGTTTCTTCTAGTTCCTGGGGCAAAGACACGAGGGCCTCCAGTAGCAACCACCAGTAACATTGGAATGAGAAGGTCTCCCAGCCTCCGTAGAAAAAGTTCTCCGGGTCGCACGCAGCTCGGCAGCATCTATTGAAGCGCTTGCAAATGTTCGGCCTTTCTAGTGTGTAGATGAAGATAGCAGTGCTGTATTCCACTGGGATGTCCTTTGGCACGCGAGACCAGTAGTCCTTCCATATCACTGCATACTGACTGTTCATCTCCTCCTTAAACTTCTCACGCACATCGCTGGAGCTCAGTTTCATTGCACCCTCAATAAAACGTTGGGCTTCATGTTCTCCAGTAGTTGTCCACATGTTACTCGCCACGCTCCGGGACAGTTTCCTGAACACTATATGCCGTATCGCTCCGTGCGCATACTTTCGCAGACTTCGGTTTTTATATATAACATTATCGCCAGATAAAGCACACCCATAACCGGAGATCGAGATACGTTTATTTCCATACACTGTATCAGTTCCAAGCTGATGACCGCAACACCGCGACTAGGTGGTTGCTGTAATTTAACGGCAGAACAAGAATGATGGCATAGGGAGACCATGTAAACGACAGAAAGACTTGCAGACGGCTAGCTTTTTCTTAATACACAAAGATACTGACGACCACCGGTTGTTCTCATAGGATAGGAAGTGTAGGAAGAAAAAAAAAAGGGAGATGTAGGCAACCAAAACAAAAACGAACACGGGGTCCACTACTCCAAACCACTTATGTACGAAAATGTACGTATGCATGTCCGTGCATGACGAGGAACAAAGTAGCTGTACTAATATGCAGAATTATCCTAAATACGATCACGAGGATTTGGAACGCTCGGCGCCTTGTAGCTCAACTGGCCGGAAACTTCCTCGAGTCTCGTGGACAAGACTCTAGTCGTTCCAGGGCTATTCGCTCCGAGATCGAACGGTGTCGGCGCGCTGCGGAGAACAGAGAACTATCGCAGTGTGGACGCGTCGTCTGCTTTTACACGTTTATTCCGCGTTCAGTGCCGTAGGGGGAACCGAATAGTGTCGTGCCATCGCGGCACAAGTGATCTTCCGGTGAATATACACAAGAATTACGAAAAGGAACCATCAAATCCGAACATCGGCCCACGTGTTATCCACACTAGAATGGTGACAGTGTTGCCCCCTATAGGTCGATCTCGCAGCGAATATACGATGATCACATCGATCTGACCTGTTAGGTGTCCTGTACCTATACAGGCATTGTCTGCAATCCAGCGGGTTCTTTCTGACCACGTAAGGAAAGGAGTGATGGAGAAGTACGGAAGTACGGTTGTCCTCTGCGTATAATTTGTACAGCTAACAAACACCGACGGAACATCGGGTGGTTCTCCGAAACTATAATAAACGTTGCTCGCGTGTTTGCTTCACTCCGCGAGAGGTTCACCGTGGAATCGCTAGCAAAACGAGGTCCATATAAATACAGGATGTTCATTTTTATCCGCTACAGGTTTTTTATATGAAAAAGGAAACTATGAGAGCTACACCGATGTCGTTTTTGCAGCTGAAGCCTGACGGGCAGGGAATGCGCATGCATTTACTGGACGACTAATCACCTAAAATTCATTAATAAACTTTTTAAGCAGATGTTTTCGGGAAAATGCGATACAACGGAATTGGAGGCAAAATAGATACAGTGATAATGGAATGTAGTGAGATATGAAACGATACAGCGGTTTCCAAGGAAGAAACTATAACAACAACGCGACGGTGTTTGGTTGCCGTCATACAAACTGTCGTTAAGTGTATACGACAGTCTTTCGTAACATTTTTTTTTTACAATTATAGTCTTATACAACGCACAAAAGTGCATCTGATAATTAGGGTCCTTTAAAATACATTGACTGCGGTAGCAAATGTTGTATGCTGAATAAAGTAGCAGTTTCATGTCGGTTCGCAGGCTATATGCATGCATACCTGAGCTGTTTGTAGCAGAACACGTCATCTGTGAAACGTTGTGCAACATGATGTTATAAAATTGCTCCCACACGGCCACATATAGTCCCCAGAGGACTGCAGTCAGCTTCATCCTCTATGCGACAGTGACGACAGCAGATGTCAGGGTATATAACGTATGCAAGATAGCGTGTGATGTCATTACGTTGGTGAACACCAGATTTTCGGTAACCATGGTGTTCTTAATTGTGACCTGTTTTCTTAATCTCCCCATTAATCAATCATCGTCATCATTTTTTGTCGTTCTTGTAGCTTAGCACAGAGCTACACAAGAGAGCAATTGTTTATACACTTATTTATTTCACCTCCGTGAATGGTCCACAATTGGGCTACACATCTTCGTAGTGGTGGTGAATTGCACAACTTGTTGCGTGGAAGGCGCGACATTGAGCACTGTCTATTACACTGCAACCGGAGTCTCTCTCTCTACGACTCCTCCTCTAACGCCACTTGCGACAACTTGGTTACCCCAACGTCTCTTCGGCAACTCTGCTCGGCCCAGACCTGCACAACCATGGGCGGTTACGGCTGCCCTCTTGAGCTTTCTTCATTCGACCCGCCTCTGTAAGGCCCCCTTTCGCGGTTTTTGTCTCGTTTTTGTTTCCTTCTTTTTTAAAAGGAACAGCAAGTCGGCCTCCGCCTGACTAACCCCTCCCTGAAAAGCCCAAGTACAGATGCTGCACTTGTCACACTCATAGTTCGGACAATCAGATATGCAGAAAGAGAACGTAGCAGAGACGATAAACGTGCAGCGGTTTGTAATGTCCTTATCATTCGCGTTTGATACGCCCGACAATTGTCACTATGCCTGAAAGCTCAAAGGTCCTGGAAGTCTACTGCACGGGATTGGAGATAAACGAATAGAGTCAGGTGCTGGCATTTACAGGAAGGGGTGTGACACACTCCATGTATTCAACAGAATAATGCTACGGAATAGCGGAGAGTTCAAGAGGATTTGATATGCATTCCTGCATCACTGTCCCTATATGCCTGCTTGCTTACACTAGCTTACAAATCTGACTCATCTTTCAAGTAGTTCTCACTACCTCTAATAAGTACGGTGTGAACATAGTCGAAAGTATGTGTACTGCATATACATGCCATCACTTTCTTAGGCTGTGCGCGTCAATACATGCAACGAAGTGTGCATTCAAGCCAATCAGAAAGCGAAAAAATAAAAAATAAAATAAAAGGTCTGAGAATTGTTTTCTTTTTTTTTCTTTTCGTCAGGGCTCAAAATAACATGAGTATTCACCATGAGATTTTCTGTCCTCAAACTCAGGAAGCCACTCATCCAACAAACACTTCTTGTACTGTAACGGCACTGCTCTTTCCTTCCCCCAATAATAGGTCTTGGGCCATACGTCAGGTAATACCCTAACTACTTCAAACACACAGAAGGGCATCATAAGTACTTCAGCATGGTAATGAATAGCGTAACGCGCCACTGGACGAAACACAGAGCAAGGGACATTATGCAGCTCCATAATAACGCCTTCACGGAAACTAAAGCTGTTCGCGACACCAGCTCGTTTGGTGGCAGATACAAACTGTCCGAACACGATCTCCGTCTTTTCGAGTATCTCATCCTTGGACACATTGTGCACACCACGGAACAATGTACAAGTTGCTGTGAGTTCCTGCGGCAGAGACATCAGTCCTTCCAGTAGTAACCACCAGTAACATTTGTAAGGGAACTGCTCCCAGCCATTAAGAAGCATGCCTTCGACACAAGCATCTCGGCAGCACCTATTAAACCCCTTGCAAATGTTTGGGCATTCGAAAAGGTAGCAGACGATAGCAGTGACGTATTCCAATGGGATGTCCAATAGAGCGTCCTCTTGCACACGAGACCAGCATTGCTTCCACAACGATGCGTAAAGTTTCATCTCGTCCTTAAACTTATCTCGCACCTCGCTGGAACTCACTTTCACAGCGTCCTCAAGAAATCGTCGGGCTTCTATTTCTCCGGCTGTCGTCCACGTCTTTCTCGACAGGTTCAGAGACATTTTCCTGACCACTATGCAGTGTCGCTCCGTGTGCGCACTTTCGCGGACACCGGCTCTGATATTGACATTGCCGCCAGATAAAGCACACGCATAACCGGAGAGATAAATTCGTGCTCTTTTCTTTTTTTTTTTTCATACGCTATATCAGTGTCAGAGGCTGATTACCGCAAGACAGCGAGGAGGTGGTGGTGGCATAGTCAGAAACACTTATACAGGGAGAACATGTAAGCTAATGCCTTGCAGGGCGGCAAAGGACCAGCTGATATTGTTTTGAGGCGCTGTCCATGTACTGACCGTTCCACGTCGTATTAAATTTTCCTACAACAACACATATCCTTCGGACAGGAGGTGTAGCAAGGACAAATGTGGAGATGTCGGGGAAAAAAAAATATAACGAGGAGTCAACGATACTGCGAATCACTTATGAAGATAAATACGGCCGTGTAAGAAGAACGAAAAAAGTGCCCGTATCTTAAAGGGGCAATAAACTGATGGCCGCGTACTTTGTCTAAAAAAACGCGCAGACTGAATGCAAGAGCCTCACTCGGCATAAATATGTGAGATGTGATGTGATAGAAAACGGAAAAAAAAGGGGGGGAACAAGAAAAATATGTGTAAGGTTTTAACCCAAGCGGTTTCACTATTCAAGAAGCAGATCAAAGAGCGAAATCGGGGCAACTCTCTCGTTCCTCCAATGCGTCAGCAATGACGGATCGTTCAATGGGGCGACTGTTTCATTGTTTGTTTGTTTGGTTGGTTGATTGATTGATTGATTGACAAAAATCTGCCCATTCCCCGTGTCTTCCCATTTCGCCTATTCCCATTTTGCCTAATGCTTCTTAGCGGATTATCTCACCATCCCTCAGCAGATTCACTGACCTCGAACTGCAGGGGGTCCCATTTGGCCTAATGTATGCTGCAGACCGTCCCACTTCACCTACTAATCCGTGTTACGTAAGAAAGAAGGCGGTCCTCTGGCATGCTGCCAAAAGTCAATTTCGGATCTTCATATAACTTTACGTGCAACCTTGTTGGTTTCACTGAAGCATGAGGTCTGTATTTATAATTCATATTACACTAGGGTTTCTTCCCTCATCTGTTGGTTCACAAATATAGACTGTGCAAGAGTGAAAACATAGTTTTTATTTACATTTTTTTAAATTAAAAGGGCAGCTTTGTTTTCTGCGCTTCAAAATTCTTCCAAATTTGCAGCTCTACTCAATATGCATTAGATGTCCCACGGCATCGAGGTACGACATCATGTCCCGTTCGCCATTCTGAATTATTGACTGCTCAATGACATTCTTAAGTAGCATCACAACTTTTTATTAATTCCAACGCCCTACGCCGGCTTTCTCAACTGACCCCAAGTGATTTGGGAGAAATTCACAGCACACCCTGGAGGAGACTAGAATTTGTACGACACCGACCAGAAAAGGAATTCCTGTCGGAAATATTTCCGTGTATAACTCCCACCGTTAGATAATGGGCAGGCCCTCTTCAGAGCACCTTTTTACCGAAAAACGCGCGCGTTATACACCGGAAAATACGGTAGTTAGGTTGAACGTGGGTTAAGGCGTCTCGCTCGGTGGTGTCGTGCTAGCTGGGAGGCGGTGGGTTCGAATCTCATCACCGGTTGTGCTGTCTGAGGTTTTCCCTGGGTTTTCCGAAGACTTTCGAGACGAATACCGGCACAGTTCCCCCTGAAGTCTGCCCAAGACGCATATTAACCCCCTATCCCCCCACTCCTTCCTGCTGTCCTCTCTCCATCTGTTCTCATCTGTACGTCGCTCATAGCCACCTCTCATCTCCACATAGCCACATCTCGCTCATAGCCACCTCGCCGTCCCTCATAGCTTCGCGGCGCTAACACGAAAGAAAAAAAAAGAGTTAAATTAAACACGACTATAGTGACACCAGTTCCATATTTAACATCGCTCAGGTGACACTGAACATGGCTCGAAGCCTTGTTTCATTCGTCATGCTGTCCATCAGGAGTCACTATGTAAAATGTTTGTAAAATGGTTTTGTTGTATTTGTACATTATATTTACACCTTATATTTGCAAATGTAAGGGGTCTTTGTTTCGGACGACGTAAGGTAGTTGTCCGACGAGCACATTCATTTCTTGCACACGTCATCATCGGGTCGGAGCGTGTAAGTAACGCCCACTTGCCGACAGTCCGGTTTTGCCTAATGAGATTGCACGGCAGTCCCATTTCGCCTAACGGCTGTTACCCCTCCCGTCTCTTTAAACCGATAATCCGGGTTAGGCAAAATGGGAATAGGCGAAATGGGATGTAACCCCCATTCCCATTTTCGGCAATCCCGCGAGTTCTCCCCTAAAAGCACACAAAGAAAGGCGCCATCAAGAGATACTGTTGTCCTATACGCGCGTTTTGTTCTTTGTTTTAAAGTTGGCAAAGCAGCGACGGGAACGTCGAGTGGCTGTCCTAAATTGCAACGGACAAAAGGACGGCCACCTCTAGGTGCATCCACCAGACAGTATCGCACAAACCCACACACAAATGTCCATCTGGCAATAGTGATGGTGATATGATAAAGAAACAAAAAGTGTGTGTGGGGGGGGGGGGGGGGTCCAAATGTCCATCTAGACTTAGAGGTGGTGTTAATGTTACAGCGCGAGCAAAATAGCAAAATTAACGTTGTTCGGAGTACTCCAGTGCTGACTACACTCAACGAGAGGTCCCCCGTCTAATCGCCAGCAAAACGAGCTTTACATACAATGCGTTCATTTTTATCCGTTACAAAAATTTCTTTTTACTAAAAAAAATTAAAAAAAACTAGGAGAGCTACGCAGATGTCGTTTTTGCAGTTGAAGTATGTAGCCAGGCGGACACACTGTGGGAAAGCGCATGCAACTACTGGAGGACTAATTACCAAAAATTCATTAATTAACTTTTCAATTTGAAGTTTTCGAGCTAATGCGATACAGCGCAGTTGGAGGCAAAGTTCCCATGCAGCTTTGCGCCGCGCGCTTGGTGGCGCCCGCATCTTTTTAAAATCGTCTAATAGACGGCTAATAATCGTCTAATGGACTTCACAGGCTGCGCTTGTGTGTTGCAGGTATGTGTCAGTCGTGACGTTGCCCACCTCAGTGAGGCCAACAACGGCGTGCCCTTTCACCAGCACCGACACCAGGCATGCTTGGTGTACGGTGTATTATGGGTCTCTACGGTTCGGGTTCTAGCGTATGGGTCCCTACCGCAGCCGGGTCGAGTAATTAAGCTTCCATTGAGTGGCGTCGTGGCTTCTGGTTCGGGCCGGTAAATTCAGGCTCGTGCAATGCTCTAGTCAGAGTAAGGTACGCAAGATAGAGCGTGGCGTCATTGCGGTGGTTAACGGCAAATATTCCGTATATATTATATATTCAGTATATATCGGTAACAAGCGTCTGTTTTTTTTTAATCAGCGTTGCACAGTGAGTCAATCTCATGACGTGGCAACATAGGCAAATATTTTTCGCTATTCATTTTACTTTTATTTTACACACGAGAAGGATCCACAATGGGGCTACACGTCCTGCTAGAAAATCCCAGTACATACGCAGCGTATGTCACACCCTCAGTTCAGACAACAAGAGGTAATCAGTAATGCAAAAAGTAACAATAACAGAGAGATAAATGTAAATGTGCCGCGCTTTGTAACGCGTGTACCATTCGCGTCGGGTACACCCGACAACACTATACCTGGAAGATAAAGGCCCTGTATAGGCCCAATCGCATGCGACGATTTGACGGCAACACTTTGAGATAAACGAACAGCCACGTAGATATAGCGACGAGAAAAAAAAAGGAGAAAAGAAAAAGAAGTATGGTTGAAAGATATGCCTCTCGAATGACAGGCCATTCAGGCAAGTTGGTTGTTTTCGTTTGTTTATCTCGTTGCATGGCAACACGGCTTAGCGCTCATTGCTAGGTCGGCGCCCGAGTTGGATCACGTGACCGTTGCCACCCGAACATGAGTGCCAGGCATGCATCTGGCGGTTTTGGTTACTTGGACCACGCAAGGGGAATCGCGGTCGTCCGTCTTCGGGTTCCGTCGTCTGCTAAACCACCATCAGTGCGGATGTGACGACACCGGATATAGTTCGGCAATCTGCTGGTCGGTCGTTTTGAGACCGGCTGAAAAATGTGCTAGCTGGCAAATTCGGGGCGCTCCGAAAGCGCCGCGCGAACATGCGAGATTGATTCGCTTTGGCCGCGCGAACATGACTGCACGGGATCTGGCAAAAAAAGTTCCCACGAAATGACTACCCGAATTCGCCATGAGACTGCTCAACATTGACAGGTGACATGCTCATAGCACGAGAGAGATACATACATACATACAAAAGGAAGAAGAAATCGAGATGCAATGGCCGCTCTGGTGCTCCAGAACTCTTGTGTTGAATTCCAATGGCAGAGTCAGAGCAAGTGGTAGACTCGGATATGGAGCGGTTTGATCAGGCCTAGAACAAGTGATCCGAATCTGAGACTGGAACACTTGCGCCCAACTTGGAGTTTAGCCCTGGCCAATCCCTCTTGGTGGATGACGGCCAGAGTTGTTGAATTCCAATGGCAGATTCAGAGCGCCTCCGGAGCAAGTTTTGTTGCTCCGCCGAGAGCAAGCCTGTTCGATTGGCAGATTGGGAACCGTTCTGGAGTATTCCAATGGCAGCTTTAGAGCGGCATTCGAGCCAAGGTCGCTCCAGGGAGCAACCCAGACTATGGCGGGCATACCCAGACTGCTAGACTTCTAGCCCGCCATACCCAGACTGCTCCGCCAAAATATGCCGGGCTAGCCCGCCATAGCCAAAATAGGCAGATTCAACCGGAACTCCACGTGACGTGTCACTTGTCGCTCGTGCTTCCTATTTCCTATCTCTGCTTCGCCAACATGGCCGCCTCGCAACGCGTCTTCGCCGTGACTAGTATTTCGCGTCGTACGTTGGCGATTTTGTTTCATGAAGGAAGCGATAATCAGACATTACCAGGGCAACGTTAGGAGATTAGGAGGACCTTGATGTTGCAAAACATGGCGTTATAATGGAACATGAGCATCTTCTTCTTCTTCTTCCTCCGTCTCTGGCAGCCATCCACCAAGGGAGGTTACCCAGCGCTAACTCCAAGTTGTGCGGAAGTGTTCCAGTCTCAGATTCGGATCACTTGCTCTAGGCCAGATCAAGCCGCTCCACTGCGGAGCCTGCCACTTGCTCCGACTCTGCCATTGGAATTCAACAAAAGGAAGTAGAAGAAGAAGATGCTCATGTTCCATTATAGCGCCATGTTTTGCTACATCAAGATCCTTCTAATCTCCTAACGTTGCCATTGTAATGTCTGACTTATCGCTTCCTTCATGAAACAAAATCGCCAACGTACGACGCGAAAGACTAGTCACGGCGAAGACGCGTTGCGAGGCGGCCATGTTGGCGAAGCAGAGACAGGAAATAGGAAGCACGAGCGACAAGTGACACGTCACATAGAGTTCCGGTTGAATCTGCCTATTTTGGCGGAGCGGTCTGCGTTGCTCCCTGGTGCGACCTTGGCTCGAATGCCGTTCCAAAGCTCCCGGAAGACCCAAGAACTGTTCCCAATCTGCCAATCGAAGAAGCTTGCTCTCGGCGGAGCAACAAGACTTGCTCCGGAGGCGCTCCGAATCTGCCATTGGAATTCAACATTGGTGTGCACTAAACCAATATCCTAGTCTTATTTAAAAAAATATATAGTGTTTTTTAAATAAGAAAAAAAATATAAATAAATATATATATATATATATATATATATATTTAGTTCTGAGTCTTGTTATGACTTGGCGACTGGCGCCATACCGGACCAGATCAGCTGCATACGCGAAAACACGCTGCGGCGAAACCAGAGATCCACTTGAGATCCACCAGTCCGTTAAGGGCGTGGGTTCGGATCCCACCGCTGCCACCAGTTGTTACGACTCCGGGTGTGGTAGCAGGCCGAAGGAGACTCAGCGAGGGAAGATAGAGACGTAGCAGTTTATTCACATGATGTCAGAGTAGGAAAAGAGAGATGGGCTGTAGTGTCCAATGCTATATAAAGTCTTTGGCGCGCAAGGCCGACGTAGTTCTCGCGCACCGCACAGTTCGGTTCCTTTCATCTTCAACTGGCGGCAAACAATTGATCTTTGACGGCGAAGGTCCTGGTGTCTCCGCTATGAGTGTTGGGCGATCAACTTTTGCTAAAGTTTGGAAGCTGCTCGATACCGGCGTTAAAATCGCACAACCCTCGTCCGGAGCAGAGAAGGGATCCGTCACTGATAAATCTCTGCGACAGTATTCGAGAGGGCATCTCCAAGGATAATGTCACGTTCTATGAAAAGTCGGGTTTGTTGTATCGGCAGTACAGGGACAAGAAGGGTAGCGTGCATACGCAGCTTGTTGTTCCAAAAAGGTACAGAGAGGACCTTTTGCATTTGTCACACGGTAGCTCGTGGTCAGGTCACCTCGGGGTTCGAAAAACGAAAGCTCGCTTGACGACCGAGTACTACTGGCCGGGTTGCTGGAAAGACGTCAAAAATTGGGTGATGTCTTGCGACACTTGCCAGCGTGTAGGGAAGCCGAATGACAAACTCAAAGCACCGATGTGTCTAGTACCAATCATCACTGAGCCCTTTCGAAGGCTGGTGATAGATATTGTTGGGCCGTTACCCGCGACACAGCAAGGACATCGTTATGTGTTAACAGCGCTGTGTCCGGCAACAAAATTCCCAGAAGCGGTGCCACTCAAGGAACTCAGTTCAGCTCAAGTAGTTGACGCACTACTTTCGATCTTTGCCAGGGTGGGTTTTCCCTCGGAAATACAGAGTGACAACGGCAGCGTGTTCACAAGCAATCTTACAACTACTTTTCTAGAAAAGTGTGGAATGAAAATAATTCACAGCTCTATCCACCATCCTCAGTCAAACAGTGTGGAAAGAATGCACTCAGTCCTAAAGCGGATACTAAGAGCTTTGTGCTTTGAACACAAGACCAATTGGGAGTCTTGTCTCCCAGCCGCGATGTTTGCTCTTCGTTCGGTTGCCCACGAGACTACAGGTTTTAGTCCCGCCGAACTAGTGTATGGGCGTACGTTGCGTACACCCTTGCGCATGTTAAAAGAATCTTGGGAAGGGCAAGGAGAGGATCCCACTGTGGTGCAATACGTCCTGGATCTCCTTAACCGTCTACATAACGCTAGGGAAATAGTGGAAAGTAACATGAAGGCCGCCCAAGAGAAAGGTAAATCCTACTACGACAAAACGGCAAAAACAAGGACATTTAAAGCAGGTGATAGAGTCATGCTCTTAAAGTCTTCCAAGCAGAACAAGCTAGATGTGCGTTGGGAAGGTCCCGCGCGAGTTTTACATAAGTTTTCGGAAACAAACTATGCCGTCAAAATGGAAGGTAGGCGCAAAGAGGTTACGATATATCATTGCAATCTCATGAAGCCTTACAGGGAACGAGAGGCTATCGTGAACCTAACCCTAAACGTACCGGAAGAGATGTCCCAGGATATACCTACTGTGGGGGATAGCCCAGAGTTCACAATTGACGAACTGCTCACCAAGATGGGAGATTTTAACTCGTAAACCCCACACGCCTAGTTTCGAACAAAAATGAAGCTTGAAGAAGTATCGCTTGTCTACGGAAGCTTTCAGACAAAGATTCCGTAGCGCATCGAAAAAAGCAAACGAGTCGCATCCTGAGTTTGCGTACCAGCTGAAAGCTAACATAGTTGAGTGGCTTAAAAGCGCCGGAGCTTACGAGGATCGCGGGAAAGTCATTGAATGCTTCGCGGGAGAACAGTTTTACCGATGCATTCCCGAACAGGCCAAATTTTGGATTCAGGACAGGTTAGAGAAACCTGATATTCAAAAGGCGGCAGAGTTAGCAGAAGAGTACTCAACACGGAGAGGTCTAAGAGAAGACCAAGTCGGTAGGCCAAAAACTAGCAGGGACACCCCGGCAGAATTTGTAACGAAAGCAGAACGAGGTAAAGAGCAACCACGAAGGTGAAATACCTCACTTGAAGAGTTGGCTAGAACCCATACAAAAGGGGCTAATTACTGATTTCGGGATAGCTCGGGCGGGAACAAGAATTGCCCTATAGAATGGAAGTCTGGCGCACTATATGGGAGAGCCAGCACTAGTCTGTGCCGGGGTTGTGTCTCGGGGTTGTTTGTTCTGTCACTGTGCTTCCTTTGTTATCACGTTGAGCCACAGATTGGAAGACAGGGCCATTTGCCGGGCAGAGGTCTCATCAACACCAGCGAGGGTATTACTGCAGACCAGGCGCAGCACGGCAGAGCTTTTTTGCACAAGAGAGCTTCAGATCTTCAGCTTCACAGCTCAACTTCTGGAAGCATGGTCATCTTCGAAGGAAATGTGCTCCTGAAATCCTGACTCATCAATTCAGCAGAGCAACTTCAGGGATTGCTCCCCCTTTTGATGATCTACCCAGCGGGGGGGTGCTGTTATGACTTGGCGACTGGCGCCATACCGGACCAGATCAGCTGCATACGCGAAAACACGCTGCGGCGAAACCAGAGATCCACTTGAGATCCACCAGTACCTTCGCCGTCAAAGATCAATTGTTTGCCGCCAGTTGAAGATGAAAGGAACCGAACTGTGCGGTGCGTGAGAACTACGTCGGCCTTGCGCGCCAAAGACTTTATATAGCATTGGGCACTACAGCCCATCTCTCTTTTCCTACTCTGACATCATGTGAATAAACTGCTACGTCTCTATCTTCCCTCGCTGAGTCTCCTTCGGCCTGCTACCACACCCGGAGTCGTAACAGTCTTAAAAGGTGACTGGAGCGTCTATGACTCAAAGGAAGAGTACCAGGGCGCAAAGCAATTTTGCGTTTCAGTAATTAGCCAGTCCCTCAGTATCCTTCTAGCACAACCCAAACTTGGAGTAGTATTTAGACGAATTTGTGTGACATACGGCAGGTGTTTAGTACGGCAATGGCACGGAATTGCAGAGCGTTCAAGAGGATTCAATACATTGCGGCGCCACCGTCTTTATTCCTGCTTGTGGTTCACACCATAGCACGCTCCTAGCCAACCATCATCTCGAATGACATCGTTGTCTGCCCTCATTTGTTGAAAAAGGGAGGCGCACGCCTTTTTTGTGACACTTATGCTGCTCATAATTGTCACAAAATAGGCGTACAGCTCCCGTTTTCAACAGAACAGGGCAGATAACGATATCATTCGAGATGATGATTGCCCAGGAGCGTGCTATGCGGCGAAGTTCATTTTTAAGAGTGCAGTGTCTGTTTTTTTAATTAACCCCATTCATCATCATCTTCTTCTTCTTCTTTGTCCTTCTTGTGGTTCAGCACGGAGTTACACACTGAAGCAATCACGGGACGTGAAGACATGCAAAATTATGTATTCGCCTATTTATTTCACATGTTACTTTCATTTAACATGTGTGAATGGTCAAAAATGGGGTCACACATCTTCCTGGAAGGTCCAAGTACAGGTGCTGTCCGTGTCACACTCATATAGATCAGATAATCAGACATGCAAAAAGAGACGATAAATGTACAGCGCTTTGTAACGTCCTTATCATTCCGGTTTGATACACCCCACAATTAACACAATACCTGAAAGCTCAAAGGTCCTGGAACTCTACTTATGGGCTTGGAGAGACGAACGACGAAACGAATAGAGTCACGTAGATATCGTGATGAGAAGGAAAATGGGGAAATAGTTTGCGAAAGGAGCGTCAATAAAAGATATGCCTCGTCTCGAATAACAGGTTATCTAGCCAAGTTCGTTGTTTTAGCGTTGTTACAGCAGCACAATATTGGCAGGTGGTATATGCTCGGAGCACAAGAGAGATATGTGAAAGAGCACAAAAGAGATTGGGATGCAATGCCCGCAATGGTGCTCCAGGATCCCTGGGGAGCTCTTTAAAACAAGACAATAATATGTTTATATATATATCTTGAAAAGTTAGAGCTGGATCGGACGGCTACGTAATTATAGTTTAAATAAATGGGAAACAGAAGACGAAAGTAGGGGACATAACAAAAAAGTGTTTTATTAAAACTTAAAAATTATAAAAGTTAGGGAGGATGTCTACGTTACGACGCATATATATATATCACCCTGACGGGAGGAATCACGTGTTACGTGACCTTCTGACGCCATCCACTCAAACGCTGCCTGCCTGCGTACTGCTGATGAGGCTCAAGAAGGCCGAAACAGCTGTCCAGTACTGGCATGGTGACGTTTGAGTTACAAACATATATATATATATATATATATATATATATATATATATATATTTATATATATTTGAGCTCTATGTCGTAAAGGCAGTGTATATGCCTCAGAGGAAGCATACTAGGGCGCAGATGCATGTTGCTTTTCGGTAATCAACCGGGAACTAAGTATCCTTAAAGCACGACCCCAAATTGCGCTGGCCATTACACGAGTGGGTGTGAAGTATATCAGGTATCAAGCGTGATCGTACGGAATTGCGGAGAGAGAGAGAGAGAGAAAAAAAAAAGGAAACAAGTCTGAAAATCGTTCTTTGCGTTAGGGCTCAAAATAACGCGAGTATCCTCCGTGGGATTTTCTGTCCTCAAGCTCAGGAAGCCTCTCATCCAACAAACACTTCTTGTACTGTAACAGCACTGTTCTTTCCTTCAAGTCTGTAGCAGCAGCGTCATAATCATCACCAGCACCGCCATCGGTTACGCGCAGCACTGCGCGTGACCCGAGCTTTCGTTTTCGGTTCATCGCCATTAACCGTCATTAAACCCATCAACCTCAGTAGAGCCTGGTCGCCTCATTTCTCGCTCTACAACTGGTGACCCGGACGTGATCCAACGTTCCACCATCATGAACGGCGACCAGCACTCCAGCAGCTCTTCGCCTCCCAGCCGGCCACCGCCACTTCCACCGCTTGAGGCTTCTGTGGCACCGCTCCGCCTGCCGCCTTTCTCCATCTCCGACCCTCAGCTGTGGTTTGCGCAGGCGGAGGTTCTCTTCGACGGACGCCGCGTCACTTCTCAAGCCTCAAGGTTTGGCTATGCCATCGCAAACCTTCCTCCCGAAGCTGCGGCGGAAGTCCGTGACCTAATAATCCACCCTCACCCCGAATTACCCTACGACACCTTAAGGGACGAGTTAATCCGCCGCACGTCTGCTTCGGAGGAGCGGCGATTGCAGCAGCTTCTGAACAGGGAAGAGCTCGGCGATCGACGGCCCACACAGCTATTACGCCGCATGCGCGACCTCGCGGGCAACCCTACCACGGACGACTCACTACTACGCGAGCTCTTCCTACAACGTTTGCCCCACAACGTACGCATGATCCTGGCCGCCGGCGAAAATTCCCGCCTGGATGACTTGGCGAAGATGGCGGACCGTATTCTGGATTTTGCTGGCCTTCCATCACCAGAAACCGTTGCCGCCCTGGCCCCCCGCACCTCCCCTCCACCGGTGGACGTTGCAATCAATGCCATCAGCACGTCGCTCCAGCAACTCCAGACTACGGTGGCGGCCCTTGTGAACCGGGTGGACGCCATTCCCCCGCAGCGACCACGTTCCCCTCGCCGCCCGTTTTGCCGTCGCTGCTCGCCATCCCGTCAACGGTCTCCTTCGCCCTCTCAGCACCACTTCTGCTGGTATCATCGAAAATTCGGCGATGCCGCAAGGAACTGCCAGGCCCCTTGCTCGTGGCCGGGAAACGCTCCCCCCAACCATTAACGGCTGGCATGGCTGGGGGCGACAACAGCCGGCTCTTCCGGATCACGGACCGCGTGTCCGGCTGTCGCTTCCTGGTGGATACCGGGGCTGACGTGAGCGTCGTTCCACCAACCCCCGCAGAAAAACGACACCGACAACCAGACTTGGCTTTGCAGGCCGTCAACAAGTCCACCATCTCAACTTACGGTCAACGCTCCGTCACCCTTGACCTCGGCCTGCGCAGAGTATTTCGTTGGGTTTTTACCATCGCCGACCTCCCCTTCGCAATCCTTGGCGCCGACTTCCTCCACCATTTCGACCTTCTTGTGGATATTAGACGCCAGCGCCTCGTCGACAACACTACTTCTTTGCACGTTTATGGAGCCCGAGCGCATATAGCCGCCATTAGTCCCACCATACGGCTACCGTTGCCCACTGCTTTCGCCGACATTGTCACGGAGTTCCCCGCTGTCCTGCGCCAATCTCACGCCTCTTGCCCACCGCGCCACAGCGTCACTCACCACATCGTGACACGGGGCCCCCCTGTCTTCGCTCGCCCCAGACGGCTGGCTCCGGAGCGCCTCGTCATTGCCAAGAGGGAATTTGAGCACATGCTCGAACTGGGGATCATTCGGCCTTCCTCCAGCCCGTGGTCTTCCGCTCTCCACATGGTGCCCAAAGCAACACCTGGTGATTGGCGCCCATGTGGGGACTACCGTGCACTCAACATCGTCACGGTACCGGACAGATACCCGCTTCCCCATATTCAGGACTTCACCGCGAATCTTGACGGAGCGACCATCTTCTCCAAGATAGACCTCATCAAAGCCTATCACCAAATTCCCGTCCATCCCCCTGACATCCCGAAGACTGCTATAACCACCCCTTTTGGCCTCTTTGAATACGTGCGGATGCCCTTTGGCCTGCGTAATGCTGCGCAGACATTCCAACGATTCATCAACGAAGTGTTCCGCGGCCTGGACTTCGCATTCGCATACATGGATGACATCCTCGTCGCAAGTCCATCTCCGGAGGCTCATCGCGCCCACCTGCGCGCCCTGTTCTTGCGCCTGGAGGACTACGGAGTCTCCATCAATGCCGCGAAGTGCGAGTTTGGCGTTACCACCCTTACCTTCCTGGGACACACCATCACCCCGCAAGGCATCCGGCCACTCGCATCCAAGGTCCAGGCCATCCGAGACTTTCCTGCCCCCACTTCTCGCAAAGGACTTCGTTCATTCCTTGGCCTCGTGACTTTCTACCGACGTTTTGTGCCTCGCTGTGCTGCCTTGCTCCAGCCTCTCTACGCAGCTCTCGGCGCTGACCATCCGAAAGAGGCCCGTGCTGCCCCTCTGGAGTGGACACCGGCAGCAGAACGCGCGTTCGCAGAAGTCAAGCAGGCCCTGGCCGATGCCAGGCTGTCGATGCCGATGCTGTGCTGCTCCACCATCCTCGTCCTGACGCCAAGACAGCGTTGTTCGTCGACGCCTCCACTGCTGCTGTCGGCGCGGTCTTGCAACAGCGTCAGGATGGCAACTGGAAACCTCTCGGTTTCTTTTCCCAGCGCCTCTCGCCAGCAGAAACACGCTACAGCACCTTCGGGCGTGAGCTCCTCGCCGCCTACCTGGCATGCAGACACTACCGCCATTTTCTCGAGGGCCGCCCGTTTGTGCTGTACACCGACCACAAGCCTCTCATGTTCGCCCTGCGATCGGCCTCCCTCAACCACTCGCCTCGTGAAACCCGCCACATGTCCTACCTCTTGGAGTTCACGACCGATGTGCGACACGTCGCAGGCGAAGACAATGCCGCTGCCGACGCACTCTCGCGGCCGGACGTCAATGCTCTCCATCCGCCCCCCGCGGTCGATTTGGACGGCATCGCCCAGGCGCAACACGCTGATCAAGATCTCGCCAATCTTCGTTCCTCCCCCGCCTCATCCACTACTTTTCGGGAGATCTCGCTCCCCGGTTCGACGGCAAGTCTATGGTGCGACACCTCTACTGGTACCCCGCGCCCTTTCGTTCCCCTGGCCTTCCGCCGGCATGTTTTCAACGCCCTCCACTCGCTGTCCCACCCTGGCGTGCGCGGCACGCAAAAGATCGTCGCAGAGCGCTACATATGGCCTCGCATGAATGCCGATGTCCGTGACTGGGCGCGGGCCTGCCTAGCCTGCCAGCGGTCCAAAATCTACCGCCACACCATCTCGCCTCCATCGCGGTTCCTTCCGCCAGATGCACGTTTCGACCAGGTCCACATCGACTTGGTCGGCCCGCTTCCTCTGGCCAAAGGCTACCGCTACCTGCTCTCGTGCATCGACCGCTTTACCCGCTGGCCGGAGGTAACGCCGATTCCTGACATCACGGCAGAGACGGTGGCCCACGCATTCCTCTTCTCCTGGGTTTCCCGATTCGGCGTCCCGTCCACTGTAACCACGGACAGAGGACGCCAGTTTGAATCGTCCCTCTTCCGTCACCTGTGCAGCGCCCTCGGAACCCATCACATCCGAACCACGGCCTACCATCCGGCTGCCAACGGCCTGGTCGAGCGCCTTCATCGGCAGCTCAAGGCTTCCCTCCGCGCCACTGACCACGGCGACACAACCTGGCCCGAGCGTCTACCCTTCGTCCTGCTTGGCCTTCGCGCCGCGATCCGCCAGGATGACTGCAGCGCGGCCCAGATGGTCTACGGCTGCCCGCTCCGCCTTCCCGGATCATTCTTCACCCCCTCGGCCCCGCTCGTGCACGACCCTTCCTCCTACATCGACCGTCTCCGCCAGCTCTTCCGGGACCTCAAGCCCACGCCTACCCGCTCCGGTCCCGCAACACGCGTGTTCGTGAGCCCCGACCTTAATCAAGCCACCCACGTCTTCGTCCGCCGGGACTCTGTGCGCTCCAGCTTGCAGCCTCCCTATGACGGCCCCTACAGGGTCATCTCGCGAGCCGCGAAGTTTTTCCGCCTCGATCTTCCGCGGGGACCTGACACTGTGGCCATCGACAGGCTCAAGCCCGCATTCCTGGAGTCGGCACCTCTGGTATCGCCCGACCCGCCCTCCCTACGTCCGTGCTCAGCTCCTGTCTCCAGCATTCCTTCCCCTCCACGTCGGGTGCATTGGGCGCCGCAGCTCGCACACTACGAGCCGCCCGCCGCCTCGGGTCCGGCTCCTGCACTCCTTGGCCTCGGCGCCCGACCTTTCCGCCAACCTCGGCCCTCCTCGCCAGCCTTGTCATCCGCCACGGGGGGGAGCCCTGTAGCAGCAGCGTCATAATCATCACCAGCACCGCCATCAGTTACGCGCAGCACTGCGCGTGACCCGAGCTTTCGTTTTCGGTTCATCGCCATTAACCGTCATTAAACCCATCAACCTCAGTAGAGCCTGGTCGCCTCATTTCTCGCTCTACAAGTCCATATCAAAGATGTCATCCGGTACGACAGGTAATTCTCCCACTACTTGAAACACACAGAACGGCATCATAAGGACTTCAGCGTGGCCACGGTAACTAGCGTAATCTTTCACTGAACGAAACACGGAGCAAGGGACGTCCTGCAGCAGCAGAATAATGCCGTTGGAGTAGCTAAACCTCCCTGCAACACCTTCGGATGTGGTAGCAGATGCAAACTGTCCGAATATGATCTCGGTCTTTGCGAGTACCTCGTTCTTGGACACATAGTGCACACCACGGTACAATGTACAAGCTGCTGTGAGTTCCTGCGGTAGAGACATCAGGCCTTCCAGTAATAACCACCAGTAGCATTTGTACTGGAATTGCTCCCAGCCATTATGACGCACGCCTTCAGCGCAAGCATCTCGGCAGCAACTATTAAAACCCTTGCAAATGTTTGGCGAATATAATGTGTAGATGAAGATAGCAGTGCCGTATTCCAATGGGATGTCCTTTGGCACACGAGACCAGTATTCGTTCCACGACCACTCGTAATGACGTTCCATCTCGCCCCTAAACTTCTCTCGTAC
The DNA here is from genome assembly GCF_037126465.1 of Ornithodoros turicata. Taxonomy (NCBI): domain Eukaryota; kingdom Metazoa; phylum Arthropoda; class Arachnida; order Ixodida; family Argasidae; genus Ornithodoros; species Ornithodoros turicata. The sequence continues at coordinate 99,438,607 of NC_088203.1, forward strand.
CTGGCTGGGAGTCACTTTCATGGCATCTTCGAGAAAACTCCGGGCTTCTCTTTCCCCCGCTGTTGTCCACATGTTTTTCGCATAGATTGAGAAGTTACCCGTCAAAAAGAACTCGTTACAAGTTAAGTTACCGTGTGAAAAATGTAACTAAGTTAATAACGAAGTTCTTCAGCTTGAAATGTAACTCGCAGTTCCTGAGTTACTTAAAAAAAAGAACGAGTCACTTCCAAGTTACTTCGGACACAAAATAGCATTACGCAGGCGCAGCGCGCGTGAGCAGCTCAGTTAGACCTTGAGTTGCCTGCGGAGGAGTGCAACACGCTTAGATCGTTTTCGTATAGACCTCTCCCTGTTTGTAAACAAATGACGTCATAGTGTTCGACAGCGCGACAAATTTGTTAGAATTGAAGTACACTCGCAGCTAGAGGTGAACAAGGTCGCGCCCGAAAGCCACATCTTGAGGGGATTACGATATGGTCCCTTAAAGGGACGCGACCCTCTGTCCTGCCTTTCTTTCAATGGGAGGCAGCGAACAAGTGCCCGTTCGTGGAAACCAGCCCTCTCCTTCCGATTTGTTTCGGTTTCAGTCTGTCTACCAATGTCATGATGACGTTTCTCTGGTAGAGGTCTATTCGAACGCTTTGCATCTTACTCCCTGTAGGCGCACAATGGTTCAGCTTCATTTCAGTGGCAGCGGTTCTTACTTCCTGAATAAAATACTGTCAATCACATTTTGTGGCAAAAAATGGAGAGAAACCGGAGAGAAAACAAGAAAATATGTGGACGCGAGTGAAAAGCGAGTTAAAAGTAACTTGGAACTTAACTTAAGTTACTTTGCCAAAGTTACCTGAAAAAGGAACGAGTTCCTCTGAAAGTTACCACGGCGCAAAAGTACCGAGTTAAGTTAGAAGTTACCAAAAAAAGGAACTTAGTTACAGTAACGAGTTACTTGCAACGAGTTACCTCGAACTCTGGTTTTTCGGAGGGTTCCGAGTCAGTTTCCTGACCACTATGTCGTATCGCTCCGTGTGCGCACTTTCACGGACTTCGGCTTTTATATGTAACATTGTCGCCAGATAAGGCACACGCATAACCGGAGAGATAAGGACATTTATTTTCGTACACACATCTGAGTGCCAGAGGCTGATGACCGCAGCCCGGCGAAGAGATGTACTCTCAGAAAAAAGGGTGGAGTAGTTACACCTTTTAGGAGGTAATAGTTGTCGCATATGTTGTGCCTAAAAGGTTGCAAAGTTCTATCTGCTACCTACGAATGATAGGGTTATCGCTTCTGATTCGGTTGCTGTAATTGAATGGCATAATCAGGAACACTTATACAGGGAGAACATGTAACCTAATGCCTTGCACGGCGGCTAGCGTTACTTTTTTTTTTGTCTGTCTCTTTTTTTCGAGTACATTACAAAGTACCAGCTGTTATCCTCAGGACAGGAAGCGTAGGAATGACAAATGTAGAGGTGGTCGGCTAAAAAAAAAAAAGAAAAAGGAAAGAACAACGGGGAGTCAACTACTGCGAATCACTTATGTACGAAAATAAACATATATGTACGTCCGTGTATGAAGAACGAAATAAGTGGCCGTATTTAAGGGGTGCTAAACTGATGCACGTACTTTGTCTTAAAAAAAAAACGCACAGAGTGAAAGCAGGGAGTTCACTCTACATAAATATGTGTAAGAATTTGTGTAACCCAAGCGGTTTCACTATTTAAGAAGCAGATCAAAAACCGAAATTGGCGCAACTCTCTCCTCCCTCCAATGCGTCGGCAATGACGGAGCGTCCAATGAGGCTGACGTATCACAAATGTAGATTTCTCGACTCAGCCCTGAATGACGCGTTACATCGTCAACGAATCCCGGACTCCCATAAGGTCAGCTCTGGATCATAGTGCCACTGCCACAACCTGCGCAAACCTGTTTGCTTCGCTGCAGAGAGGTTTCACCTCAAAGAATTAGTGCGTGTTGTAAAGTAATCTATTTTCTGTCAGTGAAGGCAGCCGGAAAAGATGTACAAATAATACGTTTTGCAATGACATTCCTCGTGAATATAGTCTATACTGGCTCTGAACGAAAAAAAAAAAAAAATAATAATAATCACGTTAAAATATCCAGCAACATAAGTGGTGGCTCGCGTGAAACGTCATAATGACGTCGACGTTGTTGTTGCCAGAACTCGAGAACTTAGAAGGCGGAGCAACCTCGAGAAACAGTGCACGACGCGTTCGGTCTGCTGATTGGCTGGTTTGGAACACCAGGAGGAAGACTGCGGTGGTCATGCGGTGGAAGACTGTAGTAAACGAACGCGTAATTGGGGGGGGGGGGGGGAGGAGAGTAAGGGACAATGTGGGTTCAACGGAGTAAAGCAGAGAGAGTGAGTGGTGATGCCACGTTGCCATTGGGAGTGCATCTTGCGGCCGGTGAGGCTTGAGACTAGGTAACGGCGATCGCCCCCCCCCCCCTCCCGAGACAAGATAATGGGGACACCCACAGCCAGGGAATAGGCTACCTCAATAGGAGCTAATCCCGCAACCTTCATCGTCAGCAGATGTCAAGTTATAACGTACACAAGATAGCATGTGACGTCATTACGGCGGATCTTCGGCAACCAGTGTCTGTTTTCGGAATTTCTCCATTCATCATCATAATCTCTTTTTGTCGTTCCTGTAGCGCCAGGACAGAGCTACACACTGAAGCAATTTCGTGACGCGAAGACTTGCGCAATTATTTATTAGCTCATTTATTTCATATTTTACTTTTATTTCATCTTCCTGAACGGTTCACAACGGGGCAACACATCCTCCTGGAAGGTTCAAGTGCAGGTGCACTCATGTTAGGTTCATGGTTCCGACAATGACTTCTGCGCAAAGAGACAACAGCAGAGACGATAAATGTGTAACGTCCTTATCATTTGCGTTTGATACACGCCGCCACAATTAACACTATACCTGGAAGCTCAAGGGTCCTGTCGCTCCACTGTAAGGGCTTGGAGATAAACGAATTGAGTCAGGTAAATATTGCGACGAGAAGACTGAGAAAAATGGTTTGCGATAGCACTATGGTTGAAAAATACGCCTCGTCTCGAATGCCACGCACTCCAAACAAGTTTGTTGTTTTCGCGCTGTTACAGCAGCAGAATATTGGCAGGTGGTATATGCTCAGAGAACGAGAGAGATATGTGAGAGAACAAAAGAGAGATTGAGATGCAATAGCCGCTGTGGCGCTGCTGAATTCTTGCTCAGCGCACTAGAACAAGACACGAATAATTTCGACATATATACGAGGGTGGTTCCATAAGTTTCCGGCCCGACCAACTTTTAATAGTCATAGAGACGAAACAAGCGTGTCACTTTTCCACATAGCGACATGGCGGCCCGGTGACGACGATGACGACGTGCCTCTGCTGCCACGCGCTACGGCGCTGGCACAGCACGAAACCCTGGCCAATCGCCCTGTGTGGCTGCTGGCCACTGTTCCTAGTGGTGGAAGAAGAAGAAGAAGTTCTACCGGCACCGTCCTAGCGTGAGGCCACGTCAACCTGACCAGCTCCCGTGGCTCAGTGGTTAGCGTGCTGGGCATGTCACGTCGAGACTGGGAGGTACCCGGGTTCGAATCCCGGTGCCGGCTGTGCTGTCTGGGGTTTTTCCTGGGTTTTCCTCAGACGCTCTCAGACATATGTCGGCACAGTTCCCTTAGAAGTCGGCCCAGGACGCCCATTCCCTCAGGGCGTCAGTCGTGACGTTGCCCACATACGTGAGGCCGACAACGGCAAGCCCTTTCACCACCACTGCTGGGGCATTCCATCATCGCCGGTCAGGACTCATGTAGGGGAACACCACCACCTCTACATTTGGTGACCCGAACAACGAACACCATGTTCGGCGTAATTCGGCCATTCACTATCCTAAATTTTTCGGCGCCAAACCAGCAGCGAACCACCCTCTAGCAGGCAAGGGGCACCGGGACCACTGTTCCACCGGGGAACCGCAAGGAGACCACAGTAAGCTGACTTTACGGTCTCCACCTGCTTCATGACGGTCCTCCCCGGCACTCCTCTGGCGGCAACCAGCATTCACGCTGTCGTACCGGTCGCGGTACTGTCGCCCACTCAGCAACGCAGCCACCCAGCAACAATCAGCACTCAGCAACTCACTCACTCAGCAACAATCAACGCTCAGCAACTCAACGCACTCAACGGAATCAGCAGCCACTGCACACAATCAGCAACCACTCAGCACTCACACCTCATCTCTGGAACCCGCCCGGATCGCAGCACTCTTGTTCCCGCCATCCCGCTGCTGCTGCATCCACAGCCACAAGCACAAGCCGTACACTCTAAATCGTTTCACACCTTTAAAATAGGTTTATTAACAAAGATCACACCCCTTTCACACCCTACAACTTTGTTTTGGAAGTTCCTGAGGGTGTAACAATGGTGTACTACACCCTCAGGTGAAATATGGTGATAGTGTGTCGCCGGGTGTAGAAAGGGAGTATGTTTATTTTTGTTCACATGAACAAAAGTAGATATATACAACAACAGGGAACAGGAAGTTACATTACAAAAGTGCATGCCCTGGATTTACAACACGTCTACCATCTGGTAATGCATGCAGATTTAGAAGATCTGTTGAGATAGTGTTTAAATTTCTTAAAACACGTTGCTCCTCATTGCAAGACAGAACAAATACATGATAGTGCTCATCTTACTAAACTGTAGTTAATGTTTGTACGAGAAAAATGGTGTCAGAGTTAATAACATGTATGCCTGCAATCTCAATGAACACGGGTAAGTCCTCATCGGAAGATTCTTTGGCAAGCCAACAGCAAATGTGTTATCATCATCAACTGCACTTTTCACATAGACTATAGATTCTGCGTGAATATCACGGTCATGAATGTAACTCTGAATTTATTCTGGGGCATGTTGAAGTGGTATCTCCTTGGAACCAGCAGTAGATGTGGCATTTCTCATGAAGGGCTGCGACCACACATACATTTGATAGAATTGATGTCTTCTTGCTAATGAAAGGGTTATGTTCTTAAAATGTCGATTTTTTCTAGCAACATCTTTAAAATGCTGGTGTTTCCCTTCGAAACGCGAACATCCATACAGATAGGACAGGACGAAACATCCTGATGAGTCGCGGATAATGAACAACATAATGCATTTTACGGGGGTTAGATATTTGTGGGTACAACACTGCAAAACCTTGAAGAAATATGCAGCGAATAAATGCAGCGTTCTAAGTAATGGACATGCATATGGGGGAGGTGCCTGCTCATTAGAAGGTCTACAGTTACACGAAAAGATATATACAGCTGCCATGCTTCATTGCCATGCACACCTGCCACGCCATACATGATTGTCTGTATGTCGGCTGTGCATGTTTACACACACCTGATGTGCAGACATATATGGACCTCAATGTGATTATACGCAATATGCTGGTAATTGTGAAAACACAGTTACCAGCATATTGCCACAAACCGAACAGTTTTATTCGGTGTTACACACTTTACACCCTAATTGCCATGAGGGTGTTAAAATACACCTTAAAAGGTGTGCGCCATGAACATTTTCATTTACACCCTTTAAGGTGTAAAACGATTTAGAGTGTATGCCCAGCCGTCCACCATCTACGAGCCGTCATTCATTCTCCTCTTCGTGGTATCGACGCGAATCTCAACCACATGCACCGCTCCGCGTCTGAGGTGGGGAGTGATGTGGCGGCCCGGTGACGACGATGACGACGTGCCTCTGCTGCCACGCGCTACGGCGCTGGCACAGCACACTCTAAATAGTTTCACACCTTTAAAGGTGTAAAATAGGTGTATTAACAAAGATCACACTCCTTTCACACCCTACAACTTTGTTTCGGAAGTTCCTGAGGGTGTAACAATGGTGTACTACACCCTCAGGTGAACTATGGTGATAGGTGTGTCGCCTGGGTGCATAAAGGGAGTATGTTTTTTTTGTTCACATGAACAAAAGTAAATATATGCAACAACAGTGAACGGGAAGTTACATTACAAAAGTGCATGGCGTGGATTTACAACACGTCTACCATCTGATAATGTATGCAGATTTAGAAAATCTGTTGAGATAGTGCTTAAATTTGCTCCTCATTGCAAGACAGAACAAATACATGACAGTGCTCATCATACTCACCTGCAGTTAATGTTTGTATGAGAAAAATGGTATCAGAGTTAATAACATATATGCCTGCAATCTCAACGAACACGGGTAAATCCTCCTAGGATGATTCTTTGGCAACAACACAGCCAACAGCAAATGTGTGATCATTATCAACTGCACTTTTCACATAGACTATAGATTCTGCGTGAATGTCACGGTTATGAATGTAACTCTGAATTGCTTCTGGGGCATGTTGAAGTAGTATCTCCTCGGAACCGTCAGTAGATGTGACATTTCTGATGAAGGGCTGCGACCACACATACATTTGCTAAAATTCATGTCTTCTTGCTAATGAAAGGGTTATGTTCTTAAAATTTCGAGTTTTTCTAGTAACATCTTTAAAATGCTAGTGTTTCCCTTCGAAACGCATACACCATACAGCTAGGAGAGGACCAAACACCCTGATGAGTCGCAGATAATGAACAATGTAATGCATTTTACAGGGGGGGGGGGATATGTTTATTAAGAAAAAAAAAGAAAGGAAAGGTTAGCCAGGCAAAGAGCCGGCTTGCTATTCCGAAAAAAAAAAGGGGAAGGGGCAAACGAAAAAGAAAATGAAGGAAAAAGAAAAAAAGGGTTACAGGGGTTAGATACTTGTGGGTACAACACTGCAAAGCCTTGAAGAAACGAATAAATGCAACGTTCTAAGTAATGAACATGCATATGGGGGAGGTACCTGCTCATGAGAAGGTCTACAATTTCACGAAAAGCTATATACAGCTGCCATGCTTCATTGCTATGCACAGCTGCCATGCCATACATGGTTGTCTGTTTGTCGGCTGTGCATGTTTACACATATATTTAATCACCTTGATGTGCATACATATATGGACATCAATATGCAATATGCTGGTAATTTTGAATACACAGTTACCAGCATATTGCCACGAACCCAGCAGTTTTATTCGGCGTTACACCCTTCACACCCCAATTGCCATGAGGGTGTTAAAATACACCTTAAAAGGTGTGCGCCATGAACATTTTGATTTACACCCATTAAGGTGTAAAACGATTTAGAGTGCAGTTCTACCGGCACCGTCCTAGCGTGAGGCCACGTCCATCTGCCCGCTGGGACATTCCATCATCGCCGGTCAGGACTCATGCAGGGGAACACCACCTCCTCTACAACTTCGATGCACTTTTGACACCTTTCTGACAGCATTCTTATACCCTAGAAAAAATAATCCCAAGTTTTGTCCGCAAAATGCTGGAAAACTGCCTCTTACACCTCGCTATCGTTTTGAAATCTCCGTCCTCGGAGATCCCTCTTCAAGTTTGAGAACAGGAAGTAGTCACTCGGTGCCAAGTCTGGACTGTAGGGTGGGTGGTGGATTTCTTCGAAGCCGCACTCCTTCAGTGCAGCCTTGGCAACAGAAGCCGTGTGGACAGGGGCATTGTCCTGGAGCAACCGGACACCTCGACTCAACCTGCCGCGCCTCTTTTCCTTGATGGCGTCTCGCAGTCGGTGCAGGAGTGAAGCGTAATAAGTCGCATTCACTGTGGTGTTCCTCTCTTTGAAGCCGATGAGGTGGATCCCGTGACAACCCAAAATATTGTTGCCATGATCTTCTTTGTGGATTGTGTGATCTTGGCTTTTCTTGGGGGTGCTTCTCCTGGCTTGTGCCATTCCATCGACTCCTTTTTCGAAAGGGGATCATAGTAGAGCACCATAGTCTCATCCCCTGTGACAATTGACTTCAATATTTCTTCTTCGTTCTCTTGACAGAGCTCCAAAAACTCTTTGGCACAGACGACGCACTGTTGCTTTTGAACTGACGAGAGAAGTCGTGGCACCCATCTCGTACTGACCTTTTTCATGTGAAGGCCCTCGCCGATGATGCGAAAAACGGTTGTTTTGGAAAGCCCCAGCCTTTCTGAGATTTCCTTCACCTTCAGACGCCTGTCGCTCAGCACTTCCTCCTCGACAAGAGACAAATTTTCTTGTGTCACCACTTCCACTGGACGACCATCGCGTGGATCATCTTCAATGGAGTCTCGCCCCAGTCCAAACTGCTTAGCCCAGTCTTTTACCGTTGTGTTCGACGGAGAGGCATCCCTGTACACGTTGTCCAGTCGCGCTTCAATTTCTCTAGGTGAAAATCCCTCTTTTGTCAAGAATTTTATCACAGCGCGGTACTCGATTTTTTCCATTATAACTGAAGAGTGCACCCTGGCTGTTTGAAATGCCGCTCTCCAACCGACAAAAGCATGGGGAGGGTTGAGGGTGGTGCTCTCGCCCTCCAACAGATGGCGCCACGCGTCCTTAATCGCATTTTCAAATTCGCGCGCATTTTCTACCTCGGGCCGGAAAGTTATGGAACCACCCTCGTATATTCTCGAAGGTCTTGAAGATTTATGACCTCCCTTCGGCGACCCCAACGTACTGCGATTTCCCTTCCCCCACCGCTGTCGTAGCGCACGAAAGTGTATGTCTTCTCTTTGACGAGCTCATTATATCTTTTCACTTGAAAAAGAACGGACCACCGTTCGAAACGTTGTGTCTATGTAATTTTTATGTGTCTATGTAATGAATTACATGAAGTCATCTCAAAATATTCCTTTGGTGGTGCTCTGTGCGAACTTATTTGTTCTGTATACATGTATATATAATATATATCATTATATATACAGTTATGTCTCGCTTATCCAGAGTTCAGATATTCAGAAAACTCGTTATCCGGACTATATCACCGGGAACGAACCTGCTACCATTGGATTTTGCCTCGGTTGTCCGGGATTCAAAGAAGCCGCTGGCACTAACAAAGTGCACGTCGGAGGGACGCCGCTCCTTCCTCAGGGGAAGCATAATACACAATTCACTCTGACTAACGTTATCTTAAACTAAACACAGTTCCGTCTGCAGCACTCGCAATTTTTCGTAAAGCAGGCTTCACCTCATGCAGGGAAGCATCGGGTGAAGCTCCCTTTCGGGGTGGTGGTGTTCATATTCGTCGCATAGTCGGAAAACCGAGTATTATATATTCGATTCGCGTATCGAATGCTTCGAGTGATGCATATCGAGAACTCGAATAAAGTTAGCACATCCCTAGGAATTGGAAGAGGGAACACAGCCTCATTCATGCACTCTAAAAACAGAACTTCACCGCATAGCACGCTGTGCGCCAACCATTGCCAAGAATGATACACTCTTAAAAAAAAAAGGTGTACTTTAACTCCTTTCCTTGCCACATATATAACACCCTTTTGGAGGGTACGATTACGCTCAAAAGGGTGTCCCCTCACTCCCTCAAGAGAGTAGCATATCACCTTCTCCCTGCCGGGGAGTAATATTACTCTCCAATAGGGAGAAAGGTGTTATGCTACTCCCTTGAGGGAGTGTGGAGGCACCCTTTTGAGCGTAATTGTACTCTCCAAAAGGGTGTTATATATGTAGCAAGGAAAGGAGTTAAAGTACACCCTTTTTTTTAAGAGTGTAGGGTTATCGCTTCTGATTCGAAGAGAGAGGGGGCGTACGCCTTTTTGTGGCAATTTGGATATGAAAATTGCCACAAAAAGGCGTACGCCCCCCTCTCTCTTCGAATCAGAAGCGATAACCCTATCATTCTTGGCTAAGGTTGGCGCACAGCGCGCTATGCGATGAAGTTCTGTTTTTAGAGTGTGGTATAGAGACTGGTCTCCAGAAAGGGTATCCTTCAAAGAGACCTCCTTCCTCAAACGCACGCATCTCACATGCATCTTTCCACAAGAGAAAAGAACCCTCTACGTAAACAACGAGAATTGGCCAAGGCAGCCCTTAATTATAGGGACGACACAGACACGTAAGCCTCAAACGCCCGAATATTACCAGGCTCAGAAATCAGAAGGTCCAGGTTCGATTCCTGGCGTCAGCAGCTCTTTTTCCCTCAGTTGTTTAACACTATACGTACATCACCAATCGCAAGAATTGCTTCAATATACGTTCCTTCTATACACAACAGACATGGTTTATGCTCACCCCCCGCCGCTGTTGCTCTGCAGTGAGGTCGCTCATCACGCCCGGTCTGTTCGAGACAACAAACACAACAGAAACACGACACCTATACTTGCCATGTTCTTCAACTTCTGGGTAATTTTGCGCACAAAAAGCGCCACCACCGGAACGCCCTCATGTGCAATGTTAGTGTTGTCGCTTCCTACCGCGAAGGGCATTTAACGGGCCTCTGTTTTAGGTGCCCAATTTTGTGTCAGAGACGTTCCCTTCACGAAGTATATGCCAACAGAGGCGAATTTTCAATCCAGGCGACGTTTTATACTAAAAGTATCCCTATGAAAAGCAACGCTCCTTGACACCTGGCTCACCACTGCGAGGTATGCAACCGCGAAAGAAAGTTGATTTACACGTAAGGGGAGTCAGAGTCAGTCGGGAGTCAGAGTCAGAGTCGCCGGAGGGTTGCACTGCCGATAATTTCGACCACATGGAGTTCCTTTGAGGTGCGCTGGAAATCTCCGACACACGGTGCTGGAAGCAATGTTTACCTCCCCAACATTTCTACCATCTTCGGCCGGGATGGAGCGGCCGGGATGGAGCGATATCATTCGAGATGATGGTTGGCTAAAATGAACTTCACCGCATAGCACGCTCCTAGCCAACCATCACCCCGAATGACAACGCTCTCGCCCTAGATTTGTCGAAAACGGGAGGAGGAGCCTATTTTGTGCCGTGCATAATGGCCACAAAATAGGCTCCTCCTCCCGTTTTCAACAAATCAGGGGCGAGAACGTTGTCATTCGGAATGATGGTTAGCTAGGAGCGTGCTATGCGGTGAAGTTCATTTCTAAGAGTGTAGGAGCCTGCTATGCGGTGGAGTTCATTTTTAAGAGTGATAAACCGCTATACAGGTTCTCACATGTACACTCTAAACACTTCACGGCGTACAACGAACGAAACTAGAACGTCTACTCAAAACCTGCCAGATTAGCACAGAATGATGCTGATCTATCGTCGGACGTTACGATAGGGACTGTTTTCCCGCAACGCCATCCAGACCACGGTTGCGGAGTTGCCATTCCGGAGTTGGAATGGTTCCAGAATCATTCCAGATTTATCGTAGCCTGGAATGGAATTGGAATGGAATGGCGGAAACTGTCCTACACTCTAAGAAAAAAAAGGAGTACTTTTACTCCTTTTGGGGAGTAATTGCATTGCCACAAAAAATAGTCCCTTTCGGGAGTAAATGCACGGGAGCAAATGAATGTCACAGAGTGAAGACCGCATTTCACGCGCTGTTGTAAGAGTCCCAGGTACATAATTGGGGCGCACGCATGAAAATACTTTGAAGCAAACCGTCAACCGTGATAAATCGAGTGATATAAAATCTTGCGCCATACTAGGGCACAATTTGCGAAGAAAGATGCGCTAACTGTTTCTTACTCTGTGTGGCTGGAAAATTGCTACGTTGTCTGAGTTATACAGCCTTATGTCGTTCAAATTGACCAAGGGCACATATTTACGTAGACTTTTGCATTCAGGAGACCATTCGCGAAGTTTAGTGACAATTTGCAGTCCTGGGGTGTATATGTCGGGACTAAATGTTGTGTTAGGGGACCAAAATGGGGAGTAATTGCAGACTAGGGGAGTAGAAGCCGCAATTACTCCCCGTTTTACTCCTTTTTTTCTTAGAGTGTAGGAATGGGAATGGGAATGGAATGGTCTGGGTGCTCCGATGGTAGCTTTGATTTCAACCCACTGGTTTCTGCCCTCGCGCCCTTTGCAACGCACTGCACCTGCACACGATCAAGAGCGAAGTAATATTGTTGAATATTCGGCACGTATAAACGGGGCTTCCTTTCTCCTTCATTTCGAAAATCATAATACAGGGAAGCTCTCGGCGGTCACCCAGAACTCCGCGCAGCTTTTTATTATTATTATATTTATTATTATTATTATATTTTACAACGAGTTTTTATGTTTTTTTTTTCACTTCAGCATATTATGACAGCACAGCGAAGTTGGGTATTCTCTATCAGGCACATCACAAGATACGAGTACCACTGAGCAGCAAGATTGCTTACATATGCGGATTTTTAAAGAAAAAGTTTTATCATCGCAATTACTAGTGCATCGATGTTGCTGTGATGTTAGGAACCTCTCCGCACCTTGTGCTTTTTCCGTGCTGGGTAATTATGCCAACCTCCTCTCACACTGCAGGACTATACCTAGTACAGTTACCGGTCCTTTTTTTTTCTTAATTATTGATGGAATTAAAGGATGGGATGGGGTTGCAAAGCCATTCCAGCAGTGGGAATTGACCACAGCTTGACCACTTGAATTGACCACAGCAGGTATTGAAAGGAATTGAATTTTCACAAATCTCCATTCCTCGGAATGGAATTCGAATCGAATGAGTGGCCCCATTCCGCAACCCGGACCCAGACACGGCCAGCCCAGTAGTACGATTGCAGTACGATTCACGTACTTTGGAGGCACTGCGACACTGGCAAGGCGTACACTAACGAAGGCAGAGTGTACGGGTGGTGTACACCTGGAGTCGAGAGGAGGGCGCTGCCGACGCACATATGTTCCAAACGTGTTACTCGACAGCAGTGGTAACAAGCTCAAATCCTTTTCTCCACATGTCATATTCTAGACGGGAAAACGTCTTCCTTCCATGCGGCTCCAATTGCACATATGTGCTGCATCGCTCACTTGACATAACCAACATGGCCGACAAAGTCAATTGTTGTCCAGCTCGGATAATAGGGCGCAGATTGACAGCGAAAGTAAGTTGGTTACTTACGGCCAAATACTAAGGAGCTGAACAAAGCAGCCGCAGTCCACCGAATGCTCACCGTCGTTAGGCATAAAGGTACGCCCTCACTATGCCGGTGAGTCATAGGTAAAGCACACCGAGAAAGCCGATAGGCATAGTAAGGACTATGGAGTCAGTGCTGTGTGGGCAAGTATTGGGCTGGTCCCATCCTACATTTGGCAATACAACTAGGAAACTGGCCTCACTATATGGTACCAGCCGTCAACAGGGGGAAAAAGCAACGAGAAAATGCAACGAAAAGCAATGTTGAAATATGGCAGTCGTCGAAAAGGCCAGACAGCGACGTGATTTGAACCACGCACCTCTTGACTGCCGGTCAAGTGCCCTACAACTTTTGGGGAATGGTTACACGGGCCGTTGCACGGGTTTGGAGAGCATAAATGCATCATTTCTGGCACGGTCAGTGGTCATAGGGAAGTTCACGCGGGCAGATGTGGGTACGCTCCTCTGTTTCATAAAATCGTCAAAAAGGGTTAAAGATAGGGCAGTTCGGCGGCCATAATTAAAAGCGCTAAAACCCTCAGTGCCCGGGAGCTAAAATAAATGACACAGACACAGAGCACGGTCCGTCTCGCGTCAGTGCCCAGTGTTTGTGTCGTTTATTTTAGCTTCCTAGGGGTTCTACCGCTCTTAATCATAAAATCATCATCCGCGGCAAGTATACAAGGAAGACAGACACGCATGAGAAAAGGCAGACGACACTCGCGTCACTGTTCAGTGACGCGAGTGTCGTCTATGCCGTCTATGTCGTCTATGTCGTATGCACATTACGCAATTATGTTCCATCCATCCTCTACGATATTCCTCACGGGGGCTATTTTAATTACCCATCAATTGATTGGACTGTAGAGTGCTGTACGCGTAATTCCGCCGAATGTTCATCTTTCATTGACGCATGTCTCACATTCAACTTGCAGCAAATGATCGAAAGCCCTACTCGCATCACCACTCCAATTTGGAACATATTAGATTTAATACTCACTAATGCACCTGATGACATACGTGACATATTTACTATGAAGGAAAGAAGTGACCATGAAATCATCCCCACATCGGTAGCCAGACACGAGTCGATACGAAAAATTATACGCTTGCTGCTCTCACAAGCTGACTTTGACTCATTGAATGTCGATCTGCTGGATTACAGTGTAGAGTTCTACTGGCCAGTGGACATTACATGGCCTCTAAGGCCTCTACCTCCTGGCCTCTACCACTGGCCTCTAAGGCCAGTGGACATTAACTAGTCGCTATTGCGAGGTAAATTAAATCAGCTTACTAACTTATACATATCCTCTGTAACAATAACAGCTGATGCTGGAAAACCGTGATACAACAAAGAACTCAGTAGACTTAACAAGAAGAAGGAGGACCTGTTTCGCGATGCTCGTAGGAACGATTCCATTGCATGGTGAGTTGGTGAGTGAAAAAGAAAAACATGGAGAAATTGACACCAGCAACATGGAAGCCGGCTACTCGAGACCACGTAAACAACTCTGAGCCCATGAACGTACATAGACACTTGGAGTGCAAACACTCAGGTACGAACAGTCACACGAAGTGACAAAAAAGAAAGAGAGAGAATCACAAAAAAATGATGAAAAGTTAACGTGCATGGTCACCATATTACGCATACCAATCCCTTTATAAAAGTAAGCTAAATGATGTAAGCACAGAATTATATAGTGTATAGAGCGATGGGTCGACTCTTGGAAGCCAACTCCGTAAGTTCTGGAATTGTATCACGCCTGATAACTGAAACCATAACATTGCCTCGAGAGATGATAAATTGTTATCAAACTCTGATGCACCAAACGCGTTAAGTGACTTCTTCACTTGGGTTTTTCCCATTCCTGACGCACGAGCACTATCACCCTTCAGGGAACACTCGAGGTTATCAATACGTTGAAGCTTTCTGGCGGTGAGATAGCGTGCTGTTATTATGGATGATGACGAATGTGCCGCGAGCGCTGTGAACTAGTCGGTACTACAGTCACTAAACACTCTTACAAATTAACTACACCACATGGCACGCTCCTAATCAACCACCATCTCGAATGACAGCATTCCCGCCCGATTTGTCGAAGACGGGAGGCGGAGCCTCTCTTTTTGTCTTTATGTATACGACATCATTGGTACAAAACGGAAAAGAAAGAAAGAAAGAAAGAAAAAAAAAAGAAAAAGAAAGGTGAACACCTCCCATACTTAAAATCCAAGGAGAGAACGTCGTCATCCGGCATGATGTTTGGCCAGGATAGTGCTATGTGGTGAAGATCATTTTAAGAGCGTAGAGAAGGAGAGGGAACACCAAAGCGTCTCCTGCGGTATTGCGGGGGTTCTTATCTTCCGTCACCCCATGTGTCAACGAGGCGGATGATCACGAAATTGGCAGTCGGATAGCTGAGCCAAAGAGCACATTGGAGCTCTGCTCCGCGCAAGAAATATGTAAACCGAAACCGATTAATTACTCGAAAAAATCACTAATTGTCGGCGGTGCAGGTTTTTTTTTTTTTTTTTTTTTTTCCCTGCAATATTTTTCGTTGAAGATCCCGGTGCGTAAAACAGAGGTTCCGTAAGCGTGCTTCGTAAAAGTTAAGATGTTTATTTAATTAGTGAGCGTATGCAGATGAGCCGCTCCCTACTCAGTTCAATGTCGATGTCACGAGGATCTTTACCAAAAAGAAACTTCTTCGATAACGCCACCTGTTCACGAATTATTCAGCCGGGGGATTTTAGTGAAACACCCTGTATACGACCGACATTCAGTCAGGCTGACCTTTCCGAGATAAATGTATATCCCCCCCCCCTTTATACGTATACTCAGTCGCTCACTTCTGCTATTGTTCCCGGTGATTGGAAGGTATAGTTTGTATCTCCGCCATAACCCGTCAAAGTATAGCCCCATATCCCTAACAAGTGTACCAGGCAAAATTATGAAACACATTGACTACTCATCCATTGTTAACTTCCTCAAAAACAGTGCACTACTGTCTCCTGCTCAACATGGTTTCCCGAAGGGGTGGAGCTGTGAAACACAGCTTTTGCTGGGAGGCTAAGTTCGTTCAGT
Organism: Ornithodoros turicata; assembly: GCF_037126465.1. Lineage (NCBI taxonomy): Eukaryota > Metazoa > Arthropoda > Arachnida > Ixodida > Argasidae > Ornithodoros > Ornithodoros turicata. Next base: position 99,454,652 of record NC_088203.1, read on the forward strand.
GTAGAGATAACTTGATGCATCGAGAAAAATAACCGGAAAGCGCCTATTGGACAGCGGGCAGCACCGGGCGTAGCGTTGCCCAATAGGCGAGCCCCGATTACTTATCTCGACGCTTCAAGTTATCTCCACACCGAACGAACTTAGCCTCCCCTGTTCGCTCATGACAACCACTTAAACCTACAACATTGCTACTGACGTCGTGTTCATTAATTTTAAAACAGCTTTTGACAAAGTCACCCATGCGCGCCTCCTCTAAAATGTAACCCGTTTGAAAATTAACACTTTAGCTCCCGAATATCGACGCAACCTTCTCTCTTCACGATTTCAACATTTTCCTGCTAACGATACATCATCTAGTGCATCTCCATTAACCTCAGGCGTTTCGCAGGGGTCCGTTACTCTTTCTAATATACATTAATGATTTGCCGGAACTAATAAGCTCTAAGATCCGCTTGTACGCAGATGACTGTGTTATATGCAGGTTAATAGCTAACAAAGTGCATCACTCCATAGTCCAAAATGACTTAGACATTTTTCACGAATGGTGCTCCGACTGGCTCACGAAAACAAACTACATCGAAACACAACGTTCACGTAATCCCCTCCACTCTCTAACAAAGCAGCCATTTACCCCGGCCGTAGAAGCCCGTACGGAACCTTTCTTCCCTCCGGGCTGTTGACCCACAATTCGCATGAACCTTTAAACACGTCACACCTAACCGTTTAAATACCATGCCAATGATGAGGACGGTGTCCAGAAGAAGGACAGTCTCTGTTCGAAATATCGGCGGCTTCTGTCCTGAGGCAACTCCCTTCCTACATCTCTACCTTTCGCTGGATTTCTACCCATCTACACCGAAAATAAGGTGTTTTCATTCACTAGATCACCCAACTTCGTCAACTGCGTGTACACCTTGGGATCAGTTGAACTAACAAGAGCAGACAGCTACAAATATCTTGGTATTCATCTTACACCTTACTTAACATGGCACGATCACATACGTAAATCTCTAGGTTACCTCAAACGCAATTGACGCTCTGCCTCACCTCAAGTAAAAAGAAGCTTGCCTGCATACCTAAGTTAGAATATGCATCAATAATATGTACCCATGGCAGGATAATCTAACGAGAGATATTGAACTAATCCAGAACCGTGTAGCTAGTTTTTTTTTTCTTTTAAAAATCAATCAATCAATCAGGTTTATTACCAATGTCTATAGCACATACGCTAGACTGACACTATCAAAGGAAGCGCTCGAACTTAATACATTTTATTTATTTGTTTAAAAGTGCCCATCAACGGAAACTCCTACTACATAGTGCACTGAAAACATTCAAATACAGCTTACAGTAATGTACGGAAAAAAATTAATCAACAATCATAAACCAAGTGCCTAATGTGCAAAGCTAGACAACTCCCGTTTAAATACAACACAGGACAAAAAAATATCAATGCTACTATCACGGGAGGATGCATTATAGTTACGTTGAATACGATGCAAAGGGCCAGAATTAAAATGCACACAAGGGTAAAAAGTATGACAAGAACGCGTGTGTTTACTTGGCTGCATAAAAACAAACATTGTTAAGGAGACTGGGAGAATCAATAACGTTATGAATTAATTTCTATAAAAAAAAGTCTCGAAGTGTTCTTCTAGAAGACAACGTAGACATGTTAATCATATGAAGTACAGTGGCATAATTATAAAAACAAGCACGTTCAAAGTATCTATCATACAAGATAGCAGTAAACTTATTCTGCACTCTCTCAATAGAGGAAGCCTGAGCCAAATTCAAAGAATTCCATATAACTCAAGCAAATTCCAACACACAGCAACAGAGTTAGCAGCCACTTGTGCAGCAAAAATAACTGCCATTTCTCTAACATTTATTTTATTTTTTTATTGCGTGTTAGCGCCGCGAAGCAACTGTGGCTATGAGCGGCGTACAGATGTGGACAGACGGAGAGAGGACAGCAGGAAGGAGTGGGGGACAGGGGGATTAGTATGCGTCCTGGGCCGACTTCAGGGGGAACTGTGCCGACATTCGTCTGGAAAGTCTTCGGAAAACCCAGGGAAAACCTCAGACAGCACAGCCGGCGGTAGGATTCGAACCCACCACCTCCCAGTCCACGACCACGAACCACGGTAACCACGACCTTGGTTACCACCAACGAGCGGACGCCTTAGCCCACTCGGCCATGCCGCTGGTCATTTCTCTTACAGTGTGACTGGCTGGCTGGTTGGCGTGTCATCAATAATGTATACAGGGTGTCCACCGTAACTAAAGAAGTATTTTTTTTAAAAGAAAAATCACTTTTCCCCAGTTTTAACCAAAGGGGATGTGCTCTATACGGCTAAATGCCCACCTTAAGAGGGCACAGGCAAGTTTCTGTGTCAACGCATAAATTAACTTTTTAATTATCAACGATAGAAGATTGACCCAATGAGAACATCGAGTCCCTTGGAGTCACTGGTAACATTATCATTTTCAGAACAAAAGTCGAGACACTTATAGCGCGAGGAAAGAGCCTGGAAATAAGTTGATCTGGCGGTCGTTTTTCGACGCTCCGCTAGAAACGCACCCGTTTTCCTTTCCTTTGTATGCGGGGGAGGAAAAACACTGTCGCGGGGGGGACAGATTGGTGCGACAGCTATTTCCCACCCCCGCATACACGGGAAGTGAAAACGGGAGCGCTTGTAGTTGAGCGTCGAAAAATGACTACCACAGCACCTTATTTCCAGGCCCTTTCCTCGCGTTATAACTGCCTCAATTTTTGTTCTGAAAACGGCAATGTTACCAGTGACCCCAAGAGATCCGACTTTCTCATTTGGGCCAACCTTTTATCGTTGATAATTAAGAAGTTCATTAACGAAAGTTAATTAATGCATCGTCACACAAGCTTGCCTGAGCCATCTTAAGGTGGACCGTTAGGCGTGGAGTACATTGCCATTGGTTAACATATGGCCGTTTCACCATCTTGTGTTAGGAACTTGCCGCTGCGTCGAATCGGCGCCTCGAATTCTGTCCTGAAGCGCGGAACGTAATTCATCCAACAGACACCTCTGGTAGATCAATACAAGAACGGGTCTCCATGAAGAGACGGCGCTGTCTTCTTCTTCCCCCATCACACTGAACACACAGAAGGGCATCAAAAGAAATTCTTCGACGTCGCCGTAGGACGTGTAACGTCCCACTCGGCGACACACCGACTTAGGAACACCGCACAGCTTCAGGATTATGCCGTCGTAGTAGCTGAAGTATTCAGTGAGTTTTGACTTCGTGGTCGCTGACGCGAACTGACCTAAGATAACCTCTTGTTTGTCGAGCACGTCGTCTGGAGACACCCAGTGCACACCGCGGTACAGGGTATCTGTCATTGTGTCTTCCTCTGGGAGATACACGAGGGCTTCGAGCAACAACCACCAGAAGCTCTTGTAAGAGAATCTTCCCCAGCCATGGACAACTCCTTCTTCGCAGGCACGTCGGCATTCCACGTTGAACGCCTTGCACATGTTGGGGTCCCGCCTGGAGTACGTGTAGATAGCGGCGAAGTATTCCAACGGGATGTCACATCGTTTGTCGAAGAGGCAGTCCTTCCAAATACACGAATATCGTTGAACTACCACTTCGTCGTTAAAATTCTCTCGCACTTCGTCGTGAGTCATACGCAAGGCGCTGGTGATGAAGAGTTGGCATTCATCCTCTCCGGCGACGGTCCACATATTCGTTGCCTAAATGCAACTTACAACGACCCCTCGTAAGTTGTCTTCCGCTTAACAAGCGCGAGGATGAAGCAAAACAATGCCTATGATATGACGACCTTTGCCTTCCCTCCCAACCGTCGCGTCGGGGACACGTCCTCACACAGGGAGACCGTCTTGTTTTAGTCTTTCCCTTTCCGACCTCGCGTTTCCTGTTTCCCCTGCGTCCCGGCGTCATAGTCGATAAACAGAAACGTTTACAAGGATACACAAAAAGAGAAGTGACCTTGGAGAGCACTGCCAGCGAACGATGCTGCGGGAAAAACACAAATTGCCAACGGCTGCGCAAAGTTGATTCGACGCCGAGGCGTGAATGCAATGCATTGACGAAAATTTGCATGAGCGTAGTCAGCAACAACAACAGATACACTCATCGCGGCCCCTCGATTACTCCCTCAGCAGAGCAGAGAGGAGCGATCGACGGGACATGACAATGATGGGACGATGGGGTAGAGACGGTTAGCAAGGCCGCACATCAGGATTAAAGGAGATATAGCAGACCGGTGTCTTGCAGAAAATCCAATCTGCCTAATCAAGTACTGTCGCTCCTTCCTTTTCTTGAGCGATTGCGAAAAGTTTCGGCGCTCTATCGGGGGCGGGGATATGTTTAATGCTGATACAAAGAAAAAAGAAGAAGAAGGCAAACGAAACACTTGGAAGATGCAGCGAATCAAAACTAGGATGTTATGGCTTGCTGAACTGGTAAAAACCGGGCAAGTCGAGGAATAAAACTTAGTTTCAGGATCATCATTACAGGGTGCACACCTTATACCTCGCACCACAACATGCAGTACTTGAGAGTACTTCTAAAACGCAGTCACACAACAGCGAACTACATCGAATTATAATTTCGGTAATTCTTGTTTCGTTGGACAGCTGCCTCATCGTGACCAAAAAACAACACGCTCCCTTCAAGCGCATTGTTTACAACGAATGATTGTCAAATAAATAAAACTGAGATGCACGAGTTTCAGTGCATAGGAGAGTTGAGGTCTGCGTGGTTGCTGGCATAAAAATTGCATTGATAACCGTTAATTGAATTCATTCATTTTACTCTAAGGAATGAGTTATACATTATTTAATGAATTGTGCCCTCTCCTCGAAGGTCCAAGTAGATGCGCAGCATACGTCACACTCATAGTTCAGGCTACAAGAGGTAATCGGCAAAAAGAGACGACACTCAAGAGCAAGATGTAAATGTGCAGCACTTTGTAACGTCTGTGTCATTCGCGTTGAGTACACCCAGACAAACTATAAGAACCTGAAAGGTGAAATATATTTATTTTGTTTATTTGTTTATTTTATCTGGTCTTTTTATTATTATTTTTTTAATGGTCGCCATACCCTCTAAAAACAGGACTTCGCCACACAGCACGCTGCGCACGAACCATCGTCATGAATAATACACTCTTAAAAATCAACTTTACCGCATAGCACGCTCCTAGCCAACCATCATCTTGGATGATATCGTTATCTCCCCTGATTAGTTATAAAATGGGAGGAGTACGGCTTTGCTTTTTTTTTCTGACACTTATGTTGTTCATAATTAAAACAAAATAGGCGTACATCTCCCGTTTGCAACAAATCAGGCACAGCAACAATAATTCACGTGATCGTTTGCTAGGAGCGTGCTATGCGGTGAAGTTCATTCCTAAGCGTATAGCATTATCGCTTCTCAGTCGAGAAGGGAGGGTGGCGTACGCCTTTTTTGTGGCAATTTGGATTATTAATAGTTGCCACAAAAGGGAGTACGCTTCCCTATCTATTCGAATCACAAGCGACGACCCTATTATTCCTGGCAATGGTGGGCGCAGAGCGTGCACTCTTAAAAATGAACTTCACCGCATAGCACGCTCCTAGCCAACCATCATCCCGAATGATATCGTTATCTGCCCTGATTTGTTGAAAACGGGAGGCGTACGCCTATTTTGTGACAATTATGAACAGCATAAGTGTCACAAAAAAGTCGTACGCCTCCCGTTTTTGACAAATCAGGACAGATAACGATATCATTCGAGATTATGGTTGGCCTAGGAGCGTGCTATGCGGTGAAGTTCATTTTTAAGAGTGTGCTATCCGGTGAAGCCCTGTTTTAAAGCCCATTGCCAAGAATGATAGCGTTATCACTCCCGATTTGTGGAAAGCGCGGGACGTGCGCCTTTTTGTGTCAGTTAACATAACTGCATAAGGCGTAAAAGGCCAAAAGGTATAAGGCCAAAAAGGCGTACGCCTCACGTTTTTAACCACTCAGGGGCCAGAACGGTGTCATTCAGGGTGGTGGGTGACTAAGAGCGTGAACTTTTAAAAATGATGGTGGTGGTGGTGGTGACAAAAAACCGAACCAAACCGAACAAAAAACAAAAAAAAAACTTCACAGCATAGCACGCTCCTAGAGCCAACCATCATCCCGAGCAACATCGTTCTTTCCCCTGATTGACTGAAAACGGAGGGCGTATACGCCATTTTTGTGGCATTTTGCAGTTCACAATTGCCACAAAACACCCGTTTTTTCATCAAATCAAGGGAGAGAACGTTGTCATTCGGGATGATAGTTGGCTAGGAGCGTGCTATGCGGTAAAGCCCCGCTTCTACACTCTTAAAAATGAACTTCACCGCACAGCACGCTCTTAGCCAACCGTTATCTCGAATGATATCGCTATGTGCCCTGATTTGTTCAAAACGGTAGGCGTACGCTTTTTCTGTGACACTTATGCGGTTCATAATTGTCACAAAAATGGCGTACGCCTCCTGTTTTCAGCAAATATGGGCAGATAACGATATCATTCGAAATGATGTCTGCCTTGGAGCGTGCTATGCGGTGAAGTTCATTTCTAAGCGTGTAGAGTGTGCTATATGAAGTTCTGTTTTTTGAGTGTTGTGGAGAGATACGCTAGTTTTGTGGGGTTGTAATCTTTCCGCTTGTCGATGGTGGATGTGAGTAGCTTGTCCGTGCTTTTCACCATGAACGCTTCTTGGTCTTATCTCGAAACTAAGAGTGGCATTGTGGGCGCCTTCTTCTTCTCCCTAGAAAGCCACCAGAAGACAACGTAGTGCCTTGAAAGGTTGCGCACATAATTTATTCGAGTCATGCCTACCCTCGACAAAAACTTATTTTCATTATTCAAAAATACATCGTTTTTTACTACATGCACATTATGTACAGTTTAAGTGCAGTTCTGACGAACCAAGTTTCAGAAATGGGACTACTTGAAATATGTTATGCTATGTTTACATGTGGCTGGCTCCATGATCTTGGCTACCTCTCAGTTGGTCCCACTAGTTATGGCTGGCTGGTTGGTTGGTGGTGGTGTATCATCTAATGTATATTTATCTGTGTTCGCTGGTGTGTTATTGCCGAGCGTTTCACTATCTTGTGTTAGGAGCTTGCCGCTGCGTCGAACCGGCGCCTCGAATTCTGTCCTGAAGCACGGAACGTAAGTCATCCAACAGACACGTCTTGTAGTTCAATAAAAGAACGGGTCTGCACGGAGGGTCGCTGCTGTCTTGTTCTTCTTCCCCCATCACACTGAACACACAGAAGGGCATCAAAAGGAATTCTCTGTCGTCCCCGTAGGACGTGTAAGGTCCTACCCGGCGACACACCGACCTAGGAACACCGCACAGCTTCATGACTATGCCATCGTATCCAAACAATTCACCCAACCACGGATTTGTGGTCGCTGACGCAAACTGACCTAAGATTATCTCTTGTTTGTCTAGTACGTCGTCTGGAGACACCCGGTGCACTCCTCGGTAGAATGTACCTGGCGCTGTTTCTTCCTCTGGGAGATACGTGAAGGCTTCGAGCATCAACCATCAAAAGCTCTTGTAGCGGAATCTTTCCCAGCCATTGACAACTCCCTCTTCGCAGGCACGTCGGCATTCTGCGTTGAACGCCTTGCACATGTTGGGGCGCCACGTGGAATACATGTAGATAGCAGCGAAGTATTCCAACGGGATGTCCTTCGGGACGGTCTTCGCGAGGCAGTACTTCCAAATATGCGAATATCGTTGATCTACCATTTCGTCGTTCAAATTCTCTCGCACCTCTTCGTCAGTCATATTCAAGGCGCTGGCGATGAAAAGTTTGCATTCGTCTTCTCCGGCGATGGTCCACATGTTCGTTGACAAATTGCAACTTACAACAACACCTCGTAAAATGTCATCCGCGCGGATGGAGCGAAACAGCGCCTCGATATATGACTTCGCCTTCCCTTCCCACCGACGCAGCACTCGCCCTCACACGAAGTCCGTCTCGTTTTATTCTTTCTTTCCTGTTCCGACCTCGCGTTTCCTGTTGCCCGCATTGCCTGTTGCGTTCCGTCCCGGCAATGTAAGGGTGCGTGGTAGTGACGTTATAGTCGATTAACTGAAGCGCTTACAAGGGCAGACAGACAAACAGGGGAAAAAAAAAAAGAAGGGACTTTGGAGAACGCTGCAAGTGAACGAGGCTGCGTAAAAAGCACAAAACAGTCAAAGATTGAGCAAAGTTGATTCTATGCGTTGCTATGCATTGATGAAAATTTGCATCAGCGTAGTGAAGCGCCGTCGCTCGTTCCATTTCTCGCGCGTGCGAGATTGCGAAAAGTTCCGGCGCTGTATCGGAGAGTAAAGGCAAACGAACACTTGGAAGGTGCAGCGAATCAAAACCAGGATGTTCTGGTTTGCTGAACTGGTAAAAACAGGGCAAGCCGAGGAATAAAACTTAGTTTCAATATGTTCATTACGTTGTGTAAAGCTTACACCTCGCTAGAAAACATGCAGTACTTGAAAATACCTCTAAAACGCGTTCACTCAGCGAAGAGCAGCGAATTATAATTTTGGTAATCCTTGTCGCGTTGGACAGCAGCCTCGTCACAACCAGAAACAACACGCTTCCTTTCAAGCACAATGTTTACAACAAGTGATTGTCAAGTAAATAAAACTGAGAGGCGGGAATTTCCGAGTGTGTAGGAGAGTGGAGGTCTGTGTGGTTGCTGGCGTAAAATTTGCTTTGGTAACCGTTAATTTATTTATTTTGTTCTACTAATGGTTAAGAAATGAGTTATGCTTTATTTAATGAACGGTGCCCCCTCCTCGAAAGTCCAAGTACATGCGCAGCATATACAGGGTGTCCCAGAAAACGTGTCATTGAATTATAATAAAAAAACTACACCACCTAGAGTCATGCGGTCAATGGCATTTGTTCTTACTGGGTTTTTGCCACCTCCTCATGTGAATGTCGTGTAACGTAAGTTTAATTATGTAAATTTTTGCGAGCTTAAGTCGGAAATTTGCCTAGTAAATTTGCGCAGGATTGACCGAAGTCCCAAGCAGTCGAGGACGGGCAAGTGAGGGTGACCCAATGGCTTCAAGTTGGCACTGGAGGACGCGTCGCTCAGTGGAATACTGCTGACAGTCGATGGGAATGTGCTGGACAGTGCTTGGAGTATTACAGCAAGGACATGGCATTGTTTTACTATAACCCAGCTTGTAGTGGAAGTATGGGGTGAATGCGACTTCAAACGAAGTGGGTATTAGATATAGGATAGCACTCGCCTCAGTTAAGTTCAAGAGGTATTTTAGAAGGTCTTTTATCCGAATAGGCAGACTGCTTGCAGGTGCTCAGGAGGCCAAATGGCGCCACAAAAGGAGATCCGATGCGAGGCCGGCCCGGATGAGGTTACAGACGCGAACACAGACAGCAGACTTCGCACCATGAAGAATAAACAGCAGAGCGCGTGAGATCGATTGCCTGCAATGCTACACCGACACAAGAGGACCTTCGAGGACATACCGACTTCCAAAACAGCCAAGGTGTACAACGTCAGGGTCGCCGTTTCAGTCTTCGAAATTACTTGAAATGTAACTAGTTCAGCAATTTTTAGATCTTCATACTTCTAATGACACCGCTGCAAAATTTTTTCCCCTCTGGTGTTCCATGTATATCTATTCTTTTTTACTCAGGGAATATATCACGGAACAGCACGGAAGCTCCCGTTCATGTTGCTTAAAAAAAAGAAAAGACATTACTAAAAAACAATAAAAAGTATCCTTACCTATTTTTGTTATGTTCAAGTTTTACAGATTCATCTTCATTTCATCATTGAAAGAATGCTTGTATGGCGATGGCAACATAATAGATTCTTTGTGTATTTGTGTGTGTGGGTGTATTCGCTGTCAGCGCGCATTATGTCAAGTATGCCAGCAAATGTGTGAAATTCTGCATATTTCGCAGAGTGCTTTTCAGTTTTTTTAAAGTCTGAGAAATGATTTCCTTTCTACACTGTTAAAAATGAATAACAATAAAATGAACGTGATTTGTGGAAAACGGGAGGCGCGGCCTCTCTAGTACCACTATGCAGCACATCCTGACAACCATAAAGGCGTACGCCCTCCGTTTTCGACAAAGCACGGGCGAGAACGATGTCATTCGGGACGATGGTTGGCTAGGATACCTACACTCTTAGAAATGAGGGAGGGCGGAGGGGGGGGTGGTGGTGGTGGTGTTGAAAGGGCTTGCCGTTGTCGGCCTCACGTATGTGGGCAACGTCACGACTGACGCCCTGGGGAAATGTGCGTCCTGGGCCGACTTCTAGGGGAACTGTGCCGACGTATGTCTGAAAGCGTCCCAGGAAAAACCCCAGACAGCACAGCCGGCACCTGGATTCGAACCCGGGTAATGGCAGGATAGGTTCGCCGTTGTTGGCCACACAGAAGTGGGCGTCGTCAATAGCAAAAAAAAAAAAAAGATACACAAAACACAAAGAAAGGACGGACGGATGGAGGATAGAGGAGGATGGGGATGTGGTGAGGGTGCACGAGTTCGTCGGGGAGAGCAAAGTATTAGATGGGTCGTTGAGCAAGGCCTGCCTTCTGCATAAAGAGAATGAGGTTTCTTGCTTTGGCTTAAAAATGAACTTCACCACATAGCACGCTCCTATAGCCAACCATCATCCCGAATGACAACGTTCTCGCCCCTGATTTGTTGAAAACGGGAGGCGGAGCCTATTTTGGGACATTATGCACGGCACAGAATAGGCTCCGCCTCCCGTTTTCAACAAATCAGGGGCGAGAACGTTGCTATTCGGGATGATGGTTGGCTAGGAGCGTGCTATGTGGTGAGGTTTTTTTGTTTGTTTTTAGTGTAGGAGCGTGCAGTCAGGGGCGGATCTGGAGGGGGGATCCGGATGTCTTGTTGTCCCCCTCCTCATTTTCCGTCTTCTCATGGTGTTTAATTGACCCTACACTCTTAAAAATGAACTTCACCGCATAGCACGCTCCTAGCCAACCATCATCTCGAATGATATCGTTATCTGCCCTGATTTGTTGAAAACGGGAGGCGTACGCCTTTTCTGTGACACTTATGCTGTTCATAATTGTCACAGAAAAGGCGTACGCCTCCCGTTTTCAACAAATCAGGGCAGATAACGATATGATTCGAGATGATGGTTGGCTAGGAGCGTGCTATGCGGTGAAGTTCATTTTTAAGAGTGTAGATAGCGAATCTAGCATACTGTCCATGTCTGGACTCCCTCCTCAGCAAAATCCGCTCCTGCGCGTGCTATGAGGTGAAGTTCGTTTTAAAGAGTATAGATATATTCATCACGTAACGAGATACACGGCTGTCAACTTTGCGAGCAACGTGCCGCCAATCTAAACAGGCAGGCCGCTCGAATCCCCACATCATCCCCCACCACACACCAACCTGAACCCGAACCGGTATCCCGAACCGGTAACCGAAGTTTTTTAGATCCGTTCGGTTCCGGTTCAGCTCCAAGATGGCACTAGTATAATTACGGTTCAGTTCCGGCTAAAAATTACGGTTCATCCCGGTTTTTGGTGTCAGTTCCGGTTTTCGGTTCGATGCTCTGCTTTTAGTTCTGTACGTGGAGCCTGTTGCGCGACGAGACGACGAGGAACGTAGCGCGCTCGCGAGAGACGTCGGACCACAAACTGACATGCTACTTGTTTTTCCACCTTCCGGGAGTCGACCCCACACCCTTAAAAAATGGGATGCACCACGTAGCATGCTCATAGCTAACCACCATCCCGAGTGACATCGTTCTTTTCCCTGATTTGCTGAAAACGGGTGGGGGTGGGGGGGAGGCGATGTTGATTGAAAAAAAGAAAGGGAGGAAAGGTTAGTCAGGAGCAGGGGTGGATCTAGGATTTTTCTAAGAGGGGGGTCCAGCCTTGGCCAGCATGGTAGATACACGATCTAGTTCAATTAAACACTATGTGCAGACAGAGACTGAGGTGGGGGTCAAGACATCCTGACCCCCCCCCCCCCCCCGCCCCTCTAGATCCGCCCCTGGTCAGGAGTAGGCCGACTTGCTATTCCTTTAAAAAAAATAAGAAAACAAAAACACAAAAACGAGCGCACACACGCGCACACAAAGGGGGGCCTTAGAGGCTGGTCGAGAGGCTGGGAGGCGTATTCTGATATAAGATGACTTGAGTAAGCCCAATCTCCTTTCGCGTACAGTATGTCATACACGGTGGAGAATGTTTCCATAGGGATGATTAAAAATATTTACCAGAATTGTTCTCTGAAGGTTTTAATGAAAACATGCGACATACAGATCTCCTGCACCGGTCGAGCCTGATCGACACTTGTTCGATGAAGTGCTAATAAATTCCAACGGCCGCTACAGCTCGCAGCTAAAGCTATATAAAAAAAAACTATAAAAACCTTAAAAACCACTAAACCAGATGAGACATAAAACCATAAGTGTGTCAGAGGAAACAGAACATTCCTCCTTCGTCTACCCTCCTTTCCAACTCATCCCGCCAGCCTCTCAGTAGGCATCTGACGTACCGCAGTTCGATATACTGAACATCACCGGAGTACCAATCGCTGTCTATCACTCTGAAGACGCAGAACGGCAACAACAGCACCTCCTTGTGCCGAGGGCGGGCTCCGCGTTCTGCAATGTACCGGAATACCCAAGATGGAACACCAGATAGTTCAAGGACAGCACCACCTCTGTATCCTGCAAACCTCGCGGCAACATCTACGCTAACGGACGCGGATAAGAACTGACCAAAGACGACATCACAGCCTAAATCGAAAGAACTCTTGACGCCGCGATAAAACGTGTAGAACCCTATCGCGGAGCGCGGCAAGTCCACTGTCGCTTCCAGTAGCAACCACCAGAAACACTTAAACGTGAAACGTTCCCAACAATCGTCCGCAGCGTCTCGGCACTCTCGATTGAACGCTTTGTTCATGTTCGGAGATTCCAAAGTGTAAACGTACAGCGCAGTAGCATGCTTCGTACCCTGCCAGTAGCGATCCCATATCTCTTCGTAATCTTCCCGGGCAATTTCGGCGTAAAATTTCTTCTTTAGTCGCTTCTTCCTCATCAGGAAGGCATCACGAATGAAGTCAAGAGCGGAGTCTTCGTCCGGGCTGCAGAACGACCCCGAGTCCGACATAATGCTCCCGATGCCAGTGTCGGACTGTGAGACTATACTGCCGCTACGATTTTCTATTCTTCCTATACGCTTCTCCGTGGCCTCTCACTTTCATGTCCGCGGCGGACGCCTCGGCGTCTGGTTGCAGAGCTCGCAGACAACACGGCGGCGGCTTGCACGTGCTACTGAGAGAAACGCTGCCTCTCTCCAAGAGAGTTCCAACGAAACTGAATAGTGGAGCAGTTTCGTCAATCCATATCCATTTCGGTTGGAATGAACAGTCCGTATATGTGACGATTCAAACACCCGCGTTTTCAGAATTGATATTATTGTTATTATTATTGATATATGATAGTATCATTTACACACACCAGTTATTCCACACTGCACCTTGTGAAACAATTTCCGTGAAGTTATTTCATTTGGAGTCTCATGTCGTTATGCCTCTGTATATGGATGCGCGACGGCGAAGTAAACCATACCCGAATTGTTAGTAAGCTTCGCGACCGTCGTACGCGTAACTCATTCGTAAAAAAGGAAATTCGAAGCTCCGTAGCCGTCGTAAGGCACCTATGTCCAGGTGCCGCTCTGGGGAAGGGACGCAGAGTCGAAAGAACATGTCTTCACACGTTGAGAAGATACTCTTTTATTCCTCATTATAGGTACAGTCAACGAAACCGGAGCATTGGATTACTCGAGTTACGATTATGCAGGGTTGTTCATGAACGAACCACGCCCTGCCTTGCTATGCCCCTCTGCGGGGCATGCCCTAAAGGTAACAGGTAAACAGGTAACTTTAAAATAACTAAGTTACTTTGACGTGGTAACTATACACTCTAAGAAGAAAAAAAAGGTAGAATTTCCTACCAAAGCAGGTGGTGGTGGTGATAGGGCTTGCCGTTGTCGGCCTCACGTATGTGGGCAACGTCACGACTCACGCCCTGGGGGAATGTGCGTCCTGGGCCGACTTCTAAGGGAACTGTGCCGACATATGTCTGAAAGCGTCTGAGGAAAACCCAGGAAAAACCCCAGACAGCACAGCCGGCACCGGGGTTCGAAATCGGGTACCTCCCAGTCTCGACGTGACATGGCCAGCACGCTAACCACTGAGCCACGGGAGCTGGTTACCAAAGCAGGTAGAACGACAGCACTTCTACCATTTCGGGCCAATCCACGCGCGCCTTCTTCTCCACCGTGGGTATAAGCGACAGCGTCCCTTTCCCTTGCTGCTCTCTCTCGCCGTTGTCTCCAAGGAAAAAAAAAAAGTAGAATATTCTACCCACGCTGGTAGAACGAGGGTTTCAACCCTGTAGTTTGTATCTACTCTGCAGTTACACCCGGTTTGAGTAGAAACGTGGTTGCAATACAACTCTACCGGGATGGGTAGAAAATTCTACCTTTTTTTCTTAGAGTGTATAGTGTAACGCGTCACATTTCAAAACAAGTAACTGTAACTCAGTTATAGGCTAACTGTAATTTAGCTACCTTTCTAAGTAACCCATCCATGACTGGTACGGTGCGCACGTGATACGTTGCGTGTAGTTGTAAAGGGAAGATTTATTGGCACGCCGATATCGGGGGGATTTCGAGTGATCTGCCTACATAGATTGGCACGCCGATATCGCAGCATGTTTTTCCCCTACTTCACATTTGCCCCAAATGATTACAGAAGCCTTCAATCGATATGCACAAATTCCCGTTATCCATCTCGTGCATAACAGAGACATATTCTACGAAATAGATCTTTCTGCAGATATGTTTGCATATAGAACACAATGGGAGAAGGAGATATGTGAAGTCAAAATACGCGGAGAAAACAATGGCGTTTGAGGTACACCATAACTGGCGTTGACCCCGTATTGTTAAATGAACATATGTCATACCTTCGTCGGGACACTTGTTTTTCCAGCTTGGCCGGTACAAACCGCCTATGCTTGCAGAGGCGAATGGGAGGCATAGAGTGACATGAACAACCAATGAACAATGAGGATCCGAAGACCTCTGAGCCTGTGCCAAAAGTAAAGGGAAAACCAGGGAGCGACGATATAACGCGATGAAATCCCCAGAATCTGAAACCACGAGGACCGTACTGTAACAATACAATGGGCTGGCAGCAGCACAACTTATTATCGATATAGACCTCTCCCTGTTTGTAAACAAATGACGCCATAGTGTTCGACAGCGCCAACAATTTGGTAGAGTTGAACTATTCCCGAAGCTAGGGGGGTCGAACAAGGTCGCGCCCGAAAGCCACGGTTTTGAGGGGATTACGAAGGTCCCTGATGGTCCCTGAAGGGGACGCGACCTTCGGCCCTACTTTTCTTTCAATAGGTGGCAGCGAACAAGTGTCCATTCGTGGAACCCGGTAGCAACTCATATCCTCCAAACGCCCATTTCCACCGACGTCCCAAATCAACCAAGAGCTCACTTCATCCGAAAAAATATTCGGAGGTTCTGAGCTTTCGGTTGATCTGGGCACGCGGGTGGCAGTGACCCATATCCCCCAAATGCTCTTTCCAACCGAGCGCCCAGAACCACCGAAAGCGGGATACTTGAAAGGACACCTTTCCCCTGTTTAACAGGGAGATGAGGAAGAGTGAGCGGTTCCCACGTGTGCGGGAATCCAATGTACAGCTCGAAGCAGAGTTAACTGGAACGCTACTTCGACTGGCGGAGCTAAAGTCCAGAGCTCTGTCCAAACGGCTCTGCTAAAGTCGGGGAGAGAGCAACCCTAGCGGCTCTTACGAGAAATAAAGGCAAATAGTGTTTCGACTGTGTCACTGTTTCTGCGGGGGTGTCCGCCTTGGCATGAGCTGTTGACTCGGCGTTGCCCTCAGCTGTGGTTATCACGGCGATGTTTGTTTGTGTGTTTGTGGCGATTATGTGAAGGTGTATGTCGGCTGAATTGCATGGATGCGATGACTTTATTTCATTGATACACGCGAGGGCGGTCGCGTTCGCTCAGTGGGGCATTTTCAAATTTCTGATGAAACAAAGGAGGATACACGGAGTCTAGTGGCAAATTTATTGGATTTGGTGTCCGCCTTTATGTGTTAATGAGATAACAGCATCGCATCCGCGTGATATCGGTCAGCATACACCTTTACATAATCGCCTCAAACCCAAACAAATGTCGCGATGACAATCACAGTTGATGGTAATGCCGAGTCCACAACTCTTGCCAAGGGCAAGGCGGACACCCTCGCAGCATAATGGCGAATTCGGGTGGTCATTTCGTGGTAACTTTTTTTTTTTTTTAGATCTCGAACAGTCATGTTCTTTGGTCGAAACAAAGCAATCTCGCATGTTCGCGTGGCGCTTTCCGAGCGCCCAGAATTTGCCAGCTAGCACTTTTTTCGTGCTCTCTCGAAACTGTCGAGCAGCGGGTTGCCCAACTCTATCCGGTGTCGTCAAATCAGCACTGCAACGGTGACAAGTGCCCTCATTGGCCCGCACGTCGAAGTTCACGCAATTTCACAGATGACGGAACCCGAAGACGGGCGATCGCGATGCCGCAAGCTTGATCCAAGTGTACGAACTCTGCCCTGATTCAAAAGGGATGAGGCGAGCCTGATCCTGATCTTAAAACCGCTAGATCCCTGGCACTCATGTTCGGGTGACAACTGTCACGTGATCCAGCTCGGGAGCCGACCTAGCAATTTTCGAGCGCTAGGCCGTATTGCCATAAAATCACCACCCGAATTCTCCATAAGTAGGACAGTCGAAACATTATTTCCCTGTATTTCTTTTTCGCTTGTATTTTCGCCAGTGTGGCTCTCTTCCCGAATCGGCGGTCGAAGTCGCGTTCCAGTTAAGTTTGCCTCGCGCTGTACTTCCTGCAACTCACCAGAGAGGGTCACGTGATCCTAGCCGTCACGTGGGTCCTTGGTAGCTGCTCATCCGGTGCTCGAGATGTCCTGTAACGTGATGTATATAGTCCGCCGACTTCTAGAGCTTCTTTTGTTCCCGTACTTAATAATTCAGCGTAGAGATCTAGCATCTGGAACTCCGCTAGATGTAACAGATACGACTGATATAAAAATTAGAGCTGATGCACGGAATCTAAATTAAAGAAGCCTGAGCTTGGGACACGACACTCACAAACGAGATCGCGTTCAAGAAGTGATCTGAACAGACAGATATTTCTAAAATGAATTTTATTCGTATACTCGTCGCTCACGGGAGAAGCACTATCTTCGGAAGCTCATGGAGGTCCGCGTCATGACTCATGAGGCACGGAAAAAGAACATGGTGGGAATGGTATGTCCTGTGGCTGGAACACGTAGCGGGACGGCGGAAAACACACAAACCTCAAGCGCCTTCTGAGGAGTTTGACAGTTCAGACGATATGTTGGTTTCATGCATTCCTACTGCTTGCAAGCTCAATCTAGGGTTTGTTTCAGACGGTTAATTGAGTGTTTTCTGAACGTCTGAACTGTATTAACAGAAAGCATTAAAGAAAAGTAAAGGAGGTCCTTTTTGTAACCTTTTTAGGGACCTATGCCGTGGGCGCTTTATTATTATTCGTTTTCCATTATCATGTGCCTTGGACTCCAGTCACTCATACAGAAAATATCTCTCGATTCGGATCGGATCACTTCTTGAACGCGATCGACATCAATACCGTTCCTTGGCAAACTTCACTTCTGAGTCAGTTGCAGGAAGTACATTGGAATCCTGCACACCCAAGAACCGCTCACCCTTCCTCCTTTCCCTGTCAAACGAGGGAAGCGTGTCCTTTCAAGTACCCCGCTTTCGGTGGTTCTGGGTGCTCGGATGAAAAGAGCATTTGGGGGATATGGGTCACTGTCGCCCGCGTGCCCAGATCAACCGAAAGCCCAGAAGCTCCGAACATTTTTTCGGATGAAACGAGCTTTTGGTTGATTTGGGAGGTCGGTGGAAATGGGCATTTGGAGGATATGAGGCCTAACCGTGGAACCCAGCCCATCCCTTCCGATTTGTTTCGGTTTCGGTCCGTCTACCAACGTCATGATGACGTTCCTCAGGGAAGAGGTCTATTGTGTGCGATAGAAGGGCAGGCTAAAGATTAGTCACTAGCAGAGGTGGGTATCCTCACGAGGGCAGAATACAGACCTCACCTCACGCACATTGAGGCGAGGTGAGGAGAAAGTTCGAGACAAAAGATAGAGGTGAGGGAAATTCTCAGAAAAAACATTGAGGTGAGGGGAGGTGAAGGAAATTTTTAGAAAAAGACTGAGGTGAGAAAATTTCCCAGAGGGAAGATTGACGCGACGAGAAACCTCAGCTGGCAAAAATACATGTGCCTATTGATAATGAAAACTATTAACTTTCGAATTAATACAAGTAAGCAGAGCTCGACGTACACTCTTAAAAATGAACTTCACCGCATAGCACGCTCCTAGCCAACCATTATTTCGAATGATTTCGTTCTCTGACCTGATTCGCTGAAAACGGGGGGGGGGGGGGGGGGTGTACGCCTTTTTTGTGACAATTATGACCAGCATAAATGTCACAACAAAGGCGTACGCCTACCGTTTTCAACAAATCAGGGCAGGTAACAATATCATTCGAGATGATGGCTGGCTGGGAGCGTGCTATGCGGGGAAACTCATTTTTAAGAGTGTACACACTCTTAAAAATGAACTTCACCGCATAGCACGCTCTTAGCCAACCATCACCTCGAATGATACCGTTATCTGCCCTGATTTGTTGAAAACGGGAGGCGTGCGCCGTTTTTGTGACAATTATGAACAGCATAATGTAGGGCACACAGCGCAGGTTGTTGGTGCTGCTTTGGCCAGTTCCCCGGTACCTTCTCAACCGTAAAAGGTCGGTTGTTAAGTTTAGTAAGGGCGTTCTTCAGTGTTCGCCGGATAATAGAGTCGAAGAGTCGGCAGGTGATCAGCACGTGCTCCGTGTTCTCCACGGCGATCCAACGACACCTATATTTTTTTGTTAATTACATACGTAGTTTCTTTGAACAGCTAATATGAACATGGTTTTCAGGGCCGTTACTCACGCTTGCAAAGTCACCATAAGAACTATGAACTATGCTCCTTCTATTTGCCGTATACTGTTTACTTATATGCTCTATTTTGGTAGTTTATTTGTAGTCTTAACCTCTCAATTCATTTTAGTTCGCTTCATAATACGGTAAAAAATTGTAAAGGATTCGATTTCGAGTCCACTTTTTTTCTTTCAAAAATCAATCAACCAATCAATCGAGTCCTACAACCAAGCGTCCTGGAACAGCTGGTTTCCATTTTTTGCTTTCTATTTCTATTCTATCCTGTTCTATTCGAGTCGTGCAGCACCCGAATTATTCCCGTAAATTGTTTTCGCTTCCGTTTGTGTTTCAGGTATTCCGAGTGTGCAATATCCGTTTCAGTTTCTGTTACCGTTACCCGCTATATTTCCGGTACTTAATACCGTTTCCGGTACCTTTCCCTGCTTTTAACCAGACTTCATTAAAGTATATTTGCAGATTAAGATATGAACTGCCGTGTGATGAGACGTGCGGACACCGAGGGGGGATATATTTATTAGAACATAAAATCAAAACGACAAAAAAAATATATATATAGGGAAATGTCAGCCAAACGGAGTGTCAGCTTGCTATTCC
This sequence comes from Ornithodoros turicata, assembly GCF_037126465.1. Taxonomy (NCBI): domain Eukaryota; kingdom Metazoa; phylum Arthropoda; class Arachnida; order Ixodida; family Argasidae; genus Ornithodoros; species Ornithodoros turicata. The sequence goes on from NC_088203.1 coordinate 99,474,419, forward strand.
ACAAGTAAGCAATTAGGAAATAAATGAAAAAACTAAAAGTAAAAACAAAACATAAGAAGGATGAAAGAGATGAAAAAAAAAAGAGAGAGAGAGAGAGAGCTATGTGCATGAAGGTGAGATGTGAGCATGGGGCACTGACGACTGAGATGCCACAAGACTTGAGGCTGCGCATAAGACGTGTGTCGCTGAGAAAGGCAATGTGGTAGTCACAGACTTCTTTCTGTGCCCTCGACAGCTCTGGCGTGGTGCCATCGATCAACACTTACTTTGGCTAATGAAGGGATTTTTGGGACGTAAAAAATTCACAACGTCGATATCACCGAAGCTGTGTACAGCTGGTTTGACAACCAACCAACAAAACCTATGGTCGAGGTGGTTATTCAAGGAGCTTTCGAAAGAAGGATATTTCGTATACACTGCAGTCGAAGCTGACTGTGCGCAGCTATTTCGATTACATTTTCAACAAATTGGCAGGGGGCGAATTTCACATTGCATACGAACTATGATAGTGCACGTGCGGTACGACATGCGAACGTGTATTCCATTAACATAAGACGGTGAGTACAGCGTGCATGCGACGTGATTTTCGGTACTAAAGATTAACCGTTGTACATAATCGTTGCGTCATCCTGCAGCCCCTGAACATGTGACCATACCTGTCTCATACCTGTCTCATTAAATTTTCCTATAACAACAAGATTAAGGATATTCATAACGTCGCCGTGATGCTCAAAGCATTCAAGAAGTACAATGGGAAAAGCGGATCAGGCTGCTCAGGCGGATATCAGGTGGCTCAGGGAGGACCTCAATATTCCCGGCTGCGGAATCCCCTAAGTGATCGAAAGTACTTTATTAACGCGAGGTTCTGTGAAATAATTTATTTGCTGTATTAATTCACAATAAGTCTATCCTACTTAATTTGTAGTGCTAATTTTTTATCGCAGTTGGAATAAAAGTTTTCGTATCCTGGGTTCCTTATATTTCGGCCTTTCGATAATTCGGTTTTCTGACTTTTCGGCCTTCTGATAGTTCGGTTTTCTGAATTTTCGGCCTTCTGATTGTTCGGTGTTTTGATTTTTCGGTCTTCTGGTTTTCGGCCTTTTTATTGTTCGGTGTTTTGATTTTTCGGCTTTTGATTTTCGGCCTTCTGCTAATTCCGCCTTATGAGTTTCGGCCTTATGATTGCCACCCATCCCCGTTCCCCCGAAATGCACGTTCTCGAAACAAGGAAAATAAAAAGAGAGTGCTCGATTGCTTCATAAGATGATATGCCGCGTTTAAAAACACGACATAACTACTTAACCACTCAAATTCACGAATTTTCGATGTCTGTCCAAATCATTTTAGCGGACGAAACACACATTTTTGCAGCCGTGCGGACACGACAGAGCAGCATGTTGGTTAGTTTATTATGAGGTTAGTCCAAGTTCGCCGTTGGCAGTTTCGCGCGCGCGACTGCGCATGTAAGAGACAGATAACATTTATTTACAGTAATTTATTTTGCAACGGGGATGACTCAGGCTTTCCTTCGCTTGACGACCCGAGTCCACAGAGAGAGCTGTTCGTTGCTTCCGCCGTCGAAGACAACAAATGCCATGCGTGTGGTTGACAACACTGGGAATCAATGGTAGACGGCGTTTTCTGGGCTCTCTCACCGCGGGATCGGATATCCTTGGCGTTTGTAGCCAGCAGAGGAAGACACCGGAAACCGAAACGCTCCAACACCAGCCAATGGGGGGAAAGAAAGGTAAAAGTTCGATTGGTTCGCCCGAAAGGCTGTCATTAATGGCCACGCTCATTGTCTCGTGTGAGAGAGACGACTTTCCGGAGTTCATTAGAGATTTCAAGAACGGTGAACACAAACAGTCACCGTGCAACATGCAATAAATAATGACAAGGTGGCAGGAAATAAGCAGGGTTAGCTAAACTTCAGTCTCTTCTCTCCGCGCAACAGGCTACACAATGTGTGCTGACATTATATGATTATGAGCGCTTCGTGCCATACCAAGTACTTGGATAGAGTAGTGCTGAACCGTCACCCACACCTTATCATATCATATGTGTTTTCTTCGAGCAATTATTTGTATATTTTTTACTTAACGGCCTGAAGGGTGTTTACACTCCATCAGGGACAAACGATTGCATAAACGTCCAAAGTACCACAGAAATTACTAAATGGCAATGTGCGTGTACCATGGATGAGGTATGGCAGGCTAAATGGGGAAAGCAGCCTTCAAACATGCGAGACCATGGCGGAACAAATCAAAACAAACATACTATATAGGACTAACGTACTATATATACAGGATTCGGACGGGAACCGTGTTTATTCGGCTTCGGACAGCAGAGCGAATAAATCCGCGCTCCAAGCAAATCAAACAGTTCAGCCTGATGATGACGATGACGAGCTACCTTCAGGAGACCGGCTGGTTTCTCCTTCAAAATATATATTGGCACTGAGCGGCGTGCGGACGTATAGAGACAGATGAAGAGAGGACCGGAGGAAGGAGTTGGGGGGAGGGGTTAGTATGCGTCCTGGGCCGGCTTCAGGGGGAACTGTGCCGACATTTGTCTGGAAAGTCTGCCAGAAAACCCAGGGAAAACCTCAGACTGCACAGCCAGCCGGAGTTGGGATTCGAACCCGCGTCACCTAACAGTCTCCGCGTTCAGGGCGACCACAACTAACCATTATGCCACGTGAGCTGTCAGCAGGTCATGCATACACACCAACGGCATGGACGAGAGGGTTAAGGCGTCCCGCTCGTTAATTGGTGGTAGCTAAGGTCGTGCTGAACACTGGGAGATGGTGGGCTCGAATCCTACCACCGTCTGTGCTGTCTGAGGTTTTCCCTGGATTTTCCGAAGACTTTCCAGACGAATGTCGGCACAGTTCCCCCTGATTGCGGCCCAGGACGCATACTAATCCCCCTTGTCTCCCACGCCTTACTGTTGTCCTCTCTCCATCTGTCCACGTCTGTGCGCCGCTCATAGCTACAGTTGCTTCGCGGCGCAAACACGGAACAAAAAAAGCAGGTCATACACTCGTACATGATAATCACAAGACAAGCTCCAGAAGTGGGATCCAAAGATAGAAACAAGCCTTGCAACCCTTGGATTGATTTGTACCTCTGCGCTGTCAAAATGGCATGTACCTCTCTGGATGAGCCGCGGTACTAAGGGCGTACATACCATAATGCCTCGCGCCACCTTTCGCAGCATCATGAAAAACCACGAGCTTGCCTCTGGTGTTTCCTGCATCCATGCATACACTCAGAGGGTATACCATGAGGTCAAGGTCTTGGTAACACGTACGCGGTGTTGTCAGGGCACTCGGGGCACGAGTGTAAGCTCAGGAGACTGGCCAAAAGGAAGGTTCAGTAGACAAAAAAAAAAAAAAAAAGGAATGTTCATTACATAACTACCGCCAGTACTTTGCATAATGGTATTACAAAAACGGCATAAAAAGCACACGACGTGCGCCTTTTTAAATAAAACGTTGTCCGTGACTGTAGCAGGATTAGTTCTGGAACAGATGCTGGGGAGCTTGCTTTTATTTTTTTTTTACTCGTTCGTGTTTCTCAACATGTCCGTATCTGCCGTTCCACGCGTGCTGACCGAGAGGTCCACGTTACGAACTTTACAATCGGCGAAAGTGTTCGCCTAGCTATATAGCTCTCATTTCAAACTTCTCACCGAGCCTAAGCGACGCATATTTCTGGGTGCACTTGGATTATTTTTTGCAAAACTTCCACCGACGTCAGACGCCATCGCGCTTTCGGATTTTTCCATTCCTGTGTGCATACGTTTGTGTCTGTGGAGACACGCACCCGTGATGGGAACTTGCCCGTTGTGACCTTGCTCGTATGCAAGCTTCACATAACCATCTCGGTAATCGGTACACCTTCTGTACCTTGATCCAACACATGAAATGGTACTCCCAGCACGGAGAGCATTATTTCGTCGTTCGATCTACGCGTATACGCCGTAGGGAAACGAAGCTCCGTTAATTTGAATACTGTATATGTTTGCAGCCGATTACTGTCTGTAAGGGCTCAGGGGATGAAGCACACCAGATTTTACGGTAGTACTTCTACCTCGTTTCGGAGACTAGGGTAGTTCGAATGGAAATCCAATAAATATTCTAAAATTTCAGAATTGCAGCAGCCGACGCTCCTCATGAGTGCCACATTATCCATCGAATTTTTCTTCTCACCTTAGTGGGTGACCACCAGTATACAGTATAGACCTCTCCCTGTTTGTAAACAAAAGTGACGTCATAGTGTTCGACAGCGCCACCAATTTGGTAGAGTTGAACTACTCTCGAAGCTAAGGGGCGAACAAGGCATAGAACAAGGTCGCGCCCGAAAGCCACGGTCTTCAGGGGATTACGGTGGTCCCTGAAAGGGACGCGACCTTCGGTCCTACCAAGTGCCCATTCGTGGAATCCAGCCCTCCCCTTCTGATTTGTTTCGGTTCCAGTCTGTCTACCAACGGCATGATGACGTTTCTCGGGTGGAAGTCTATTGGCAGTGACCACAGAGTAGCAGTGACACAGGTGATTCAATGAACTATTCAGGGGCGACTCGCGTGCAGCTACAGCTACAGCTACCACAGGGCAGAGGTGCGAGTCGGCTGCGAAGAACTGGAAGAGCGCCATCTGTCAAGAAGGCACAGAACGCTACCCGGCGCGAACGGCCGGCGCGTCCTTCGAAAGCTATGTTCGAAAGTGTCCCGCGAATCAGGAAAGGGGTTCGCTCGCACTTAACACCATGCTCATACCTGATACTACGTGGCACTGGCGTAACTAGAAGGGGGACTCTGGGTGTTCAGCCCCCCCCCCCTCCCTCCAGAAGTGGCACCTTTGGTGTAGTGCATCTGGGAGAGGAAAGCGAGGGGAAATCCTGCTCTCCCATGTAATGTAAGGCTAACATGGGAACCCGTCACGAAATATGTTTGTGGCTAAGCCGCTGCCTGACGTTGTTAACTGTGCTCGCCAGTAGGATTGACGCAATACAGCAATAGAGCGGGTATTTTTCAGATCGTAACTGTATACTCTTCGCACTTGGTTCGTACACTCTCAGAAAAAGAGGACAATAATTTCATTTCTTGTGTGGACTCTTTCGGAACCAAATACACCGAAGTTTGTGCGAAGTTTGGGGAATATTGGCACTGTGTGGGAGTAAATTTCGGGTTCAGGGGACAAAATGCGAAGCCCTCCCCCCCCCCCCCCCCCCCCCTAGACGAAAGAAAGAAAATCCTACCTTTCATATGCATTTGGGAGAGGGAACGAGGGTGAAATCCTCTTTCTCATGTACAGTTCCCGTAGAGCCCCTCAGAAATATTTGTGGTTGCGCCAATGCGTGCAAATTCAGCGTCGGGCCCCAGATTCAGCACAAACTAGCCAGAGGGGTGTTTCGGGAGTTCAACCCCCTCCCCCTCCCGAAATCGTAAATTCGGTAATGCATTTAGGAGAGGGGAAAAAAAGGTAACTCCTCTCCTCCGTGTGAAGCTCCGAGAAACCGTCCCGAAATACCATTTTTTCGGCTATACGCTGCAACTAGCCACAAATGTTGGCACTGAGTGAGACAGAACCAGTGGGTTCCACAACATAATTTCTGAACACGAGTAAAATAACGAGTGAAACGAGAAAAAAGAAACTCACGCCCCCCAAGTAGGCAAACGACAAAACAAACAACTTGATTTGAATGATGATGAGTGAAGAGTTTCATCGCTATGGGAGATATACTCAACCCAAGCAATCAGCAAATCGCTCAGACAAGTGCAGGTTTACGTGAGCATCACGCAAAAGGTACATCGCGCTCTCTTTTACTTGCGCATAATGACCTGTCCTTAGCCTGGTGCCCAAAGCACTGACGAGCACTAACAGTACATCACAGGCTGTGATGTACCCGTAAAGCGATGGTGACAGCTCCGTATCAAGAAGTCAGGGAACGAGGACCAGACTCGAGTCTGGTCCTCAATCCCTGACTTCGTTTCAAGTCTTTTTTTTTTTTTTTCTGTCTTTTTCAGCTCCGTACGTACCCCTATCGGGGTACGAAGCTGAAATTCCTTAATTCCCACATAAACTGCAGCGAAACTACAATGAAATTGTGCTTAGGCCTAATGTCTTTTATCTTTTCACACACGCACATACACAGTTCACACACTGCTGAGCATGTGGTATGTGCTGACCAAACTCCACAAAATAGCCTGTTTTGGACTCTTCTTGGTTGTTGTTCGCAGTCAACCAAACATGGCTACTAATTAGTACCTAGGAGCTTTCCTAGACCTCCTCAATGCTTTCTGATGTGAATGTACCTGAGATGAGCAATATGGCAGAGGTGGGTCACACCAACTGAGACAGAAGTTCTGTCGTAGTGCTTGCGGTGTTCAGGACATGACTACATGGCTACAACCTACGTAACTACCATAGCACTTACTGTGATAAGCACTGAAGATGTGTACAACACAGAGAGGGATGAGCCAGAGGAGCTGTGCAGTGTCCACCTCTACGACTTAAACTGTTGACCCTGCCACTATTTCTGAAGTTCCTTTTCATATACGGCATACTTTACCTGCAACGACGCAGGAGCAGGACACACATAAAGTAAACACAGTGCTGTGTGGTGCTGTTATTACTTTTGCTGCTGTTACGTACCTTCGTGCTATATTTCAGAATTTTAGGTATGGTGCCACCGGTGCCACCGAAATTTGGAAACAGACGACAGGAGACGTTTTCACGACAAAGACACAAGTGGAAATAAAGCCCATAACTTATTGTTGAATAATAAAATTCTGGAATTTTAGGGCAATAAAAGACACCATGTTCACGACAGTAAATGAGTGAAACTGCAAAACACTGTAGAAAATTGAGCAACAGACGAAGCGTTCGAACAAGCTCCGTCGCTAAACATGTACCTAGATGACTTCAACTGTCTGGCCACCAAGTGCGCACGTGCTTTCAAAGATGGCTGCCAAAATATTTGTGCCGAAGCGGTTAGGCCGCAATCATTGGATTTACTCGCAAATAAGGCTCATAAATTATGACCTTGCACCAGAAGATGAATACACAGACGTCCCAAAGTATCCTCCAATTCATGATCCATCATACGAAGGTACATTGCTACGTAAGCGCCGAGAATGGTACGACCGAATTCGCGCACTTCCTACGGTGGAGCAGAAGTTGCTGGAGATCGCCAAAGAAAAAGGAAGACAGCGAAGCTACATAATTCAACCACACTCTGACTGCTACAACAACCTCCCCGCGTTTCAGTACGCCACGCGAACTCATGTAATCAAAGGGCTTCCAAATGAGTACAGTGAAACTGATGTCGAAGATGTATACGACCGGCTGAAAACAAACTTGACTGACGCTATAGCGTCTGAGCTGGACATAAACCGAGCAGCAAACGTAAAACGAAAAATGGTGGAACAGACGAAACAAGCAAACATAATACGTCAGATTGTTTCCACGTTGCTCAAAGGACTAGTTTGGCAAATACCCCACCTAGAAACGGCACAGGTAGAAGTATTACTTTTCAAATCGACATTTGGCACTGTGCTCTTTCAAGCATAGCGGTCCTAGATAATTTCATGCATGTAGAATATTTGCGCTGTTTTGTAACTGTGGAATGCATGCAGAAGACTCAGCATGTTTTGGTTTTGTAGCCTACATTCAGAACTGAACCTCTGTATGCAATATGGGGATAGGTCGACTTATATATTTTTTCAATGTTTTTGCTGCAGTGACGTCTAAGTACCAGAATGTGCCTGCCAAAGAGAATTTAGGACCATATTGCAATTTATTGACTTTCTACAGGAGGATACGAAACGGGAAATGTGTGTGTGTCAATGAGACGGATAGTTAGAGACCCACCCCCTTTTTTTACACACGCATACAGATCGGGTAGCTTAAATTTCGTTTACGATGCGGACATGAACTTCAACTTCTGCTCAAGAGACATGTGCTTCCCACCACATGTGACTGTGTGAGCAGTGCTAAAGAGTGTTGTAATAGGGAAAAATGTGCGCACTATGCTGGTAAGTCGTATCATGCTGGTCATCTAGGACATTATTTTCAAACGTGTGCCCATTTAGCAGCATAATAAGCCTGATAGTGGCAGCTACACTACACTCAGGTTACCTCATCCGACCTGGCATCACCACTGTTCAGGCATCAGGGCCTGACTCATGAAAACTGCCTTTTTCTTCATCAAAACCCTGTGCATGCAGTATTACATTGAAAAAGGGGAGAGGTCATGCTCCTGAATTTTGGCCAGTTTCTGCTAAGTCACACACCCAAAATTATGCTAGCAGGACATGCACATAAAGTAGACACATACATGTATGGCACACATTTTGCTTTTTTTTTTTTTTTTTGAGAACACCACCTGCAATCACCTTACCAAATATTCACTTGAAGTTTGCTCGGTCTGGAATGTTTCGACTTATCCCGTTATTGCATACACAGGTTCAATTTTCCCTACAACCTGTATTCGTACTTTAATGTGCAGTTGATATGTCTTGCATTCAAGGCAGAAATGTATACATGAATAATGCATTTAATTTTTTTTTTTGCAAATATTTTCATTGAATCATTTAGGTTGACAGGGAACCACGCTGCAATGCCTTCTGGTGGCACGGACGGTACCACTCAGATAATCTGCCCTGGAACCGCAAGAAAGACTTTATGACAATACCATTTCAGTATCAGGATGCACCTGACATCCAAATTCGGATTAAAGAACCTCTCCCTGAAGTATGTTATACAGCGTTAATATGATCTGTGTTCAATATTCATCTACACTTTCACTTGTTTTTGTGCAGGTCGTTAGCAAAACGGATGCACTGGTACAGTCAGTGGAGGTTCCAGATTTCCCCTATCATCCAACTTTGCTGAAAATGAAATTCAAAGAAAGAGTCCTCACCAGTCTCCCTGGTATTCTTTCACGTTTCATGCCCGTATTGAATTAACCGCAAGAGAAAAGCTACTTCCTGCTGGATTAAAACTTCTCTTCCTTTGCAGGAATATGGCCGAACAAGAAGGGCTGCGACTTCCCGTTAGTGACATTTCGAAGGAGAAACGATTTGATCTTTGAGGGTTGCATATTCAAAAAGGAACAAGATATTGAAAGGGCCTTGGCTGCGTCTGCAGTCCTTGTCGGGTTCGGTAGTCTCAGTGCCTTTTCTACAAGTTTAGGTACGTTTTGTTTGTCACGCTTTAATTTTGCTAGATATCATAGAACATGCCAGATCCTACATGCATGGTGTATGCATCTTAGTGCCTAAAACTATATATTCCCTCTTCAACAGAAATGACAATTGTGTTTCCATTCTGCATGATTATATTTAGGGTATGACTTTTTGGGTTAACCCTGATGCCTCCCGGAATTCTAACTATGTACCAGGTTGTACCCAGCATCACATGCACTATTTAGGAGCAATTTGTATGCATATCCAATGCAAATATTAGAGTGCAGCAATAAAGTATGCAAACATCATCTGATCTTACAACATGTGCTCGTAGCATATGTTATCTTTGACCAACACAGGGCGGCTCGCTAGACGAAAAGCAAAAAATAACCCGGTAACTCCCGAATCGGTACCCTGTATGGCACCCCATTTCACCCCCAATTACTGGTTCCAAAATGGCACCCGATTTTTCTCGCCCGCATCAGGTAAAGTCGTACAATTTAAACCGAAAAAGTCTGACCCCAATTATATTACGACTCTTTTAACTGAAAACTACGTGTTCATCCATATTATCCATTTTCTTGACTTACAAACTAAATTAAAATGAAATTACTACAACTGGCAAGCACATCAGTTTGCACTGGGTTGCTTGCAGCGGCATAGTACCCTGCACATACTACAGTACAAACTACGGTTCGCAGGCTTTACACCGTTGAACGACCTGACATACCCGCTGGTGAGCCAATACATCAACACCGATGGACAGCACTGGGCTTTTTCGCTGTACCAGTTGAACACCAACGGACTTCATCCGGACTTCTACCACGACAATCCCGCGAGGAACCTCTGCTGGACCTCCGGCAACTTGCGTCTCTACGATGTGTACGAAAACGGCGAGCTGAAGGGGTTGAATGATGATGTTCTAAAGACCCTGCTCAAATTCATGCTGAAGAAACCTCGGGCCCCTCTAGGCGCGGACCTTCGGCCATTCCTGGGTGAGGACACCATGACAGAGGAGGAGAGTCAGGCTACGTGGAGCGAACTCCGTATGCTGTACGACAACAGGTTCCACCTGCGATCGGCCATACAGAGGGAGGTTCCAATGTGGGTCCGGATTTACAAGCATCATCCCTTGGCACCACCTTCTCCATACGTTAGACTGACATAGAGAGCCTACATCTGTGTACGTGTGTCATGAATGTAATGTAATATAGAATAAAAAGTTGCAAGATAGTGTTACTGCAACAAAGTCTGTGCAGCAGGGGTAAGCTGTGTTTCGGACCACCATGCTTTCACTTTTAACTTAAACGCTTAATTTTATTCCAGCATGTTGAGCTTCCAGTTAATGAATGTCCGGAGCGCTGGTGGTTTCCTCAGTGATGGATCTGGAAGCGACACAACTGTTAAAACAGTGCAAGTACAGGGGGATAAATGAATGTCCGGAAAGGTAATCAGTAGACCCTGATGTTTTAGGGTTAAACCCGATTTCTACCTGCAAAACTGCAGTTAGGCTAGGCACCCCAAGGCATCGACATACTAGTTTCTCACAAAATATGCGGCTGCCCCTTACTTCTGGCACTCTGGATAAACGGTACAGTGATCGTTTATTCTACAATAATGCCCGATTTCTCCCCGAACTCGGTCCGATGGTAAGTTTTCTGCCCGAATTTGCATGAATTTTCGACATCAATTTATTGACCCGATTTCTACCCCCCGAATTTGGAAAAATATAAACCCCGAAGACTTCAGGGTCTAGTAATCAGGTGTGAAGAGCAATGAAAACTAGAGCTGCAAAGCCCACCCCAATGATAACGGTTTCTTTTGCAATGAAAACCTCGTATAGCATAAAACTGAGCGGCACGTGACAGGATCTGGGGAACGGACACAAGCAGCACAACATCTTGGCACAATATTGGGCCAATATTGAGCCAAGATGCTGTGCTGCTTGGAGAAAGTGCAAAACAAACATTGGTTCCTATAAATTTCTTTGCCTATGCCTTGGAACAGTGCCTATGTACTGCAAATGACATGCAGTTCTGGAAAGTTTCAACTGCCACTGTTGATAACATAATATCACGGAAATCTGACGAATGTAACTTCATTGTGGTCACTTTTCAGGTCATGTTTGTTTGATCGGCATATCCTCAACAAAGGACATAAATTTTTACCCTTCATGTGCCCCCATTCTTTTGAAATTTCAAATTGCAAATGCATCAAGTTGCAAGCTTTGTCACAATGAAACGGTGCTCATGTGATGAGAAGAAAGCATTACCTGAAATGGCATGTTCAAAAACATCTCTCTTCTGAATGGCTTCCACAATTATGCTGGATGAGGAATGTGGTCCCAGAGGCTGTACAAAGATACATGTAATTCATCAGTGCAGCAACGGTTCACATCAAAGCCCATTCCTGAAAAGTGAAACACTTCGACAGACACCCTTGCACCTGAGCAAGCCTCCCAAAAGTGCCGTGTCTATTTGAGCGAGGAGATGTAGAGAGTGTTGGTTAAGCAACACGGTGACTAACGCGAAGAAAACACGTTGTCCAGTTGAGATGCATTAACGGCTACTCTATGTGCATTTCTTTAGTTTAAAGGAGCACAGAGGGCCGTCCAAAAAAATTTCCGATTAAGACGTCTGATGAAAGTGTATGTGTCATTTTACCGAATGGCGCTAAAAGTTTTGATGTGTGCAATCTGTTTGCGAGAAAAAAACTCACATAAACATGGGCCCGCGCCTTCACCCTTAACTCTCCACTCCGGGTATTACGAGGAGGAGAAGGTATGATGCCACGTCACCGATGACGTTATAAGGAGAACTCGTTCTGGTTCGTCGGTCAGTGGGGGTCAGCGCCTTGTCCCTTTGCCGCCGCAAACCAGTTTTGCCAGTTCTCCCGGGGAATTTCGGGATAGAAGGAGCGGCCGAATCATTACCGAGCCAGGAGAAGGGCTTTGTCAGAACCCCGAACAGCCGAGTAGCAGACAACATTTCTCTAGAGTAATCAGCGAGCGTTCTCCTTGTAGCGTCAGCGCGAGGTTCCAGGCAGATCTCAGGCTGGTACTGCTCTTCACCGCCGTTGCGCACGGTCGCTTTTTGCGGCGTACTTTAAATTCAATTTCGGCGATAATTATGACTCTGTGGTGTGAATTACTTCTCACGGATCATCTTACTGGCCTAATTAACATTAAATACATCTTACTGGCCTAAAAATGACTTCTGTGCTACTTTAACTTTGAGACACTCTCCAATATAATGCCGTATGCAGCAAATGCAGCTACATCACCATTTGTACCAATCCAGTACAGTTAGTTTGAATAACTGAGCTTGATTTCTCCCCAAATTTAGCATACTCGAAGCCTTTTTCACCCAAATTCGCATGAATTTAGAGCACATGTTCATTTCCCCGATTTTTACCCCCCGAATTTAGAAAAGAATATTTCCCGAAAACTTCAGGCACTAGGTATTATCAACTGCGAGTGTAGGGACACGTCAGTGTGCTTCGTAATGTTCTTGCTTCATATGAAGTTAATAGAATATAAGTTGACAGAGAACAGAGTGGAAAAGTACGGAAACCTTGCACTCTAAGTATAGATGCAAGCAGGACAGTCAAATAATGTACCTACTGCGCAGTATCACAGAGAGAGCAGGATATGTATTCCAAAACATAAAATACCAGTGAGGTCTCTGCTGCACTTTCTGGAGGCCAGACTTCAGGAATGTTCTTTCCTATGGATGCTAGAAGTGCCGAAAATTTCTGCTGGAGGTCTTTCGCTTCGCTGTCGTACCCTGCAATGGCTAACGCCTTGAGGAGTGACCCGCAGTCCTCTGAATTTGAAGAGAGGAACACATAATGTTGATCCCATGTGTGAAATACACCTGTCAGTGATGATTCAGGTGAATCATTATAATGACCTTGGAGTTTGTCAGCAGAAGAGACAGCTTCTGCTAAGGCAACGACAAGTGCAAGGTCCTCAAATCGGGAGCCTTCTTTCAGGGTGTACTTCTTGCGTTCTTGCTTCTTTTTGTTCCTTGCTGTTCTCATTGTGGCAATGGACCTTCACAGAGAAAATACTGTGGGTTCACACCAAATGCAACAAAATACGTATGCACATTTTTCCAGTGGGGTGTATTTAGACAGGACAAGGTTTATTCAGTTGAAGTCCTTGTACAGCTCCCATCAACCTTAATAACAACACGGGAAAAATTCGGTCTCATTTCCGAGCGTGATAGCAGCCGCCTGGGGGCGTTAAACTCACAAAATAATTTTGTTCAATTAAGATGCCCTTATTTCCGCAAGGGTTGCTATAATAGCGCTCGGAAATGATACCACATTTTTTCCGGTGTTATTATTAAGGTTGACGAGAGCTGTACAAGGAGATCTTGTTAGATGACTAACATCGCCTTGAGCTTGAGGTAAAACACACGACAGACTTGCAATCTATTTTCTTCATTTAATTTCTATTTATTTTTATACAATTTTATTAATTCTGTCCACTTTTGGTGAATTTTAGTTGCTGCCCACTACAGTTTCACTACATAACCCTGTTCCTTATTAGAATATGCACCAACAAACTAACTGGCTGGCTGAATGCTCCTTTCATTATGTTTCTTTCTGTCTGAACTTTATGTCTCAGAGGTATTTGTTTTTCAGTACCAAACCCTGTTCCTTTGTGCATTGCTGCACAGCCAATGAAAAGACATATGAGAGTGCCTAGTTTTACTCTAACGAAATACAGTCATATTTAGTTACTTACTTTAAGAATTACAGTGGTGACTTACCCTGTCAACACAGTGGCAGACTTGATGGATCTCTCAGTTGCTGGTCTAGAGCTTAAACTGGCAACATCCGAATACGCTCCATCATCAGTGTCATCCTCTGGGCCTTATCAGAAAGCAAATGGGAAAGCACTTGCCATCATTTCCTGTGAAACTGACATCCTTGTCAGGGGCTGCTTACCCTGGTCGCAGCTCATCTTGAGTTCGCGCACGACAGTCAGTCGATTGCAATGCTTTTGCCAAGTCTCGAACAAGGTGTCGATTGTCTCAGTCATGTTCACGTGTTCGTTCTTAACTGCCGGTTTCCAAACGCGATCCAGCAGCTCCGATTTCTTGTAAGAGTGAATCTACGTGCGAGAATGGAGAGAGAGCTTTAACAATGACATCCGTATTTTTAATGTCAATTTCGAGCGCTCACCTTACTGAGAGCTTCATCCCACAAGTGTGCTTCTGCTAGGATCCTTATAACTTCTTCCCTGTCCTTTGAGAAGAGTGTGACAGACAATGTCTTTCTGAGTTATACATTGGAAGGGTCACTCAAACTACACACCAGGAACAAAGTCGAAACTAACATTGAGAAACTCTTCATAGATGAGAGCGGCTTCTCTGTGTCGTCTGCTAAGCATCAAGGCATCTGAAATTTGTACCGGGCGAGAGTTTCACTAATTCATACGCACTACCTTGTGCAACTCATAAATGACACAACATTTAAATACTAATAGTTGTATAATGAACAACAAAAATGCCCCCGAATGTGAAGAGACGCAAATTTGTGGAACTGTATGTCCCAAGAAAACCACATATAAAAATAGATGTGCTCGCAATAATGATCAGTTTCTTGCAAGGGCGCAGTCAACAAATGGATCAACAGCCTCGGTGGATCAATTTCTAACATACCCATCATTGGCTACAAGATTAATCGACCAACGTTGTATCGTTCGTGATTGTAGCTGTTTCTCGTTCCAAAGCCCAAAATAATAAACAAATGAATCATTACTGAAGAGTTGTCAGACTTAAATCTTATTACAAAAGCTGTCGGTAACACATGTTTGTTGATATCCTTGAGACAGCTGACTGGCATTAACCAAACGTATACTCACCTGCAACCCTCTTGGCAACACCACGCAGCTTGTCGTCTTCATATCCAAGCTGACAGGCTATCGTCAGCACCAAACTCCAATTAAGAGCAAGCTCAAAGGAGGTCAGTGCCTTTTCGAGTTTCCCGCTCCGCTGAAACACTATCCCAGATTCTTCAAAATGTTTCTTTTGAAAGAGGTAATCTCCATATGCTTCCCACACTGCCTGTATATGAGGTAGATGAACACTTCTCAATCAATGACATCAGGGCGCGAAGAAAAATGTGCTTCGGGTATTCGGGGGCTTACTTTGTACTCATCTGAACCTTCTTGGAACAGGTGAAGTGCTTTCGTGTAAAGCCGTTGAGACTTGATCAGAGAAATGCATTCATCGAAGTGTGAGGGCCCTTGAAGTGAGAATTTTTGGTCAGGCAAGGTCATGGAACATTTTGCATCTCTCTTTAGTGCGCATTCAACAACTGAGATTATGCATAAGGCACTGTGTTTTAGGATAAACAACCTGAAAATTGACTTGGCAAAGCGCCAATTCATCCACCAATACGGGCACTCCAGATTGCAAAGCGTTGGGCACTCAGCCCAGCTATTTCACATCTCATGTTCATCTACAATGCGAGAAGTGCTTTTTTTCTTTCTACCCCGATATCACCAGATTTTACCCTATTTTATGGCTCCTGAAATAAAAACCCGATTTTTACCCCCCCCCCCCCCACCCCAAATTTTCAAAAACCTAAAACCTGAAAACATAGGGCCCTAATTATGCAATACCTGATACGAAAACTGACAGAGTGCTTATAGCATTTGCCATACAGTTGAAACACTGTTGTAATGAAGTTGTAGTGGCCCTTGAAGACCTAAATTTAACCAGAGTTTTATGCAGCTGAATTTGTTCCATAGACAGTACACTTATAAAGAAATATTGAGAGATTCAACCTGGGTTCAAGTACTGTGGAGTCAATATGAGTTTTTTGATAAGAACCTCACTAAAGTCTGATCTGCCCAGGCAAGGCATTACCTGGAGACAGTTAAAAATAACTTACCACAGATGCTAATATTCTTGAGTGCTTTTTCATATCTTCCAAGATGCATGTCAATTTTGTAATGCTGGTAGTTTGTCTCAAGCTGGTTGAGCTCGTTCAAGAATGGAACATACTCCTTTGGGTCCTGACGTTGAGGAACATATTCGTTCAGTGATATGCTCTTACGCTTGCTGGTCTTGTTACGTACACTAGCTAATAATCAATCAACAAATAAAACCTGCGCAAATAATGTGCGGACTGCAAAGTTTATGGCACGGCACTTACTTTCTGTGACTTTTCAGCAACCATTAGAACCAAGTCGAAATTATATGTGCCTAGTGCAACGTTGAAGAGGTCGGACGTATCCACTAAGTACAGCAAATACTTCAATGCATCGTCCGCGGTAACCTTACTTGTTCCTGTCGCATCTAGGTGCGTTAAATCAAAAGGAAAATTGCAACGTCAATAACAAAAGCATATAATGTTCTCACTTCGGGTAACGTACCTTTTAATGCTTTGATTTTTAATAGTGCTATGTCCAACTCTGGTTCCACCTTTTTGGCATGGCAAGTCAAGATAGACAAAAAGTACCTGACATATTGCAACGAAGACATTAGGAGTTGGATACGCACGTGCAAAAGGAGTAAGAAGCGTATATTTCAAGGTACACTTTCAAGATAGACTTTAGGTAGTTGAAAATACTTGAAGATGGTCCAACTGAAAGGCTGTGTACACCTTTTTAGGATGGGTCATAGTAGCTTCCTCTACGGAGCTTTACAAGATACCGAAAACCAGTATTCTATGCTGAACAATAACCGGGCCGGTGAGTAGCGCCATCTAGGGTGCCTAGCGGTGCCTATGACATGGTCATTATATTCTAATAGGTTGTAGCACAGACAGTATTCTCACTGGGGCTTGTCATGCTGCAATGCAGTAGTGCATTTTAAATGTTATGAAGCAGCATTGAGGCCAGCATATGCTAATACATAGGACAACTTGCAAATGTAATGTTGGAGCGCCAGTGTCAACACACAAAAAACATAAAAGATAAACATATCAGTTGATGCTAAAGGCTGTGTGTAATATGACTGTAATATCTTTCATAATTCAAGCATCAGAAACACTACAATTGAGAAATTACAGGTAATGGTGCATGTTGCTACATACATAAAAGTCAATGAGCAAGCAATAAAGAATAGCGGGACGCCTTAATCATTGCAGTGGTTGTGAGGAAAGATCATTAGCTGCTTACTTGTCTCTGTCCAATTCTTCGAGAATTTTGCAGATAGAGTCACACACAACATCTGTTTTGGGCCGATCGTACTTTAATATTTTTCGACTCCTCGAGCGGTATGCAGCAGTGTACATCATGGAGCAGACGTCATCATTCCTAGAAAGTACACAGGCAGGTAAGAACATCATTTTCTTTGCTTGCCTAGAACTCCTGGCAAGTAAGGTTCCTTACGAAAGTTCCGTCAGGAACAAGTTGATGTTTGCTGGCTTTCGTACTTGTAGAACAAATTCTTTCAAGTTGCTTAAAAATGCCTGAAAATTCAGAAAAGGGGAAAAGATACTGTAGGAAAGGTATTTAACTTTCCAGACTGGAAAGAACAAGACAAAGAAAGGAATAATTGAGTTTCTTGCCTGAGTATCGTGGTCACAAAGAAAGTTGAGGTTGATGCGGTGGACCTTCATCAGCTCAAATGCTTTACCATACTGGAAGCTGCAGGAAATGAACTATATTAACAAGCACAAAATTGTAACGTTACAAAATAGAGCACTTGAGAACCAACATCATGGCAGACATTCAGTAGCTTTTTGTCAGGTGCAAGCAGGATTCACAAGTTTCCAGTAATTTTCTGCATAATGCAAGACTAATATTCCCCACTACACAAATTTTCTAGAATTCATCTTTTCAAACTACATTTTTTTCTGCTCTCCTTCAATCTGTGTTCACGAGATCGCTAGGTTTTCCTTTCTTCTACGTTGTTTTTCTCGTTTTATTGCTACGTTCTCAGTCAACTGTACTGCCAGAAAACCAGGAAAAGCAGAACACATGGAAGGACTTTTTGAGCCGACCTCCGTTAAAATTACACAGACTGCATACCTCGTTGTCCCCAAATTTTGATGACTTTCCTTGCTGTTCGAAATCTTTACTAGCACAATTCAGTGACAGGAATATACACTGTGCAAGTTATGGATCCCCCCTTACCTGTCTAAATATTCACATATTGCATCCAACATCAAAGGCCGCGGATAGATTGTCTCCAAGTTTCCCCGTGGCATCTGCAACACTACGCGTCCGTCTGCAACGACACTTGTCACTAGTAATGAACCTCGTTCCAGCTGTCTTGGTGCATCTTCTGCTGCATGCAGGTTCCTTCCTTCCAGGACCTCTAAAAAAAAAAAAAAAAGATAATGTGGAATAAGCATTGTTGATTACTTTTATGTATTTTAGGTATTTATACTGCTTGCCCTGTCAATAGGATGCATGGCAGAGAGGGCCCTAAAAAGTACAACATGCCCAATTTCCTTGTTGATACCAAACATGTGCTAGATGTCGCACGAGAGATAATGTAAAAAAATAAAAGAAAATGCACAGCCATTCATAACAAAGCCAATGTGATGCATATGAGATGACTATCCTGGAAATAGCTAGCAGCGCACTAGCAGCTAGTAGTTAGCAGTAGCTATTGTAGCTGCAGCTGCATAGCTAGCAGCACACTAGCAGCGGCAATTTCAGTGAAAATGATAATAGGAGGATAATTCCAGGTAAAATCATACACACAAAATCACTATTAACCACTACTCAGCATAATCCAAAGAAACAAAAAACAGGAAGAACACTAACAAAGGCAAAATCACACACGCAACTCAGCTCCTTAAGATAAGAGATCTCACTCTAATTGTCTTTAAGATTTCATTTTATCACAAGCAACTGCAATAACATCTATTGCCTATATACCCTAACAGCATAATTATCAATACGTGTTCTAGTAAATAAGAGGCATTACATGCACCCACGGTACATGACATGAAGCTGGACTTGATAACATGTATGTCAAGTTCTTGAACGTCGATGTGTACTCATTATTTAGTTGACAAAATGCCGAGACGGCTCCAGACGTTGATTCTGGATTTTCATATTTAAAGCTCTCAAGTTTAAATTATTCCGCAAAACTTCAAGTCGATGTAAACTGAAGCTATACGTTGCTTGAAGTTGAGAAGTAGGTGACTCACGTGCTATATCGAAATCCAGCAACAGGCATCTCAGCGTGTGCGTGTGTGTCGTTAGAAGCAGAAACTTCCCGTGAACGAGGAAAGAAGTGCAATTCTCACACACAACGTAGTCATCGACGAAGAGCTGAAATCTGTCCGACAGTCCCAAGAGGTGCGTCTGTGAAAAAGCAATGGGAAGTACGTGTCAAGATGAGATCAGGAAGATCTAGTAGAACCATACATATACAGTCAACCCTCGATTTATGAACCTTCGATTTATGAATTCCCTCGTTTTATGAACACTAGCACGAGGAACCAAACTTTTTACATGCATTTTCTCCTCGTTTTATGAACCTCGATATTCGAATAATGAATGGAATTTCTGGGAACCAACTTGGAGTTGCCCAGCGTTTTTGCCCTCAATTTATGAACGCGTCGTTCCGAGGCCAACAAAAACCTTCAAAGGGATTATTCGTGGTCTTATGAATGACGCCTGAACAGACAAAACGTTTTCCAGGTATTGCACCCTCTTTTCTTCACCCCTCGAAATCCGAACAACAAACGGGTTTTTGCAGAAGTGTTCCTGACCTCAATCCACGAATAAGGTGTCTGCTGTCACCCGGAGATTAATAAACACAGGTTAAAAACCCCAGAGGAAACCCCGAGACCAGTTGAGTGCGACTGTGCTGACATCTCCTCTTTCCAAGATTGACACAACGGAAGGCATGGTCCAAAGCAAAATTAAACTATTTAGTATTGGATAATAAACAGAATGTGAATGCGCTAACATCTGTGCTTTATGAGATTGACACAGCAGAAGGCATGGTCGAAAGCAAAATTACACAATATATTGCGTTATAAACACAATCCCAACTCGGAAATACTGTTCCATTTGCTCGATAGTACTCACTTAACGGAATTTTCGATTTATGAATCCCTCGATTTATGAACGATTTTTCGGGAAACCGAGGGTGTTCATAAATCGAGGGTTGACTGTAATGTTAGAAAAACACAAAACTAGTTTGACCATGAACATAAGAGTAATGTGCAAGTGAACTAGTACAGCACAAGAAGAAGAATACACATAAGTTGTGTTTGAAAACTAAAAAAAGATGTGATGTCATTCAGCAGAAGCAAGAAGACAAAACGAAACTCAATCTCAGCCAGCTCTTTGTCCACCTCTAGATCTGCAGGTATAAACGGATATAAAGTTTATAAACGTGTTTGTATGTATAGGTTTTGTGAAAGAGATCACTGGAATGAACTGTCAGTGAATTTTAGACCCTCACACCTCTTTCCTCAGAATGTGAAACAGAACCTTATTTATTTGTTTGTCTGTAATGCACAGCAATTGCTGCTAACAGTCAGATTACGTGAACAACAGTCTGTCTGTCTAGCACAAGTTCTGGGAAAGATAGCTTCATGTGTCAAATGATGGGTAAGGACGTATCCCACAAAGGATAAAGTCCTTTGAAACAAGACAACAAAACCTGCACTGAGTGCCACTCGTATTATGAGGACAAGGAATCGTTACCGATTTCTGCGACACAACAGCTGTAAATAATTATAGCCATCGGGACGAAACATACTTAGATTACTCAATCTATGTTAGACATTTTGGATATTAATGTACTGTAGCTCCTTAAGGACACTCTCTGCAAAGAAACCTACCCCACCAAGGACTTTGCAGACGACAACACTGTGACAAGGCCTTGGGAACTGCAACAACAGTTCGTCACCCGCAAGCCAGAGCAAGACTGATCCATCTAGTTTTAAAAGAACATCAGTCATTTAAAACAAAATTTATTCAGACTTGAAAGCAGAATGACCAGTAATGTTAAATGCGTGCCAACAGTACAAAGCACATCACCTTCGAATGACACTCTGCCGCAGGTCCCATTAGCGAACTGAATGCAGGCAAACGTCCTATCTTCACCAAGAGATAGTGTGCGAACAGTGTCGTCCAGATAGGTTAGCACACTAGAAAGATGAAAGATTTCTTAATTCTTCAGTAACGGTGTGACCTACCTATCATACAGGAATTACCTTCCCCGAAGTAATGTTTCGTGCCCACTATGAATAACATCGACCCTGAGCAGAGTGACAATGTCATCGATGTGGCCGACAGCAAGGAGGCAGTTCTGGGAAACCCACGTCCAATGATAGAGAGAGAGGGGATTGCAGGGTATCCTCTCTTCAATATCTCCCCACGCTATCCTAAAGGTATTAACATGGCCGTAAGAATTTGACGACGCTTTGCGCATTTAAAATGGCACGAGGATACATCCACGGTCGTGTTCAACTTAAGAAGGAAGAGAAATCTAGTCCGTCAGCTCTCAAACTATTGCTGCGCCGAGGATAGGACGGCTAGACACAGTGAGGTCATGCTGCCTGCTTGCACCAGATAATGTAATCCATCATGCTCACTCTGCTTCCGTATTGGCTGTTAAGACTGGTCACATGGCGCTACGCCGCGGCAGAAAGTGCGCTCCCCCACTGGTGGCGCTGCAGTATTTCTCCTGACATGCTATTGCATCTCCTTATCTCCAAAGGTGTATGTAGTTGACGAACTAGATTTATTTTCCTCCTTAAGTTGAACATGACTACAGCTGCCAAAAAGGTTGAATAATGATACAATGGAAGGAAACAGATTTAGACGGGTCCATGCTTTTATGGGAAGTGGAGTACCAGGAGCTTCGGAAAATATTTTGACATGACACACCTGTAGGGCCCAAACACTTCCGGTATTGCTGCACTCAGTCGAAAACCATTGGTGGCCCCTTCGACTTGGACTTCGCACTTTTTATTCTCTTCAGTCTTTACAAATTCACCTGGAAATTATTTGTACATTGGGTATGTTTAGAACGTGGAGTTTTCAAGAAATATTTTTCTCTAAATTCAGGGGTTAAAAATCAGGTAAAAACTCGCGCACTAAATCCGTGCGAATTCAGGTGAAAAAACTTCCAGTATGCTAAATTCGGGGAGAAATCGGGCTCAGTTACTGAGTTAGTTACTGAGTTACGAGTACTGAGCTCAGTTACTCAAACTAACTGTAGTGGTTTGGTATAAATGGCGATGTAACTGCATTTGATCACAAACCAGTAAGTTAGTGCATTCCTGCAGATATCCCAGTGAGGGCCATTTGCGAGGTAAAAATGGGATTTCACCTTAAACAGGCAACCTCAATTCGGGGTGCGAATTCGGGGAGGAATCGCGCAAAACCCTAAAACTTCACGCTCTAGATACGTTGGAGGTGCATTTAGTAAATAAATGCACCAAAATGTCAGTAATTCAAACCCAGTTAATTTGCAGGTCTGCCATTTCAATGGCAAAATGCCACCTCTTTAACAATAAATAAATATTAATGTGACACTGTGATACCTAAGCTAAGTTACATGACTGAAACTATTTTTGAATGTCATGTCCTACACTGGCAAAAACTCGGTGCTCTTTCATAGCTTTTTGAGAAGCTCGCTCAAAGTAAAACGTTGCTTCAATAACAAAGAAAAAGTGCTCCGTACCAGCATTTGCCAGTACAAAGACAATACTGCCATCTTCCAAAACTGCAAAGCTGTCATTACAATTGGAACCCGAACTGAAAGCCAGATGATTGACTTGGGTGTAGCAATGTAGCTTATATGAACACATGGGTGGAGGCACAACCATCGTCTTGAATGGGGTTGACAAAACATCATCTGTAAGACAACACAGAAGTAAGAAGTTGGCATCAATACAAAGCACTGACAGTGCAATGAACAAAACTGGCAGTGGAATTTCCAGTCAAGGCAGTCATAGTTAGAGCCTGAAGTTTTCGGGAAATATATTTTTCTAAATTCGGGGGGTAAAAATCGGGTAACTAAACATGTGCACTAAATTCATGTGAATTTGGGTGAAAAAACTTCCAGTATGCTAAATTTGGGGTGAAATTGGTCTCAGTTACTCAACTAACTGTAGTGGTTTGGTACAAATGGTGATGTAACTGAATTTTTCTGCCAAACAAGTAAATTAATGCGTTCCTACAGACATCCCAGTCAGGGCAACTTGCCAGGTAAAAATCGGGTTTCACCCTAAAGAGGCAACTTTCAATTCGGGGTGCAAATTCGGGGGAGAATCGGGTAAAACCCTAAAACTTCAGGCTCTAGTCATAGTGCAGTCAATAGTGTCAGTGGGGATAGTGTTATTTTAAGTATGATTTGATTATGTATTGAGTAGTATATCGATTTTACCACCATTATCAACCGCTGTCAATATATTCATTTGTATGGACATACAAATATTCCTAACCTGATCTACACAGCTCACTAACATAAGTATGTATTATCTGATGACAAAATGAGGAGTTTTCCATGCCCCATTTGGAGCGTGGACAAACGTGCATTTTCCTAATTTAAAGTTCCACATCTCACAGTGCTTTCTATATTTTATAGCGCATCTGAAATTTTCAACACTTTTCAAAACTGCCACAGCTAACACAAGTTGTGATTCTTGAGGCTTATCAGACTGTTCTTGCATTCCAACAGTGCTGCCCATTGTATCAAAGATTTTGAGAAAAACCATATACTTATGGTATCGGCGAGGAAACTTATATGTAGGAGCCTCACACATCTAGAAACAACACAACGTACTTATGCCATCTGGCTGCATTACCTCCATCGATGACGGAAACCACGGCACAACTTTCGTGGTAACTCTGCACGCTGCCATCAGTGACCCACCGCCAGGCATAACGAAAATAACGACCTTTCATGCACAGAACATGTAAACAAAGCGCTTCGTCATCATCCCAAAGGCACGCGACCACCCTGCCATGAGTCGAGGGGTCAAATTTGAGTGTCTGCTTCAGGTACCAGTGGTAGTTGTTAACTGTGTAGATCAAAACTGAAAAGAAGGATTCTGACATGTTTCAGAGCCATTTGACAATGAACGACTCAGTGCATTAGGAAACTTACTGATATCTTTCTGGAGGCTGTCGTCACTGGCATTCAGTGTGCAGCCAATCACAGCCAGGGCAGCTGAATCGTTACTCCAGGAGAGTTCCTTTGCCTAATGAAGGGATAAACGGTTATTTATTACTACGGATTCATAACTCTGTTGCTCAAATGCTTTAATCTGCACTTTGTGTTCAACATTTTAACTTCTTTCTCTGCTTGTCTAGCATTTCAGCTGACTACATGTCATCATCACGTATGAATTGTGTACCAACATAGGTCACAATAATCATCATGTACGCTGCACTTGAACTCACTCCAACTTTTTTGGATTCTCAAATAAAACTAAATTAGCTACATGCCTCATATTATACTGAAAAGATTCCATTAGCTCCCTTTTTTTGGCAAATGTAATAACAAATAAAGTGCAAACGCTTGGGCACGCTTCACGTTTTCCTGCCTTTAAAACTACGCAGAGCAGCATACCTCAAAGTCCTTGGGTCCAAAAGGAAGTGTGAATTCTCCATGCCGCAATCCATTTTTCTCAAAGAAAACAACCTGGTGCTTGTTGGGAAGTCGCTGACTAGATGCAATCAAACTTCCCGAGGGCCTGTAAAAAGAGTCCTAATTATAGAACAACACATATGCTCTGAAACAGTGGATGCCCTGTTTCCAATTAATGACAAGGTTCCAACATTGGTAGACACTCACTTCCAGCTTAATGCTTGCTCGAGTCCATCAACACCTTCTCCAGTAAATTGCAGGTTTCCTTGTCTATTCCAAACCCTTAATTTTCTATGCCCTAAAGAGGAGCACCCAAAAGGTGACATTGTATCAAAGAGTGACAAAAATTATAACCAATATTATTAGGACAAGCAAGCTAACAAAATTATATGGCCCGGCGACACACACTGTTGTATACCTCCAACTCTGTCGATGCAAGATGTCACAAAGTATTGACCGTCGCCTCTCCAGGAAATCCTGGGGAGTCCATCGTCCCACTCAGAAGCTGGGCCTGGAGCCTGCACAAAAACAGTAAGACTATGTGATCAAATACACTTTAATAAGAGGAAGTGATGCAGCATTCCAAGTCAGTACATGAAAAGAACCTTGATTTCAACTTTTGCTGCTTGTTTTCCTTCTGACCCATGAAACTGTGTTGCTTTTGACCCCCATCCAGCAGTCACTGGAGCACCTGAATTAAAGTAACAAAGAATTAGCTGTGTACCGACAGTTCAATGTGCCCCCAACACAAGATACAAGTGTTTTTGGCTTTCATGGTTTTCTGGCATGATCTTACTCTAGTGACACGTGTGGTGTGCTACCATGGTGATGAGCGACCAGGTGATGAGCGAGAAACAGTCATTGAAATTGGGCAACTCTTTTGTCTGCCGCAAAGGAATCAGCAGGGTGAATGTGATTAAAGCCAAACGAAACTGCAAATGTAGGTTTTCCCTTATGGAAACAGTGCTCTGACGGTGTGACAAAATTACAAAGAAAGCAAAATTTTTGGTTCTACAGAATGGTTAGATGCTGAGATATGTTATTGAGAAGAAGAAAACAAAGAACAGAAAAAAAAACACAGAAAATTCCAGGGTGAGCCTGTCACTTCAAAAGACATCATTTCAATCTGACTATGGCTGATGCTTACAGAGATCACAGTGGAGGACAAGTGGATTAATATAGCAATGTGATGTCGAAGGTTTACACAGCGGGCTACTCCACAGAGAGATGCAAATGCGAGTCACTCCCAGTGCCTCACAATCTGTACATGACGGCAAGGATGATGCCTTATGTATGGTGTAATATGATGATACATTTTACTGATATCTGGCTGCTGAGATGCTTCGTGATGGTTGAAAGGGTATGTATAGTGGTCATGCATTTTGGCCCGACGGTTTGGGTGGTGGCGTTCTCTTCATGGCTACGTTGAATGTTAGGAGTGGGTAGAAAACAGTGCCTTTTTTTTTTTAAGAATAACTCTGCCACGTACGTTCACCGAATTCCTCGGGGTGGATGCTTCGCTCTGACACAGGGTCAAATTCCTTGGTCATTAGCAGCAGATTCTCTTCACCTGTGCAACAAATTTGAAGTTTGAAAATCACTTGAGTGTCATGATTTCACATGCGATTACGATGGGTGCTTCCATCGTGATTTACCTGATATGATAGCCACCACT
The DNA here is from genome assembly GCF_037126465.1 of Ornithodoros turicata. NCBI lineage: Eukaryota > Metazoa > Arthropoda > Arachnida > Ixodida > Argasidae > Ornithodoros > Ornithodoros turicata. The sequence continues at coordinate 99,500,825 of NC_088203.1, forward strand.
TCGTGGTCTGGACTCCATTGCATAGCCAATATCCCACCGGACACCGAACCTAACATGTCAGCCTAGAAGCATAAGGGATGGGAGTGAGAACTGAAACAATCACCGAAACATGTATTGAGTTTACTTGTCTCAGCCTACCTCCTCTGAATCAATATTAAAAAGCAAGACATCTCCGATTTTCGTTGCAACACAAACTCCTTGGAATTCGGGTAAATATGTACAGCTGACTATCTCCGCATCAGATGCCTCTATTCTTGCGACTGTAGACAGGTTCACCTGCGACGACAAGACATGTTATATTGGTTTCCATGCAGTGACAGCCCCGAAAATTATGAGAAAAAAAAAACTCGAACTCGCAATACTACTCACTTCGCAGGTGCTGTTCATGGAAGCAATTTTATTCCCAGCACATATGAATACTTGGCCGGACTCGGCGTCCGTACAGATCTTGTTCGCATTTTCCAGGGCTTCGAGTTCCGCCTTTTTTAAGTTGTATAACCGTAGATTCCTCATTTTTGTGACAAATAAAATTTACAGGTGAAGGATGTTTGCGCTCGACGCTTTGAGCTCATAAACACGTGGGCGCCGCCATGATTGTACCATTGTTCGTAGACTGCATAAATGAATATGTCCAAAACGAGAGAATCGAGAGAATAGAGAGGTAGCAATCGAGCTGGTGGTATAGATTCATAACTTAAAAACCTGAGACTGGGGGACAAAAAACGACAACACAGACCTGTCTGTGTTGTCGTTTTTTTGTCCCCCAGTGTCGGGTTTTTAGGTTATGGATCTATGTGGTGGTGGCGGTGGTGAATGGGCTGGCAGGTTGTCGGCCTCACAGATGTGTTGGGGATGTAGCTCAGATGAATCTATGTCCAAAACATTACAACGCTTACCGCAGCTAACTAGCTTTGTGGGTTGGACTCGATTATCTTGCTAAAAACAGCTAAAAACTACCACGGCTTTTCCGAGTTGGGAAGATCACTGAAGGCAGACGGGTGCCTGATACGAAAATCTATGTTAAAACGTTCTGCTTTCAGTCAAGGGTTTTCAGATGTTGATATAGCTACGTGCAGTGGTTTATGCAGAATCCCAAGGACGGAGGGATGTTGGAAAAAATTGGAGGGGTGGTCATTATTATATTTACGTCATTACAGCTTAACGTATCAATACCGACATGTGTCTAAAGCTGAAATCGCAAGAGCACCTTACGCCTATATTTTTCTACATATTACTACATAAAAGTAAATATATTTCTATATTTACTACAATTAGCCCCAATGTATGCCAAGTAAATGTGAACGACGACTATATGTAAACTATGTGAACTTGCATTCCAAGTTTTAGAGGGAATGAGGTAACAGACGGCGGGTAGAAAATCGGCACGAAATCGAAAAACATCTAGTTCTGCATCATTGCAGCTGTCCCCGCATACGAAGCTGCGCGAGAAGGGTCACGTGCTTAGGACAGGTTGACACGCTACACACATATTCGATTACCGTCGAAGAAGAAGAAGAAGAAGAAGAAGAGGAGGAGGAGGAGCTACGTTTTGGAGCTTGGTGACGCACGAATTTGGGTCTGCTGCTCCATTTCTTTTAATTGAGGAGTATGTTCCTCTTCTTCGCTTGTATGTCAGCTGGGGGAAGGGGATTAGCTGGATTAGGTAGCTTGTTGATGTCGAAGATCGTCCATGTGACAGGGGCATAATCTCGTTTCACCTCTCCCGAATGCGCTATCAAAGATGGGATTTCGGGGTGCTGTTGGTGAAGAAACATATCCTCTGGTTACGCCACTGCTGTACGATAATGAAACACATGCATTAAAAGTCAGTGGCTTCACTAGGGTATGCGTCCTGAAGCGGGATCTCCCTTTGCGTCACCACCACGCCCCCAACTCGAAAGCAAAATGGACCCCTTTCCATACCAGGAGATACACGACATATAATAATATACCACACGCCGAAGAAGATATTAGGCGTGGTAGCAAGAGCTAGAGCTCCTCATGTTTCCTTTGGTGTCATCGCGGCCGCGAAGAGAGGTGGGATTGGTTTTTTGCAGTATAGTTTCCAGAAAGGGCGCACTTCACTTTAGTGAGCTTGGGTCAGTTTTGGGTTTGATAGATTGGGGAGAGGAGGGGGGTCTGGGGGGCGCCCCCCCCCCCCAGGCACGCACTAGGCGGTGCGGGCATGAGACTGTGCCGCCGGTTAGGTCAGAAGGTCCTCAATAGAGAGGGAGGGAACGACGGTACTGGTGCAGCGCGTTACCCCCCTGCCGTCGCACCCACGCACCCCTCAGTGGCACTGATGTCAAAGTGTCACGACACCTTTAACGGCCACCAAATAACGGGTTGCTGCTCAGCCTTACTATGGAGCCTTGCTACCCTCACCCCCAACCTCGTCTCCTGCAAACTGATTATCTCCTACGTGCAACCAGAATCATGGGATCGAACGGAGCTTGTAACATGCCCCATGTGCAGGGATGTTCCCAGCACCCCTCGCACCTTCTAACGGCCCCCAAGATATTGCAACCCCCCCCCCCCCAATACCGGCCAGAAAGGTCAAAAACGCCGCAAAAGCAGCTGATATGAACATCACCCCCCCCCCCCCCCCCCCTACCATGGCCGGTGCTAGGGGTGTGCGGGGCCTGAGGCAAAGGTACATCACGGGGCCTGTTTCACACGATTAAGTGCATACTTGATATTTAAAAAAAAGTAATCCCTGGTTGAGGGCTTCGTGCGCGGTCGCCTTACGCCCCCCCCCCCCCACCTCTCCCTCTTCCGCCGGTCACGTGTCCGTCCGTCAAACGCCAGTTAGGAAATAGAGCAAACGCACGGGGTGACAAACGGCGTCCGACCAGATTCAATCTTGCTCCTTATCAGAGCACTCATAAATTCGTGTCGTGTGGAACAGCGTCTCGGAGCGATAACCGCGGACACCGTATAAGGCAGTTCTGAAACAACCTACAAAACATCTCAAGCAACCCACAACTTCCTCCATGGGTACTTACCGGACATGCTACGTAACCGACGAACGTATGTTGGAGCACTGGAATGATTTGAAGAGGTAAGGTTCTAGTGCTCGTTGCGAAGAGTCGGTCTATGCGCCAGTATTATGCGTGACGCTATATTATGCACAATGAGTCAATGCGTGATGGATGCATACGAATATCGTAAAGCGATAGGTTCATAGGGCAAACATCAGTGTATGTACCTTCAGTGTCACCGCCCCAACTCATCGACAGCATCTATTTTTTGTTGTTGTCCGTCCATGGCTTTATAGAGCCACGTGAGTCCGCTGACGGCGGAAGCCATTGGAAACAGTACCTATGAAGGCACTACTGGACCGCGACAGCTTCTATGTGTATCTCAATTTAAGAAATGGCCCGGATTGGTAGTGAGAGCAGTGCGCGGTACGCTTTTTCAGATGGATGCCCGAAAGACCGGATCGGCTCCGTGTGGCCCATCAACTCCTCAAGTCTAAAGGGCTCCTGGACAGGTGTCTCATTTTGAAGGTTAGAGTTCACCTAAACTTGTTTTCAGAGCGCGTACCAAATTGCAACCCGAAGCAAGTGGTCGTGACTATGGCGCCCTCAAAAGCAACGCTTCTTTATCCCCTACAGCCACGGTCTGCGAGGGACGAGGAGATAGGACTTGTTCACACGTAAGTGATCACGAACTTTCAACAGCGAACCATAAGAACAAACGGGGGTACCAAGCTCATCCTGAAGAGCTGGAGATGGCGGGATATCACAGGTTTTCCCTATGGTCGTACCTCGGCAGAGTTCATCTTGAACTCGGCTAAACACACATACAAACCCCTCTGCCTCTTTTGCCTGCTACTGTCCCCTTTCATTCAGTCCACGCCAGTGCAGTGGCCTATATCACCGTACAGGACCTATAGGACCGAACAGGAAGGAAGACGGGTAGTAATCCAGCGAACCGGTAGGGTAGTATGAGGGGAATTGTCCCAGTACGAGAGCAGCCGATATTTCGAACAGAGACTGCTCTGTTCCGCCCAGTAGAAGAACAGTCTCTATTCGAAATATCGGCGGCTCTCGTCCTGAGGCAATTCCCTTCGTACAGGAAGGAGGTACTCAACCTTTACTCATCGAACCAACATGTAAGTTGGTCCATTAAAACCTCCTGTATTGACGAACCACAAGCATTTTTAGGCAGCTATGAAGGTGAACGCCCATCGCCGAAACCCATCATTAAGAGCGCACGTATACCAAATACGAGGAGAAAGAAACAAAACATAACCATTTGCAATGATAAGTAACACGGCATGTCCTCTTATGCACGGCGTTACATAGGAACAAGGAGGGGGCGGAAAATCTGTTTTGCCCGAAGCAACCCTAACGCAGTGATTGGAATGTTGATGGAATTTTCGTCTACGTGCTCCGATTGCCAATGAGGACCCGACTCGTATCTACCGTATCTGTAGATATTTCTACGTGCTTTTCGCAGATAAACTTTATGGCTCTCTTTTCGCCTTCTGCAATGTCTACTTGCCTTTCGGCGCTCAAGCTTGGCAGAAAGTTGTCTTCTGCTTCAATTTGAGAGGTGTATGCAAGGCGTGACCTTGTTATGGGTGATAAAGCAAATATGGTTATGTTATTTTCTGAGCTACATGTGTTTGGCAATAGCGTCAGAAGGCTCCTTCCATGGCGTTGCCAGATACACTTCCACGAGCTGCGACCACGCAGTTGTAATCAATTCCACGATGGCTGCGAACGTAAACGGCACTAAAGATTACGAGAAGTTGATCGTGCCTCGTGCAGGACCTCGCAGAAACGCGAAACAATGAAAGAAGGAAGGCACTGAGAAAGATAGCCAGTTGTGTGACTCTAACCTACATGTTCTTCGTGCATACTCCTGAAGCCACACGTCTTTGGACACACTGTACATATCACAACAACGAGATGTCATATATAAGCTTGAGAAAAATATTGTAATCTTTGTTTAATTTTTTTTTTTTTTCACAGGGAGAAGCACATTGAGACCATCCGAGCGATCGAGAATATGTCATTAGAAGAGATGACGCGAATATATGAAGCTATCGTCCCTGGGACAATCATTGGTCCGGTAGGTATATGTACCTTCGCTTCGTTGAGGCGGGAAACGTCACTAGAGTACCCAAAGCCTGGCCGTTTAAATGGTGGTGGTACCGTGCTATGGTTCAAAGCGGTCTGCCTGGCGGCATATGTTGCTCGCGGTGGGGGTCGTGCGTCTTGGGCCGACTTCACAGGGAACTGCGCCGACATCTGTCTTAAAGCGTGTGAGGAAAACCAAGAAATGTCCCGGGTTCGAATTCGGGCGCCGACTGTGCTGTCTGAGTGTTTACCATGATTGTTTACATGACGTGACGTAATCATTAAGAATACGCCAATCGCGACGCGCTTTCGGCGTTCATTGCTACCGGCCGGCAATAGCCGCAAGAGTAGCCACTGGTAGCCACAAGAAGCCTGTGTTTCAAATCGTCCGCAACGATTGGCTGAAGCAGACGACGTTGCGGCTATGTGTGTCCACGTGACGAAGGAGCGAGACCAGGCATTAGGGAGACTTTCTGTATCTAGGTGGCGTTGGGTGACAACGGCTCTCCAGTTAAATTGTTTTTTTTTTATATGTTTACGCAGGAGACAAACAAATGTGCCCGCCTGGCTGCAGGCTGCCTGCTGGAGACCGTCGACGCTGTGATTACGGGGCTGGTAATAGGCTTCTATTCAATTAAAGAGATAATGACCCATCCTCGTTCTATGTCTTATCGGCGTTGCATCGTCCTTTTCTAGATGTTAAGTAATTCGACGTGGATAATTTAATGTTGCCTTTAATAGGCGAACTCGATATTTCGTATGTATGTTTCGTGTACAGTGCAGGAACGGGGTAGCGCTGATCAGGCCTCCGGGACATCATTCAGGACCGGAGACAGTGTCCGGCTATTGCATCTTCAACAACGCAGCGATAGCGGCTGAGTATGCCTTGCGGGAACATGGACTTAAGAGGTAAATGGCCATGGCGTGGCACTGAGTGCAGTGACGTAGTTTGAAGGAACACAGCGGTATATTAAATTAATTAACTATTAATTAAATAGTATCTCAGCTCTTGTTTCGCAATATGGAATATTGAGTAAGGACAGCTAGTCTGCAACTGAGATGCTGTCAATATGTAATTATGTGCACATCCTTTATAGGGACGTGGCAATGTGACTGAGTCGAATTCTTTTCGCCTAAGCTGACTGCGTAATATAAATTCAGCAGCCTCATTGCTGACAAACAACGTTGACCTTCTTGAACACATTGCCTCAGTCCATATATGTAGTTCTAATGATGTCCGGCTGGGGGCAATACGCTCCGTGCTTTCCGTCAATGCATGGTAACGCAACGCTTCCCGAAGTATGTGACAACGTTACACTTCTTTTAGCAGTACATGCTCAGGTAATGACGTCATTCCGATGCCACCTACATACCGGAAGCGTGCTTACTGCTCCCCCTCGCTCACGTCGTGATTGGCGGACTCACTTGACGGACTAACTACGTCATGTCATTTTAGCGCATGCCTTGCTGATCTATCACTCTAAGGAAAAAAAAAAAAGAGAGAGAGAGGATAATTCTAGTCCTTTGGAGGACTAAATACATTGCCACACGTATTTCATTTCATTCATTTGCATTTCACACTCAGTTCTAACAGTCCCGGCACACAATTCGTGTTCATGAATGAAAATACTTTGAACTAAGCCGTCAACCGTGATACGTTGAGTGACATAAAATGTTGCGACATACATAGGGCATAATTTTGCATGAAAGAAACGTGAACTATTTCTTCCTCTGTGTGGGTGGAAAATTGCTACCCTAGCTAAGTTAGATAGTCTTACTCCATCAAATTCACGAAGAGCACATACTTACGTAGACCGTTGCATTCGGGAGACCATTTGTGAACCTCAGTAACTATTTGCTGTCCTGGGGAGTAAATTTCGTGGTTAGGAGACTAAAATGGGGAGTAATTCCTAATCTTCCCAATTACTCCCCATTTTACTCCTTTTTTTTCCTTACAGTGTAGGTGGCGTTGTGTATTCTCGCCATTTTGCCCCCGCCCTTTTCCATTACTTTGCAGAGTACTGATCTTCGACTGGGACGTCCACCACGGCAACGGCACGCAAGAGATCTTCTACAACGACAACAGGTATAATGGCACCACGTGATGAGACATCTACATGTAAATCCATCTCAGATGACCACTTTTGTCCGCTATGCTACGCCATCATCGACAGTGGTTTTTTGTTGCGTTCGCAGGGTGTTATATATTTCCTTGCATCGATACTCACTGAAGATATTTCCTTTCTCCGAAATTGCCGATGCACCTAATATCGGGGAAGGACCAGGAAAGGGATACAACATCAACATTCCTTGGCGAAAGGTACCAGTAAAACCCAAACTAGTCTCTCACTTTGAACCTTCCTCATTTTGCTTCAGCCTGCTATGAAGGATGCTGACTACTTGGCAGCCATGTATCAACTCCTGCTACCTGTTGCGTCAGAGGTAGGCATTGCATTAAACGTGCGTTTGTAAGCACATCTTGTTACCTTCTGCATAATACCGATGGCTTTGCTGTTACTTTCATGCAGTTCAACCCGGAACTGGTGATAATCTCTGCAGGCTTTGACTCGGCAGTTGGGGATTTTTTGGTGAGCGCTGATGTCGAAAAAGTATATATCATAAAAAAATTCCTGTATTCCCCAGTCCTATATAAGCATAATGCTCTGTGATGGCCCGGCATGCTTAAAAAATGAATAGCCATTAGAAACATCTCAATGATTGCAGGGGGACTGTTGCGTGACGCCTTCCTGCTACGGACTGATGACGTCACTGCTGAGTAACCTAGCGCACGGAAACGTTATTGTGCAGCTGGAGGTAAAACATTTCAGCGTTAACTCATCCGTTGCCTATAGCTTCTCAAAGGGGCACTATATCAAACACCTTCTAGAATGTAAGCTCCCTACATTTCGTCTCGCCTTCTGCATTGACAAATGTTGGCCCGTGGCGCAGTTAGTGGCGCATTTCGGCTGCGGACAAGTGTTCTCACTTGTTCCCAACGGTTACCTCCACATTTTTTTCTTCTACCATCATCATCAGATATCTCGCGAGATAGCTCCATTTTCCTTCGTTTCATCGTGCGAACGACGGGTGCTTCAACTTGAGTTCCTGGACCACAGACTATTCAGCTTGTCCAAAGTCCTTGACCCATAGAGCACCCTCGCGTATCAGTGCCGTGCTCTTTGCTTTCCTCAAGCTACCCAGCCTCCTCCAAGAACTCTAACCCTCGACCTGTTGTCGTCTCTTCTGTGCTCCCCTTTCACTCATTCTTTCAAGTGGGATAGGGTCCTGCGACCACAGCGGGGAAGCCTCCCATATGTTGTCATTACTATTAATTGAATAATTGTTGCTGTTCTCTAATACACGAGTGATCATCGTGCCATTGGTTAAGTGCCATCTCTCCTTGCACACAACCTCAATGAAATGTACACAGGCACAGTTGTTCAAATGTCAACCGTGTCATCCTCCTGGAAAATGCAGACAGCAACCAAATACGCCAGCCGTCCAATCTTTGCACGTCAACATTCGGTCGAGTGGATGGCGCAGAAGAGTTGTCGTTGTTATTCTAAGGAGACCATTAACCCATCCCATCAAGTATTGCCCCACAGTCAAAATAAAGTTTTATGGCTTCCTCTCACATATCCAAGTTATGTGTACCCGCAAACTTTTTCTTCCGCAGGGTGGTTACAACGTCGACCAGGTTGCCGAGTGCCTCGCTTCTTGCACTTCTGTTTTGCTGGGTGACGCCTGCGCACCTGTGACGGACCTGACACCGTCGAAAAGGTCGCAGTGTTTTGCTCTTTTGAGCAACCACCTAGCAGGAGCAGTGAACACAGTTCTAACCTGTTGTTTCACTCTGCAGTGCATTGGCGTCCATCGAGAAGGTAAAGGAAGCGATTCAACCTTACTGGGCGTGTCTTACTCCAGAAGGTACGTGCATACCACTTACACATCCATATGAAAAAGAAAAAAGTAAAAGGCCCTTCCCGCGAGTCCATATACTGCAGTATAGTAATGCATTAATGCTGGATGACTGACCGGTCAAACTAATGCCGGATAATGCATTATTATTTCACCGACTCCCCGTTGGCCTAATCACGGAAATATTGGCGCAATATGGGCAAAATGGGCTTGCCAATATGGGCTGCCCATATTGGTCCAATATTGGTAATCCTGGCAGCCCATATGGGTCCAATATTGGCGTCCTGCTTTGGGAGTGACGTCGTTGTTTCCCAGATTTGCTGGAAACGGGGGGCATTCGCCATTTTCGTGGCATTATGCATAATTACCACGAACATGGCGTACGCCCCCTCCCGTTTTCATCAAATCAAGGGAGATAACGTTGCCATCCGGAATGGTGGTTGGCTACGAGCGTGCTATGCGGTGAAGCTTTGTTTTTAGAGTGTGGCAAGGTCGGGCGCAAGATACACATGCCTTCAAGACACACTGAGTAATCAATAAAATATTAATTTTCATGTGTGTATTACTTTTGAGTCAATATATAAGGGGCATAACGCTTTGATGAATGACAAAATGGGTGCAGTGAGCAGGAAGGGTTAAGAAGCGCCGCCTTAGTTTGACCGGTCAGTCATCCAGCAGCCTCCTCAAATCAAGTCTAATGGACGACCGTCGTTACTCCGCCCACAGCAGCGCTATGGTCACGTCACGGCGAACTGTGAGCAGCAAAGCAAGATGCATTTTCCACTTCGTCGCATGTGTACCGCAGTAGAGCGAGCTTATCATTCCAATCCTGTAGAAGGCGATGTATTAAATATCCAGCTACACGCGATTTTCGCGTTGAAATAAAAAGAGGTACCAAAACCCTTGTGTACCTGACCGATGCTGGATGTATTTATGAAAAGGTATGTTGCACCTCCGACTGGAATTCAGAGTGTGCGGGTTCGAGTCTTCCTGTGCGTGTCTTTTCATGAACTGAGCAGTTCATGAAAAGAATAACACTATTCTTGAAATAGACCTCTACCCGAGAAACCTCATCATCACATTGGTAAACAAACTGAAACCGAAACAAATTGGAAGGGGAAATTGGAAGGGGAGGGCTGGGTTCCACGAATGGGCACTTGTTCGCTGCTTCCTATTGAAAGAAAAGTAGGACCGACGGTCGCGTCCCTTTCAGGAACCATCGTAATCCCCTAAAGACCGTGGCTTTCGGGCGCGACCTTGTTCTCCCCTGACTTCGAGCGTAGTTCAAGTCTACCAAATTGGTGGCGCTGTCGAACATTATGACGTGATTTGTTTACAAACAGGGAGAGGTCAATTCTCCTGTTACGTTCCCTTCGAAGCGATTCGATTCAACAATACATCCTATTGCAGATACGCCAATCATTGTGGAGCCAACCAACAGAATCGAAAAGGTAAGAAGGTGGAAATCGACAGCGCATGCAGCCTCGGCTTTTATTACACGGTGCTTTGCATACAAGTGCCAGGATGACCGCTCCTGCATCACGAACTTTATTTATTTATTTATTCATTCAGAGCCGTAAGGCATTACAGCAGAGGAGTGACGTAATACAATAGTGATGCTACTTGCATCATTCTCGTTCCTCATTCTCTATTTGAAAGAGACTGCAGGCCGACATTTGATGGCCAAGGGGCGGGATCACCTCTGTTTTCTGTAATGTCTTCTCACACTCAGGTCGCTTCATTAAACTTGCCACCTGAATTTTAAGTTATTGCGTTTAACATAGATCGCTATAGGAAGACCTTGCAATTTTATCCTGGCGCTTGTTCTGAACAGCACAAACTGCGTTTTCAGAAAGTATTATGTGCAAAGTGGTGTACTGAATCGTTCGCTTTTACCCTTCCCCACATATCTACACCAAGATACAATGCAAGGCACGGTCATTTCCGCTCCAGTCAATTTCTAAACTATGGTGTCATTTTATTCACCCTGGAGCACTGACGACCGTATCGAAAATCCCACGCGAACTAGTGGCGCAGTTTGACTGTTATTCGACAAAATACATGGCAAGAGATGATGTTGAGAGTATTCCGGAATTCCCTCTCAGAAAAAACGAGAAAACGTCACTCCCTAAGGACCAATGAGGGCGCGACATTGAGAAAAGGAATGCCCGCGGCCGTGCGGGTGTCTGGACGGCACCTCTCCTCCTCTGAGCGCCGCCCTCTCACTCCTCCGCTAAGGGAGTGACGTCACGCCACCGGAGCTTCCGCGGAAGCAGCGCTGGTCTTTAAAATTCATTTATTTAATATCTAGCTCCTTTCGGACGAACAAAAATTAGCCGGGTAGAGTTTTGGCCGGTGCCGAACGCATCGGTTTCATAGGTGGGCTTCTGGATGCGGCCGTCCCTTTAATGCGTGAACTGTTCATACTTTACGACTGTAGGGCCCGGAACTACTAGGTATTTGCGTATAAATGCCTATAAACGCCTAAATGCAGGGTTGCTTGCCTTGTTATGGACTCTATGGAATTTTTTTTTTACATACGCGTCGTATCCTAGCGGCTATCCAACGAACCACGCTCGGCGCGTATCAAAACAAATCCACGTGGATAGCACAAAGGGCCAAAAGCGGTCCGGAGTGGGGCCGACAAGGTCTCGCGCCATTCGTGCGGTCTGCCCACTAGTCCCCACTTCTGTCGTCCCCATAGTGCGCCATCTAGTGAAGACTGGGGTAACCCTCTCGGCGCATCAAGGTCATACGCATGCGCATGGGCCATGGTGAAACAGGCCAATTTTTTCACATTTTTAGGTGCCATAACGGCCTTTTTTAGAGGTGCGAGTGCGCCTGTCAGGTTCATGCTGGTTGCATTTTGCTTGTCGCTTCTGCGTGTTTGCACCTTTTGTCTTTTTGTGAATTTGGTTTCCTTCAGCACCTTGGTTTTCTAGAAGGGGTACTTGTATATATGATCGAAAGATTTGGCACTTCTTGGCCTTTCAAGATATTCGAGGATGATGTACAGTACAGAGGACGGAGGGCAGTATATAGCGTGATTCTACACCGTAACCGTTTTCACACCTTTAAAGGTGTAATAATGCGCATGGTGCACGCCCCTTTTCGGTGTAATTTTCCTAATTTCATAATGAAGTACGGTTTAGCACGAGTTATCTCTCCTCGCATGTTGTTTTTTTCTAAAAAAAATCACTCTGTCGAAATATCAACATTGTTGAACACAGTATTGTAGACATTTACACGTGCTCGATGATCGGTAGCGATGCATACCTATATATACATTAGCGTGTATCTACGATACCCAAGACATAACGAAAGCTAGATGTGCACTGTCACCTGATCTCTTGTAACACTTTTTGAATTTTGTGGAATATTATCCTGTAAATACAACGTTAGGCAACCAGATGAAATGTCTATTGCGCACACTTTCGAAAGTGTGAAAATGTTTACAGCGTAGGCCGCCTGAGCATTCGTCTACCAGAAGTAAAAGCGTGTTCACTCTTAAAAAAAGGGTGTACTTTAACTCCTTTTCCTTGCCACATATATCACTCCCTTTTGGGGAGTACAATTACTCTCAAAAAGGAGTCTCCTCACTCCCACAAGGGAGTAATATTACTCCCTTGCTCCCAACCGGAGAGTAATATTACTCTCTAGTAGGAGTTAGAGCGTATCCCCACTCGCTAAAGGATTGTACTCTCCAAATGGGAGTCACATATGTGGCAAGAAAAAGGAGTTAAAGTACACCCTTTTTTTTAAAGAGTGTACGGCACCGTAGCCTTTAAACGAGCGAGTCTTCTTGGATTCTGAAGCATCAACAGAGCCAAAGGGGGTACCAAAACAACGTGCCTATTTTTGCATTTTATTGCCTATCTTGGTGCTTTTGATAGCCTGAATACCTGCCTATTTCAATCGTTTTTAGTGCCTAAATTTAATTACGACATAAACTCTACTGATTTCCGCAGTGGCAGTTGCCCCTACAGAACTGTCCTCATGCGTGCAGCAGCGTCAGTGCTCTTCCTCCTGAGGGACTGAAAGATCGGTTAGACAAAGCACAAGGTGCCTTGCAGTGGTTGTGTCTTCACTGCTTCGAGGTATGCATAGAACATTAACTGCTGTTGCTCCAAAGCAGGACCAAACTCGAATAAAGACAAGATGATATTATGTGTTGCCAGTTACTGTCTGATGAAAGGGGTGACCACATGAAGCAAGAAAGACACTTGACCGCCATCAACATAAAGGAGATGACAGTCTGGTGCCAAGGGTGTCAGTGGATAATTACGCACGAGGCAAGTATGTTTATTGAGCTATAGATATTTCTTGATGTAGTTTACGAATTGAATTGTTTACTGTTTGCGGGCCGAATCTGCCTAGTTATTTTGTGACTATTTATTAGAAATAACGGTGCCAGGAGGTGAGGAGTCTGTTTGTAAAAGAGACGGTCAGCGTTCAACGAGCGTACTGCAGTCAGTTAAAACTAATTAGATACGCAAGTCGTATTGCTCAAGTGATGAAATTAATTGAACATACAAGTGTTAACAATAACCGCACGAGAATATTTATCATGTGGCTCACCAGTTACTCCTTTATAGCGAACACCTTTTTAACGAAAATACCACTACAGCAATTTTTTTTTTGCTGTCCCCTGAGTTTCGTTGTAAAGGAGTTTGACTACTACGAGAGGAACTCTGAAAGGAAGGACACTCTCGTTGTGAATTTTTGAAAATTTCAAACACAGTTTCTTGGAGATAAACTGCATTCGTAACGGCCTTCGGTACTCTTCTTCGTACTCTGCAGGCCTTGGTACCAGCATTGGCTGAAGTTAGAAGATGGCAGCTTGGACGTGTTTAATACAGACCAGGACGTTGCGGGCGACATTGTCCTTTACTGTCAAGTTGAGCGCTCCACCGTCTGTGCAACACCGGTTCTTTTAACCTTGCCGGTGTTCTTCCTCGTTCGAATCTTGCTTCTACAACATGATTGTTTATGTATACCATACATTTATAAACACGCACGAAAGCATCACGTTTCTCTTTGTTATGTGACACCCCGTGTGGGCTAATCTTTATTTCATTGAGAGCGCAGTAAATCAAAAAGTGTGTTATTGAGGGGTATTTCCTCCTCTAGTATAAAGGAAGAGCGAGCAAGTTCTGCGCTATCCGCTTGATCTCATGGCGATTTCCAAAAAGCTTCCTCACAACTATATTCTCAAGGAGAACAAAAACGGAAGTTTACTACAACCTCTTGCTGTTCCTCCAATGTCTTGAAGCAGGAACAATAAAAACAACAACAAATCCATTTTCGAGATGACGGCTGGGGAAGCAGGATATAGCAATATACAGGTACATAACATATACAGTACGAAGGATACAAGGCAGCAGCACCCCAAAGGCCACGCAACAACATCGTACGACGCAATATTATCCTGGCACATTGTGTACTCGAATAAAGGCAAACCTCTGCAAAAGCACTCTTGCGGTTCTCCGTGTCGCAATTTATCGTAAAATAAGTTTTACTATCTTAACATTTGTTTTGTTAACATCGTGTGGCGAATTTCCCCATTCGTCATTATTAATTTATCTGCCGTTGTTGTTGTTTTGTTCTGCTTTCGATTAGTAATAAATAAATAAACAATTCCCTTCAAGTGTACTATACCTCCGTAAGACGAGCATCCTTTTCTGTACATGCACGCTTCTCGAAAATATCATATCCTAACTGCTGGCAACCCGAGTGATTCAGGCAACCATGAGCGAAAATGCTTGGAAAAGGCAGGTCTAATAGTGCACATACATTTTGTAATTAGAAATGTCACGCATCCCCACAACGTGGTGATCACAGCAAGCTACGTGAATTCAAATACGACTCCAGTTTTGCTTGTGTGCGTGCGTGCGCTAAGACATACATATCTGCGTCGAGGAATAAGCGTTTTATTCAAATCCACATAATCTTCCTTCCTCCTTACTGCGATGCGCCAGGGCATTATAGGCGCATACATATATATAATATAAATATATGTATAAAACTCGACGCAAGTAATGAAAGTCACATCAAGGACGCTGTCAACGCACTTTATACATGGCAGTCCACTGCCTATGAGGCCTAATATAGAAGAAAAACTCGAATTCGTCCAGAACAGGTCTTTCCGCTTCATAACTAACGACGGTGGTGGTATAGTGATGATAACAGCTAGCCGATAACTAACGATAACGATATGTGCAGTACCATCTCACAAATAAAGTTTTTTTCCTACCAGACAATCAGGAAGGGGGGGGGGGGTAATGACGTTCAGTAATAATAATAATAATAAAAAGGAGGAAAATAACAAGTGTAGTCATCTTTCCTACTCTTCTGCTTATAAATCTCTCACTAAAAACAACAATCCCACAAATAAGTTTCTTTTTCCTACCATGCAAACAGGAAAGGGGGGATGACGTTCAATAATAATAAAAATAATAATAAGGAAAATATCAGGTCTAGTCATCTTTCCTACTCTTCTTCCCATTCCCATCACCCTATAATACTGTCCGCAAGCGCCTTTCCGTCGACATCTCGGTCTTACCTTCCGTACAAAATGGGTCCATGTCCATCCCGCTTCAAAATATTCTTTGGTTTCCTTCATCAACACATGATAGGTTGTTGGAACGACTTTACTCCATTTTGACTCCCGCCGCAGATTCCCTTCAAGCTCTGAAGCGTTATTTCAGAGCTCTTAACCCGCGTCCCATGCGGTTCCGGTGTGTTTACGCTGTTCAACTGCTGAAGTTTCATCTTCTACACTCCTTAAAACAAAAAAGTGTGTTGTAACTCCTTTTTGGGGAGTACACCCTCGCAACAAATATCATTCCCTTTTGGAGTGAACAATTACTCTTCATTACCCTCGTTAAGGAGTCTCCCCACTCCCTTCATAGCTATGAAGACAGTGAGGAGACTCATCAGGGACACTCCAAAAGGAGTGACGTAAGTGGCAAGGGTGTACTCCCTAAAAAGTAGTGACAACACACCCATTTTTTAAAGAGTGTATGGTGTTACGCACCAGTCTTGGGTAACTGTAACTAGTTACTTTTTGCATAGTAACTCTTAGCTCTACAGTTACCGCTTTTGGTTGAAGTAACTGCAAAATCTCACTGTGACTAACAATAACAACAACAACAGATGATGACGATGAGATGGGGTGTTTCACCGCGGTGGTGGTTTCCCTGTGACTAAGTTAATTATATATAGTTTTATTAGCTTGTTCATAAACAGCGCGATGACCTTCTAATATAGTACAATGCGGGTTAGTACAGAACAGTGAAAATTAATTAGTTAAACACGATTACATTTAGTTCAACATTATCAAACAATAAGTTACTCAGGTAAGACAATATTCTCCACGCGTTAGTTCCCCGGTGTCATTTTGTCCGCGCTTCATGTACACTTCCGTTTCTCCTAACGAAGAATCATGGCAGTCACGACGGATTTATACTATTTATAAATTAATTAATAATTAATTAAATAATAATAAATTAATTAATAAATATAAATTTTATTTATTTATCCCACCGTCCTGTCAAGGCCAATGGGAAGTCCTCTGTTTATAACAGCTAAAACAAAGTTAAATTACAAGTGTTACCAGCTCCCGTGGCATAGTGGTTAGCATGATCGCTTTCCACGCCGAGACTGGGAGGTGACACGGGTTCGAATCCTGTCACCAGCTGTGCCGTCTGAGGCTTTCCCTGGGTTTTCCGAAGACTTTCCAGACGAATGTCGGTCCAGTTCCCCCTGAAGTCGGCCCAGGACGCATACTAACCCCCTTGTCTTTCACCGTTTGTTAGTAATCTTTTTTTGTCATCTTTGTCTTTAATCTATCTCATCCTTCTTTCATCATCTGGTAGTTTTTCGTTTTTTCCTACTTCTTTTTCTTTATTTCTTAATTTTCTTTATTTATTTATTTATTTCTTATTTCTGGAATAGCAAGCCGACGACCCGTTTGGCTGACCTTTCCCCGTTTTTTTCCCTTTTCGTCTAATAAATATATCCCCCCCCCTTGTCCCCGACTCCTTCCTGCTGTCCTCTCTCCATCTGTCCACGTCTGTACGCCACTCATAGCCACAGTTGCTTCGCTGCGCTAACACGGAATTTAAAAAAAATACAAGTGTTGCATTTATTACCTTATAACATTTGTTATTTATTACTTCGAAGGTAGGTAAACTAAGACGGGTTTGCAAATCACAGCGTACCGGTAAGGAAGTATGAAGAGAAGTGCCTCAGGACGAGAGAGACGCCGACATTTCGAACAGTGACTGTTCTTAACTAACTTATTTTAAAGTTGTAACTGTAATTCAGTTTTTTTAGTAACTTACCCACTATTGTGTGCACTTCCTGTACCCCTTCGTATAATGCCCTGTTGGGGTCTTTAAGGCAAAAAAAAAGTGAAGTGCGCACAAAGAAATCTACGAAAACTCGAGCAGCGCGCACGCAGCCAGCGCAGACGCCCGCGGTGCTTGCGGGTTACCCAGTGAGCCACGGAGCCACCACCGCCACATTACGCGGACATGGATGACCCCATTCAGGCCCCTCCAGCCGTCGTCTGACCGGCCCTCACATTCGTCGCGGTTTCTCAATCTCCAAGAGTTCACACAAGAAGGCGAACATTGCTCTTCCAGCCTGGCCTTGAAACTTCTATTCAGGTTCACGCATTGGGTGATGTTAGAAGGAGATTTGTTTTGGTTCCTGTTTGCCTCACGGGATCGCGGGACTCTGCTTTAACGGAAGGAGAGTTCGCCGGGTCTTGCATGGGCGTTAAACATGGCCTAAAAGATTCTAATCTTGCGATTTTAGAGTAAATTTCAACGAAACATTATTGATCGCACGTTTTTCTCTCCGAAATGACTGCACAAATTTAAATTTAA
Source organism: Ornithodoros turicata (assembly GCF_037126465.1). Classification (NCBI taxonomy): domain Eukaryota; kingdom Metazoa; phylum Arthropoda; class Arachnida; order Ixodida; family Argasidae; genus Ornithodoros; species Ornithodoros turicata. The sequence continues at coordinate 99,518,727 of NC_088203.1, forward strand.
ACGGCGTTTAACAACCACTTTAATTGTGAAATACTGTTCGCAAGTTTACCCTGACCGTTCCCGTCGTATCTGAAATAATCAACTAATCTGGAATAATCATACAGTTGACCTTAGTGGTTCAATCCAGACCTTCCCCGTCTTTCTTTCCTGCACTCTTAAAAATGAACTTCACCGCATAGCACGCTCCTAGCCAACCATTATCTCGAATGATATCGTTATCTGCCCTGATTTGTTGAAAACACGGGGCGTACGTCTTTTTTGTGACAATTATGAACAGCATAAGTGTCACAGAAATGGCGTACGCCCCCCGTTTTCAACAAATCAGGGCAGATAACGATATCATTCAAGATAATGGTTGGCTAGGAGCGTGCTATGAGGTGAAGTTCATTTTTAAGAGTGTGTGTAGCGCAGTGACAGATGTCGGCAATGGTCCGTACAGCTGTTACAGCGTTAACAGAAACAACGACACCTTCCCCCAATTATTTGTACCGTATACCCCGTGCTTGCGATTCTGGATGACTTACATCGTTCTAGGTCATGGAAATTAATTCCGGGAAGCAAGGAAGTAAAAAGACGGATTCAAAATAAAATCTTCAGCAAAAGTAAGGTGAGTTGTAGAGCCGATACAGAGATTGATCTGCGGTGATGGATGAGTTGACAGCGAAGAATCGGGGTGAAAACAACAACGACCTATTTTGGGCAAACTTGCTCGTATTCCGTGCGTTTATTTTTCCCCCAAGCAGCAAAACTCGTCTGCTCGAGATTGCGGGCCATCTTATTATCCGTGTATCGTGTCCGGTACCGTTACATGTCACGAGTTTACCTGTTCCAGTCTCTCGACGCAACCGCGATAGTTCATGACATATTCAGTTGTGCATTAATCATGATCGACATTTTATTAGAAACACTAGTACGTTTAACAGAAGCGTATACGCGCATTGATAATGACGAAGATACCCATCAAATCCGGCATACTAAGGCGATATGTCTTATCAATAGTACATCAACAGTGATACAGAGACTGCTGCTCTTCTCTCTCATATATAGGACTTTCTCGGGTTAAACCCGACTCCCCTCGATTATTCCTTCCCGAATCAGTGTAAACTCTTAAAAAATGGGGGTACGATAACTCCTTTTTGGGGAAGGGAAAGGAAAAGGAGTTAAAATAACCGGTTTCACTGTATATAGTACCACTGTTATTCACTGCTTGCACTGTACATATCATCAGGTTAATGTAATAAATTTTCTTTATATATATAAAATACACCATTTTTTTTTAAGAGTGTAGGACCGATTCGGGTTAAACCCGATTCCTCCCCGAATTCCAATCACTTATCGGGCTTTACCACGTATGACGTGCGTAGCTTATTAGCAATTTATACGGACGCGTGACGTAGATATTACTCTAGTGCAACAATAAGTATGCGAAGCACATTTGATGTTACAACAACAAGACCAATAATAAATAATGGAGAAGTGATGATGACATGCGATGCTTCCCCGTGGTAGCCACAGGACCCTACCCCACTTCACAGGGGTGATGTTGACAATGTGGTCCTAGTCTCTATAAATCGTGAGGTATGCATATTTGACCAATATATGTACCTAACCACGGGCAGCTTGCGGGACAGGAAGCAAAACATAATAACCCGCTAACACCCGAATGTACTAATAGCACCCGATTTCACCCCGAATTACTTTAAAATAGCACCCAATTTTCCCCTCCCGAATTTGCTACTTATATAGGCCCGGTTTCAGCAACGCCGATTAACGTTTGAACCGAGATCAACGCTCCCTTAACTTGAATTTAACGAGTGATATTAAACGGTAATCTGAAGAAGTGCAGTCTCGTGCACGAAAGTCTTGTTACCATGTGTAAATAAATAAGTTGCTCCTACCGTTTAATATCACTCTTTGATCTACTCATCACCGGCAACTTGACATCGCCTATTTTTCTGTCGTCGTATCTTCTTGAATTTAACGCTTAACTCTGCTTCACTAAAGGGAGTTATTGTCACCGAAACATTCATCACGTAACTAGCTGACGTTTGTAAAGAAAAAAATAATTGAGTGTTATCTTCAAGTTTTAACAACCCTTGATCTCGGTTCAAATTTAACCAGCGTTGGTGAAACCGGGCCATAGTAAGCCAAATCCAGCGTACTCACAGATGAACGACAACCAAATATACAAGAAGTGGCGATGAATGAGGAAATTTGCCACTGGCTCGCTACCACAAGGCACACTGGTCAGCATATGATATCAAATGATGCGGGGATCGAAGTCATTCTTATCACAAACTTCCGTAGACTTTTAAAAGTGAACTTCACCGCATAGCACGCTCCTAGCCAACCATAATCTCAAGTGACATCGTTCTCTCCCGTTATTTGCTGGAAACTGGAGGCGTACGCCATTTTTGTGACAATTATGAACTGCATAAGTGTCACACACAAAAAAGGCGTACGCCTCACGTTTTCAACAAATCAGGGGAAAGAACGATGTCATTCGAGATGGTGGTTGGCTAGGAGCGTGCTATGCGGTGAAGATCATGTTTAAAAGTGTACGCCCCGTAACCATCTAACACACTAACCCGCCAACTGTCACCGCGCGGACCCCTCGTCAGCGGTTAATGTCACTGCATAAAGGTCGTAATATGAGTTGAGTTCAGCCGAAACGCGTATAGGAGACGAATATCCTTTATAGAAAGCACGAAATATAGCAGAAAGTACGACATTTTAGAGCAGAGCAGTTGTATAACTACCCCAAAGGATAACAAATCATCTTCCACAAAGAGAAAGTCCCAATGTTTCGCGCTCATTCACAGCGTATAACTTCCTGAACCCTTTCAACCGCATACCGAGGCTCCCAACACAAGCACAGCGCAGTGTCACCTCAACTCTTACAACATGCGACGAGAGATGGCCGAGTGCACTGAGACATAACTGGCGAGAGTCGAAATTTCCTCTGGGACGGGTGAAGGTGCTCATCATGATTTTGCCCCAAACTGGTTTCTGTGCCGAGAGTGGATAGCAACGCCGCCTGGCGAGGGAAGCAGACGCCGCCTTAAGCCGGTTGACTTTAGGACCGAAAGGAATACTGCACGCTGCAAACACTGTCGTTACCCAGGATATGCCTACGTGCGTCCGTGCCTTTCATGCTACACGGCTACTGCTGCTACTGACGTCACTGACGGTGGTGTTGTGCTGAGGTCCGCAAAAGAGCATCACCCTCTTCTTCTGGTGAGTTCGCCGCATCTATTTATTTTGTGCCGACGGCGTTAATCTATATAGCGAGTTGTGGGAGCGGCTTTAAAGTCGAGCGGGGATATAAAAAAAAAAGTGTCGTGTTCGCTGACACCGATAGCGAGTGGAATTGGGATCGTGGCCGTATCGTTTTGCAGCTTTCCCGATGTCTGGTCAGGTGTCATAGACTGCTGACTCAACGTCAATCGTTTTCCTGTCATCGTAATAATATTTAATAATAATAATGAAAAAAGAACCAGTAAAGATATATTACACAATGTTCCGTGGATGCGACGGAACATCAAAGTGGGACTACGTGTAAAGCTGAAGAAAATGACAAAGAGGACATGAAGCTTCTCCATCAATTAAAGGCGGTCGCAAGAAGTGAAACACTTTGTTCTAACCTGACAGCCGGGGAGAGTGTGAAATGCAGGAAGCTCTGCTGCGTTGAACGCAAGCTTCCACAACACTTAATGTGCATATATACACATTTTTGTCAAATGTAAACTATTTTATTACCATTGTCTTTAATTTTCAATTATTTATTTGCGTTAATTTCAATCAGCTACCATTACAATCGTTATTTTCAATTGATTACTATTACGATTAATTACTTGCGTAATCACGAACCTATTCAAATGAGCAACAACAGCAACAAATGCCCTTCGGAGCTCATAGCACGAAGTATGGACCATACGACCTTCACTAAACAACGACAACTGGCCGAGGCAGATCACGATTAGGGATGTCACAGAGACGTAGGCCTCTGCCTAACCGGAGATCAGAAGACCCGGGTTCGATTCTTAGCGTCAGCGCCTCTTTTCCTCGAGTTGTTTGACCTTCACTACCTGTACTTTTCATTCTTCGTATACTTTTTTTTTTTAACAGTAAAAGTCTTTCCTCCTTCAAATATAAAATATTTACGCATCGCAGAACTTTACACAGCACTACACAACTTCCTCTAGATTTATTCCCGCGATCAGACTTTTCGACGCGCCCATACTTTACTGTATGGAAGCCTTCGTTCCAATACGCGGCTCGTGTACACCTGTTCAACACTCGGAGCGATGGGATCTCATGCATAATGCAGCGTCATGGAGACGGACACGGCGAGGAAAACATGCCATCAAAGCTCACATTGAGCTGCACACGTCAGTGTTCATGTTTTGCTCACTTAATATCACCCCTACTTAATACAGACCATATCCTACAAGAAAGGAAAGTGCCGCATTGCGTAAATTAATGACATACATCGACGGTGAAACAATGGGCAGGATTACGAGTGCAAGACGGGATTAACGAAAATATATTATACGACGTCGCCCGTGATATTCTCCGTCAAGAATAGATTAACGGGTTATAAGCGGTCCATCACTCGTGGATTATCAGTGCAAATAAGTTTCCTCGAGTATACCTCATACCGAAGACATGGAATACGTGGGAACGGATTCGCAGTGTCACCACGTAAATTTAGCTCGGTTCGGGACGTAATAGGATGACGTCAAAGCAGAGCTCTCTGTAAATGAAAGTGAGCATTATAACATGACGTAAAATTAAACACATCGTCACGTGTTTATGTTGTACGCAAAAGAGAGTCACGGTAGAATAGAACAGAATAGAAGTACAAAGAAAAAAAAATGGAATGGAGAGGAATGATGATGGTGATGATGATGATAGGAGAAAAAAATGGAGATGTGAGCCTGCTTACTGCGGGACAAGCTACTCCAGAGTCATGGTATCCAGGTTCCGCGATTTTAATGTCTGCTACCATCTGCTATTTCTTTCTCAATGTCGCGCTAAGAAAGAAAAAGTGAGTTGTGTTCAATGGACACCCTTACCTATAATTCCTTTACCAATACCGATGCCAATATCGGCACCAATATCCGGAGGCAAAAATGTTTGAGTGTTCTACCAATATCGCCTCCCAAGATATAAACGCTCACACGCGAAACTTAATAAGCTCTTTTCTCACAGCGACCTTTACTGCCGGAAGGGCCTTGCACAAGGATCATCCAGCACAGGAAGACACTGCAGGCCAGCTGGTGGTACCCCCAGTAAATTCCAAAGCGCCGTCCTAACAGCACTAAAGGATACGAAAGTTCAGCTTCAACGGAACCTCGCGATCACTATTCGAAGTAAAAGGGTCGACGGAGCCTTGCAGTTCTCAGGTCGTGTCTTATCCACCAGCAAGCATGCAAGAAAAGCCCGAGCAGACGTCCTGCCCCGCAGTAAACGGAACGACCGAGACACATAGCAAGAACAAGCAGTACCACGTGTCGTCCATGGAGCAGTACCGTAGGATGTACCAGGAATCGGTGGAAGAACCGGAAGTCTTCTGGGGACGACTGGCTAAGAGGCTATCGTGGAAGATCAGCCCAAAGTTGAACCGTGAGGATTTTGTGCGGTATAACTTCGACCCCACGCAAGGACCGGTGGAAGTCTGTTGGATGAAAGGAGCGGTGCTCAACGTCTGCTACAATGTCCTGGACAGGCACGTCGAGAATGGACTCGGGACCAAAGTGGCTTATTACTGGTGAGTGATATTTAACTGCTAAGCTGCTCCCTCACCTGTAGTGAACGTGTCTGCGGGGCTCGACGTGTTGTGTCCCATAACGACAACACAAAACACGTAAATATGGCAATGTGAGCCCCGTTTATTCGCTATATGCATCATAGACGTCAGATGCACCTTCGTAGTCAAGCACCGTTATGTAAACGCTGGTTTCCTATACTATATAGCGACATAGTACTAAGACTGCGCAAATCTTGTAGCTGAATAGCGTTTACATGCAAGCAGGCATTAACCAGAACATACAAAGTAAGGCAGATTGAAGCAAGGCTGGCCTCCCGTGTTTCAATATTGGCTGCGTTATACCGTCGCCTTATTGCATTTAAGGAATCTCACCATCTTTAAGGATCTCACTAATGATCGGGCTGATGAGACAGTAAGCACAAAATGTAACAGAACGCGAAAGTTCTCTGAACAATAACTTTCCGGAAGGATCCTGCTACACAACGTAAATAAAATAAAAATAAATAAATAAAAATGTGTCAAAATCAAAATTTACATATCATACGCAAAAACAGGTGAAGCATCGTCGAGCTCTGGTTGTATGCGTTCATTTGTCAGTGATTTTTTTTCTTAATGATCTAGTTTCCTCCGTAACGATCCATCGTGCCAATCGGGACACAAAATTCATTCCTCCATCGAGAGGAAAATCTTTCTACGCCGAGAATGGGACGTGACGCGGGTTCGAACTCCAGCACCGGCTGTTCTCTCTGAGGGTTTTATTTTCCGGCAGGCTCTCCAAACGAATGTCGGCACAGTTTCCCCTGAGGCGGGCCGAGGACGCATACTAACCCCTATCTCCCACTCCTTCCTGCTATCCTCTCTCCATTTGTCTACATCTGTACGCCGTTGATAGCCACAGTTGATTCGCGGCGCTAACGAAATTGAAAAAGAAAAAAATGCCTGTTCTGAAACTTCGTACATACAAGCATGCACAAGCAAAACTCTAGTACATTTTGACTGCGATTATTATAATTCCAAGTAGGAGCCATAAATAGGAGACATTAGCATATAGCTGAAATTATAAAGAGAAATAGTAAGAAACGTGCTTGTGTTCACGGCGGAAAGATCGTTACGGAAGTCTGCTATATTCGGATTACTAAGCCTGCCGTGTAAGCGCTGCGAGACTGGGCTCAAAGTCAGTCAGCGTTCACGCTATACGCTCGAAGCAGCACGTGCACGATGAGAGGTGCATCGATATTTGCAGAGGGCTATATTTGTGCTGAAGCACGGGTATTATATTCAGTGAGGTAAACGACACACAACGCGGGCAGCGAGGAGGAGTTAGTTAAAGGAATAAAGTGAAGCAGAGGGACAAAGGGAGTGGCAACGGACCTCAACCCGAGAAACGTCATCACTACTTTGGTAAAGACACTAAAACCAAAACAAATCGGAAGGGGAGGGCTGGTTTCCACGAATGGGCACTTGTTCGCTGCCCCCTATCGACAGAAAACTATAGGACCGAAGGTCACGTCCCTTACAGGGACCATCGTAATCCCCTCGAGACCGTGGCTTTCGGGCGCGACCTTGTTCGACCCTAGATTCGAGTGTAGTTCAACTCTACCAAATTGGTGGCGCTGTCGAACACTATGACGTCATCTGTTTACAGACAGGGAGATGTCTATTGTAATAAAGATAATGTTTGATCAATACCCTTCATAATACACTTCCCCCATTAGTATTGCAGCGTGTGTAGGAACAGTGACAGCATGCTAATATAAACAAAAACTACTTGCTAAGCTATGGTAAGGTATGGTGCACATTTATGCATGCTGTATGTAGATACATATATAAGTGTATGTATTATGTCGATTATGTATGCAGATACATCGACAAACACACACATGGTTTAGGAATTGGGTGTTGTAGACATGTTACAATAACGGGTGTTTTTTAACTGCACAAGATTTTTTTTAATATGCTATGAGAGCAGCATAGGTACCGTTTTTTCAGGTGCGTTATACAGCCAGGTAGACATCCTCTCGAAGAAAGCATGTAACTAATAGACTGTGTGACTAATTTCCTAAAACTCATTAATTCTTTAATTACGGACTTTCGGGAAAAGGTGAGATAACAGAATGGGTGTCAATCCTCCCTAAAAGTCATGTTTTAGCACGCATGCGTCATCATGGGTAGTCATGTTTTTTTGACGACAAACCCTGGACGAGCACATACGCTGAAATATCCATAGCGGAACTTTGCTATGCAAACGAACCGAAACCGAAACGGCGCTGATTAAGAGCGCATGGAGGACAGCGCTCACATTCCACGCTAGAGGGCCACCTGCTTTGGAGCGATGAAGATGACTGGAGTAGGTGCTTATCTGCTGGCCAGATCAACTACTTTGCGGGCCAGGAAAGGCTCAGACGGCGGAGCGACGCGCTCCGGAGGCGCGCGGTTTTGGTTTCGGCTCGTTTGCATAGAGTTAAATTCTGAGTTAATTCTGAGAGTTCATTAATTTTAGGTGATTAGTCATCTACTAGGTAGATAGTCTCTTCGAGAGGACGTCCGCCTGGCCGTATAGCTCAACTGTGTCATCAATGCTGCTCTCATAGCTTTTTTTCTGCTTAGGCTGCAAAAAAGAAAGAAAAAAAATCACCATGTATATTAGTAGCCAGAGTTCGGGAAAAAGTTAGGGGAGTTCGTCAGCGTATAAAATGAATAACACCTCCGAATTTTTCATGTTTTCTCCGCCTTAAAAAAAAAATAAAAAAATATATTCAGCTTGTGCCTGTTGACACTCCTGGAACCAACCCATAGGTCCTGCATTATAGCCCCTCTCAAAAGATGAACAAAAAGCACGAAACCTTTTCCACAGTACTTTGCTTTGGCAAGCTTAAATGTACGTCAATTCTTAAAAAAAAAAAAGAAAGAAAGAAATATCGGCTGTGTATTGCCTTACTTCGCGAGTGAAGGACAAACGTTTTACTATTCTACGACTACGGCTGCTACGTACGAATTAGCTAGAAATCCAATTATCGACGTCAATTTCGACAGCAGTACGTATTTGCAAGGCCGCACAAGCAATAACAATGAGCAATATGCCACGACCCAACATAACAACGTAAGTAAACAGGAATAGCACGGCAAACGTCCGCTTTACGAACGGCGTATAGTACAGAGAACAAAGAATACGCGGGCACTGGAATTAGTGCTAATGCGCATGCGTGGCAAACGTAAAACCTCAGATAAAAATCAAAACCAAAGGAAAAGACCTGGCAGCGGAAGCGACCATTATTTACGTGAGGAGGCTGGAAATGCCTTGCTATGCACGAACGAGCATAAAAATTACAGCCGTGCCCATTTTTCTCTGCTTTCTTTTTTAACATACGCTCCCTTTCTCATCGCATCTTACGGGGTCGAATACTCAACGAGGTATAGGACCAAGTAGACTTCAATGTATGTCCCTGGAAGTATAGGGAAGGTGGGGTACGGTTGACGTATTATTTTATAGCGTTTCTCGTGGTCGCGGCCTGAGTATTTGCGATATACTGAGCATTATTCGTTTATATCCATTCGTTTGTCTATGGAAGGCAGCCCCACGTCATTGCTTCAGGGTCTTCATTCCCCGCGCTATAAACAAGAAAAAAAAAAGTGGAAGAACCTTTCGGTAACATAAACACATCTAAATGGAAATTAACTTCCCACTCTGAGGAAGGAATGCGCCGGAGCGTGTTCCGTAAACTTTTGTCCAGCACTGAACATGTAGTTTCACGTTAGAAGACAGAGTCACATATACCAGAATATATCGCGGCATATATCGTACTAGCACTGCATCGTATTGTAGTATATCGCGTTTCAAATAATTTTCCATTATGTGTAGACGTGTGGCATCACACCTAACAAAAACAATACATCGTACACGAACTGGTTTGGACACAACCTGACAGCTGGGGTGCAATACGCCGTACGGCAATTTCGTCATTAATAATTTTATAACGCAGTTTCCTGTCCTGGCAACGCCTAGGACTTCAACTAACAACAACAAAGGACAACGCCTTCATTACTAGGCTCACCCCTCTAACTGTATACATAGATGACCAAAACACCTTCCGCCGTTACTTCTACTAAACACCGCCAGGGTGCACAGGCCAGAGTGGCGTTCAACTTAACGCTGACGCGAGCTGTACATCCGGGAAACGAAGGCGTGCGCACGCAATACGTTGTACCCGTGCAGAAGACTGGGAGGTAGTGGGTTCGAAACTTACCACCGCCTGTGCCGTCTGAGGTTATGGCGTACTTTTGAGACGGATGTCGGCACAGTTCCCCCTGAAGTCGGCCCAGGACGCACTCCTTCCTGTGTGTCCCTCTATCCACCTGTTCACGTCCGTGCGCCGCTCATAGCCGCAGTTGCTTCGCGGCGCTAACACGGCACGCAATTCACGTACGCAAAGGAACGACACGTATAGCGTAACCAATAGCATTTCTTATCTATCATTAGTGAGTTTTAGTATATCGTACGCTATCGCCATTGCGTACGTAAGGGGTAGCGTCGTGGTTCTGCGCATTGCGTAAAGCTCTGTTTATGTCTTGCGCGTGCACAGAGCAACGCTATCATTTGCGTACGAGTAGTGCGTTTTACTGGATTATGCGCTATCGCCTTTGCGTACGTAAGGGATAACGTGGTGATTCTGCGCAATGCGCAAAGCGCTGTTTATGTATTGCGCATGCGCAGAACTACCAACGCTATCCCTCGCGTACGAGTAGTGAGTTTTAGTGCGTCATACGCTATCGCCTTTGCGTACAACGTACTAAAACTCTCTATTATGTTGGGCTAGAAAGGAAAAAAAAAGAAACGGAAAGCTCGTAATCTAGCCTTCATGTACAATGTTACGCCTTGCATTGATAATAAGACCAATTTGCGCGCGTGACGTCACGGCTTGCGGCGGCGCTGCAGTCAGCAGATCGTCTGCTTGGTGTGGGAAAAACAGCAATCAATTTGAGTGATTGGAGTGATCGTTTTCATGTTTTCATGCAACGTGGGCATGCAGCAAAGCCGTGCATCCTTCGGGTACACAGCTCGATGGGGAAAGGGCGGCGAAATCACTTTTCATCAGTTTCCGCGCAACGCAGAACGAAGAAATCGTTTGACTGTGAATAGCTCTTGTGTGTTGGAATCGTTTTGATCAATTACATGGAAAGATTCTCTGACATCGCCTTTGTGAGATTCCCTCTCGACACCTGTGTACAAATAAACGATGCTAACATGAATCGGCGCACGGTAGCAAATCAGCGTTGTTTTCAGAAACGCACCGATCAAAAAGTGACTTGTACCCTCGCTCAGTATCAGCAGGGAACTGTCCCGGTGAAAATATTAGATAAACAACAATGCGATTGTGATCGCCGGCATGTTTTGTGACTGGGCTGTCCAGTTTTCGATGTGCAGCGTAAAGGGATTGTATACCGTTAATAAACAACTTCGTTTTGTATCAACACATATCTCATTCCTTCGGAGCTCTAAATTATTACGGGCGTTGTGGAAAGAGACAGTCGAGAGCGGTGTACCAGTGCAACACAGCCGATGTCGCAATTACTGAAAGCATACGCACGGCTGCGTTCAGTGTGTTTTGCCCATACCAAACCCACGCATGCGCTGATGGCGCCTCTTGTTTGTACCCAGTGCCCTTCCTGCGTATTTTACGAGAACGAGTTCAACCGACCCCCCTCCGTAGATATGCTCCAGTAAGATACGATAGACAACTTGCCGTCTCTGATCTTCGTTGCGCACCGTGAATTTTAAGCAGTCGCTTTTCTTCCGCAAACCCGAACGAATCATTGCTGACTTGCTCAGCGGCCTATCACGGCACGTCGCGGATTTTTGTTGTAACTGCAGAAAAACTGCCTGAAAACAAGGACAGCGAAGAGCAATGGTTGCACAGTAGTTCATGTGGTTATGCCTGCTTTCTTTGCTTTTATTTGGATTTAAAATTACGCATTTTACAATAGTTATAGTTCTATTTATGTTTATAATTAGTCGTATTTATGTGTAATGTTTAATTAATTATATTTCAATTATAATTCTGTCTATTACGACGTTGAGTTGGCGACGTTTGACAACGTCTGAGTTGGGAACTTTTTCACGTACGTATACGCTACACAAAATTCAACCTGAGACAATTGATATGTTATGAGGCGGGAACAGACAGACAAATACATACAAAGCGTCAAAATTCAAGCCCGCCGAGTGCACCAAGAATAGTGGGGAATGCACTATTGGAATATCCAAAACGAGCGCTGCGGTTTGAAATGTTGTAATGAGTCGCGGCACTCTGCAACAAAATAATGACAATAATGTGACATCAGAATTTCGAAGAAGAATTCAACCACTGGACAGAGAGGACAAACCAGTCCAGTTGACCGTACGACGCCATTTCCTTTCCTCCACCTCAGGTCTCCAGCGTCCGACACGTCTTTTTAGCCAAGTGCCAGTTTTCAAATCGTTCCTACGCATCAAACTATAACTGAATTACCATCAACGCCCACGTAGAAGTAATTCGGGGCAGGAAACAAAGCGAAGGAAAAGGGACAACGGAACCGTAATATGTAAAACGGCACAAGTTTTGCTGCCGCAGATCACGTCATCTCAGCATTCTAATCAAAAATTATTTATTAACCGTACAATTATTAACCAAAAGAAAAATACATATACTTATATCGCCACATTAAGCTATTTACTTTTTTAAAAAGAATAATAACGTATCAGCCAAACAATATTTTTCGACTGCGTTTACTTTTTGGCATCTGCAGGTGATTAAAGTCCCTGTCGAACATTTGTCAGAGTCCCTGTCACAACTATTTCTCCGTGCTCTGCGTACTTCGTTACTTTAACATGCGGCTATGGTAATCGGCTAACAACTCCATGTTTCTTTAGATATGCATTGATATGTGTAGCTTCCCTTTCTTTTCTGAATAACGCGTCCTGGAGTAGCCAGTCCCGAGTGGCTCGGGACTAACATCTCCATTTTTTCTTTTACGAATCAATCAATCAAACGATCCATGTTTCTTCGCTTTCTTAAATTTCCACCTTCGTCACTCGTATGACGGATTCGACTGGTCATTTCAATGCATAACGGCCTGGCGCTTTGAAATTGCTCGGAAATGGGCCGCGCTGGATCAGGTGACCGTTGCCAGGTACCAGTAGTGCCAGGTACCTGTCGGTTTTAGCCGCTTGGGTCACGCTAGGGGCATCGCGGTCGCTCGTCTTCGGTGTTTCGTTGTCTGCCAGCGTGCTCTGCCAGCTCTTCGACGTGCCAGCCAATGCGGGCCCTCGCCACCCTTGCAGCGCGGATGTGACGACACCGGATATAGTTGGGCTCCCTGCTGCTCGGCCGTTTCGAGACCGGGCGAAAAAAAAAAAAAAGTGCTAACTGGCAAATTCCGGGCGCTCCGAAAGCGCCACGCGAACATGCGAGATTGCTTCGTTTTGGCCAAGCGAACGTGACTGCTCGGGATTTGGCAAAAAAAAGAAAAGAAAAAAGAAACAAGAAAGAAGAAGAAAAACCGCCATGAAATGACCACCCGAATTCGCCAATAAAATGCATGTATGTATGTATGTATGTAAAAAGTATGAGGACCAACAGATTCAGAAAGCAAGATCTTTGCCGTGCCTTCTCCTGGAACATCCAAGAGAGAAAGAAAAGAGCAGACCGATTTGAATAAAGTTGCATGGCCATAAGAGAAGGCTGCATTACTTTCTTTTCGACTTTCTATCTTTTCCCACGCTTACTTGTTATTCCTGTCTTTCCTACTATATCGCGAAAGGAGTGGGGCATTAGCGTGACCGGTCACTTTGTATATTATCACTGGAGGCGAAAAGAACGAAAGTGCAGATGGCAATCAGGAAGAAGTCACCTGGCCACAGCGATGCTTATCTTAAACGGTGGCGCTTCTTTTCTTGGCTATGCTTTCAATGAAGGGCTACGAGATTACGCGGTCATTACGTCCACAGAAAGGAAGTACGTGAGTCACTGTAACCGATATATTTATTATTATTATTATTATTATCATTGATACGGAAGACGAGGCGAATTGATGACGTGAGAAAGTGAGGAGTTAAAATACGCATACAGGATGCGTCCATTCCAGCATAGCTGATACCGCGTGTGTCGTCGCATAGGCGAACGTGAGGAAAATTTATATAGGAAGATCCGTCCGGGGAAGTAACATGCGCTTGCCGTACGGGTAAAGGAAGGCTTTGTTTTCGGGCAAGAAGACACTTAAAATGCAATTTTAGCGCCGCGAAGCGTTTTGAGCGGCGTACAGATGTGGACAGATGGAGAGAGGACAGCAGGAAGGAGTGGGGGACAGCAGGGTTAGTGTGCGTCCTGGGCCGACTTCGCGTGCAGCATGTAGAGCCACACGAATAGACTGACATACCTTGCGTGAAAACGTGCTCGAATTACCTATTATCGGCGATCGCATATCTTCACGATATAGGGAGACTACTACTACTACTATTTCTACTCCTAGTTGAAATAGCAGTAGTAGTAGTTTGGTACTACTACTACTGCTAATAGTTATTTTATTCTTATTTTTTTCTTAAAACCAACCAACCAACGTTTTTGCAGTTGAGCTGTAGGGTCGGGCGGACATCGTCCTGCAGAGAGTGTGCAACTATACTGAATGACTAATTACCTAAAATTCATAAACTGACACTTCAAATATCGGTTCTTTTGAGCAAAAGTAGGACAGCAGGATGGGAGACAGTCCTGTATGAAAGCATTTTTATTGTTTAAAAATACGGGAACAAGCACGTGAGCTGAAATGTCCGTCGCTAAATACTGCTACGCAAATGAGCAGAAGCCGAAACCAAAACTACGCTGTTCAGGAGCGCGTGACTTTCGTCGTCGTCGGCTTATCTGATGGAAGTGCTTGCCATAGTCGGCCACGCTTACAACTTCAAGACTGTAGCAAGCGGAGGGACCGTGCGTCCTGAGCAGACATAGCAGTTGATATCTGGTCAGCGGATCAGCACCTCCTCCAATCATATCCAACGCTCCAAAGCACGTGGCTCTCAAAGCACGTGGAGTGAGCGCTGTCCTCCCTCAGCTCCTGACGCGCGCGGTGAGAGTTTCGGCGTCATTTGCATAGCAAAATTCGGTGATGCATATTTCAGTGTACGTGCTCGTTCTAGGAGTTAAAAAAATCATAATAACAGACATGCTTTCCTTGGGGATTCCCTCTCATCCTACCATTTCGCTTTAATGAATTAAATAATTTTAGGTAATTAGTCATACCGTGATTACGCCTTGGGAGAATGTCCGATTGGTCGTATAAATCAACTGCAGAAACGGTCTCTATGCTGCCCATAGTTTTTTTTAAGAATCTGAGCGGCGTACAGATGCAGAGAGGACAGCAAGAAGGAGTGGAAGACCGGGGGAGGGCTGTTAGTATACGTCCCGGGGCAACTTCAAGGAGAACTGTGCCGGAAAACCCAGGAAAAACCCCCAGATAGCCCAGCCGGTGCGTGGATTCGAACTCGCGTCACCTCCCAGTCTCTGCGTCGAAAGCGAAAAAAAGAAAGAAAAAGAAAGCCCTACATATTATCCATAGGGCCAACGCATGGAGCAAACATGGAACAAGGTCTCCCGGGCTGTCGGAATAGAGAACAAATAATAACTTTCGCACAAGTGAAATACAAAGGCACACAGAAAATAACGCTCTAAAAAAAGTTACCATGAACCGTATTACTGCGCAGTCCTCCGCCCGAAGTACATTTTTCTGCTTTTTGTTGCAATAATCAAAAGTTCCGGCTCGACTATTTTTAACACCTTCTTCTCCCTAGCATCTTCTTATCTCCTGATCACTTCCGAGTGTCAGGACATTGCGCTTCTTCTGCCGTTCCTCTTTTTTTTTTCTTCTTCTTCTTTTTTCTTTCTGGGCTTATGTTGACTGCAGGCCAACTTATAGAGATCACTGAGATGGAATTCTGAATTAAGAACGTGGTGGTCTTGGGGTAAGCGTATGGCAGTTGCAAAGCACAACCTGTGTTGCAAGCCGGGAAGGGTATGCGTTTACCTCACACAGAACGCCGGCCATCAACTATAGTTTGGGGACACACTGTCTGTATGTGTCACAATCTGTACAAACGAGATGCAAACGGGCGCGAAAAGTTCCGTGGGTCCCCCCGTTGACACATGAAGGCAAGAGCGCCGTTCACGTTGCAAGTAAAAGGTTCGTACTTTGGAATGGCTGAGAACGGCTAAACTGAGACGCATCATCTTCAGACAGTGCCAGAGTCATTGCCCTATATAAGTGTACTCTGATGTCTCGACGTGTTTTATATCCCTCTCAAACAGACTGATTTAGAGCTACTTTCAAGGAGTGACACTTGTGCTTAGTGCCATTCGTGTGCTGTCACACGGCTTCTTTTAGTGACGCTCCGCAGAAAGTACGCTACTCAGATACTAGTGAGTTTCCCAAACCCACTTCACTTCGGCGGACCGAGTGCGTAGCCTCGACAGCAGGCTTTGTGGTACAGGTAAAAATATTGAGGAAAAGCAAAAGGCAATCACAACACTGTTAAACAAGCGTTCTCAACAGCCGTGCTTATTTGATTTAGGTATATAGCGTAACATTGTGCCGAATGAAAATATAATTACTATCGTTGACAGCCTGTACGCAGAAACCGACACTGAAGATTTTTGTTTAGATTTAATTTATACAAGCTTTTGCGTGGAGGACCACACCTCTTCAGGTACGGTACCTGTACGGTACGGCTCGGTACCTGAAGAACTGTGGTCCTCCACGCGAAAGCTTGTATAAATTAAACTTAAACAAAAATCTCCAGTGTAGGTTTCTGCATTTTTGTTTATGTGGCCTGCAGGGCTTGACTCCCCTCTTCGTGTACGCTTCTGTTGATCGACAGCCTGTGAAAACTTCGCAGGCTGGCGATCTCGCCAAGACCATATTTGTTGTGGCAGATATTTGAGGGCATTTTTTTTTTTAACATTGGAAGAAAATTTGCGGAAAGTGTTTCTACTCTCTAAAAACAGAACTTCACTGCATAGCACGCTGTGCTCCAACCATTACAAAGAATGATAGGGTTATCGCTTCTGATTCGAAGAGAGAGAGTGAGGGGGGGGGGGGAGGGCGTACGCCTTTTTGTGGCAATTTTCATATATCCAAACTGCCACCAAAAAAGGGCGTACGCCAACCTCTCTCCTCGAATCAGAAGCGATAACCCTATCATTCGCGGCAATGGTTGGCACACAGCGTGCTATGCGGTGAAGTTCTGTTTTTAGAGTTTAAATCAACCAGAAACATTTATTATGACAGAATTGTGGCGCACGGCCAGAAATATTGCCATCGTTCATTCTCACCTACCGTACACTCTTAAAAATGAACTTCACCGCATAGCACGCTCCTAGCCAACCATCATCGCGAATGATATCGTTATCTGCCCTGATTTGTTGAAAACGGGAGGCGTACGTCTTTTTTGTGACACTTATGCTGTTCATAATTGTCACAGAAAAGGCGTACGCCCCCCGTTTTCAACAAATCAGGGCAGATAACGATATCATTCGCGATCATGGTTGGCTAGGAGCGTGCTATGCGGTGAAGTTCATTTTTAAGAGTGTACGGTACCATTCGCTGCCTGCGCGTGTCACTCTGAGGAAGGAATGCACCGAAGCGTGTTCCGTAAACTTTTGTCTATAGCACTGTGTATAGAAAAAGGTGCCCCCCGCGCCCTGTCGGACGACTGAGGACCTAAGAGGTTTGTCACGTCGAAGCTTCGGGAAATGATGGCTGTCTATAGGAGCGCATTTGTTGTGTTTGAACAGCGATATAGAGCATATACAGTTCACCTTCAAGTTCGTGCAAACTCGCGCATTTTTCTCCGCATTTTCTTTTCCTGGACTCGATCTGCCCGCCGCTCATTGTTCCCGGACTGATCACGTTTACCAATGACGTTACCCAGCTCCAACTACCCGTACACATTACCAAGAATCCACCCGGTAACATTTCCCATTACTCGCAGAGCCGTTTTCGTTATTTGTTCGTTATAGCGAAGTCACGTCATCCGTTTTATTCGAACTCTACGTTTTCGCTGACAAATGCTTACGAAACAATAACCGTGCGATGGAATCCATACACCACATCACCCTGCGTAGAGGACACGGTGTGGAGATGGAATTCCCCGTAAAAGGCCGATCGTTTCTGAGTTATCCCCTGGCCCCGAAACGGCGTAATCTGGACGCCCCCCGCTGGGAGTTCAACGTTACCTGGCAAACAGCCAGCGCACGAAAGCATGCGGCTTGCATTCAAAATCACTCTCGCCCGAGGCTGTAAAAGAAGGCCTCTTAGATGAGGAAGTGTGACGGGGCCGACTCTATTACCCGGAGTGCTCAGGCAGCTACAGAGCGTCGTTTCAAGTTCATTACCACGCGTCGGAAGGGTGAAAAAAGCACGGAATACTACGTGGAGGGGAGGGGCTCACGGAAGGTTTTGTGGATTGGAACAAGAAATAAATGCAATTCTCAGATGTACTTTAGAATAAAACTCCAATTTCTTTCTGTCGACGGGGCCTCGCACTGCACGCTAGGGAAAATTATCGATTTCTCTCCATCTTTCTTGGTGATGGCCTTATAGGGCGAACCATTATGTAGGTCCGTCCGTAACTTTTTGGACCACGTGACAGTGACATCACCGGGTCTTTTTCCGGCATACGTTGGCGGTACCGTGAAATCGTGCAACAACCACAATCACAAAAAAAAAAAAAAAAAAAGAAAACAGGGAAAAGAAAAGAAAAAGAGAAATGGCTTCCAATAAAAATTTTATTGTTCAAAAAGAGTTTCGCGGAAATATTTACTGCCAACGATGGCTCTATAAAGGAAACGCATTTAAATGTGTGTGTTTGGGACAGTGGTCAAAGTCGCACTATTTCTGTGTATCTGTATGTGTGTATGCAGTTGATTATAAATTAATTGGCTGCCAGCACCAGTGTCCCCTACTGTCACTTGTACGAAGGTTACGGGTTCGAACATTCAGATGAATGCAAGCGCAGCACGTAGCGCAGTTAATGAAAAGGTTACACAATTACATTTTTGTTCTTGTTCCTACAATCAATGTCAACACCAACACAAAAGGAATGGGAGACACCCATTGCTTCGTTCGTGTCATACGAGCGAAAGAAAACTGCTGTTCACCGTATTCTGCTCCTTCTCAAGATGGCCGACACCAGGGAGTGGGCTCCCATTGGTCTCCGCAAATGATCTTGTCCAATAATCGCGGGAGATTGTTTGAAGAGACCAATCTGACGCCGTGTTGTCGGGCTGCTTGAGGAAGAGAGGGCGAGAAAAAGCGTGCATTCCGTCTCTCTCTCTCTTTTTTCTTGTCGCTGATCAATCATGAACGCAACGGATGAACCCTGTTCATTTTGTGTTGGTGTCAAAGTGAAAGTCATTACTTATACCGCGCGGGGGGATCTTTGCACTTTAGTGTACCTTTAACCTTAAAGTAAGAGCGCGTGGCTTGCAGACACAGAAGCGCCGTGTATAGCCGCTGGGGATGATCGTGATTATGAAGCAGAGACGACCGATTGTAAGTGTGATAACTCATAACTGTCCAACCGAACAGACCGAGCCACTGTCGTGAGTGCAACGGCGTCAATCCGGTAATCGGACACAAACCCAAAGGCTAACTCTCACGGTCCTAGTGTTCACGCGTTACGTTTAAGTCTGATGTCGGTTGTACCAACGACCAAACCTCTGCCCATTATCGAAAACTCAATTAGGATTTCATCATTTCAGGGAAGGCAACGAACCCGAAGACCGGAGAACGATAACGTACAAACAATTACTGGACGACGTTTGTAGGTTTGCCAATGTACTCAAAAGAAAAGGTAAGCGTATTCACACCAGCTGCACGGTTAGTGATCATATCATACAACCTGTGGTAGTGGCATCAAGAACATTGCGAAAGAGTGGGGGATCGAACCCCACCTCTGACAGAGTTGGTGTCCTCTGGGCTCACTAGCACGATTTTGAGGCAACATGTAAGCATCACGATTCGCCGTGGAATCAGCCCAAGACGCCTGCTGAACTCCTTCTTTCCCGCTACTCTCTCTATATCTCCCTGTCTGAACGTCGCTCAGGCCGTGTATACCCACATGCGGCAACGCGTATGCGGAACGGAAAAGTTTTGCCGCGGTGCGGGAGAAGCAACGTGCGGTCAGCAAGCAAGCGGTCAGCGTGCTGCAGGCTGCGCGTGGGGCCGGAAGAAAACAAGTGCATGACGCAATATCCGTTGACCACCTGATTGGCCGATGATGCCCGGCATTCCGCTAAAAATTGTGCACCGCGCGATCGCCGCCTTTCCCACAGCGCGGCAAAAATTTTCCGCACCGCATACGCGTTGCCGCGCGCATTTGCCGCATGTGTGTACGCGGCCTTGCAGCCACAGTTGCTTCGCGGCACTTACATGGAACAGGGAAAGAACCTCTTACGTAACGCGCTTTGAAGTTATGCTTACAGAACGACATCTATGGCGATCTCTCCACCGGTCTATCCGGGGAGAGCACAGGGGAACAAAATGTGGTACGGAAAGACACAATCCGAATTCACCAGCGAAACACTACCGCCCTCCAGCAATGGGCCATAGTGTAGTGGAAGCTGTTGCGCGCATACAGCAAACTCAACAAGTCGGACACATGCTCGCTGTTGCTCCTCCTTGCAGGATGCGGAAGTGACGACTGTGATTGGTTGGAGCTCCGGCCGAATCCGATATTTCTCGACGAAGCAAGAGAGAGCGCTCCGTGACGGAGCGGGTTCATCCGAAACGACCAGCGGAACAAGAGATCCCGCTCCAAGTCGACCAGTGAACCACGCATTTTCTTTTAAGTGTCGACCTGCTCCGCTACGACAAAAGTCGCGCGGCAAACTCAACGAGCCGAACACACGCTCGCTGCCAGGACGCGGAAGTGACGATGGTGCTTGGTTGGAACTCTGGCCGAATGTGCTCGGCGTTGCTCCTCCTTGCAGGATGCAGAAAGTGACGACAGTGGCTGGTTGGAGCTCCGGTCGGATACAACATCTCTCGACGAAGCAAGAGAGCGCTCCGTGGCGAAGCGGCTAAATCTGAAACCACCAACGAAACAAGCGAATCTGCTCCAGGTCTACCAGTGAAACACGCATTATTTGTCGGTGCCGTCCTCTCCGGATGGACCTTCGCCCCGACAAAAGCCGCGCGGCAAACTCAACCAGTCCACCACACGCTTGCTGTTGCTCCTCCTTGCAGGATGCGGGAAGTGACGACGGTGTTTAGTTGGAGCTCCGGACGAATAAGAGATTTCTCGACGAAGCAAGAAAGATGATGATGATGATTACATTTTTTCTTGCGCGTCGACAACTAGACGGAAGAGAGCGCTAAGTGGCGGAGCGGGATGATGTGAAAGACCAACGAAACAAGCGTTACTGCTCCGGCTCGACCAGTGAAACACGCATTTTTTGGCGGTGTCGTCCTCTCCGGATGAACCTTCGCTCCGACAAAAGCCGCGCGGCAAACTCAACCAGTCCACCACAAGCTCGCTGTTGCTCCTCCTTGCAGGATGCGGAAAGTGATGAAGTGGTTGCAGCTTCGGCCGAATTTCTCGCCGAAGCAAGATGCAGCACCAACCGAAACCACTTTAAAACCACCAACAAAACAGGCGAATCTGCTCCGGGTCGACCACTCAAACACACATTTTTCTTGTTTTGCCGGTACCGTTCATTCCGGATTTACCTGTGGAATTCGCAATTAGAATATCAATTTCTAAGTTAGCATGCAGTCATCTGATGGGATGCTACCGTAGTTTGGCTTTCATCATATAACGCTATCGTTATATTTCAGGCGTCACGAAAGGAGATTCCGTAACTATCTACCTCCCAATGATACCAGAGCTCGTGGTGGCCATACTTGCGTGTGCAAGGCTTGGAGCGATGCACACAGTTGTGGTAAGACAATTTCTCACCTGAGTTTCATAAGAGGAGCTACTAAAGCGTGGTTCACACTACTGGCGTTTCACTGCGTGCCGACGCGAACGAACGTTGGTTACCGCGGCAAAAAACGCGTGCGAGACCTTCCGCAGCAGAATGCAAGGAGTTGAACTCTCTTCCGACGCACGCAGCGAGCCGCAAGTGGAGAACCAATCGCGCCTGCCACGCATTCGTGTTTGTGCGCGTCTCATTCTTTGCCAGAGATGGATTTCAACATGGCGGCCGCTATACTAAGCATGGAGCGCCAAGAAATACGACTCATGATTCATTACACTTTCATTGAAACTGACAGCAGTTGGTCTCGCTCTGGACTCAAACGTGGACTTGAAGTTTTCCGTGACGCTTCGTGAAAAAGAACGCCACGAAAGACGCGCGTTAGCTGACGCTTGCCGTTAACGAATGTATGTGAACGGTAGAGCGGACCGCTTTTTGTCGCGCACGTATCCGCACGCAGGCGTACCGGCACGCAATGAAACGCAGCAGTGTAATACCCTAGTCAGACGGCAAAGCTAAGTCCGTTAGCGGAACGGCCTTTACTTCACCTGTAGTCCAACCACCATTTCGAATGACATTGTTCTCTGACCTGATTTGTTGAAAACAGGAGGCGTACACCTTTTCTTGCGACAATTTTTCAGTTCATAATTGCCACAAAAAAGGCGTACGCCTCCTGTTTTCAACAAATCAGGTCAGAGAACGATGTCATCCGAAACGATGGTTGGACCACAGGTGAAGTAAAGGCCGTTCTGCTAACGGACTTAGGTTTGCAGTCTGACTTGGGTATTAACCATGCTTAACACTGATAACGTATCTCATATCAGACAGAAATTTGACGAGAATTGTACCTATTCGCAGTTTGCAGGGTATTCCGCCGAATCTCTAGCCCAGAGGACTACAGATACCAAGTCCAAAGTTATGATAACAGCGGGTGCGTATTACAAACGTACATTTTCGTGAGCTAACGACTAAGAGAACTAAAAGATATATTACTGATAAAACATATGCTTTCTTGTTTGTCTCAAGATGGAAGTTGGAGAGGAAAAAAGCTGATCCAACTGAAACCGATAGCTGAATCGGCCATTGCCATTTGCAAAGGAAAGTAAGTACCACAGCACAATACGACAGGTTCACGTCGCCCATGTCGCTAATACCCTTGCGTGGATTCTCCCGCGATGAATCTCCCAGAGGACAAAGTGTTCCGACTGCTCCACCCTGTCAACACTTGGGCCGCCTTCCTTGCTTCAGTGCTTCTTTATTGTGTTGCCCTCGCCCATGGCAGTAGGACCTTGACTAAACTAGATTCACTAAATAGGGGCACTCTACCTCTGAAACTTCCTGCATAACGTCTGTCGTTTCTGCGATATCTAGACAGCGTCACTACGGTCCGCGGAAACGAAATGGCATTCTGTAACCAGCATGAATGAAAAATTTGCAGTCAATAACCAGATTATAACTTCGTGTCGGTATTGGCTGCCGCCTATCGGTACTACTGCCCGAGTTTCGTGCGTACCGGTACTGTTGAACGAGTACTAATACACGTAATCACAAAAATGAGAAACAAAATGTGCTGAGAGTGTTCGTGTAGGGGCGCTTGTCGAAAGGATTCTAGCTCAGACGCCGCAACACAATGCCTGACGCGACACGAATGATTCCGACCCATAAAAGAGTCCCGCATAGATAAATCATGTTTAAGTGCGGACTTTGCTGAAGAATCTTGGCACGAGAGAATTCGTCTTATGTTCCACATTATCCAGAGACTATCCCGGTGTGCCCATAACTTCGTTTCGTAGAATTTATGTTATGCGCATGTTTATGCAGTTTACAAGATAGCGCATGACCTAAGGCCTTGAAAAAAGTAATTAGTAGTAGAAGTAAGTAGTAGTAGTAGTAAGTAGTTGAGCCTTCAGGGTACGTCGATGCAGGTTTCCATTTATGTCGTAAGAAAATTTTAACCACGGTCTCGTTTTCTTGTATTGTTGTCACTGGGAAGTCGCGGTATGGTACTCGGAGTTCCGGCACGACAACACAGCAATCAAATTTCGATAAGAAAAAGTCATTTGCATACTACTCCCTACGTCGTTAATACTCAGCCCTACGGGTACTACGATGAGGTAATTTGCGTTTTATTGCGGAGTAAATCACCCACAACGAAATCTCGCAAGCACTGCCGGAACTGATTGGTCTCCCTCTTTTTGATTTTGAAGGAAGAGAGCTCGAAGCAGACACGAGGTACCGGCTTCATGGTCACTATACAACCAGTCGCTTGCTATGATATTGTTTACGGTATACACATGCGTAGTTCCCGTTGGCATTACAGGAACGTCCCCCTTATTCATATTCAATACTGAGACAACGTCAGCGTGAAATATATGATAGGACTAGAAGGCGTCTTCGGTCCACAAGAGGGTCTTAAGCCCGCCTGACTATTCAGTAAGCAAGCGCTATTTTTCACATGTAAAGCAAGTTTTGTGTCCACGATGTTTTTTTTTTGTTTAAAAAACCGGCATTTTTTTTTACATTATCTTAAAACTTTATGGTATTTGCCGCTTCCTCGAATAGAGTGATACCTCCACAAACAGCCTATGGGCACGAATATGCATCCAGTTGCTGCGCTCTCATGCGCATCCTTTAGAAAAGCATGTACATGGCTACTTCCATGACGTCACCAGCATGGCGGATGGAACTCGATCGTTCTGTCATAGTTTTCACTGCTGTCTTTCATTCTGTGTTTAGCATAAACATTTTGACTAAATTCGTCAGGTAAATCCTCTGGGCATTCTGAAGACCATTATCACGGTAAACGCAATCGCAAGGAGTTTGCAAGGACGAGTTAGAATAACAACAATAGCAATGTGGACTATTTGGCGCGTCTCCGTTTGGTACACGAGCGAAAAGACGCGGACGAACAAGGAAACCTCGCAGGTGCAAGGATGCACCAATCGCTTTACAAGTAAGACAAGCTATTTGCTGAACATGTAATGGCGACTTCCAAGTCTTGCCGAAACGGAAGGAGAAGTAAACGGAAACACAAAGCCCAAAAAATAACGATTTTGATCCACGATAATAAAAGTGTGGGCTCTTCAGAGTTTCTTCATTGGGTAAAAAAGCGAAAACATGCGGACGAACAAAAAAAAAAAAACGAAAAAAAACGCAACACACAAGACTCCACAAAGAGCCTCGTGTGCTGTAGTTTTTTGCTCGTCCGCGTCTTTTCCCTCCTTTACCAAATGGAGTTAGAAAAACACCAGCCCCACTAGATTCCGAGACATTTCATCGAGCGCATCGAATGGCATGAAGTATACATCGCCGATCTGGATAACTGGGTGTAACGCAGTTCGATGACACGGCGTCGATGGAACGGCGTTCGGTGACACGGCGCTCGATGAAATGGGTGGACATCGCCCCACTGCCACACGTTGTTGACTGTTCACCGTACACGCATACATTCCAGCGGCCATGTGGTAGAGACCTGTATTATGGTACGTCACCTGAAACAAGACCTCAACTCCAACCACGTCAACGGCATCTGCCTGGAGCCGCGCATCAACGTAAGCGCTACATACGTGTCCCGCACATTTCCTGCATATGCTTACGAGTAATTCATCCGTGACGTTCTAGAACGACTGCACGCTCTACAGCTGGTGGCACAATGAAATTGAGATGGAAAGCCCGAAATGCGACGTCGTCTGGGTGAATGCAGAAGATCCTCTGTTCCTACTCTACACAAGGTACGATGACATGACCATGATTGTTCAGTGCCATCAGGGCCGTCGAGGGGTGTGTGTGTGTCAGTGAGGGGGAGGGGGGTCAGCCGGGGTGGAGCTCTTCAGGAGCCCGGCAGACCCATATACAGTCAAACTCCTTTATAGCGAACACCTTTTTAACGAAAATACCACTACAGCAAATTTTTTTTGCGGTTCCACTGGAGCCTATAGGTCCATTTTAACGAAAATACCTTTACTGCGAATTTTTTTTTGCTGTCCCCTGAGCTTCGTTGTAAAGGAGTTCGACTGTATCGTCGAATTTAGGGAGATTTCAACGAAACTTAAATAACTGACGGTCAACCACGAACCCGTCGTTGATGGGGTGCCAATTTTTCTTCGTGGCAGCGGATCTACGGGAAAGCCGAAAGGAGTGGTTCATTCAGCCGGTGGTTACCTGCTGTACGCCTACTCGACCGTCTACTTCACCTTCAACTACAAGCCCGACGACGTGTTCTTCTGCACGGCCGACGTAGGATGGATAACGGGCCACACCCACGTAGTCTACGGCGTTCTCGCCAATGGAGCCACAAGCGTCCTGGTACGTCCATGTTCACTTCAGCGTCAGTTCTATCCCGTGGACATCATGTGCGTGTTACATAGGTTACCAATTCGTTGCACCCGCGGCTAAAATAAAAACGAGCACCAGCGCACCAAAGTACGCTCATACGCTTAGTGATACCCCAAAGGGGAGGGGAAAAAAAGCGAGAAAGGGGAAATTGGAAAGCAACTACACCTTCTAGTCCCCTTGATTGCAATTACTACTACTCTCCATTTTCGCCCCCTGACCCTTAAATTTACTCCGCAGTGCTGCAAACACTCCCCTAAGCATGACATACACTTTCGTGCATTGGGTTCTAAATGGAAATGGAAGTAGCGATTGTGAACACAAGCGACTAAAATTACTGAAAGATTGAAATGTGGTAATCATTAAAAAAGTGAGAAAGAAAGGAAAGCACAGAAAAAACGAGCAAGAAAAAAAAAACAAAAAAACTGAGCGGCGTGAATTGAGCCGCGCACCGCTCATGTTGTCGTTCGAGTGCAACACTGGCACGGCTTGCCGATGACTTTCCAATTGATTTTTCGATGTTCTTAAACATTCTGAGGCTCGTGACGTGTTAGTCTGTCTGCGTGTTTCAGTCACGGTAACAATAGACGATTTTAAAAAGATCCACGCGCCACCAAGCGCGTGGCGCAAAGCAGCATGGGAACTTTGAGAGACACTTCTTCATATGGGTTGAGTGAGGTCAGCCAAAGTCGATGGCTCTGTCGTCTGCTTCGGTTATGGTTTACCCCGACTGAAGCTGCTGCCGCTGCGCACACCGGGAATGTTGTTGTTCTTCGACGTTGTTCTACCCCCGCCTCTGGCTGTCTCGTAATGCTTCGAGGCTCTCGAAGTTCCCATGAGCCCTTGCGTAACAGAGGTGGCGCTTGCGTTTTCTAAAAAGGTGTATTACTTTGCATCATGTTGTAAATGACTCCGTTTCTTCCTTGGAGTGTACCACCAATGAACGAGAGGTGGTGGATTCGAATCCTACCACTATCTGTGCCGGGTTTCCACTAGGCTCTCAGGCAGACGTCCCGTGGGATGTTGGTCCAGGACGCCTAATATCTCTTTCTGCTGTCCTAAATCCATCTATCCTTCCCTCTACACCGCTTACAGCCCCGATCGCTTAACGGTGTAAAAACTATTTTTTTTTTTTCAGTTCGAAGGCATTCCGTTTCATCCAGACCCCGGCCGTTTTTGGGCCCTCATCGACAGGTACCAGGTGAACAAGTTCTACACGGCTCCTACAGCTATACGTGCTCTGATGCGCTACGGCGATGGATACGTCAAAATGCGAGTACCGGATCAGTACCTCAACGGGTAGCACGAAGGGCAGGCCACGTGATGATGCGGAATTCTCAATTTTGCAGGTACAGCAGGCAGTCTCTCGAACTGCTCGGCACTGCTGGAGAGCCAATCAGCCCGGAAGTGTGGCTGTGGTACCATCGTATTGTGGGAAACAGTCGGTGCACTGTGCTGGACACCTTCTGGCAGACGGAAACGGTACTGCCTTCTTTCCAGTATTAAGTAAGGCATCATAAACAGTAAAATAGGCTTCCCTGAATGCACTGACGTGTAGAGGAAAAGCTGCCTTGACAGAAATGAGTAAGCTTACTAGACACAGAATGGTGTAAGGACTGGGAACAGTCCTGCGGGTTGTTCTTTTGCTTGCACTGATACAGTAGTATATCTGCAGCATATTACTTCGCGTGCAGTACCATTGCAAAGGGGGACACAAACAACAATACATGAACAAGGAGTTAAGCGATATGCACAGGTCAACTGTAGGTATTTTTTTAAACATTTACGGTACAGAGTAATACCTAATATTATTTGGTGTTTTTTGCATGTGTTAGGTGATAAATGTCAGTGAGGGATGCACGTATTCTTCTTTCGCTCAGGGAGGACAAATGATAACGCCACTACCTGGATGTACGCTGCTCAAGCCGGGCTCTGCAGTACGTAATTCCATTCCTTAGAATACAACTCTGTGTATTTACACGAACGACATTCCCGAGAATACTCCAGTGGAAGGTGCCAAAAACGTCATAGCTTTCTGATGTCAAGTGAGCACGCACGCTCAGCGTCGTGTCTTCACGCGCACCGCTAACCTTGGGGAATATCCTGCAACACAGCTACAAGATACCCCGTAGCAGACGACAGGAAAGGACACTGACGGTGTCGTCTGCTAGATGCGCAGTACCGGTCTTCCGGCACACGTGTGAATGTTCAACATAACACGGGCGGAACTTCCGCTCCGTGACCAGTTTTTGCTTTTTCTTCCACTAGAATATTCCGTGAGGATGTCGCTCGTGCGAATACGCGGTAACAGGCATATCTACCTACAACACTAAACCTCCACCGATATCCCCAGACACTACCGTTCTTCGGTGTCGTTCCTGCCATTCTTGACCAGGATGGGAAAGAAATGAAAGGCCCAGGAGAAGGCTTTCTGGCAAGTGCTATTCACCGCATCTTCTTAACCTGCTGTATGTAATTGCTGTTACGTAACTTCCGCAACAGGCAATCAAGAGTCCGTGGCCTGGAATGATGATCACTCTGTACAAAGACCACGACCGTTTCCAAAAAAGCTACTTCTCAAAGTACCCAGGATATTACTTGACTGGAGACGGTAATATATAGAGCAGCGCGGGATTGCAACCATATTTGGGAATGGGGCTGTTGCAACGACAGTTGATTTGACACGCGGGTAACGGAATGCAGGTGCTAGGAGAGACGAAGACGGGTACTACTGGGTGACGGGACGCATTGACGACATGCTCAACGTGTCCGGACACTTGATCTCAACGGCGCAAGTCGAATCAGCTGTTCTTGCGGTAAAAGATGTAGCTGAAGCAGCAGCTGTTCCTCAGCCTCATCATATCAAGGGGGAATGCCTCTACTGCTACGTTGTACTGAAGGATGTAAGTCATCATTAATATTCCTGCAGTGTGTATCTATTTAATTCAATTTGACTCGGGGGAACTCCTCTCTCTCAAAGAAAGCCCGTGCAGGTGTTGGCGGGAAGCCATCACCAGTAAGAATAGCAGCACCGACTGGGAATGGGAGGTGTGGGTTCAAGTCCCTCTGCTGGTGTTTGTCTCAACTACGGTCGAACCTCGTTAATATGACATTCGTTAGTACGACATCCCACTTTCATGGCCTTTTTTCTCCGGATCAGTTCCCTCCCAATGGCCTACGCATGTAACTCTTGTCGGTTAATATGACATTTCGTTTATATGACAATGACCAGTATTTTCAGCACAACTTTGGGGGGGGGGGCGAAAACTTTGCCCTCGTTGCTATGGCCGTTGGTCACCCAAGTGGTGGTTCACCCGGCCTATAACAGCGAAAGGACCGGCCCCCTTTTGCGCTGACTCATGATGCCCGATGACGACTTGTGATCAGTGGCGGAACCAAGGGAGGGGGCGTTCGCCCCCGAAACGTCAGTTTATACACTTCCAGAGGGGATTTTCCTCTCTCCCCTCCACCACTACGCGCTCCGACAAAGGAACCGCTCCTCCCCCTCCACAAACCGAGGGTCTGGGTCCGCCCCTGCGTCCGAAGTGCTTAAAAGAGCAGTGTCCTCGGCAACATGGTCATAGAAGTGACTTGCTGCAGTCATATGGCAATCATGGATCTGGTGTAATTAAGTTTGATGCTATTTTCTTGCACACCAGATCGTAAAGGAACAGCAACATGAAACCTTCCTGAAGAATTGTTACATGCAAATTAGATGATAATTGTAAATTATTTTTGGCCAGAAAAAGAGGAGGACAGTGACCACCAGTGTACATTTCAGCTCCAGTTCGACATGCGGGTTAAAAGTAAACCTGATTATACATGATATATGTGTCAGTTCTTTGTAAAATGTTTCCTGTCTTTTTCCAGGGAGCTGAATTTAGTGAAGAGCTTCAAAAGCAAGTGAAACACAGTGGTAAGTTAGTAGTTAATCAAAGTTGGTTAGTTAGAGAATAGTAAATTGAGTAGAGCATCATTCACATAAAACAACATCTGTCGCTGAGGGTAAATGACTTCACGTGAAACGTAGTAGGGAGGGGGGGGGGTGCACGGCCCTCCCTTGCCCCCCACTTTCGGTACGCCCATGATTACTGTAACTTTGCTAACTAATCGGCAATACCTTTGCATCTATAGACCTCTCCCTGTTTACAAACAAATGACGTCATAGTGTTCGACAGCGCCACCAATTTGGTAGAGTTGAAGTACGCTCGAAGCTAGGGGACGAACAAGGTCGCGCCCGAAAGCCACGGTCTTGAGGGGATTACCATGGTCCCTGAAAGGGACGCGACCTACTTTCCTTTCAATAGGAGTCAGCGAACACAAGTGCCCATTCGTGGAACCCAGCCCTCCCCTTCCAATTTGCTTCGGTTTCAGTCTGTCTACCAACGTCACGATGACGTTTTTCGGGTAGTGGTCTATTGCAAGAAGAAGAAGGAAAAAAAGAAAGGCTCCACTCTTCAGCTAAAAAAGTTATACATATATGTCAATCACTATCCTTTTCCACCCATAAAAGACACACTGCTTACATCCTAGTGAACGTTACAGTTACGCAAGGGACATAACCGCATGTTTCACAGATCCAAACGTTTCCGTTTCCGCAGTGCGTTCCCGTATTGGAGCGTTTGCGGACCCCGAGCACATACGCTGCGTCCAGAGGCTCCCCAAGACGCGCTCCGGCAAGGTCATGCGCCGCATTCTGCGCCAGATAGCACGGAACGACTTTGACTTTGGCGACACCAGCACCCTCTCTGAAGACGACGTCATTGCGGAACTGCTCGTTTCAAACTGCATCGTCAACAGTGGCAGCCACAATGATCACTAACTGCGTCGACTACTAGGACTCTGTTGGTTAGGGCATTTCTGAAATAACCTTGCTTAGTCACAATGTACTTAAAACGAATGCAGCGTTTGTGCAGGCTATCTTACGGCTACACGACCAACTGAACCTGTCGCTCATCTACACTAACAGCTCGTTGGTATGAGAGTATGGAAGATGGATTTGCAGTTCATTAGCATTTTAAGAATGACACACTATGGCAGACTTGCAAGGGATCAGCCAAGTTGGTCTGACCGGCTCAATGTCCATAAATGAAAGGTTTGATGAGAGCATGTTACCTTGCTGGACTGTGAACTTATATGAGGTTTTTCACAGCTAACATCTGAACTAATATGGAGCAGCATTTTCCAGATATGAGGCATTCACGTTTATATTAACCAATCTAGGAGCATTGCCCAGGCTGGACAGTGTATGTTCTACTCTTGATGTGCAATACAATATTGCATCATAATGCTATGCTCTGTTTGTTGGTGCTGCAGGGTAGACCACACTCTACAGTGTGTGCTACCTAATGGTTGAAGTCCCCACTTTAAGAGGTGCTCTTCGAACAACTGGAAAGGTGCTGTGGCACATAGCATAATTTTGCAAGAATTGGAACTTCTTTATTGTGCTCTGAATGCATGTATTCATAAAAAGACTCCGCAGTCAACTGTAATAAATCGAGCATGGAAGTGTCGATACGACTTAAAACTGTGGGCATCATTGTGACAAATTTGGCTGCAGTGTTTCTAAGTCAACTTTTAAGTGCTTATACATAAGGAGTGACTTTTTTGAGTTAAACCCGATTCCCCCCGGTTATTCCCCCCCCCGAACTGACCTCCGACCAATTCGGGTTAAACCCGATTTCTCCCCGAATTCCAGTCACTGTGAAATCCTCCAGTGAAAGGTCACCACGTGTAACACATGTAAGAATGGGTAACCTACGTTCCCAGCAATACACCCATGTGTGTTAACACTGTCTATGCCTTTGTGGATTACCGCTGGAAGGTCACAATTCCGAAAAAAAAAAAAAAAAAAAAAAAAAACACAAAAACAAAACAAAAGAGAGAGAATTAGGAAAGGACTTAATAGGCAAGAGGAGAAACAAAAATACCCAATAACACCCGAAGGCATAATTATCGCCCGATTTCTCCTCGAATTACAGATTTAAAAATAGCGCCCGATTTTTAGTCCCCGAATCTGAGAAAGGCACTTAACCCGAAAAAGTCACTCCCTAACTTATACTCTTGAACATGCGCAAATTAGTGTAATTACACAATATGCACTTTTGCTATGCTGCACTGGATTCTAGCAACAAATGCTGAACTATTAAGCCTGAAAAGATCAAACAACCACACTCAGAAACATTCCTGTGGTGAAGAGATTGCAGAAAATTCAGCTAAACGCACTTAATGAAATTCTTCGGTTCTTTATGAAAATAATAATAATAATAGTAGTTAAATATATTACCGGATATATCAAAGCTGAATCATTCTACTAAAACTATTTTTGACATGGCAGCACACCGGACCAATTCGTATCTTTCTTTGTGGTTCTCCTCTGACAGTGACAATGTGTGGCATACTCATTGTCCAGTATACTGAACTCAACTATAGTTGGCATGGACTGCCGAGCTGCTCAAGTTGAATGCCACGGAAGACATAACCGTATGCTATTTTTGTCAAACTTGTCTACACGATACGTTGCTAAAGCTGTAATTACAATCGTTGCACAAACCAAGTGATATCTTGTCTTAGTCTACAGCAAGGATAATGCACTAACTCTACACTATTGAGCATGTATATTATGGGGGATTTTGTGTGCTGAACAGCACTATGGTGGATGAGTGATGAAATACATGATTTTGTTAGTGTTTTTAAAACGATGTATGTATCTTGTAAAGGGATATAGAGGTGTTTATTGAGAGTACTGTAATGATACAGCAAAACGTGAGCTGCAAGCAATGTCAGAGCTGTAATCGTTGGTATGGTATGTCGTTTGCAAATAAAATATGTCTAGTTATTGACTGGGGTAACTGTCTATAGAGGTCTAAGAGTCTACTGAGCGAGATGCATTGCGCAAATAACAATATTTACAGCGTACTCCTGCACTGGTATATTAAGGGGAAGTTCAGAATGAACCCCCAAAAAGCACTTTTTACCACGTTTTTGTAGGAACAGCAGGGCTGGAACCCCAGAATGAGAACACTCTTTCTGTTTTCCTTTTAAATCTTAAATGCAAACCTAATGAAGCACATACATGCTTGAAGCTGGTCATTACTGTTCTAAAATTTGCCTGCTAGTTGGCATCCTTCTTTTGCTTCTTTGTTTAATGTGTTTGGTTTCGTACACGGAAAAAGGTAAAAAGTAACGGTAAAAGTACGGTAAAAGGAACACAATAATTCAGTAACGGAATTTCAATGTATTGTGTCAATTATGCAAATATCTTTTGAGCTACTACATTGGCCAGTGTACATCTCACACAGAATTCTTTCAGACCTTACTACTATACAGATAATTTTGACTTTCACTTCACAGTTTGTAACTTTATTGCTATTATTATTATTATATTCATTATTTCCCTTTCCCACATCACCACCAGCACTGGGGTAGAGTATCGCCCCTGGTGAAGGAAACTCCCCATTCATCACCTACAAATAAAGTTGTTTGTTCATTGCTATTTTTTAATTTTTAACAAAGTGCTTGCTGTGACTACCTCCTCACACTAAGTGCAAAAGTCTGCATACAAAACCACTGTCAAATAACATGGCCAGCATCACCCAGTGCACACCGCAACCCCATAGTGACAACACTCGTCAAAACTGGCATCTTTCAAGCCTGCATATATTTTCATTGCTATTTAGTGAAGCCATGTGTGCAACCACAGTAGAGAGCACACAGTAATCTCAACACTGAGATTCCTCAAAAGTGTGCGGAATTTAGGATGTATCGCAGAATGAGGAATTCGGAGGGCAGAGACGCGAACGCTTTCCATTCTGGCCAATCCGAGCGTTCGCGGAGGGGTTTGTTTGGTGCCGGCGGGCCTCCCCAGCACGACAGCTATATCACGCAGGGAACCTTTGTCCTTTTGTAGCTGTGTTCTTTTCGTTTGCACTCCTTGCACTCCTTAGAGGGTAGCACCTGTGCATTCGTTTCAGAGAGTGCAACTGACACCCCTGCACCTTTGCATTTGTTTCAAGGTGCAGCTTGCTCCATTTCTGCACCAAACCGAGAAACCACTGCACCGTCGATTAAATAGGTGCAAGGGTGCAGCGAACAAGTCGAGCAGACGACAGGATTCACGACGTAAATTTGAACGGAGAGCGCAAGTGCTGGGTACAATCTTGACATAGCAACAACGATGAAATGTTTGCGTTTGCACTCTGGCTGCAAACGCATGTGTGACCGTCTCCTCTCGGCCGCGCCGGGAATGCTTTTTGAAACGCATGTGTAAATGAGCCTTAAAGGAGTACAGAGGGCCATCCAAAAAAATTTCAGATTGAGACATCTGATGAAAGTGTGTGTGTCATTATACCGAATAGCGCGAAAGGTTTTGATGTGTGCAATTTGTTTCCCAGAAAAAAACTCACATAAACATGGCTCCGCGCGTTCACCCTTAACTCGCCACTCCAGCTATAACGAGGATGAGGAGGTATGATGGCATGTCACCGATGACGGTATAGGGAGAACTCGTTCTGGTTCGCCGGTCAGTGAGGGTCAGCGCCTTGTCCCTTTGCCGCCGTAAACCTGTTTTGCCAGTTCTCCCGGAGAATTGGGGATAGAAGGAGCGACCGAAGCATTACCGAGCAAGGAGAAAGGCTTTATCAGAACCCCGAACAGCGGAGTAGCAGACAACATTTCTCTAGGCCAATCAGCGAGCGTTCACGAGGTTCCAGGCAGATCACAGGCTGGTACTGCTCTTCACCACCGTTGCGCACAGTCGCTTTTTGCGGCGTATTTTAAATCCAATTTCCGCGATAATTATGACTCTGTGGTGTAAATTACTTCGCATGGTGCATCTTACTGGCCTACTTAACAGTTTTATAGGATGAAAACTGGGTGTTAAAAATTACTTCTGTGCTACTTTAAGAGTCCCGTTCCACAAAATTGCTGCAAACACGAATTACTGTCTACTTTCAACACTAACTTGGTTTATAATGTATGCAAATAAATATTTGTGAACGTACGATTCCAAATATTTCCTTCAAAATCGTAATGGACACGATGCTCGGGCGCTCTTTCTGTGCCATAGCACCGGCTGCTCGTCGGAAATGTAACGCAGATAGTGGCGGAGTTTGGCAGCAGTAACAATTTTATGTCAATATCGTTTTAATGTATCATAAAGTGAAGCCAGTACAACGAACATATAACACGGCACAAAGTACGTCGCAACGAGTCTGTATAAGCTTGCATGCGTGATATCTCTGATGAATAGAGCCTGAAGTTTTCGGGAAATTTTTTTCGCAAAATATGGGGGGTAAAAATCGGGTAAATAAACGCGTGCACTAAATTCATGCGAATTCGTGTGAAAAAACTTCCAGTACGCTAAAATCAGGGAGAAATTGGGCTCAGTTGCTCAGACTAACTTTAACGGTTTGGTACAAACGGTGATGCAAGTGCATTTGCTGCCAAACAAGTTCGTTCGTTCCTACAGGCATCCCAGGGAGGGCAATTTCCTGGGGCTCTCCCTAAAGAGGCAACCTTCAATTCGGGGCGAAAATTCGGGGAAGAATTGGGTAAAACCCTAAAACTTGAGGCTCTACCGATGAAGCAAGAGTACAAGGGCTGGACCGGGACAAAGAATCTTACTGGGAAAAATATTTCAGACTGGCATACTTCCACCACAGCAGGCTAATTATAGCTCGAAATTCCCAGAGTGAGTGGATAGCTGAAATGTTGAACTGAAATCTCAACAATGTTTGACACTGTCGGGGACACCTTATCAGTATCCTTCCCTGTAAGGCATATGACCAGCGCTGTCCGGCTTTACACACTAAAGTCGTGCAAGAGTGCAAGGTGACACACTTACATCACAGAAGTTCTGAACGGTAAATTGTTTATTTTTGAAGGAAGATGTACCTGGGATGGTAGGAATGCCTTGGCGAGCCACCTTAAGGTGCATACTGCTTCACGAGCCTGTCAAACTCGTGTTCCTGGTAGAGCAGAAAGGATGCTTAATATACATGCGCACAGTGTCATTTTAAACACTGAAGCAGCAACGTACCTTGCTTTGATATTCTTTTATAAACGGATGACTGTAGTTGGAGTCCCGCAGCTGGCTCAAAAGTCGGCTGGTTACCTTAAAGAAGAGAGTGCAAGGCAGCTAGTTGTACGTATTATGTATTACTATGACTGGCAAAGGTAATGCAAACCAACATGCACTCTACAACACTGAAGGAAACAGAATTTTTTTTAAAATAACAAAAACACATGTCCGAGGACAGCTGACTACACAGCTCAGCAACAAGCCAAGAAGGCACAAGTCAAGTCCAGTCCAGTCACACTGAACAAGTAAAGAAGGCAGTTGAATTTAGGTGATGTACTGCCATCATTCAATTGATGCACAACTGCTCCATAGTTGCATTAATAGGGCCTGACTTTTTCGGGTTTTATTTTCGGCCAAATTCGGGGGGTAAATATCGGGTGATATTTTTCATTTAAAAATTCGGGTGTATTCGGGTTAAATCCCGTTACGGCATATTCTGTCGTCAGGAATACGGGTGTATTCGGGTGATTTTTTTTCGTTTAATAAAAATTTGTCTTAACATGGAACTAATGTTTAGCAATGTTATCAAACTTTATTTTAATGCACGCTTATGAGTGTGCCACGCGACCCGGATGTTTTCGGGTAGATTCAGGTTAAACCTGAATTTTACAGATTTCGTTCGGGGGGGTAAATATCAGGCGGATACGGGTTTAACCCTAAAAAGTCAGGCCCTATGTATTAATATTCGGGATGAAGCAAGGAAAACTTTTGGAAGTTGGTAGAGAGCTGTATTTGTTGCCCTCTCAATTTCAGTTCTTCATAAAGCTCGGGGCTTACTTATCCTTACAGCTCAAACAACACACAGGAAGACAGATACAAGTTGCTAACAGTGCATAGGAGATTCAGGTGAAGCTATCGTGTGCAACATCGCTGGACGCCTCAATTTAAGCTCTTCAAAAGGATGGCTCAGAGTAAAAGGTGTCCTCTGCATTTGCTTAGCCATGTGCTGCAGATTGCTCTCTAGTAGCTATCATGAAAAGAATGCGTGTAAAAAACGGACAGTCATGCGTGAGAGGCAGTGAAGGGTTTGCCGTTCAGGATCTCACCTCGGGGGTCTTTCCCAGGTACTGCGACAGGACCACCAAATTGATCAAGGTCTCCACGTGGTTACTATCCTGCATGCAAGACATCAAAATGACAGCAACGATATGTTTCCGCTTGGATAGGGTGAATATGGCTTATCGCGAGAGCTGTAAGTAACGCTGATATTTTGGGCGTGCCGGTATGACATGTAGAAGAGTGGAAGCGCAAAAAATGACATAGATGCATCACGTAAACCCCCCCAAGACTTGGAATCATCTTCACCAGCACGCTTGCTTCCTAGCCATTTTTTCATGACATAGATGACTGGAGCCTGAAGTTTTAGGGTTTTACCCGATTCTTCCCCGAATTTGCACCCCGAATTGAAGGTTGCCTCTTTAGGGTGAAACCCGATTTTTCCCAGGCAAATTGCCCTCTCTGGGATGTCTGTAGGTATGCCCATCTTACTTGTTTGGCAGAAAAATGTAGTTGCATCACCGTTTGTACCAAACCGCTACAGTTAGTTTGAATTAACTGAGCCCGATTTCTCCCCAATTTTAGCGTAATGGAAGTTTTTTCACCCTAATTCGCATAAATTTAGTGCACATGTTTATTTACCCGATTTTTTACCCCCCGAATTTAGAAAAAAATATTTCCCGAAAACTTCAGGCTCTATAAGATGACGGAGGAGACAAGCTGGTGCTTTAGAGCTCTAAGCATACCAAAAACCCATTTTTGACCCTCCGATTTGCCTCGTCGCCACTTTGACCACTTTGACCGGCAGAGTTTACGTGGTTTGACCCCAGAACACAATGTTCAAAACAGGTCCCCCAAACTCACCTCGGAAAAGCGTGCAACGAAGAAGGCCGCCACTAGATACCCCACTGTTGCCGTTCCGGATCACTTCAGCGTGCTAAGTTTAGCGGCAAAATGTTTTTGTTGTTTCTGCGAATGAATCTAGTCTTTATATGTCCAAATAAAACGCGTATAACAACTTTCTGTGTCGTGTTTCACTTTCTGGTCCCGTTTTTAAACGTGTTGAGCAATCGGAAGGATCTAGTGCACGGCTGCGTGCATCACATAGCGTACCTGTCGTACGAGGCGCCCATTTCTCCTTCGGTGACTTGACCTGGCTTGGATTGTACTTCAACTGGATCTTTAGCGCGCTACAATTTAACGCAAGCCAACGTCTGGTAACAATGGGGTATCTAAGGGCGGCCTCCGGCATTGCACGCATCGGGATAGGAACAAATACATGGGAAATGGCGACCTTTGGGGGACCTGGTTCAAAATATGCACAGAATATCCCGGGCTGCAGTCCTGTACCTTCTCGAGGGCTTCGTGGAGGAAAGACTCTGCCTCTTCATACTTTCCGAGAGCAACGTAAGCAGCTGCCTGTCCGTTCAACAGGAGAGGTGTGGTGGTGTTCTTCTCCGCCAATTCTTGGAAGATGTAGAATGCTTCTTGAAGCTTTTCGCCTCCCTTTAAAAGGAGTCATTGCAGCCAAGGGTCATCTCAGTTACAGGCCTGAATTCCGAGGCAAACGAGAATATCGAGAAATGCAAGAAGAAGGACGAGAAAAAGAAAGTTTCGCAAGGAGCACTGTTTCCATCACTCACGGAAGAGAGGTTCACCCAGGCCTGTGCCAACTGGGTCAGGGTTGCGTCATCATCTTTCTCCTGCATGCGTTTTAGCTCTTTCCTAGGGCACAGGATACATGTTAGTTGATAACAGTACGGTAGACTTCCATTAATACTGCTTCCGGTAATTCGTGTTCTTGTTTAATTCGATCGAATTCAAGGGTCCCGTTCGCATGCCCGCATGTTTCTATTGTTAAAAAAGTTTGTTATTTTGAACGTGAAAGCAGTCCACGTCGTACAATTTGATCGATGCGTCCGGGGCACCAGGGGTACCGGGGACCAGGTACCTGCATTGTACCGCACATAGCAACAGAAAAGTTTGCCCTGAAGCTCAGGTGGCAGTTTTGCTGTGTCCGGCCCGCGCAAGATGGCGGAAGCGAAGCTGAAGACGATTTCGCCGAGAGCGGGTAGTATGGGCGCGTGCGCGTATCAAGCACGAGCAAGAGCACACGAACGCACAAAAGTGACATTGACCTCGTTCATTTTTCCGCCTATATTTTAATTCCACCTTCGGATGATTCAACCAAATTGGACATTCCCGTCAGGGCTGAATCAACGGAAGTTTACTCTACAAGCAAAACTGAAAACAGGCATCCAAGCTACAGAAAACTAGGGTTTGTTACCGGAAAATGATAGCGGAACTACCCTGACTCCACAGGAAACAAGGGCTCAAAGGGAATCTAAACTATTTTTTTTTTTGCGTTAGCAGAAACTGAAGTTAAAATTAAATCCAAAGGTGCTAGCGCAGGTGTTCTCAACTTGAGGTGAATTCCTAAGTTCCCTAAATTCCATTCACATTTCTTAATTAGCAAATCAGAATGACCAAGGACCTAGAAGATTGGTCCCCGTACTTGCTGTCTGGACACGGATGACGAGCTTCGGATAACTGAGACGCAATCTAACGGTAGCGGGTTCGTTCCCAGTAATGCACTCTGGATTTCTGAACACTTGAACTCCGGATAAGCGAGACATTACTATATTTATGTTAGGGGCTGGATAAATTGCTGCTACGAAAGTAATGCTGTGAAACTGCAGCATGTACGTTTCCTGGGTGCAATACGGTAGCTTATCCAGAAGCCCAAGCACGGGAGGGGTATTGTAAAGAAAAGGATGACTGTAGTTATTATTAGTTATAAATAACAAAAAAGTAATTTTTTTTTGTGTGTGATTCTTATGACAGTTACACTGCAACAGATCAATGTATCATTACTGACATGCATGGAATGCACACGTAAGATAGCTTTGGGGTACCATAAAACATTTGGGGGTGTCGGGGTGGTGTAGGGTGCCTGGATACATCACTGTTAAGGATGACTAGCGGAGAATACTTACTTTGCTAGGTCAAGTCGGTCTAATTTTAGGTAACACTGCAGTGTCAAAGCTGAACTGCAAGCAAAAATGGTGATTTGTCAGTGGAACTCCGAGATGAGACTTATCAGGATAGTTCAGCATACCATTCCAGCGAGTCTGTCTGATGTAGCATTCTCAGAGCCGTCTCGTAGTTCTAAGGTTGAAAGATAGGTGGAGGCGGAAATGGCAAGTTTTTATATACCATGAAGAAATACATGAGAGGTATAAGGGGAAAACACAGTGGCACACTGACATTTGTTAATTTGCATAAAAAGATTTGACAGTTTCAAATGAGCAGGATACGCACTGTATATAGCAACTGAGAACAACAAATAATCACACCAAATGTACCTGTTCGTGGTAGTAGATCGTTGCAGCCACGAGGGGCAGGACAACATTATTTGAATTCATCGCCCTGGTCTGTTGTTCCAGTTCCTTCACGATACCATCTCTAGACGGAAGTCACGAGCACAGTGAAAAATGAACGGTTATATGAGTTCGTTCGGCGCTTACTTCAACGTTCTGTCTCCGGAC
This sequence comes from Ornithodoros turicata, assembly GCF_037126465.1. Classification (NCBI taxonomy): domain Eukaryota; kingdom Metazoa; phylum Arthropoda; class Arachnida; order Ixodida; family Argasidae; genus Ornithodoros; species Ornithodoros turicata. The sequence goes on from NC_088203.1 coordinate 99,559,461, forward strand.
ATGTAGTCAGCAAGGAGTCGTAAGTTACGGAGCTCCTCTGATGCTGTACTGTAGATTTCATCACGTACAACACCATACTTTCGCTGGGCAATGTAGGCTCGGTAAAGGAACACATCTCGTTCGAGCTTGTATTCGGGGCTGACAGGCTGAAAGCATATCGTCCTGAACATCACAGAATGCTCAAAACTGTACAATATAATTACGGAGACGCTTGAAGCACGATGTAAAATGCTAGTTGGATATTTACCACGGAGTGTGTGCTTACCTTTCCTTTCTGTGCTTCATTTATGCAAAATTGGTAGTTCCCAATATAGTACGCGTTCTTAATATCAAAAAGTGGATCTGGCTGGGTCTGTGTGGACATTGCCTCGCTATTTTTCATAAAACCTCCCTCAAACACTCAAAGCCACCGTGGCGAGCACGACCGGAAGTTATCGTACTTAACCAAGCCGTAGCCGTAGCCTAGCAGAATCACAGAAGAACAGCGCCGCTGTATCACCGATATCGAAACCGGAACTGCTCAGCGGAACAGCGCAGCAAGTCAGGAACGAGTCGCGCGCGCGCGCATATGGCTGACAGCTAACCCCTAACTACTGTATACCCAAACTACACCCCAATACAGAGAGGGAGCACGACGTGGTTGACTGCTGTCGGCTACCGTCGGGGTGTTGATATTCGAGTGGCATTTTCCCTTTATTTCCTTTAAAAGATTGGGGTTTTGTTTTCTGTCCTTTTTCTTTTTTGACAGGCGCATTGGAAATGTTTTCCTTTTTTTTTTAAGGTTATGCTTTATTGAACCCGACAGCACTCACGTGAAACTGCAGTTGGTCGTCTGCAGACAGCGTGGTGATGGATTCAAATCATCCAAATCAATCACCTACAAAGCGCCGACTGGGGGTGGGGTGGGGGTGGGGGGCAGACCCCCTCCAGGAAGTCTACCCAGCTGACATGATGAAAGTTGATGAAAGTTTCGCGGGATATCCGAAGTGGCGCCGCCTCAGCGTTCGCGGAGCGGCCGAGCGGAACCGGGGAGTCGTCTGGTATCCCTTCCTCGAACTTAAAATATTCGATTTCTTTAACGCGACAGAGCCTGATCACCCTGACACAAAGCGTACCGTGTGCATGATTAGACGACGTGCTACTTATGAAAACTTAGCGCTATCGCCACAAGTGGCGCTGAGTGCGGCAGTGGATGGCGGCAGAGCCGTATATTAAAAGGGAGTATGGCCATTGGGAGGAGTCACAAAAAGAGGCTCGACCTGTCAATCACAGTTTCGCTCCACTGATTGGTTTGCTTTTTATGAAGGGGGCCGCCATGACACTTCAATGTCACCCAAAATGGCGACGAAAACAAACACAGTGAAGCGGGGACTGCGTGACAAAAAATTTTCAGACTACTCTGATCTTACGCTGGAAATGTACACCCTCGTATATGTTTCTTGGAAATCAGTTTCAACTGATGCTCACCCACCGATATCTAACCGAAGTTTTTTCGTCAGTGTTAGGCCTTGTGAACACGGCGATCACAACGAAATCATAACAAAAACGGCACTGTGCTGCACAATCTTGCTGCACAATTTAATTGCTGGATTTCATGGATATAATCATTCTTGCCTTTTATATTCCAACAATTCATGTAGATTTGTTTCAAAATCTTACCGACGACAGAATGTGCCCCCCAGCAGGAGGTCCTGCCGGCAGCAGTACAACGGAAGCACCCTAGGTGGCGTTCGTCAAATTTGCACCAAGAATCCACTAATTTTGCAGATAGCGAGAGGTATCCATTTCAATCCCATCCAATCCACTTGCCACCCAAAATGGCACTGCCCATGCTCGATAGGCGGGCAAATAGTGAGGATATGTTGATGGTAGCGCCCTATATTTCAAGCCTCTATTGGTCAGAAAGCTGAAAAGTGGGTGGAGCTTCAGGTATAGGCATGACCCATTAATAGCCAGAGGAGCGCCCTCTGGCAGAGCCGAACGGACCTATAGCGGCCAAAACGTGGGACCACTTTCTGGGAGACTCAGTCTGTCGTGCAGTGAAGAGCAGCGTACTTGACCATATCATACGGTCATAGCGGCTTGCTGCAGTCATGCTGCAGTCTAGAACTGCACTAAGTAAACGTATCTACCACATTTTTCGAAACACATCAACCATTACGCATCCTTTTAAAATGCCTCATTAGTCGTATTAGTCAACTTTTCAAAGCATGGCAAGGGCATGGTACGACACCACGTGTGTTACTATGAAATGAATATATGTGTTACTGGTATGTGGGGCTTGTCAAGCTGTTTCTAGCAGCTTTTTCCCCACGAACCAATGTATGTATTTCACATATTTGTACAAATAAAATATGTTAATGCAATAAACGTTAATATGACAATTTGCTTTAAGGATAACATTCGCGGGAACGACCGTGGCTGTATACGGCTGTATGACGTACAGGAGCCTGCAAAACAGTGAAGTGCTCGTCCAGGAGGACTCGGTCGACCGCCACTCGACGCTGAAGTTTCGCCGAATGCCACGCAGCCGACAATCCGAAGTTCCATGCAACCCACGCGTGTGAATTAGTCATTATAAGAACATCAATGTAACATCAAGGGCAGGACACCGAAATTACCAGAAATGACACTTTTGTGATGGGTTCATGGGCTCGTCCTTGCGGCAAGAGAATGTTGCACTAAAGTGGTCAGAATTCCTTAGAGGCACATTGCACCTCTCGACAGGTGGTGGATGGGTTGGATCTGGAGCTGCCACCCCGCACCACAATAGACACCAAGAAACAAAGAATATTTTGTCGGGCGTGAGCCCCTTCACATTGCCCAGCGACACACTGGGATTAACAGAGGCCTTCTTGTACGCGTTCCATAGCGAAGTTCTACCCATGTTGTCTGCAAGGTACTCGTGGGGGTAGTCTTTATAACGCCTTGCCTTTGGAGACTCCTCAATACTCGTGTTGAGACACGTAGTCCGTTTGTCGTACTCGGCAGTACTGCTGAACCAGGAGGTATTTATACCCTGCCCATCATAATCTTTTCCCTCCAGGTCGTAGCCGTGCATTATTTCGTGCGTTAGTATTGCACCCAGAGCACCGTAGTTGACTTCTGGAGGTGCTCCAAAGGCAAACGCCGGTCTCAACATGATGGCCGGCGGGATTACTATGTCATTGCGCACGGCTGAGTAAGCAGCGTTGACACGGTATATTGGAGCAGGTGATTCTCCTTTGGTCATAAAATTGTCCGCGTCACTCTCTACAAACTGCCAGATCTTTGTTGTCTTGAACTTGTTTACTTCCAGGTAGGCATCCATAAAATTACCGGTCAAGTCGGGGAGTGCTTGGTAGAAAGCATCGACTTTTTGCTCAGTGTCCAGTTCAGGCATGTAACCAATACTTTTGAAGAGCTGCTTGATCTTTTCTTGTGCTTTAGTCTGTGTTGCCTTATTGATCCAGGAGGATGTTCTGAAGGATTCAGTCACTTCTTTAATTATTGCACCCGTCATATCTTCAACTTGATCTATTCTCGATTCGTTGACAAGGCCGAAAAGAACCTTAGAACTCGCAGCATTTGGTAATTGGTTGAGAGTATTGTCGAGGCATGTAACCTTGAAGCCATTAACCGGAATGTCAAATAAAGCCGCTCCGTAGAGGTAGTGCGCGCTTCTCCACGTAAAGTAGCGCTTAAGATCATTTTCTTGAACCTCCTTGTTTTTGCCGAACAGTTTTAGGAACAGGTAATATTCAGTCGCCGATATATGTGAGGCTCTATTTTTGAGTTTTTCGCGCGAGTTCTTCGACAGGGCTTGGTTCCAAGGCAACCGCAGACCGGGGTCGTCATCGTCCCACATCGCCGACAATGAAGGCTTATGATAGTAACCGTCAACGTAGTTGTTCGACAAATCTACTATTTTCTTTTCCACGTCCACGATATTATTCACATCGTAAACTTGACCAGGGAATATCTTCGATAAAACCTTGTTGATATCATTCCGGCGTTGACCTACATTAGTCACTTCCGCTTTCGATGAAGTAAAGTCTCGATGATCCGTTATCAGTATGTGCCATCTTGGATCGCCGACTGCTCTAACTTGTTCCATAGAAAATATCAAAGGAATACAATAGACAAGGAGAAAGTTCATGTGGATATCCAACGGGTTCATCACGACGCTGGGGTTGAAGCCCATGCCGTGCTGCGTTAAAAAATCCCGGATGGTGCCGACTATTGACGATTGGCCTTGTGAACTAGTGCAACTCTTATAGTAGTGGACAGATTTTTGGTATCCTGTTTGTCCGGAAGTTGGAACCACTTCATTATCGAAGCCGTCTTTTATGGCGATGGTGACATTGTAGGACAGAATGCCAAGGTTCCCACCTCCAATGGTAGTGTACCATTGAGCCAGTGGTCGGTAAGAGAACGCGCCATTGCAAACAAAGTGGTAAAAGTTTTCACAAGGATCCTTTGTTGTGTCCACAGATACGCCCATAAGGTACCTCATGTGGTTGCAGTCCTCAGTATCGCACAATTTAGGGACTCCAGCGGGGGCGTTGCTTGCAGTGCTAGGCGATTGTGACGTGGTAGTTGTAGACGTCGTTGTGGTTGTAGAGGTCGTCGTTGTCGTGGAAGTTGTAGAACTTGTTGTCGAAGTTGTTGTAGAACTTGTTGTTGTTGACGAAGTTGTTGTAGAACTTGTTGTCGTTGTCGTCGAAGTTGTTGTAGAGCTTGTTGTTGTCGTCGAAGTTGTCGTAGAACTTGTTGTTGTTGTCGTCGAAGTTGTTGTAGAACTTGTTGTTGTCGTCGAAGTTGTTGTAGAACTTGTTGTCGTCGAAGTTGTTGTAGAACTTGTTGTCGTCGTCGAAGTTGTTGTAGAACTTGTTGTTGTTGTCGAAGTTGTAGAACTTGTTGTTGTCGAAGTTGTTGTAGAACTTGTTGTTGTTGTTGTTGTTGTCGTCGGAGTTGTTGAACTTGTTGTCGTCGGAGTTGGAGTACTTGGAGTCGCTGTCGTAGAAGTTGTAGTACTTGTGGTTGTCGTGGAAGTTGAACTTGTTGTCGTCGAAGTTGTTGTAGAAGTTGTTGTCGTCGAAGTTGTTGTAGAAGTTGTTGTCGTCGAAGTTGTTGTAGAAGTTGTTGTCGTCGAAGTTGTTGTAGAAGTTGTTGTCGTCGAAGTTGTTGTAGAAGTTGTTGTAGAAGTTGTTGTCGTCGAAGTTGTTGTAGAAGTTGTTGTCGTGGAAGTTGTCGACGAAGTTGTTGAACTTGTTGTCGTCGGAGTTGCAGTACTTGGAGTCGCTGTCGTGGAAGTTGTACTCGTGGTTATCGTGGAAGCTGTTGGAGGAGGTGGCCAAGTTACAGGTAGCGTCGTTCCCATGGGTATGTTCGGCGTTGTCGCTGTCCTAATGTCCGTTTTGCGACTGGGACTGCTTTTGGGTAAAGTGGCTGTCTGTAGAGGGGGAAGAGGTACTGTCTGATCCTCTGGTGGGATTCCTCGAGATTCGTTCATGAGCCAGATCGCAAGTAAGAATGCAGTGGTGGTTGCCATAAATAAGCCGATAGCCACAATAAGACACAAGTTTTCTCCTGACTCTTCATCCGCTTCTAGCACCTCGTCCTGGAAAGATACGGATGAAGTGAATTAAGTCATCAGCTATTTTATTTTATTCACTTACATATTTCCGAAGCCTAAAAAAGAATGTCATTTCAGACTATATGCACCAAAAGTCATCGAAATATGCATGAAATGCAATAAAACCTGCATGAACTAAGACAGTTTGATTTTGCTGCGCTATGTCATGTCTTCTGAGGCTGTTCCCTTGCAAACGCTTCCCGTGAGTGACTAGATGATGGAAACACGATGGAAGACATTGGACGACTCTACTTGTAGTTTTGATTACAACGCACTGTACAATGTAAAAGATTCAGTGGTTGAAACTCGGATTTTTTTCTGTCAGAATGTGCTTGTATCCTGAGAAACTTCTCTCAACGTCGCACAGTCACATATGTTTACATACAGGGTGTCCCAGAAAACGCGTCATTGAATTATAATAAAAAAACTACGCCACCTAGAATCATGCGGTCAACAGCATTTGTTCCTATTAGGTTTTTGCCACCTCCTAATGTGAATGTCATGTACTCCAAGTTTAATTATGTAGATATTTGCGAACTGAACTCGGAAATTTGCCAAGTAAAGGTCACTTTTTTACCCCACCAATATGAAGAGCGTGACGAATTCACTCAAATTCACGATAATTCACAGTGATATTCACGAGCTATCCCGTCGTAAAAAATAGCCGAATATCATGCTTTTCGGAGCACCGGACCATAGCGCGCGATGACTTTTTGAGCGCAATCGCTCTCAGTGCGACGAAAGGAGGTTCCGAAGCCAGTCCCCACAGAGTGATAGTAGAAAAAGTAACAGTTCCTAAAATTGGGAGAGGGAAAGCATTATCCCAGCGAAAGTCGGACGTGATAAGCCGTGCCTGTTTTATCTCTCTCTGCGATGTCGGGGAGGGCTGGGTTTCCAGCCTCCTTTCGTCGGACTGACAAAGATTGCGCTGAAAAATTCCTCGTGCGCTATTCTGTGCGATCTCCGTAGAGCATGATGTTCGGCTATTTTTTCCGAAGGGACAGCTCCTGAATATCCCTGGCAATTATCATTAATTTGACTAAATTAGACACGCTCTTCACATTGGTGGGGTAAAAAAGTGACCTTTACTAGGCAAATTTCCGACTTAAGCTCGCAAAAATTTACATAATTAAACTTACGTTACACGACATTCACATGAGGAGGTGGCAAAAACCCAGTAAGAACAAATGCCATTGACCGCATGACTCTAGGTGGTGTAGTTTTTTTTATTATAATTCAATGACACGTTTTCTGGGACACCCTGTATATGGAAGCAAACCACTTCAGGTAAGCAGGCACCAGGACCACCACTCAATACCGAGCGGAAGGTCCTGCGGGTTGACCAGAACTTCAAAAATACCTATATGCGCGTATATGCGGACGTCCTGCCAGTTTTATCAAAAACATACAACAAAACAACACAATCTTTTCATGCATTATTAAAACTGCATGACAAGGGAAAACGCATGCAAAACATGCAGATCCGCGGACTGGTCATCATCTTATTTATTGCACGGAACTGTTTATAAGGTAGGTAGCGAGGGAGTAGCTTTTTTTCACGCTAAATCCCTTCTGGAGTCAGTCGTTCGTTACGCAGTGTTTTCGATGCACGTCGTATCGGGATGTTGGATTATCTTTGTCACCACTTTATCCTACGCAGTGAGATTTCTGCACGACTTCTATCACATCAGTAGATTTCGCTCAGTGAAATCAGTAAACTTAGTGTGCATGCGCTCAGTTGCGGAAACCGGTTTGGCACCCTGGCTATAGCTCTATAGAAGCTGAAGTAGCAGGGGCTCAGCTTCTATTGTCAGAATCCGAGGTTTCTCGGCCGACCAATAGCACCTTCGACTGGCAGCAGCCTATCGCTCTCGCTCTGGAGCGCGCGCTCTACACTCTTAGAAATGAACTTCAGCGCATAGCACGCTCCTAGCCAACCTTCATGTCGAATGATGTCGTTATCTGCGCTGATTTGTTGAAAACAGGAGGCGTACGCCTTTTTTGTGACAATTATGAACAAAATAAGTGTCACAAAAAAGGCGTACGCCTCCCGTTTTAAACAAATCAGGGCAGATAACGATATCATTCGAGATGATGGCTGGCTTGGAGCCTGCTATGCGGCGAAGTTCATTTTTAAGAGTACCTTTGACTGGTCGAAACGCACACGCGCAAACGAATCGCCACGAAGGAAGGAAGAAAAACCGTAGCGTTACAGCATCCGCAGTTGCTTTTTTCTTCCATCTTCCTCCAGTTCAGACCGCTCCGGCTTAGACGAGTTCAGAAAATCCGAGAGTCCTTAGCGCCGCTTTGAACTGTGAGAGATTACTAATACGAAAGAAACGGGTGGCTCCCAAATTGTTCCGATTTCTCCCCTACCGGTCCAGTGTCCACGACGTGTCAAGGTCAGCGAAACGTGAACGGTTATTCTTCGGTCCTCCGCTCAGCAAGTGCCCAGGATGCAATGCGTGCGCAAACAACACTGGGATTTTCTGAAGTCGTCGGTCCGGACTGAAGATACTATAAGTAAGAGCACTCCGTCGTAGTACGAGTTGGTGTGAAACGACAGGTGAAACACACTATCTACCGGTTTGCGAGAGAAAGGGGACAAAAAAAAAGGTCATGTCGATTTATCACTTCGAGTACTACTCTTAAAAATTAACTTTGCTGCACAGGGCGCTCCTAGCCAACTATGAGATGAGATGATCTGTGTTGAACAGGTTGCTGCGGTAGACGCATTTCAGGCCTACCTTCCCCCATCACAGTATGCGAGAGCAGCATGAAGAATCAAGAGAGTTCCAACACGCCACATGCCTCTGCCTCTGCACAACAATGGCTCAACGCCAGATTCCCCGAGAAATGAATCTGAAGAGGAGGCCCTGTTCCATGGCTATCAGAGTTGGGCATTCGGGTCTTGAACGGCGTCGAAATCGGCTCTCAAGAGGCCGCTAGGTGTCTCCTCTCCGAGCGCAGTTGTAAGACTGTTCATCTCGATCATTCCACCCAAAGAGCGCTCAGAAAGACAAAAGCGCCAATCGAAGAAGAGGACCTTAAAGATGAGTCCACTAACGTATGAAAGCTAAACGTCGTGCAAAAGGACAAAGATCCTACGACATGGCCACCGTGTGCCTAGCCGGCTTCATTGTGTGGTACACGTTCGTTGCCGGTACCTACCAACAGTGAGACATCTCCCGTGTCATCCGGTTCACGTCGTATACGGTACCGATAACGCACCCTACTTCAAGAGAGATATGCTGATGCTCTTCCTTCCAGTTCGAATTCTCAACGCCAACGTCTTCGTTAAACTCTGAGCAGTCTTCGATGGCATTCTACCAAAAGAGGGAGTTCGAAGTGAACATCCCCAACAGACATCAGCGTGCTGCTATCTTGCAGGTGATCCGCAGTTCAATGGTACAATGGTTCAATGTCTGCAAAGAAGGCCTACAAGCAGCTCCAAACCGCCCCTGCATCCATCACGAACGCGTTCTCTGCTACGGCAACGACGGGTAAAGAGGCAAACGCCGGTGGGGTTAGATGCACTACGCCCTCAAGATCACCAAGGAGCCCTAGGGACTACGCTAAAGCGATCCCAACAGGTTTCGATGTGTCTTCGAAGACTTCAGATGCTTTATCATTGACGAGGTCAGCAGGATTGGGTCGAATATGCTAACAAAGGTCGACGAACGCCTCCGGCACAACCGTTCGGTGGAATGAACGCAGTTCTCTGCGGAGACTTGCGTCAGCTTTCGTCTGTGCAAAGCCCTGCAGAGATGCCCTGAAAACGCCCAAGGAAGACTCAGAGGGACATTACGTTCCCGTCCACGGCGACTCAGTAAACCTTACCGACGACGACATTAGCCTAATAGAGAGCTGTCTCATGACGACAGAAGCAGCTCGCAGACGATGCCTCAATGGCATACATCTCTTCTATACGCGACACCAAGGCATTACGACGTTTCAGTCGTTACAGACGGCGATGAAACCGACCTCAATTTACTTCGGCTACGAGACTCATGTCCTCGCAGGCACAAAGAGCAAGGGACCAACACCGAGGGAAGCCACAAGTGCCACAAGGAGGGAGTCGCGGATAAGCCCCTCACGGACGAGGTTATGCAACAACTAGCTACCTTCTACATTTGATATTCCCGAGAAGATGGTGCAGCGGGCAAGAGAGAAAAGAACATGATCATGGGGACCATTGACGTGCATAGCCTCAATGCACATACTACAGAGTCGCGATTGAAGAGGTACTCGACGAGTGACCCGTCCGCACCCTCTAAGAGACTTGTCACGAGATCTGGAAGGCTTCCGATGCGTTTCCCATGGGGACCATTGATCCAACGATGGAGTACGCTACCCGGAGTCGAGTCTCTAGGAGGGAAGAATCTATCCTCAATAGGCTCTGCCATAATGTCACCCGCACTCCGTCGCTGCCTTCCATAATGACCCAGAAAGCCACCCCTCTTACGTTCTAACTGCAACGTTGAGGCGTACATTCTACACAACTTCTTGACTGCCCAAGTGTACGAAGTCGAAGTTAGTATCTAGACATTGTTGTATGCATGAATGTTGTATAGATTTGAATATTGTTCTGGGTTTCAAACCTGTTCATCACAGGTGGTGTTTTCCTCGTGTGTGCTGAATGAAGACTTCTGTTGGTTGTGAGTAAGCAGCTGTGGCGTCAAATTCTTGTGTCCTGTGTTGTTTATTGCTGCATTCAACAATGTTTCTTGACTGCCGCCGTTTGAAGACCTCCTGCAGCCCGCTCAAGTCTCGTCTGACAAGCTTCGAATACTTGAACATCTATAGGTCGACCCACGTGGTGTGTGAAACGCTCCGTGAAAACAGCGCGGCGCGCAGTGGTTTGCCCAGAATTTCGTCCTTGGGGGGGCTCCGCAAGGGGGTGTCTTGTTTAGGGGGTGTAGGGGCGTCTGGATAAATCACTGAGCACGCGTGATATGCGGCCAGTCTTCGGTTCGACCGGCCACTCTTTTGCACAGCGTGAAGCTGAGAATCCTCTTGACGCGCTGTTTCACGTGCACAAAACGAATTATGTGCGTGAAATTTTGCGCCTAGCGTAACACGCAGCGTGTTACGCGCTAGAATACGCATGTGGGTTGGCCTTACAGGCACCCGCATGGTCAAAACTGTTTTGCCACAAGTGTTCCTGGGAGATGCCGATCTCGTGAGCAGCCTGTGACATCGTGTGCGCGATGGCGGAAGACCAGTGACCCTATACCTCTTGGTTCTGGCTACCTCCGAAATTTGACTACCCACTTAGCTATTTACCTGGCCGCCCATTTTGGCCGGCTTTCCCTGTCAAAATAAATAGTTTCCCCCGATTTTACTTCGTCCATGACAGTCACTCTCAAAGTCGGGAAGGTCTAACATGCCCTAGCGATGGGTAAGCAAAACGAAGTTTGTAACGTATGCGTACAAGTATACACTATCATCGTGGTGGTATATACATTACCAGGGCCCTCAAGAAGTTCTTTCTAGACACTATCTAGACACGAGACATCCTTCTGAGAAATCTAGTTTGCTGTCATTTTACACCTGTCTCGGGTCTCCTCTTCACTGTCCAGATGAGACACCAACCGCATGTGTATATGCTGCCCCGTTGCGGGCCCAGTTGGCACGCCTGATACTATCCCTGCTTTTCTTAGTCATTCTCGTACTGCCTGGCGAAGAGCTTGGCGCTCGACACAGCGCACACCTCTCGTTAATCCCCCTCCCCCTTTGGCTTACCCTCTCCCCCTTTGGTACACCGTTCCCCCTTTCAATGTAGATTTGCGCTGAGGATATACCCGACGGAGGAACCTGTACATACGCATTCAGAACGCGCAAAATGTTCGTTAACGCATAGCTGTAGCGGCTATGTAAAACGAAACAAATTCTAGAGGGGACGATGATGGCGATTTTTTTGGGTCGAAGCAAACAAGAACTCTTTGAATCAAGTGGGCAAAGCTCTCCTGGGAGTTCCTGGGTGTCATGCTAAGTGAAGGTGGGGAGACGAAAATATATTTCTGGAAACCATCTACCATGCAGTATTTTCGCTGACAATGGTCGTACGATTAGTCACGTTAATAAGCTTTGACAACAGATTTGATAGAGGCAGAGATAGTGATTTCAAGGTTTGGGATAGGGGAGGGAAGGATGAATTTCGCTCATTTCCTTCGTATGCCCCTGATAATATCTGAAGATATACTTCAGGAGGCTCCGCGCGTTTAACGATGACCATCGCTACGTGGGGGCTCAAGATCGGGGACCAGGCACCACAGAACGCTCATAATAACTAGAAACAAAGGGGGGCATCTTAACATGGGAGCCGCCATGATCGATACATTAGGCCTAGCGTGTTACGAACGGTGTCTAATTTTTTTTCATGTTTTTTCGTTTTTTCATGTCGCAGCCGTTTCTTCATGTCGCAGCACAAGGTGTAAACCGTACGACACTCGTTCCCTACGGAACAGGCCACGATTCAAGCGCACACGTGAGAGCAGACAGAACAAACACACTTCGCACACGGCATGGCACACGGAGCCCACAGGAAGCAAGGACGACTTTCGTTGGATTGGATACCATGGCGCCGAACGCGCCTTGTTTACACGTGGAAAGGCGGTGGCCCAATCCGGCCGAATCCAAAATCTCGATCATGGCGCCTCCCGGGCTTGGACATTGGGAGAGGGTCTCGCCTCCGTACAACTTATTTGCTCCCCCCCATTACTCTCTCCCAGCTTTTCTTCTAGCCTCTCTCCTTATGATTTCTATGCCGGGCACGCGTCCGGCCATGATGACGTTCCAATATGACTATGGCTATGATTAACTATTAAAAACGCTTTTCACAGCGTCAGAATGTCGAATGTGAATGTGAATGTCAGAATGTGAGTTGAGAGAGGGCGAAACTGGTGCCAGACAGCGGGCGTTCACACAATTTTTCTCAAGCCTAATACCGGACAGTTTTAATGAACAGTTTTTACCGATGCACCGCACGCCCTGCCGGTCAGGTACGCATCATTTCTCACACTTCTTTACCTGTTGTAAATATGCAGTTGAATCCATTGTGTAATCCATCCCGGACTCTTCGTCCAGCATTCTAGCCTGCATTAAAAAGAAGGGATCAGAGAGCAGACATCGGACGCCTCTTGTGAGCGAGTTATGTAATGCCCTCGGGCCTCTAAAGGTCTTAATAAATGAAATGAATTCCTCTCCACGCCAATGTTACTAGCTACCTTTTGTACAGAGGTTACCTGACATGCCCATGTTCGATGTCACGTCATGTATGGGTGAACTGTAAAAACTACAAAACTTCTCTAAACCCACGTTCCATACAGGGCACAGTCGGCTGAGGAATAGCTACGACAAACTCTCTCCATTGTCGGCACCTGCCTTATTCTACGATGATTGAACCAGAAAACCTTAAGCGGTACATCGTCTACGAGCGGACAAAAATACACGTTTGGAGTTCATGAGATACAGTACTTGGGCTATCGTATCGATAAGAATAGCATTCACCCAACAGAGGAAAAGGTTAGCGCCATTTGTAACGCCCCACAGCCACAGGACATAGGCAGAACTTTTATCACCGCTTTCTTCCGGGGGCAGCCTCGTCCTTGAGCCTCTACATCGTCTACTGTATAAAGGTGTTCAGTGGAGTTGGACTAAGGGAAACAAAATTGTTCTCAGTTCTTGACGTGCTACGACGTAAACTTTTCGAATGAACGAGCACCTCAGCTTGACCGAAGTATAAAAGCTTGATGGAAGCGCCACCGCAATTGCGCTGCATTCATTGTGACGGAACCAGCCCAGGCAATTAAGACACTGCATTAATTGAATCCGCCTTTTCAGAAAGAGCTGGCGCCACCGCTCGACTAACTTGTAAAGGAGTACATGGATGTCAATCATGGTGTCAACTAAAACTATGTGCCGTCTCCGTTGGTCATAAAGGGTTGTATTGATGAGGCACAGAATTGGAAGGTTAATTGGATATATATTGGATAAGTTCATTAAGCGTCCGGAATTCAATATTGTACCTGGAGGGTACTGCTCTGGCATCACAGTCTGGTACAAGGTTATTACAGGTGTGCTGTGTCCGAGCAGCGAGTAAACATTGGACTTCTGCTGTAGGTTCAGTCGTTCACACGGAAACCGAAAAAAGACCAACGTATCCCCCTTGCTGTATTTTGCTTTGAGACTTCTGAACGAACATGCTACTACTATGTTTATCAAAAATATTTCGAAATGTTGCCTCTAACCGCAAAAATATGAAACCGGACGCCATGTGGATACGAACGGCAGACGACGAATCACAATGAAATTGTTTCGCCGAAGTCCCGATATACGGCGCTGTCTTGTGCATGCTCAGTTAACATTTTATGAAATGGCCCGTTATGCTAATAACAGAGCTACAGCATCGCAGCTACAGAACGTCGCCAGACGCAAAATACGAAAGCCATTTAGGACATTATCGTATCATTTTTGAAAACTGGCAACGCTGCCAGAAGACTAGACGCTGTTCAGTATGAGCATAAAACACTACGGACAGCGAAAGCTGCATTCAGAACTACTTACCGAATCGGAAAAGCCTTGCGTAGCTGACTGAGTCTGCTGACTCGTCCAATGTTCGCCCATCGTACTTCGCTCTGTCATATGCAAACACGACTAAGCGGGAAGAATGGGAAGGATGCTCTTCTTCTTTGTTGATTTCACGAGCTTTTGAAGCCACGAGGCACGAGTCACGTTTTCTGCTTCGTCATCCTCTTCTTCACAAAAAGTAGCCTTTTCTCTGCCTTTTCCATGTACGCGTCATTCCTGGCGGCGAAGTGACGAAGTAACACCACGTGGACTTAGCTGGCATTTTATTAAAACTATAGCAGGATAACATTTGTTTAGCATGGTATAGCCTGCTCCTGTGGAAGCAAACAACACGTGATGCACCTAAAAAAAACACACGAAACAATTTCCACGTGCCACGTGCCACGTTTTCATGCCAACGATCATGGCGATGCCCGTACAGTTTGACGCAACACATTACATCCATTGCGAGAAGCGTCAAACCACATGCGCAAACACCGGCAAGGAGAAAGAGGTTGGAGACAGTGTGGTTGGAGAGTGTGACACGTGATTTCTTCGTTGGAATCCGTCTTTCCTCGTGCGCCCAACGGCGCGAATCCAAAGCCCCGGCTTCTTTCGGTGATGCTTTCCCGGTGGGATGCGGAAGAATCGTACACCGACATTTATGCCTGGAATGTTTCGGCAGTCGACGACGCAACACATTGCGGGAAAAAGCCTCACCAAGTCGCATCACAGTGGTGGTGGAGGTGGTTGTGGTTGTGAAAGGGCTCGTCGTTGTCGGCCTCACAGAGGTGGCCAACGTCATGACTGACGCCCTGGGGGAATGTGCGTCCTGGGCCGACTTCTAAAGGAACTGTGCCAACATATGTCTGAAAGAGTATGAGGAAAACCCAGAAAAAACACCAGACAGCAACGGGATTCGAACCCGGGCACCTCCCAGTCTCGACGTGACATAGCCAGCCCGCTAACCTCTGAGTCACGCGAGCTGGTCACAGCCAAGCGCATGGCCCGTTTGCATAACACTTGTGCAGGAGTCTCAGACTCGGTCTCAATAGCCTTGGCTGTGCATTGAGCACGCGCTCGCTGCTCGTGCGAAAAGCGCTGTTAAAGCTGTTGAGAATTCGTACTCAACTTTTATGCAAACGAACTCATGTCTTCATATATACGAGTATGGCTGTCGCCACCACAAGTAGCTGGGTATGCGTATACGCGTACGCAGAAATGGTCCATTGGCCACAGAACACACTTCTTCTGGAGCAAACGAAAAACCTCGCAGCGAGAAGCACAGCCGTCAGCACCAGCTCGCGCGACTTAGTGGTTTGCGTGCTGGCCGCGTCACGTGGATCACTGGGAGGTGCCCGGGTTCTAATCTCGGTGCCGGCTGTGCTGTCCGGAGTTTTTCCTGGATTTTCCTCAAGAAAGTCCCCGAAAGTGAGAAAGTCGGAGTTCAGGAAAGTCAGTGACACACTTCCCTTAAATGTCGTCCGAGGACGCACAAAACAACCAATCGCAACGTTGCCCGCCTCTGTGAGGCAGACAACTGCGAGCCCGCCACCACAACCGTTAGCCGTGGCTTCTAGAATCCTACCCTATCGCGGTGTGCGTTCCTCCATTATCCACTCTCATGTTTTGCTTTCGTCGTGTTCTTCTGACACCGTGTGTCTGCAAGACTCCTCGCTCCTCCCAGACATTTCTTTTTCCATTCCCATTTATAACGTTTTTCGTCTTGATAAGACTTCTTAGCACGATGGAGGCCTACCCAACCTTCGTGAGGTCTGCTTTCCAGCTAAAACTACCTCCCGTAGCGTGGCATAGTGGTTATAGGATGATCACTTTCAGGTCCCAGACTGGGAGGTGACACGGGTTCGAACCCCGACACAGACTGTGCTGTCTGAGATCTTTCCTGGGTTTCCCGAAGACTCCCCAGACGGATGTCGGCACAGTTCCCCCTGAAGTCAGCCCAGGACGCATACTAATCATCCTGTCCCCCACTCCTCTCTGCTGTCCTCTCTCCATTTATCCATGACGTCACGGCGCTAAGAGGGAACTAAAAAGAATAATAAGCGAGTGTACGATATGCAGATGTTTATAGACAGCTCCCACTACGCGTGTCTCCCATGTCAGGTGGTGGGCATAGACTTTGCGGGATTACTATACGTCAAAGGACACAGTGCCCTATTTACGCGTGCCACAACCAGAGTGGTACACGTTCAGCTATGTCAAAACGTGTCATCTCTGGAATTCATACAAGTTCTTCTCAGATCCCTTGCACGGAGGGGAATGTGTCACACAATACACTAGTCGAATAACGCCAGGTCGTTCAAGTGTGTGGCAAAAGAACTTACATGTCCAAGGAAGTTCCTCAATGACCCGCTAAGTCAAGACTTCTCTCCTCTAGCAACGCAGTTCAATGGAGCTTCATAGCAGGACAGGTACCTTGGTGGGGAGGTTTTTACGAACACCTCATAGTGATGCCAGCCGCTGGACGAGGGCGTCACCGCTGCGAGCTCTCTTGCAAATTCTCAATAAATTCGCATTTCCCAACGAAATATGTTGGGTGACGATTCCTGAAGGTATAGTTTAAGCTCATATGACGCAGTAAACGCATATACCTTCCAAGTGCTTTCCAATCTCCTTTAAGAAATACATGTCACCTAATATCTGCTAACGATTGTACGCGCTGATGCGATTGAAATAAAAGCAACTAAAGCAAATTGCGGAAAGTGAAGTAGCTCTCATCAAAAGGACGAACAATTTTGTCCTTTGCAAGGGCTGCACAAAAGAGGTCCTGAGTTCCACACGAGTGATTCCAGGACCACACCGCAATTCGCGTGCAATTAACTTGTGCACGATCTCTTACGCGCCGTCACACATCACTTCAGGCACCAATCACCTCGAAGTTGTTATCTAATGGTAACTGAAGGCATTCGTTGTTCCTATTCTGCATCGGAAGTAATAAATAACTGGAGTAGATTTACACGTAAGGTGAAAAGGTCATGATGGTGGTGGCTCTGCCTCGTCGACGCGTGGTATAGTGTAGAGTCTCCATAATAAAGAAAGCCGAGGGGCCCATCACATGTACATAAAGCCAGATACACCAAACATTTAACGCGATGTGACAACGCACCGAAATAACGAGACATCTGTAAATAGCTAGCTATGTGCCAGTTGCCCAAATGGATAACACATGCGAAAGCGATGCCACACATACCGCTTGATGACAACCACATGTCAGGAGATACCTCAAGGGGTCAGAGTGACTTATAAAAGTCGGAAAGAGGGGGGTAACGGTCAGCGTCTAAGGCGGAAGAAGAAGAAGAATTGTCCTGGTCAATCTCCGTGGACAACTCACAACTCATCAACGTGCGCCCACTGCGGCCAAGACGAGACTGTGGAGCATTTTCTTGTCCATTGTCGGCTGTACGCCCGTCTGCGCCAAGACTACTTGGTCCGCCCATTGTCCATGCTTGGCGCCCCCTTTTCTTTGGTCTTCCCTGCTATCTTTCGGGGTCTCACACTTGGTGAGGTGGAACCGGGCTGTGGCATCCAGCATCTATCGCCGCCTTTATTACATTCAGCCGTCGTTTCTAGTACCCCAACCGCTACTTGCGCGTGCCTTCCTCCCATTTATCTAGGATGTCGTGCTCTAGCCGACTGACTCGCCGCTAGCCCCGTTAAGCACTACCACATCCACTGCAACACCATCACCTGCCATGGCCAATTGCCCTTTGTGGCTAGCGGCCACTGCCCTCCTGGCTGAAGAAGAATCTCCTTTAGTCATAGAAATCATGGCTGCGTTCCAATACCTCGCGGCCGCGAAGCCGCCTGACTAGGCATCTGAGTAGACCCCTTTGCTTGTCACTATTGGAACAGGCTTGCCTAGCCGAGGCGCCTATGGCGCCATCTCGTTGCTCACGCAAGAAATGCGTACGGCGCAAGCGCAGCAGGTACTAGCGTTTCCCGCTGTCAGCCATCCCGGCTGTCAGATGGTCAGGCGTATAACTGGCGACTGAATAGCGGACTTGGCGAGATTTGGAACGAGATTTAACATGGCGGCACTTCTGGTTAGACCGCTAGGCAGTCGACTAACCGGGGTATTGGAACGCAGCCCATATGAGAGTGCGGTGCGGTGGCCAATTGCCCCGTGCTAGGCGCCACTGCGGAGGAAGACGAAGAAGAAGAAGAAGAGTGCGGTGCCACGGCATGATGGAGGCTGAAGAAGAAGAAGAAGTTCTATGCCCTTAGTGGCTCGCGGCCATCTTTTGCTCGGACGAAGAAGAAGCAGGAGAAGAAAAACCGCGATGGAGACCACGGTAAGGTGCAATGTATCTCCCTGTATTCTTCCTTTGGCCGCATCCATAATCGCTTTTCCCGCTCAATTCATTATTCCGTCATTTGGTTAATCTCTTCAGCTTAACGTTTCTCATAGCCTCTAAGTGAACCCACCCATCTCCCTTGGATCATGCGCCGCAGGCGAAGGAGGTGCAAATCTGAATTAGAATGTGTAGTGCATGTGGGTGTGCACATTGTACACATTGATTGTACACATGTAGATCTCACACCCTGTTGAATATGTATCGTCGCACATTCTGATGTGATGACAAATATAAGCGGAAAAAATTAGCGGAAAGGATATCGAATTCGAGCAAGCCTCTAGAAGATAGCCATGAGAGGGAGCCCACGAATTTCAATGTTAGGACTTCGGCCGTACACTGTTCAATTTTAAGTTCCTTTATTTTGTCGTGCAGTTTTTGGTCAGAACACTATCCATATTCGTGAAAGAAAGCTCTTGCAATGGGACTTCGGGGTGTAGTTCCGTATCGGGACCACTCGTTTTTAAAAATTACTGAAACGGTTAGGAAAGTAAATATTGCATAGAAGTGGAAGAATATCATATACTGAATCTAAAAATGTAAGAATTATAAAATTCTGTGGACTAGAAGTTTTTTTATATGCATTTAAACAACCCCATCTGATTCAGTTTTAGCGCAGGAGAAACACGGGAATGCTAAGCCTAACGGATTCGAAACTTGCCGTCTTGCGAAAGGTAGGGTCGTTGAAATGGGCTAAATCACCTCACTTTAGTGAGGTTGGGTTAAGTTAGGTTCTACAGATTGGGGGGGGGGGGGGGTCTGGGGGGGGCGCCGCCCCCCCCAGGCACGCACTAGGCGGTGCGGGCGTCGAGACTGTGCCTCGGGTTAGGTCAGTAAGGTCCTCAGCCAAGATGGCGGATCGCCATCAAGAAACCGGCGATAAAATTTAATTTTTATACATTTTACGCAATATACGAGGGACATTCCTGTTGAATTTCGTTACTAATTACTTCCTCTTTCACGTAAAAGCGTTAGATTTTTGTTTTTATTCGTTTTTCTTTAAAAAAAGCCAGTGGTCCCGATACGGAACTACATCCGGACTTCGAAATACTTTGCACCCTACACTCTTAAAAATGAACTTCACCGCACAGCATGCTCCTAGCCAACCATCATCTCGAATGATATCGTTATCTGCCCTGATTTGTTGAAAACGGGAGGCGTACGCCTTTTCTTATGAACAGCATAAGTGTCACAAAAAAGGCGTGCGCCTCCCGTTTTCAACAAATCAGGGCAGATAACGATATCATTCGAGATGATGGTTGGCTAGGAGCGTGCTATGCGGTGAAGTTCATTTTTAAGAGTGCAAGTTTTATGATCTCCTGCATGATAGCCTCTACACTCTCAGAACACAACTTCACCGCATAGCACGTTGTCCGCCAACCATTGCTATACGAATGATAAGGGTTACCGGTTCTGATTCGGGGAGGGGGGCGCACGCAAAAAAAGCGTACGCCCCTCCCTCTCTCCGAATCAGAAGCGGTAACTCTATCATTCGTGGCAACGAATGCACATACCTACATATATCCATGCGAGAACTGTGGTTGGTGCACAACGTGCTATGCGGTGAAGGCCTTGATACTGGGACAGATCCAGGGATCACGCTTAGCGTCTGTCATGGCTAAAAGCGATGTTATCGTCGTTCCCGCACAATTTTTGGCATGACATGTGTTGGCATATAGCTATAAGTACATTTTAAGGACCCCGCGTCACTGGCAAAGAGCTGTAAAGGCGTTAGACGTAGCACTGACGGTTGACTGGCCGTAATGAACAAAGTATGCAGTCAGGTGGGGCGACAAAGTAACCTCTCAAGAAGAGCAGAAATTGTCTTACCTATATAGAAGAATGAACACGGCAAGTGGTACAGGTCCCGACAAAAGTTTACGGAACACGCGAGCGGTGTATTTTCTCCTCGGTACGACACCCTAGCGGCAAGCGGAAGCTGGCGAAATCAGGCCAGTTCACTGCCTCAGAGGGGTGGACGACTGCGCTCTTAGCGACACACAGCGGTAGTTTCGGTATGATTACTGTTGTATGTGCCGGCGAAGTGAGTTGGATTTAACTGTTGTGCTCGTCAACAACTCGTAACTCAACATCAGTTGTTTATCAAATCAATCAATTATCAATCCCAGAGTTCAATTTTTTATCAGCTCGTCACGCGTCGTCCATAATAAAGTAACTGTTTACAAGATATATTTCTTTCTCTTGTCTACATACCACGGCTTTCCAATAAAAGCAATACACCGTAAAGTGTTGCCACCATGATTCATCCTTGTTATCACAACGATAGCGGCGAGCTCCCTGTCTCAACAATCGTTGAATCACGTCTTGTTGGCAAGCACAGCAGTAAAATCCAACTCACTTTGGAGGCACATGGGCGCATACAACAGTAATCATACCGAAACTACCGCTGTGCGCCAAGAGCGCAGTCGGCCACCCCTCTGAGGCAGTGGACTGGTCTGATTTCACCAGCTTCCGCTTGCCGCTAGGGTGTCGTACCGAGGAGAAAATACACCGCTCGCGTGTTCCGTAAACTTTTGTCGGGACCTGTACGGTGCGAGCGACTAAGCGCTCCCCACAAGACTGCAGCACGTGGTCGGCGGTTCAGACCTTTTGTAGAAACTTTGCAGAAACATACGCTCTGTCTCATTCACTTCTAATTGGCATAACGCTTTCAGCGCGCACTCTGATATTTCCATTAATGTTCGCAGCAATCTCTACAACCTCTGCACGTGCACTTCAGGGGTAGGCACCTGAGCTGCAAAAATGCCCTTCTAGTTCTGGGAATCAGCTACATCATCATCTCGGCGTTCCTCGGCATTGGATGGCTCATCAAGGAGCGGCTGCAAAACAATATCCGAGACAAATCGCTAAGAGCTAACGGAAATCTTTGTGTTACCTTAGCACAGGTGACGAAGTCTTCCTTCGTGAATGGCACCGATTCTAGGAAGAAGAAACGGTGCGACACGGAGGACTGCCAGTACTTCCGTTGGCTTATTGACACATCCATCGACGACGCTAAAGATCCTTGCCAGAACTTCCACGCTTTCGTATGTACCGGGATAGAGAAGAAGCACCCCGAAATGTTCGCAAAGACCAACGGCGGAATTGTTCACATAGCAACCAAGAACGTGACGTACAAATACCTCGCAACGACGAAAGTGCCGTTGAAGAACCAAGCGGCGTTTCAAAAGGCCGCTGCAGTCTTTCAAGGTTGCTTGAAGGTCAACGAAGACCGCGACAAGAATAAGAAAGAGATATCGCACTTTTTAAGTTACTATGGTCTATCATTCTCGGATGAACCCAGTTTCGACCCACTCGACATTATGATCCGATTCGTGGCGACAGTCGACATCCCAATACTGTTCAGCGTGCGCCCGGGAGGAACTGGACGGCACTCACGATTTGTTATCACAATGAGCGTAACTCCGGAATTTACCTCGCAAAATTCTGAGGAAATACGACGAATTATAGAAGGCCACTCTAAGAATTTCGTTTCGCGAATACTATCGACAGTCTTATCCGTGGAAGACGGTGCCGCTCTGGCTAGTGTCATCGTGGAGGCGGATTTGAAAGTGATCAACGCGACAAGGATAAAAAACACCGGCTATGAGACTCGAATCACGACACCTCTTTCACATTTTGGGTTCTTGGAGAACAACAGTGTGTTCGGCTACAGATGGACCAATACCCTGGCACGTCACACAAATAATCACCTTCCTGGACACTTCATAGTATCTATTAGGGTATCTGATATGAAGCTGTTTCATCATTTGTTCGATAGTCACAATGGATTTTCCAAGAACGACCTAAAGGTATTCATGACATGGAGGACAATCCTTTATCTTCTCAAGAGTTCGGGTCTGGAGATGTTTTCGAACGAGCGATGCTTCGATATTGTGTCATCTGTGTTTCCAAGGGCTGCTGTTTCTCCGATACTTTCTCAAGCCGTCGATGAGTTCAGGATTGATGCCGTGAAGAAAATAACCGAAATCATCATCACCGAAATCAAGAATTTCTTCACATCGTCTCCTTGGCTGGACGACCAATCTCTCAAAGCTTCACTGGAAACGCTTTCATTAATAAGTACACGAGTCGGATACAACACAACAGCAACGGCCGATATATTGACGAACATCTACCCGGATTTCACCGGTCTCTACGTAGCAGATTTTGTCAAAATCAGGAAAATGATGGCAGAACGCAGATGGCAGGTCCTTTATGATGAACTGATGCTAAGCAGTGATCCAATCGTCACGCCTTTTCAGGAAGGTAACACTGTGTCCGAAGCGGAGGAAAACGTTGTCTCCGTTCCGCCAGGCGGCATGATTAGACCGCTCTTCACGTACGGTGCGCCCCCTGAAGTGAACTTCGCAACACTTGGAAGACACCTTGCGCACGAGATTATGCGAGGATTTGAAAGTCTCTCAAATCGAACTCGCTTGTGGACGAACAAGAGTAACGCTGCATACCAAGATCGCATGGCCTGTTTCAATGAAGCCATGACAAAGCGAAGACTACACTGGGTGGACAACAACGAACTACTTCTGGACGTCCTGGGGCAAAGATCTGTCCTCAATGCGTTCGAGAAGGTATCTCAGGGCTTCCCTACCCAATTGGGAACTTCGAAGCTTCTAACGAAGGACCAACTCTACTACGTGTCTTGGTGCGTGCTCTGGTGCGGTCAGAAGGTACCAGGTCCGGTCCTGCAAGAGAGGTGCAATGTTCCTCTCATGCAGTCGTTTCACTTTAGCGAGGCATTTCGATGCTCTACTGGGGCTCCCATGAATCCACAGAAAAAATGTCTATTTTGGTAGAGCTATATATGCTGACAATAAAAGTACTTTTTCTTCAAGGTACGTCAGAGGCCGGTCATATACTGTTAACGATACGACCAGTTGGTTGACTTGGTACCGTTAAGGAACATCACTACCCAGTCTTGGTATACGTTTATGCGCTTTTTTCTCAGCTGCTCAGCTCGACACCGTGAATCATACAGGGTGAGAAAGTGAAATTTAATTTAAAAAAAAGAAAATTATGTGAGATAAAAATGGGAAACCGTGTGCACTGCGCTTGTGAAGGTTTTGTGAGATGCGTTAACCTGCGATTACGGTCGGTAATTTCAGATCATTCTCTTAATTACATATATCGTAAATTCATTGCCTTTAAACGCAACTTTCTTGCTTTAATTGCCTTAATTACATATAATTGCTTTCAATTGCTCCTACACCCTTAGAACTGAACTTCACCGCATAGCACGCTCCTAGCCAACCATAATCTGGAATGATATCGTCATCTTACCTGATTTGTGGAAAACGGGAGGCGTTTTCCACAAATCAGGGAAGAAAACGATATCATTCGAGATGATGGTTGGCTATAGGAACGTGCTATGCGGTGACGTTCATGGTTAAGAGTATACTTCTTACTGTAAGCTACCTTAGACCTACTTCAATTTAAAATTATTTCCCTCTATTTTCATTTACCCTGTGATATCCCCTTTACATGTCCACTTATACCTCTGCCTCAGTGAGGCTTCACCTCACTGACTCACTTCACCTCACTGACTCACTGACTGACTCACTCACGCACCCACTCACTCACACTCACGCACCCACTCACTCACTCACCCACTCACTCACTCACAGGCAGTCCCAGAAAACGTGTCATTGAATTATAATAAAAAAACTACACCACCTACACTCTTAGAAATGAACTTCACCGCATAGCACGCTCTTGGCCAACCGTCATGTCGAATGATATCGTTATCTGCCCTGATTTGAAAACGGGAGGCGTACGCCTTTTTTGTGACAATTATGAGCAGCATAAGTGTCACAAAAAAGGCGTACACCTCCCGTTTTCAACAAATCAGGGCAGATAACGATATCATTCGAGATGATGGTTGGCTAAGAGCGTGCTATGAGGTGAAGTTCATTTCTAAGAGTGTAGAGTCATGCGGTGAACGGTTTTTGCCACCTCCTGATGTGAATGTCGTGTAACCGAAGTTTAAAAATGCCAATCTTTGCGAATTGAAGTCGGAAATTTGCCAAGTAAAGGTCACTTTTACCCACCAATGTGAAGAGCGTGTCTAATTTACAACTAAGTAATTAATTTAAATTAATTATCGACAATTGACAGGCATATTCAGGAGCTATCCCATCAGAAAAAATAATAGCCGATAGAATGTTTCGCTTGCCCATGTCCCCTAGCCGGTTGTGCCTCCCCGCGCAGGTCTCTGTCCAGGTTCTCAGCATCTTTCATTCTGATGCCAAACATGCCCATCTCAGTTACTTGAAAGCAGAACTTGTGAATCACATGTCTCACTTTCCCAATCACCAGATCATCGCCACGGACGCATCTGCCTCTGAGGAACGGGCGGGTGTTGGCATTGTCATTCCCCGGCTCGACTCGCACTGTCCCGTTCGCCTCCCTGACTACACACCGGTCTATCACAGTGAGTTTCTGGCCATGCTCCTAGCGCTGCTGAAGGTTCCCATTGCCTCCAACATGGTGCTCATTCTCTCTGACTCCCTTACTGTGATTTCCTCCCTCGAGAGCCCAGCAAGCACCTTGCTCGCCACCTTAGTTGCTTTTGCACCTAGCCACATCTCCTATCTCCTTATCACATGGATTCCTGGCCACCGCGGCCTCCCGCTCAACGAAGCCGCTGACACCCTGGCTAATATGGCACTCTCTTGACGAATCCTGGGTATCATTCCTCCAATTGCTGACATCGTTCGGGCCGCTATCCAGACGTTTCCTTTCTCTCTCGCGGCGTCGCCCTCCACGTCCTGGCATTGAGCACCTCTTATTCAGTTGGAAACCTGAGCATTGTGGCTGCCGTGAGACCGAAACTCCTGAAAAGCGCTCTCGGTGCCTCTCCCCTCTTGTTACACTTCTATCTTCACCGTGCTGGCATCGAATCGCCTGCATTCCCGCGCTTCGGTCAAGACGAGACCGTCCATCACTTCTTCCCTGATCGCCCCTCCTTTGGCACCATTCGTCGTCGCCTTCTCGTTCCCCCTCTCTTCTCCATTCGGTGCTCCGCTCTCCCTGACATCTCTGCTATCCCTTGGAGCCTCCGATAACGGCGTTAGGGACTGCGGTATCATCCATAGTATCATCTCATTCATCTCCAGCTCTAACCGGTTCTAACTCGTTTCTACCATCCTAATGACCGCACCTCATTAGTCCTGGCCAATCTCCCTTGCTGATAAGCGCCATCCGTCTCGAAGAGCAAGAACAACAACAACAACATATCGCTCGAGGAGCAACAACAACAACAACAACAACATACCATGGATACTCTGGATACCAAGGTGGATAACGGGACGGCAGGTTCAGGTTCAGGTTCAGGTTGTGCCTTTCCCCGCCAGCCTCTCAGGTGGAAGAAAGAAAAGAAGATACCATCAACTACTGCGTGACGACGGGCTCGCAGAAGGCACGTGCTCACGGCTATCATCTCATTGGACGACGACGAAGAAGAAGGCACGTGCACTAAGTCCACTTCAGCCTTCAGCCGCTTCAAATCCACTGTCAGGAATGAACATCGTACCACCGCCACCCCCAGCAATCCGAGGAGGATTCGGATCCGAGGGATCCGAGGAGTACGTCACGCTTACACCGGATGAGATGACACCTCAGGTAATCAAGTCGCTCTGCACTAGCTTCTCTTGCGCTCATACAGCTGAGTTTGAGCGTTGGGGCCGGCAGAGAGTTCACGAAGCGTGCTGAGCAGAGCTTCATACGTAGGCACTGCTTTTTTGGGCAGGGTATGATGCCCGGTTAGAGTTAACACTTCTTAACCGGCTTCTTTCCGATTTTTTAATGGCCTGAACTTTTCTGTTAACCATGAGCCGGCATAGTTATTAGTTACGTTATAACAGCATCATGTAAGGCGCTATGAACTCTACCAAGCTATAGCCCGCCGACTGTGTCGGCTCCAAACGGAGATTTTAACTTGTTGGCTGTGACACCTTTTGAATAGATGAATCCGATAGGTCCGTATCTTCACCGCATATATAGCACGCTTCTAGCCAACCATCATCCCGAATGACCACGATCTCGCCCATGATTTGTTGATAACGAGGCGGAGCCTAATATGTATTTATTATGTACAAATAAAATGGCTCCGCCTCCCGTTTTTAACAAGTCAGGGATGAGAACTATGTCATTCGGGATGATGGTTGGCTAGGAGCGTGCTATGTCGTGAAGAGTATAGAGCGGAATATTAGGTGTACCTCCGCGTTGGCGTCTGAGTGGGTGCTACAATTCTTCAGATGACGTAACAATGGATAGAGGTATCTGGAAGACGGTACACTCTTAAAAATGAACTTCACCGCATAGCACACTCCTAGCCAACCATCATCTCAATTGATATGGTTATGTGCCTTGATCTGTTGAAAACGGGAGGCGTACGCCTTTTTTGTGACACTTATGCTGTTCATAATTGTCACAAAAAAGGCGTACGCCTCCCGTTTTCAACAAATCAGGGCAGGTAACGATATCATTCGAGATGATGGTTGGCTAGGAGCGTGCCATGCGGTGAAGTTCATCGTCTGCTCGCCCACATCCGAAAAAAAGTTTGTTTTTGTATTAACGCTGCACACGTTATGAATGAAAAGTATTTACAATAAATTGTAAATAGAATTACGAAGCGTAGAAGAACAATATTACACCTGTTACACCCGTAACTAAATTCCTGCAGATAGGAGTTCTTACCTCCTTTGAAGCTAATAAACAAGAGCCCCCTTCTCCCCCCCCCCCCCCAATGTAAAGGGCCGCACTGGAAAGAGAAGCAAGGGGTCTGAAAAGAAAGATGCCGCCTGCGACCCTGCGTGAACGTGGGAGAATCTGTGACCGGCAATCAGGGGTGTGGATTTGAATTCCGGTGGTGGTGGGCTTTTTGCATTTTGCGGGTGCGACGCTGGGGTCTCGCGATAAATCACAACGAACGTGGGGTTGTATATCGTGTATATCAGTAGTACGTACGTGCCCATCATTTTCATATCAGTTTAATCATTTATAAAGATATTTTTAAGGTTAATGCTTTTAAGGTCATAAAGATCATTGTAAGGTTTTAATGCGTTTCACATTTCTTATTCTTTCCGCAGCAGTCCATTTCGATCTCGGAAGAATCCGATATGGGCAGTGCTTCTTCAAGCAAGGTATGCTCAATTGGAAACGGACAAGGCACGCAACGCCTTCATTTATTTTTAGTGATTGCTTTTTAGTTTTATAATGTTATCTCATAATACCTGTACCAGGCGGACAGAAAAAGACATTAGCGTGTAATGTAAGTCGGGTCCCGAATGCCATTTCTTGCGATCGTCATCCTACACGTCAGCTGGGAATGACTTCAAAGTTCAAACGCGATGATGTCGATGCGGGTTTCCCACTACCTGTGTAAGAGATGGAGTACTTGAAGAGCGTAAACGTTTCCAAAGAGATTGAAAATGCCCACAGTATCTCATAAAATGAGAAAATTCGCTGTATTTCATAATCTATGATCTGTGCGATGCCGGAAAACTGTTGTAATTTTGTTTGCCAGGTGCCTGGCTATGCCAAAAGCAAATATGAAAAAAAAAAGCTCTCGTATAATTTATAAAATTGCACTGTGTTGTGTTCAGTACAGAGTGGCTTTATGGAAGTTTTAAATTGCTCTTGTGCGCAGACAATGCGAGCGAGGGTATGCATCTCGTGGGCGAATGGGTTGTGGCGATCTCATTACGCGGACACTTTATTCAGACTAGTGTCATTAAATACCTAGACTAATACACTATAAATTAAGAACAGGACAAAAAATGGCCAAATGTCAGAAATGGCCGCGAACCATTCTGTTATCACTTCTAGCAGCTGGCTAGCAGCGTGCAATGCACAGAAGTTCATTTTTAAGAGTGTAGGATTTCACCTTTCGCTTTCCTTTTTTAAGAAAACTGGAGGCGTACACTCTTAAAACAAAGCTTCACCACATAGCACGCTGAAGGCCAACAATTGCACAGAGTGATCACTCTCGATTTGTGGAAAGCGCGGGACGTACGCCTTTTTGTGACAATTAACATTTCTGCACAAATGTCACAAAAAGGCGTACGCGTCCCGTTTTCATCAAATCAGGGGAGAGAACAATGTCACTCGGGATTGATGGTTGTCTAGGAGCGTGCTATGTGGTAAAGTTCATTTTTAAGAGAGTACGCCTTTTTCTGGCCAGTTTGAACTGCCAGAAAAATCTCTCTCCTCATATCAGATGCGATAACTATCAATCGGCACAGTGCTTGGCGCGGAGAATGTTTGCTGTGAAGCTGGATGTAGTTTTGGCACCGTACCGGAAGCGGTGAAAACGGCATGTATAGTTGGGTGGTGTTCACAATACACTCTAAAAACAGCACTTCACCGCATAGCAAGCTGTGAGCCAACCGTTGCCAAGAATGATAGGGTTATCGCTTCTGATTCGAAGAGAGAGGGGGCGTACGCCTTTTTGTGGCAATACCCAAATTGCCACAAAAAGGCTTACGCCCACTTCTCTCTTTGGATCAGAAATGATAACGCTATCATTCGTGGCAATGGTTGGCGCACAGCTTGCTATGCGGCGAACTTCTGTTTTTAGAGTGTACCAACATTTCGGCGGCGGTTGACTTCGGCTGAGACCGGCAACATCAGTCTCACTAGTGAACTGGCAAGATGGCAGTCACCGCCGAGATGGGCGCTAACCATGTAAGCAGATAAGCGCCTCGTGTGAATTGGTGCCCCTTTTGGACTGTCCTGGCTCTTGTGGTGCTTAGTTGTGCATGCTTTGAGGCAAAGCCAAGAAGTGTGTTCCATTGAACACATACTCACGTGACAGGATCGCATGAGAGGGAAAGATCGCATGAGGGAGTTCAACGAGCCACAAGAGCCGTGCAACAAACCACTTACTACACCTTTCAAGGTACACGTTGTCCAATAAAAGCCGACGAAGCCAGCAACGAACGGACAAATTACTTCCACGCAGTGAGAGGCCTTGACCTGCTGTGTTCCATGTTTAATCTGAATGATCAGGATGTACTGGCAGAAAGCTCTTGACATATTGAGTCGTACCATCCATAAACCCAGGACGATGAACCCTCACCTTTCGACCATTGTTCGACTATTGTTCGATCAATTTCCTCGTGGTAATTCAATTGTCGTCAGGTCTGTCTGGTGAGTCACGCGGTATGCACTAATGGAATATACAGGGTGCTTCACTTAAAGTGATAAAACATTTTAACTGGCGTCGTACTTACCGGAAGTAGTATACGTAGGTGGCAAGTACATTCCCCTAGGTGCCTGGTTCGAACCCCACAGCGTCTGGGCCGACCTCACTGGCGAAGTTTTTCCGGCGGGCGGGGGGTGCTGCGTGAGTGGAGAGCTGTCCGTGGGCTTACCGGTGGGCGGAGGGCTGCACGTGCGCTTATCGTTGCGCATTTTCAGCCTGGGTCGACTTCTTTCGCGATATTCCCGCCTAAGCAGACTTCACTCGCAAATTTTTTCCCCGCTAAAACAGGTGTGCGGTGAGCTGTTTACCTGCAAGTATAGACATGCAAAGGATAGCCATGCACATAAGTACAAGTGAAAATATATTTATTAAAGCCAATAGTGCCGGGAATTGTGTTGTGAATATGTGTGAAGGAGAAAAACCCAGCAAAAAAACCTGAAACGCGATAAACATAATACAATACACATAATAAAGAATATACTTATTACAGGTATGACGCAACAGCATTGAAGAGGTATCACACAGAAAGAATCAAACACAATATTTAATGGTAATCATACACACGTTTTCAATCAATCAGAATTAAATTGGAATAGCACATTTAATCAAAGATATTTTTAATCAATATGATTATAACCAAAATTATAAGTTTTATTTTAGTCTAATATTCCTATACGTGAGCACCATCACTGCAATAGTGGAGTTTTAATTTCAATTACAAGTTCTGATAGATGTACTTTCGAGCACAATAGGGAAGCTAAGTTGAATATGCCTTATTCCAACATGATACAAATTTATTTAATCAGTTTCTTATGAAGTGAATAGCGCAGACATCAGCAACTAATCCGTATCAACACAACATAAATAGCGATAATAGGGAACCAAACCGACTTATCCTCCAGCACGCAAACAACAGTTACATGTAGGGAACTAATAGCGCAACAATACTATATCAAAACGAGAAACGGACACCACATTTCATCAAAGATATTAATCAATATGATAAAATCAAAATTACAAGTTTTATTATAAAAAGTAACATTCCTATACGTGAGCACCATCATTGCAATATTGGGGTTTTAATTTCAATTACAAGTGCCGATAGGCCCTGGAAGACCATGGCCCATGGTGCCGGAAAAATGGCGGAAAAATCGCGAAAGAAGTCTACCCAGGCTGAAAATGCGCAGCGATAAGCGCACGGACAGCTCTCCGCCCACGCGCAACCCCCCCGCACGCGGGAGAAAAATTGCGAGTGAAGTTGGCCCAGACGCTGTGGGGTTCGAACCAGGCTCCTAGGGGAACGCACTTTCCACCTACGTATACTACTTCCGGAGCATTGTAGGATTTTCCGCAGTTACCTTCTGGAAATTTTTGCCGTCATTTAGGGAGGCTGTGGACAATTTTTATTTGAAGGAAACTTTCCAAGGGGACCCCACTTCTTTTTAACAGAAATCCACGTCCTCCACGAATGACCACAGAACAACAAAAACTACGCACAGTATCGCAACTGAAATCGTCGAAAAAAATTAACAAAAAGTACGCTTTACCCCTTTTCCTTGATTGTCGCAAAACAGCGCATGGAAGATGCGCGGAGAGGAGGAAGTGCTCCCGCCTCTTTTTTACTTTTCTTTTTCCTTCTTTCACCGTGAACCTGGTGACAACAGCCTTACCACAAAGAAAACAAAACAACCGTCTTATCACCAAGAAGGGCAAAACAAATGAAGGCGGGGACACTTCCTCCTCTGGACGCACATTTCGCGCGCAGTTCTTTGCGCAAATCAAACAGGCGGTCTAAAGCGTACTTTTTGCAAATCTTTTTCGACTATTTCTGTTGCGATACTGTGCATAGTTTTTGTTGGGTCTGCGGTTTTCCGTGGAGGACTTCCGGTAAAAAAAAAAAAAAGAAGAAAAAAAATAGCGGGGCTCGCTTGGCAGTTCAATAGACAAAAATAAATTTCCAGATTGTACAAAGCCTTCCTCAATGGTGGTAAAAGCTTCCAGAAGATAATTGCCGAAAGTCCCACAGTCGTCCGGCGAGTACGTCGCCAGTTTATCACTTTATCACTTTTTATCACTTTAGGTGAAACACTTAAAAAAAACAGGACCTTTCATGAAAATCTTGTATCCTGCAGTTCCAATATTTGCCAAGCATGTATTCGTCTTGAACTGTTCCCCTCTTTTTCAGGATGGCCAGGAAGAGCAAGAAGCCACCCAGAGATTTCACATTGCAGCGGCTATGATAATATTCGTAGTGACTGGTCTGTCATTCATAGTCGTGATATGGTTTGTGAGACAGAGGCTGCGTCCAACGTCGGACGACACGACCATTACACCTCGTGACGTTGTGTTGCCTAAGATCCCGGTCCCGCCTCAACCTCCCGATAACAATCAGGCGGATTACGATGATCCTACAACAACTGGAAAATCTACGGGTCCCATCAGCAGTGCGACGGTACGGACTTCAGGGGCCACCGCGCGCACGACACCGAGCTCTACCATGCCGACTACTACGACCAGGAAGGCCAGAAATACCACGGTAACTTCTGCAACAGCGACTACAAGTAGTACTTCCACGACAACGACCACAACTACAACAACGACCACAACCACAACGACCACAACCACAACGACCACAACCACAACGACAACGACGACAACGACTACAACGAGTACGACGACGTCTACAACGACTACGAGTACGACGACGTCTACAACGACTACAACGAGTACGACGACGTCTACAACGACTACAACGAGTACGACGACGTCTACAACGACTACAACGAGTACGACGACGACTACAACGACAACGACGACTACAACGACAACGACGACTACAACGACAACGACGACTACAACGACAACGACGACTACAACGACAACGACGACTACGACGACTACGACGACTACGACGACTACGACGACTACGACGACTACAACGACTACAACGACGACGACTACAACGACGACTCCCTCGCCGACAACACTTAGCACGGCAGGCACCACCCCCGCAGGAGCCCCAAAATTGTGCGATACTGAGGACTGCAACTACATGCGGTACCTGATCAACATATCTGTGGACACAACGAAAGATCCTTGCAAAAACTTCTATCACTTCTCCTGCGGTGGCGCTTTGTCTTACGCGCCACTGTCTCAATGGTACAAAGCCACTGGAGGTGGGAACCTCGAAGTTCTGTCCTACAACATCACCCCACCCATAAAATATGGTTTGAGCAGTGACCCCGTCCCAGCTTCCGGACAGACCGGATATGAAAAATCAGCCTACTACTTTCAGAGCTGCGTCAAGTCACAGAACAGCACGTCGTTGGCCGGCACCATCAAAGAATTTTTAATTAGAAACGGCATGGGCTTCAACTCCAACGTCGTGCTGAGCCCATTGTATATCCTTGTTAAGTTTCTCGTTGTCTATAATATTCCTCTGATACTCACCATGGAACAAACGAGGGCGGGGAACAACCCAACGTTCCAGATACTGATATTGAGCCATGACGACTTTACTCAATCGAGAGCGGAAGTGACGAATGTAGGTCAACGCCGGAATGATGTCAACACTGTTTTATCGAAGATATTCCCGAGTCAAATTCACGAAGTAAGCAACATCTTGAACGTGGAAAAGACAATAGTGGATATGTTTAACGACTCCCTGGACGGATACTATTACAGTGACCTTACAATGTCGGCGATATGGGAATCTGACGACTCAGTCCTGTCGATGCAATGGAGTGAAGCCCTGGCGAATTACTCGCGGGACCAACTTCGAACTAGAACCTGTCACATGTCAGTGCCGGAATATCTCCTGTTCTTAGACCTGTTCGGCAAGAACAAGGCTGTTCAAGATGATGATCTTAAGCGCTACTTTACCTGGAGAAGCGCGCACTACCTCTACCGAGCGGCTTTATTTGGCACTCCGCAAGCCATATATTCAGATACATGCTTGAACAATGTTCTCAACGAATTACCGAATGCTGCCAGTTCTAAAGTCCTTTTTAACCTTATCAATGCCTCGAGGATACATCTTGTAGAACAAATGACGGACGAAATAGCCAAGGAGGTGAAGGAATCCTTCAGGACTTCTTCCTGGCTCGATCCTACAACTAAAGGCAAAGCACAAGAAAAGATCAAGGAGCTCGTCAGACGCATTGGTTACGTGCCAGAACTGAGCAGTGACCAAAAAATCGACGCGTTCTACCAGTCACTCCCGGACTTGAAGGGCGATTTCATGGATGCCTACCTGGCAGTAAACAAGTTCAAGACAACAAAGTTCTGGGAATATGTAGAGAGTGACACGTACAATTTTATGACCAAAGGGGAATCACCTGCTCCTGTGTACCGTGTAAACGCTGCTTACACAGCTCTGCGCAATGACATAGTAATCCCACCAGCCATCATGTTGAGACCGGCGTTTGCCTTTGGAGCACCCCCAGAAGTGAACTACGGTGGTCTGGGTGCAATCGTAACGCACGAAATGATGCACGGTTACGACCTGGTGGGAAGAGATTACGACGGGAAGGGTATAAATACCTCCTGGTTCGGCAGCACTGTCGAGTACGGCAAACGGACTAAGTGTCTCAACACGAGTATTGAACAGTCTCCGCAGGCAAGGCATTATGCAGACTACCCCCACGAGTACCTTGCAGACAACATGGGCAGAACTTCTCTATGGAACGCGTACAAGAAGGCCTCGGCCAATCCCAGCGTGTCACTGGGCAACGTGAAGGGGCTGACACGCGACAAAATATTCTTTGTTTCCTGGTGTCTAATGTGGTGCGGGGTGGCAGCTCCAGATCCAACCCATCCACCACCTGTAGAGAGGTGCAATGTGCCTCTAAGAAATTCTGACCACTTTAGTACAACATTCTCTTGCCGCAAAAATGAGCCGATGAATCCGTCCCAAAAGTGTCACTTCTGGTAATTAAAGAGTACTATAGTTCGCAGGCGTATAAGTTTAATGGAACGCCGGGAACTGTTGGGATCTGTGGCGTTAGGCTCGAGAACCTTCATCGGGAGAAAATTGAGAAACCAGAGGGGTGCGTGCGTAGCCTCAGAGCCTGGTCTCTGCGTAGCCTCAGAAATCTGGTCAGAGTGCAATGGTCCGAATCCCAATCCTAGGAAGGTCAAGCGAATCCTCGAATCTTACGAATCTCGAATCTTTAGAATCCGTTCTTTAAAAAGAGTGCAAAAAGCCAAGGAAAAAAAAAAACACTTCTACTGGAGAGTGTTTTGAAGCAGAATATGATAAATTTCTTTAATGAAAAAATAAAAGAAATAAAAAATCATAGCTGAGTTTCGGGAGAATATGTACCCATATATAGTTTGCTTAACGTATTTAACATATCGTTCATAGACTACAAGAAATACATCAATTCTCGAGTCTGAATTATTTACACGAAGCAAGAGCAACAATCAAAAGCAAAACCCTATATGTACTTTTAAACTTGTAATGTAACAGTTCCTGCCTCAACTACCTTCAGTCCAGAGCAATGTAAACAAAGAAACAAGAAAACACACGTTGGTCAATGAGGCTTTCGGCGTACTCCGGAGGTGCCAATTTGAGAAAGTAACACGAACCCGCCATTGTTGTAACTAACCTCAAACGGGCGCCTTTGGCAAAACTACCGTCTTGTCCTGGTCGCACGTCATAGAAAACGTCATTTTGAGGTCATGTGACTTTGTTTACATGGCGTTTTGCCGTTTACCGACATATTTCCGTCGTCACAACGCCAAGAGATGAACGTATTTTGTCAGCGTAAAGTATGTGGCGCCTCTTTCTCCATTTCTCGTTAGTTTAAAGGGGCCGTGAAATGATTTCCGCGAATTCCGCGTACGCTGCAGGATGCCGTTCTTACGATCCCTCACTATCGTACACGCATAGACTTTCAACCGTATTCAGTACAACGGGGGCGCAGTTATCAGACAAAAATAGCAGGGCGTGACTGCTGAATATATGCATTGGAAGTGGGCTTGCGTCATCACCATCCAATCCTCTCAGCCAACTGTGAACGATGAGGAGGACACGCCCCGCCGGACCACGTGGGTGCATGATTTTGGTTTGGACAACAACGACGTCGTATACCTGCCGTCGCAATCACTTAAAATATGGCGAAAGGCAAATTATCAGCAATGGAGGGAGAGATTATACGACACACAGAGCATCTATGGATCGTTCGGTACGCAGCAGCTTGTAAAATGTCACCGACGGAGATATATATTGTGACGACGAAGAAGTTCAAAGAGGAAAGCGTACTGCGGTAACCGTGGTGACGGTCAACGGCTATATTACATTTCTCGTAGGATTCTGTGTCAACGGTTAGTTACAATCTTGTCTACAAGTCAGATTAAAACATATTTCATGATGAAGTATGCAAGCTTGCTTGAAAATTTTGCAGTTTGCTCGCAAAAGCCCGTCCGCGAATAAGCAACATCCTCTGTGTATGATGTCACGGCCAGTTAGCCTCGGAGGCTGGCCGTAGCAGCTGCCGTTTACGCCCGTGGTTAATATAGGATATTTTAGCTATTTGAAAGATTTTGAACTCCATATTTCACAGGGTGAATACTTTAGTACAGGGGAACAAGTTAAAAATGATCGTGGGCTTGTCAGATATCCTTTCATGGTCCCTTTAAGTACATTGCATCGGCTCAGTGAGTCTTAACGCGAGGTCGTCATCAGAATCACATCTTTGGAGGTCGTCAACAGTACGAGGCCTTATGCGCAAAACTGCGCGGTTTACTGCGATATTCTCGGATAAAAATAATTTCCGTGATCGAAAGACATCCAAGCGTCGCGCAGAAGCAACAACCCCATTCTTTGCAGACTGTATGGCTGCCGATCACGGGCGTCACCGTCTTTAAGGTCACGTGCGCCTTGACGTTTGCTGTCACGTACGACCGGTACCTGTCCAGGATGCATTGCGTTCGCGCAGCTCGCTTTAGTCTACGGAGCAATGAATTGGATATCACCGCTGTGGTCCCTACCTAATAAAGTACAATCCAAACTATTTCCTAAGTAACACACATCCTAATATCATTTCTAATAATCCAAGATAGGTCTAGAAGATGGTATCTAACGAAAATGCAGACGTGAGGTTGGTGAGTGCCGCTGGCGCTGCTATCCCGCTTTGAAAGGTGTGCCTCCTTGTTGAACGAAGTGTTCATGTCAATTTTTTCCTCTGCCGCTTGTTCGTCTGCACCAACCGTTCAACCATTCAATTCCCTTCCAATATTACCTGTATCAGTAAATCCATCTGGAGAAAGTAATTACCACTTTAAAGTCATCATGCTCTTCTGGATTTTAGAATGTTAATAGCAGATTCCTCAAAGAAACAATAACCTATTCCTCTATTTTTCTAAGAATGCTGTTTCAAACGTCACTGGACCCCTACCCGAGGATTGGAAGATTGCGAAGGTGGTTCCAGTTTACAAATCTGGTGAAAAGTTTAATCATATTAACTATCGGCCTATCTCCCTCACAAGCACGCCATGCAAGGTACTAGAGCACACAGTGTTTTCTGACCTTGCTAGCTTTCTGGTCTCTAATTGATACATCTCACCTCTGCAACACAGATTTCGGAAGTCATACTAATGTGAAACTGAGCATTTTTTCACTTACTCATTCTTTACGCGTCATCCTCGACTGTCGCTCTCAAGCAGATTGTATCTTTCTAGACTTTTCGAATGCAATTGACAAAATTAACCACCAACTCCGCTAATTGAGTTCAAAATGTTAAATATTGGTAACAAACTGAATATTTTCTTCTCAACCGCTCTCAGTTTGTCTCGCGATGTGGCTCTCACTCCAGCTCAATACCTGCTCAATCTGGTGTACCCCAGGGATCCTTGCATGGCCCCCTCCGCTTCTAATTCATATTAACGATTAATCTAATTTATATTAACGACATGCTCGACAGCACAACGTCCTCTCTCCACCTATTCGCTGACGACTGCGTAGTCTTTCAGGAAATCTGACACTTCTGACACCTACCTCTCACAGTCCGACCTTAACAGCGTTGCCCATTGGTGCAACGAATGACAATGGTTCTGAACACTAATAAATGCAGAGTCATACTTCGTCATAATTCAACTTCACCCAATTATATACTGAACAACCCAACTTTATGAAATGTTCAATCTTATAAGTACCTTGGTGTACACATAACCTCTGATCTCAGTTGGAAGAGCCATGTGGACTAGTCGCTAGTAATTCTTAGCGCTGCCAACATCAATACTTTAATTCGTCCGAAACTGGAATACGCATCTGCCTCCCCCCCCCATTTAGGACCCTGGTTCTTCCACACTAACTACTGCCATTGAAATGATACAAAGCAATTCTACATGTTTTATGCTATCAAACCACCATTGCACTAGCAGCATCACATCAATGAAATAATCTCTGGGTTTAGCGCCACTTCAGATACGGAGGAAAATATCTCGGCTTTGTCTCTTTCATAAAATTTAATAGCACGCCGAACTGAGTACACAATTTATCACTCGCCTCTTTGGCATCTCGTCCCGCACTGATCATTGTTGTGAAGTTCACATTCCTTCATGTAAGGCTAATTCTTACTTTCATTCATTTTTCCCGCGTACAGAAACTGAGTGGAACCACCTTCCACGTAACAAAGTTGAGATAACTAACCCAGACTCATTCCGCAAAGCAGTCTCTAAGCTCCTGTTGTTATAACATTATTCTTTGTTATTGTGTTGTTATTTTCATAGTATTTTTATATGGAAGCGTATACGAAGAGGGGAGTCAAGTCCTGTAGATCACATAAACAAAATACAGAAGCCGACACTGAAGATTTTTGTTTAAGTTTAATTTGTACAAGAGTTTAATTTGTTGTAATTAATGTAATGTAATTACATTAATGTAATGTAATTAATTTGTTTGTAAGTTTAATTTGTACTCGTACCTGAGGAAGCGTGGACCTCCACGCGAAAGCTTGTACAAATTAAACTTAAACAAAAATCTTCAGTGTCGGCTTCTGTATTTTGTTTAAGTATTTTTATATGTGTAATTTTGTGTATTCTTTCACCTCACTTCTCTCTGTAATGCGATTGCGATTGAGAGCTTTAAAATGAAATGAAATGAAATGAAAGCAGACAAAACAAATATACTTTGCACTCGGCATGGCACATGGAGCTCAGCGGAAGCCAGCACGATTTGCATTGGATTGGATACCGTGGCGCCGAATGCGCCTGGTGTTTTTGTGTGGAAGGTTTCGTGGAAAGCCTGTTGCCGAATCCGGCCGAATCCAGAATTTCGATCATGGCGCCTCCTGGAACCGTACTTGGACATTGAGAGAGGGTCTCGAATCCTTACAACTCCTTTGCTCTCCCCAATTACTCTCTCTCTCAGCTTTTCTTCCAGTCTCTCTTGTCGGGTAGGACCAACACCCCAACGCGACTTAAGACAAGGCCTCACAGGGGTGACATCCAATTCATTGCTCCGGAGACGAAAGCGTCCTGGGCGAACGCAATGCATCCTGGACAGGTCCTGGTCGCACGTCACGGCAAACGTCAAGGCACACGTGATCTTAAACATGGCGGCGTCCGTGATCGGCGGCCAAACGGTTTGTAAAGAATGCGGTTGTTTCTACGCGACGTTTTGGATGTCTTTCGATCACAGTAGTTATTTTTATCCGATAGTCTCGCAGTAAAACGCGCAGTTTTACAGGTAAGGCCCCGTACACTGTTGACGACTTCCAAAGATGTGATGACAGCGTGTTGAGACCCACTGGGCCGCGATGCTATGCACTTAAACAAACGAAAAATGGGCTACCATGTTGCGGAAGAAGCACCGCATATTTTACGCCGGCAAAATACGTTCACCTCTTGGCGTTATGACGACGGAAATGTGTCGGTAAGCGGCAAAACGACATGACCTCAAACTGACATTTTCTATGACGTGCGATCAGGACAAGATGGCAGTTTTGCCAAATGCATCCGCTTGAGGGTAGTTACAACAATGACGGTTTTATGTTACCCCCTGATGTAAGTACCTCAGGGCCGGTGTCAAGCCTCATGGGCTTTTTGCTGCTCTCCCAACCGCAAGGAAATAAATTGAAATTGAAATTGAAATTGAAGTGCCGAGTATCGTACGGTTTAAAGTAGGGATGTGCCAACCGAAGCCGCGAATCCTCGAGTTCACGAATCCTAAGCAAAAAAGAAAAAAAAAAAGAAAAAAGCCTAAATCCAAGTGGAATCAGTTCGGCATGTGGGCGCCATTTTGACATATATCTAAAATGTGTGAGGAAAACGCAGGTAGAACCCCAGCCGTGCCATCTGGGAATGAAACTATGGAATGGGGAGGTGCAGACGACGGCGGATGGCGTTACCACGCTTTGCTGGTATGCCTTGGCCAGCAACGTGCTTCTCCGAGCCGTGTATGGAGGCTGAATGCGGTATGAGTGTGCAGCGGGAGCTCGTGTTGAGGCACACAGAGCGCGGATTCCTCCAGCGCCACCTCTCAAACGTACTGTAAAGCAGCTGGGAAGCTGTTTATACTGGCTCTGGCGTTTCAAAGCTTATTCCGAAAGAAATCCACTCTGCAAATTTTGTGTGTGACAAAGTATTCTTAATCACTACTGAAATTGCTGTGAAAAGACGCGGTGGGACACCTGGTGGGAAGTTATCGCGCATTCGTCGAGCAACAGTGTTACATGTCCCCAACCGTCTATCGCCGAGGTCATGGGCTAAGTAACCCATTTCTTTCAAACGAGATAGTTCAAATCCTATGAAGTTATCCTTTGCTCTCTCCATCATTTCCTCTCCCAGCTTTTCTCCTTACGATTGCTATGCTGTCCGTAGCTGTCACCGCCACTGCAGTCACCACCCACTGCTCTGTCCGCCTCAATAGCTATGATTAGCAGTGTTTCCAAAGCAGCACGGCAGCTCGTCTAATATCCGCTCTACCTTCGATTAACTGCACACGTAGACCTTGTAACCTGATGACAACGGAACCCCTCTATACTTCACGCAACTCTTAAAATCAAAAGCATCACACTCCCGATGTGCCAATGTGAGGTGTGGCTGAGGTGAGCTGTAGGACATTTACTCACATGCACGATACAGACAACATATTGTAACGTGGATACATAATTTCTTTGTAACGAAGGGAGCTATTACCAGAAGGCACATTTGTGCGAGGGATTCATTGGCGAGTCCTTTGGGCAAGAAAAGGTTTCGCTGAAATGTTGTGAATTCATAAGAGGCACGTTGCATCTTTCATCCGAAGGCGGATGAGTTTGAGGCGTCGGGTCTGGGAATTCCTTTCCACACCACACTAGACACCCGGAAATATAGAAGATCTTGTCCTTCGTCAAACCCTTCACGTTGCCCAGAGTGACATGCGACTTTTCCGAAGCCGCCTTGTATGCCCTCAACAAGGACGTGGTACCCATCGTGTCTGCTAGATACTCTTGGGGATAATCTTTGTAAGCTCTAGCTTTCGGAGCTTTCTCAATAGTCTCGTTGTGGCAACGAACGATCTCGTCGTACTCCGCAATACTTTCGTTGGTAAACCACGGTTTGAAATGTCCTGCACCGTCATAATTCCTGCCAAACGTGTCGTAGCCGTGCATTACTTCATGTGTCACGAAACGCCCAAGGGCTCCATAGTTCACCTCTGGAGGAGCACCATTCGCAAACACTGGCGCCAGTAAAACAGCGGCTGATATCGCTATGCGATTCTGCTGCGGCACGTAGACGCCGTTGACGAGGAATGTGGGAAAGATGGGTCGCACCTCGATGGGTGAGGAGTCGCTCAGTATTCCGTTCCACTTGCGTTTTGTCCAAAACTTCTGAACCTGAAGGTAGTCCTCAATGAAAGTTCCGTTGAGGTCGTTGAGGTCAGGGATGTCTCTAAAGAACGCGTCTATCTTGAAGGCGGAGTTAAATTCCAGCAAGTAAGCAATATCTTTTCTCAGCAACGAGATTTTCTGCAGAGCTCGACTGCTAGTGGTCTCGTCCAGCCAATATGAAGTCTCGAAGGACTTCTTGACTTCCTCAACAATTCCGTGAATCATCTCCCCGACGAGATGCAGCCTCGAGGTGTTCACTATGGTAAACAGGAACCCCGAACCTGCAGTGTTCGGGAACCATCCATTCGTTTGGTCCAGGCACATAGGAAGATCAAAAAGTATAGGCCTGTAGCTATGCAATTGGTGCAACAAGGACGCTTTGTAGAGGTAACGAGCAGTCCTCCAGGCAAAGAATGTCCTTATTTCATTTGATGTGGCGTTCCGTAATTTGCCGAATAAATTGTGGAAGAAATGAACGTCGTCCACTGCCATGGTGACTTTTACATCTTTCGGAAGTCGCGCGTCTGTATTATCCTCCAGGGCCCGACTCCACCGTTCTGAGAGGGTCGTGTCATTGTTCACTAAAAGGCCTAACTTCGACAAGAGGAACAGAAGGTTCTTGCTTCCTGAGGTTTCGCTGCCAGTGTACTGAACTTGCGACAGATTGGCTAAATTATTCTCCGCTGCAATGATCTCATCTGGGAGATCGCGGATGTCTATGGACAGGATTTCCGATAAAATCAGCGTAATCTCATCTTTCCTCGCCTCTCGGTCTTTCCTGACGTCGTCTATTATCGAGTAGTCTCGTCCCATGGAGAGCACAACATGCTCGTCTTTCACCCTTCGTGCTTTCGCTACGTAAAATATCAGGGTAATGTCGAAAACAAAAATAAATTTCACCATAACATCCAGTTCGTCGAATTTCATGTCACCTGTGAAAGTCATTCCATGTTGCTTTAATAGCTCTCTCAGGGCTTTTGTCGTAGTATCGTTATTAATATCCATGCAGTGTTGGTAGAGCGCGGCTGCTTTTTGATATCCTGTTTGCCCTGTGCGCGGGACCTTTTCGTCTTGTAAATGTCTGATCACATTTGAGGTGACATTGTGCTGCAGGACTTGCATATTGAATGTCTTAGTCGGATCATACCAGTGAGATAAAGACGACTGAGCTCCGTTACAGACGTAACTGTAAAAGTTTTCGCAAGGATCTTTCCCTGTGTCCATGGACACGTCAATAAGCCAACGCATGTACTGGCAGTCTTCCGTATCACATACTTTGTCAGTGTCTGGATGTTTCGTGGACATTGTCGCCTTGGTTGTCGTCTCGGGTGTTACAGTCGTTGACGTCGTAAGCCAGTGAGGAGTGTCTTCATAGTCTTCGTAATCGGCATCCGGAAATGGGTATTTGGGAGGAAGTTTGGGTATCACTACATCTTCAGGGGTGGAGGTGGTGATACCCTTGTGGTCCGGTGTTGATCTCCATTCATGACGTGCAACCCAATAGGTTGCTCCAAATGCCACCGGAACAAGAATCACGAGGAGTACCCTTCCCAGTAAGACGTAAGAAGTTTCGTCCTCCTTCACCTGAAATTGGGAAAAATATACTTTGTTAATGAGAACATAATCAGCATCTGGCCTTGTAAAGTTGAATGTCTTTGCCACATGCGAGGGTGAGCGAAAACCCGGAGCTGTTTCTGTAATTCCGATGGAACTCCGACCTATTGAAAGATACGCGGTGAATTTTTTATTATTTATTTTTTCCTCCGTCGGACGTCCCAGCAAGTTTTTGTTTAAACACACACTGCTCGCACATTTTCATGGTTTAATTTTAGTAGAACGTAGATAATGTACGTGACTTCCGGAATACCATGTATACCGCACCCGATCAACTGGTAAAATTCTGAGCCGCGCACTCTTAGAAATGAACTTCACTGCTACAAGCCAACCACCATCTCGAATGATATCATTATCTGCCCCGATTTGTTGAAAACGGGAGGCGTACGCCTTTTTTGTGACAATTATTAACAGCATAAGTGTCACAGAAAAGGCGTACGCCTCCCGTTTCCAACAAATCAGGGCAGATAACGATATCATTCGAGGTGATGGTTGGCTAGTTGCGTGCTATACGGAGAGTGTGCACGCTGTCATTCATTCCGGTAAATAGGTTAACCTCATGGTAACGGAATCGACGCTTTGTTAACTTTCTTTTTCTTTTTTTTAATAATTCCGTGTTAGCCCCGCGAAGCAACTGTGGCTGTGAGCGGCGTATAGACGTGGACATATGGAGAGAGGACAGCAGGAAGGAGTGGGGGACAGGGGTGTTAGTATGCGTCCTGGGCCGACTTCAAGGGGAACTGCGCCGACATTCGTCTAGAAAGTCTTCGGAAAACCCGGGGAAAACCTCAGACAGCACAGCCAGTGACAGGATTCGAACCCGTGTCACCTCCCAGTCTCGACGTGGAAAGCGATCACTCTAACCACTATG
This sequence comes from Ornithodoros turicata, assembly GCF_037126465.1. Classification (NCBI taxonomy): domain Eukaryota; kingdom Metazoa; phylum Arthropoda; class Arachnida; order Ixodida; family Argasidae; genus Ornithodoros; species Ornithodoros turicata. Next base: position 99,603,547 of record NC_088203.1, read on the forward strand.
CCACGGGAGCTGGTGCCCTGTCAACGCTCGCTAGTATGGCTCTAAAGTGACATCTACACCAACCATGCCTACAAATTTTATTCAATACAGAGCAGAGCAGTGCAGAACGCAGTCTTGGCTCCTGTGTAACGCAACAAGGCTTGAAGAACTACGCAGAGTGAGTTCACGACGCTACGCTAGTTTCACGAAATATGAGCGAAAGTTAGGTTAGGTTAGGTAAGGTTACAAAATGGTTCATCGCACACCAAAAAAGGACCAACTGTGTAATGTTACCGAGTGGTGTGAGGCGTATTCAAAAATTTTTATTTCGTGCTTAATCGGTTAGTAAAATTAATTTGTCAGTTTCGCAATTATAAGGATTAAAGCCACAATGTCCGTGGGAAAGTTGTAGCGGGAGATACAACAACATGAAACTTTTTCGGGTTTGCAAAAGATGGACGCCAGAACTGTCGCAGACGAGCGACCAGCGTCGGATCATGGTGGCGCTCACGAGGTTCCTGTTATTGAACGAGGATTGGTCACATTCTGATTCACAATTTGACAGTTTCGCTTGACATTCACATTGACGAATTCACATTCATCCTGACAGTCGCTGATAGAAATTCGTGTTTTCTGTGTTACCAGCCATCTGTGCTAACAATATGCAGTCCGTCGGTGTGGTAGGCAATGAAGGCACTCTATTTTTCAGCTTTGGCTCACATTTCGTCGAGATAGCGCACTCTTAAAACTGAAGTTCACCGCATGGCACGCTCCAGCTAATCATATTCTAAAATGATATCGTTATCTGCGTGACTTGTTGAACACGGGAAGTGTACGCCATTTTTGTGACAATTATGAGCAGCATGGGTGTCACAAAAAAACGTGTACACCTCTCATTTTCAACAGGGCAGATGTGGTTTGCTAGGTGCGGGTTTGTGCCGTGAAGATCATTCTTAAGAGTGCACGCATGCGGCACCGAAGGCAACTATACTTTAATAGGGTAAAACTTACTGATACATTAATTATATGTTTCTGAGAAATACAAGATATCACTAGTCATTGAAGGCATCGTCCCTGTGAACTGAATGCATGGGGAGGGGATGGCATGGGCCCTTCGTGCATGACACCGCCGAGTCATGGAGGAGAGGAAACGTCGGAGAGGCAGTTTCGAACAGATTTCCGTATAGGACCCCTCCGGCGGTTGGTCCTGTCACAACCTCCATTTCTTACAGTCCACCACATGGTCATCTCTAAAGCTTCGGTTTAGCAACGCTTAGTTGCTCGCGGTGCTTTCCGTGTTTTTATGCTTTTCCAAAGTCATTTACTCTCAAAATGTGAGCACCACTGCGGAAACAACGTTTTTTGTTAACGTGTTCTTACCGCGCTTGCGGCTGTCGTTCAACAGAAAGCAGCTCTGTCAACAAAAAAAAAAAAAAAATAACGTTTCATTCGTAAGCGCGCACTTGACCGGTTTGTTTCGTATACCGCTGTCTGTGAGAGAGAACCTTTAACACGTCAGATCTAACCCTTTAAATACCATGCCAATGATGAAAGAGGGGCCAGAAGAATAACAGCCTCTGTTCGAAATATCGGCGGCTCCTGTCCTTCTTCCGTACTTCTTTACCGGTTCGCTGGATTTCTACCCATCTAAGGTCCTGTGAGAGAGTCATCTTGGATCGTTCCTTTGCAAGCTGCCGCTGTGTTACAGCTGCAGATTAATTTTGATTTACTCCACTGTTGTAACAGGTTTGATTACTGGTGTGCTTTACCACTTGAGCAACAAACACACAAAATGTGGCCATCGTCACACAAACAACTAGAGTAACTTTAATTGCATGTGATCATTTGCATATATTGGTTAAGCGCAAAAGGACTGCAATCAGTTATGTATTGGAAGAGAGGACAACGCGCTGTGTGCTGTTAAGCGAAGGATATAACATCAACGATCGTAGAATTCGAGGACAACTTTTTCCCGCAGTTGTGTTTGTCGCCCGTACCTCGAACTAGTGACTCGCATTAATTACACGGACATTTTTGTTTGCTGCGCGTCTTGAGAGTCATCGATGTTAATGATCGTTAGCCTTCAAGTGAATTGTCTCTTCGGAATTACGACAATGTCTAACCAGATGCACTGCCAACACGTTGCACACGGCCGCCACCATGAGAAGTCCGAGAACGAGCTCCTGTTCGTGCCGGAAAGACCCATATACACCACGACGAAGAACGAATCGCTTACTCGCTAAGCATGCGGGATAGCTTGGCACTGACCAAGCGAACATTACTGCTCGTGAGTTGGGAAAAAAAGTTGCCCCGAAATCACCACCCGAATGCGCCATATGTGCAAGCTTGTCTGACGCTCTGTTTTTCTTGTGCCTTCCCCGTTGCGAAGTAAGCTCAAGAACATGTAATTCATTGGTGGGCAGGGGGACCTTCGCGCTCCACCGCGACAGAAATATCTGAGCCGAAACTAATTCATTACTGCAACAAATAACCCGCTTCGGTTGCAGATTTTTCTGTATATGTGTTCACGAGGGTAGTGCCCATTTTAATGCCAACAAAATGGTTGTAAACATAAAGTTCTTCGATCCGTGCACCCGTTCGCCAATCATATTACCTTGGGATTAACTGACACATGCTGTCTTAGTATAGAAAGTATTAAGTTTCTAGCCTTTGCAGAATTTTTACGAAACAACTATGAGAGCAGCACACATGTTTTCTTTTTTTCCTTGGGTTCTTACTTACCAGGCGACATTCTCTTGAAGAAGTGTGCATCTACAAGATGACTAATTACCTGAAGCACATTAATTAGCTTTTTAATTAGGGGATTTCAGGCAAAAGCGAGATGGCAGATTGGGAGGCTATCTTATAGTTGCGAGCCATTTCACATTTAAAAAATCTTGAAACAGGCACGTGCATTAAAATATCCATCCACCAACGTCGGTCATTCTCAAGCAAAGGAGTAAAATGGGGAGTAATTCCAGCTTCTAGTCCCCCACACTGCAATTACTCCGCATTTTAGTCCCCTAACTCAGACATTTACTCTCCAAGACTCCAAACTGTCACTGAGCTCCGCGAATGGTCCTTCGAATGCGACAGTCTACGTAAATTTGTGTCCTTGGTGCATTTGGTGACATAAGGCTGTATATAACGCAGCAAACCTAGAAAATTTCCGCACACACACACTAAGAAACAATGAGCGCTTCTTTCTTCGGACATTGTGCCCTATATGTATGTCGCAAGATTTTATGTCACCCGACATATCATGGTTGACGATTTGATTCAAAGTATTTTCATGCACGCACACGAATTATGTTATGTTTCTGTTAGAACGGAGCGGGAAAAGCAGACTCCACTCTGTGACATTCACCTACTCCAGTGGCATTTGCTTCCGGAAGGGTCCATTTTTTTGTGGGCAATGCTTTAGGTCCCCAAGAGGAGTTAAAATTACCCTTGTTTTTCCATTACATGTGAGAGGCATTACGAGTGCGCGCGAACAGAGAGAACGGCTCGGCGATACTGGCCACTTCTTGACATTGGTGCCATAACCGACCGGGCGAAAGCTAAGGTAAGACGAGAACTTAAGACAGTACCGGAACCGGACAGTTTTGTCAACGACCTTTCATCGTTTGACCCCGGACACCAGATCGCGAGGACAATTCGAGCTCCACGATCGAGGGATGCGACCTCGACAAAGAGTAATCCTTCCGGCGGCTTGGCTATCGATGGCGAAAGACGAAAGCCGCAGACTGAATCACGCTAGCGACCAGTCACGCTAGCGACTCCTGTATTCTAGCGACCCAAACACTTCCGGATTCGTACATCCGTGGTATAAGTGCAGAAACTCCCCCATGTCTGTTTTTGTCTGCTTTCGCAACGTTCTTTGTTCTCGCGGCCATTGCTCTTGGTATTGCGTATGGCTGCCCTCCGAGAAGCCCACGACCTGCATGTTTACACTCGTCTCGCCGGTGTGGCACACAGCTAAAGGCAACGGGACAGGGTCTATGAATGGTATGGACGAGAGGGCGAAGGGTGTGGTACGAAGTCGAGGGCGCAGAATTCTTCTTCTTCGTCCCACGAGAATGGCCATTAGCCACAAGGGAGATCGGCCAGGGCTATGAGGATGTCCAACTTGTACTATGACTTGACGGTGACAATTTGGATGGAGAATGTGATGGTTGGGGGGAGAATTGTAATGGTTGAAATGGTGGAGGTGCTGAAGTTCGCTTGTTTTGGTTCCATGGCACAAGGGCAGAGCATCGTGCATGTCGTGGTTTTTTGCATAATTGACATGTAGAGCCATTGTAGTATTCATTAGTAGCAGTCATTCATTAGTAGTCATTGTAGTAGAGTCATTGTGTAGTAGTCAGTGTAGATGTATGGCTGTGTGTTCGACCGTAGCTTTCCATTCCAGGTAAGTAAGAGCCCGCGGAGTTGGATACCCTGCACTGAAAGTGTGGCACGAAGTTATACTTGGGCTAAACCAAAGCAATCAGATGACACTGTAACCTTCGGCCACCCTTTTCAGACTTATGTTGCTTTTGACTCGCCTCGTGCGAGGGAGCCACCGGAATTTCTCAGTCCTAATCAGCTACTTCGGTGTGAGCGTGGTAACACTCAATGGGTGATTGTGGATGCAAAGGTGGGATGATGCAAAGGTGTGCTAGAAGCGGCGCGAGCCAGAAAGAAAATACGCAAGCCCAACCGCTACCGACCTATCCCAGCTGGAAGTGCTGGAGGCTCCAAACGAAAGGAGGGCTGATAAGGACACGGGAACCCCCCAGCAGACGGAGAGGGAGACTTATATAGGCCTCTCGAAGCCTAGCGTAAAGAGCTACAGTGCATGAGGAAGTGCTCCAGCCGTCTCGTCCTGGCCACAGGTGGGGACAACGCGGGAATGAAGAGTGGCCGGCTCGGTGAAGATAGAAGTTGAGGGGGATGGCGGGGTCAGCGAGACCTCTGACTGCCGAGAAAGACAGGAATTCGGCTTCCCACGGTAAGCACAGATGGGGCGTACGCAGGGCGCAAAATGGGGCCAGAGGATAACCGTGCAAAACGTTTGTATCTGGCGACACACACATGTGCAAGGGGAGGCAGCAGGCCAATAACCGCTCCAGAGAGGGACATTTTTGCGAGGGGATCAGCTGGTCTCGTTTACAAGCAAGCCCACGGTGACCAGGAACCCACGTTATAATAGATCGCGTATGTGCGAGGGAACGAGCGTAAGCAGAATGGAGAGCAAGTTTCTGGGAAGGGTCGCCAAAGGGGGAAACGACTGAGAGTGAGTCTGAAAGGCAAGAGCACCCTTTCCCAGTGGGGCGGGACCCTTTTGAGAGCTAGAATCATGGCGAGGGAACTCGGAGGGAAATCGGCGAAATGGAGGGGTGAAATCTGGGAGCCGCACCGGGGACTGGAAAGTCAAGCTCAGGGAAGAAAAGGCCGACCCCAGAGCGCGCCTCTGAGGCAGAGGGCGTCAGGTTGCGACCACAAGATGTAGCGGAAATTGATGAAGATGGTTTGTTAGCAATGTCTGCAGAGTACGCAAAGAAGCATGACGGACACTCGTGGGGAAGATGTCAATTACACTCACAGAAGGAGGGGTCCAGCGGGGCCCCAAGTGGGAGGACATCCAAGAAGCGAAACCTTGAATGGTAGAAGGAGTTGCTGGGGCGAAAACTAATTGCGGGGTATTTCTAACGGTGACACTGCCGAGTTAACCACAGCCGAGCATCCATAGCGAATGATAGGTTTATCGCTTCTGATTTGAAGAGAAAGGGGGGCGCACGCCTTTTTGTGGCAATTTTCATATATCCAAATTACCACAAAAAGGCGTACGCCAACCTCCCTCTTAGAATCAGAAGCGATAACCCTATCATTCGCGGCCATGCTTGGCGCACAGCGTGCTATGCGGTGAGGTTCTGTTTTTAGAGTGCATGCTGCTACTTTTATCCTTCTCATTGCTTTCACCTCTTGAAGGGTTTTTGTATGTAAAGTGCCCTCCCTCGCGTACGCCTTTTTGTACCGGTCACCACAGGTAACACTACCCAGTCCTGCTATATGGTGTGCGATTACCCATTCCATTTTTAACTTTTCTCATATTTCGTGAACCACCCGTGTATACGACAGGCGCAACCCACTCTAATAAGGCAAAATTTATTAATCCTTATGAATTAATTCATTAATTACATGCCTTCTAGGAAATACAAGATAGCAGAATTGTAAGTAGTCATTAGACGCATCGCCCCTCAGACCTGAACGTATTGTTTGGGACATTGTTCTCTAAAATATGGAGCGGTCCCCTACCGGAGGTGTCACACAAGAATGAGCTGTACCGCAACCAGGCGGCCATGTACGGCCGAGGGAACGCCTACCACCATCTACCATCATAGCCGACATCATCTAGGACGCGAAAATGCTTCCCAAGGTCCCAAAGTTGCATCTTGGATTATCCCGTCTGAGCTTCCTCTATGCCACTATGTGGTGAAGTTCATTTTGAAGAGTGCAGGTACGTAGTTTTCCGATGAAAATTCTGTAACATCTAAAAAACACCCTGTATAGTTGTCTCGTCACACAGTTCTCAACGCGGCGGCGCGTGGATAGCCCTGTCGACACATCTACACACTAAAACATTTTACACCTCTTTAGGTGTTAAAAGGGCGTGTTGCACAATTTACACCCCACGCTTAACTGTCTAACACCCATTTGAGTGTAAAGGGGGTGTATCCTGCTGTTTACGCCCTTCTGTCTGCTTTTTACACCCCTTCGTGAGAAGGTCATCAGGCCCATAGGGTGTAAAAGGCGGGTCAGCTGCACACAGAATTTCTGTAGTTTTAGCAGCGATGGGACTTATGCACCTTAGCTTCTGTTCGTTCTGTGCTGTGAGGATAGTCCATGCACTCCACTGTTTTTAAATGTGGCACTGAACAACATGCACATTACTTAGAACTGCACATAATTAAATGATATGCTGCAAATGATGCCAGCCGACTTCTTACACAGGCCAACTACCAAGACCAGTAACTGTGGATATTTTATTTAGGGTCTCAGAGGTGAACATGGGCATGGCAGTAATGGACTGCACTTAATATGTACACAGCCATGCAGGAAAAAAATTGATGAAACTCTTTCAATCTAATGCGGCCTTCGAATGACATCAGAATGGCAGAGCAAAAGCAGATTAAAAAGGGACAGTAGGGACCCCAGCGGGTATTCAGATTCCGGCTGAATAACGTTCTCCTCCCGGCGTACATACTGTATGTGCAAGGATACATCTGAAAATGAAATAGTTTTCGAGGAATTGAATTAAATCGAACACCCGAACCATATCCCGTTTCGGTTTCCTACTCACCGTGACGTCACGAATAGTGAGGGCAAAACTACGGTAATTCGATGGAAGCGAAGTCTAAGTTTCATTACCATGCGCAGCATGAAACACATCAAGGCAGGTACAAAAGTTAGAGCACGTTCCCGTGAATATATTCAGCAAAATGACCATTTGACAGAAAAATGACGTCACTCCCGGTGTATGGTGCAGCCTACATTCAAGTCACGGTCTCAATCTTTAAAATGCTGTAATAAATTTTCAAAAGCAAATACAGAGGTACAGCTTTCTAAGGGGTGTAACTGCTTACACCCTACAGACTTTACACCCAAATGGGTGTGAGTTATCAAACACCATTTTTACACTGGAAAGGGTGTAAAAAAGTTTAGTGTGTACGTGTCGAAAGGTCCGCGTACTGAAATGTCCGTGCACCGAAACATCCGTGTACCGAAATGTCCTCTACCGAAAACTCATGTACCGAAATGTCCTAAAGCAGAATTCTTGCGACCCAGCCGTGCACCTACGTCTTGGGGCGTCCCCAAGTCCTAGGGCAACCCCAAATGTCCCATGATATCTCAAGACCTCACGCTTTGGGGATAGATTTTCAATAGGGAAGATGAACCCTTTTAACAGCCGCTATTGCGCCCGTGGTCCCTTACCGTTCGCGGAGGAACGGACTGAAAGCTGGGGAGCATGAAGCCAACTAGGTCGGGGACCTAGAGGAAGTAAAAAGAGGCAATGGAACAGAAAACTACGTTCTGGATAGATTGACAGTCCCCCATACGTGACCCAGTGTAGACAAATAAACGCCGGTTTGTGTTAGAGGGTTACATATACAGTCGACCCTCGTTTATCCGGACGGTGCCGTTCCCGGCGAAAATCGTCCGGATACCGGGGCATCCGGATAAATGAAACGACCGAATTAGAAAACGTCGTACAGAGCAAGGTTTAGTTAAAACACAGAAATCTCGTCAATGACAGCTGGTTACATAGTAGTGTAGGTATTCGATTCCTGCATACTTGTGCTATTGCATAGAGTTGAGCACGCTGTTGCGCTGCTCGAAGAGTGTCAGTGCGGACGCAAAGTGTCAATGTCGGAGACTTGTTTCTCACTGGCGTCATCGGCACCGTCTTGCTGCACATCATCGTAGGCAACAGCAGCAATCACACCGTCCATCAGTCATACTCTGCGCAACGCGTCATCATCCTTTTCAACGTAAACGTAGTCAGAAACCGCAGCATCATCTACGGAAAGTCGCAGTGAGCCTCTGCATCAGGATCGCAGCTCACCTAGGGGAATGCTTCATCGGCCAACGGGCCGTAAGCAGCAGGCCCTCGGGTTAGAGTTTTCCCCTCTAGAACCGGACAGTTGCTCGAGATATTTCCAAATGACTCGACTGGTCAACGTGACCCAACGCATACAAATAGAAAAGGGGGTCATCGTGCACGGTTGTCTCCCCTACGGAGGAATGTAGGTCCTTGACGTGTGACGGGAATAACCCAAACACAGCGAAAAGGGTGACGACCCGGGGTCAGCGTCTCCTCTTACTCACGGTAGTCCGGATAACTGAAGCTGGATTACAAGAATTTTCGACTTTCGTTCCCTGGAATTCTTGTCCGAGTCCGGAAGCTGAAGTCCGGATAAACGAGAACAAAATACATGGAGGAAAATCCGTTCCCGTGCCTTTTGTCCGGATAGCGCGGGATCCGGATAAATGAAGTCCGGATAAACGGGGGTCGACTGTATATGGCTAGGGCTATGTATCATATATATTATGATACGATACGTACTCTCCCGGTTATTCCCGCGGTGGAACCAGCTCTTTCTGTAAAGGCAGGTTGGAATGACAAGTAACTGTCTTCGCAACCTGCCTTTCCAGGAAGAGCTGGTGCCACCGCGCGGAAAGCAGCGAAATGGAGTGGTTGTCAATAGCGGTCTGTGCCCGAGCAGTGAGCAAAAACTACACTACTACTTCTGCTGCGGGTTCATTCGTCTACACCGAAACCGGAACAAGCTAAAATTCTCCCCCTTGTTGTACTTTTATTTGCAAATGCGGAACGAACATGCCACTACCGTCTTTATCAAAAAGTCAACTCCACAGGTTCACAAAATATTGCTTCTTATCGCAGAAATGTGCAACCCGATGTAATGTGGATGACGGACGCCGAATGACAACCAGAGCCTTACTCAATATGCTCGGTCCTATTGACTCAGTACTTAGGAGGCATGTGACATCCAAACGCCAAGTCCCGATAGGATACGCCACCGTTGCGCGCATGCTCCGTTAATACTTTATGAAACAGACTGTGGAAATTATAATTTTAAATGCTGAACTGAATGGTATCGCACAGCTACAGACTTCGATAGCTGTAACTGTATTCCACGACCAAACACCTGTAGAATAATGCCTCGGTAGGATCAGTACAGAAACTCACCAATGTTGGCTTTTCTTCGCTCGTTCTTTGTTCTCCCGGCCATTGCTCCTGGTATTGCGTATGGCTGTCATCCGGGAAGTCCACGACCTGCATGTTTATACTCGTCTTGTCGGTGTGGCACACAACCAAAGGCAACGGGCCACGGATCTGTTAATGGATGGATGAGAGGGTGAAGGGTCAGGTACGAAATCGAAGGCCAAATTCGAATGGCACAACAGAAGGCACGATCACGAGGGCAAGATACTTCAAATCTTCTTCTTCTTCTACCAATGAGATAATGGCCGTGAGCCACTAAGGGAGATTGGCCAGGACAAAAGGGCGTGAGATGTTTGTTTATGTCTGTGCAGTAATGATGGGGACTAAGGCCAAGTCGGATCCAAGTTCAAAGTTCTTCTTCTTCCAACCTCCTGCTTCTTCTTTGTCCAAGCAAAAGGTGACTGTGAGCCACTAAGGGAGGCGTAATTACCTCTGTGTGAAAGTTGTGTGTGGTCTTCTGTGTGAAGGTGATATGAGATGTAAGGCTGGTTAGGCGCGGGGGTGAACTTACATGTACCGGGTGTCTGAGCTAAATCCCCGGTCCAAATAAGTCGTGAACGAGTGCACCGATCGAATAACTTTCTCTTTTTTATAAATATCTGCCCGATACTACCATCAGGCTACGCACCTTGTTAATGAGTGCCAGGCGCTCATTATTTAAATAAGTATTAAAACGAGTTCATTGTTGAGTGCTTTCAGTGCACGTCTGATAGCGAGAGTACAGAGCACAACTTTACTTGTCTTGGCTTCAGGAATTGTCTTGTCTTTGCTATGACTTCTTGTCTTGAGTTTAGGACTTAAGCATGTCTTTAGAACTAACCGCGTTCTAAAGACAAGTCATCGTCCTATATTTTGAAGATAAATGTGTTTGAAGGTTGTACCAGAATCATTTGAATGTTTCAGCCGCTTCCACTGGTACCTGAGGTGATACCGGGTAAGATTTTCAACTGCACGCTTTTCGTATTTATTTTGCAGTGGCCATACTATTACTTTTCTTTAAAAAATGATATTTAGTACTGTACTGATATTTGGTATTGTACTCGGTTACTGATATGCCGCTACGCAGTAATACGCGTAAAAAATGTTCAAATTACAGTACAAGTCCGGCGACGATGTGTTACATTAGAGTAAATACTGCCTGAGCCGCAGCATTCCTTGATGCAGCATTCCGCCGCCGTACAGGCGCGCAGCGTTACTTACGGTTACTTACAGTAAGACCTTGACGTCAAAATACGCTCTACCCAATATCTCGTAGGCTGCACGATATCGGCAGAAGATCAGCGAGAGGACAGGCCCTCTGCCCTGTCCGTAGTTGTCACCGCCACTACAATACCACCCACACCGCTCCCCACGAGACAAGCGGCGCTTCCGAGACAGCGTGCCAGCTCGTCTAATACCCGCTGTACCTATAGTACGATCAACTGCACTGTCCGCCTTCGCAACTCAATAACGCAACGCGCAGCGACCCAATACTACGCGAAACTCTCAATATCCCAAGCATTACACCAGCCGACGTGAACGGGTGGGAGTTTGTCGCAGCGAATTTATCCAGACCCCCCCCCCTTACAGCCCCCTGATGCCCCCAAATGTTCAGTGACGCCCCCTAACATTTCAGCTGTATACCCCCCACCCAACCCCCACCGCGAATGGCAGGGAATGCAGCATATTCCCCTTCGTCATCGCTTGTTGTTGCTGAGATGGCCTGTAGGAAATTTACTCACAAGCACGACAGAGACATCATATTGTGTAGAGTTCCTTTATAACGAAGTGAGCTATTACCAGAAGACACATTTGTGCGAGGGATTCATTGGCGAGTCCTTTGGGCAAGAAAAAGTTTCGCTGAAATGTTGTGAATTCATAAGAGGCACGTTGCATCTTTCATCCGAAGGCGGATGAGTTTGAGGCGTCGGGTCTGGGAATTCCTTTCCACACCACACTAGACACGTGGAAATGTAGAAGATCTTGTCCTTCGTCAAATCCCTCACGTTGCCCAGAGTGACATGCGACTTTTCCGAAGCTTTTTTATATGCCCTCAACCGAGACGTAATACCCAGCGTGTCTGCTAGATACTCCAGGGGGTAATCTTTGTAAGCTCTAGCTTTCGGAGCTTTCTCAATAGTCTCGTTGTGGCAACGAACGATCTTGTCGTATTCCGCAATACTTTTTTCGGTAAACCACGGTTTGAAATGCCCAGCACCGTCATAATTCCTGCCAGACGTATCGTAGCCGTGCATTAGTTCATGCGTCACGGTGCTGCCTAGGGTTCCATAGTTCACTTCTGGAGGAGCACCATACGAAAAGATAGGCGTGAGCAAAAGAGCGGTTCCAATGACTATGCGATTTTGCGTCGGTATGTAAGCACCATTGACGAAGAATAGAGGAAACGTGTATCGTGGATCCACGAAGGAGGGGTCGCTCAATCTTCCATTCCAGTTGTGCTTTGTCCAAAACTTTCGAACCCGCATGTAGTCCTCGATGAAAGGTCCGTTTAGGTCAGGGAGATCTTTGAAGAACGCGTCTATTTTCAAGGCGGAGCTAAATTCCGGCGAGTAACCAATATCTCTTTTCAGCACAGAAAGTTTCTTCAGAGCTCCAACGCGAGTTGTCTCGTCCAGCCAATGTGAAGACTCGAAGGACTTCTTAATCTCGTCGACAATTGTCTCAATCATTTCCCTAGCGAGATTCAGCCTCGAACTGTTCACTATGGGAAAGAAGAAACCCGAACCTGCAGTATACGGGAACATTTTCGCAGTTTGGTCCAGGCACATAGGAACGTTCGCAAAACCAGGCGAACCAATGTACGATGGGTTCAACAAGGAAGCTTTATACAGGTAAAGGGCAATCTTCCAGGCACAGAATACCCTTAATTCATTTGCCGTAGCATTCCTGAATTTGCCGAATAAATTATGGAAGAAATGAACATCGTTCACTGTCATACTGACTTTTACGTCTTTCGGAAGTCTCGGGTCTGTACTATCCTCCAGGGCTTCATTCCACTGTTCTGACAGGGTCGTGTCGTTGTTTACCAAAAGGCCTAACTTCGACAAGGGGAACAGAAGCGTCTTTCTTCCTGAGGTTTCGCTGCCAGTGTACTTAACTTGCGCCAGATTGGATAAATTATTCTCCACTGCAATAATCTCATTTGCGAGATCGCGGAGGTCTATGGAAAGGATTGCCGATAAAATTAGCGTAATCTCCTCTTTCCTCGCCTCTCTGTTTCCAGTGACGGCGTATTTTACCGAGTACTCTTGCCTCATGTATAGTAAAAGCTGTTCGCCTTCTATCGAGCTTGGTTTTATTTCAAATATCAGGGGAATGTCGAAACCAAACATGAATTTCACCATAGCATGCAGTAGGTCGAATTGCATGTCACTTGCAAAAGTCATTCCTTGCTGCTTTAAAAACTGTCTCATTGCTTCAGTCGTGGTAACGTTATCAATATCCATGCAGTGCTGGTGGAAGGCCGCTACTTTTTGATATCCCGATTGCCCTCTTCTTGGGACCTTTACGTCTTGTAAATGCCTGGCAATATTTAAGGTGATGTTGCGCTGGATGACTTCCAAATTGAATGTCGTATTCAGATCATACCAGTGAGATAAAGACCTCAAAGCTCCGTTACAGACGTAACTGTAAAAGTTTTCGCAAGGATCTTTTTCTGTGTCCACGGACACGTCAATAAGCCAACGCATGTATTGACAATCTTCCGTATCACATACTTTATCGGTGAATGGATGTTGCGTGATGTGTGTTGACATTGTCGCCTCGGAAGTCGTCTGAGGTATCTCTGCCGTTGACGTCGTGAGCCAGTGAGGAGTGTCTTCATAGTCTTCATAACTGGCATCGGGAAATGGGTACTTGGGCGGAAGTTTGGGTATCCCGACATACGCAGCGGTGGAGGTGGTGATATCTTCGCCGTCCGGCGTGTGTCTCCATTCATGACGTGCAACCCAATATGCTGCTCCAAACGTCCCCAGAACAAGAGTCACAAGGAGTACCTTTCCCAGCAAGGAGTAAGAAGTTTCGTCCTCCTTCACCTGAAATTAAGAAAAATATACTTTGTTCAATCAGAATATAACAAGCACCTGGCCTTCTCGGGTTGAATGTCTTTCCCACGTAAGGACCTGTTTCTCTAATTTCGATGAACTCCGAGCTATTGAAAGATACACGGTTACTTTTTTGTTAATTTATTTTTTCCTCCATCCAAGAATGATTTGCTTAAACACGTATTGCTTGCAAATAACAGAGTGCAACAAAACCAGATGTGACATCAAGTGCGACTGATAGTTTAGCGTGTCTTAGAAGACCGTGGATAATGCGGTTACCGAAGTACCGCGGCTACCGCACCGGATCAACTGGCGGGATTCTGAGCCATGCACGCTGTCATTCGTTCCGTTAAGTAGGATGGCTTTATGGTGACGGAATCGACGCTCGGCTGACGTTCGCTCTTATTGCTCTGAAGTGACATCTACACCAACCATGCGTACAAGTTGCTATTCAATACAGAGAAGACCGGTGCTGACATCGTCTTCGTAGCAGTGCCATGTGACAAGACTGGAAGGTATGGCGAGTGTTTCACGAAAAGTGAGCCAAAGTTTGAAAACAGAATGGTGATGTAAGTGCTAGCAGATCAGGCCAGTGACAGGGAACCAGAGAACAAGGTTTATTCTACTATCGCGCGCAGAATGACAGTGGGACGTGCTCGTTGCACGTAAGTTGTCGTTTTCTTCATTTACTAACAAATGGTGCATCGCACATCAACAACACGAACAGCAGAGTGTTACCAGCGGCGCGGGGAACACACAAACATTTTTATTTTGCAATTAATTGATTAGTAAAATTAATTTGTCACTTTTGCGTTCATTAGGATTAGAGCCCCAATGTCAATGAGAAGGTTGGGAGATACAACGACACGAAACTTTCTCGGGATTGCAACAAATCGACGTGGGACTCACCGCTGACGCGCCAAGAGCGTCGTATCATGGTGGCGCCCCCGAGCGTACGGCCATTGAACGAAGACTAGCCACATTCCTGACTAACATTTTGGCATTTTGGCTTTATTCCCTGCGCGTCTTTGATAGGTCCCGCGCCGATTTTCTGTCTTTGTCGTTACGTTATTTTCAGTTCTTTTGTGTTACCACACCACATAGCAGGATTGGATAGTGTTACCACTGGTGACTAGTAACACTATCCAATCCTGCTATGTGGTGTGCGATTACCCATTCCATTTTTTTACTTTTCTCATATTTCGTGAACCACCCGTGTATACGACAGCGCGCGCAACCCACTCGGATAAGCCAAAGCTTATGAATATTTATGAATTAATTCATTAATTACATGCTTTCTAGGAAATACAAGATAGCAGATTTTTAAGTAGTCATTACACGCATCGCCTCTGAGACCTGAACGTATTGTTTGGGACATGGTTGTCTAAAATATCTCGCCCGTGATGGAGCGGTCCCCTACCGGAGGTGTCACACAAGAATGAACTGTACCGCAACCAGGCGGCCAAGTACGGCCGAGGGAACGCCTACCACCATCTATATACCACCATCACCGACATCATCTAGGACACGAAAGTGCTTCCCAAGGTCCCATAGTTGCATCTTGGATTATCCCATCTGAGCTTCCTCTATATCCCTATGTGGTGAAGTTCATTTTTAAGAGTGCAAGTACGTAGTTTTCCGAAAACACCCTGTATAGTTGTGTCGTCACACAGTCCTCGACGCGGCGGCGCGTGGATAGCCCTGTCGACACATCTACGCTTCGAAAGGTCCGTGTACTGGAATGCCCGTGCATCGAAACATCTATGTACCGAAACGTCCTCTACCGAAATGTCCTAAAGCAGAATTCTTGCGACCCAGCCGTGCACCTACGTCTTGGGGCGTCTCCAGGTCCTAGGGCAACCCCAAATGTCCCATGATCCTCACGCTTTGGGGAATAGATTTTCAATAGGAAGATTAACCCTTTTAACAGCCGCTATTGCTCCCGTGGTCACTTACCGTTCGCTGAGGAACTGACTGAAAGCTGGGGAGCATGAAGCGAACTAGGTCGGGGACCTAGAGGAAGAAGAGGAGGCAAAGGAAGAGAAAGCTACGTTCTGGATAGATTGACAGTCCCCCATACGTGACCCAGTGTAGACAAATAAACGCCGGTTAGTGTTAGAGGGCTACATATACAGGGTGTCCCAGAAAACGTGTCATTGAATTATAATAAAAATACTACGCCACCTAGAATCATGCGGTCAACAGCATTTGTTCTTATTAGGTTTTTGCCACCTCCTAATTGTGAATGTCACGCACTCCAAGTTTAATTATGTTAACATTTGCGAACTGAACTCGGAAATTTGCAAAGTAAAGGTCACTTTTTTACCCCACCAATATGAAGAGCGTGCCGATTCACTCAAATTCATGATAATTCACAGTGATATTCACGAGCTATCCCATCGGAAAAAATAACCGAATATCATGCTTTTCGGAGCCTTGGACCATAGCGCGCGATGACTTTTTGACGCAATCGCTCTCAGTGCGACGAAAGGAGGTTCCGAAGTCAGCCCACAG
Source organism: Ornithodoros turicata (assembly GCF_037126465.1). Taxonomy (NCBI): domain Eukaryota; kingdom Metazoa; phylum Arthropoda; class Arachnida; order Ixodida; family Argasidae; genus Ornithodoros; species Ornithodoros turicata. The sequence goes on from NC_088203.1 coordinate 99,619,873, forward strand.
AGTGATAGAGAAAGTAACAGTTCCTAAAATTCGGGGAGGGAAAGCATTATCCCAGCGAAAGTCGGACGTGATAAGCCGTGCCTGTTTATCTTTTCTGCGATGTCGGGGAGGGCTGGGTTTCCAACCTCCTTTCGTCGGAGAGACAAAGATTGCGCTGAAAAATTCATCGTGCGCTATTCTGTGCGACCTCAGCAGAGCATGATGTTCGGCTATTTTTTCCGATGGGAGAGCTCCTGAATATCCCTTTCAATTATCATTAATTTGACTAAATTAGACACGCTCTTCACATTGGTGGGGTAAAAAAGTGACCTTTACTAGGAAAATTTCCGACTTAAGCTTGCAAAAATTTACATAATTAAACTTACGTTACATGACATTCACACGAGGAGGTGGCAAAAATCCAGTAAGAACAAATGCCATTGACCGCATGACTCTAGGTGCTGTAGTTTTTTTTATTATAATTCAATGACACGTTTTCTAGGGACACCCTGTATATGACTAGGGCTATGTATCATACATATTATGATACATACTCTCCGGCTTATTCCCGCGGTGGAACCAGCTCTTTCTGCAAAGGCAGGTTGGAATGACAAGTAACTGTCTTTGCAATCTGCCTTTCCAGAAAGAGCTGGTGCCACCTCGCGGAAAGCAGCGAAATGGAGTGGTTTTCAATAGCGGTGTGAAGTAAGGCCCTGTACGTGCTGTCCCCGTTTGTTCTAAAGGTTTAAGTGGACATAACCTGTACTTTATGGAGCGTCCGGTTTATTACCGGTATCTGTGCACGAGCAGTGAGCAAAAACTACACTACTACTACTACTGCTGCGGGTTCATTCGTCTACACCGAAACCGGAACAAGCTAAAATTCTCCCCCTTGTTGTACTTTGATTTGCACATGCGGAACGAACATGCCACTACCGTCTTAACTAAAAAGTCCCACAGGTTCACAAAATATTGCCTCTTATCGCAGAAATGTGCAACCCGATATAATGTGGATGACGGACGCCGAATGACAACTAGAGCCTTACTCAATATGCTCGGTCCCTATTGACTCAGTATTAGGAGGCATGTGACAACCAAACGCCGAGTCCCGATAGGATACGCCACCGTTTCGCGCATGCTCCGTTAATACTTTATGAAACAGGCTGTGGAAATTATAATTTGAAATGCTGAACTGAATGGTTATGCACAGCCACAGGTTTCGATAGCTGTAACTGTATTCCACGACCAAACACCTGTAGAATAATGCCTCGGTAGAATCAGTGCAGAAACTCACCAATGTCGGCTCTTCTTCGGTCGTTCTTTGTTCTCCGGGCCATTGCTCCTGGTATTGCGTATGGCTGTCATCCGGGAAGTCGACGACCTGCATGTTTACACTCGTCTTGTCGGTGTGGCACACAACCAAAGGCAACGGGCCACGGATCTATGCAATGGATGGATGAGAGGGTGGATGGTGATGTACGAAGTCGAAGGCCAAATTCGAATGGCACAACAGAAGGCACGATCACGAGGGCAAGATACAGCAGATCATCATCTTCCAACCTCCTGCTTCTTCCCTGTCCAAGCAAATGTCACACTGGTTATACACGTGTTCCAAACATGTATGACAACATGTCTTCAAACACGTATGGCGTATGTATAATGCTATGTCACACTGGTCATACAATTCTTGTTTGACAACATCGTTCGATTCAAACGCTTGTATGATTATACATCGCCTCGAACATGTGTCGTTCAAACATCGGTCACACTGGTTATACAACTACAGTGGGAGTGGCTTAAACACTGATGTATGACACACGTCAGTGTCACAGCAACCAATCCAGGAGTTTATATAACTTCCATTCGCGGACATCGCAATTCAAAATGTACGAAGACGACGAAGACGGGCCTGTACTGGCTGATTTTCGATTGTTTCATGCTCCATGTGCGCAGGCAAAGAGGTCGCCATTTTGAACGTACGTGCAACACAATGTCGCGAACACTGACTTACAACTTACTCGTGCAAAATAACTCACGCGCATCACGATGTCGTTGACACTGACCGTTGCAAACGTTTTCGTTTGCACGTTTCGTTTCGTTTCGTTTTGTTCGTGTCGTGGCGAATACGCCCGTTTATACAACTTGTCCATCACCGTTTTTCGGCAGTGCCCAAATACATCGTCGTGTGTTTGACAACATGTTGTCAAACATAGTCAGAGCGCTTGCTTGTATGACGGCACGGTCACACTGGGTATACACACGTGTTTTAAAACATGTTTTGCCGGTGTTTAAGCAGTGTGACCAGCACTGTATGGTCATACATGTTTAAGGGATGTTTGTTATACACGTTCGTCATACATGTATGACGGGATATAGATGGGTAGTGTGTGGGCAGTGTGACCAGCAGCACTGTGACCACCAGAGTGTGTGTCAGCTGTGTGACCTTGTCACACAGCAGTGTGACAAGGCATGTTTGTTATACACGTTCGTCATACATGTATGGCGGGATGTTGGTGTATAATGTATAACCAGTGTGATATGAGATGTAAGGCTGGTTAGGCGCGGGGGTGAACTTACATGTACCGGGTGTCTGAGTTAAATCCTCGGTCTAAATAATTCGTGAACGAGTGCACCGATCGAATAACTTTGTTTTTTATAAATAGCTGCCCGATACTACCTTCAGGCTGCGCACCTTGTTAGTGAGTGCGAGGCGCTCATTATTTAAATAAGTATTAAAACGAGTTCATTCTTGAGTGTTTTCAGTGCCCGTCTGATAGCGAGAGTACAGAGCACAACTTTACTTGTCTTGTCTTCAGGAATTGTCTTGTCTTTGCTATGACTTCTTGTCTTGACTTTAGGACTTAAGCATGTCTTTAGAACTAACCGCGTCCTAAACACAAGTCATCGTCCTATATTTTGAACATAAATATGTTTGAAGGTTGTACCAGAATGATTTGAATGTTTCAGCCTGTGTTTCACTGGTACCTGAGGTGGTACCGGGTAAGATTTTCAACTGCACGCTTTTCGTATTTATTTTGCAGTGGCCATACTATTACTTAATTTTCTTTAAAAAATGATATTTAGTACTGTACTGATATTTGGTATTGTACTCGGTTACTGATGTGCCGCTACGGAGTAATACACGTAAAAAATGTTCAAATTACAGTAAAAATCCGGCGACGATGTGTTACATTAGAGTAAATACAGCCTGAGCAGCAGCATTCCCTGATGCAGCATTCCGCCCCCATACAGGCGCGCAGCGTAACTTACGGTTACTTACATCAGACCTTGACGTCAAAATACGCTCTACCCAATATCTCATAGGCTCCACGATATCGGCAGAAGATCAGAGAGAGGCCAGGCCCTCTGCCCTGTCTGCAGTTGCCACCGCCACCACAATACCACCCACAGCTCTCCCCTCCTCAATAACGAGACAGGCGGCGCTTCCGAGACAGCATGCCAGCTCGTCTAATACCAGCTGTACCTATAGTACGATCAACTGCACTGTCCGCCTTCGCAACTCAATAACAATGCAACGCTCAGCAACCCAATACTACGCGAAACTCTCAATATCCAAGGCATTACAGCAGTCGACGTGAACTGTGGGAGTTTGTCGCAGCAGATTTATCCAGACCCCCCCCTTACAGCCCCCTAACGCCCCCAAATGTTCAGTGACGCCCCCTAACATTTCAGCTGTATATCCCCCACCCAACCCCCACCGCGAATGACAGGGAATGCAGCGTATTCGCCTTCGTCATCGCTTGTTGTGGCTAAGGTGACCTGTAGGAAATTTACTCCCAAGCACGACAGAGACATCAAATTGTGTAGAGTTCCTTTATAACGAAGTGAGCTATTACCAGAAGACACATTTGTGCGAGGGATTCATTGGCGAGTCCTTTGGGCAAGAAAAGGTTTCGCTGAAATGTTGTGAATTCATAAGAGGTACGTTGCATCTTTCATCCGAAGGCGGATGATCTAGCGCCCTCCGTTCTGGGAATTCCTTTCCGCACCACAGTAGACACCCGGAAATGTAGAAGATCTTGTCCTTCGTCAAATCCCTCACGTTGCCCAGAGTAACATGCGACTTTTTCGAAGCTTTTTTATATGCCCTCAACCGAGACGTAGTACCCATCGTGTCTGCTAGATACTCCAGGGGATAATCTTTGTAAGCTCTAGCTTTCGGAGCTTTCTCAATAGTCTCGTTGTGGCAACGAACGATCTTGTCGTATTCCGCAATACTTTTTTCGGTAAACCACGGTTTGAAATGCCCAGCACCGTCATAATTCCTGCCAGACGTATCGTAGCCGTGCATTAGTTCATGTGTCACGCCGGTGCCTAGGGTTCCATAGTTCACTTCTGGAGGTGCACCATACGAAAAGACAGGCGTGAGCAAAAGAGGGGTTCCAATGAATATGTGATTTACCACCGGTATGTAAGCACCATTGACAAGGAATGAAGGAAACGTGTATCGTGGATCCACGAAGGAGGAGTCGCTCAATATTCCATTCCAGTTGTGCTTTGTCCAAAACTTCCGAACCTGCATGTAGTCCTCAATGAAAGGTCCGTTTAGGTCAGGGAGATCTTTGAAGAACGCGTCTATTTTCAAGGCGGAGCTCAATTCCGGCGGGAAACCAATATCTCTTTTCAGCATAGAAAGTTTCTTCAGAGCTCCAACGCGAGTTGTCTCGTCGAGCCAATGTGAAGACTCGAAGGACTTCTTAATCTCGTCGACAATTGTCTGAATCATCTCCCTAGCGAGATTCAGCCTCGAACTGTTCAGTATGGAGAAGAAGAAACCCGAAGCTACAGTATTCGGGAACATTTTCACAATTTGGTCCAGGCACATAGGAAGATTCAGATAACCAGGCGGACCAATGTACGATGGGTTCAACAAGGAAGCTTTATACAGGTAAAGGGCAATCTTCCAGGCACAGAATATCCTTAATTCATTTGCCGTAGCATTCCTGAATTTGCCGAATAAATTATGGAAGAAATGAACATCGTTCACTGTCAAGTCTTTCGGAAGTCTCGAGTCTGTACTATCCTCCACGGCTTCATTCCACTGTTCTGACAGGGTCGTGTCGTTGTTTACCAAAAGGCCTAACTTCGACAAGGGGAACAGAAGCTTCTTGCTTTCTGAGGTTTCGCTGCCAGTGTACTTAACTTGCGACAGATCGGATAAATTATTCTCCACTGCAATGATCTCATTTGCGAGATCGCGGAGGTCTCTGGAAAGGATTGCCGATAAAATTAGCGTAATCTCATCTTTCCTCGCCTCTCGGTCTTTCGTGACGGCGTATTTTACCCAGTAGTCTTGCCTCATGTATAGTAAAAGCTGCTTGCCTTTTACCCAGCGTGCTTCTATTTCAAATATCAGGGGAATGTCGAAACCAAACATGAATTTCACCATAGCATGCAGTAGGTCGAATTGCATGTCACTTGCAAAAGTCATTCCTTGCTGCTTTAAAAACTGTCCCATTGCTTCAGTCGTCGTAACGTTATCAATATCCATGCAGTGCTGGTGGAAGGCCGCTACTTTTTGATATCCCGTTTGCCCTCTTGGGACCTTTTCGTCTTGTAAATGCCTGAGAATATTTAAGGTGATGTTGCGCTGGAAGACTTCCAAATTGAATGTCGTAGACAGATCATACCAGTGAGATAAAGACCTCAGAGCTCCGTTACAAACGTAACTGTAAAAGTTTTCGCAAGGATCTTTTTCTGTGTCCACGGACACGTCAATAAGCCAACGTATGTATTGACAATCTTCCGTATCACATACTTTGTCGGTGAATGGATGTTGCGTGATGCGTGTTGACATTGTTGCCTCGGAAGTCGTCTGAGGTATCTCTGCCGTTGACGTGGTGAGCCAGTGAGGAGTGTCTTCATAGTCTTCATAACTGGCATCGGGAAATGGGTACTTGGGCTGAAGTTTGGGTATCCCGACATACGCAGGGGTGGAGGTGGTGATATCTTCGCCGTCCGGCGTGTGTCTCCATTCATGACGTGCAACCCAATATGCTGCCCAAACGTCCCCAGAACAAGAGTCACAAGGAGTACCTTTCCCAGCAAGGCGTAAGAAGTTTCGTCCTCCTTTACCTGAAATTAAGAAAAATATACTTTGTTCAATCAGAATATAAAAGCACCTGGCCTTTTCGGGTTGAATGTCTTTCCCACGTAAGGATCTGTTTCGATGAACTCCGAGCTATTGCACGATACACGGTTACTTTTTTGTTAATTTAGTTTTTCCTCCATCCAAGAATGATTTGCTTAAACACGTATTGCTTGCAAATAACAGAGTGCAACAAAACCAGATGTGACATCAAGTGCGAATGATAGTTTAGCGTGTCTTAGAAGACTGTGGATAATGTGGTTCCTGGAGTACCGCGGCTACCGCACCGGATCAACTGGCGGGATTCTGAGCCATGCACGCTGTCATTCGTTCCGTTAAGTAGGATGACTTGATGGCGACGGAATCGACGCTCGGCTGACGTTCGCTCATATTGCTCTGAAGTGACATCTACACCAACCATGCGTACAAGTTGCTATTCAATACAGAGAAGACCGGTGCTGACTTCGTCTTCGTAGCAGTGCCATGTGACAAGACTGGAAGGTATGGCGAGTGTTTCACGAAAAGTGAGCCAAAGTTTTAAAACAGAATGGTGATGTAAGTGCTAGCAGATCAGGCCAGTGACAGGGAACCAGCGAACAAGGTTTATTCTACTGTCCCGCGCAGAATGACAGTGGGACGTGCTCGATGCACGGAAGTTGTAGTTTTCTTCACTTGCTAACAAATGGTGCATCGCACACCAACAACACGAACAGCGTAGTGTTACCAGCGGCGCGGGGAGCACACAAACATTTTTATTTTGCAATTAATTGATTAGTAAAATTAATGTGTCAGTTTCGTGTTCATTAGGATTAGAACCCCAATGTCAATGAGAAGGTTGGGAGATACAACGACACGAAACTTGCTCGGGATTGCAACAAATCGACGTGGGACTCGCCGCTGACGCGCCAAGAGCGTCGTATCATGGTGGCGCCCCCGAGCGTACGGTCATTGAACGAAGACTAGCCACATTCCTGACTAACATTTTGGCATTTTGGCTTTATTCCCTGCGCGTCTTTGATAAGTCCCGCGCCGATTTTATGTTTTTGTCGTTACGTTATTTTCAGTTCTTTTGTGTTACCACACCACATAGCAGGATTGCATAGTGTTACCACTGGTGACTAGTAACACTATCCAATCCTGCTATGTGGTGTGCGATTACCCATTCCATTTTTTAACTTTTCTCATATTTCGTGAACCACCCGTGTATACGACAGCGTGCGCAACCCACTCTGATAAGCCAAAGGTTATGAATATTTATGAATTAATTCATTAATTACATGCTTTCTAGGCAATACAATATAATAGATTTTTAAGTAGTCATTACACGCATCGCCCCTCAGACCTGAACGTATTGTTTGGGACATTGTTGTCTAAAATATCTCGCCCGTGATGGAGCGGTCCCCTACCGGAGGTGTCACACAAGAATGAACTGTACCGCAACCAGGCGGCCAAGTACGGCCGAGGGAACGCCTACCACCATCTACCAGCATCACCGACATCATCTAGGACACGAAAGTGCTTCCCAAGGTCCCATAGTTGCATCTTGGATTATCCCGTCTGAGCTTCCTCTATACCCCTATGTGGTGAAGTTCATTTTTAAGAGTGCAAGTACGTAGTTTTCCGATGAAAATTCTGTAACATCTAAAAAACACCCTGTATAGTTGTGTCGTCACACAGTTCTCAACGCGGCGGCGCGTGGATAGCCCTGTCGACACATCTACGCTTCGAAAGGTCCGTGTACTGGAATGTCCGTGCATCGAAACATCTTTGTGCCGAAACGTCCTCTACCGAAATGCCCTAAAGCAGTATTCTTGCGACCCAGCCGTGCACATACGTCTTGGGGCGTCTCCAGGTCCTAGGGCAACCCCAAATGTCCCATGATATCTTAAGACCTCAAGCTTTGAGGAATAGATTTTTTTCAATAGGGAATAGGGAACCCTTTTAACAGCCGCTATTGCGCCCGTGGTCCCTTACCGTTCGCGGAGGAACGAACTGAAAGCTCGGGAGCACGAAGCGAACTAGGTCGGGGACCTAGAGGAAGAAGAGGAGGCAAAGGAAGAGAAAGCTACGTTCTGGATAGATTGACAGTCCCCCATGCGTGACCCAGTGTAGACAAATAAAGGCCGGTTAGTGTTAGAGGGCTACATATACAGGGTGTCCCAGAAAACGTGGGATTGAATTATAGTAAAAATGCTACGCCACCTAGAATCATGCGGTCAACAGCATTTGTTCTTATTAAATGGTTTTTGCCACCTCCTAATGTGAATGTCGTGTCCTCCAAGTTTAATTATGTAAATATTTGCGAACTGAACTCGGAAATTTGCCAAGTAAAGGTCACTTTTTCACCCCGCCAATATGAAGAGCGTGCCGAATTCACTCAAATTCATTATACTTCACAGTGATATTCACGAACTATCCCATCGGAAAAAATAGCCGAATATCATGCTTTTCGGAGCACCGGACCATAGCGCGCGATCGCGCGACTTTTTGAGCGCAATCGCTCTCAGTGCGACGAAAGGAGGTCCCGAAGCCAGCCCACAGAGTGATAGTAGAAAGTAACAGTTCCTAAAATTCGGGGAGGGAAAGCATTATCCCAGCGAGAGTCGGACGTGATAAGCCGTGCCTGCTTATCTCTTTCTGCGATGTCGGGGAGGGCTGGGTTTCCAACCTCCTTTCGTCGGACTGACGAGGATTGCGCTGAAAAATTCATCGTGCGCTATTCTGTGCGACCTCCGCAGAGCATGATGTTCGGCTATTTTTTCCGATAGGAGAGCTCCTGAATATCCCTTGCAATTATCATTAATTTGATTAATTAGACACGCTCTTCACATTGGTGGGGTAAAAAAGTGACCTTTACTAGGCAAATTTCCGACTTAAGCTTGCAAAAATTTACATAATTAAACTTACGTTACATGACATTCACACGAGGAGGTGGCAAAAACACACTAAGAACAAATGCCATTGACCGCATGACTCTAGGTGGTGTAGTTTTTTTATTATGATTCAATGACACGTTTTCTGGGACACCCTGTATATGACTAGGGCTATGTATCATACATATTATGATACATACTCTCCGGCTATTCCCGCGGTGGAACCAGCTCTTTCTGTAAAGGCAGGTTGGAATGACAAGTAACTGTCTTTGCAATCTGCCTTTCCAGAAAGAGCTGGTGCCACCGCGCGGAAAGCAGCGAAATGGAGTGGCTGTCAATAGCGGTGTGAACTAAAGTCATGTACGTGCTGTCCCCGTTTGTCCTAAAGGTTTAAGTGGACATAACCTGTACTTTATGGAGCGTCCGGTTTATTACCGGTATCTGCACGAGAAGTGAGCAAAAACTACACTACTACTACTTCTGCTGCGGGTTCATTCGTCTACACCGAAACCGGAACAAGCTAAAATTCTCCCCTTTTTGTACTTTGATTTGCAAATGCGGAACGAACATGCCACTACCGTCTTTATCAAAAAGTCAACTCTACAGGTTCACAGATTATTGCCTGTTATCGCAGAAATGGCAACCCTGTAATGATGGATGACGGACGGCGAATGACAACTAGAGCCTTACAAAATATGCTCGATCCTATTGACTCAGTATTTAGGAGGCATGTGACAACCAAACGCCAAGTCCCGATAGGATACGCCACCGTTTCGCGCATGCTCCGTTAATACTTTATGAAACAGGCTGTGGAAATTATAATTTTAAATGCTGAACTGAATGGTTATGCACAGCTACAGGTTTCGATAGCTGTAACTGTATTTCACGACTAAACAGCTGTAGAATAATGCCTCGGTAGAATCAGTACAGAAACTCACCAATGTTGGCTTTTCTTCGCTCGTTCTTTGTTCTCCGGCCATTGCTCCTGGTATTGCGTATGGCTGTCATCCGGGAAGTCCACGACCTGCATGTTTATACTCGTCTTGTCAATGTGGCACTCAACCAAAGGCAACGGGCCACGGATCTATGGATGGATGAGAGGATGAAGGGTGATGTACGAAGTCGAAGGCCAAATTCGAATGGCAGAACAGAAGGCACGATCACGAGGGCAAGATACAGCAAATCTTCTTCTTCTTCTACCAATGAGAGAATGGCCGTGAGCCACTAAGGGAGATGGCCAGGACAAAAGGGGCTCTTCTTCTTCTTCCAGCCTCCTGCTTCTTCCCTGTCCAAGCAAATGTCACACTGGTTATACACGTGTTCCAAACATCTATGACAACATGTCTTCAAACACGTATGGCGTATGTATAATGCTCTGTCACACTGGTCATACAATTCTTGTTTGACAACATCGTTCGATTCAAACGCTTGTATGATTATACATCGCCTCGAACATGTGTCGTTCAAACATCGGTCACACTGGTTATACAACTACAGTGGGAGTGGCTTAAACACTGATGTATGTCACACGACAGTGTCACAGCAACCAATCCAGGAGTTTATATAACTTCCATTCGCGGACATCGCAATTCAAAATGTACGAAGACGACGAAGACGGTGCTGCACTGGCTGATTTTCGATTGTTTCATGCTCCATGTGCGCAGGCAAAGAGGTCGCCATTTTGAACGTACGTGCAACACAATGTCGCGAACACTGACTTACAACTTACTCGTGCAAAATAACTCACGCGCATCACGATGTCGCTGACACTGACTCGTGCAAACGAAAACTGTCGTGGCGAATACGCAGTTTATATAACTTGTCCATCACCGTTTTTCGGCAGTGCCCAAATACATCGTCGTGTGTTTGACAACATGTTGTCAAACATAGTCAGAGCGCTTGCTTGTATGACGGCACGGTCACACTGGTGTACACACGTGTTTTAAAACATGTTTTGCCGGTGTTTAAGCAGTGTGACCAGCACTGTATGATCATACATGTTTAAGGGATGTTTTTATACACGTTCGTCATACATGTGTGACGGGATGTTGGTGTATAATGTATAACCAGTGTGATATGAGATGTAAGGCTGGTTAGGCGCGGGGGTGAACTTACATGTACCGGGTGTCTGAGTGAAATCCTCGGTCTAAATAATTCGTGAACGAGTGAACCGATCGAATAACTTTCTCTTTTTTTATAAATAGCTGCCCAATACTACCTTCAGGCTGCGCACCTTGTTAGTGAGTGCGAGGCGCTCATTATTTAAAGTATTAAAACGGGTTCATTCTTGAGTGCCTTCAGTGCACGTCTGATAGCGAGAGTACAGAGCAACTTTACTTGTCTTGTCTTCAGGACTTGTCTTGTCTTTGCTATGACTTCTTGTCTTGACTTTAGGACTTAAGCTTGTCTTTAGAACTAACCGCGTCCTAAAGACAAGTCATCGTCCTATATTTGAACCTAAATATGTTTGAAGGTTGTACCAGAATGATTTGAATGTTTCAGCCGCTTCCACTGGTACCTGAGGTGGTACCGGGTAAGATTTTCAACTGCACGCTAGTAGTATTGATTAATACGGCTTAATAACGGTGCCCGTATAAGAACCATGCGGCATAAGAACCGTGCGCTATAACGACATCCTTTTTCTAATCCAAGATGGCCGATTCTAAGCCAACCCAATCCAGTTCTAAGCCAACACAATCCACTTGTAATCCAAGCACGAGCCAAATCCAAAGCCATCTGATTGGCCGCCATTAGCCCCCCACTTCACGTTGATTGGCCACCTTGCCCCCAACTGATCTTTGAATGGCTGACCGTAGATCCGCTCCTTTATGCTAATTAGTTGGCTTGGCTCCGCCCAGTTCACACTGAGCGGCCCGTGCTAAGCCTTGACTGATCATTGATTGGTTGACTGTAGCTCCGCCCCCCTTATGCTAATTACTCGGCTCTGCCCCCACTTCACACGCTGATTGGTGCACGCGTATCGCTGACCACAGCTCCGCCCCTTTATGCTAATTAACCGGCTCCGCTGATTGGTCCATTCTAAGCCTACTGATCACTCTCCCAGCCCCCATCTGATTGGCCGCCGCCGCCGCCGCCGCCGCCGATTGGCCCGTTCCAGGTCCACTGATTGGGGCCCGCTGAACATAGCCTTCATTAGCGCCGGCAGACGGCGCTGCGGCTTTATCTCGGATGTTCAAACTTACCCAGGCTAGCGGGTGGCTAGCCTTCACCGGCGCCCGCCAGATGGCAGCGTCTCCACTGCGGCTTTATCTGAGATGTTCAAAGTTACCTTGTGGCGTCCGCCCACTTCATGCTGATTGGTCTGATTCAGACGTCTAAGCCTACTGATCACCCTTCCAATATAAGCCTGCCGATTGGCCCGTTCTGAGCCCACTGACACCGGATGGTGCAACCCTTTACTGGCTCCGCCCACTTCACGCTGATTGGCCCATTCTAAGCCTACCGATGGCTGGTCCTGATTGGTCCACGCTAAGCCTACTGAATGGTGATTGGCTTACCTGTCGCTCCTAAGCAGCTTCAGACAAGACACACGGCAATTGTTGATTTCAACCTTTATTTGGTACAACAGCCTCCTGGTCCAGCTGTGGGTAGGTTCAGCTGCATCAGAGAGATCATTGGTCCATAATTCCATGTGGACATCTCTCACCCTAACTCAGCTCCCTCGGTTGATTCCAACTGTTATTGGTTCATCTGACTGCACGTGGCCGCTCACCCAGCTCCTTATTGGTTCTAGTCGGTCACCGCTCCCTCATAGGCTCCAACTCCGATTGGTCCATCTAACAGCAAGTGGTCACTGCTATTGATCCATTGAACCGCAAGCCACTCATTGGTCACTCACACTCATCTCTAGACGAGATAAATTTAACGTGTTGCCGAAACGTCTTCGTCGACGCGGGTGACCCTTTCTTCGAGTTTTAAGTAAATTTCATTCGGAAAATATTCGTAACTTTGCATTATGTTATAGTGTATATAGAAAATATCAATCCATTGGATTAAATTCTCTGTCATCGTGAAGGAGTGCTCGTCAAAGTGAGCGAATTAAAGCTTGCGTATTGTGAAATTACACATTCTACAACACTGATCATAAATCGCAACACTTGTTCAAATTGTGATTAAACTCTTACTGATGTGTGGTAGTCACCACTTCTCCTGAATGTGGATCGATAAATTTTAGCAATTAATCCACAATCATATATCTTGTATAGTATGTGTGAGTATATGCACAACTTTTTAATCTATATCTTTAGAAATATTCGTAACTTTTAATATCCACGACATAAAGAATTCGCATTATGTTATAGTGTATATAGAAAATATCAATCCATTGGATTAAATTCTCTGTCATCGTGAAGGAGTGCTCGTCAAAGTGAGCGAATTAAAGCTTGCGTATTGTGAAATTATACATTCTACAACACTGATCATAAATCGCAACACTTGTTCAAATTGTGATTAAACACTTACTGATGTGTGTAGTCACCACTTCTCCTGAATGTGGATCGATAAATTTTAGCAATTAATCCACAATCATATATCTTGTATAGTATGTGTGAGTATATCCACAACTTTTTAATCTATATCTTTAGAAAAATGCAAGAAATATCGTGCTTTTCCTATCCAGTCATACAAACGGACAACTGTGTTGACAAAATATTTATTTATTTGTTCCGCACTCCAATCGGTTGCTCGTCAAAGACGCCTTTTCTTCTTCTGTTTCACTCGATCTTTAGGGGACAGCCATCCGGTTCGTACATGATACGACAGCATTCATTCCAGAGGTAAACTAAGACGTGCAGCAGATGAAGAGCTTGAAGAATATCTATGCCCGCGATGTCTCTGTAGCCATATCTCTTTAGGACTTCGCGTGATATCATGAATAGGTTCGCATCTCCTTTTTCTAGCTCAATTTCGTGGTATACTCGTAGGATCTCGTCCATGGCATCGTCTACCCTGTCGATGGTGGTGAATCGTTTCCGATGAAAGCTTCATAGAGACCCCAGCGGTACTGCTAAACACTGTATTCACAACACTTTAGCGAGGATGTCTTCTAACGTGGAGACAACACGTTCATTTCCCTCGATGACGGTAATGTCCAAGCTCGTGTGGTTCTTTTTCCAGTAGTCGCGCACCACGGGGATGGAAAACCCGGCATTTATGATTGTCTCGTCGATGGGTTCTCCGTTTCTATATCGCTCCAGCAGTTCCAACTTGTATCTCACAAACTGTCTTATTTTATGAGTACTCCGCACGGGAATAGCTCTCAAAATGTCACTAAAATCACTCTCTTCTCCGTGTCCATTTAAAAAGTTGTGTAGGCATCGTAAATCTGCCAGCATGCGTTTGCATACGAACTGATCCATCTCACACGACACACTGAGGCTTCGCAGTTTCGCGGTTGTCAAGTCGCTGCTCATCACTTTTCTCATGTCGGAGGATCATCCTTGACTCTCTTCAGTGTTTCTTACAAATCTGCACCATCATACGACCACAAAAGCCAGAACTTGTTTGAGCACGCTGAAACAAGATATGATATGGTACGCGCGTGGGAGCGGGACTTGTTTGATTGCGCAGAACAGTTTACGTTGTTGCCTGATGCGCTGGAAACACCCGCCTGGGAACCCAAAACTACTTCTTTTACTAATAGCCAGAACTTGTTTGAGCACGCGCACGCACTGTGATGCGTGAAACGGTTTTCTTCTTTCCGTTTGATCGCGCAGAACGTTTGGGATATGATATAAAATTACTTTAAAATAGCGTGGCGCTCTCCACAAACTATACTCGCTTAGTCGATGAGTACGTGCTATATAATCCTTCTCCTTATCACCTATCTATATAGCGTCTCCATCACACAACACAGAATTTTCCCTCCTAAAAAACAGGAAATACTGCCGAATGAACTGAAAACTTTCCTCATCTTCCTCGTTGTGCGCTTAACCCAGAGTCGACAGACGGACAGAACTCAAATGCGCCCTTGGAGGGTGGTGCGATTTTGTTTACACAATCGTGCCCGTGATGCGCGCCCGTTAGCAGCGAGGGACATTTGGAACCTCTTGGAAACTGCATAAGCGAACCCTTTGTTCTCGGTGCTTGTTTCGGCAATGAGCAGGTGGACTCATAGGGATATTTTTTTTCCTTCTCATAGCGTGGTGTGATCACTGGTTTTAATACGTGCGGCCTCGGAAAACATGATTTACGAGGTGACCCAGTTTCTCGTTACATCACCTTGACGCAACATTTTTTTCCGCTAGGGTCCGCCGCAGAGTTTGGCCATGAAGTGCGTTTTGATATAAAACAGATGGCTCATCTTCAAGGTGACCCAATTTCTCGGGCTTGCAACCTTGCGGAAACGAGTGAGCACTGATATAAAAGAGATGGTCCCAACCAGAGGGGTGTTTACGCGCCTGTGTTTCGGCCATCAAGTTTTCCGTGCGTAAGTGGTCGACATGTTGGGTGTGTCGGCGCATGTTGTGAGGTGTGCGCGGGCAGGCTGAAATCGTGTGAGCTGTCCACGCGGCCGTGTTTCCCTACCCTGCTGTACCGCGCCATGCGACAAGAGTCTACGTGCGTAATACCGGTGTGATGAGGTAAGCCCTTTCTTTTTTTGATGAACCGGACTTGTTCATAGTGCGACGATCTTAATATTGCTGCTTCCAGTATAGAGAAGGAACGCGGAGGTGCACGGGATGTTCGGGGAGAGAGCAATCCGAAATTGTGTTTCTTCATACTCAGTTTTGGGTTGAGTGTCCGTTTTTAACATTGAGTACGTGCGAAGCTTCGCTGCATAGCATTGTTTAATAAGCGTCAGTCACGACATAGCATCACTGTGTTTGATTTAGTTAATTTCTTATGTTGAAGTCTAAAACTGCACGGGCTGGCTAAAGTCACGTGAGCTGTCCACGCGCCGCATGTTTCAGATATTGCCGTATGGTGCTCGTGACCCGTCTGCGAAGGTGAGCGCGCATTTTTTCCCGAGATGAACTCGTTCATAGTGCGACGTTGTGCCTTGGACTTATATTTCTAAGAGTGCTTCCAGGACTGCGAGCTGTGTCGTGTACACTGGCTATGTTTGAACGGGGTATTCTGAGGGGAGCGGTGTGTTTCTTCATACTCAGCTTGGGTTGAGCCTGCCTTTTTCTTTTTTAGCTTCAGTACGTGCATAGCATTGTTTAATAAGCGTTGGAGTGTCAGTGCGTCTTGAGCTTCACCACATAGCGCCACTATGCTATTGTCATTCTGCTCGATTTATTTAATTTCGCGTGTTGAATGCGCGCTGTCTAAAATAAAAACAGGCCCAAGGGTTTATTGATCATACAAGCTGTTTTTCCCTCAAACCAGCTTCTCTGCACAGCACCAACTATCGTTGTTTCTCGATCATGTGCTTCTTCTTGCTTATTTCGAACGCGTGCTGGCTTCCCTGATTAGCATCACGATGAGTTTTTTGCACATTGAAATGTTTTGTTTTGTTTATGTTCTGTCACAAAATTCGTTCTCAAGAATGAACGCGCTCCATTGCATCATTTGCCATTCTGCTTGATTGAAACAATTTTTAGGTTGAACTGCAAAGCACACACACACATCCTAAACGATCCTAAGCTTGTTCTCATGGGGTGGGCTTGACCTAACGCCCGCGTGCAACCGGGGGAAGCCAACTTTACTCGTGTAGAGTGTGTTTTGAGATGTGTACCCTGAAAAAAAATTTTTTCCCCATTTCCAACTGTGGCTGTGTGAACAGGCGGCGGCATGTAAGCTGTTCAGCACGCTGGCTCTCTTGAACCGGTTGGATATAAATGAGTCACCAATGCAATGGCAGCTGTCCATCTTTGCAAAGACAAGCGGCGCCATCTCTTGTCTGTGTAGGGTAGAGCATGTGAAAAAGTTTCATTGTGAACCGGTGAGTAGCCGCGGATGGGCCGATAGCAGTTGGAGCCCGTTAGGGAGCCCTAGACATAAGTGACCAATGAGAGGCCTGTAGTCAGATGGGCCAATGAGCACTTGCAGTTAGATGAGCCATATGGTGTCTATCGAGGGAGCTGAGTGACCAATGAGCGCAAGAGACCGGGATCTCTCTGATGCAGCTGAACCAACCCACAGCTGCCTGTTGTACCAAATAAAGGTTGCAATCAACAATTGTCGTGTGTGTCTTGTCTGAAGCTGCTGCATTGTGGTTTAGGAGCGACAGGCTAGCCAATCCCTGTTCAGCAGGCTTAACGTGGACCAATCAGGGCCAGACATCGGTAGGCCTTGGTGTGAAGGGACAATCAGTAGGCTTAGCGTGGTTCGGCTTAGAAGTCAGTAGGCTTAGAATGGACCAATCAGCATGAAGTAGGCAGAGCTGGTGAAGAGTTGCGCCATCTGGTGTCAGTGGACTTAGAACGAGGGCCAATTGGTAGCGGCCAATCAGAGCGCTGGTTGAGTGATCAGTGGGCTTAGCGTGGACTGGCTTAGAAGTCAGTAGGCTTAAAATGAACCAATCAATGCGAAGTGGGTGGAGCCATTAAAGAGTTGCACCACGAAGTAAGTAGCATCAGGGCCGGCCACAGCCGTGCCCTATGACGCAGCTGGACCAATAGCATAATTTCTATTAAATGTGTAGGGAACCTTCTTCGGCGCCGTCAGAGCATGCGCGTTGTGAACCAATGGGTGGAGGCACGGGCCAATAGCCGTTGGAGCCTACCAGCCCCCGCTAAAGTTATCTTATGGTAAAAGTTCCACAGTTAAATTTATCTCGTCTAGAGATGAGTGTGAGTGACCAATGAGTGGCTTGCAGTTCAATGGATCAATAGCAGTGACCACTTGCTGTTAGATGGACCCATCGGAGTTGGAGCCTATAAGGGAGCTGTGACCAACTAGAACCAATAAGGAGCTGGGTGAGCGGCCACATGCAGTCAGATGAACCAATAACAGTTACAGAGTCTACCGAGGGAGCTGAGTGAGCATGAGAGATGTTCACGTAGACCAATGACTCTCTGATGCAGCTGAACCTATACCAACAGCTGAACCAGGAGGCTGTTGCACCAAATAAAGGTTGAAATCAACAATTGTCGTGTGTGTCTTATCTGAAGCTGCTTAGGAGCGACAGGTAAGCCAATCACCGTTCAGTAGGCTTAGCGTGGACCAATCAGGGGGCCAGCCATCGGTAGGCTTAGCGTGGACCAATCAGCGTGAAGTGGCGGAGCCAGTAAAGTCCGGTGTCAGTGGGCTTAGAACGGGCCAATCGGCAGGCTTACATTGGAAGGGTGATCAGTAGGCTTAGAATGGACCAATCAGCACGGGTAAGTTTGAACATCCGAGATAGGACCCCGGGTAAGTTTGAGGCCGCGGCGGGCGGCCGCGGCGGCCAATCAGAGGGGGCTGGGAGAGTGATCAGTAGGCTTAGAATGGAGCAATCAGCGGAGCCGGTTAATTAGCATAAAGGGCGGAGCTGTGGTCAGCGATACGCATGCACCAATCAGCGTGT